>NC_083885.1:7283127-8668755 GCF_032452875.1 Bos javanicus | reverse complement strand
AGGCCTGGGACGGGGCCAAGGTTCCACACCTCTATGGAGCTGGTCTCTGTGGAAGCTGTCGGTGTAGGTGTTGATCGACTGCCAGAACGCACTGCGGCGCCGAGTACCCTGCCCATGCACCCAGAGCGGCCCCACCCAGTGCCCAGCGCGGCCTCCCGTTCGGGGCAGTGAGCTCCGCCCCTCCCGAGGGACGACTCCAGCTCCACAGACGTCCTGCCACCGCCCAAGTCTCGTTGCTACCTGCAGCCCTTCACGTGGACGGGGCTGAAAGGTGCTGGCCAGGTTCACTAGAAACTGATGCCACTTTTCTTCTGATTGACACAAGCAAGACCCGAGAGGAAAGGGAAACGGAGACACCGCTTGAAGCAGCATCAGTGTTTGGCTGGTCAGGAGTCGCAGCGGCCCCGAGGGTGGCCGGCAGAGTAAGAAGAACATGGGGTTTGAAGTCAAGGGGGGTCTGAATCCCAGGCTCTGGCCAGACAGGTGTGTGACCCTGAGCTAGTTAATTAACATCTCTTGGCCCCAGAGTGCTTATATTTAAAAAGCGGAGATGATAAAACTCCGTTCACAGGACTGTTGCGAGGATTAAGAGAGAAGAGTTTTGAGGCGCCGAGCACAATAAATGCTGTTTTCCCTCTTTGCTGAGCTCCAGCTGGCTTAAAGGCTTAAGTGCATCCCTGCTAACAACAGGCAGGGTTTATTTTCGAGTTCAGAAGGCCCCGAAGCCTTATGCACAAAGGCATTGTTATTCTGTGGCATGCCCTCCATGAATATGGATGTCCCAGGCAGGACGGGGAGAGAAGGTCTTCCTGGGAGCATCTCACAGCCAGTCACATTCTGTATCATCCTTGAGATGTTATTTGTGTTCTAAATGCCCCCAAGCTCAGTCACAGCGTTTTGGAGAGGAGTCCACACAGTTAAGGCGGCGGCTCTCTCTGAGTCCTGGAGGGGCTCCAGGGCTCCGTCAGGACCCCGTCTGGAGGGGACACGGCAGAGCCCCTGCACTGTGCGGGATGCGTCCGGCGGGTGCCGTGTCCAGAAGGGGAGGGCACAGCTACCACAAAGAAATCCGACACCACCTGATGCGAAGAAGTGACTCATCTGAAAAGACCCTGATGCTGGGAAAGATTGATGGCAGGAGGAGAAGGGGACAAGAGAGGATGGGACGGTTGGATGGCATCATCGACTCAATGGACATGAGTTTGAGTGAACTCCGGGAGTTGGTGATGGACAGGGAGGCCTGGCGTGCTGCAGTCCCTGGGGTTGCAGAGTCCAACATGACCAGGCGACTGAACTGGAACTGGAATCCCCGACAATGTGGGTTTTGTGAGTGTGTGGCAGCTCTGCACTACATGTGTGATCTTAGTTCCCTGAACAGGGATCACACCCATGCCCCCCTGCAGTGGAAGCGTGGAATCCTCGCCACTGGACCACCAGGGAATGCCCCTTACAATGTTCTTGTCTATTTACCCTAATACTCTTATAATTTTTAATTTACAAACATTGTTGCCACATTATTTATTGCAAAAATATACATTATTGTTTATGGGGGAAAAAAAAAATCCGTTGTAAGCCTGACTGACTTGGCTGATGTGAAGGAGGTGAATTGCAGAGTGAAGAAGGCCTGTGGCTAACTAGCTGAGTTTAATGTCATTTGCTGGGAAGTACGGGCAAGTTAACCCAGAGGACTGGCAAACATCAGGTCTCTCAGACTTACGAACGAGTATGCACTGCTTTTCCCAGATTAGGGGAACGGTGTGGCATTTCTAGCCAGGCCAGTGTGTCTCCAGGGGGGGCGTGTCCTCAGAGGGGCAGCCGAGGCCTCGCTCGGTCTTCTCCAAGTGCCAGCTGAGCAGCTGGCTCCACGTGCAGCTTCCTGGGCCCGCCCCGGAGGGGCTGAGGGAGGACACCGTGGCACAGGCCCAGGAACCTGCATTTCCCCCCACCCCACACACTCACCTAGTTGTAGAAATGATCAAAGGCAGATACAAAGAAAGGTGCAGAAATTTAGGGAGTATCTGATATGTTTCCAAGTTGAAAAGAATTAAAAAAAAAAGACCCAAGGTTTTCAAGCAACATCAAGAGAAAAGACTATCTGTGTATACAAATTACTAAAAGGAGAGTGGTCTTTTTCTCTCGAAAAAATGATCCTTGACAAACAGGGACCAGTGACCTCATAAAGAATCCAGAAGGATCTGTGGCTGTTTTTCTCAGAAATACAGGGCCCTTTTCCAGGCACACCGGGGGTTGTGTTTTCCTCAGCATGGGAGACAATCAGAAGTGAATCAGCCCACCTCAGAGAAGAGGAAGGTGAGGCTCTGACAGCCCAGATGACTTGCCCAGGACGAGGAGGGGAGAAGGGACCTAAGACCGTGGCTCTGGGCCTCGTCCTCCCCTCCAAGCACCTAACCAGCCCCTGAGCCTGCCTGAGGAGAGGCCAACAGAGTGTAAGCTTCCAAAACGAAGTCCAATCACCGTGCCGAGTGGACCGCCAGCTAGTAATCCAACGCTGGATGCAGGAGCCCCCTGGAGCCCCCAGCCCCCATCCTGCCTCCCTCCCCTGTCTCTGTCCTGCTCACAGGACTCCCACGAGGACCCACTGCTCAGCCTACCCACGATTGAATACAAACCAAGACAAAGGCACCATTCTTTCCAAAAGCCGGCAACGCAAACCAAAATACGACGCCAAGAAAAACTGAACGCTGTAATTAAAACGGGCCTTACCTGACTTGATTCCTTTAATGGGGTACGTGGCATGGGCCAGAAAGTTGGGATCGCTGAACATATCTTCCTCATAAACCACAAAGCGCAGAAACGCAAGGTTGGGGTCATAAATCTCAAACGTCACCTTCTCCTGCGTTGGGGTCCAAACAGGGCTGAGGCCATTGTCATCTGGAAGAAGATCCAGGCTCTTTCAGGGGCCCCATTTGTCCTGCTCCCTCTCAGTTCACCATCTCTACACCCGTCAGCTTTGGATCTCCTTAGCAGCCGTGTAAATACACATCTAGGCCAGGATCTGATCCTTTTTTTTTTTTCAGTGGCATCACAGACCTGACCCTCAGTAAGCAGAGGAGATGGGACCACCTCTCCTCAGACTCTCCCATCTCAACTCCCTGGGAGTGGGAGGGATGGGAGGTGGACCACAGAAAAACAGCAGATTTGTAAGGAAGAAAAGATGCGCTGGGGGCCACATCGCTCGTCTGATAGGGGAGGTGGGCCAGGCTCTGAACAGGTGGTGGGTTCTGGAGTCACTGGGGAGAGTCACTCAGGGAGCAGAGAAAAGAGGCAACCTTCACCGGCCAGTCTGTGAGCTGTTTATCCGGCTGCATTTTGCCAGGCGCCCGTGATCCCAAGCCTAGAAAGGCCCCAGTTCAGTTCTTCCCAGGCTTCAAATGGCAGAACAAGCCATTTCTCTGGGCCTCCCCACCCGCTGTGGGGTCAGATCACCCAAGTTTGGCTGCAGCCTTGGGGGCGGGTCAGCCGCATCCTCTCTGAGCCCTGGACTTAGGTGGGGGCTGACACATAGAGGGGACACCCCGGAGTGACGGGCATAGGGTGCTGCAGCCTCACCCAGGCCTCCTGAGGTGGGTGACAGGCTGAGAAACACCACAGTGGGTCCAGCTCTCAGGTCCCATGGCCCTCTGTTGCCCCTCCGAGCTGCCCACAGAGGGCAAGGGGGACGAAGGGAAAGACCTGGCCACCAGCGCGTTAGTGAAGCCCCGCTGACCAGCACCTCCAGCGTGCGGCTCCACTCGCCTGAAGTCTCAGTGAGGAGAGGACCCAGGCAACTTACTCACAACCGTCGTCTTAAACTTGTTGCTGTCGTACTCCGCTCCGCATATCTCCACCTCCACGAAGGGGCACGCGATGCTGCGGCCGGGCTTGGGGAGGTGACGGGCCCCCAGCACCTAGGGCCCCAAGAGCCAAGTGTCAGAATTCCGCCCGCCCGCACTCCCTGGGCAGAGCTGGAGAGTGCTACATGGGTGGGCTCTCGTGTCCTCATCACTGGTGGGGTGCTACACCCTCTGGGAGCGGGCACCCCCACCGCTTCCCTGTTGTGGATGCGGGAAATAGTTTCCAAACAGGAGAAAACAGACTCTTAACAGAGACAACGCAATGTCTAAAAGTTGTGTCACTTTTAAAACGCTTCCACCCCTCAAAGTGGCCATTGCAGGGATAAGCCCTCTCCTCAGTAAAGAGCAGAGCCGTGTGACCAGATGCTGACCCTGCTGAACCCAGCAAGAGGTGGATCTGTAACTCGCCCCAGCAACAACAAGGGGAGGTGACCACGATGGACCTGGGGAGACACCCTCCTGCCTCTACGCCCCTGCAACGACCCTGGCGGGCACCACAGTAAAGACCCTCAGCTGCGTCTGGGGGCTGACGGTTTACACAAGGAGCCCAGGCAGAGGGTGGGGCCTTACCTTGACCGTCAGGGTCATCTGGATCTTCCTCTGGGACTCGGGTGGCATGGGGTCGTACTTCTCCGCCCTCATGCTCTCAGGCTGCAGGACGTAGCCCGTCCGCCCGTTGAGGGAGAACAGGGCGTGGTTCATCTGCATGTACTTATCTGGGGAAGAGAGAGCTGCTGCTGAGAGCGGGGCAAGAAGGGGGCCGAGGGGCTGGGTAGGGGAGGACTTAGACCTTCTTCCAGAAGTAACGTGAGGCGCACCAACAGATGAATGGATAAGGAAGATGTGACACACTCATACAACGGAATACCACTCAGCCATAAGTCAGGAACAAAACTGGGTCATCTGTTGCGAGGCGGATGGACCCAGAGTCTGTCATCCAGAGTGAAGTAAGTCCAAAAGAGAAAAACGGGCATCACATATATGCATATGGAATCTAGAAAAATGGCACTGAGGGCCCTAGGCCAGGAACAGAGACACAGATGCAGGGAAGGGACACATGGACACTGGGAGGCCAGGGCTGATGCCCGCTCCCTGCCATCTATCAGACAGACAGCTAGTGGGAAGCTGCCGGGTAGCCCGGGGAGCTCTGCGCGGCGCTCTGCGCTGACCGGGAGGGCTGGGATGGGACGCCCAAGAGGGAGGGAGGGGTGTACACGGAGCTAACTCACCTGACCATACAGCAGAAACTAGCACAACATTGCAAAGCAACTATACCCCAGTGGAAGATAAAAATAATGTGAGCTGGCTGTGAAAATAGGTATCTGACTTAAAACTATGGGTTTAAAAATTCATTAGAAACTCATGTTATTGGAAGAAAATTGGATTAAAAAAAAAAAAATTCACACTGGGGACAACTTTCCGAGTATGATACAAAGTCCAGAATGTACTCAAAGCTAAACATTTTTACACAGGACAAAATTTCCATAGAATCTGACATACTTTAGAAAAATCTGTTTCACTCCACTGACAGGTAACTTTAACCTGTTAAGAAATCTGATACCTGTTTGCTGAGAATACCTACACCCCCTTAGAAAAATAAGAAGCACAAATATAGCCTGCAGAAAAGAAAATGCCTATGTTTCTTACGGATATGAAAACCTGGTTCACTTCTCTGTTACTCAGAGAAGTTACCAATAAGGAAAGCTCCGACTACAGTGTGACACCAGTTTTCACTATCAAAGACTGAGGCACTTGCTGAAACTAAGTTGGTGAAGTGAAGCCAGAAAGAGTTTCACCCGTTTGCATTCCCGCCCAGTCTCCATGGAGTGCGGTCTGGCGGAGTATCTTGGCCCGGACACTCCTGGATACAGGGGTGCAGTGGTTTCGCTCGGGGCCAAGTTGGTCAAAGCTGTTGGATCCGCCCTGCACCACAGGTGCTCCCACGTGTGAAGGGAGGTTCACACAAGGTTACGGGGAGCAGCGCCGTCTGCAACAGCAATGAAGGGAGTCACCTCGGGCCGCCGCAGCAGGGCGCCAGTTGAGGACATGATGGCTCCACTCAGTGGAGAGTGACGCAGGCACAAAGACGATATAAAGGAGGCAGCACCGATGATCAGGCCTCCAAAGAGGCTGAAAGAACCACCACGGCGCCTCTGCGCCGTGCGCTGTAGTTAACGCTGCCCTTTGCACGAAGAAGGTGGGCATGCTGGCTTTTTCCAGCAGAGGATTATCTCCAGAAGAGAGCCCCAGCAGAAAGCCGCCAGAGAGGGATGGCCCCAAAGAGGAGGGGGCCGACATAGCCACTGGACACCTGGATGCAGCTGTGCCTGAAGCTCCACTCCTAGACTTTTAAATTACGGGAGCAAACGCATTTCCTTTTCTCCCTGAAACCAGACTGACCATGTCTGTCACTTACCATCGAGAAGCCTGCCAAACTCAAAGGTCTGGGTGCCCAGTGGTCCCTCCACCGCACCATTCAAGGGATGGGACCTCATACTAGCATGCTGGCTGAACTCTGATGGCTCCTAAGAAAAACTACGTGCTCCGGCCACCGCATCGCACCAGTGGCCCCAGAAGAATGTGCCTGGAATGATGCCCCAGCATAGGTTTACTGGCCACAGTCGGCCCGGCCCCCTTTACCTGGAGTCTGGAAATTGAGTGCCACCATCTGGGAGCCGCACAGCCAGAGGCGGAAGGGGTCATAGTTGGACGAGTCCACCCGCTGTCCTTTGGGGTACACACGGGTCAGGCCCTTTTGATTGTATTTCAGGAGATCGCTGGGCTTCTGTCTGACGATACTGTCAGCCTTCGTCTCCACGAAGGAGCGGATTTCTCGGAAGTCAGGGTTTTCTGCACAAAGAGAGGGAGTCAACATTTATCCTGTGTCTTGCGAGTTTTTCTTAACGCCACCGGCAGGATGTGCAGGTCGTCAAAGGCAACCCGAAACCTCTCTTGGAGAAGTTCACGTGGCTGTGACGGTCCCATCGTAACTGGTTCTGCAGCAGGCTCTGGCCCTCTGTGGAAGTCTCAGAGATGAAAAGGCAGCCCAGGGTTCCCATTGCCTCTTAGTCTAGGATTAATATAATCTGTTTTTTTTTTTGTTTAAAACTACCAGCAGCCTTGTGCAGGAAACCACCAAAGCGATACAGGATACAGTTATAGAAAGGTGTGGCGCAGGAAAGGGTCAGCAGGGAGGAGATCTGAGGAGTGGGAGATGCAGGCAGGGCCCTGGCTTCCTCAGCGAAGGTGTCGCAGGCATGAGATGAGTGAACCCAGCATCTTGATGGAAGGATAACCGCCCACCTGCAGGAAGCGGGGATAGAGAGAGGAGACGGGGTGCCTGTGGAGGGACAATGAATGGGAAGCAGCATAGAGGGAAACGCAAACAATTCTTGAACTGTTTGGATAAAGCTCTGCTCTAGGTAGGACAGCTCCTAAACTCGCCAGGCCTGGCCGACTCTGGTTAAGAGCTCCAGCCTCTTGCCCTGGACATCGAGAGGTGCCCAGGGACCAGCCTCCCGATGACCACGAACACCAGGGCTTAGGACTGCCTCTCTCTCTGCCCTGGAATTACAAGCAACCACAGGAGCCACTTGAAAGGGGAAAGAAAATGTGATTAGGACCACTATTAGCGCAAAGAACCTGCTGCTTTGGAGAATGTGGTCAAAGATCGACTTTTGAATTCTCCTGCAGCAGTCCTCCAAAGATGCCCAGGTCCTGACCTCTGGAACCTGTGACTATGTTCTTTCAAAGGGACTTGGCAGATGGCGGGCTTGAAGTGGGGAGATCACCTGGCCCTAAATGAAACCACAGTCTTTGCACTTGCGAGGTTGAGGGAGATGGGACTACAGAGAAGAGAAGGCAACGTGACCACAGCGATGGGGACTGGAGTGACATGGCCAAAAGCCAAGGAATGCCAGCGGCCACCAGAAGCTGCCAGAGGCCAGGACCAGATCCTCCTCTGGAGGGAGCGGGGGCCCTGCTGACACCTTAACTTCAGCTCAGTGATACTGACTTAGTCCATGACTATGAGAGAATAAACATATGTTGTTTCTGCCACCAAATATGTAGTAATTGGTTACGTCAGCAGAAAAAAAAAAAAAACAATCCACCCTTTAAGAGGGTTTTTCCTCCTAAAGCTACCAGGAGGGCCTGCTTCACCAGCGTCCTGGCCCCGAGGACACTCTGACGGGGAGGTTCCCACTTGGCACGCGGAGGATGAGCAGGAACCACCATCACCATGCTGCGTGACAGCGCCAGGCTCAGAAAGGAACCCGTGTTCACCGAGGCGGGGAGGCGGGGTGACGGCAGACGGTACCGAGGTTGTCCTTGGTCTTGCTGGTTGGCTTGCAGTAGACGACCAGGTCCGAGAGCTCGATGGCGATGGACTGGTTCTTCTCCCAGTACTTCATGTTGTTCTCCTGTGTGGAGCCAACCGTCTTTAGTTTCAGCTCTCAAGCTGGCCCCTGGGAAACCCCATTCTTCCAGCTCACCTGGCGGGCGCCCTCCTCCTCTTGAGTCTCCCCCCACCCCGTCTTTCTGCTTGGCCCTCGTACATGTGCAAATCGCAGTGGTGGAGAGTTTCCCTCCCCCGACCCCCGCCCCGCTCCCTTGCTTCCTCTGCCTGTGGAAATTCTCCACCACGCCATCTGGACCCAGGAGCACCGTGGAGCTCAGTCTCCGACCGCGGCTCTCGAGAATACCAGGGACAAGGGCTCTTCTTTATCACCGCCTCTCTCCTTAAGCCTCTTGCTCTCACCCGCTGCCCTATCCAGCCCACTAAAATCACTCTGTCACAGCTCATCCAAAATTCTAGTTGTCCCAGTTCGGGATCTCTGTAGACCATGGCAGCTTTGCGCTCACTCGCTGTCCCCTGAACCATGCACAGCTCTGTGCAAAGGGCTCTGGGGACCAGACCACACGCCGTGGACTTGGGAGCCATTCGCCCCTGGAGGACCCTACAGTCAAGTCCACCCCCGTGTCACAGACAGGCCACTCACTCCACTCCAAACCAGGCCTCCCTCTCAAGCCCTGCCAACCTCGAACTCATCCCCCCAGGGGCCACGGTGGGGACGGACCCCCTGGGAGGATTATCACCTACAGGTGACAACATTCAGCACAGGGGCGGGGGGCTGGGGCTGCCTGGCTCCAGGCATCACACACTGAGTGAGTGCTTGACGGATACTATCTAAGCCCACCCACCCCCGGGAGGAAGACTGTATCTCTGTTCTCCAAAGAACCCGCAGCACACAGACAGGGTGAGCGGCTGATCCAGGCCCCGCAGCAGGTCCCCGCCAAGACCAGAGGCCTGCGCGGTGGCCTCACCCCTGTCACCGCCCTCGGCGCTTCTGCGCCCTCGGCCACCGGGTGCCGGAGACCTCACTGCAGCGCCCCCAGGCTCACAGGCCAGGTCCCCCTGAACCACAGCGCTGCCCGTCCTGGCCCCTCGCCCTCCTCCCTCCTCGGCAGGCCCGTGGGTCCCTCTTCCTCTGGACCCCCCCGCCTCACTCCTCCAGGACGCCTTCCTGAAGACCTCCATCCGGGACTAGGAAAGAGACACTGCGTCCCCTACACCTTCCAGAACGCCCACGGCCTCCCCCAGCCTTGCACCGTCCCTTATCCGACTGTCCCACGCTGGTACCTTTCAGCACGAGTGTCCAGACGCGTGTCCCCCCACCCCACCTGAGACAGGTCCCTGGGAAGCAGGACCTCCCGCTGGTGGCGAGTGCTCAGGTGACAGGTGGTGACAGGGGTGTCACAGCGGTTACCCGGCGGGGACTGGACTCGGGGGCGGGTCTGAAAGCTGGCTGAGTTGCTGGCTTTGCCCAGTGGGCCAGCCATCGAGCCCCTCTGCCTCAGTCTCCTCGTCTGCACGATGGGGCTAACCTGAGTCCGTCGCTGCTGCAGCTACCGTGCTAATTCAAGGAGGCGGCCTCTCCCCTCGCTGGGCACGAGAGAAACGAGGGTGCCACGGATTGCCCCAGAGACGCCTTTCCAGGCCAAGGACAAGTGCGCCCACTTTTTAAACAAGCGGGGGAGGACACCCCGACTTCTCTGAGAATGCCTTCGCCGAGGACTGCTGACAAACGTCCCAAGGCCCCAGCGAACCCTAGCAGTGACCAGCAAACGAGCCTGTCACCTGAGCTCGGGCAGCAACCCGCTCACCGGGGCAGATCGGAACATGAAATTTGCCAGAGTTCATCTAAGCACGCCAGCTTCCTCCAGCCGTTCCCACATGCCCTGAATCCCCTAGGCACCAAACAAGCTGCAGCAGTAAGGCTCTAAGGGCTGGCACGGAGCAGGGAAGGTGTCAGTCAGTCTGCGGCCAGTGCTTCAGGGAGACTGAAGCCTTGGCTAAGCTCAAACCCCCGGTGTGCTCTCCTGATCCCTGTGTCAACGTCTTCTTGGTGCACAATCTTCACCACATGCTGTTTGGGGAGACGAAACCCTGGCAACGACACAGCTCGCTTCTAATGATGATACGACTGCTTTAAAGTCCGGGTGGGGTGAGGCAAGCCACACCTGTGTCATAGGGCGGGGACCTCTGGCCTCACAGAACACAAAGCAACCAAAGATTATAGAGCATCACTTTTTTCTCAGCTTCAGCAGAAAGCAGATCAGTTCAAGATGAAACACCAGCTGCTGCTTCAGAACTGTGCAGCAGCTCCTTTCCAGACCCACAGAGCTTTGCCCAGAGGCTGTCCCAGAGTCTGGCATCACAGCACACTTCCTTGGTCAGGCTCTGGAAACTAGACAGACCTCAGTGACTGGTCTTTTGCCATGGACCAAAGGAAGCCAGAGAGGATGTAAAATTACAGAGCCCCGGGCAGGTTCTCAGGGCCTCGGCGAGGAGCTCCCAGGAGTGCACTGAGGGCACAGTGCACGTTGGTTTCCCGGTGGCACCAGCCGCTCCCACAGCTGGTTGTGCCCAGCACAGAACCTTGGTCATTTCTGCTGCCTCCTGTGTTTTGGTTTTGTTTTTTGAACATTCATAATCATATGAGAAGGCTCCTCTGTCCATGAAATTCTGGACTTCTCCAGGCAAGAATACTGGAGTGGGATGTCATTTCCTTCTCCAGGGGCTCTTCCTGACCCAGGGATCGAACCTGGGTCTCCTGCATCCCAGGCAGACTCTTTACTGACTGAGCCACCAGTAGAGGACTTAGAGCTGTAAAAGCTAATTTAAAAGGAATGTAGATCAAAGGCGAGAACGGCAGGCTTGAAGAGCTAGGCTTAGTTTCAAAACCCTTCCTGTGGTGGGGAATGAGGGGGACAACCTTCCAGCGAAGTCACGTTTTCCTCCAGAAGAAACGGAGAGAGCCAGGGGCTTCCCAGGTGGTAAAGAACCTGCCTGCCAATTCAGGAGACCTAGGGGACACGGGTTCGAGCCCCTCGTTGGGAAGATCCTCTGGTGGAAGGCGTGGCAACCCACTCCAGAATTCTTAGGCCTGGAGAATCCCCGTGGACAGAGAAGCCTGGCGGGCTACAGTCCATGGGGTCGCAAAGAGTCGGACACGGCCGAAGCAACTTAGCACGCGGGAAGCACCCGGCCAGAGGGTGTCACGGCCACGCCCTCTGCCCTCCCAGCCCCACACTTGAGTGCCTGAGAATCAGTCTGCAGGGAACGGTGGCTAAACGCTCTCACTAGGCTGCTTCTCTATTCTCAGCTAGAGGGGCCCAGAACGTCACACACTAGAACATGCTCAGGAGGACCACGGCTGGCAAGCGGCACCATCCAGAGCACGATGACAACCACTCAACCTACACTGAAGAACACACCTGGAAGGAGACGGCGGAGACTCTCTCTCAGACGAACCCCGGACAGCGGGCCCCACCCGGAGCCTCGGAGGCGCTGCACTGGAGGTGCAAGCACACGGATGAGACGGCCACGCGGAGGCGGGGCAGCCTTGCTGGCCACAGGCTCGCGGGCCATCCCGAGTGACTGATGTGATGGCGTGACAAGCCTTGCAGAGAATAAGGACCGTACATAAGGCCTCGTGATGAGGATCTGGGATGGGAGGAAGATGGGAGGCATGCCAGGGAAGGTGCCCGTCTGAACAGCCCTCGACACAAAGTCTTGAAAAGAAGAGGACTTTACTCCGGGGTGTTGAGAAGATGAGTCCCGGGGCCTCTGGTGACCAGAGACTGGCCAACTGTGAAGTCGCCCCCAGTGCGGGGAAGAAAAGGTCAGGCCAAGTACACTGGAGGAGGGAGACTCGTCGCCTGTCAGCAGAGGTCAGAGGGGTCCAGGAGAACCTGAGGAAGTTCCCGGGTCAGTCCTTTGGGTCAGGATCTGCCTGAGAAGCAGCCGGGCACATGGGGAACCTTCCTAAAGCTTCTTCCCGGCTCTGTGGCCACAAGAAAGACCAGACAGCACCACGCTCCATCACCCAAGAGATGGCAACACCTCCAGGCCCTCCAGGCACGACAAGTGTGGTGGTGAAATGCCACCGCGACTTCAGGCCCTGCTGAGTGTCAGGCGTAGCCTGTGGTATCCACCACTGCCCCACCTCGTCCTCACCGCACCCTGGGACTTAGTTACCCGGCTCCCCGTTTTACTGACGAGGAAACCGAGGCCCAGAGGAGTGTGGTTACCTGCCCAAGGTCCAGCCGCGCCAGGAGGCACACTCCAGTCGGCCTAGTTCTAACCCTCCTGTTCTTACTAGAACCTCACCCTTCTCAGAAAACCGCCAGCGGTTAGGACTCCGCTTCCAGTGCGGGCCGTGTGGGCTCGACCCCCTGCCCAGGATCGAAGATCCTACCTGCCGCGGGGGCGGCCCCCAGAGTAAAAACTGAAACAAAATAAAGACCTTTCAGGATAAATCCCCAAAAGCTCATGCCCATCTGGAGTGGAGGTTCCCCCACAAGAACAGAAACTTCTGGAAGGAAGGGGCTGGGTCTTATGAATTCCAGTACACCCAGGGCCCTTTCCAGTCCAGGGAGATGAGCTCAGTGAATGCACGGGAAGGATCCAGGATGCTTTATCCCAAGTATTTAGATGGTATTTAGAGTATTAGAGGAGTATTTAGAGCAAGATAACATTTAAAAGAGGACGGCAAAGCTTTATTGTTAAGATACACGGGGCCAAACAGGCCTCAAACATCAAGGGTCACCACGCACACGCTGAACCTTCAAAGGTTTCACACGAGACACAGCCCCCACAGGAAGACCCAGCACCCCCTTCCTCTCGGCTCCTGCTGTCTGAGCTCCCTCCCTGCCCCAACCCCCAAATTCTCTGTGGCTGCGGCCTGGACCCACCCGCACCTCGGCAGAGGACTGGAAGCCGGAGGACACCAGACTCAGCGGAGCCCAGGTGCCCAGGCTTACCTTGGCGTCCATCTTCCAGGTGATCTCCCGGATGCTCTGGAACCACTCAAACAGCTCCTCCACGCTGTCCGTGGCAAACTCTACCGGAGGGTCGCCCTGCTTCTTGGGCTCCAAGATAAAGACGAAAGGCTTCTGGTTCTTCCCATGTGGGGCTTTTACTTTGGGAAAAGGATAACAAAAGTCCTGATCAGCCTGACAGAAGGCCAAGATGACCAGACTTCTAGGTCCCAGGCCACTTCTCTTAGGACCCCAAGCCGACCATCACTGTGGATGTCGGCGCTGACTGGAAAATCTACCTTGGATCAGGTAGCGGTCTGGGTTTTAATGTGTGTCTTAAATGTGAATGTGACCTTATCTGGAAATGGGGGTCTTGGCAGATGTACAGAAGGATCTCAGGAGATCATCCCTGCCTTCCAGGTGGACCCTGAACCTGAGAACCAGTATCCTCATCACAGGAAGGAGAGGAAAAGGGAGCCCGAGACACCAGGGAGTCAGCTGGCCATCAAAGATAGAGACAGAGACTGGAGTGATGGGCATAGGGCACGCATGGCCGGCAGCCCCAAGAAGCTAGGCATGGAATCAGTTCTCTCTGAGGAGAAAGTATGTTCTAGACAGAGAAAATGATGGCTACAAAAGGAAAAATTATCCGCCAAATAATCCCCTCAGCTAAGATCCCTGGGCTCATCTGCCAGGCGGTGCTCTAAGCAGATCACATCCCACTGTATCTTATTAATCCTCGTCGCCCTTTCTGGGGTGCTACTCCCGTTCTGCCCGTTTCACAGGAGAGAAAACAGAGACTGGTTGAGGCGGAGTAGCCCACGGAAGGTCACAGAGCTGGCAGCGGCCAAAGCTGAGGCTCAACTCAGACCTGAGTCCCCTCCCTACTCACCACCCTGAGCCACAGGCCTGTGCTCTGAAAATGCAGTGCAGGGTGATACAAAGGGCAAGGGAAGGGAGGACAGGATGCCCTAGATCCAGTGCAGATGCTCAATCCTGTCCAGCTCTTTCCAACCCCGTGGACTGTAGCCCGCCAGGCTCCTCCGTCCATGGGATTCTCCAGGCAAGAATAGTGGAGTGGGTTGCCATTTCCTTCTCCAAGGGATCTTCCCGACCCAGGGATCGAACCCAGGTCTCCTGCATTGCAGGCAGATTCTTTACCATCTGAGCCACCAGGGAAGTCCTGGATCCAGCCCATCCCATAATCGCAGTGGAACCTCGGGCAGCTCCCGTGGTCACTACAGGGCTTTGTTTTCTCATCCGTTAACTGGAATGAGAGTCGTCCTCCCACTTGCTGAGCTGATGGACTGATGGGCTGCGGTGGGGTGGGGGTCGAGGTGGGAGGGGCAGAGGACACGGAAGCCAGCTCTGGAAACCTGGGCAGCCCCCGAGAAGCGAGCTGCTCCGGCTTCCTGCCCGAGAGCCTCTCCTCACTGCCGCCAGCCCTTCCATCTTACAAGGGCCCAGGAAGCCCTGTGCAGATCACACCCCTGCCACCACGGCCTGCCCCAAGCTCCGAGGGGGAGGCCAGGCTTCCTGATGCCCAGCTGAGCTGAAGGCAGCTGCAGCCTCGGGGGAGTTATGACAGACGCAGGGTCTCGCAGGGCCTGAGAGGCAGAGCTGGGCTAAGAACCAACACCCCCAACTTCACACTCCACTGCACGGATGTCTCGGCTCCTCCCAGAAAAGCCCGGGGAACCCAGGCAGGCCCCTGAAATAAGGATGACGGTGTTGGGAGTAACAGCAGCCCATGCCCGTCCAGCACCTGTTATGTACGCAGCAGGCTGTTTTCTCACTGTAGAGATGTGAATAGCATAGCAGTTTATGAGACGTAAAATGAAGTCATTGACCAGCCTGGCCCAGTACTCAGCTTCAGTACTCAAGCTGAGGCTAGAAAGCCCCACCCCTGCCTGGGGCAGTCCAAAGGCCAGGCTCTGGGGGTCTGGGGGTCGGGGGGTGGGGAGGTG
The DNA here is from genome assembly GCF_032452875.1 of Bos javanicus. NCBI lineage: Eukaryota > Metazoa > Chordata > Mammalia > Artiodactyla > Bovidae > Bos > Bos javanicus. Next base: position 8,653,610 of record NC_083885.1, on the reverse strand, counting down.
GGGGGTTGGGGGGGGTCGACTTGGGTGGGAATCCAGGCTGAGACCACGGGTGCACATACCAACATTATAGATGTTGAGATTCAGGATTCCTCTGCAAAGGGACCCTAAGGGATTGTCTTCAATAATCTGTGAAGAAACAGGACATAACTCACATTCGTCTTAACGGGAATAATAAAAAGATAACCAGTTTCCAAAGCACACCGTTTAGCAGAGACACTGCCTGTGGAGATGTTTAAAATGCATTTCCCTACATCCGTGGGGAGAGAGCCAAATAATGAAGCCTGTTGCTGACAGGGACCCAGCGGCGAGTAGGTGCCGGCAGGTTCAGCGTTTCATTTCCCACCTGTAAAAACACGCTTTGTGCTGTCTAGAGCAGGTTTCAAGGCGTTTCTGCAGATCCGGTTTCAAAAAAACACCCTAGACCCTTTCTTGTGATGTTATTATGAAATGGGACTGGCCTCCTTTTCCAGCCGCTCCAGAACCTTCTGTGGCTCCCTGTGTTCTACGGAACCCACACCTAAGCTCTGCAGTCTGGCCTCCGGGCTTTCTGCTCCACCTGCCAGCTCTTCCTTCCACTGCACATCTGAACCATCCCAGAGGCCAGAGGAGATGGGAGTATCTTGGTCTCTGAAAAGTTGGTAGAACTGTGTATCTGCCCACTGCATGGACTCATCCCCACCCTCCACCAGGCTAATGCTGACCGTGGGTAAAGGGCAACATGGGGCAGACACAGCTGGGAGGGCCACGTCCCTGCCTCAGGCCGAGCACAGTGAACTGTGTTTCCACCACCACACTTTGGCTCAGGCTGTATCTCCCACCTGGAATTCCCTCCTGCCAGTCTCTCGCTGTTGAACTCTAACTTGACTTTTAACGCTCAAAGGCCCCTTCCTCCATGCAGCCTTTCCAGACTGTCCCAACTCTCTTAGAAGAAAGTCTATGATTTCAGCCTCAGAGCAGTGCTGTCACCTTGAAAGCAGCTGCTCTTCAAGCTTTCTGAGCAAGAGGCAGTGAGCAGAAACCAGGTTTGCAATGTCACCAGAAGAGCCTCCCCTCACCCACCACGTGCGCCAGCTTGCTTACTCACACGGAGCACGTTCTGAACGTCTGGCTGGCCAAGCTAAATGTGTTTCATCTGCAAGCTGGTTTAAGCAAAGGACAAATTCCCCGTCTGGCCATTTTCACTCTGGAGGGAATCCTCCTGCATACGCAAAGCCTTCCGGCCCAGCACAACCTGATTTAAACCTGACTATCTGGTCACAGTGACTTTCACCCACAACTCGGGGACAGTCCTGATTTCCCCATCCCTCTGCTGTCCCTGGTCTGGAGCTCAGGGCAACATATGCAAAAACGTGTCCACGGAGCTGGCTCGGCAGAGCCCTCAGAACAGGATCGATGGGTCCCTCCCTGCAACGAACGATGGAGACTCACCTGCTTATCCACCTCCTCCCCTTCTGTTGGTGAAATGTCCTCGACGTAATTGGACGGGAAGTACTGCTGGATTCTGGTCCCATAGTCTCCTTTCCACCTATGGAAAGACAGAAGGCACTGTCAGGGGGCCTCGGCTGAGCACTGTTAACCCTTATCACTGCTCACTAGCTCCCTGCTGCTGGGGCGGGGGGAGGGGCCAGTGACCGGGCCAGGAATTCCTGACCCCCCCGCAGGGTCCTCTGCTGTTTCCCCCAGCAGTGACTGCTGGGGCTCGCCCTCCCCTGGCCGTGACCCTTGTGTTCAGCAGAGCCCCCGAGTCCACAGTTTCAGTGCTTTAAGTGGACATCAGATACCACACAAGACAAAAGCTTGGCTCCAGCGGAGGCCCAGGCCCTTCAGGGAGGGCTGTGAATATAGAGACGGGGGTTGGGGTAAGGGAGGGTCTGCCGTCAGACGGCCTGGACTCGAGTCCCAGCTCCTCCACCAACCGCAGGGGTGTCCTGAGCCTCAGACCCTCCATCTGGGTGTGGGGGCAGTCCCCATGTCCCCCTCTAAGGATATCACTGGGGCCATAGGAGTTAACATCGTCTTGCGTTTACACATAAAGCACTCCACAGTGTTAGTTCTTGTCATTCAGCTAAAACTGTGCCCCCACCCCTGACCTTCCCACCTTGGTAGCAACACTAATAACATGAGACACTATCAACTTTGTACATGTCTTGATTCAAACAAACTGGCTGCACCTCCAAGATACCCCCAAGTCTGATGCCTGGGCTGGATCCTTCTCTGAGCCCTCCCGTGGCCCACTTCCTGCAGCCAGGGGGCTCCTTCCAGAATGCTCTTCTGACCCCACCACACTGAGGCCTTCAAAATCAAGCCAAAACTGTGTAGCCTGGCCATCGTAATGCTATAACCCAGGGACCTCAACTCCTGCCTCTCTCTGACTTGAACCTGATATTCATTCCAGACCGTCTGTGGCCCACTCCCCACATGGCCCCGCCATGCCTGTCTACCTTCTCTGCCATACCCGATGCCCTCTATAGAGCCACCTAACGATGCAAGACTCAGCCGGGGTCTTCCTCTTCCAGGGAGCCTTCCCTGACTGCCACCAGGCTGAGAGCTCTTCCTCTCTGCTCCTCGGCATCTTTCCCCACAGCTGTCAAAGCAGTCCACACCTTACATTAACTTACAGTTACCTATCAGTTTCCCTTCTACATGTGACCTTCCTCAGTCTTAATCAAATCTACACTCGGGGTGCTTAACACATTACTGACTGGAAACATATTAACTCCACAGGCATTAGTTTCTGCAAAAAGTCCCTGGTCAATAATGTGTTAACAAATGTTTGCTGACCTGAATAAGCAGAGAGGACTGACTGTCCCACAGCCTGGTGGAAACAGAACTGCCAGCTGTGAGCCCCTGTCACATACTCTTTTCAACCTTCATTTCTCCAGCCCCATCTCCAGCAAAGTCTGGCTGTATGGGCAACTGTATGGACCATGTGCCCAGAACTGGGTAGTTGACACCTGCGGCCCAGGTGTAATTATTAACTATGCATTCCCTTCACTCTCAAATGCATCCCAGTTTAAACAAAAACGATGTGGTCCTCTAATCTGGAAGGATGCAAAAATGTGGTTCGAGGCAGGCATCCCACTAGGTGGCGACACTGAGACCAGGGGGAGAGTAAGCAAGGAGGGCGCCTCAGGAAGGCCTACGGTTTACCCCGGTCCCTCGCCAACAGCACTCACTCCAGTCTCTCAACCCATCTTGAGACAAAACCCTCTGCGGATCCAGGTAAGCAGTGGGTTTGTTAAGAGGGTGTTCTCCAAATTCAAAACAAAAGAAAACAAAACTGGTAAACCTCTGGATCTAGCACATGAGTGAGCAGAGTGTGGCCCCTTGAGTCAGAAGGCCTAGCTTCAAATCTCAGGCTGCTATGTGACCCTGGACAAGTTACTGCCTCTCTGTGCCTCACTGTCCTCACCTGTGAAGTGCAGGGGAGAAAAGAAGCAACCTTCCAGGGTCACTGTGTGGATCACACGAATGCTTTCAAATGAAGTCCTTAAGACGGAGCTCGGCACTGCTCCCTGTGAGTCACTATTCAGATCTCTAAGTCAGGTCCAGCTATCTTCCAAGAGGAAGAAGCACCAGTTTTGTGAGGTGCCTGAGTCTGCAAGGGCTCGTGGTCATCAATCCTTACTAACAATCCTTACTGCTCTAAGATAGGAACCATCCCATGAAACCACCTCCTGAGGGAACCTATGGGTGGGCAGAGAATTCTTCTCCCTGGGTGAAAAAAAAGGGGAAGAGATAACTCAACTGTCACACATCCAGGTGCCTTTGGCCTGGGTGCACCTCTTTAATTAAATGCACCTCTTTAATCCACATCGGGGCCACTGCACAGGGCATGGGGCTACGCAATAGCACAAGAATTTGAATTTAAAATGCACAGGCTTGCATAATGGGAAGAGCCTGTGGTGTTCAGTCGCTGAACTTTGGAAAGCCTCATTCACTGCATCTATTGCCCACGGGATTCTCCAGGCATGAATACTCGAGTGGGTTGCCATGCCCTCCTCCACGGTACCTTCCCGATCCAGGGATCGGACCCACCACATCTCATGACTCCTGTGTTGGAAGCGGGTTCTTTACCACTAGCACCACCTGGGAAGCCCACATAAAGCAGAGATAATCGCAGTCAAAACCCTGCAGGGCTGGGACAAGAATTTGCTTAGATAATGTATGAAAGCAATTAGCATAGTGCTTGCCACACAGTAAGACCTCAATAAATAGCAGCTGCTATTACAATTAAAATAATATTTAATATAATATATATTAATAAATGACATTATCATAATTGCTATTGCTCTTTACCCACTTTTGCAAGGAGAGCATGTATTGGTCACCTTCCCAGAGAAAGCATGACAGGTCAAAGCCAGGCCAGAACAGGAGATAAAGGGGTCAGGGTTCAGCCAGCGCTTGAGCCTCACCACTAGAAAGGGACAGGTCGAAGGGCCAAGCTCCCCTTAGCCTTACCAGCCCCCAGGCTCCTTGGAGACGTTGTGGATGAGGGCACCGCGGCAAAAGCTCAGCTCGTCACTCTGCTTGGCCCTGTAGTCATACAGAGCTTTCACGGTTCTCTGAGGCTTTCAGGGAAAACAAGAAGGTAAAGGGTCAGGCCAGGCAAAAGAAGAGGGAGGTGGCTGCACTTTCTGGCACATTTGGTTCGTCTCAAAAGAGAGGGCGGCTTTTGTCCAGGGTTATGGCGCCATCTGATGGCGAAGGGCTTGCATTGCCAGGGAGCCACAAGGGGAACTGGCCTAAATCAGAGCCTAGGTTTTTCCAGTAGTCACGTACAGATATCAGAGGTGGACCACCGAGAAGGCTGAGCACTGAAGAACTGATGCTTTCAAACTGTGGTGCTGAAGACTCTTGAGAGTCCCTTAGACAGCAAGGACATCAAATCAGTCCATCCTAAAGTAAATCAACCCTGAATATTCACTGGAAGGACTGATGCTGAAGCTGAAGCTCCAATACGTTGGCCACCTGATGCAAAGAGCAGACTCTATTGGAAAAGACCCTGATGCTGGGAAAGACTGAAGGCGGGAGGAGAAGGGGATGACAGGATGAGATGGTTGGATGGCATCACCGACTCGATGGACATGAGTTTGAGCAAACTCCGGGAAATGGTGAGGACAGGGAAGCCTGGGGTGCTGCAGTCCATGGGGTCGCAAAGAGTCGGACACGACTGAGCGACTGAACAACGAAGGGCGCCTCAGAGTGAGTCGGTATTTCCACAGGAAGGACATGCCTTTCAGCGAAACCACGCCCACCATCTCCGAAGTCCTCACAACTCGCTCAGCAGTTCAAGCTCAACACCGTTTCTGGCAGCCCCCGAGCCTCACCAGCATTTTCACTGGTGATGCCCTGACACGCCCTGGGATGCTGGCATTCTGCAAGTGCCCGAGGTGCTCTTCCATGAAATCATTAAGTGCGGCCTCTGCAGAAACAAGACAGAACTGAGGGCGGAACTCCTCCTCCGTGATTTGCTGCTGGGCGAGCACAAGTCCACGGCAAGATGCACACCCACACAGCAAGCAAACGCTGAACAGGAAAACCTCCGAGACTGCCAGCCTGCTTAGATCAGCAGCTCCCCCTCCTCCGACACAAGGAAATGGGAACGGGGCTTTTCACAAGGAATCCATAAAACTGCTCCTCAGGAGCACGGGGCTCTGGAGTCAGACACGTGGCTCAAGTCCTCAGTTCGCCCCTTCTGTACAAGAGCTATATAATCTTGAGGCTCTCTCAGCCTGTTTCCCCATCTGTGAAACAGGAATTAAAACACCACATACTTCACAGGCTCATTGAGACTATTGAGTGAGATAACACACACAAGGATAAAAACGACGACAGCGAGCATTTCTTAAGTTCTTCCTACAGTCAGAGCCCTGTTTTAGGCCTTTTACCTACAGTATCTCCTCTAATCCTCATAATCCTAACAGGCAGGGAGTAGCGATGGTACCCCATTTTACAGATGAGGAAATAGAGGTCCAGAGAGATGAAGCATCCTTGGCCAAAGTCAACCAGCTGGCAAGTGGCTGAGCAGAGGAAGACTCCATTAATATGAGTTACCACCATAGTCTGTGATGCTTCCAGTGTGGGTTCTGTGAGCTTTGCCATGGGAACTCCAACCGGAGCTTTTGACCTGGACTCCTCAACCTGCAAACACAGCCAGCTCTTCTGCACATCCTGCTTCAAGGGCAGACCGGACACAGAGACCAGAGTTGTCTCCTTCCCCATGAAACTCTACAGGTCACTGCCAGACTCCAAGGCCATGAGGAAGGTACAGCCAGTGGCAGAGAGGGTGGCACACATAGTGCCGTCTACGAAGAGGAAGTCTCCAGCCTGACGGATGGCAGGAGAGGTCCTCATGCCACGCCCCTCATGGACTAGAGAAATGAGCCACCCATCGCATGAGCACACAGGCGTGTGGCACCACAGAGTGGCCACAAGTGCGTGTCTGGGAGCAGCCAAATCCTCGCTCCACACTTACATCATCATTAAACTACTATGCACAGTTGTCTCATCTGTACAATGGGCACAAAAATGGTGCTTAATGCCTGGGGCTGTTAGAGGACTCATGAGCCGTCAGGCGCTTAGCTCAATGCTCGCTATGCGGTCATCAATATGTGTTACCTGTTATTACTGACCTCGTCACTCCAGTCCTAAGCACTCACCCAAAGGACATAAAGTGAAAGATACAAAACCTCACAGGTGAAGAAATTCATTTTAGCGTTAACGAGAAGAGCACCACCTAAAGAAAACCCAAATGGCCATTGATGGAGACACAGCTAAAGGGCCCAGTCACCTAGAATATTCTACAGCATAAAAAATATTCTCTAAGTTACAATTCCAGTCCAGGTTCAGTTCAGTTGCTCAGTCATGTCAGACTCTGCAACCCCATGGACTGCAACACGCTAGGCTTCCCTGTCCAGGTACCCAGTCCAGGTACTGCATCGAAACTGCATGGCCTACCAGGTTCAACAAAAAATGGTCATGAAGTAGATCAGCAGTGAAGAAACTCACTCATGGCCGAGTGGCAGGTGAACAAAGAATAGAAATGGCAGGTGCTGGGGTGGGGACCGTAAAACACATCTCCCTGCGGACAAGGGCCAGAGGGGATGGAACGCCACAGCTGCAGATGGCTACTGCGTCAGGATGCTGAGCCCAGGGTGGATTGTTTTCCCTGCTTTTAATGTGTTTCCCTTTTCAGTGTTACATCATTTTTCAATCACAAGAATAATAATTGCATTTTGAGGTACTCGCCATGGTCTGGCAGCTTGCACTCAAACTCCTCATACGATCGTGTTTTACTTGGCTCACTGACTATAGGGAGACTTCCTCCAGATACCTTGGCATAGTGACCAGGGTTTAACAATGGGGAGATTTCACATCAAACATCCAGATTACTGGCTTGTCTTGAGAAATGAGAAGACCCCGCCTGGGCTCTGAAATGGCAGCTGCTGACAGGGGTGGCCACTCTCGAGATGAGGCGTGTCCTCAGTTTACCATGATCTCCACCATCCCCGGACATCTGCCTGACATGAGGCTGTGTCATTCTCATAACCAAAGCATCTGTCAGCTCTAATAAATGTTTTTTTTTTCCCCTATTTGGCTAAGTCCCCTAATGCACTTCACACCCAGTTCCATGCACCCACAATTTTTCAAGACTTCAGTGCTTGCTGAAAGGGATTTGCACTGGCCAAGGATTATAAGTTTAAAAGAAAATCTCTGGATTTTTACAGAGCACACCAGCAGGGTGTCCCTTCCAAAGTGAGAACTGTACACTAATCCCAGACGAGATGGCCCAGCCAAATGGAAAACTCGCCAGCACTGCTCCTCTGCAGGCTCCAGCTAAATTTAAGATGAAACCGGGAGCTTCAGGCTCACAGTCAAATCCAGCCCTACCTGCATGAAATGACTCAGCAGCCAGGGTGGGAATACGAGATAGCGTGCGCACGGCAGAGGGGTCGCTGAACCAAATGGAATTTATAAACACCACAGGCTCAGTCAGTGAGCAAGGAACATGTGAAAGACTTTTAATTAGAAGCTGTTGGACCCAAAGGTGGTTCATCAAACTTCAGAATTTTAGCAAGGCTCAGTCACATCTGGATGGAATTCTATTAACCTCTTCCCTGAAACTAGATGTCACATTGTCAGTCGTCATTTCTTCTCCCCTCCAAGAATTCTTTGGCCGAGTTTCCAAAACATTCCCTTGCCCTCTTTTAACTGGGGGTAGACCCTATGTCGATCTGTTTGTTTTTGTTTAATCGCTAAGTCGTGTCCAGCTCTTCTGTGACCCCATGGACTGTAGCCCAACCGGTTCCTCTGTCTATGGTATTGTCCAGGCAAGAATACTGGAGTGGGTTGCCATTTCCTTCTCCAGGGGATCTTCCTGACCCAGGGATTGAACCCGCATCTCCTACATTGGCAGCCAATTTCTTTACCACTGAACTACCGGCAAGACCCATGTCAGTCTAGTGACTAAGTAACAGTGTGAATCGGAAGTGTGTGCTGTACCATTGAAGGATTGATTTCACTGGGATCCACATACATCCTGCTGACATCGTAGAGGGAGTTTATATCTCTTTCCTGTAAAAGAAGAGAGAAAAATAAATGGAGTCATTTGAGCTCCCGGGATAGCCCTAACTTAGAATGAGGATTCTAGGCATCCTCATGGTTTCCTGCCCTCTAGCAGAAGAGCTGAAGCCTCAGTTTATTCACCTTGTAGATCGAGCCAGTAAGAAGCTATTAAGAAGTTCCCCAAAACTTGGAAATCTTACCCCAGGATCAGAGAGGCCCCAGCGCGGGCCTACCCCATGCCAGGCGCCATCCTCCTTTGTCAAAACACAAGCCCTGAGAGGCACGGGTGTCCTGGAGCAAGCTCACCACCCTTCCTGACCCACGTTCAATGCCGGCAGCTTGAAACTGGCCACCGCGGGAGTACTCAGAGCACAGAGAGTGGCAAATGCCACAAAGCAGGGCGGTAGAGCTTCACCAGCACACACTGGAGACCCCTCCTGCCCTTCCCAGGCCCCCACTGGGCTGCAGCCCCAGCCCACAGTGCAGTCCTGCACCCACCTGCCCCCACTGCCCCCCGGCTGCCTTCCCACACTCTGCAGGAGGCCCGCTCCCAGCTCTCTGGCCCCCATCTAATGCAGTGCCCACCCCACAGCGCCCCATCCTGTTCTAGCCTGCCCGGGGGCATCGTATTTACGTGGCTATGTATCACCCACTCCCCCTTCTAGAACCTGAATGTGCCGAGGGCTGACGGCGCTCCACCATGCTCTCCCACACGTGGTTCCTGACAGTGCACAGTCTCCTTTCAATAACGTACTGAATCTACCTGATAGGAACTGGGACATGGTAATCAGATTGGCTCCCTTAACCGCTCAGAACCCCACATCGGGGACTTCCCTGGTGGTCCAGATACCACTTCCACCCCAGGGGCTGCAGGTCTGATCCCTGGTCAGGGAACTAAGATCCTGCGTGCTGCATGGCATGGCCCCCCCCAAAACAGAAGAACCCTCCAATGGCTCCGAATAAAAGCCGCTGTGTGTGGCCCCACGCCATGCAGTTCCATCCTTATTTAGTTCTGCCCCAACCCTGGAGCACTCAGGTCCAGCCATACCAGCGTCTCCTCTTTGCCTCCATGCACGCTCTCACCTCAGGATCTTTGCACTGACTGCTCTTCCTTCCTCCTCACAGCTGCAGGCTGTCTCCTCCACTTCCCATAGTGTCTGCCCACGTCTCCTAGTCAGTAAGCCCCTGCCGAGCACCCCTGAGAACTGCAGCCCCTTCCCCATCGTCTACCCACTTATCCGGCCGGCTCAGCGTGCTGTCCTCTGTAGCACCTATCCTCCTATCGGCTGGCACACGCTCCGATGGTTCTTCACTTCCTGAGTCGTCTGTCTCACCCACACTGGCTGTAAGAGCACCGGGGCAGAGTCTGGGTCCTCTCTGCAGTTTTGGACCCAGAGCGTGTGGGACACATGTACGTGCTCCATAAAGGTCTGCTCCATGAACCAACGGGTGAATGGTAACCTCCGACGGGCTATCCCGCCGCGCCCCGGGCGGGCCCGCCACCCACCGTGTTGTAGCGCTCCAGGAGCTCGGGGGTCACGGGGTAGCGCAGCTTCATCTTCCGGTAGAGTGCGTGCTTCTCGTAGTAGCTGACCAGCTCCACGAGGCTCTCAAAGTAGGCGGAGGTGCCCAGCACGAAGTGCCGGCCGTCTCGGTTGATGCGACAGTGCTTCACCTTGCCCCTGGCCCTGAGGGGAGAGCACGCGGGGCTGACATCCCGCAGCCGGGTGACAGCCACACAAGCCCACAAACAGCCAGTCACACATCCCAGGGCACCAGACAGACAGACGTGCTGGGACTTCCCCGGTGCCCCAGTGGACAGGCTCCACACTTCCATGCAAGGGGCACAGGTTTGATCCCTGGTCAGGCAACCAAGATCCCACATGCCATGCAGTGAGGTCAAAAGAGTATTTGAAGGGACTTCCCTGGACTTCAGTGGCTAAGACTCTGCACTCCCAATGCAGATACCCTGAGTTCAATCCCTGGTCAGGGAACTAGATCCCACATACTGCAACTAAGACTTGGCAAAGCTAAATAAATGAATAAATACTTTTTAAAGTATTTGGAAAAAAATTAATTTAAAAATAAATAAATAAAAATAAATAGGTAAGGCCCTGAAGGCAGCCCAGTGTCCGGAACATCACCTGGGAACTCAGTCTTTGGCACCCAGGACTCCACTACCATCACCAAGAACAGGCAGGGGAGCCTGCAGATGGGGAGATGGAGGGGCAGTTTGATGAATGGGGTCTGACCCTCCCTCATACTGCTTTCGGTGGAAACTGGAGGACTCAGGTGTCTTGGGGTAGACTTAACACAGAGAACCACGGCCCTGAGACGGCTGGTCCACACGGCCTGCCCACTGACAGTCAGTGGCAATGGCGGATGGGAGGAGACCGGAGCTGCATCACCACCCATCTGGGTTGCCAGCGCTGCTGGGGTGCAAACTCCAGCTCCACCGCTAACAGGCTGCATGTTTTCAGCAGGGTGTTCCATCGCCCTGTGCCTCAGTTTCCTCCTCCAGAAAGTAGGGGTATGGGTCACGCTCACCCCATAGAGTTTTGGGAAGATTAAATGAACTCATGTAAAGCACATTACTCTCGGGAATGCAGAGCAGTGCCCGGCATGCTGAAAGCACACATCAGCGTCTGCTCTTGCTCTCATTGTTACTATTACCGTCCCCATCACAGCTAACACTCTGGACAGAGGACACCAGGCTCAGCGCCCACCTGCAGTTCCCACTTTCTCCTCCCACATGCCCTGCCCAGGTGCCCCTGCAGAGTGAGAAGTGGCTGCAGCCCAGATATTTACCTGAAGGTGATGGCATAGGAGTCGGTACCTTCCCGCTTCCGGATCAGGAAGGCCCCGTCCCGGGGGATCCGCATCAGCATGTCCTCCGCTTCTCCACGGCTCAGCCCATCGTAGTACCACCTGCAGCACAGGCCGGGGGAAATGGCCAGGGGAGAGGCTGCTAAGACCAGCAGTGGAGGAGGACATGGTGGGTCCCCAGGAGGCCTGAAATACGACCCTGGAGCCCACCACGGAAATTACACAGCAGGCTTCCCTACCCGAAATCCCCTCTAGTGACGGTGACTTTGAAAACAATCACCCAGACACAGCTTGGGTGAAGCATTTGTGTAGGGAGTCTGCTTGGAGCACAAGAGAATAAATCAACTTAAATCTTTTACCCCCTCCCAGACCACTGACCCAAGCATCAGAGCATGACACAGCCACTGCAGTGCCTCAGAAAATCAGAGGCAGAAAACACACAGAGCGGGGTTTTAGAGGGGCTGGGAGTTAATTTTAAAAATGCAAAACAGCACATTTTAAGGCCATCCACTTGAATATAGACAAGAAAAGTAAAAATCCCCAAGTTGTCACAGCTATATGGCTTCCTCAGAAAAGTGCACTTGAGCAGGCTTCTACTTAAAAATTACTCTTTTCTTTTCAGAACTAGTTAACCCTTTGCAAGGCCTAACCGATATTCTCTTTACAATTTTTTTTTTGCTTTCAGACTAACAGGAATGAGCTCTGACGAGTAGAACGGTAACACCAGGTCAGAATTAGTCTCTGAAAAATCAAAGCCCAAGACCTCGGGACTCTGAAGACAAAGCAGAAGAAAGGATGGGAGGGGCGGAGGGAGAGGCGGGAGGAACGGGCAGCAGGTTTCTGGACAGCGGCCGTCCTGGGGAACTCAGAGAGACCCTGGTGGGCCCAGGTGAGGAGCCTCATGCGAACGCAGGGCCCAGCCCACCCTCAAGGCTGGCATTTCCGACTCGCGCCCCCAGAGCACGGGCACACGTACGGCTTGGACTCGTGCGGGTTGGGGTTGGGCACGGGGTCGGTCAGCCGGAGCTCGAACTCGGCGCAGCGCAGGTGTGTCTCGCGGTAGTGCTGGATGAGGGCGTAGATGCTGGTGAACATGAGGTTGTCGGTCAGGTAGTACTTCATGGTCCCGCCCTCCATGGTGGAGCGGATCCGGCAGTGCTGCACGCGGCCCGACCGCCTGTGGGGAGAGGGACCCCGTCAAAGCCAGCCCAGCGGGCTCCTCCTGCGCCCAGGGCAGCAGAGGACGCAGGGGCCAGAGCTGCCGCCGCGGCCCCCAGGGTGGACGCCCTGTGTGGCCGCACAGGCCTCCCTCTGCTCTTTGAACCCACCGGGGCTTCCACACAAGCTACTCCTTGAGCCTGGATTCCAGAACATTCCACCTACTTCCTCTGCCTGCTGTCCCCTTCACCTACATCACTGCTCCTCTGGAGCCAGAGAGCCTGGGTTCCCATCCTGACTCTGCCACTGATGAGCTAAGCGACCTTGAACAAGTGACTTGTCCCCTCTGAGCCTCCCTAGTGGTCCAACAAGCATAATGGCAGTATCTGCCTCACAGAGACGTCCTGAGGATGAAACAAGACCTCACGCACACAGAGATGGCAGTATCTGCCTCACAGAGACGTCCTGAGGATGAAACAAGAGCTCACACACACAGAGAACGTGCCTGGAGTGCTCCCGGTACATGGTAAGCATCTTGCCGGTGTTAGCTCTCACTGTTATTTGTATGCTGTTAATATTAGAACTTTTATCCTTCGGGTCTCAATTTAAATACCACTTCTTTCAGTGGTATTTAAAATCCACTGAATAAATCCCAAAATGCAGCTCTGTGGGGGGTATATCCTGGGCCACAAAGAGAGGAGAGGCTTCTGAAAACCAGGAAGTCTTCCCTGATTCTTCTCCCAACATCACACCAGATCCCGCTCTCACTGAAGTTCATAACGTCCTGCATTTTTTTCATTGCACTTGTCACAACTAGAATTATGTATTATTTGCGTGATTCCTTTTTCACTGTCCATCTCCATTCTCAGACCCTAATTTCCAAGAGGACAGGGACCGTGTCTGGCTGGTCACTGCTAAGTCACTGTGCCTAGCACTGAACAAGTACCCCCAAAATAAGTATCTTTTAATGAATTAACGTAGATGAGCTCACTACAGCCTCACCACAGTTCTGTAAGGTTACTTTACAATATTTGATATTGCACTGATGTTGATGACTACGTTTCGGGGGCCTCACTCAACCCAAGTCTTGCCCCCCAAAACTCACTAAATGAAGTCTGGGTGTCTAGCCCACGCGTGCTTGCTAAGCCACTTCAGTCGTGTCCGACTCTTTGTGACCCTAAGCAGCCCACCAGGCTCCTCTGTCCATGAAATTTCCCAGGCAAGAGTACTGGAGTGGGTAGCCATTCCCTTCTCCAGGGGATCTTCCTGACCCAGGGATCAAACCCGTGTCTTCTGTGGTTCCTGCACTGCAGGCGGATTCTTTACCATTGAGTCACCAGGGAAGCCTCGGTTTCTAGCTCAGCTCCACCCAAATCCAGCCTAAGCTGGTACCACTTGCCACATGGCCCCTCGATCCCACCAGCTGTGGGGAGAAGGTGGGCATGGCCCAGCCAGAGAGGCATTACCAGAAGGACAAGGTGTAGTCGTTGGGGAAGGTCTCACTCTCCCGCACCAAGAAGGTCCCATCCTTGCCCCCTGTCTCGGCGCAGTATTCCTGCAGCAGCTTCTCGGCACTTGTCCTCTTCTCCACCTTCTTGTGGAACCACTTCTCCCCAAAATGCAGCTCTGTTGGGGGTATATCCTGGGCCACAAAGAGAGGAGAGGCTTCTGAAAACCAGGACCAACATCACCAGACCGGTCCATCTGTGCACGCTGCTTCAGGGGACTGGGTAACACGCCAAGGATGGCCTCAGCTTGCCTTCACCCCAAGAGGTCTGGGAAGCCAGCCTCTACTGCCCTGCCCCCGCCAGCCACCTACTCCTGACAGCCCCATTTGTGGTGGCCTCCTGAGTCACGGCCCAGTACAGCCTCAACTCTATCGTACAGGAAGTCTGAAAGCTACAATACCCTGGGGGCTGCACTCAAGGAACAGCACTAAGGACGGTCAGCAGCCAGGGGCAGAGGGCAGGAAAGCCAGGAACTAAGTCAGTAAGTGGGGCTGAACAGAACATCAAATGTTCTCATCCTCCCCAGGTAGCACAGGCCAATCAAGCCTTTCAGAGAGCAGGAAAGACTCTTACGCCTCATTGGCTAAGCACATGGGCCAGCCAACCAATCAGAGAAGAGCCAGGCAAGCCTTGGTACCCAAAGAGGCAGCTCCATGGATGGGCTGAGCATATCCAGGCCTGAACCGGATGAGAGGAGCAGTATAGGAGGTCTCCACCTACCAGGGGCAGCTCCTCTTCCACAGTCTGTTCAATGTCATCGCTGAAGGACAGCTTGGCATCAGCAACGGCACAGTAGTGCCGAGTCCATTTCTACAAAGTAAGATGAGCATTAGGTCTCCCCTCAAAATCTCTGCTCCATCAACTCTGAGGCCCAAGACTCCTGCCTGGCGTCACCCCGGGGACTTGCCTTTCCCACTTTTGTAGCCATTTATGGTGGTTTCGCTGAACTCGAGCCCCTGTGAGATGTTTCCTTTAAAACACCTATTATCCTGGGGTTCTTTTAGCATTTTGAGGACTTCTTTATTCAGTATGTCTACAAGTAGACGATGCAGTATCATAGTCACTTAATTTGAAGCCTTTTATGAATGATGGGATTGTTTTCTCTGTGCGTGTCTTCATGACTGTCTTTTTCTATCTCATCTACCTTTTAAAATTTTCATGATTTCTCAGCCAGTCTGTCTAGAGACCCTTTCTTCAACATTTAAATATGACTTAATTCTTCATTTAACCATTTTTAAGGTTTATTTCTAGGCTATAAGAACAGATATGTAAAAAATACTCAAATATTTGCAGAAAAACAAATACTACATATATATATGAAATCTATAATAATCACTTTGCTATACACCTGAACCTAATACAACACTGAATATCGATTACATACTTCAATCAACCATTTGATCAATACCTACTCAAATGGACTGCCGTGTTAGGTTAAGGGATACGAGAAGTGGCATTAGCATTCAAAACGCCTCATTTTTATCAAAAAACAATGTTACTTTGGGAATTCCCAGGCAGTCCAGTGGTTAGAACTCTGTGCTTCCACGCAGGGGACCTGGGTTCAACCCCTGGTGGGGGAACTGAGATTCTGCAAGCCGTGTGGCACAGCCAGTAATAATAATAATAATGTTCCCAGTGGAACTGTCTCAGGTTGGAGGATACTAAGGAGGCAGGACAACTAACTGCAGTAGTGCATCCCTTGGACCAGAAAAAGGACATCAGTGGACAGACTGGAATAAGGCCCGTCAGTCAGTCCGTAGTAATGTAGCTAGGGTCCCACTTCCTGGTTATGACAATTACGCTCTGGTTAGACAGGATGTTGTTATTTGGGGAAACTGGGTGAAGGATGTATGAGAAGTGTGTGTGTGTGTGTGTGTGTGTATGTGTGTGTGTGTGTGTGTACTGGGTGAAGGATGTGTGAGGAGTGTGTGTGTGTGTATGTGTGTGTGTATGTGTGTGTGTGTACTGGGTGAAGGATGTGTGAGGAGTGTGTGTGTGTGTGTGTATGTGTGTGTGTATGTGTGTGTGTGTACTGGGTGAAGGATGTGTGAGGAGTGTGTGTGTGTGTGTGTACTGGGTGAAGGATGTATGAGGAGTCTGTGTGTGTGTGTGTTGGGGGAAAGGGGTGTCAGTATGTGTCTGTGTGTGTGTGTGTGTCTACATTTCTGCCTGAGAATCTATAGTATGTTACACTGAATATAAAATTATTTCAAAATAAAACATTCATAAGGCCAAAGAAAACACTGTTTCCTAAAACTGGCCAGTTCACGTAGAGCGAGCTGAGAGTGAGACAGGACTGGCCTCGCACGGCCGGCGGCGGGCGCTGCGCTCGAGGCCCTGAGCAGGGGCGCGAGAGGCCGCACCTGGTCGATGGGGTCCCACATGTGCAGTTCGCCCTGCTGCTTGTGCTCGTCCTTCTTGTCCTCCATGTTGACGTCCACGTCACCGCGGGGGCCCAGCTTCTTATGCTGAGGGAAGAACACACAGAGCCCGTCTCCCTGAGCCCCAAAGTTAGGATGGTGGGGCCGGCACACCTCCACCCCGTCAGCGCAGCACCCACTGCACCGACCCGCCTTAGGGCCTTTGCACGCCGGTTCTCTGCCCGGCTTCTCTCTCACCGCCTTCAGCTCTGCACTCGGCGTCACCGCCCCAGAGGCGCTTCCCTTGTCTACGTGACATGAAATTGCCCACACACCCCTTTCCCGCCCCTGTCACCTCAAGCCCCTGGATATAATTAACCCTCATACTCCTCAGCGAACCTTCATACCCTCCAGCCCTGTGTGCAGCCACGTATCTAACTGTCCGCTGTCCTCCCTGCTAGAATACAGGCCCCACGAGGGCAGGGACTTTGTTTTGTTCCCTGTTAAATTTCCTTAGCTAGTTTAGCAGATAGTGACGCGCCCACATTCTCCAGCACACAGAGGGAGAGGCAAGCCCACAGTGCATCCGTGGGCACAGGCTATGCAGGGCAGGGGCGGGCACACTGGGGAGGTAGGCTGAGAAGACCTGGGTGCAAACAGCCCTGCCGCTGCTTTATCAGCTGTGTGACCCAGGGCAGGTGGCCACGCTGCTCTGAAACCTTCGTGTCCATCGGCAAGACTAAGAGGGCAATCACGAAGACCTGGGTGAGTGCTGACCACCCACATCACCCGCACACGCCTTGGGAAGCGGCGGCCTGGTGGAGGGGACTCTGGATGGGGAGTCAGACCCGGGCCCATCGCCTTCCTCACTGGGTGGCCTTGGCCGCATGACAATCTGTCTCAGTAAGTTCCCCTGTAAAATGGGGGTGACAGAGCCCTGCCGGGTCCCGTAAGGCAGTGGCCAAGCGGGACACATGCCGTGGCAGGGCGTAAACGCCCCACTTTAACAGCCCTGAGTGACGTCTTTGGCAGGAACCGTGCAACCTCCGCCGAGTCAACCTCTGCACCTGAGGCCCCCCCTGCTGAGGGGGCTGGGGGCCCAGATGACCCGTCCTGTGGGGCTGTCATGAGACTGAGTACCATCTATGAGTGTGAACCAGCCCAGTGTGCAGCACTCACTGACTGGGTCACAGACGCTATTTCCACCCCCTTTCCCTGAAATTGAGAGCGGTGAGCCACAAGGTATTGCGGGTGAGCCCATGACTCCTCCTTAAAGGGCTGTGTGCTACTTCCCACTGTGAAAAGAGAGCCCAGAAACCCCTGGAGACACGCGGAGAGCTGTCCTAATGGACACAGAGGGAAGTCACAGAGAGAGGCATCGAGGGCCCCCGAAGAATCACCGACCAAACCTGAGAAGCCATGGACGCTCCCTGGCCAAGCCCCCTCTGCCTCTCGTTCTACTGGAATGTTAGAAGCTTCCCTGGACGTCTCAGGGAAATCTACCCCAAAATCTCAGCCAGTTCCTCCAAAGATGCTACTGCTCTGACCCGAGGGCACACCAGGGTCCTCCCCTCTGGATGGGCCTCAGCTGAAGCCCCCTCACTGCTCGGTTCTCCTCCGCTTAGAGGATGGTCTCCCCACCAGACTGTGACCTCCTGACATGTAGGGAATGTCCCCAGTGCATTTTCGTGGCCCAGTGACAATCCAGGGAACACACCGCGTGCACCACTCACCCCGAACCTGAAGGGCCTTCCCCCTTCTCTGCCTGGCAAACCCCTGTCCGTCCTTCCCACGGACCTGCTGGCTGTCACTGAAATCCAGGTCGCTTCTTCCACCGATGCTTTCCTGCTGGTATCAGTGCCCCTGCAGGCGGGGTGGGCACGTGACCAAGTTCTCAGGCCAGGCCAGGAGAGGCCGGGCCTGTCCCACTGACGTCCCGCCTGCCTACCAGGCATCCCTCGCCCTGGACCCCTCGCGTTCCCCTTTCTGTGAGCCGGATCTCCATGTGCCTGCGACCCAGCATCGACCACACAAGGACGGTGCCCTAAGGCAGGCTTGGCCAGTTCTGTGCTATGAACCTCACCTCTGAAGTCTGGGGAAGAGTACAGATCCTTTCCTCAGAACAACACTCATAATGCGTAAAATTATAAGAGAAAAGCGTGATACTGAAATACAACTCTTAAGACAGTAAGTAAAAATCCTTGTAACATACTAATAGACGTGCCTCTTTATTAACACCTCATATAATATCTAGAGGCAGATCTAATAACCATCATAATTTCAACGGCATGATGAGCACACATTACTTTGAGATGTTTGCAACAACTGCAAATGTGATGTGAAAATATCCATGATTTCTGCTGGTGACAAAGCCCCATGTGGCTCGTTGCCAACATTGATGATGGGAGGAAAGGCTAAGTTTTGCTTACATGTTAACAGAGAGGCAACATTTCTGCCCCAAGTTCACATGCCACCATGCCGTCCCCCCGAAATTCTACCTGTGGGCTTGGGGGCTCTGCAGGCCCTCACCTGAAAACCTCTTCCCTGGGAGAGCACAGAATAAGGGGAGAGGGTCCTGGGTCCCTGGACAACCTCATGGAGCAGAGTCCACTCTCCTGCACACAGGGCTTGAACTGCCATGCTTTAAGCCACTGTCCATCTGGTCTCTTGACCCAAATGTCACCCCCTCCATGGTGCTCATGGCTGCCACTCATCCCCCTCCCACAGCACCCAGCTTGCCAGCCCCAGTGCACACAGTCCTTTGGGGGCAGCGTCCACCTCCAGTCCGCCTCCCGAGCTACCCTGGGAGCTCTCAAGGGCAAGGATGGAGCCTGGGTCTCACGGAACAGCCCCAGCACATCGCGAGGGCCTGACAGAGAGGAACGTGGTGAGGAGCTGCCAAGAGACGAGTGGGTGACACTGAGTGAACGCGTCCGGGGCTCTGCTGTGGGGCAGGGTGGTTCCACGCACTCCACACACACTCTCGCATTTGTACTCACGGCACACTGACAGTGTGAGTTCTATCGTGAGCCCCCAGACAGCAAGGACACACAGGTGCTGGGAGGTTAAGCGACCTTGCCCGGGTCGGCTGCGGAGTCAGCGAGAATGGCGAGCCCGGGACCCCAGCCCCCTGCGCGTGTGACGCCCCGAGCCACTACCTTGATGATGATCTTCCCACGCAGCTGGCTGGGCGACGGCAGCTGGTCGGCACTGGCCTCCTTGGGTTTGGTCAGCAGCAGGTCTCCAAACACGTCCTTGAACACCCTGGCCATGTGGCGCTGCTGCTCCACACAGCAGTGCTCCTCGATGGACAGGATCACGGGGAAGCTGCGGGCGGGCAGGCGGCAGGGGTCAGCAAGGCGGCAGGGTGTCAGTGTGTGTGTGTGTGTGTGCGCGCGCTGGGGAAAGGGGTGTCAGTGTGTGTGTGTGTGTGTGTGTGTGGTGGGGGAAAGGGGCGTAAGTGTGTGTGTATGTGTGTGTGTGCTGAGGAAAGGGGTGTCAGTGTGTGTCTGTGTGCCTATGTGTGTTGGGGGAAAGGGGCATCAGTGTGTGTGTGGGCGCACCAGGGAAAGGGGTGTCAGTGTGCGCGTGTGTGTGTGTGTGTGTGTGTGTGCTGGGGAAAGGGGTGTCAGTGTGTGTGTGTGTGTGTGTGTGTGTGTGTGTGTGTGTGCTGGGGAAAGGGGTGTCAGTGTGTGTGTGTGTGTGTGTGCTGGGGAAAGGGGTGTCAGTGTGTGTGTGTGTGTGTGTGTGTGTGTGTGTGCTGGGGAAAGGGGTGTCAGTGTGTGTGTGTGTGTGTGTGTGTGTGCTGGGGAAAGGGGTGTCAGTGTGTGTGTGTGTGTGTGTGTGTTGGGGAAAGGGGTGTAAGTGTGTGTGTATGTGTGTGTGTGCTGAGGAAAGGGGTGTCAGTGTGTGTCTGTGTGCCTATGTGTGTGTTGGGGGAAAGGGGCATCAGTGTGTGTCTGTGTGTGTTTGCGTGTCTGTGTGTGTGCATGTGTGTGTGTTTTGGGGGAAAGGGGTGTCAGTGTGTGTCTCTGTGTGTGTGTGTGTATCTGTGTGTGTGTGTGTGTGTATGTGTGTGTGTGCTGGGGAAAGGGGTGTCAGTGTATGTCTTTGTGTGTGTCTGTGTGTGTGTGTGTGTGTGTGTTGGGGGAAGGGGGCATCAGTGTCTGTGTGTGTGTGTGTGTGTATGCTGGGGAAAGGGGTGTCAGTGTGTGTCTGTGTGTGTGTGTGCATTGGGGAAAGGGGTGTCAGTGTGTGTCTGTGTGTGTGTGTGTGCATTGGGGAAAGGGGTGTCAGTGTGTGTCTGTGTGTGTGTGTGTGTGTATGTGTGTTGGGGGAAGGGGGCATCAGTGTCTCTGTGTGTGTGTGTGTGTGTGTGTGTGTGTGTGTGTGCGCGCTGGGGAAAGGGGTGTCAGTGTGTGTCTGTGTGTGTGTGTGCATTGGGGAAAGGGGTGTCAGTGTGTGTCTGTGTGTGTGTGTGTGTGTATGTGTGTTGGGGGAAGGGGGCATCAGTGTGTGCGTGTGTGTGTGTGTGTGTGTGTGTGTGCTGGGGAAAGGGGTGTCTGTGTGTGTGTGTGTGTGTGTGTGTGTGTGTGTGTGCATTGGGGAAAGGGGTGTCAGTGTGTGTCTGTGTGTGTCTGTGCGTTGGGGAAAGGGGCGTCAGCGTGTATGTGTGGAGAGTATGGGGTCGGGGTGTGTCTGTGTCTGCTGGAGGGGTGTCTGTGGTGGGGTACTACTCAGGGTGTGTCTGTGTGTGTGTCTATGTGTGCTGTGGGTGTCTTATGTGGGGGGTGTATCTGTGAGAATCTATGTGTACTGTGTGTATAAGTGTGTGCACTGGGGGGAAGGGAGTGTCTGTGTGTATCTGTTGGGAGACAGTGTCTGTTCCTGTGTGTGTCTCTGTGGGGTGCATCTGGGGTGGTGGTGAATGTGTGTGTCTGTGTGTGTATGTGTGTGTATGTCTGGTGTGGTGGGGAGTATGCATGCGTGTATGTGTGTCTGTGGTGGGGTATGCCTGGTGTGGTGGCGAGTGTGTGGGTGTGTGTGTCTGGGGGGTGGGGAGTATGCATGTGTGTATGTGTGTATGTATGCAGTGGGGTGTGTCTGGGGTGGTGGGGGGAGTGTGTGTGTGTGTGTGTGTGTGTCTATATGGGGTGTGTCAGGGGGTGGGGAGTGTGTCTGTGTGTCTATGTGGGGTGTCTGGGGGTGGGGAGTATGTGTATATGTGTGTGTCTATGTGGGGCGTGTCTGGGAGGTGGGGACTGTATGTGTGTGTGTGTGTGTGTGTGTGTCTATGTGGGGTGTCTGGGGGGTGGGGAGTATGTCTGTGTGTCTGTCCACCCAACCCCAGTGGCCTCCCTTTGAAGGTGAACCACCAGGAAATCAGCTGCCGACCTGGAGGTGACAAAGGCATGGTCTTTGATGGCCTGCACAACATCGTCGAACTTGATCTTGGTGGTCCGCGTCCAGCCGTGGTAGATGATGGGCTTGCCATCGGGCCCGTCCCAGCAGTCCACTGCAGGCAGAACCGGGAGTCCTGAGCTCCCGCCCATCCCCCTCAACCCCCAGTCCACAGCCATGCCAGCCGTGCCAGCCATGCCCCGGCCCCCGCCCCAGTGCCGGCTCCATCACCTGGACACCGGGGCCAGACCCGGCCAGATCGGGGCCACCAGCCTGAGGACGCGCCTCACCTGCACACACATGTCACCTGCGTCATTACAGGAAGACTGTGTGGCCTAATTAAAGGTCCCTTTGTAATGCCACACATCCGTCCAAAAGACGTTCGTTCAAATTTTTTTAACAGATTCATCGTGCGTTTTATCTTCTGATTTGACTTGTCTAAACACTGCCTTGCTTTCTCTGCTAGAGGGAACATTACAGGGCAGTGAGAGATTTATTTTTCAAGATTCATGGTGAAATGTTCAGACAGAACTAGGTTACGTAGAAGGTGAACAGCCTCTATATTTTTAACCCGCAGAGGAGACAGGAACTGACAGTTTCAAACTAAATTTTTTTCACATTTGCTCTTTCCCTAACAGGGAAAAAGGCATAAATTAGGCAGCACTCTGTAGGAGGAACTGCCGTTAAGGTATGATACCGTGATGAATGTTTCTGATTAAAATGGAGCCGACATCGGTGCTCTGGGCCTTTCCTCAGCCTGGCACAGCCATGAGCCTCTGGCACTGAGTCAGGCTGGGGGGTCAGGAGGAAGCACCCGCTCCCAGCCACGTCCGGGGGCCTGGAGTCGCCTATGTGGGGCAGCTGCGGGCACCCAGGCACAGGCGCTCAGGGACCCCTGCTGAACCGCGCAGGGCGCCCACCTGCCTCTAACAACAGCCCCGAGGGACGGCAGGACAGGAAGGCCATCTTTGCGACGGGCCTCCCAGCCCCTCCGCTGTATCTGGACACCTTCCAGACAAGAAGACCACTGCCCAAGCTGCTGTGGCTCCGACCTGGCCAGGCCCAACATCCCTCCTTGTCGTGGGGGACCCCGTCTTCGGGGGAAAGCCCCCGGGCTGCTGGGGGCCGCCTCACTCACCCCAGATGCTGAGGGTACCTGGCTCCGCCCCCAGGCTGCCCCGCCCACCCCCACCATCGGGCCCCCACGTGAAGCGTCCGGCGGGCGGGTACTCACGCTCGATGCAGCGGCAGCCCATCCGCAGGCAGCGGATGTAGGCCTCCGTGGACGACTCGCTCCGCAGCTGGTCCCCCGTGAGGTACCTGCAGGAGAAGGAGCCCTGTAAGGGCAGGCCTGCACCTCGGGGCGCCCCTGGGGAACTTCTCAGCCTGAGCCCCCAATGCCCTGAGTTCTTCCTGTCTATAAAGATCCCCCCTCACCACATCCCCCAGTTAGGATTTGGGCCAGACACAGGCAATCCTGTGGCTGACACAGTCAGGAGCCTCAGACTCAGGCTATGGTCGTGGGAGGTGAAGGGGAACCATGCTGGAAACCCAAGGGTGGGGTGGAGAACATGTGTCCTTATGAGGAAAACGTGGTCGAAGGGAGTCAGGAGCGAGACTGACGGACAATGATAAACCCACGACCCCTGACGGCTGCCCCCAGGCTACACAAGGCAGAGGTGGGCCACCATTCACATCAGGGCCCCAGGCCGGGCTCAGGATAAATGGAACTTGCTACCCCGTGAACTGTGTCCACCAAAACCGATGCAGAAAGACCAATTTTTATCATTCTCCTCCTTACCACCCATGTCCCCCGCTTTAAGAGTCTGTGTTGCTCAGCTATCTTCTGGGTTTGGCAGGATTTGCCATTCTAAAACACATACTCAAGTCAAAGGTAGGGACAAGAACTATGAAGTCCCTTTGCCCCTGAATAGGAAGGTGTCTTCCAAAATGCCTGGAGACAAACCTAAGGGCCTTCTCTCCAACTCCTGTCTGGACCGACACTTGGGAAAGTACCAGTCAACAGCCCAGGACCGAAGGCCTCCACCCTGTCACCTTGTACAGCAGACGGAGGATGAGAGCCTGAGTGGCACATCTGTTTCTCCCTTCCTGTCTGCCCTTTTTTTTCAATCAGGGCAAGCTCCCAAAGATACACATTTGAGTGTGCTGTTCTCCAGCCTAAAAGCCATCAGAGGGGACTCCTACTGCCCTCCCTGCTGCTTCAAAGATTCCACTCAAGCTGACTCTTCCTGGCCTCGTCTCCTGCCACTCTCCCTCCAGGGTCTGTGCTCTAGTCTTACTAGACTCCGCTCAGTTCCTCCTACCCCCGGACATTTGCATGTGCTGTTCCTGTGTCTGAAGCCCTCTTCCTCCTCGCCTCGCCACCTGTTCTTCTCTCACCAACTCCCGCTCGTTGCTAAGACTCAAAGGAGGCCCTTTCCCCCTCCAAACACAGAGGACAGGGGCTGATCCTGCCCCCAGCCCAATTGTTTCCTATTTTTTGGCCCCGCTGTGCAGCATGTGGGATCTTAGTTTCTCAACCAAGGATTGAACCCGTGCCCCCTGCAGTGGACATGCAAGCCCAGGGCCTGGTGCAAGGTCAATCTCAGTAAATGTCAGTTCAGTGACTAATTCAACTGCCTTCCTAAGAGCTGGACCATAAAGAAGGCTGAGCACCAAAGAATTGATGCTTTCGAACTCTGGTGTTGCAGAAGACTCTTGAGAGTCTGATGGACAGCAAGAAGAACAAAGCAGTCCATCCTAAAGGAAATCAACCCTGAATATTCACTGGAAGGACTGATGCTGAAGGGGAAGCTCCAATACTTTGGCCACCTGACACAAAGAGCTGACTCACTGGAAAAGACCCTGAGGCTGGGAAAGATTGAAGGCAGGAGGAGAAGGGGACGAGATGGTTGGATGGCATCGCCGACTCAATGGACATGAGTCTGAGCAAAGTCAGGGAGATAGTGAAGGACAGGGGAGCCTAGCGTGCTGCAGTCCTTGGGGTCACAGAGAGTCGGACAGGACTTAGAGACCCAACAGCAACAACTACGAATGAGATGCCCAAACTGCTTTGTCGACTTGCTCCTTAGGGCCACAGGAAAAGGATTACTATGGCAATACCAACTAGGAGAGACAGAGGCATCTCCCCTCCCCTCCAGAAGCTTCCATATATCCCAGTCTGAGCAGCGAGGGCCTGCACTCTGCCCACTGCCCACACACTCTGCCAGAGCAGCGCCCCAGAGCGCCCTCCGTACCACCGTTCTCCTGCCCGACGTGCCGCAGGCTGGCAGGGAGACTCACGTGTTGTGAGACGAGGAGATCCAGTAATGAGACAAGGGGTTGTTCATGTCCTGCATGTCCACCACGTCGTACTTCTCGTCCCAGATGCTGTTCTCCCGGGAAAACAGGTACGTGAGGAACTAGGAGAGTCACAAACACAGGGAGGGATCAGCACACGGGTGGCGATTGGTTCTTACAGGCCTGTGTCAACTCGGGGAGACGGTACGTGAAGATTCAACACACGGCCCCCTGGCCTCAGTTACCCAAGTTGCTAAAGCAGAAAACTCGGATTGCAACAGGCTGTATGAACACACGCTTTGCTGACCTATACAGTTAATTTCCTTTGCAATATGTATCCTTAAGTACTGGAGGCTACAAGAGTACATGCTGCCCATATACAAGTGTTTAGGGACAATAATACCATGAGCATTTGTGAACGCACCATCCGAGGTGAGGGACAGAACACTGCCAGTGTCATGATACCTAAAAGGCAGGAAATTTCATATGCCAGTTCCCGACCCCTTAAAAAAGAAAACAGAAGCCTGAGTGACACTCTACTTCCTGGGAACAACCCTGCATGGGATGAGGGGCGCTTCCCAGCTCCCCTCAGCCCCTGCTGCCTCACGCTGGGCCAAGTGCACCCATTTCCACATCTTGCAAGAGCCACGTAGACCTCGGAATTCTAGAGCTGTGCTTGTAACGGTTTAAGGCTCACTAGCAGCACCTCCCTCTAGCGGCAAAAGAGAAGATTTCACCTACGTGATCTAACAGAGGAGGAGGAAAAAAATCAAAGGCTATGATGGTTTGGGACCGGGGGGAAAAAACAG
This sequence comes from Bos javanicus, assembly GCF_032452875.1. NCBI lineage: Eukaryota > Metazoa > Chordata > Mammalia > Artiodactyla > Bovidae > Bos > Bos javanicus. The sequence goes on along the minus strand of NC_083885.1, from coordinate 8,627,681 downwards.
CTCTTGACTGAGAGAGTCAGTCTAGGGACATCTAGCAGCAAAGCCCTCCAAGGGAAGAGGCCTAGAAAATACACTTCGGAGGACAGCGATATGAATCCAAAAGCCATGCGCACAGGACAGGGAGCTCACTCACCTCATCCACAAACAGGAAGGGTTCAGCAGTTTCCCTCATGGTGTCGTCAATAAACTTCGTCATCCGCTCACGGACTTTGTTCAGATCCTGAGCCCAAAGCTCCTTAGAATGATAAAAAGAACATGAAATCATCAGAAAGAGGACTTTTGCAAAATTCTTTACCTCCCAGGACCCAGTTTTAGTCAAAGACTGAAACATGGATGCATTCTGGACACACATACCATCAAGGCCTCACCCTATGCACAGCACATTTTCCCTAAAGGACCACAGAGTAAACATTGTAGGCTTTTGGCCACAACAACTCAATTCTTCTATAATAGTGCAGAAAGAACTACAGACAACAGGCACACAAATGGCCGTGGTTGTGTTTATAAATAAAACTTTATTTGTAAAAAACAAGCTGTGGGCCAGATGCGGTCTGTGGTAATAGTCTGCCAACCCTTGCTCTAAGCCAGTTCCTTACACTTGCTAGCATGAAGAGGAGGGGAGCACAGTTATGTCAGACAACTACGGTCACTCCCCCGGCTGATGGTGGGCAAGTCACAGACCCTCTCTGAGCTCCTGGTCTGTTACCTGGGAATAATGATACCTAAGCACACAGACTGTGAAGGACTGGATGAAATAAAAGTTCTGTGCTTAAAACAGCACCTGGTACACAGAAGGCACTCCAATCACAGCAACATGACTGGTCGATTGTCATCCTCCTGTGACATCTCATCCTGTCCAGACAACTCTGCAGGTCACATACTGTCACTGTCGTTTTAGAGACAAGGACACAGAAGCTCAGAACATCACACGATCCCAACTTCACACAGCTAGTAATCTGGAGAGCTAGGCTTCCAAATAACTAAACTTTGGAAAACCAACACAGAATCAGTCAAGATCAGCAAAGTATTGCTACTCAGACACCAATAAGGTCTGAAAGATACATGACCAGTTCAAAGACAGCTTCTGCACAGTCTCAGAAATTCAGAAGCCCTTTAGAAAAAAGTACATACAATGTAAAAGAACTTCACTGTTTTCTCTTCAAACCCTAAATCCCCAAATATTCCTAGACAAAAGGATAAAGCATGACCCAGATATTCAATTTGGGCTCATGTTTTCTGGATTCCTAGTACTCTAAAACCTCTATCTGTAGGAACAATAAAACCAGGTGTGCTGGCGGCGACGCATGGCTGGATGGGAAGGTCAAAGCAGGAAGTCTGAAAGAGGTAAAGCGCACGGGCAGACACAAACGAGGCAGGTGCAAGGCGACAACAAGCCTCACTGTTGATTCTTGCGAATCGCCTTGGATGAAGGACACCCAACAGCCCGGAGCGAGGGGAACAGCTGGTTCATTTGTGTACAGGGTGTTACAACCTTTGAATACCAGAACAGGAAACTCAAATTGTAGGATACTTAATGCAAACACCTTGCCAGGCCTAGATGTCCTGCAAAGGCCAGGAGCTTCCTGCTTCCTTCTCCTGTAGAGCTTTTGCATAAAAAATCATGGGTACTGAGCCGACATAACCTGGAACTGAAATAGCTGTGAATAAGAAATCATCTGCCTAAAGGAGTTTAAAACCTGAATATCCGAGGGGGTTAGTAAATGTTTCTACTTGGTGGGGCTTCCCTGGTGGTCCAGTGGTTAAAACTCTACCATTCTAATGCAGGGGGCACAGGTTTGATCCCCAGTCAGGGTACTAAGATCCCACATGCCACATGGCCAGAAAAGGGAAAAAACGTGTCTCTGTGGCATGGGGTATTGTGCTGGGCAACTGCAATAATGGCAATGATGAGACTGTGAGGAGAGAAGCAACTGCGGTGAGGTGGTCTGCGCTGGGCAGGGGCGGCGTGCCAGGCTCTGCCCTCAACCTTGAGCCTCAACCTTGTGGCTCATTTTGAACTCACATAAGCCCGGGAGATACGTATAACATTATTCTCCGGTTAAATAAATAAGAAAGCTGAGGCTTCATGTCATTAAATAAGCTGACCCAACAGTGAGTCCTAGACCAACCCACACACATCAGGTTCGGGTCAGTTCATGTCCCCTGTCCCTCCCAGGGCTGGACTGCAGCCCACCTGACCAGCCCCCAGATGGAAACTCAGATGGGTTCTCTGAAATCCTCACATCTATTAAAATGCCGCCATCACACCAACTTGTTAGAAAAGATGAAGACGGTGGATTTCCCTGTGAAAACTGTGCCAGGAACAGAAGTACCAGGCACAAAAACTGGAAGAGGCTTCCCTGTCCTTCATGTAAAGAATGAGTGTAAATGTAAAATCATAAAGTATGATCCCTCAAAATACTGCCACAACTTAAAGAAGATAGGGGAGGATTTCACAAATGCTGTCCCTGTACCCAACCTCACTTGGGAACCGGAAGGAGAGAATGATCCTATGAGTACGAAACAGTGATAACTCTCTGCCTTTCACAGCCCTGCCAAGAAGACAATACAAGTGCAGAAGAATGAGGGTTCTGCTGCGTCTCTAACCATGAGATCAGAACCAAGCAGTGTAACGGAGAGTCCGCATTTAATACAGCAATTTGCACAAAACACACCTCATACTCCCATTCCTCCTAAATCACCCTCTACAACTGATGATGATCGTCAGAAATTTTAAAATGTATTTTTTCAGACTTCTGGTTTAGAAACTACCAAAAACAGAAATAGCATATTTGATGATGATATTGATTCTGAAGATGAATTAAGACTAATGATTGCAAGACAGGAAAACAGAGAAAATGACATGGTCCTCCAATGAATTTGAAAATGATCCCTTTGAAGTTGTAAGGGATGATTTTAAATCTGATTTTCACAAATTTCACATTTCAACAGGTTTAGGCCTCAGAAACAATGTCTCTTGCCTCAACAGTGAAAATAACATTATGGAAAATGGTTGTGACTCTGATTCAGGAGATACAGATGAAATCACTGCAATGAAAAAAGTTCTGGTAAGATCAAAAACAGTGTGGATTTTTCACAGATAGAAAAGTCTATGAACAAGAACACTCATTTGAAAAACAGAAAAAAAGGAGGATCTTTCTGATGACTGTATTAAAGTACAAAAAAGAAAAAACAAAGCCGAGATAGCCCTGAGTCACAGAGTTAAGGCTCTTAGTTGTAAATCTCTGATTGAGTCCAGTAGCAGTGAAGATGCTGATTCCGTATCAGAATCAACTGAGTCTGAAGGCCGTAAGGAGTATAGCACCTTGATGGAAAACTGTCTCCGTGTGGATCTGACTTCGGCTGATTTGGAACAGTCGGCTGGTGGTAACCAGGAGGCTCCAAAAGAAAAGACTGAGAGCAGTGGCCAGGAAACCACTGCCAAGCGTGACGGAGCCTCCAAGAGCCAAAGGACTCCAGGTGACCTCCGCAGAGGCCAGCAGGGTAGTCATCCCAAGGAGACTGTGGCTTCTCTTTTAGAAGGAAAAGAGAACCCATGTGGAAAACAGAACCCAAAGGAAAATACCTTAAAGTCAAAATTTCAGGCTTTCAAAGGAGTGGGCTGTCTCTATGGAAAGGAATCAATGAAAAAAAAAATCCTTGCAAGAGAGTGTCGCCTCTAACAATATTAATAAAGATCAAATTTCCTTGAAACTTGAGGAACCCAGGAACATATCCATGGAAAAATGGTCCCTGTGTGCTAATGGCCCATCAAGTGAACAGATTCCTTTCCAACATGCAAAGGAGGCAAATGACTCAAACCAAATTCAGCCTCAAAAGAGACAGGCTTCTTTTGAGAGTCAGGGTCACAAAGCAGGTGTCCCCTAACAGTTCAGAAAAGAGAAGCAGGAATCCTATTTCTAGTCTGTTGCCACTAAAAGATAAGAAGTCTTGGTGCTAAGACTCGCAGCAGAGGCCTTGATGAAGACTCTTGCCACAGGACTGGAAAGTCAGGAGAGGGCTCTGATTGGAGGCCTGATCTATGCAGCTCCAAGGCCCCTGAGAAACCACCAGAGGTTTTCGCAAGGAGAGACTCCCAGGGGAGCAACACTGACTTCCCACTTTCTGTTAAGAGTTCATCAGGTGTCAGTGCTAAGGATAAGCATGCTGAAGATAATCAGAAAGGTCTGGCAGCCTTAGAGGCAAGGCGGAAAGCCAAAGAACTTCAAAAGAAGTCGGTTCACAATGCTGTGGCAAATTTGGACGGTCATCCAGAGGACAAGCCGACGCACATCATCTTTGGTTCCAGTAGTGAAAGTGAAAGAGGAGACAGTCACTCAGGAGCAAAGCCACCCAGGAGAGGAACTGGCAAAAGAGTCCACGGGTAGAGCCTCTGGGAAGCTCTTTGACAGCAGTGATGACGAGGAATCTTGTTCCGAAGATGACAATAACAGGTTCAGAATTAAACCTCAATTTGAGGGCACAGCTGGACAGAAGCTCATGAATTTGCAGTCTCACTTTGGCACTGACTCCCGATTTCTAGAAAGTGATAATGAAGAGGAACAGAAAGAAATAAATGAAAAGAAAACTGCTGAGAAGGAAGAACTTGCTGCAGAAAAGCTGAAAGCCCTGAATGTTGTGCAGAGCATTTTGCAGATCAGCTTAAGCAATTCTACAAAGAATCAGTAGCTGCAAAGAAATTTAAGGACATCATACATTATGATTCAGTGAGGCATGACCATGCCACTTATGAAAGAAGGCAAGATGATAAACCCAAAGAAAGTAAAGCAAAACAAAAGAAGAAAAGGGAGGAAGCTGAGAAACTACCTGAGGTGTCTAAAGAAACATATTATAACCTTCAGTTCAGTTGCTCAGTCGTGTCCGACTCTTTGCAACCCCATGGACTGCAGCACACCAGGCCTCCCTGTCCATCACCAACTCCCGGAGCTTGCTTAAACTCATGTCCATCATGTTGGTGATACAATCCAACCATCTCATCCTCTGTTGTCCCCTTCTCTTCCCGCTTTCAATCTTTCCCAGCGTCAGGGTCTTTTCAAATGAGTCAGTTCTTCGTCTCAGGTGGCCGAAGTATCGGAGTTTCAGCTTCAGCATCAGTCCTTCCAGTGAATATTCAGGACTGACTTCCTTTAGGATGGACTGATTGGATCTCTTTGCAATCCAAAGGACTCTCAAGAGTCTTCTCCAACACCACAGTTCAAAAGCATCAATTCTTTGGCGCTCAGCTTTCTTTATAGTCCAACTCTCACATCCATACATGACTAATGGAAAAACCACAGCTTTGATTAGATGGACCTTTGTTGGTAAAGTAATGTCTCCGCTTTTTAATATGTTGTCTAGGTTGGTCATAGCTTTTCTTCCAAGGAGCAAGCATCTTTTAATTTCATGGCTGCAGTCACCATCTGCAGTGATTTTGGAACCCCAAAAATAAAGTCTGTCACTGTTTCCATAGTTTCCCCATCTATTTGCCATAAGTGATAGGATTATAACATTGCTACGGATTTAAAACAAATATTCCAGACTGTAAAAGATACCAGTGTAAAGGAAGACAACACACCTTGGAATGTGGACCCTGATTGAGAGAGAGCTGAGGTGGTCCAGGACCCTACAGCTCTGATGATTTGGGGTGAACAAACCGGTGGGTTCACACTTTCCTTTTTTGAGTCTGACGCCAAAGATGAAAAGGAAGAGACCTATAGAGTTGAAGCAGTAAAGCCTGGGAAGACGGCCTGGCAGGGAGACCCTAGTTTCCAAGACAGCAGGTTCAGAAGAGGAAGATGTTACTGAAGAGACAGATGACAAAAAGCACAGCCCTGAAGAAGTATCATTACCTGAGAAAGAGACTACTAGATTTTTCTTTTTCTCTAAGAATGATGAGAGACTTCAGGGTTCTGACTAATTCTGGAGAGAAGTGGGAAGTAGTATTAGCAGGAATTCTTGGGAGATCAGAACAAACAACTTGCATAATGGACTGTCGGAAGAAATGTGAAAACGCCAAAAGGAGAGTGAAACCAAAATAATAAATGTCATCATTAGTTTCGATAACGAATGTAAACAAGTCTCACCGTGGAAACTGGAGTGATCTAGAAAATGATTTTAACTGGCAAAGAATTCAGAGCGAAGGAATATTCAAAATCTTATCTGGTGGATATCATTCTGATTGCTTTCTTTTTCTGTAGATTTCCTATCTGTTAACTAATTACTTCAAACAACCTGAACCTTTGTTTTAATGAAGCATAAGATAGTCCCTCAAAATACTTTTGTATATAATCTCTTTGCCCTCCTTCTTCAGTAACGAATGGGCATTTCCTGACATGAGGTTTACATAAAGCTTTTTAAAATATATGCATCATAGCATTTATATTTTCCAAGTTATGTTTCATGTAAATTATACTTGAAATATTTGATTGTATTAAATACACCTTACCTCCAAAAAAAAAAAATGCTGCTGTCGTTTCTTTAGGATAAGTTCCTAGGAGAGCAATTATTAAAGTACAGAAGGCTGTTTTCAAAGTTTTCATATTAACTGCATTTTGCCCAAAGTGTTTTCTAAAAAATTTGTGTTAACTCACACACCAAGTGCTGCAGCGATTATTTCACATATGAGCCTCCAGGCCCTGGGTGACCGGTTCAGCGTCCCACAGAGCGCCGGGGGCTGAGACATTCAGAGTCCACCAGACTGACGGCCCGGGCCCCACCCCTGGCCTCACCCCTCGTTCCCGCCACGCACACTCACATGGGTGCATGCAGGCTGCCTGCGTCCTAGCTCCCAGATGTGGGATCCTAACTCCCTGCACTTTGCTGCTGGCCCGTGACCCTGACCTCTGAGGGCAGCCCAGTGACAGGGCCAGTGTGGGGAAAGCATGCGACTGTCCCAGGAATGTCATTACCCTGCACGGTGAGTTATCCAGGAGTTTAACCACTTAACTCCAACATCTCCCTACAAATTCAGGGAGTAATTCAGTGCAAAGAAGAGCACGGAGAAAAGCAGGCAGCATGGGTGCCTCTCTCTCTGCTTCAATCTCTGGGCAGCTCAGCACTTTACATGTAATTGGGTCCAAGAGACTTCATCTATCCCCTCATTTCACCTGCCCTCGGTCATAGTCCCAGGTGGGTAAGACTTCTCTTGGTCACTCCCATGCACCCCAGCATCCTGATCACCATTCATCATGAACCACTGCTGCTACCTGCTCTGCCTGGACCTTCCTGCGGCCAGCCTCATCCAAGTGTCTCTGTTCATCAATCTCCCTAAAACCAATGACATCTGAACACCGGATGGTTGGGGACACTAAGAAGTTAGTGCTGGTTGCGAAAGGTGTTAACAGGAGTATTATTGTCCTGTTTTGTTTTAAAAAAAAAAAAAAAAAAACTCCATTTCACAAGAGAGACATACTGGAGTATTTACAAATGGAATGATACAGAGTCTGGGGTTTCCACTAGAATTTGCCAGCAAAGAAATAAAGGAGGAGGGAAGGGAAGGGAGACACATGGGTGTGGGGATGGAAGAGGGATGAAATCAAGGTGGCAAAACGTTCATAATCCTGTAATCTGAGTGATGGGTCCACGGGAGTTTATGATTCCAGCCTGTCTACTTTTGTGTATGTTTGAGATGCTGTACAATACAAAGTATTTTTTAAAGCAAATGAGCTGAATATCCTTATGAATCTAAGGCTGCCCTTAAGAAGTCTATTAAAAAAAAAAAAAAAAAGGGACGTCCCTGGCAGTCCAGTGGTTAGGACTTTACCTTCTGACACACAGGGTGAGGGTCCAATCCCTAGTCAGGGAGTTAAGATCCCACGTGCCTCAGGGCCAAAAAATACAAAATTCAAACCAGCTGCAGTATTGTAAAAATTCAATAAAGGCTTTTAAAATCTTTAAAAACAACTGAAGAGAATAAAAGTACGTGAAACTCCAGTGATTAGAAATGACATTTTTGAATAGGCAACGTGACTATGTATGTACACACACACCCACACATACAAAGATCAACACCATCTTCTCCGAACCCCATAATTCTGAGAGGCAGGGCTCTCATCCCATTCAAAGAGGAGGAAAGCGGGGCACGGACAGGTCGAACCACCTGCCCAAGGCCACACAGCCCGTGACAGGACAGCAGGCTTCTCTCACTCTAGCTCGGCGTCTCCGCTGAGGCACTCCTGACACACAGGGCTGGGGAACTCCTTGCTTCAGGAATGGGGCGGACATGGGGTGTGGTCGCCTCACAACAGCCCTGGGCTCCCCACACTAGATGCCAGGAGCCCTGACTTGAGTGTGCAGCGCCTGCCCAGATGGCCCCATAAGAAACCACTGCCCGACATGAAGTCCTACTCAGCCCCCAGCTCGGGGCCCACATGCAAACACCCTAACAGACGTCCACGGGTCACCTGTTTGAGGACAGCGTGCTGCCTCATCCCTCAGAGGACCCGCAGGCTCGTCCACCTGAGTCCCATCCTCCCGGAGCCAGGGATGGCTTCCTGTGGAAGGACCCCCCGAGACAAGCCGGAGTTGGGGAGCAGAAGCCAGCAGGTGAGGGCCCCGCCTGCCCCGCAGTGTCCCCATCAACCCCTCCTCCATCTGCACCCGGGGAAGGGGCTGCTGCGAGGCCAGCCTCATTCCAGAGCCTCAGCCCCCAGGCGCCGCTGGGCAGGGAGACAATTCCTGTTTCCTGATGGCAGGTGCCGACAAGGTGACAAACTGCGGGCACAGCACCCCCCGCCCACCCAGCGCCCCCGCCCTGCTATCCCCTCACCTGCTGTTCATGCAAGAGAAACCGCTGGAAGTCGTGCAGGTGGACAGCAGAGGCGTCCGGCCGGTCGGTGTTGCTGCCCTCGGGGAAAGAGATGGTGTTTAGAGGGGGCAGTCAGCAGTCAGGAGGTGGTCCCCGCCAGCAGACACCCGGGCGCCCGGGCACCCAGCTGAGCCCCCCACCACCACCCCACGGGGTCAGGTGTGGGCTGGCCGACGGGAAGACAAAGTCACCCAGATGACACCCCTGACCCAGGAGGATGCAAAGAGGGGCCCTGACACCAGAACCCAGGAGAATCAGGTGCTGGAATCCACACCCAGCTGCCCCTAGCTGGTCCCACAGGGGCAGGGAGGACGGGCAGGACAGCAGAGGCCAGGGTGGGGCTGGCCGTGGAGTGCATTTAGCGGGTGGCAACACTGGAGAAGTGACCCCAGAGCCTGCTCTGAGGCAGGAGAGGGGCCTGGATGAAGCCCCGACTCTGGGCGGGCAGGGAGAACCTGCTGGAATATGCAAGACCGGGGCCAGGGAGTGAGTGGAGGGCCTCTGCTGGGAGAATCTTCCGCCTGAGACAGGGAATCCTTTAGCCTGAGAAAAGGGAGATTCCTCCTTGGCCAGCAGCCTGCTGGCCTCCTGGAAAGGGTGCTCAACTGGACCAAGAACCTCGCTGGTCCAAGCAACCGTGAGGGCTACAAGAGGCACGTCCCGTAAAACAGGGCTCTCCAGGGAAACGCATACTTTTCCCTGAGCATCTGCAGTGTGGGCGGGAGGGTGTTTTTCTTAAATACAGGAGATAAAACATGCTTTAAGTTTTCTCCCTTTACTAAACACTCAGGGTCCAAAAGTCTGCTGTCTCTGAGTGTATTTCCAACCTTCTTTCTTAACAGCCTCATGGTCCAACACTAATCTTTTCAGTAAAACACTGCAAACAAATCAGATCCATTTAGATGGATGAATACTTTGGAGTTTTCAGGGTTTCTGGTTTAGAGGAACAATTGCCAGGGCATCTTCATCAATGAGGGCTGGTTCCGAAAAGCAGGCCCAGGTCAGCAGGCCACAAATCACATTCTAGGTGCTGTTAACACCACAGGAAACCTTTCTCCAGGGAGACAGGCTTGGGAGACACAGCTCACTACAGACCTCCTACCTGGGGAATCAGGAAGTTCAGTAAAGGGCCTCACAAGTCCTGCAGCACTTACGTTTCAGCCATCATACCATCACCACTATTTATGAGCCTTGCCACGCACCACATAAAACACTTTATGTGCTTCGACTCATTTTAATTCGGTTCAACCTGCTTAACCAGGACGTCCTGAAGCAAGCAGGCTTCTCTACAGGACCTTCTGGGCCATCCTCCCAACACTCCACAAGCCCTGCTGCTGTGCACATTTATTCGTGGCATTGGATTGATTGGAGTCCATGACTCAATGGACATGAGTTTGAACAAGCTCTGGGAGCTGGTGATGGACAGGGAAGCCTGGCGTGCTGCAGTCCACAGGGTCGCAAAGAGTCAGACTCAACTGAGCAACTGAACTGAACTGAGTGTCAGGATAGTCAGTTCCCCAACAAGGGGACCCCGTCTCTGTGGAGACCAGTGCCTGCCAGAGAGGTGACCTCCTGGAGGTCAGGTGGCCGGGCTGGGAGGACCCACAAGGGCGCCATGCCTGGCACAGCCGCCCAGAACTACAACCCAGCAAAGGTGCCTCACCCCAAGAGGAACACGGAGGAATCCTTTTTGAATTCGTCAAGGATCTGAAACAGAAAATAGAACACACACACAAAACAAGAAAATTAGACACGTCAAGACAATGAAAATAAACAGAGTTTTTGTTAAAAAATTACCATGGTCATTTACGTGCTTTGTAAATATTCAAATATTTACATCTTGACACAAAAGGTGGAAGTCTTCCTCACCTCTTTCACAGCCTGATTCCTGAGAAGCAATCACTCATAATAATTTGGCAGTTCTCCACCTTGAGTTCATTTTACGGATATTCCATTAGTTATATCTTATCAAATTATATCTTATCATCTTATGTTACATCTATGTCTTCCAACTTTTTTGCTGTTGTTTCACGCTTTAGCTATTATTTAGCAACTTCAAATCACCCTGCCTCACTACTTTGAAAACCCACAATGCATTCCATGTCTGTCCTTCAACTTTCTGCTCATCGATCCAGCATTACACAGAATGTTCCCACGTATCTGTCTTCACCCACTTGTGCCAGCATTTCCGCGGGGTGGATTCCTGGGTGGGAAAGCACCGGGACACAGGGTGTGCACATCACTGTTCACAGATTCACCAGAGTCCTCTCTAAACAGGTGTCCCAACTGGCATGCCCAGCAGAAAATACACACCCCTTTCTGCATCCTCACAGCTACATTTCCAATCCTTAATATTTCAATTGGCTCATTGCTCATCCTTGAATTCAAAAGAAAGAAAAATATCGGGAGCTCTAGTCCAAGGCTTCATGGCCTGCTTGTACTGCAGCTGTTGATGAGGGGCAGCGAGCCCCTCCACCAAGGAGGAGCGGGGACACCCCCGCCCCCAGCCGCCACTGCACCAACTCCCTGGCCAGCCATCTTACACACACATGGGCATGGATGCACAAACACCCACATGCCACATACATGCATGCACACCCACACTGCGTCCATTTCCAGTTAGGCAGCATGACTGGAACAGTCTCTAACGACACTGTGATTGGATCAGCACTGGAGTAATTCAGGACACAGATGCAGCTCCCGGCAGGTTATAAATGCTAACAATTTAAAACGACTCCTGCCCTCGATGCCCTCGTCGTCTTGCCAAACAGCCTGTGCTCCAGGATGACATGTGGAAAATCAGTGTTCTAGAAAAGGTAGCCACTGGCCCCTGGGAAGCCTCAGGAGGTCTGCAGAAGTCTGTGAGTGTACTTTTTTTTTTTTTTCCTTTTCCTGGAAAGATGGTCCGTAGCTTTAATCAGCATCTCAAAGAGGTAGGTCACCAAAAAAGGTTAGGAGTCACTCTTTCAGAAAGACTTAGAAGGACTTCCTTTCACGTACATGTCATTTACCGCAGTGGTCCCCAACCTTTTTGGCACCAGGGAGCGGTTTTGTGAAAGACGATTCTTCCGAGGACTGGGGAGGGGAGCCGGTTCCGGGATGATTCAAGCACATCACACTCATTGTGCACTCTACTTCTATTACTACTGTACCAGCTCCACCTCAGATCATCAGGCATCAGACCCCGGAGGCTGGGGAATCCCTGATTTATAGCATGGCTATTTTTTTTTCTTTAAGGAGGAAGGATTTTAGGGAGGGCATGCTGTTTACCATCTGGACTCATTCGGCCCTTACATCGCTGGGTCAACTGGGGCGTAAGGCCAGATCCTCTCAAACCCAAACCCCGAGACTGGATTCCCCACATCTGGAGGAAGGCCACCTGTGACTCCCCTCCGAGTGTTTCCACTCCACGTGGTCCTTACTTAAAGCCAGCCCCTTCCTCGCCACGCAGTGAAGTGGAGAAAAAGCTCCACTCCATTCCAGCCACACGGGGAGCCAGGATGAAGGACGGGGGCCTCTACTTCAGAGGTGACTCCAGAGCCAGGAAAGACCGGGAGACACACCCCAGCTTCCCGGTCCCTCTGCCTGCTTTCTGTCTCGTCACCCCACTTTCTGAACCCCAGAAGCCTGTGCGCAGAGGCAGAACATTTTTATAGGAACCAGCCCCTTGGGATACAGAGAAAGGACCAGACTGAAAGCAAAGGGGTTTGTTACACTATTATCTCTGCCTATCTATGTTTGAAATTTCCCTTAACACAAAAGTTTAAAAACCTAAAAAGTATCAATGGGAGGGGCTTCCCAGCGGCCCAAATGGCAAAGAATCTGGCTTCAATAACCCAAATTCCATCTCTAGGTTGAATCGGGAAGATCCCCTGGAGGAGGGAATGGCAACCCACTCCAGTATTCTTGCCTGGAGAATTCCATGGACAGAGGAGCCTGGGGTCACAAAGAGTTGGACACGACTGAACAACTAACACACACACCCCCCCAACGGGGACCACTGACGGTCCAGTGGCCAGGACTCACTGCAGGGCCCACGTTCCATCCCTGGTCAGGGAGCTAGATCCTGCACGTCGCAACTAAGACCCAGCAGAGCTACATAAACAGTAAGATTTTTTTTTCCTCTCTTTTTTTAATTTTATTTTATTTTTAAACTTTACAATATTGTATTAGTTTTGCCAAACATCAAAATGAATCTGCCACATGTATACCCGTGCTCCCCATCCTGAACCCTCCTCCCTCCTCCCTCCCCATACCCTCCCTCTGGGTCGTCCCAGTGCACCAGCCCCAAGCATCCAGTATCGTGCATCGAACCTGGACTGGCAACTCGTTTCATACATGATATTATACATGTTTCAATGCCATTATCCCAAATCTCCCCACCCTCTCCCTCTCTCACAGAGTCCATAAGACTGATCTATACATCAGTGTCTCTTTTGCTGTCTTGTACACAGGGTTATTGTTACCATCTTTCTAAATTCCATATATATGTGTTACTATACTGTATTGGTGTTTTTCTTTCTGGCTTACTTCACTCTGTATAATAGGTTCCAGTTTCATCCACCTCATTAGAACTGATTCAAATGTATTCTTTTTAATGGCTGAGTAATACTCCATTGTGTATATGTACCACAGCTTTCTTATCCATTCATCTGCTGATGGTCAACCACTTGTAAAACAATGAAACTAGAACACTTTCTAACACCATACACAAAAATAAACTCAAAATGGATTAAAGATCTCAACGTAAGACCAGAAACTATAAAATTCCTAGAGGAGAACATAGGCAAAACACTCTCTGACATACATCACAGCAGGATCCTCTATGACCCACCTCCCAGAATATTGGAAATAAAAGCAAAAATAAACAAATGGGACCTAATTAAACTTAAAAGCTTCTGCACAACAAAGGAAACTATTAGCAAGGTGAAAAGACAGCCTTCAGAATGGGAGAAAATAATAGCAAATGAAGCAACTGACAAACAACTCATCTCAAAAATATACAAGCAACTCCTACAGCTCAACTCCAGAAAAATAAATGACCCAATCAAAAAATGGGCCAAAGAACTAAATAGACATTTCTCCAAAGAAGACATACAGATGGCTAACAAACGCATGAAAAGATGCTCAACATCACTCATTATCAGAGAAATGCAAATCAAAACCACTATGAGGTACCATTTCACACCAGTCAGAATGGCTGTGATCCAAAAGTCTACAAGCCATAAATGCCGGAGAGGGTGTGGAGAAAAGGGAACCCTCTTACACTGTTGGTGGGAATGCAAACTAGTACAGCCAATATGGAGAACAGTGTGGAGATTCCTTAAAAAACTGGAAATAGAACTGCCTTGTGATCCAGCAATCCCACTGCTGGGCATACACACTGAGGAAACCAGAAGGGAAAGAGACACGTGTACCCCAATGTTCATCGCAGCACTGTTTATAATAGCCAGGACATGGAAGCAACAGTAAGTATTTTTAAAATAATAAAAAATAAAAAGAAGTATCAGTGGGTGGGCAGTGAAGCTGAGCAAAGGAGAACTGAAGCTCTAGCTCTGCAGTAGCCACCTGACCTCCAGCAAGTGACCTCGCTGAGTGTCAGCATCTTCGGTCCATAAAATGAGGATTATAAGAGTTTCTATCCTTCAGGGTCTTGAGGAGAATTAAATCCATGTAAGACATATAGCACAGTGCCCGACATAGAGTTTACACTTAGCAAATGTTAGTTGTGATCTTTATTCGTAACACCATTATTACAACCTAGTCTGAGATATATCCCTCTCCCAAGGGAGGACATACATGAAATTTTAAGTTCTTATTCTCCTGCTGCTGCCAAACTTTTGGAAGCTTCGAGGCTTGAGTGCAGCAATGTAAGGAGGTAGTTAGACAGGAGGAGGAACTGGCAACTTCAAGTTGGAAACCTATAGCTACTGATAAGCAAGACTCCACTCCCTGGACTTAAGTCTGGGAATCACCAACCATCATGAACCGCTCTGTCACCCCAAGGACCCCAAGAAAACCAGCTGAACCCCTAAGAGCACCAAGGTAACACTTTTCTCTGCCCTGAGCTTCCAGCGAGGCACTCAGGAAGTAAATGATATGCTGACAGCTGGAAAGTGAAACTGAAATTCTTTGCAACCCCTTCTACTATCCAGTCCATGGGATTCTCCAGGCCAGAATACTGGAGTGGGCAGCCTTTCCCTTCCCCGGGGGATCATCCCAACCCAGGGATGGAACCCAGGTCTCCCACATTGCAGGTGGATTCTTTACCAGCCGAGCCGCAAGGGAAGCCTGCTGACAGTTGGGGGAGAGGCATTTACATACACAAGAGCAGCGAGGCTTCTCAAGTGGACCAGTAACTATCTATAGAGCCTGGGGCTTTGTTAATCAAATTCCAAGTCACTGAATTAAAACATGCAGTGGCCAGACAGGACAGTTATAGCTGCCAATGAAAGAGAGAAGAGGCTGTTGACCCCAAAAGTCTTAGGGACCAGGGAGGTGACCCTGGCCCCTAAATTAGTAAAGAGAGCTGCTGCATGGGGGTGGGAGGCAGGGCTAGGACAAACCAGAAAGCATTCTTCCTTCCACTCACAGGTTGCCAAATATAGCCAGAATGTGATATTTTTTTCCCAAGAGAAGCAAAAAATCTGGATATTAATGAGAAATCTTCCAAGTTTTAAATACAGGCAATTCATTTAAAAAAACATTTAGTTTATGGCCATACCACCGTGAACACGCCTGATTGCATCTGATCTCAGAAGCTAAGCAGAGTCGGACCTGGTTAGTACTGGGATGGAAAAAACATTTAAACCACTAGGCTAAGTACCAACCGAATGCCAGGTGAACGTGGTATTCTGGCCACCAGGGGTAACCTCTGATAGGTACAGACATTTCCCAAAAAATACTGGCCATCTAGGACTCATGGACTATGCAGAAATTTGACTTAAATTTCTCTCTCCCTTCTCCCTCTCAAACATACAAACATTCGCTTTAAAAAGAACCACAATGAAAAGTTCTCTTACATGGAATTTGATCACGGTGGAGACTATCAGTGGGTGGCCTGTACTGGCAGGTACGACAGCTTTTATGCAAAAACGTATTCCTAAGCGTTGCCTGCCTTCCATCTGATGAGACAGCAGCTTGAAATGTCACGGCAAATGATAAGTACTGTTTTTTTGCAACTGCTTATCTTGAGTGAATCAACTTTTTCTCAGTCCTGGTCAACCGCCTAAGACAGCAATTGTCATTATTCTGGACTTCGTTTATATACTATTATCACAACATTTTCATTGCTCTCAAGAACTGATTATAAATGAAAGTTGCAGATTTAAATCTAAAAAGTGTTTTGATCAGCTTTTAGGCAGCAGAATTGTCTTAATTAAGGTTTCATATAAAAAAGAAGAGGGGGTTGGATAGTTTAAAAAGTTGTATAACTGATGACCTAATTTAATACTTTCATTTTATAGAGGAGGTTGAGTGACGGAGCAAGACGGCTTCCCCCCAAACCACCTGGGGGCTGGAATTTAACTCTTTCAACTCCCAAAGTCCACCATTTCTTTCTACTCTACTTGGCAAACCAAGCACTAACTACTACATGGGTAAAAAAGTGAACACACTGCAACTCAGTCTTTTACTCTATACAGTCATGTATTTTCCCCCAATCTGGGCAGACAAGAAATGCTTCTTCCATTTCTCTGCCTCAGATACGTCGAAGTCCCACAGCCAGTGGTCGCCTATCAAGAGGTGTGGCCCTGCAGCCAGTGTGTCGTTCCATCTTCCCCAGAGCCTGGTGGGGTGAGACTCATCACCCCCACTGCACGGATAGGAAGACTGAGGCCGGAGGGGTCAGTAGCTGGCCCGAGATCACACAGAGTCCTACCCATTCTCTGCTCCGGACCCACCTCGGCCGCCTGCAGAACCCTGTCCCAACAGCAGCGGCCACCCGCAGGCACAGCGCTCCGTGCACTGCACCAGCACCTCCCTTTTTATGCCTTATGCTTAATGGGACTTTTGTTTTTTCATTGCAAAAGTAGCGTGCTTCTTGGAACAAGCTGAAGAAAACTGAGGGATGCAAAGAAAAATTTAATTATCTTGCCGGTACATTTTCCCAAATCCCTCCAGGACATGCAAAAAATCAACATTAAGTGTGAGGTGTGTGTACTCTTCTCCTTGTTCATAAAAGCACATGCAAACGTATACAGGAGGATTACTGTTTGTTACCCAAAAGTCAGACCTGGCTCCTCATTTCTGCTGCTGGTTTTCCTCACAAAATACCATCAACAGCCCTCCAGAAGGACAGAAACCCAATGAACTCAGGCTTCTTAATCAGCTGCAGCGTCCCATCGTATGGCTGGACCATAACTGACCCGGCTGTTACTCTCCTGAGGGGCATTCGGATGGCTCCCAGGTATTTGGCCAGCATGAGTAATGCTGCAATGAGCGGCCTGGTGATACATCCCTAGGCCTCAGTGCTCTCATTTCTCTCAAACAGAGCCCCCAGATGCCACTGTCAGGTCAAAATGCAGGCACATCCTTATTTTAAAATAGCACATTATTGTAATCAAAAACATTCTCATTATGGGAACAACACTGTAAAAAGAACAACACACACACACATAATCCCTCTACCCAGAGGTAGTTAACTATTAATATTTTGGTAAATTTCCTTCTAGAACAAGTTGACACAGTAGAGTTAGCTGAACCTTTTTACTTTAATAGTCTCAGACTGAATTCCAATCAGACTGACAGGCACTCACATTCCCACCAAGAAGTTAGGAGATGGTCATTTCCCCACCCTGTCCCCTCAACTCTATCCTATTCAAGACCTTTGCCCATCTAACAGATGAAAACAGGGCGTCACTGTCATTCCCGTTGTATATTTCCTGGACTAGAAGGGAGACTGAACGCTTCTCATGGGTCTCTTAGGAACGGGACAGACTTCGAAACCCAGGGGAAACAGAAGCATCAGCTGATCGTTTGCTTAGGAATCGTCTTACCCGTAAAGATGGCCGACAGGCACAGGAAAAGATGCTCCACATCGCTAATCATCAGGGGAATGTCAATCAAAAGCACAGTGAGGTATCACCTCAGACTTGTCAGAATGGCCATCATCAAAGAGAACACGAATGACAAGTGCTGGCAAGGATGTGGGGAAAAGGAAACCCTCAGATGCTGTTGGTGGGAATATAAACCGACCCAGCCACTGTGGAAAACAGTATGGAGGTTTCTCAAAAAAACTAACCACAGAGTTACCACATGACCCAGCATATCCACTTCTGGGCATATATATCCAAAAGGAGCAACAGCACTAATTAAAAGAGATACATGAGCCCAGTGTTCACAGCAGCATTATTAATAACTGGCAAGATACAGAAGCAACCTAAATGTCCGTCAACTGATGGATGGATAAAGATGTGATACACACACACACACACGCACAATGGAATACTACTCAGCCATAAAAAGAATGAAATATTGCATTATTTCTTTGAAATACTGCCATATCCAACATGGATGAACTTAGTATCACGCTAAGTAAGATAAGTCAGAGAAAGACAAACACCGTATGATATCATTCACACGTGGAACCTAAATAACCATAAATGGAGTATAACCTTTAAAAAGTGCATACCTGTAATTTATATAACATTATACATCAACTATACTTCAATTTAAAAAAATAAGGTCAAACAAGACTATCAAAACCTTCAAAAAATGAATGGGGAAAAGGAGAATCATCTTACCGATTTTTGCTGTTCAAACATAAGTTTTTTATAGAAGAGATGGAACTGTTCAAAGCTGAGTTCATCTTTGTGTGCGCCTATTTCCTGTAAATATAAAAAAAAAAAAAGTGACCACACAATTTTTGGTGTCCACCACAAGAATGCCTCCTCCCTGTTCACAGAAATAGCCGGCTCTGCTACAACACTGGCTAAACGCAAACTTGCATTCCTCTTAACCCAACCTCTCTGCTTGGAGAACATACCCACCAGGGACCCCAGGTAAGATCCTTCAACTCCCCAAAAGGCAAGGGTCTCAGCCAGAATTCCAACAGGCATAATGCAGAACTCCTCCTTTTGGGGCAGGACACACTTTCAAATCTAGACATACTTATAGGGTATGTACACACAGGTCATTTTTAAAAGCACAGCTTCCCAGGTGGCTCAAATGGTAAAGAATCTGCCTGCAATGCAAGAGACCCAGGTTTGATCCCTAGGTAGGAAAGATCCCCTGGAGAAGGGAACAGCAACCCACTCCAGCATTCTTGCCTGGCGAATTCCACGGACAGAGGGGCCTGGCAGACTACAGTCCATGGGGTCGCAAAGAGTCAGACATGACCGAGTCACTTTCACTGTACTTTAAGAAAAAGTACCGAGCCTTTAGAGTTAATAGAGCTCAATTCCAGTCAAGGCTTGTCTCCTGAATTGCTTCATGGCTTCCCCAGTAGCTCAGTTGGTAAAGAATCCGCCTGCAATGCAGGACACCCCGGTTCAATTCCTGGGTCGGGAAGATCTGCTAGAGAAGGAATAGGCTACTTATTCTAGTATTCTTGGGCTTCCATTGTAGCTCAGCTAGTAAAGAATCCACCAGCAATGTGGGAGACCTGGGTTCGATCCTGGGTTGGGAAGATTACCCGGAGAAGGGAAAGGCTACCCACACCAGTATTCTGGCCTGGAGAATTCCATGGACTGTATAGTCCATGGGGTCACAAAGAGTTGGACACGACTGAGCGGCTTTCGCTTCACTTTGTCCCAATTCACTTAGCTCTCTCAGAACTTCAGTTTCTTCCTCTGTAAAATGGGAGAACCGCCACTACCCCACTAGGACTTCCCTGAAACCATACCAGGTAACATTCACGTAGAACCTGCTTGGTAAAGGCATGATAAGGGACAAAATCCCAATTACGGGGTGGCCAGTGGTAAATGCTTCTCCCATCTCTCCTCTCTCAATCCCCACCCTTCTCTGGTTTTGCCTTCTTGGACTAGTTGAAATGATGGGGGTGGGCCAAAAGATGGCCAGATATGCCATACAAGGGGTTAACTCTTCTGGGAATTCATGGGTACAAAATGAATGAGCTTTCCTAAGCTGAGGAATCCTGTGACATGGCCCCGAGAGCCTCCAACTGGGACTGCTGGGATGGACTCCTGTTGGGGTCCTTGACAAGAGTCCGGACCTCTGTGAAGGCCAGAAAGGATGCCCAGGGGTCATCTCCATCCTACACCCTTCAGAAGAGCCCCACCCGACCTACGCTATCTGCTCACTCATGGAACAACCTGCCCCAGATCTACCAACAGCCCTAGCTACACAGGAACAGAAATGAAATGATGGCGGAAGGAGGGATGGAAGGAAGGATGGGTGGGTGGAGGGTGGGCTGGAGGGGCGAAGGGCAGAGAAGAGCCAACTCCGACAGCTCCACTGTCAGGGCCTGCATACAAAATGCCACCTCCCTGGCAACCTACATAAGGAATCGTTCATAATATTTTCCAAATGAAACACATGTGTTCATATTATTAAAAGAAAAACAGGCTGTGGGTTGGTGAGGGAAAAGGAAAGTTAGACTGATGGAAAAATTCCGAGCCAAGCAGCTCGGTAAACATGGTCTTCCTGGATGACATCCTCTGTTGGGATGGAGAACGCGGGCCTAAGATCTTCACATGATCCCTCGGTCCGGACTAAGACGGATGAGTCTGGAGGCGGAGGGCTTTCCTGGGCACACCATGCAACAGTGCTTGAAGGCATGCGGTGGCTTCATGGGGAGGCAAGCATAACCCCAGGTTCACAAAATCGCCAGGCTGAGCCATGAAACTTACCAGGAACTTATCTTTGAGGAACTTGGCACTGCTCACTTTGAAGTTGACCAGAGGCAAGATGGTCTTCAACTCCCGGAGGCTGATGCTGCAAAAGAGAGGGACCCCAGCTCCGTCAGCCTCGAGGGGTTTCAACAGTGGAAGGTCTGGCTACTCCCACCATCTCCCACCTCTACGAGAAGACCTGCCACCAGATCTGAGCAACTGGGGACAGAGAGCCTGAGGTCAAGGTGGGGGTGACACCCCGTGTGCAAGGATGGTCCCCATCGTCAGGGGATTGGCCATGGATGTGGGTCATGCAGGAGATGCACAAAGTGGGCAGAAACATTGCAGATGACCTTGGTAGACAGGAAATGTCACTGGGGTTCAAACCAAGAGGAGGTCACTGAAGCCCAGAGATGAGGAAGGGAAAGAGGCAACCTTATCTGAACACCTACTATGTGCCAGGCTGCCCTGGGTACCTCTAAGGAATGATGTCACCTTGCCCCTCAGCACACTCAACCCTCAGGATTCAGAACAGGCAATGAGGGTGGGGGCCGGGACACTCAAGATCGGAGCTGCTCTAAAGACCTTAGAAGGCAGATATCGTTATCACCAATATCACAAGTCCATCCTAAAGGAAATCAACCCTGAATATTCACTGGAAGGACCGATGTTGAAGCTCCAATACTTTGGCCACCTGATGCAAAGAGATGACTCACTGGAAAAGACCTTCATGCTGGGAAAGATTGAAGGCAAGACAAGGAAGGGGACAACAGAGGATGAGATGGTTGGATGGCATCACTGACTCGATGGACATGAGTTTGAACAAACTCCGGAAGATAGTGAAGGACCGGGAAGCCTGGCGTGCTGCCGTCTGTGGGGTAGCAAAGAGTTGGACATGACTTAAGAGACTGAACAAGAACAACCATTATTATTCTGCATTCCAGGTGAAGAAACTGGGGATCAGAGAGGTTTGGTGCTGGCATGTGGGAGATAAGACTGCAGAGGAGCTGGCCTCTGGGTCTGCCTGTAAGTGCTGCATTTAACTGTCTCCCAGGGAATGGCAGGAACAGAGAGTGGGGAGGAGGTGGTCGAGGGCATGCGTTCCAGACTCTTGTGGCTGCAGAGCCGAGTGCCCAGCAGAGCAAGCAAGGGTGGTCCTGGGGAGCCTCTGGCTGTGGCCAAAGAAAACTGTGCAGCGTTCTCAGAGACGTCAGACCAGACAGGGGCTGTGCACGGCCAGGAAGGAAGTCTGCCCAGGCTGTGGGCAGACAGCGGCCCCGCTACCCCCACCCCGTCTACTCGCCCAGAAGGAAGCGGCACGTCCCAGCCAGCAGCCACCCCGGGAGACAGCCAAGCGGCCTCCTGGCCCCACCCCCAGCATCCTTGCCTCTCATCTAACGGCCTCCCTGACGCCAGAGACCATCATGTGCCCGGTGCCCCCTATGCCCCCTGCTCCCGGGGCTGGCACCCAGGGCTTCCCCCAAGAGATGGCGAGAGCCACACAAAGTCCCCAGTGGGCCAGGCGGGGCTAGCCGGGCAGAGAAGTGAGCAGACTAGCTGAGACCCCTTTCCCACCTTGCCCTGGGGTGTCCACGAAGAACCTGCTGGAGTGGGGTGAAGGGAGAGGAGTTGGAGGGGCTGCTGGTGCTGCAAAATGAGGCAGGGTGAGGGTTTAGCCAAGACGGTGACCCCGGGGGCTCATCCAGGACCAGGGAAGAGGACAGAGTCCCCTACAGAACCCAGAACTTCCAGGCAGAAACAGGGCCAAGAGATCCTCCCATAACAGGGAACGGAGAGACTGGGGAGCCGGGAGTCAGGGCAGCTGTTGGAGGGCCAGGGAAGCAAACACAGCCTCCAGGGGCGTGAGAATCTGAGCACTGGGACATCTGATCCCGCCTGCTCCAATGGGCCCCCTCAGAGCAGAACAGGTGAGCCTCCAGGGAAAGGTGGGGCCTGAAGAGCTCCTCGGGGCTCCCGTGCAGGGACCTCTCCCTCCCTCCCTGTCCTGGGCGTGTGGTCAAGCCCCACCTGACCCCCAGCCAGGACTGGCACTCGGATTCCCAGCCACTGGAGGGCAGGAAGCTAGCAGCTCCCAACTTCACCCCTCTCCCTGTCCAGGACTTGTCTTCAAAGAAAGGGAGGGCTTCAGCCACCGTCACGTCCTGCCCTCTGGCCTCCATCTGGGGCAGTTCTGCAGGGCCATCCTGGAGCTCCACTGGGGGCCAACTGAGGCTGTGGTTGTGATGGCATACAAGCCCAACAATTCCCTGGCCTTCACTTCCATGGGTGCGGGTCCCCTACACATTCCATAAGCTTCCTGCACACAAACCCACATCTCACGTTCTGTTTCCTGAAGGCTTAGCCTGTGAAGCGGGCTAGGAACTGGGGCGATTCCTTTGGGGAGAGATGGCAAAAAACGATTCCTTGCCCTAGAGGCAATAAACAATCAGGGCCCCTCCCACTGTCAGGCTGGCCTGATCCCAGATCCCACCACTGTACCCCGGGGGTTGATGGCCCCAGAAAACTTCCCTGCCACCCTGAGGCTGATTACCAACAGGCCCACCATCCCTGGCTTATTGTAACAATGGTGGCTCAACCAGTAAAGAACCTGCCTGCCACGCAGGAGACCCAGTCTGGATCCCTGTCAGGAAGATCCCTGGAGAAGAAAATGGCAACCCACTCCAGAATTCTTGCCTGGAGAATCCCATGGACAGAGGAGCCTGGCAGGCGACAGTCCATGGGACCGCAAGAGTGGGACACGACTGAGCGAATAAACCACCTCCACACCCACCATCGCAAGCCAGGCACTGGCCAAGCACTTTTCACGTACTAACCCACTGAATCCTCACACCAATCCTAAGAGGTAGGAACTAGGATCTCTTTCACAAATTAGGAGACTGAGGCACAGGGAAATTGAGCAATTTACCCAAACTCATCAACCAGTAAGTGTGAAGAGCTGAGATTCAAACCTTAGTGCTGCCCAACAGAATGTTCTCAGTGTTGCAAATGTTCTAGATCGGAGCTGTCCAAGGCAAGTAGGGTGACCAAGGAATTGGATTTTTTAAATTTTATTTAACTGTAATCAATTTAGATTTAAGTAGTGACATGTGGACAGTGCAGCTCTAGAAGCCTGCTCCTCTAAGTAGGGTCCCTGGACCGGTAGTATCAGCGTCAGCTGGGAATCTGCTGGAAATGAAAATCTGTGATCCCCACCCAGACAGAGAAAAGCAGAGTTTCTGTGGGGCAGGCACAGCCCCCTCCAGGCTGTCCGTAGTGCTGGAGCCAGGACTGCTGATCACAGGGAACCTATTTGCCTTCCTATTGAAGACAGAACCGGACTACACACCTGTGAGCCTGCCCCTTCCGCATCCCGAAGGCCCGGGTGAGCAAGAACAGGAAGTGCACTTATGCAAAGTCAGGGTTACAGGTCAAGGGGCAAGGGCAAGGTGGGAAAGAAACATCCACACCCTCAGGGCTGCGGGCCCCACCGCAGGACCCTCCAATGAGCCCCACCCTGAGGGATGCAATTCCAGCGGCCGTCCCAGAAGGTCCAGGGGCTCTCAAGGGGTATTTTGACAGGAGAAGTTTTCACCTAAAGCAATGACCTTAGAAACCTAATTCCCAGATAAGAGGCAACTAAAGTCCACGGATTCAAAAAGAGGGAGTTTCTAGAAATCTGGCCAGGATGAATGTTAAAACATTTCTGCCTTTGACCCAATCTCCCCAGGCCTGGAGATGTCATAAGGAAAGCTTCCAAAGGGGGAATGATCTAGTTGTCTGATGTTACACGAAGGAATGAAAAGGGAGGGCCTTTCGTTTCATCTGACCAACCAGCCAGACCCCTGACCTCAAGGAGCCCCTTCAACGTGAACAGCAGCAACGAGGACGAAATTCTCAGAAAGCAGACGGGACCGCGGAGCCTGGCACTCAGGCCAGAATCCCACAGTGACCCCAGAAGTGCTGCTCTTGAGGGGCACTTCCTACCGCCTCGTACATCCACTGTGAAACACAAGACACAAACCAAATGACAAACGAAAGCCAACTTTTCAAGCGAGATATGAAATCCCATTGGTTGAATTATAATGTAGGCATTGATACTGGTCTGAAAAGAGTTACAAGGAAATGTAAACATGTTTATGATTTAAGGGGAGGTGAAAAAACAGTTTGACCCCCCTTTCACATGGGCTGGACTTAGTGACTGATTCCCAGAAAACAGAGTGGGGGTGAGTGGGGGGCAGGAAGGGGGTGGAGGTCATTGCAAAGGAGAGGTCTGGAAGACACCACTTTGGCCAGATGGTCAAGATTTCCATCACCTTCGACAGACCACATGAGAGCAGACACCCCTTGACTGAGGTGAAGAGATAGACCTTCACCTCCAGGACGCTCACCTCCATGAGCGCTTCCCAAACACAACCTCAGGTTCCCCTGAACTCCAATCTACCCATGACGAAAATGCCAGATCGCCACAGATGGAAGGGCATGCTACAGACTGCCCGAGACCTACTCCTCCAGACTGTCAAGGTCGGGACTTCTCCAGTGGTCCTGGGGCTAAGACGCCACACTCGCAATGCAGGGGGCCTGGGCTGGATCCCGGTTGGGGAACTAGATCCCACATGCTGCAACTAAGAGATCACATGCTGCAACTAGAAGAAAAAAAAAGATTCTGCACACAGCAATGAAGACCATGTTAGGTGCAGATCGTGGAGCATCACTCAGCCTTAAAAAGGAAGGCAGTTCTGACACCCGCTATAGTTAACATACCTGATCCACGAAGACATCACACTAAGTAAAATAAGCCGGTCACAAACACAGCATCCTTCACTCAGAGGTGGTACCCGTAGGAGGCAGATTCACAGAGACAGAAGGAAGAACAGAGGTTGCCAAGCAGCTGCAGGGGGGGAATGGGGGAATGGTTTGATGGGTAGAGAGTTTCAGTTTTGCAAGATGAGAAGAGCTCTGAAGACAGACGTTTTTGGCAGCATGGCAACGTGAATGCACAGAAATGTACCCTGAAATCGTGAGTTTTATGTTACATAGTTCACCACAATGAATGAGTAATTTTCAGTCACAGGAAGTCACGGCAGGAAGAGATTTCTGCCTTTTACCAGCTTAGTGATCAATAAGCCACGGCTCACTGGCTGGGTTGCTCTGTTCAAATGACAACCTCTCGTGGCCTCAGCATCCTCATTAAATGGACCAGGGGATGCCTAGCTGCTCAGTCTGCCAGCATTCATTCCATAACCTCTCCCCAACTTACTAAGTCCAGAGGGCTCTCAGAAGAGCGGCTGCCGCAAAGCCGCTTCTCAGCAAA
Source organism: Bos javanicus (assembly GCF_032452875.1). Lineage (NCBI taxonomy): Eukaryota > Metazoa > Chordata > Mammalia > Artiodactyla > Bovidae > Bos > Bos javanicus. Next base: position 8,601,772 of record NC_083885.1, on the reverse strand, counting down.
CGCCAGCTGCTGCCATCTGGCCCCTCGAAAGGTTGAAAACACACGTTCAGGCCAAGGAAAACCTGGGAGCGGGCACTGCCGAGCCGGCCCTCCCCGCCCAGAGGACGCTTTGCCCCGCTGCTGTGCCTTTGTTTTCCTCCAGGAAACGCGATTAACGTGGGCGACAGGAAAGGAGGGGGAACTGGCAAGAGTCAAGAGCCCTTTCACGGGCACCTTGGTCAAAGCCCCTTTGGAAAAGCTCCCTCAGGGCCGCACAGAGCCACGTGAAAGGTGGGATTTTCCACGTGTCGACAGAGCAGCAGGACTCAGCCCACAGGGAGGGAGGGAGGGATGTCGGGGTGGGGCAAGGACAGGGAACAGGGAACAAGGCATCACGGCCAGAGACAGACTCGCTCCCTGCCAAAGGTTCTGAAAAGCACTTCTCAATGAACAACTTTTAAGAATCGTTCCGAGCAGAGAAAGCCGGGCTTCCGTTTCTTGACAACACAAGACGGAGAGCAGACTCTGGAACCAGACCGATGATGCCATAAACCCCACCTCGTGGAGACAGGGCCCTGGTGGGCTCCCTCCGTCCGCTCTGTGCCAACCTCAGCTCTGAATCACCGGGCAGCCAGAGAAGGGAAATGGTCATGGGAGGCTCCACCCTGAGGCTGAAGGAGCCCAGTGTGTACAAAGGCCCCCTCGTTTGATCTGCCTCTGAAACACCAGGCCCAAGCCCAGGGTGTGGGACCACAGAGGATGCTGGCAGGAGAGGAGGAGGAAGAGGAGGAGGAGGGAGGGAGGGAAAGGCAGATGGAAAGACACAGAGAGATGCTGGCTGACCTAACAGCAGCAGTTAACTCTCCACCTCTTCCTGGTTACACCATTTGCAAATCACTCCTCGGGGCATGTGCACAAGAGACCACTTGAAATTGACAAGTGATGGGTGACACTGGCCTGACACCAAAATGCCTTAAAGATGGAAAGCCTTTCGGGAACAAGCTGGGCAGGACTTCCTTGGTGGTCCAGGGGTTAACACCCTGCACTTTCCACGTTGGGGGTGTGGGTTCAATCACTGGTGGGGAATTAGCTCCCATGTGCTGTGCAATACAAGGGGAGCATTGCAAGGGTTCCTTGTTGCCTCGTGTATGAAGCTGACATCTCTTAATGGAGAATGGAAGGAAGGAAAGACATTTAAAAATGCTGAAAGAGGTCTGATGTGAGGCTAAAACGATACAGTGATTGTCAAGTGCTGAGGACGGTGCCTGCCATGCTAGGTGCTCCATAAATGGTGGGTTTTATCATTACGTTATTAACAGGAACTGGATCATAACCTAAAGAAAAAAATTGATGAGAGGATGTTCAACCTCTCCCTTAAATAAAGAAATGCAAATTTAAGCCAAAAACCCACTGCTGCTTCTCACCCATCAGGTTAATGAAGGTCGAAGTCTGGTGAGACACGGTGAAGAAGATGCTCTGAACTTCTACCACCTCTCTCAAACTGTCAGACCCAGTGACGCCTGGCTTCTAGAATTCCTCTTGTGGGAACTTATCCTGTTCGTATCTGTGTCGCACACATTTACAAAAAAGGAGGCCCAGGGACTTCTCTGGTGGTGCAGTAGCTAAGACTGCACAGTCCCAATGAAGGGGGCGCAGGTTCGATTCCTGATCAGGGAACTAGATCCCGCATGCTGCAGCTAAGAGCCTGCATGCCACAGCTAAAGACCCCGCCTGCGCCACGAAGATTGGAGATCCTGCAGACCTCACCTGAGACCCGGCCCCGCCAAAGAAACAAATAATAATAATAATTAACAATAACATTTTTTAAAAGGGAGACCTAAAGGTTTTCATAGCTTTATAATAAAGAAACAACCTGATGTTCATCGAGAAGGAACTGGTTTCCCATCAATATGGCAATTATACCACGTCTATCCAAGGGCCAATCACATTTGTTCCAAAAATGTGTGGCATAGAGCCTTGTATGTGCCGAGAGGGAACCGCTCCAAGACGTGCTATTAAGCGAACCAGTCAGGGACACTGAATTACAGGCTGTCACATCGCCTGCCTCGTGTTCACCCAGCTCTTGGAAGCATCGCCCCTGAACTGGGTTTACTTCCTGATGGTCAATCTCCACCACAAAGGATGGGCGGGCACCATGGGGATCCTGTTTCTCCCCAGGACACAGAAGAACCTCAAACGCGAAGGCCTAAGTGACATGGTCCGAGTGCTCCACATAGCAGAAAAGTCCTCCCCGCAGATGGGGTGGCACTGTCCCCTGCAATGAGACCCCACATGGGTGGAGATTTTTATCACCACAACCCACACCACTGAGCACTGCGTCCGCCGTCTTGTTAAGTCAAATCTGATTTCATGAGGACCTTTCCACAGCACAGAACTCACTCCAACCCCACTGGGATATTTCAAGAAAGAATGAGATGATCCAAAATGATCGGGAGGAAACCACAAAAATGGGAGTGAATCTTACCTGTTTCTCCTGGTTTGATCCACAGAATAAATCTGCTTTCTCAGCCAGCTGGGAAGAGAGATGAGACAGAGACAGAGAGAGAGTTAGAAAATCAGAAAGCTAGACTCACAAGTCCAAGGAATTTCTGTAGGATGGGACACAGAGCCTGGAAATGAAAAGGAAGGTCTTCCCACTTTCTAACACCAGCAACCTGGGAAGCAGCAGCTTCTCTGTGTGGGTGAAATGTCGCCCGGCCGAGCCAAGCAGCCCCGTGGACTCACAGAGGCTGGATTCTTTAAATCCCTCTGGTGCTCTCTGTTAACCTCCCAAAAAGCTGGTAAGACAAACGGTCGAGATCAGAGGGCTCCAGTTCGCTGGATGGACAGCAGTTCACACACGAGTCCCACCCCATACCCATGACACTGACAGACAGTCCTGAGAAGGCCCTCGTCAAGCGAGGAGGAAAATCCCAGACCTCAAACCCGAGGTCCTCCCATCAGTCAGCTTAATCTCCTCTTAAATCCTCTGAGAATTAAGCCTCAGGCCCTCCCCTTAGACCCGACACCAGGACGAGTTTCTGTCTCAATCCCAGTGCACTTCTCACCCAGGAAGAACAAGGCCCAAGGAGATGGGAGGCTCTTCTGGGAGATGTTGGAGTGTCCACAGCCACTACTGGACACCTACTGCATACAGGGCACTCCAGGAGCCTCCAAGATGCAATGTCTCCTTTTCCTTTCTTTCGCCGTACCGGCTAGAGGGAGCAGAACAGTCGCCCGAGTGAGCGAATACGGAGAGAAACAGGCAAAGCCATTACCTCTCGATGATGGTGGGGGTGGACGCGCTCATCACTTCCTGGTGTAAGATCTTCAGGCCAGACAGCCACTTAGCGGCATCCTCCTTCGAGTCGGCTGGAGACAGGAGGGGCCAGAAACGCTGTGTCACTCCCTGGGAAGATCTCTGCTTGGAGTCTCCCTCCCCACACAGACCACGGGGATGGGAGGAACCTGTGTTGGTTCCTGGGACCTGCTTTTTGCCCATGGTGAGCCTCCTACAGCAGGAGTGACAAGCCGGTAGAGCTTTAGCTTTCGTCCTATACTAACGAACAAGAGGCAGAACTCAAGACAACTTGGACCACAATCCTGAGAGCCCTCGGCACCTCCCTTGTTTCCCGTCAAGGCCAGAGAGAGGGCCACCAAGTAGGCGAGGCTGCTGCCTGTAAGGGAAGCAGCAATGAGTGGTGGGTAAGAGCTTGGCATCAACCCCAAGGCCCACTGTAGTGCTTCAGGGCTGTGTGATGTTCAGCTGGTTACTCAACCTCCCTGTGCCTCATTTCCTCATCATAAAATGCAGCTGGCAATGCAAACGCCTGGTCCCGCTATTAAACATCTTTTCACACCGCCAGGGGCCTTGTCAGCCTGGAGAGAGCATGCCGAGGTCTCTGCTCTCATTCTTCCCGGCAGATGAAGAGAAAGGTATGGCTAAGAAGGCTGAAGGGAAGAAGCCGGGATCCACCCATCAAGCTGGCATCCTGGGCTCCACATCTTGCTTGGGTTTTCACGGCCTCCCTACCAAGAAGAGCATCCAGGCCTCAGCCTGCAGCCGGGCGAAGTGGACAAAGCTCTGAAGGTTCAGGGTCATGGACCCCTCTCTCCTACCCTGTCTCTGCCTCCTGCCACACCCCTCCATCAGACATTCACCCATCACCTCCCACATCTGGCTTACTATTTCCCTCCTCCAAGCCTGGCACATGCAATGCTCTCTCCCTGGACCATCCTCTCTCTTTCCTCACAACTCCTACTGATGCCTCAAAACCCAGTTTAAAAAAAGTCACCTCCCCAGCAAAGCCTTCCAGGGAGTTATGCAGCATGTATTCCTCTAGCACGCTGTATTACGTTTGGACTTCGGCTCCTATCAGAGAGAACTCTAAGTTCCTGTCCACACATCTGTCTCCCCAAGTAGACCATGAGCTCCTTAAAGGTGATAACTGGGTCTTATGTCTCATTACAGCCCCACGGACATCTAGCACAACCCAGAACAGAGCATATGCTCAACAGATGCCTGATGAAAGCATGAATGAGCAATTAAACCAATGAGAGTCATCAGGCCTGAAATTAAAAGTCCCTAATGCTACTCAGCTTCCACAGTTTCCACTCACTTTGGTTTACTTTTAATGCTATTTATTTTCTCCCTTGTCCACCATGATTTTATATCAAGTTCTAAGTCAAGAAATTCTGGGGTTAGACCTGAAGGTAGCTATAAGCTTCTGCCCCTGAGCCAAACGCCTGAGCTTTTTCAGTTCTTCTCCCGGCCAAAGTCCCCTTTGACTTTCTGGCGGATTCACGAGGAGGACCAGACATTGCACCTCCAGACCGTGTCTATGTGTGTGCACTGCGTGTGTGCATGTATGAGACAGAAGACTTCAGGATCGTTCCTTCAGATCAGCTAAGCCGAGTAAATGGTGCAGGCCACGCTCGGCTGGACAAAAAAATGTAACCTGCCTTCAGTTCTCAGCACAGCATGAGCCAAAGGGGCCCTTAACGTAATCCTTTCAACCTCTCCACGAGGTCAGCACGAAGATGAACTGGGTCCTGTTTTACAGCTGAGCAAACTGTAGCTCAGAGAGGTGGAGTCGCTTACTCAAAGCCACACAGCTAGAAAGAGGCAGGGTCAGGATTCGAAACCGGGATGCCCCAAACACGCATTAGCAGGGGGGCAGGGGTGGGCATCCCGCTGGAGCGCTCTCTGGGAAGGAAGCCGAGGCGCGGGGCGGGGACGCGCGCGGCGGGCGCCCACCTGCCAGGCTGAGCGTGCTGAGGATAAACTGGGAGCCGTACAGGACGGTGAAGCAGCATTCTTCCTTCTGGCGGACCGCTTTCGCGCGCTCGAAATCCTTGGAGCTCTTCCCCGGCCGGATCTCCTTTATCTCCATGATGTCCACTGAAGGAAAAGCAACAGCAGCCGGTCAGAAGCTGGACGTCACCCCATCTGAGGCTGCCGCCACGTGCCTGCACCCCAGAGACACCCCGCCCGGCTCTTCACTGTCCAGAGTGAAGACAAGCTCGACCAGCCCCAAGGCCCTGCCCGTTCACAGCTTTATGTGCAAATAATGAAATGAGTGTGGTTCTCAGGCACTCGGTGCTGGGAGAGCTGTCGTGCAGCAATGCTGAGTCGCTCAGTCGCGTCTGACTCTTGGCAACCCTATGGACTATAGTGTAGCCCACCAGGCTCCTCTGTCCATGGGATTCTTCAGGCAGGAATACTGGAGTGGGTTGCCATTCCCTTCTCCAGAGGATCTCCCTGACCCAGGGATTGAACCCAGGTCTCCCACACTGCAGGCAGATTCTTTACTGTCTGAGTCACTGGGGAAGCCCTAGATGACAGAAAAAGAGGAAATTCATCCTCCCTAGAACCCCAGTCACAGGACTCCGACCTTCTCCTGGGCAAAGGTCAGGACGGCCCCTGACTCAAAGGTGAGCCCCTCCCCTCACAGGATGGCTGTTTGTTGCATGAGGGACCCTGCTCCTATCTCAGGAGGTCCAGTGAACTAAGGAGTGTCACAAAGAGACAAGTCCATCGATCCCTTCCTCCTTTTCTTCTGTCAGAAAAGTACCTTTTCCTGGGATGGACCCACTTCACACGCCTGAGATGAAGATGGTCCACCCCCCTCCCACCACAACAGGCCAAAGGAGGGGCCCAGGGGCCCAGAAATGACCAAGGCATCCCACCTCGTGGTCAGGATTCAGGGAGGAGCACACGGCCTAAGCTGGGCCCGTCAGCATCCTCCCAGGGCTTGCTTGGCCAAAGCCATTCATCACATTTCTCCTGCTGCTGCTGCAGGCTGAGGAAACATGAGTCGAGGGGTAGCAGGGTCCGTGCTGCTGGGCACACGGAAGGCAAAATGACTCAGCCCTGATGCACTATCAAACTCCTGGGTCCGTTTGGGCTTGAAGCCTCTTCTGCATTGGAATACGCTATCTATGTGACCTAATCAATTCTTTTTAGCTTTGGTTAGTGGGAAATTTCTGTCGCATGCAACCATAAGAATCCTGGGACATATACCTCTGTTATTGCACTGAACAGAGAAACAGCAAAGAGAGGTATTCCTAGAAATGAGAGGGTAGGAAGGAGACCTCAGCTTTGACCTGGAGTCCAAGAAGCAAACAGACCCAAGTGAACCAGGGCATTTTAGAGTCAGAGTTGAAGTAGCAGTAAAGGTTCAAAGCTGTTCACACATAACAGTGAAATGAGACATGTGTGTGCTCAGTCATGTTCAACTCTTTGCGACCCCGTGGACTACAGCCCACCAGGCTCCTCTGTCCATGGGATTCTCCACTCAAGAATACTAAAGTGGGTTGCCATTTCCTCCTCCAGGGGATCATCCCGACTCAGGGATCAAACCTGAATCTCTTGCATCTCCTGCATTGGTAGGTGGATTTTCTACAGAATCTCTGCAGTATCTCTACAGTATCTCTGCAGAAGAGGCGAGATACTTAAATTAGGGGAGGAAGGGGTGGAATGAACTAAAGGCTTTCCACTGTCTTACCATGGATCTAGCCAGACTGAAAACAGTTTGGAGGACAAGAGTCATGAAGTAAAGTGAAAAAGCTTTAAATAAACAGCATTTATTCTGCACTCTGTGTGTGGTGGTGGTGGTTACACAAGTCTATACATGTGATAAAATTCCTTAAAACTCTTCAAACAAACCAAAACTGAGTCCACATAAAAAAATGATGAAAACTCATTATGGCCTGACCACTCAGCCATAAAACAGAACAAAATTATACCATTTGCAGCAACTTGGATGCAACTAGAGATTAGCACAGTAAGTGGAATAAATCAGAAAGAGAGAGAGAAATACTACATGGCATCACTCACATGGGCTTTCTCGGTAACTCAGTGGTAGAGCGTCCACCAGCTACGCAGGAGACACTGCACAGTTTGATCCCCGGGCTGGGAAGATCCCCTGGAGGAGGAAATGGCAACCCACTCCAGGATTCTTGCCTGGGAAATCCCATGGACAGAAGAGCCTGGCGGACTACAGTCCAGGAGGGCTGCAAAGAGTCAGACACGACTGAGCGACGGAGCACGCGCACATCACATACATGTGAAATCTAAAATACGACACAAAGGAACCTCTCTATGAAACAGAATCAGAATCAGGGACACGAGAGAACAGACTGGGTTGCCAAAGGAGCAGGGTGTGAGAGAGAGCTGCACTGGGAGCCTGGGGTTAGCAGATGCAAACTGGTAACACAGAATGAATGACCACAAGGTCCTGCTGTAGAGCACAGGGAACTACATCCAGTATCCTGTGATAAGTCACAGTGAAAAAGAATGTATATACATGTATAAACGAGTCACTCTGCTGTACAGCAGTAACTGACATAACAGTGTAACTCAATTACACTTCAATAAAAGATAAAAAAGTAACTAATTATGGTTTTAATTTTATTTTATTTTTTAACTTTACAATATTGTATTGGTTTTGCCATATATCAAAATGAATCTGCCACAGGTATACATGTGTTCCCCATCCTGAACCCTCCTCCCTCCTCCCTCCCCATACCATCCCTCTGGGTCGTCCCAGTGCACCAGCCCCAAGCATCCAGTATCGTACATCGAACCTGGACTGGCGACTCGTTTCATATATGATATTATACGTATTTCAATGCCATTCTCCCAAATCATCACACCCTCTCCCTCTCCCACAGAGTCCGAAAGACTGTTCTATACATCAGTGTCTCTTTTGCTGTTTCGTATACAGGGTTATTGTTACCATCTTTCTAAATTCCATATATATGCGTTAGTATACTGTATTGGTGTTTTTCTTTCTGGCTTACTTCACTCTGTATAATAGGCTCCAGTTTCATCCACCTCATTAGAACTGATTCAAATGTATTCTTTTTAATGGCTGAGTAATACTCCATTGTTAATTATGATTTAAGAACATTTTACCAGCTCAGTTTCCTGGGTTTGATAACTATGGTTATGAAAAATGTTTTCATGGGGGGAAATTAGGTGAATAGCACACAGAAACTTTGTGTTATTTGAATCTACAATTTTTTTTAAGCCAAAAAAAAGTTTTTGAGACACTTAGCAATTATGAATGGCCCTAGTATTGGGGGGGTCTCTAAACCTTGTGGGGTAGAGAGGTGGGAGGTATAATCCCACCCTTCATCCAACCCTGAAACCAGGGAATCTTATCTTTTCTTCTTATCCTCATTCCTCAAAAGCCAACAACAAAACACAGAGACTTTGTGTGCGCTCAGACCCACCACCTTCTGAGAGGTCAGATCAGCAGGGCTGACCTACCTGCTTTAGCGGTTATCTGGGAACATCTAAGGTATTAAGGTCTGTTCTCAGAAATCAGTTACTCACCCACCCAGCCAGTCAAGAGTCTAGCGACTTTAAGCAAATACTCTTTTTTTTTCCCCCATAGTTAGTCTAGCAATTATTATCTAACCATTCTCTTTCCCCATAAAATATTGCTAAGAGGGAATTTCTGAACTGGCCTACTGTGAGCTTTTTTCTTTACAGCAAAATTATAATAAACATACGATTGTTAAAAGGGGAAGGGGACAGGGACTTCCCTGGCAGTCCAGTGGTTAAGAATCGGCCTTCCAATGCAGAGGGCACTGGTTCGATCCCAGGTCAGGGAACTAAGATCCCACATGCCACATGGTGTGCCCGAATAAATATTTTTTAAAAAAAAGAGGAAGGAGAGAGTGATGGGGACAATGGGACAGACCTCAAGATGGGACAGAGTGAGAGACCGAGGGAGACAGACACGCACAGATATGAACACACACAAACAGGGTCAACCAGGGTCAGGAACAACCACACATAGAGAGGAGACAAGCTACCCAGACGGGGAGGGCGAGACGACCGCGCAACACGCAAAGAGAGAAAGAGGGGCCTCCCCGGTGGGCCGGCGGTTAAGAATCCGCCCTCCAACGCAGCGGGCACTGGTTTAATCTGTGGTCCGGGAACCAAGATCCCACACATCACAGAGCAACTAAGCCCATGCCCTCCGGGGTCCACGCACCAAAATTACTGAGTTCACAGGGCTGCAACACAGAGCCCACGTGCCACAACTAAGACCCAGACAAATAAATTTTTTTTTAAAAGAGAAAACAGGAAATGGGAAGAGAATGAAATACAACAGCTACTCTGATGACATAAACAGCCTCAATGACCCCTGCACCACCGCCCCTCACTTCACTGCAAGGGAGCACCCTTTGGAGGCCAGCCCTGTCCCAGGAGAGGGCTGCAGGTGTCTGCCCTCATCAGCAGGACTGGACACCTCCATGACGTCATCCTGATCGCTCCCCTCTTTGCCCAGATAAGTACTGGCCTACTCATCATACTTCTGGTAAGACCACGCTTTCTCCTTTGGAGCCTCCCTTCCATTATCAAAGGTCAGCTGACTATTTGTGTGGGTCTCTTTCTGGTCTCTCTCTTCTGTTCCATGGGTCTGTTATTTCCCTGATTGCCCTGGTAACTGTGACTTTACTGTACGTCTCAGCGTGAGGCTGCAGCCCCGTCTGACTTTGCCCTACAACACTGCACTTGTTGTCAGGTGTCCTGCCTCTCCACATGAACTGTAGGGTCAGGCTGTCACTGTCTACAGAAGAGCCTGCTAGGATATTGATGGAGACTGTGTTGACGACCCTCGGTTGCAGAGAACTGACATATCGAGTCTTTCTATCCATGAACATGGAGTATTGATTCATCACACTTTGTCAGCCAGACAATCCCCTGAATGTACACAGTCCTGGCCCCCAACGGTCTTACAGACACACTGAGTTCAACTGTGAGAATACAAATCCAAGCAATGATAATCACATACAGCTCTCCCAGAGCACACACTATAACGCCAGGCACACTGCCAGTGCTTTGCACGAGTCATCGGTTGGTTCCCCGGAAAGCTCCTCACCAGCACCATCTGCAATCACAGGTTCATCTGTTTACTGCCCATCCGCTCTCCCCTCCAAGCCCCAGCAGGACAAGGGTCATGTCCGTCCTGTGCACGGCCACCCACGTCAGAGCCTGGCTTGGAGCACAGACTCAGACTGCGGCACAAGAAATGAGAAGGTCTCCCAGGTGGCTTGGCTTGGCTTCCCCCAGAAGCAGATTCTGAGACCGCGATTTGAGCATATGCAGTTGCCCCGGGAGCAGATGCTAGGGAACACTGGGAGAGGCACGGGGAAGCAAGACAGTTGCTATGTTACCAAGCTGGTACCCCAGGGGCAGTGGGAGCTGACCCCACGGGGATTAAGAGCCCCCTTAGAGGCTGCCCCATGGAGGAGGGAGGGAGCTGGGGTATCTATCCCCCAACTTCCACCTGCTATAGGTCGACGACTGCTTCTGGAGGCCTTAACGCCCCCAGGCCTTGAGCAGAGGGCTGCAGTGTTCAGAGCAAAGTGCCTTCAATGTGCATCAGTGACCACTCTAGCATAAGGGTCAGCCCACAGCATCCTCTGCTGAGTCAGCTTATCAATCCGGTGGTTTCTGCGCTGTGTGTGCTCAGCTGCTAAATTGTGTCCTCACAACCCCACGGACTGTAGCCCACCAGGCTCCCCTGTCCATGGAATTCTCCAGGCAAGAATACTGGAGCGAGTTGCCATTTCCTTCTCCAGGGGATCTTCCCGACCCAGGGGTTGACCCTGACTCTTCTAAGTCCCCTGCGCTGGCAAGCAGATTCTTTACCACTGAGCCTCCTGGGAAGCCGGTAGTTTCTGTGCTACCCTCATGGAACTCGGGGATCAGACGCATCAAAGTTGCAGTGTCTCCAGTTCAAGCAGAACAGTGGCGGATGTGGACAGGCCCCAATTATTGACAAGAACAGCGTCTCTGGGCTCCCCGAGTAGAGCTGCTGCGTGGAGACAGGATGAGATGTTACCACTTCTATACATTTTGCAGCCCTGAAGGTATCCTGAACTACAGAAATCAGTGCACTCTCTCACTCACTCTCTTAAAATAACAGCTTTTTTAAGATACAGTCCAAGACCTCCCTGGTGCTAGAGCAGTTAAGAATCCCGCCAACGCAGGGCACAGGAGTTCGATCCCTGGTCTGGGAAGAACCCCCAGGCCGCAGGGCAACTAGAACCACGCACCACAACTACTGCATCCGTGTGCTGCAGCTGCCAGACCGCACACTGGAGCCTGCGCAACCAGGGAAGCCAGCAGTGAGGAGGCCCGCACCACAGGAAGAGGCGCCACTGGAGAGAGCCCGCACGCGGCAAGGAGACCCAGCACAAAAGAGCAGTTCACATGCCATAGTTCACGTGCCATCCACTGAGAGCAAACAATTCATGGCTTCTAGTAGATTCACAGACGCGTGCAGCCACCGGAGTCAACGTTAGAATGTTTTCATCTCCACGGAAAGAAGCCCATGCCCTTCAGGCTCCACGTCCCCACCAGCCCATCCCCACCAGCCCCTGGAAACCACTCATCCACTTTTAGTCTACACACAGTTGCCGTTCTGGACGTTACATAGAAACGGAACCACAGGACACACAGTCTTCTTTCCGGGTCTGGCTTTTCCGTTCACTTCTGTCCGTGGTTCCTCCATGTTGCAGCACGTGTCATTCTTATGAATGAATAACATCCCATCATACGAATCTTTTCTAACCATTTGTCCACTGATGGGCATTTGGGTTCTTCCACCTTTGGGTTGTAAATACTACAGTTCTGAACATCCGCGTGCAGGCTTCTGTTTGAACGCCTATTTTCAGTGATCTTGGGTGTCTGGCAGCAGCGGAAACTGGTCCCCTATCGTTTACACCCTCAGGGCCGCAAGTGTAATGGTGACGTGCCCCTTCACACGACAAGGCTGGCCAGCCACCAATGCGGGGCAGCAGTGGCTCACACGTAGGTGGACAGTCCCCTGTCTGTGTGGGCCGGTGGCTGGGCCTCCGTGAGCCACCACCAAGTCCTTCAAAACAGGCACCACCACCTTCCAGGCATTCTGGGCGAGCAGGGGCCACCTCCAGAGACACAGGGGTACCCACTGTCTGGCCACCCCTTGAATACCTGGAGCCCCAGGAAGGAAATCCCTGACCAGTGCGAGTGGCTTTCTATTGGTGATCTGCAGAGTCTGATTCTTCAAGAGAAAGAAATATGAGACCACCTGACCTGCCTCCTGAGAAATCTGTATGCAGGTCAGGAAGCAACAGTTAGAACTGGACGTGAAACAACAGACTGGTTCCAAATAGGAAAAGGAATATGTCAAGGCTGTATATTGTCACCCTGCTTATTTAACTTATATGCAGAGTACATCATGAGAAACGCTGGGCTGGACGAAGCACAAGCTGAAATCAAGATTGCTGGGAGAAGTATCAATTACCTCAGATATGCAGATGACACCACCCTTATGGCAGAAAGTGAAGAAGAATTAAAGAGCCTCTTGATGAAAGTGAAAGAGGAGAGTGAAAAAGTTGGCTTAAAACTCAACATTCAGAAAACTAAAATCATGGCATCTGGTCCCATCATTTCATGGCAAATAGATGGGGAAACAGTGGGAAACAGTGTCAGACTTTATTTTTGGGGCTCCAAAATCACTGCAGATGGTGACTGCAGCCATGAAATTAAAAGACAAAAACTTATGACCAACCTAGACAGCATATTAACAAGCAAAGACATTACTTTGCAAACAAAGGTCTGTCTAGTCAAGGCTATGGTTTTTCCAGTAGTCATGTATGGATGTGAGAGTTGGACTGTGAAGAAAGCTGAAGGCTGAAGAATTGATGCTTTTGAACTGTGGTGTTGGAGAAGACTCTTGAGAGTCCCTTGGACTGCAAGGAGATGCAACCAGTCCATCTTAAAGGAACTCAGTCCTGAATATTCATTGGAAGGACTGATGTTGAAGCTGAAACTCCAATACTTTGGCCACCTGATGTGAAGAACTGACTCACTTGAAAAGAGCCTGATGCTGGGAAAGACTGAAGGCGGGAGGAGAATGGGATGACAGAGGATGAGATGGTTGGGTGGAATCACCGACTCAACAGACATGAGTTTGAGTAAACTCCGTGAGCCGGTGATAGACAGGGAGGCCTGGCGTGCTGAAGTCCACAGGGTCACAGAGTCAGACACGACTGAGAGACTGAACTGAACTGAACTGAAGAGGCTGCAGGAGCCCTTTGGGCATTTTTGTTGACATGCCCAGCACTTGATCTTACATCACACGGGGCAGCGGGGCACCTTCCTTATTGAAGGGTGGTCCCACTGACTCACGGGTGTGAGTCAGCAAGGTGGGTAACGCTGGCTGCACTCAGCCAGGTTAACCCCAAAGTGCCTTTCCGACCTGCACTGGGAATAAAACCCCAGTGCTAGGGATGCAAATCCACATGTCCCCGAGGGTCTCCCAGGTGTGGGAGACTTGTGTGTGGATCCACACGTATGTACACACATGTGCATGCACATACTGTATACAGGTTCCTATTGCTATTCAAACGCTCACATGTGAGTATCTACTGTACGACGCAGATGCTGGGAAAGACTGAGGGTGAGAGAAGAAGGGGGCGACAGACAATGAGATGGATGGATGGCATCACCGACTCAATGGGCATGACTTGGAGCAAACTGCAGGAGGTGGTGGAGGACAGGAAAGCCTGGCATGCTGCAGTCCATGGGGTCGCAAAGAGTCGGAAATGACTTAGCGACTGAACAACAACATACAGGCTTTCACCTGAAACACACCACCTGGACCACGCACGCCTGCCAGAGGGGCTCACGGGCAGGCACCTGTGAGAGTGTCCTGCGCGTCCGTCTGCCTTGCAGAGGAGCACAGCCAGCGCTCCTGGTGGCGGAAATCGTCATGCAGCAAACCAGCGCCCTGCCACCCCAGTCCACCTCAGGGTTTACTTCTGGCAAGCCAACTCCCAACCAGAGTCCAATTTAGATACTCTCTTTGGTATTTTTAACAGGCGATTTCACCATCGCTTCTATTGAGTTACAAAGTAGTTACACGACAGAAACAAAAAATCAAAATTCAGAACCAGCACTGTACAGCATCATATACAGGAGTAACAAGGTCATCAGAGCATCAAATCATTCCGTGTTCGCTGCTGTCGATGCTCTATATTCTTGCAGAAATATTTGACGGGCTGGTTTTTAGGTGCTTACGGGTGTTAAGCAATACTGCGGAAATGGTTGGGTTTTTTTCAAGCTGTTGGTGATGCGCCCCCACTCGTATTCACGTAACAGGACGTAACACCCTATCCCAAGAAAGACGCTCTCCTTTGCGTCTTCAGGGATGCGCTAGGCTCGGCGAAGGAGAGGTGCTTTTATTTGTATGTGTGCGAGTGTGTGTAAAGTGTGAGAAGAGGTTTAAAAAAAAAGAGAGAGGTTCCCACCAATTTGCTGACAGCAGGGGTGACTCACAGGAAGGGTGATGGGCAACCAGTGGCCGGGGGACCTTGACCTGCGTGGGCGGGAGTTTTGGCCAAGGGCTCAGGCAGAGCACAGACTCGACTACCGAGTGGGCTCCGGGGGCCGGGGGTGCTCATGTGGTCGGGCTCTGCAGCCGCGCTTCCTGCTTGAAGAAGCGAGATGACACAGCCACAGAGGCGAGGTCTCTGCACAGCCCCCTTCCCGGCATCACACCGGGTCTTCCCCAAGTCTGGCCACCACTACCCACCCATCACCTGCACTTGGGGTTTTTGTGCCCTGTGTCTGCTGTCCCCATGACCCTGCTTTTTGACTCCTGTTTCCTTCCTCCTCTCACTCTTGACTCTGGGCTGCTCTTAGGCTGCCTCCCGTGCCTGGAACCTCCTCCTTCCCTCACCTGGCCTTCTCCCATCTCCTCACCCGACCTCAGATGGCACCACCCGCCAACGAGGTTAACAGAACACCTTCAAGGAAGCTCCAGGTGTAACAGAGGGGAAAAGAGACAGACCAGGCTCAGGCACCTCCCTGCACATGCCCACTGTCCCCCTTTCCATCTTTCAGTCATTCAACCAACTGGGTGGGGAGTGAGCAGCCCGCTGAGTGCCAGGGAAGAAACCGACAGGCACAGTCCCTGTCCTCAGAAACTCTGAGGCTGGAAAGAGGGACAGACCCTGAGCAGATTGGCACATGAGTGCGTAAACCTCCCACTCAGCTAAACACCGCAAAGGAGCAAGATCAAGTCTACACGGGGGCTTCGGCCCAGCAAGGGGAAGAAAGGCTACTCGAGGCTGTGAGCATCCCGGCTGAGTTCTGAAGGCTGGAGTTATCCTGTGAGGGGGTTGAGGGGAAGCCCTGGAAGGAGTCTGGACTGCAGAGACCCCGGTTCCAAGCCCAGCTCTACTCCCCAGCGACACCTGCGAGCCTGGGCGAGTCACCTCCCTTCTCCCTTCAGCTGCACGCACGGTGCTAACAGCAGCACCTTCCCTGAGCTGCTCTGCAAATGAGAAGAAATGGCAGTCAGCACACATCGTGGTGGCCCCCAGAGGTCTCAGAGCCAGGGTTAGCTGAGCTGCTGGGATGAACGTTCTTTCACGGCATCTCTCACCAACACCGTTGCCACCGCTGGTGGTTTCGCTTTGTCTCAGTGTTGCTCTGTCTCAGTGAAGGACCCTGCTTTAAAAAGCCAAAGGGCACGGGATTACTTTGATAAATAACCGAGATGCACCACAGAACACGCAGTTACAGGACGTGCACGTGGGGCGCAGGAAGAGTCCAACTCCACAAAAATCGAGGCGACATGGCTTCAGCTTCCACGCTGTGACCCCCAGCTATGCGCCTGGGGAGGAGTTCCTTTATTCTGACTTGGCCTCTACCTTCTCATGGGTGCAGTGGGGAAATAACATCCATCCCATAGGTAGATATACCTGAAAGAACTTGGTAAAATGTCAAAAAGATGACAAATAATTAAAAATTATTTTGGGATCTTCCCTGGTACAGTCCAATGGCTAAGACTCTGCGCTCCCAACATCGGGGGGCCCAGGTTCAATCCCTGGCTAGGGAACTAGAGTCCGCATGCCACAACTAAGACCCACCACAGCCAAATAAATAAATATTCAAAAAATTATTTTAAAGGCTAGAGATGGGGAGTGAGGGGGGCTGCTCTCCTCTTCCTTGTTGAAGAAAGCAGCATGCAATAGATGAGATGGCGCTGACACCCAGCTGAGGACATTCGCCTCCTGCTTCCACAGAGACTTTTCCAGAAAAACAACACTCAAACATCAGGCTGTTCACGGAAGGCTCTGCATCCATGCAGGAATGTTTGAAGGGCCGATTTATGGGTGTTTAAGAGTGTGAAGTGATCCTGGAGAAACTGACCGGCCTTCTCTTACCCTCGGGGACTCCCTCTCCCCTAGAGACGAGGGAACGCTCTCTGGCAGGAGAATCTGGGAGAAGGAACCCGGCTTGCCCAACTCAGGCTGCTTATCCAGCTCTGGTCCAACCCACCCCCTAGGAACCATATGCCCGGCCCCACTCCCTGTGGCTCGGAGTGGGCATCCAACAGAGCCCAGGGTGAGCGGGTCAGGGGTCAGAGAGCAGTGCTAAACCAGGTTCTCGGGGCAGCTCAAACACAGAGCAAATCTTCCCATAGCCCGTTATGAGTGTGTCAGTTCTTAATCGTGTCCGAACTCAGGAGGAGATGACAGAAAGAGAAGCCTTATGAGCTGGCCACCAAAACATCAAACACCAAGCATCAAATACAGCTCTCTCAGTATTCACTGTTTCAGTGTCACTTGAATTTGACGTCTCCTCTCTCCTGCTGAAAACGAAACGAGAATGATCCCACATGTCTGATGTGGGGGATGACTTTAACAGTATCTACGTTCTTTTTATGTCTTAACTGTGGTGTGTATTTTTCCAATTCATATTGAAACACATCTAGCAGCCTCTAAACTGTGAGCTCAAAGTTCCTTCTACACAAATTTAAGTTTGAAAAAGTTGATTTTAAAATATGTATTAGGTATAGAAAACAGGTGGTATGAAGATACGACAAAAATCATTAAGGCATTAAAAGGAAGCTCACTCCTTTATGTGTGCGTGGCCTAATCAAATTTTAATTTTCTTTGCTTTAAACCCAGTACTGGGGCTTCCCTGGTGGTCCAGTGGTTAAATTTTTGCCTTCCAATGCAGGGAGTGGGGATTCGATCCCTGGCCAGGAAACTAAGATCCCATATGGCCAAAAAAGCCACATCAAACAACAGAAGCAATATTGTAACAAACTCAATGAGGACTTTAAAAGTGGTCCACATCAAAAAGAATCTTAAATAAACCCAGCACTGTGAATCAAAATTGCATAGAAGGCCTTGATTGTACCAAGACTATCTACAGATCTTTCCCCTCATTGCACTGACCAACTTGGGGTCTGGAGTTTTTTGGAACCATATGTGCTTCTGACACTATTTCTCAAATGCCATCTGATAAGTCTGCCGTATGGCATGGTGCTGGTACCGTTTGTCTAATATTTATCTTTAAATCAACTTGCCTTTTCATCTGAGTATTCTGAGTTTCCGGAGAAGGCGATGGCACCCCACTCCAGTACTCTTGCCTGGAAAATCCCATGGATGGAGGAGCCTGGTGGGCTGCAGTTCCACAGGGTCGTGTAGAGTCAGACACGACTGAGCAACTTCACTTTCACTTTTCACTTTCGTGCATTGGAGAAGGAAATGGCAACCCACTCCAGTGTTCTTGCCTGGAGAATCCCAGGGACGGTGGGGCCTGGTGGGCTGCCGTCTATGGGGTCGCACAGAGTCGGACACGACTGAAGCGACTTAGCAGCAGCAGCAGCATTCTGAGTTTATGTTTTAGGTAAAAAGAAAACCAGTCCCATCCAATGCATATCATGGTGGTGGTAGTCGCTAAGTCGTGTCCAACTCTTTTTCGACCCCATGGACCTCCAGGCTCCTCTGTCCATGGGATTTCCCAATCAAGAATACTGGAGTGGGCTGCCAATTCCTCCTCCACGGGATCTTCCCAACCCAGGGATTAAATCCAAGTCTCCTGTACTGACAGGCGGGTTCTTTACCACCGAGCCACCTGGGTGGTATATCATCGGAACTGTAAAATAATGCAGCCAGTAGAAACGGGACAATATTATTAACATTCTGCCTATAAATAGTTGATGCCAAAGCAAACCCTTGGGTGCTTCTGAGTTATAAGAGGAGAGAGCAGTTATTAGACAGCGTGAGGCCAAGTTCACCGTAGTCAGACTCACAGAAGGACACAGAAGCAGAGCAGTGGTTACCTCATGGGGACAGTGACCACAGAGCTAGACATGTGTAAATTTGAGCTCATGCTCACCTCACTTGCATTTTTTCCCATAGCTAAGTTATACCTTATTGAAGAAAACTTAGGCCTTTCAAAATGAAACGTGTCAAAATTTTAGAAATGGAGGTAGGTGTGGTTATTAAGAGGCATGCTGATGGCAATGAACTTCGATGTCTTGTCTGTGGTAGGGGATGCAGAAGTCTATCCATGGGATAAAACTGTACAGAATTAACACATAAATGCATACAGAGTATAAGGAAGACCGGGGACTTCTCTGGTGGTCCTGTGGCTAAGACTCTGTGCTCCCGATGCAGGGAGCCCAGCTTTGATCCCTGGTCCGAGAACTAGATCCCACATGCCGCAACTAAGACCAGCACAGCCAAATAAATAAATATTAAAAATAAAAGGGAAACTGGGGACATCGGCATGAGACGGGCCGAGAACTGATCAGGGCCAGCGTGCTGGCTGTGACATCATATTACAACTTTGCAGGGTGTTATTAGTCCTGGGGGAAACTGAGTACAGTCCACACACAGATGATCCTCTGAAGACCTCAATAAAAGCTTCAGTTAAAAATACAGAGTATTAAGAAAGAAACAAACCAACCATGCTAGTACCACACAGATGTTCTCCTTGACGTGCTCAGAAAGACCAGAAAAGAACTTTGGAGGGAAGGGTGTTTCCAGCACCGGCTCCCGCCCCCGGGGCCTGAGTCAGTCTCCCGGGGGGCGCTGCGGACAGCACCCCTCACCTCTCCCTGCAGACTGCTCCTCTCTCCACCAGGATCCATACTATTTCTAGCCAGACCACAAATAGAGGCACATGGGGCTGCCTGATAGCCAGTCACAGACCCAGAGGAAGTGGGCTGCAGGGCCCGCGACGGGGCCCAGCCTGGGGGCCTCCCGTTCTGCAAAGGCCAGGGACAGCTGCCAAGAACACAACTTCAGTGAACGTCCGCGAGGAGCCCGAGCACTCAGCACCTGCGGAAGGACAGCGTGAACTCCCGTGACAACAGCCTCTCGTCCCATCACCCCTCCCCGACCTCAGTCCAACCAGTGTGCACGCACACTCAGTTGCTCCGTCGTGTCTGACCCTTTGCGACCCCATGGGCTGTAGCCCTTCAGGCTCCTCTGTCCATGGGCTCGGGCAGGCAGCTCACCCTTTGTGTCAGACGGTTCTTTTCTTATCATTTTTTTTAATAGGAAAAGAAAGGTTCTGAGAATACACAACTATCTCAAATTTGACCACTTTGTGTAGAGAAAATTCTCGAGGTGGATTGATGTTGAATCCTCCAGTGGAAAATGCTGGCCCTCATCTTTCTACCAGGGACCTCTTGGCTTCAGTGGAAATCCAACAGGCACAAAAGGACAGGAAAGCCACATTCACAGAAACACCAAGTACGGCCGGCCAGGCACCACACCGGAGATTCTGACACATGCATGTGAGCAGAGATTGTCATCTGTGTTCCAAAGATGGGGAAACTAAGAGATTCATGACTTTCTAAGGCCACCACCAGGCTTCCCAGGTAGCCCAGTGGTAAAGAACCCACTTGCCAAGCAGGAGACACAGGTTTGATGCCTGGGTTGGGAAGATCCCCCGGAGGAGAGCATGGCAACCCACTCCAGTATTCTTGCCTAGAGAACCCCGTGGACAGAGGAGCCTGGTGGGCTACAGTCCATGGGGTCGCAAAGAGTCAGACATGGCTTAGTGACCAAACGGCAGCAAACGAGGTCACCACCACCCTGGTGCAGCCAGGACTTGAACCCTGGCAGTCTGCCTCCCAGCAGGCGGTCTTAACCACTCCTCAGGGAAGGCCAGCTCCTCTCCTGGGAAGACCCCCGGCCTGCTCAGATCTCCCCCAGCCCAGCTGTGTCCCTCGGGGTCCTTCGTCTCAGGAACACCCTTGCTCGGATCCCAGCTCCGAAACCCCTACATATAGGCAGCAGCAACCCTGACAGGCCGTCGTCCACCAGCCACGGATGACACTCGGCATCCGCCACCTCAGAGGGGCCTCCTGCAGCCCTAAGGGGTGAGTGGCCACTGTTATCAGCACCCCGTTTTGCAGAGGAGGACACAGACCGGCAGGCTGGGCGACCCGGTCCAAGCCCCGCCAGTGCAGCTCCAGCACTACCCAGGCAGGCTCCCAGTTCCACCAGCAGAAGGGAGCCCTGCCAAGGTCAAAACCCAAGGTCAAAACACCCGAGCTGGACAGTTGACAGACAGGACCCTTCTTAGGAAATCTTTATTAGGGCCAGAGCTGAGCTCACCAGCTCCCTAACCCTCCCAACCCCAGGAACAAACCCCCATCTTCCAGACTCAACTTGGGAAGGTGAGGTCATCCCCTCACGGCCACCTGGCCGGCCGGACCGTGACGTCAAAGGCAGCAGGGTATGACAGGGCGTGACCCCCCACGTGTGAAATGGGGGTGTTGCACAGAGAAAGCCCGCCGCCCAGGGGAGCCTGCCTCTCTCCTCTCCCCACTTCTGTTTCGGGGGGTGGGCTGCTCCCATGATGGTCTCTAGGAAAACCTTTAGGGTGAACAGGACAGATACTGACTCAAGGGGGCTCTTTGAAGGCAAGTCTTGGCGGGCTTTGGAGAGAGATGCCAGAAGCACTCAGGGCTCCCGATGCCAAGCTCAGCCCCTGAAGGAGATGGCAGAGACGCCTTTTCACCCTGCTGTTGATCAGGACAGGCCAGGGGTCGCCAGCAGAACACTCTCCCAGTCTCCAGCAGGGCCTGGGCCATGTTGGCGACAAAAAGGGCTCAGATGCCTAGGGACCCGACTGACAGAGCCACAGTCAAGGGGAAGGGCCCCAAGGGACGTGGGCAGCCTGCAAGGGAAAGCCCGGCTCTTCCCAGAGCCGACCCAGGGCCCCAGGGGGTGAACACAGCCGGGGAGCAGGAAACGGCATTCATCTGGCTGGGCCCCGAGTAGACGGACCCCTCCTCCGGGAGGCCTTCCCTTCCTCTTCTCAACTTCCCCTTTCCTGGTCCTCACTACACTTTTGGTAACGACTCGCTGCTCTGCTTTACTGCTATGGCCTTGACCCGGGCCCTGGCCCCGGGAGAGCGGGGCCCCCTGGGAGCCTCCAGAGAGTTACTGGCAGGGATGCCGGACCTCCAGGCGCGGGGGTGTGGGGGTGCTCGCTAGGCACCCATGGGCTCCCCTGCCAGTCCCAACACAGGAAGCCCAGTTCTGCCTCCCTGTTCAGCTTTGCAGGCATGAGGTCTGACCCTCACAACGCCCTCCACTGAATCGATGTCAGACTGCCCCGTGAAGTCTGACTAAACTGGCCAGGTCTGCTCAAAGAGGAAAAGGAAATCGTGTGTCAGGAAATATTCCTTTACCCCCTGGTTGCTCCACCTGAGGATTATTCCTAAAAAGCAGCTATCGCGTGGAACGCAGGCCGGGAGAGGGGTGCCCACTGTCTGTTAGCACCCCAGGAATGATGCTAAGAGCCCCCCAGGAGGAACAGGGTGTCAGGCACTGCGTGCATCTCCTCCTCTAAGGAGCCATCGGACCACCACCATATTATCGTGATTACTCCCGTTTACCGGAGGGGAAGACTGAGGCTGAAAGACAAGAAAGCCCGCAGTCTGTTAACTATCTCAAGGCTCCCAGGCCCCATGGTGGGACATGACCCGCCCCAGCAAGACAGCTGCCTACAGATGTGGGTCCCTTCTGCAGGGGCGGAGAAGGGGCCTGCGGCCCCTGCTTTGCCTTTGCAAATGAGTTTTCACTGTGGTTAGCGAGCCAGCCCTTCATTTCCCCACTAGGCTCAGAGTTTTGCAAACCAAGGCTGGGGGGGGAGGTGGCAGTTCCTGTTACAACGAGCTAGAAGGTGAGAGTCTTCCTTCCCCTTCGGAGAGGGCAGGATGGGGGCAAGAGGGTCCCCCCAGCACTCCAGGCCAGGCAGGTTCACCTGCGTCCTCCTGGCACAAGGATCCCATGTCCAGCCCAGGGCTATGAGCGCTTGTCTGACTTCACACCCCAGAACGGAAACCCACAGCCTGCCTCCTCTTTGCAGCATCTGCCAGGGAGTCGGCCTGGGCTCCCAGATGGAGCTTGGGTCAGCGGATGGCCAAGTCCCTGCCCCACAGTCACGCCACCCACACCCCCACCAGCTCCCAACCCCCCCCCAGAGAAGAGACACAATTAAGTTGGGTCGGGCTCATGGAGGGGATGTGGGGATTGAAGGAGAAGACAGCTCATGACACAGAGCTGCATCTGACCCAGTGTTAAATGCCTGCTGCTGTCATCTCAGGTCACCCCAGCAAGGGGAACACCCGTCAGCAGAGGTGCCGAGGGTCTAGGGCCCGGCACAGGGTGGGGGCTGGAGATCCAAACAGACCAAATCCCTGCCCTCAAGGAAGGACATTCTAAGGAGGCTGACAGATAAATCCACATACATTATATCTGCCATCCAGGATGGCATCAACAGATCAATGGACATGAGTCTGACCAAACTCCAGGAGATAATGGAGGACAGGGAAGCCTGGAGTGCTACAGTCCATGGGGTTTCAAAGAGTAGGACACGACTGAATGACTGAACAACAACATTATGCCTGCTAGTGAGAAGGGCTACAAGAATTAAACCAAAGCAGAGTGAGGCCCAGGGCTTCTCAGATGGCGCGGTGGTAAAGAACCCACCTGCCAATGCAGAAGACGCAAGAGACATGGGTTTGATCCCTGGGTCGGGAAGATCCTCTGGAGGAGGGCACGGCAACCGGCTCCACCCAGTACTCTTGCCTGGAGAATCCCATGGACAGAGGAGCCTGGTGGGCTGCAGTCCATGGGGTCGCAGTCAGTCAGACACGACTGAGCACACAAGCTCAGAGTGAGGCCTGGTGGGTGATGGGCAGCAGAGAAGCTTGAAGGAGATGCCCTCTAAGCTGTGGCCCGAAGAAAGCGAGGGCAGATCCGTGCGGACGTCCAGATTAAACAGCAGGGGGAAGGATGGGGGGATGGGATCGTTAGGGAGTTTGGGGGATGGATATATTTTAAATAGGATATTTTAAATGGGAAGCCAACAAGGTCCCACTGTAGAGCACAGGGAACTCTGCTCAGTGCTATGTGGCAGCCCGTGTGGGAGGGGAGTCTCGGGGAGAATGGATGCATGTACACGTATGGCTGAGGCCCTTTGCTGTCCACCTGAAACTATCACAACATTGCTAATTGGCTATACCCCAATATAAAACAGAAGTTTAAATTAAAAAAAAAACAAAAAGAGCAAACAGAAGCACAAAGGAGCCAAGACGGAGCTGGGTGCGTTTTGTCCTGCACGCCACCAAGCTCTTGACATGAGGAGCAGGAGGGTGCTGAGGACACACGGCCTGTGCCCCCGGAGCCTGATGGCCCCCACTGCCTGCCCACCTCACCTCCCCCGCCTGGACAGTCCGATCACACCAGCCCTGCCTCGGTACAGTCGGTCAGCCCACCTGCCCGGAGCACACACCTGCATGGTCTTCGCACCTGCCTGGAGCCCCATCCCAACACCTTTCTCAGCCCTCTCCACTGTCCATCCAGCTCTTCTAAGGTCCTCTGGGGTCAGCTGCGACCCACACTGGTGGTCTTGCCATGATTTATGGACGTCTACTAAAAAGCTGTCTCCCTCATTTCTGCATCCACAGCTTTCAGTGCCTGGCACCAAAGAGGGAACTCAACCAAGAGGCAACTCAACCAAGAGGCAGAACAAGGACCCTGGAGAGTGACCTGGCAATCAGCGACCACACTAGAAACACAGGCTCCCTCCCACCTGGAGATTCCACCTCCCTGGGTCCATCCACCCACACAAAACCCTACCTGTGCTGAGGGCAGTGTGGCTCACAACTGCAGAAGGGAAAGAGAATCAGTGTGCATGTTCAACACTGGAAATATGAGCAAACGGGCTTTCATCATCAATGGATCCCTCTCCATCAATTAAAAAACAGACCTATACACAGAAATGTGGATAAATCAAAACAACTCAATGCAACAGGCTGCTCTGGATGGATCCTGGAACAGAATAAGAACATCTGTGGAAAAGCTGGTAAGATCCAAATAAAGTCTGAAGTTAACAGTCATTCACTGATGTTAATTTCTTGGTTTGGGCAAATTCATCACACAACAGAAGGTGGGAGCCTGGGAGAAAGGCACATGTGAGCTCTGGATCTTTGCAACTCCTTTGTAAATCAAAAAATATTCCATGACTTCCCTGGTGGTCCAGTGGTCAGGGGTCCTGCCAATGCAAGGCACATGGGTTCCGTCCCTGCTCCAGGAAGATCCAACATTCCACGGGGCAACTGAGCCTGTGCGCCCAACTACAGAGCCTGAGCTCCACAACGAGAGAAGCCCCTGCAGTGAGAAGCCCGAGCCGCACCAGAGAGCAGCCCCCGCTCGCTGCAGCTGCAGAGAGCCCACAAGCAGCAACGAAGACCCACAGAGCCATAAATGAATTAAAAACACATCCTCAAAAAAGTCATTCCAAAAGCTTAGTTTCAAGAAATGCTGAGCAGGGAAAAGGCTGCAAAAGTTTGAAATTTCATACAAATGGTAATGACTCCTTTAAAAGACACAAGTCAATTGTCACGGGTGCCTGTGATTCCAGTTACCCCAGGGTATAGAAAGTTAAAGACATAAAAGGGTACACACCATCATAAATGGTTATTTCTGGGAGAACTGAACTGATTTTATAGCCCTTTAACATTTAATAAAAAAGCATCTCCATGCTCCCAAAGCAGGGGGCCAGGACTCGATCCCTGGTCAGGAACCAGATCCCACATACTGCAACTAGAGATGCTGCATGCCACCACTAAGACCCAAGGCAGTTGAATAAATAAACAAATATTAAAAAAAAAAACCTGAAACATGTATTTATTAAAATAATTAAACCAAAGCTCATGAATGAATGGGAAGCACAGAAGCAGGAAAAAGGGCAGAGCTAAGCCACGTGCCTCAGCATCACTAAAACCCAGATTCTGTGACGATCTGAGTCTAGACACCGTTAAGAGATTCAATGTTCACACCAGAGAATTCCCTCTAAAACCAGGCTACAGCTGGTGAGAAAACATGACACGATCTATGAAAATGCTCAATGTGCACGCCCAGGAATTCCACCTCCAAGAACCCATCCTGCAGAAAGAGTAGCACAGATGCATGAAGATGCTGGTACGGGGGTTTCTCTTCTGGACGGCGCCCTCCTGTCCACCAGCCGGGCACGTGAGTTAAAGAAACGACAGCGCAGCCACTGTCTGGAATACCAGGCAGCCGTGAAAGGAGAATGGAACAGACCCGCGTGGACTGACGCGAAAGCTGCCCAGAGCACGGTTAAGGGAAACAGCGAGCCGCAGAGAACAGGCATCGTGTGGTCCTACTTCTGCTTAGAAAACTGTACATAAACCTATGTCCAGTGGTTGAAAATCCAGCTTGAAATGCAGGGGACGTGGGTTCAATCCCTGGCTGGGGAATTAAGATCCCACATCCCATGGAGCTGCACTGCTGAGCCCATGTATTCCGGAGCCGCTCGCCACAACTAGAGTCCACGCCCCGCTGTGGAAGATCCTGCATGACACAGCTAAGACCTGACAAAGCCAGATAAATAATTTAAAACTCCTACATACATAAGTGTGTATATGGACACATACACACATAGGAAAGACATAAAAAATTACACTAAATGGTTAATACTGGTTATCTCCAAGATGCGGGAGAAGGACAGCACATTTTTTTCCTCACTTGCATTGTTTGAGCTTGGCTGTAAGCAGGTAAGGCTTTTGTACTAATACGGCCCCTTTATCTCAACATTTCCAGTGGCTAGCGGAAAAAACAAAAACCTAACCACATAGTAAAGGTGGAGGAATAGGTGCTTACCTGTGGTTCCGCCACACTGTGGGCTATTATGCAGCCAGTAAAAAGGGCATATTAGACTGCCTGTATCAACTGAATTGGAGATTTCCTGAGCTATTATTCAGTGACAAAAGCAAAAATAACTAAATAAATTTAAAACCCCACTGTGTACATAGATGGTCAAACTATACAGAAAAGTGAAGAGCTAGTTGGCAAGGGAGGAGGGGTGATCGGAACAATATACAGGAAACTTCTCGGAAGCACAATGTTCTTGGTCTCAATTTGACTGATGGTGACATGGTAGTTTGTCTTGTAATCATTCATTATACTAAATGATTAATCTGTGTTATTTCCAATTGGAGAAGGAAATGGCAACCCACTCCACTATTCTTGCCTGGAAAATCCCATGGACAGAGAAGCCTGGCGGGCTACAGTCCGTGGGACCGCAAAGAGTCAGACATGACTGAGAAACGAAGCAACAATAACAATTTCAAATATAAAAAATAAAAAAAGCTTACAGGACTTCCCTGGCAGTACAGTGGATAAGAATCTGTCTGCCAATGCAAGGGATACGGGTTCGACCCCTGGTCTGGGAAGATTCCACACGCTGCCCATTCCAACTAAGCCCATTCGCCACAAGTACGGAGCCTGTGCTCCTCAACAAGAGATGCCACTGCAAGGAGAAGTCTGTGCACCACGATGAAGAGTAGCTGCCACTCACTGCAACCAGTAAAGGCCACTCTCAGCAACAAAGACCCAGCACAGCCAAAAAGAAAAAAAAAATTTTTAAGCTTAAAAACACATAGACGACTCAGAAGAGTCTCTATAATGGCCACAAGCCCATAGCTCACTGACCTCACTTCCAGCCACTCCGGTCCTCATCAACACCCTGCCCTCTTTGCCCTTTTTTTATTTAAACACATCCAATTCATATTAAAAACCTGGCCATGGGACCTTGGCACCTGCCAGGATTCAGAATCCCTTCCCTTGCAGCGATGACTCTTCCCTTTAGACCACACTGCCAAGGGCATCTCCAGACCCGGAGCCAAGTCTGAACAAGAGCAACACACACGACATGAAGCCCACACAGAGGGTCTCGGGCGACTTGCAATGTCTCCCCGAAGAGGTCTCTAGTGAGGAACCAAAAGGGCTCTGGGCCACTGTGGGCTCCTTGGTTTAAAAATCTTAATCCAAAACTTGGAAAAGAAAAGGAATGCAAATGGATGGGAAAGAAATCCACTTTTATTGACACCTTCTATGTAACTCACCTTTCATGCTCTAAAAAGCATGCAAGTTGAGCTGTCACAGCAGCTCTGGAAGGCTGGTGTTGTACAGGCCAGCCGAGTCTCAGAGATCTGTAACTTGCTTAAGGTCACACCAGCATGTCTTCCCAGGCTCCTCTGTGGACCCCAAGAACACACTGATCAAAACTGTGGCTGAAATAAAGGAGGAGGCACCACCTGCCGTGCAACAGTAAAAACTGCAAAAAAGCTGGCTTAAAACTCAACATTCAAAAAACTAAGATCGTGACATCCAGTCCCATCACTTGGCAGCAAATAGATGGGGAAACAGTGGAAAGTTACAGCCTTTATTCTCTTGGGCTCCAAAATCACTGCAGATGGTGACTGCAGCCATGAAATTAAAAGACACTTGCTCCTTGGAAGAAAAGCTATGACCAACCTAGACAGCATATTAAAAAGCAGAGACATTACTTTACCAACAAAGGTCCGTCTAGTCAAAGCTACGGTTTTTCCAGTGGTCATGTATGGATGTGAGAGTTGGACAATAACGAAAGCTTAGCACCAAAGAATTGATGCTTTTGAACTGTGGTGTTGGAAAAGACTCTTGAGAGTCCCTCGGACTGCAAGGAGATCAAACCAGTCCATCCTGAAGGAAATCGGTCCTGAATATTCATTGGAAGGACTGATGCTGAAGCTGAAACTCCAATACTTTGGCCACCTGATGCGAAGAGTCGACTCATTTGAAAAGGCCCTAATGCTGGGAAAGATCGAAGACGGGAGGAGAAGGGGACAACAGAGGATGAGATGGTTGGATGGCATCACCGACTCGATGGATATGAGTCTGAGCAAGCTCTGGGAGTTGGTGATGGACAGGGAAGCCTGGCGTGCTGCAGTCCATGGGGTCGCAAAGAGTCAGACACGACTGAGCAACTGGACTGAACTGAACTGACCCTCAGCAGTCTAAAACAGAGTTTATATTCATTGGCTGGGGGCTGCATCTGGCTGCAGACATGTTTAGGTAGGTCAAGATCATGCTGCTTGTTTATTTTTTTAAATGAGTCGGCACTTTTTAAAACTGAGCTGACCTCGCAGTACCGACCAGCGTTTTCAGCCGCAGGCCTATCAACCCTGAGCCTGCAGCACTGGGTGTGACCTGCCCACCTCGCAGCCCCTGCACCACGGTTCCCACCCGCCCTCACATCTCTGCAGCCCAGGCGTCCTATCACTCACCCCCTAGACCCTGTCCCGTTCTTTCACGTAGGTCACCTGCCCGGCCTCCTACAAGCAGATGAGTTTCTGGTTCCCCCATCTGGAATGGAGGAGGTGGAATTTTAAAAGAATAAATGCAAAGTTCTATTTTGGGGTCTGAAAACTTAATTGACACAGAAGTACAGAAGTAGCCAGAGTTCCCAAACAACACAGACCCTTTCTAACTGCAGTAGACGTGAATTCACCAGGCTCCTTCCCACACTTCTCATCTATGAGGTCCCAGAAAACGTCCAATGAGTCTGATTTCAGCAAAAGGTCACAGGGAAATGCATCTGGAGACCTCACGAACACGGTGACAGAGAGTCTGTCGATTACGAGGCTATTCCTCAGGGCAGCGGTCCCCACTGCAACGGGAAGCCCACGCACCTCAACAAGAGAGCACCCCCTGCTCCCCGCAACTAGAGAAAACGTGCACAGCACGACGGGAGTGCCGTTCCTCCCCCACCAAGATAGCAACTAAATTAACAAGAGGTTGGGGACTGCTGTCTTCCGGGACTGAGGAGGTGGCATCTAGAGAGGAGTTCAGGGCCAAGTTCCCTGGTGTCAGTTAACTGATCCACAGGAAGCAGGAGCCTGGTTTTGCTCCTCTCCAGTAAGATCCAGACTTCCAAGTGGTTACTGGAAGAAACCTTCAAAAAAACCCAAGAGGTTCTGAAAGTGGTCCCAGGCCGCACTGAGACATACTGGAAGAGATCACAGCAGAGGTTCACCAGCTAAGTGGCTTCAGGAAGGTCATGCTACTCTGTGAGACTCAGTTTCCCCACCTGTGAAATGGGGAGGCTTTATAAAGGCACGATGAGGGCTGATGCAGGCACCGAGGACAGAGGTCGTAAGACCCCTCAGAGGACACTTGGAAAGTGGCTACTGCTGCGAGGATTTTCAGTGCTTCTCCACCATTTATGGAGGGGGTCATTCTGAGTGCTTTCTGTATTTAACACATTTAATTCCAAGACATCAGGACCACTTTTATTACCGTTTTAATAATCCCAGTGAGGAGACTGGGGCACTCGAAATGAAGTGATTTGACCTCAAAAGCAGACTGCGGGCTTCCCAGGTGGCGAAGTGGTAAAGAATCCACAGGAGACGTGGGTTTGATCCCTGGGTCGGGAAGATCCCCTGGAGGAGGGCATGGCAACCCACTCCAGTATTCTTGCTGGAAGAATCCCATGGACAGAGAAGCCTGGAGGGCTACAGTCCACGGAGGTCGCAAAGAGTCGGACACGACCGAGCAAGTGACTACAAGCATACTAAGTGCAGAGCTGAGGTCTCAACCCAGGAAGTCCATCTTTGGGGTCCACCCTTCTGGCCATGACCCTTGGGGCCTCCTGCTACCCGATGAGGGAGGCAGGCCGTACGGGAGGTTTTTCTCCATTGCCTCCATCTCTGAGCCTGGATCCCAGTGCTGTGCAGCTGGTGGGAGGGGAAAGGATCTCCAGATGGGGACAAACCCACAGCCCTCAGGGGCGGGTTTGGTGTTGGAAGTGAAGGTGAGAGCAGAATCAGGGGGACTCCAGTTGTCTGGTGTGGGCCACTGGGTGGGTGTGGTGAACCTCTCACCAAGGTCGGGGAACAAGGAGTAGGCTTTAAAGAAGGAGGCCTCAGGACTCCACCTTGGGATAGGCATCCACCTACCAATGCAGGGGATGTGGGTTCGATCCCTGGTCCGGGAAGATGCCACACGCCACAGAGCAGCTAAGCCCTTGTGCCACGGCTACTGAGCCTGTGCTCCAGAGCCTGAGAGTCACCATTACTGAGCCCACGTGCCGCAACCACTGAAGCCCGTGTGCCTAGAGCGGGTGCTCTGCAGCAACCAAAGTCACTGCGATGAGAAGTTCACCCACCGCGACAAAGTGTAGCCCCCACTCACCAACTGGAGAAAGCCCATGTGCAGCAACAAAGACCCAGTGTAGCCAAAAAGAAATAAATAAAAGAAGGCAGCCTCAAGTTGGTTTTTCTTTTTTTCTGGTGGCAAATTCCATCTTGAACAGTTTCAGTTTAAAAGACTTAACTAGATGTCCAAGTAGCGATAACCAAGAGATGACGGGACATTTCTAGAATTCCTACTCCGAGTTCAGGGATTCTCCCGATGACTCTCACCAGAACTCTCCCATGCCCCCGCCCCCGGGGGTGGTTCCATGTCTTCCCCGACAATTCCAGGGCACCCTGCACACAGGCGTTATCAACTGTTGCCTGTCTCCCCCGCTGACTGTGAACCCCTGAGAGACAGGATCCTGCTGTATTCAACCTGCTCACCTCGATGCCCAGCAGAGTGTCTCAAACATGATTGATAAATCTCTACCAAGTGGACCAGTCTGAAAAAGCTTGAAAGGCGATGCATATTTGGGAGTGTATTCACTTCCTGTTGGAGAAGGCAATGGCACCCCACTCTAGTTCTCTTGCCTGGAAAATCCCATTGATGGAGGACCTTGGTAGGCTGCAGTCCATGGGGTCACTAAGAGTCGGACACAACTGAGTGATTTCACTTTAACTTTTCTCTTTCGTGCATTAGAGAAGGAAATGGCAACCCACTCCAGTGTTCTTGCCTGGAGAATCCCAGGGACGGGGGATATTGGTGGGCTGCCGTCTATGGGGTCGCACAGAGTCGAACACGACTGAAGCGACTTAGCAGCAGCAGCAGCAGTCACTTCCTGTTACTGCTCTAACAAGTGACCACAAACTTAGAGGCCTAAAACAATGCACATGTATGATCTCACGCTTCTACAGACCAGAATTCCAAAGCAGGTGTGGCCAGGGCTGCCCCTCCTGGAGGCTCTGGGCAGAATGCTCACCCTTTTCAGCTTCCAGGGCTGCCTCATCCCTTGGCTCTGCACCCTTCCTCCATCTTAGAGGCCAGAATCTCTCAGCTTCTCCCTGACTCTGAACCTTCTACCTCCCTTTTCCACCTTTTACAGATCCTGGTGATGGTACGGGCCCACGGGGATTGTCCAGTATCATCTCCCATCTCAAGCGCCTTAACTTAATCACCTGCAAAGTCCCTTTTGCCACATCAGTCACGTATCCATAGGTTCCGGGGATTAGAACCTGGACATCACTGGGGACCACTGTTCTGCCCACTCAGGGGTGGGGGCGAGGGCAGGGTACCCTGGAAAGGACCAAAAGGGCAAAAGGTCACAAGATGACCATCCACATCCAGTGAGATGACCCAGCCATGGCGCGCGCCTCATTTCTCAGCCTTGGGGCTGCTCCTTCATTAGAACGGTGATAATTACACTGGAATGCCCACCACGGCCTAGCACCTCACACAAGCAGGCCATCAGGAAAAGTGCCAAGACCGCTCAAGACTGACCCGAACAGGGTCCCTGCAGAGAGCTGCGGCCAGCTCTGCAGCCCCACTCCTGCGCCTCCATAGAGGCTGGCGGTGGCCTTGACACTCACACCTCCAGGGGCCGGGTGGTGCCACATCACAATAAAACAATCATTTAAAAGACTACACACAGACCCACACTGGGCAGAGAGAGGCACTCGCGTCAGAGGATACCGGAGTGTGCCCTCCCACCCCACCTGGACCCCGGCGCGCCGGCGGGCGGAGGCAACACACAGGAAGCCTGGCCCCCGACGCCGCTTGGCTCGTTTCTCTTCCTGCTGGAGAGAGGAAGCCTGTCTGCAGCAGCTCCCCCAGCTCAGGGTGGGGGGGCTTGCGGCCACCTGACCACAGAGGCCAAGACCGGGCCCCGGAGAGGCCGGAGCATCTCAAGTCCCACAGGCCCGACCAAAGCAGTCCATCCGAGTCAGAAAGGGAGATGCTTACACATGGGCACGGGGCCACCACCTCGGAGGCCGCCTTCCTACAGAACCATCACAGCACGAACCCGGCGGGCTGTGCAAGTCTCCCACGGCTGCTGTAACAAATGGCCGCAGATGGAGCGGCTTGCAGTGACACACATTGACTCTCTTTCTGTCCCGAGGTCAGGATCAGCCTCACTGGGCTAAGGTGGGCTACCCAGGTATAGGCAGCGCTGGTCTCTTCTGGGGGCCTTCGGGGAGAATCCATCTACACACACTGTTCTCAGCATCCAGGGGCCTGGCCGTCTGCACTCCTTGGCTCGTGGCCCCTTCCTCCAGGACATCTCTGCAACCTCTGCTCCTCCCACATCTCTATGAACTCTGACCTCTCACTTAGAAGGACCCTTGTGATGACACTGGACCCCCATCCCCACCGCACCGTAGACAGATCGTCTAGAATGACATTCCCACGGCAAGATTCTTAACTCAAGCCCATCAGCAAAGTCACTGCTACCACAGAAAGGAACACGTCCACATGTTCTGGGACATCTGGGCCACTGTTCAAGCCCCGCCTTTCAACTCTCCCTATCAGTGACCTGCAGAGGAGGAAGGTATTACTTCAAAGGCACCCTTGCAAATACTTTCCTAGGAAAGCCAAAGCTTACCCCTCCCCCTCATACCTACCACATTTACAGACACCAAGGCACAGGTACTGGGACGCTTTTTTTATTGTTTATCCAAAAAAAAAGGATACTTTTTATTTGCAGCAGCCCACCACGTGTCAAATGCAGGGCAAGGTGCTCTGCTTACACACTTGAGAGTCTGGTCTCATCGTTGCCAGTGAGCACAGAGGAAAAGTGAGGCTCAGAGAGGTTAAGGAACTTGCCCAAGAACCCACAGCTTGCGAATGGTGCATCTGGGATTCCAAGTCAGGCCTCTTACTCTTGGCTTCTCAGAAAAAACTTGGCTCTTCTTGAGATTTTTTTTTTCTTTTGGTCCCAAAAAGTTGTTCACAGTAAAAACCTTTCCTTTCGGGTAGGAAATTATGCAAAGCATTCACCACTGCCTCCACTGGCTTAGAGACTGAGCAGAGAAAGATCTATTTTGGGGCTTTGCGCTCCAGTGATCTGCTTTCTTGGCCTAAAGCTCACCACCACCCGCTGCTTATACGTTTTTGTTTTTTTTTTTCTACAGAGGCCACTTCCTGAGGCCCAAATGAGGCAAGCTGGTGGGTCGGCTCAGCAAGGCCAGAGCCAGGCTCAGGGCAGGACGCAGGGCAAGAAGCACGGCCAGTGCTGAGCAGATCAGAGCCCCCAGGACCCACCTCCAAACAAAACCGGCCTGTGTTCAAAGTGGCAGCATCTGCCTGTTAACCTGTCGCCAAGATGCACGCTGATTTTATTTAATCGTTCGTATTATTCAAAAGAGCCTCAGACTGAAAACGCCCCCAGTGTCTACCACTCAGTTTTCGGGGTAGTCTGTTACAAGCAACAGGTAACTGAAACCATCAGTACTCTCAGGAACAACCCCCGTCATTTAGCGCTTGCCATGGGCCAGGCGGTCTTCTCATCACCCACAGGAATCATTAAATCCTCACAGCAGAGTGAACCTATTTCCCCCCATTTTACGGAAGGGGAAACAGAGGTGCCCAAGGTCATCCATCGAAGGGAGGGTGGAATACCATTCATCAGTAGAAAAAGACAGGCTCCTAGGACCTGCGACAACAATGCATGAACAGCATGCTGGGTGGAAGACGCCGACCACCGAAGAGCACATCCCTAGGATTCCATTTATGTGACATTCTCACACACACAAAGCACGCTATGGAAGGACAGCAGACAAGGAGCTCCCTGGGGCGGGGGTACTGGCGGCACAAAAAAGAGGGGGAGCTCTCTGGGGTGATCTGGGGTGGTGATTACACGTGGACACGTGTGTCAAAAGTGCACCAAACCATATACTTAAAATGGGAGTACTGCATTGCATGTAAATTACCCCTCAATAAAGTTCATTTTTTAAATACCAGGCACAACTATCTCCCAGGAGATCATAACCCTTAGAGATGAAACATCGTATCTTCACAGAAAAGCAACCAAATACCAGCTTGGTTCCTGAGCGGACGCCTAGATCGTAGGCAATGGGAGATATTCTTCTTTTATCTGTGTTTTTCTGTATCTGCCAAAGGTTCTACAATGAAAATTTCTTCACTTGTAATGGAAAATAAATCTACCCTCAGTGTAATTTTTTAAACTCAAGCGGGAGGTCATCCAGCCTTCCTGAGATGACTTGGATGACCACCTTCCCCAAGGAAGCGTGGAGAGGAGTCAGGAGGTGTCCCAGCTTCAGTCTGGAGCTTCCTGGACGTCTTGGGCCTGATCCTTAATTTCTGTGAGCCTGACTCTACAAGGGGACTCATGTGAGACCCTCCTGACAATTGTGCCCAACCCTCTGCTCTGAAAGGGCCACAGATCACCCTCCATGCGTCCCCAGAAGCAGCCGTGCACCCAGAGAGGCCTTTGCGCTTCACACGGAAGCCCTGCCGTCCCCCACTAAACCCCAGGGGCAGGCCAACCAGGAACTGGATCCCACCTCTGCCATCCGCTGGCTGTGTGGCCTCCAACAAGTCACTGGACCTGAGCCTCAGTATCCTCATCCGCAAATCAGAGGAGTTATTCCTGCTTATGAAAGGGCTGGAAAAATAAAATGAAACAGTGATGGTACGGGGTATACCCTAAATTCCCACTAAAAAGTTGTGCTTGTTTTCACTTTTATTTTTAATTTATTTATTTGGCTGTGCTGGGTCTTACTTGCAGCATGCAGGATCTGTAGTTGCAGCACGTGAACTCTTAACTGTAGCATGTTGGATCTAGTACCCCAGCCAGGGATCGAACCTGGGCCCCCTGCATCAGAAGCTCGGAGTCTTAGCCACTGGACCACCATCAGGCAAGTCCCTGTTTTCACTTTTGATTCAAAGATTCCCCCACCAGAAAAAATTCAATGAGTCCCCACTAGTTTATGGAAAGGGAAGCAAATCTCCCCCATTCACGCTTCAGCTAAACACCAACTCCATCCTCCTCCCTTATGCCAGGGTTGATGAGGTAGGCAGCCCTCAGTTTCCATGGAAACTCATGACAAGGGGCACCCTCATGGTGAAGCCACTTCCTTCTGCCTGTGAGTGCCAACCAGGCTGATGGAGGCTGGGTCCGGATGGGTGGCTCTGGCCTGGCTCTCATCCAGACCACACAGAGGCCTGCAGATACAGCGCCCTTGCTGGACGGATGGTTCCTGAAGCTCGGGCCTCCAGAGCTTCATTTCACTGCAGCGGAAGGGTATCCCCAGGCTGGGCAGGGAAAGGATGGCATTCACCCACTCAGACGATGTCTACGGTGCAGCTGGCGTACGTTAGTCATCATGGCGCACACCGCAGCAGTGACCAGAACAAGCACACCCCCTCCCTGCCATGGGCTAACGCAAATGGAGGGGGCAGAGAAATAAGGAGTAACTATTAACAATGTCAGAGAAGGCAATGGCACCCCACTCCAGTACTCTTGCCTGGGAAATCCCATGGACATGACTGAGCGACTTCACTTTCACTTTTCACTTTCATGCATTGGAGAAGGCAATGGCAACCCACTCTGGTGTTCTTGCCTGGAGAATCCCAGGGACGGGGGAGCCTGGTGGACTGCCGTCTATGGGGTCGCACAGAGTCAGACACGACTGAAGTGACTTAGCATAGCATCAACAATGTTGACAGAGCTCCCCAGCAGGAGGCCACGGTGCAATCAGAAAGGACAATGACGAGCTGGGCCCACAGAGGAACGAGAGACCAGACAGGGAGGCAGGAGGCGAGGAGTCAAATGAACTCAGGTCCTCTGAGTCAGAAAGGCCCTCACCAATGAGGAAACCAAGGCACTGCAGGTGGAAGTGGTCAGAACAACTCGAAGAGCTTCAGACACCAGCTCACTGAATCCTCACCACCGCCCGACCAAGGGCGGCAATCGTCACTTGACAGGTCGAGGGCTCGGGCTCGAGGAGAGGAAGTGCCTGGGCGCGGTCACGTGGCGGGAAGGGGCAGCGGGGGGGGGGGGGGGATGACCCCCAGCACTCTGCGTCTCGCCCCTCCCTCCCAGAGCCTGACTTCTCCTTTCAGGCTGGCTTTCAACCCCGAAGGCTCACTGACTCTCTTTCCTTCCCTCCCCTCAGAGTAAGGGATACCAGACTCAACACTCCCCAAGAGCAGGGAGCTTGGCCCAAGCCTGAGCTGTCAGAAGTACTCAAGAAGCGCATCATGGGAAAGAAGTACCCCCTACTCTCTGAAATGGTGCATTCATGTCTAGAGTGTCCCAGAAGAGCAGGTGCAGCTTAAAAACCTCACTGTGAGCAGCTGTATGAACCGAAGCTGTGGTCATGCGACATGCAACCGGTGATGCCCCCGGACAAGGGGGCAGACAGTGACCCTCAAGGTGGCGATCGTGGCTAGAGAGGACTCCGCGAAGCACAGCCCACCTCACAGCTCCTCCTGCCAAGGAGCGCACCCCTCTCCTTGAATCTGGGCCTCGTGACCTGATCAACAGGACAAGACAGAAGTGACACTGTGCAAGGTCCAGGGTCGAGACCTTAAGAAACCTTGCCGCTTCTGCCTCTCAAAACACTTCTCTGAGACCGCCACGTGAGGATCGGGGCTGGGCCTGCTGGAGGATGAGGCCACACGGAGAGCAGAGGCCAGGAGCCAGGACCACCTGCCAGCCACGTGAGCAAGGACCAAACAACCAGCAGAGGAGGAGCCTCAGAACCAGCAAAAGGACAAGTCGTCGCAGGTTTAAGCCACTGAGCTTTGGGGCTGTTTGTTACAGACCACAGCTAACTGAAACCATTGTGACCACTATCAACAAAAACCACGGACCATGCAGGAGTTACTACGTGCCAGGCAGTCTTCTAATCACTCGTACATTAACTCATTTAATCAGCGCAACATTCTGATAAGGTGGGTAATGTTTTCCCCTGCTACACATAAACAGGAAGCTAGGGAGTCAAGAGGTGAAGTGACTTACCCCAGGTCACCCACGGTAACCACCTGAACTCAGCTCCTCTGATTCAAGCTCAGGATCTTAGTCCCCTACAACTAGTAACAGCTTACATTTCTTCAGCCTTCTCTGGGTGCCAGCAATTCAACAAAATGCTTTGTGTGAATTAACTCACTAAAAATTCATCATGATCGGCAAGGCAGTTCTGATTATCCTCGCTTTACAGATGAGGGAAAAGCCCAGAGAGGTGAAGCTACGTGCCCCAGGTCACCCAGCTGAAGAGAGAGCACGCCAGGATCTGGACAGACTGCGTGCTTCCAGGGTCCTGGTTCTTAACCACTCCCGGCAATGGTAACTGAAAAGCCACACCACCATCTGTCTTTTGATCAACACCACCCACTTCTTTGTCAAATATGCTGAGGGCATGCTCCATGTACCACTCTGTGACACAGCTCACGCCCAAGCTTCAGAAACAGGCCGGAACACATTCTTGGTCTTTGGGCATCACACACACACACACACACACACTCACAGTCACACATTCTCTCTCAGGTTTCCCAGGAGAAACACTAAGACTCCTTTCTAGCATAACAATAAAAATATTGATACCTATAAAAGCCTTCTGTGCTTACTCAAGGGGTAGATGCTTAGGTCGTAATTCATTCTATCTTTGCAGCTGCCAAGGATATGTACGCTAATACTCCCATTTTACTTATGGGTTGGCTGAGACCTCAATGTCCTCAGAGAGGGGTCTTCATTGGCCACCCCCACCGTGGGCGGCCTCACAGCTCTAATGAATGAGCTGCCTTCATTAGAAAGGATGGGTCTTGGTCTTCAGTTCATCACCCATCTCTTCCCACCAGCCTACAAGAGTCACGAAAAGGACCTTGTCCCTGCCATTTGCCAATTCACCCAGCGTCCAGTACATCGAGTGCACCTCCCAGGCTCTAAGCGGGCAGCTGAGCAACGGATACAGAAGCGAAGAACCCGACTTGGAGGAGACGCAGAGCCCAGCTGAGAGAAGCAGCACACGGCCCAGGCGTTCGGGTCCCGCCCTACATGTCCACAACTCTCGGTTCTCCGTTCTGGAGCCCCGTCATCTTGGGAGTGAGTAGCCGTCTCTAACAGGGACAAGGTCCCCTTCTCAGACCTGTCAGGTGGCCCTTTCATAGCCCCAAACTGCGTTTTGCCCAGCAACTCGGGAGACAGGGATCCCCCCGAGGAGGCAGGATCCCCCCAAGGAGACGGGATCCTCAGGGGCTCAGACCCGGAGCTGCTGGAAGGGGACCTGTGTTGCAGGTGGCTCCGGAGCACCCTTCACCTTTGGAAGAGCCAGGAGAACCCCCGAGCAACAGGGTGAGTGGGCAGACCCCACGCAGGGGTTAGCAGAAGGCCAAGTAGCCCCCGACTGTGGCAATTCTAAAGAAACAAATAAGGCAGCCTTGGGGGGTGGCCTCACACTCCGCAGGCTTCCTCCCAGAGGGACAGGTCACCCTGGGGCTGCACCTTCTGATTCTGGGATTCCCAGGACCCAGCCAAGCACTAGCAGCTCGCTGTCCTGAGTGCCCCCCCCCCAGCTCAGGCCGAGACCCCTTGGGGAGCTCTGGGAGGCTTGCCAGCTAACCTGGGCAGCCCCCCAAGGGAGAGCCCCCTAGCTGAAGAGCCCCTCGCCTCTCCCCTCAGAAAGCTTCCCTTCACTCACTCTCAGCAACCGGCCAGTGCCCGTCCTCAGCACTCCTTTGATAACTGGGAGGGAAAAGAACTTAAAAGTTAACCTCAGCAACAAATCACCCGGAAGGCCATCAGTTGGGCTGGCACGACTTCTGAAGCAAGCAGTCCCGGCCACAGCAGAGGTAAGTGCATGCTGGCAGGACCCTCGGGACGAGCGTTCACGGAGCACCTGCTCTGGGCCTAGCCCTTCGGCTGCACACCTAGCACGCATGAGCACACGTGCCAACCCCTGTGCGGTGGGCACCACGAGGATCCCCACGGAACACAGACAAAGAGTCTGAGTTCAAAGAGGGTAAGTCTACGGCCCATGGCCACACCGCAAGGCAGCACAGGGCCCTGACAGGAGCCGGGGCCTCTGCTCTCCAGCCTCCCTGCGCCTCATCTCCCACTGGGCGTCCTTCAGCCGGACCCCTACTCTACCCCACCTCACCAACCTCCCCAGGCAGGTCCTCCACTCCCGAGTGCACTGACCTACAATATACCCTTGCCCCCTTTCCACCTCACAGGCAGATCCCTGCCTAAGACTTTATACCCGCCCAGGGGAGCAGCGCCATGAACAGTGGGCAGAAAACAAACAGCAAAGAGCCAGCCCACCCTCCCTCCCTGGGGAGGAGGCCCTCTAAGGTAAGGTAAGGTAAGTCACTTCAGTCATGTCCAACTCTGTGCGACCCCATAGACGGCAGCCCACCAGGCTCCCCCATCCCTGGGATTCTCCAGACAAGAACACTGGAGTGGGTTGCCATTTGCTTCTCCAATGCATGAAAGTGAAGTCGCTCAGTCGTGTCCAACTCTTCGCGACCCCATGGACTGCAGTCCACCAGGCTCCTCCGTCCATGGGATTTTCTAGGCAAGAGTACTGGAGTAGGGTGCCAAAATACCCCCTTATCAGAGATGCCCCCGGGACACCCGGGTGCATCCAGGGTCAAGGCCCAGAAAAGCAGAGAGATTCCCTGGCCACTATGGTGGTTCTCTCTGGAGGTTAAAGACGGCC
Source organism: Bos javanicus (assembly GCF_032452875.1). Classification (NCBI taxonomy): domain Eukaryota; kingdom Metazoa; phylum Chordata; class Mammalia; order Artiodactyla; family Bovidae; genus Bos; species Bos javanicus. The sequence continues at coordinate 8,561,294 of NC_083885.1, read as the reverse complement.
ACAAATTTACGGCCCATGAGGGGGTAGGGTCTACTTCCTTCCCCTTGACTCTGGCTGACCCTGTGACTTGCTTTGACCAGGAGAACGCAGCAGAAGTGACACTGGGCCAACCTTTGACCCTAACCCTGAAGGTGACCCCCAGTTCCCTCTCCTCCTTGCCCCTGTCCACAGGAGCCAGTCCAATGGAAGAAGTTCAACTAGTGCGAGACCACCACGCTCTTAGGAAGCCCAAGCTAGCCATGTGGAAGGAGACAGGCAGACAGACAGACGGACTGCAGGGAGGAGTGTGGAGAACACACACCAGCAGAGAGCCCCCTGGGAGCTTCCCGCATCCCGGTGAGTCCAGTCAACCCCCAGGAGCAGAACCACATCCAGCTGAGTCCTGCCCAAAGTCCTGACCCACAGAATTCAGGCCCTGAGTTCGGATAAGGCTTGTTACACAGCAATAGAGAAATGAAGCAGGATTCCCAAACCGGTCTCCAGGCTGGGGGAGTGGGGAGGAGGGGGCAGAGGCCACATCACCTTCTCAGGAGACTAACACCAAGGAAGACTGGCCCCTGTGTGAGTCCTGGACCCTGGGTAAGCCAAGCCATGCCCTACTGATGACACAAACAAAAGCACCCAATTAACCCCGAGCAAAAGGCTCCAGGAAGCGACCTCTGGTCTGCACACCAACCCACGGGGCAGGTACCACAGCTGTGCCCATTTCACAGATGCAGACCCTGAGTCGGGAACTCACACAGACAGAGCGGCAGAGCGGGGACCCAAGCCCAGGCTTGAGTACTCCAGTACTGCTCTTACATGTGATGTCATGCGACCTCCTGCAGCCCAACAACCAGCCCAGTGGCACCCCTGTGTGGTGTGTGATGTGTGTGAGTGTGATGTGCCCTCTCACAACCCTCTGGGACACAGGGCAGACTTGGGCTGGAGCCACGGGCACAGCCACTGGGACCAGACAGGCCACAGTGGGCTCAGTTCAGCTGCTGTCTCCTGGGCCCCGAACAGATATAAAACCTCCTGGGGTCCCTCCAAGACAGTGTCAGAACTTACCTCCATTTTCATTACAAACGTGTTCACGTGTATGTTCCACCAATGTTTGCCCATCCTCCAAAACAATAATGCCCATGTCATTAAAGACTGTGTCTATTTCAATCAGAAGCCAGTCTCCCCATCCTTGGTAGATGATCAATACATGTGCGCTGGGCTGAGTTACTCAGTTGTGTCCGACTCTTTGTGACCCAATGGACTGTGGCTCACCAGGCTCCTCTGTCCATGGGATTCTCCAGGCAAGAGTACTGGAGTGGGCTGCCATGCTCTTCTCCAGGGGATATTCCCCACCCAGGGATCGAACCTGCAACTCCTATGTCTCCTGCATTACAGGCAGATTCTTTACCTGCTGAGCCATTGGGGAAGCCCAACGATCAGTAAGTAGTTATTAAATGAATGCATGACAAGAGGAATGAATTCAGCAATGATGAATAAAAGAGGTGACCAGTTGGCTGGTGGCCTCTCTCCCTGACCAGCCTTCAAAAGCCATGGCCCAGATGTGTCCTTGAGACCAAAAAGCTTTCACAACCTTGCAGTAGAAAAGGCTAATTCTAAAGAAGCAGACCTTCTTCCCTCTCAGATCTGAGAGACCTCAGATCTCCTGCCGCTGAGGGAAGAGCAGGCAGAAGGTTCTAGAAAGTAGGATGGGGGACTGAGTTTCACATTGAGACTCCCAGTAGGTGGCTTTCGTGGCAGGAGACATGCTCTCAAGCCCAGGGAACTGGCCAGGCACAGACTCCCACCCGTCATCCTCTGGCCTCTGATGACCCTCTTCTAGAGTTAATGTCAGGTGGGGAGCCCAAGACAAAAGCAGAACCAGTCTTACTCCTGTGTTGACATATAGGGGCAAGTCTCGGCTTCCACAACCATCACATTCTGTAAAGTCAATGTCAACACTGAATTGGCAAATAATGAACCATCACCCCGGGGGGGAACACAAGGTAGGTTCCTGCAAGCCTCCGGTCACAACATTTTCCTCAATCAATCAACACAAAACCTTGGTCTTTGGGGGAGGGAAGTGAATTGGGAGACTGGGATTGATGTACATACACTACTGATGTGCGCGTGTGCTGAGCTGCTTCAGTCATGTCCGAGTCTTTGTGATGCTGTGAACTGTAGCCCGCCAGGCTCCTCTGTCCATGGGGAGTCTCCAGGCAAGAACACTGGAATGGGTTGCCAGGCCCTCCTCCACGGGATCTTCCCAACTCAGAGACTGAACCCATGTCTCTTAAGTCTCCTGTGTTGGCAGGCCAGTTCTTTACCACTAGCACCACCTAGGAAGCCCTATACACTGTGGATTTGTTGTTGCTGTTCAGTCACTCAGTCACGTCCAATCTTGTGTGATCCCGCGGACTACAGCACACCAGGCTTCCCTGTCCTTCACCGTCTCCCAAAGTTTGTCCAAGTTCATGTCCATTGAGTCAGTGATACCACTCAACCATCTCATCCTCTGTCATCCCCTTCTCCTCCTGCCCTCGATCTTTCCCAGCATCAGGGTCTTTTCTAACCAGTCAACTCTTCGCATCAGGTATACTGGAGTTTCACCTTCAGCATCAGTCCTTCAATGAGTATTCAGGGTTGATGTCCCTTAAGATTGACTGGTTTGATCTCCCTGCAGTCCAAGGGACTCTCAAGAGTCTTCTCCAACACCACATTTTGAAGGCGTCAATTCTTCCACACTCTGCCTTCTTTATAGTCCAGCTCTCCCAAACATACATGATCAATGGGAAGACCATAGCCTTGACTAGATGGACTTTTGTCAGCAAAGTAACATCTCTGCTTTTCAACACGCTATCTAGGTTTGTTATAGCTTTTCTTCCAAGGAGCAAGCATCCTTTAATTTCATGGCTGCAGTCACCATCCACAATGATTTTGGGGCCCAAGGAAATAAAGTCTCCCACTGTTTCCACTGTTCCCCAACTATGTGCCATGAAGTGATGGGACTAGATGCCATGATCTTTGTTTTCTGAATGCTGAGTTTTAAGCCAGCTTTTTCACTCTCCTCTTTCACCCTCATCAAAAGGCTCTTTAGTCTCTCTGCGCTTTCTGCCACAAGGGTGGTATCATCCGCATACCCCTAGGGGTAGCTGGCAGCCAAATGGCAGGCAGAGGGGCTCGAGCAGACCATTCAGAATGGAGAAGGCACCTCCAGGGTTCTGTGAAGAGATTCACTATGTATCTCTTCTCCACTAGGGAAGGGCCCCACTTGGCTCCCTGGGGCCAAGGCATTAAGTCTTGACGTGAGAGTAAATCTGTGCTGACTTTGAACATTTACTACGAAAGCTAAGATGAGCCACCCCCATGAAAAACCGGTCCTTTGTCCCCCCAAAGCAGAAGTAATGGTTAAAATGTATGGTTCGAGACTAAAGGCAGGAATAGCACCCTGATGTCCAGTGTTCATCCACACGTGCTCCACGCTAGCCTTTTCAGAGTCTTCTTGTCCACCTGCCCTGTAGTAATAAGCACCCAGATGGCAATGCCAGACCCTAGGCAAGTGAAAGTAAGACTGGATGCTGCCGTGGAAGGCAAGCATTTGATGGGAAAGCACTGCATCAGCTCAAAAGTACACCGTACAATCAGCTCCATTTAAAATAGAACAATGAGCCATCAGAGAAATGCAAATCAGAACCACAAGGACAGAGGACTTTACCTCCACCGAGAACAGAAGGCTAACATCAAGAAGACAGACAGCAGGGACTTTCCTGGCCGTCCAGTGGCTAAGAGCTCCTGACGCAGGGGACCCAAGTTCAATCTCTGGTCAGGGAACTAGATCCCACATGCCACAACTAGGTGATCGGCATGCTGCAACTTAGAGCCGGTGCAGCCAAGTACCGGAAGTGTCAGTCCCTCAGTCCCGCCTGACTCTGCGACCCCGTGGACTGCAGCCTGCCAGGCCCCTCTGCCCATGGGGTTCTCCAGGCAAGAATACTGCAGTGGGTAGCCGTTTCTTCTCCAGGGGATCTTCCCGACCTAGGGACTGAACCTGGGTATCCCACACTGCAGGCATAGTCTTTCCCGTCTGAGCCACCAGGGAAGCCCAAATAAAGAAAAATTAAAAAAAAAAAAAAAAGGAGACGGTAACAAGTGGTGGTGAGGTTGTGGAGAAATTGGAACCCTCATACACTGCTGGCAGGTATATAAAATGGTACAGCCACTTTAGAAAACAGCCTGGCAACTCCTCAAACGACTCAACAGCTACGTGTGACCTGGCAAACCACTCTTAGGGATACATCCAAGAGAATGAAAACATATTCACACAAAAACTTGTACACAAATATTCACAGCAGCACTATCCATGGTAGCCAGAAAGTGGAAAAAACTCCAATGTCCACGAAGCAATGAACAAAATACAGTCTACCCTTACAGGGGAGTATCACTCGGCCATAAAAAGGACGCGTGCCACATGTGCAGCTGGCGCGTGCCACGGCGTGGATGAACCCCGACAACGCTGCATTAAATGAAAGTAATCAGGGGCAAAAGGGTAACATGGCTCATTTCTGTGGTTGTTTTCCAGTTGCTAAGTTGTGTCGACTCTTTTGCCCCCGTGGACTGTAGCCCACCAGGGTATGGAATTACCCAGGCAAGAGTACTGTAGCTCTATTTTAAAAAATGTCCAAACTAGACAAGGCTGTAGAAGAGAAAGTAGTTCCTCCCAAAAAAAAGGACTTCCCTGATGGTCCAGTGGCTCAGACCCCACATTCCAAACGCAGGGGCTCAGGTTCAATCCCTGGTCGGGGAACTACATTCCACATGCTTCAGAGAAGAAGCTCACAGGCCACAATTCAGAACCCCCCATGCCTAAACTAAAGACTGAAGATCCTGGCGCAGCCAAATAACTAAACAAATACAAAATGTTTCAGTGGTAGCTCATAGTGGAAATATTCACTCAAGGGCACACATTTAGCGAGCGCCTCCTGACGAACTGGTGGTACAAGCTAGAGTTACAGAGACCAACAAGACACACCCCACCCCAAGGAACCAGGGTCCAGTCTTTTCATTCCAGACTCAACTCTGGTCAGCAACTCTGCACAGCCATACATTTTTGGAACCAACTTCAAAAGGGGAGGTCATCCGACGCCTTACTCTCGAGACAGGAAAATGACACCCAGCTCGCGTCCCAGAATACAGCCCACCCTGCTAGTAGAGCGAGTGAGCTGAGCAGTGAGAGTAACTGGAACTAAATCCCTGCTGTCAACCTTGGAAAGTTCCTCAGCTTCCCTCAACACCACATTCTCTCTTACTAACTTCACGGGGCTATCATGAGGGCCTGTCAGCAGCTCTGGCCCACAGGACGGGCTCCTAAGTTTTCTACCACCATCTGAAGTGGTCATGATGACGTCAGGACGAGACCCATGGCCTTCAGCCAACAGGGAATCAAGCTGCTGGTGTCAGGTCCTGGGAAAGAACAAATGCAAACCAGGAGCAGAAGGATGGGCACCCAACACTCAGGATAACACTTCATCGTCCTGTGAATTTCACAAAAGACGTGAGAGCCCACGATGTCCACCACCTGGCAAGGGAGTTGGGTGGACATACAAGTCGGTGCAGCTTTCCTGGGGACAACTGAACTCTGTGCCCAGAGACTGTGACGTGGCCTGTCCTTCCTCCCAGAAATTCTTCTAGAAATGTATCCTAGGGAAACTACCAGGGATCTGCTTAACAGTTAGGTATGAAAATGTCCCTAGGATTACTGTTTGACGTGGCAAAATAATAAAGTACGAGATGTCCAAAAGTAGAAGATTGATTTTAATTTGATTTTAAAAATTAAAAAGCATTAAGAAATCAGGTAGAAAACCATAGCTATTCAAAACAAAAGAGGGGATTCCCTGGTGGTCCAGTGGTCAGGACTCCGAGCTTCCACAGAAGGGGACACAGGTTCGATGCCTGATTGGGAAACGAAGATCCCATAAACCAACAGTGACAAAAATAAATGAAACCGGACGGAAGGCATATACTTGGGATGGAAAGACTTCTGCGATTGGAAACAACCTAAATATCCGGAAATGAAAGGACTGGGGAAGGTATCAAGATGCGCTCACAGAAGGAAACAGCCCAGGGCAGGTCAGATAAAGCTACTGACACAATGAGCTGTATCAACTGCAGACTACAATGTTTTAAATAAGGGTAAAACATATCCACAAGAACTACAATTATCAAAGCATGCTACTGGTTTCTCCAGGGAAGAAGGGGTATACTTGAGGACTTAAATGTAAAACCTTATTTCTTAAAAACAAAAGAAAAAGACCCAGACCAAATACTAAGATGTGTCTAGCTTGGTGAGAAGGGCATATTCATTTCCTACTGCTGTTGTGACAATTTACCACAAACTCAGTGCTGCCAATTATTGCCGGAGTTCTGGAGGTCAGAAGTCAAAACCTGGTCTCACTGGACGAAAATCAAGGTGTCGGCAAGGCTCCCTTCCCTCTGGGGGCTCCAGGGGAGAATTCGCCTCCCCGCCTTTTCCAGTTTCTGGGAGCCACCTGCATGCTTGGCTCGTGGACCCCTTCCACCTTGCAAGCACTGATGTCATCACTCTGACCTCCGCTTCCGTCATCCCATCTCCTCTGACTCTGCCCCTCTTCCCTCCCTTTCACTCTTAAGGACCCATGGGATGACATCAGGCCCCCCAGACAATCCAGAATAATCTCAAGATCCTCAACTTTATCACACCTGCCAAGAGCCTTTGGCCACACAGGATAACAGAGTCGCAGGTTCTGAGGCTTAGAATATCTGGGGGCGGGGAGTATTCTGCTGATCTCAAAGTACATAGAAATAACAACAGTATAGTAGCAGCAGCTAGCTGTTACTGAGTGATCTGGGCTATCTGTGAGGTCCTATCCCAAGAGTGCTACATAGCTAGTTCTCCTAACCCCCATGAGAATGTGGTGAGGGGGGCATTACTATGGCCCCATTCCATAGATGGGAAAATGAGAGGCTAAAAAATTTGTCCATGGTCACAAGACTCTACGTGGCAGAGCCAAGATCTGAACCCTGGCAGTCAGACCCTAGAGGACATGCTCTTAAGTACAAAGGCGTCTCTATGCCAATCACAACATTCTAAATAACTCAAAAAGAGAAGGTGGTCACAAAACAGCACAAAATAAAAAGGCAAGTAACTAAAGAGTATTATGAGACGGTTACATTTTGTAAAAATGTATCTTATGTCTTGCAAGAAAAAAAATCTTGATGGGTTATACCAAGTGTGAACACATATTGCTCTGGGGGCAGGTGGGTAACCCTCACTGTAGAGTTTAAAATCTTTCCACTGATGGACACATGTTGCTGCTTCAAGGAGACCCGCTTAATTAGGGGAAATAAAACCAGGTCAGACAGAAAAGCCTGGCTCAGGGCTCTCTTCAGCAGGAAACTGGTGTAGCTTTTACCATCAGCCACCCCAGCTCAGGCCTCCCCAGGGACACTGGTCCCTCCCCAGCCAGGTACCTGCTAACCACCAGCAGACGCTGGCCAGGCGTGGTGGGCAGGTGACAGCGGCTGATAAACTCTGATCAGAAAAGCTGAAGCAGGAAGATGCCAGCGGGCCCCCCAGTCCTGAGGCTGGCCTGTCCCCATGCTCTTGGCCCTGCTGTGCTGACTTCGCTAGTTTCTACTCTATGGATCAACAAGCTCCCATACTTTTCTTTCCTAGAGAACAGTCCTTCACACACAGACAATTCACCCCCCAACATTCACTCCCACCATGGCCACCAGCACACCATGCAAGATGAAGGCATCTTCCCGCTTCTTCCCACTGTGCGGGGAGCATGGCAGAGGGCCCCCTGCTCTCAGCTGGCATCCACACTGATTCTGTTTGCAAAACGACGTCACCGCTGCCCTGCAGACGCTCTTCCTCCAAGGCCAGGCCTCCCCAGGCTTGCAGAAGGACACAGGCAAGGACTGGGGCTGCCCACTGACACTCGGGCTCAAACCGAGGACCTTAACCTCGTAGGGACCCTACCCACGTGCACCAGAAGAGACCAGCCTCTGCACAGGGGGAGACGCCACAGCCTCCCCCCGCACCCCCAGTCAGACACAAATGCGCACAGATGAGCTATGTCAGGCACACGCCATGAACGTCAGATGCACTTACAAACATAATCCCCACTACCATCCTGCAAGGCAGCCCGGCCACCACCCACCTCCCCGAAGAGAAAACTGAGGCCAGCACCATCACGTGTGGTTAAAGCAGGGGTCATTACAGGAAAACACAGGCAGTACCCTCTTTGACACGCGTCACAGCAAGATCCTCTGTGACCCCTCTCCTAGAGTAATGGAAATATAAACAAAAATAAATAAAGAGGACTTCATTAAACTTAAAAGCTTTTGCACAGCAAAGGAAACAATGAACATGATTAAAAGACAGCCCTCAGACTGGGAGAAAACAATTGCAAATGAAATAGCTGACAAAGGATTGATCTCCAGAAGACATAAGCGGCTCATATAGCTCAATGTCAGGAAAACAAACAGCCCAATCAAAAAGTGGGCACAAGATCTAAACAGACATTTCCCCAAAGAAGACATACAGATGGCTAAGACGCACAAGAAAAGATGCTCAACATCGCTCATTATTAGAGAAATGCAAATCAAAACTACAATGAGGTATAACTTCACACCAGTCAGAAAGGCCATCATCAAAAAGTCTACAACAAGAAATGCTGGAAAGGGTGTGGAGAAAAGGGAGCCCTCTTGCACTGTTGGTGGGAATGTAAATTGATACAGCCACTATAAAAAACAGTAAGATTCTGTCAGAGATTCTATAGAGATGTCCTTAAGAAACTAGGAATAGAACTACCACATGATCCAACAATCCCACTACTGGGCGGTACCCTGAGGAAACCAGAACTGAAAGAGACACGTGTGCCCCAGTGCTCACTGCAGCACTGTTTACAGTAGCCAGGACATGGAAGCAACATATGTCCATCAACAGATGAATGGATAAAGAAGCTGTGGTACACACATACAACGGAATATTCCTCAGCCATAAAAAAGAACACATTTGAGTCAGTCCTAATGAGGTGGATGCACCTAGAGCCCATTATACAGAGTGAAGTGAGTCAGAAAATCAAATATCATATATTTGGAATACACATAAATGGAACCTAGAAAGACGGTACTGATGAGCCTATTTGCAGGGCAGGAATGGAGACACAATGGAAGATCCCCTGGAGGAGGGCATGGCAACCCACTCCAGTATTCTTGCCCGGAGAATTCCATGGACAGAGGAGCCTGGCAGGCTAAGGTCCATGGGGTCACCAAGAGCTGGACCCAACTGAAGTGACAGCACATGGCTCAATGGAGACGCAGACATAAAAGAACAGACTTGCAGACAGTGCGGGAAGGAGGCGGGGCGGCGAACTGAGAGAGCAGCCTGAAAACACACAAATTACCACGTGTGAAAGAGCCAGCCGGTGGGAAGACGCCGTATGATGCAGGGAGCTCCAATCAAATGCTCTGTGACACCCCAGAGGGGTGAGGAGGGGTGGGAGGTGGGAGGGAGGTTCAAAAGGGACACACGAATACCTACGGCTGATTCATGTTGATGTACGGCAGAAACCAACATAATACTGTAAAGCAATTATTCTCCAATTAAAAAGTAAAAACAAAAAGAAATATACAAGCAAGAAAGAGAAGTCACAGAGCTGCCCTCCCTTAAGCGCAGACGCTGCCGTCTCTAGGGAGAGGAGGGTACAGAGGCTGAGAGGGGGGTTCAGTTCAGTTCAGTCGCTCAGTCGTGTCTGACTCTTTGTGACCCCATGAATCACAGCACGCCAGGCCTCCCTGTCCATCACCAACTCCTGGAGCTCACTCAGACTCATGTCCATCGAGTCAGTGATGCCATCCAGCCATCTCATCCTCTGTCGTCCCCTTCTCCTCCTGCCCCCAATCCCTCCCAGCATCAGAGTCTTTTCCAATGAGTCAACTCTTCGCATGAGGTGGCCAAAGTACTGGAGTTTCAGCTTTAGCATCATTCCTTCCAAAGAAATCCCAGGGCTGATCTCCGGTAGCCAGGGCCTTTTCCTGGCTCGCCAGCTGACCAATCTCTGGGAAGCACCAATGACAGGTCAGGTGTGGCCCAGGAGTGGGACTCCTCCTCGTGGGCAGAATCAATGGGTCCCTGCCTCTGGGAGCTCACTGCCTGGGATGACAGCCACCGGGGGCCTGGCTCCAGGGCCAGGCATTGCGGGGGGGACAGGGACAGTCGATACCAAGATTTCTGGCTTCAACTTCAACGTGCACAGTGCTTAGGTCTCTCCCAAGATGAAAAAAAGACATGTTACCTCATCAGCCCAACATGCAAAAATGTTCACTTACAGCTAACCTAGACTGAGGTGTGGCAGCAGGAGGGTCTTTCCTGAAGGATTCAGCAGAGGATGGCTTCTAACAGCTCCCTCTCCTAGTCTGACATGCATAAGAGATCCAGGATCTGCCTTCCCAGGGCTTGGCCCTGCCCTCAGCCGCTCCTGGGGCGGCCTTGGGCTTCTCAGAGCAGATATGTCCACAGCCCAGCTGCCCCCTCCTCCTGTCATCTCCTCTCCAACAGCCAGATGGACTTCTGGCGGGGACACTGAGATCCCCAACAACCCAGAGGGAAAGAGAATCCCAGCCACACTCCCAGGGTGTGTGTGGGAGAACTGGATGGACCACAACTAACCAGACTTGCGCAGCGTCCTCTGGGGTGGGGCTGGGGGCTGGTGACTTGCAGGACAGACTTCAAGGGACGTGCCCCCAAGAGATGAGGAAGATGCGTGACCCACTGACAACAAGAGCAAAGCACATGGGGCACTCCCCTTTCCGACCTTTCTAAGTGCTTCACCTTCAGGAGCTCATCTGATCCTCCTGAAGACCGTCGAAGCTGGGCGCTCTTGTTCTCCCCATTTTACAGGTGAGGAAGCTGAGGCACGGAGTGGAAAGTCTCTGGCCCAAGCCACAGGGTCAGGATTCAAGCCCAAGGAGGCACTCCAGTCCCCGCAGTTAACCAGGATACAATGCTGCCTCTCACACCCTCACAGCCGGAAAATAAGATGACACTTGGAATAGAAAGTGAGGGCTCTTAAATTCCTTTACAACAAAGTCCAGCTTGTCCATGGTTTCTGCGGCCACGTGGACACATCAATTGCCAAGCTTACCACTCTTCCCGTCCCTTGGGCCCCTTAAAGGGCAGTGTGTTGGTGTGCTACAGCTGCTGCAGCAAAATGGCCCCAACCAAAAACGTACTGTCTTCCACAACAGGAACGGACTGTCTCACAGCTCAGATCAAGGAGTTAGCAGGGGTGGCTCCTTCTGTGGCTGTGACAGGGAAACAACTCCCCAGTTTCCTTCTGGCTTCTGGTGATGCCAGCAATCCTCAATGGACTCATTTCCATTGAGTCCATGATGCCATCCAACCATCTCATCCTCTCTCGTTCACTTCTGCCCTCAGTCTTTCCCAGCATCAGGGTCTTTTCCAATGAGTCAGCTCTTCACATCAGGTGGCCAAAGTATTAGAGCTTCAGCATCAGTCCTTCCAATGAACATTCAGGGTTGACTTCCTTTAGGATTTACTGGATTGATCTCCTTGCAGCAAGGGACTCTCAAGTATTCTCCAACACCACAGTTCAAAAGCACCAATTCTTCAGCTCTCAGCCTTCTTTATGGTCCAATTCTCACAATCACTGGAGAAGGAAATGGCAACCCACTCCAGTATTCTTGCCTGAAAAACCCCATGGACAGAGGAGCCTGGTAGGCTACAGTCCATGGGGTCACAAAGAGTCAGACACAACTGAGCGACTTCACTCCCTCACTCACTCTCACATTCATACATGGCCACTGGAAAAACTGTAGCTTTGACTGTACGGACCTTTGTTGGCAAAGTGATATCTCTCAGCTTTTTAATACGCTGTCTAGGTTTGTCATAGCTTTTCTTCCAAGGAGCAAGTGTCTTTTAATTTCATGGCTGCAGCCATCATCCGCAGTGATTTTAGAGCCTAAGAAAATAAAGTTTTTCACTATTTCCACTGTTTCCCCTTCTGTTTGCCATCAAGTGATGGAACTGGATGCCATGATCTTAATTTTTTTTTTTTTTAATATTGTGTGTACATCCTCTTAAATTATTTACTTATGCCTGTGCTAGGTCTTCCGGAGAAGGCAATGGCACCCCCACTCCAGTACTCTTGCCTGGAAAATCCCATGGACGGAGGAGCCTGGTGGGCTGCAGTCCATGGGGTCGCGAAGAGTCGGACACGACTGAGCGACTTCACTTTCACTTTTCACTTTCGTGCATTGGAGAAGGAAATGGCAACCCACTCCAGTGTTCTTGCCTGGAGAATCCCAGGGACGGGGAGCCTGGTGGGCTGCCGTCTGTGGGGTCGCACAGAGTCGGACGTGACTGAAGCGACTTAGCAGTAGTAGTAGTAGTAGTGCTAGGTCTTCATTGCTACATGATGTCTTTCTCTAGTTTTGGGGAGTGGGGGCTCCTCTTTGATGTGATGAGTGGGCTTCTCACTGTGGAGGCTTCTCTTGACGAGACGCACAGGCTCCAGAGCTTCAGGAGTTACGGCTCGTGGGCTCCAGAGGGCGGGCTCAGTCGTTGTGGTGCCCGGGCTCAGTAGCCCCACAGTGTGTGGCTTTTCCTAGACCAGGCATCAGACCCCTGTCCCCTGGACTGGCAGGCGGACCCTCAACCACTGGAGCAACAGGGGAGTCCTGTCCTCTTTGTACAAGGACACCAGTCGCATGGGATTAGCGGCCCACTCTGTGCCAGTAAGACCTCATCTTGGTTAATCACCTCTGCACTGACCAGATCTCCAAATAAGGCCACATTCAGAGGGCCTGGGGGTTAGGGCCTCACCACCTGAATTTGGAAGGAAGACACAGTCCATCCATAACAGGGATCCACCTCCACCCAGAAGCACTGAAGAAGCCAGACTGTGTTCTCCAGCAGGAGACCCACCTAATCCAGCCTCCACATCGAAGCTGATTGGAGAGGACACTGTTCTCAGAGGCAGCCAAGCCTCCTGCGCTGGCTCAGAAGACCCAGCCTTTGGAGGTCTCGCTCAGGCATCCATCACTGGGAGGCTGGGAAACCTAAGCCTTTGCTGATGGGGCGACAGAGTCAAGGTGGAGGGCTTTGCTGGGGACGGTCTAACTGCGGCTCCAAGGAAACCTAAGAGGGCTAACGAGGCCCGACTGTACAGGTAGACGTCATGACCACAGCGGTTTCCACCACAACGGGATGGGAGAGACCTCAATGCCACCACCTCCTGTTCCCAGGAGGCTCAGTGCAAAGGCTCTGCACTCCCCTTGAATTCCTGCAGGAGTCCCTAAATTCCTACAATCATTCTACTCTTGAGCCATCTGTGGGGCTACAGCCACATCTGCATCCTCCAAAATGAGGGGCCGTGAAGAGCCTGGGTGACGCCCACCACGCCCATGTCCATCCTGCCTGGCACACAACAGACCACATTTCCCAGCCTCCTCTGCAGCCAGTCCTGTGCCAAGTTCTGGTCAACGGAAGGCGGGAGGGAAGAGGCACACTGTTTCCAGGCCTGACCCCCTAGAATGTCCTAAGCCATCCTCCACTCTTCCTCTTACCCCACATGCTGGCCGCACAGAGAGGGTCCTGCAGTGGCCTCAGACGCCTTAGGGGATGGTGGTGTCACAAGACCCCCAATCCCACTAGATCACGACTTGAGTGAAACATTTATATCAGGAAGGCATTTGTCTATACAAGCAGCTCATGCAACTCAATACCAGAAAAACAAACAACCCAATCACAAAGTGGGCAGAAGACCTAAAGAGTCATTTCCCCAAAGAAGACACACAGACGGCTAAGACACACGTGAAAAGATGCGCAACATCACTCGTTATCAGAGAAATGCAAATCAAAGCTACAACGAGGTACCGCTTCACACCAGTCAGAATGGCCATCAGCAAAACGTCTACAAACAATAACGCTGGAGAGGGTGTGGAGAACAGGGAATGCTCTCCCACTGTTGGTGGGAATGCAAGTTGATACAGCCACTATGGATAACAGTATGGAGATTACTTTAAAAAACAAGGAATAAAGCTACCATCAGATCAGATCAGATCACATCTGTCACTCAGTCGTGCCCGACTCTGTGACCCATGAATTGCAGCACGCCAGGCCTCCCTGTCCATCACCAACTCCTGGAGTTCACCCAGACTCATGTCCATCGAGTCAGTGATGCCATCCAGCCATCTCATCCTCTGTCGTCCCCTTCTCCTCCTGCCCCCAATCCCTTCCAGCATCAGAGTCTTTTCCAATGAGTCAACTCTTCGCATGAGGTGGCCAAAGTACTGGAGTTTCAGCTTTACCTTCATTCCTTCCAAAGAAATCCCAGGGCTGATCTCCTTCAGAATGGACTGGTTGGATCTCCTTGCAGTCCAAGGGACTCTCAAGAGTCTTCTCCAACACCACAGTTCTAAAGCATCAATTCTTCAGCGCTCAGCCTTCTTCACAGTCCAACTCTCACATCCATACATGACCACAGGAAAAACCATAGCTTTGACTAGACGAACCTTTGTTGGCAAAGTAGTGTCTCTGCTTTTGAATATGCTATCTAGGTTGGTCATAACTTTCCTTCCAAGGAGCAAGCGTCTTTTAATTTCATGGCTGCAGTCACCATCTGCAGTGAGTTTGGAGCCCAGAAAAATAAAGTCTGACACTGTTTCCACTGTTTCCCCATCTATTTCCCATGAAGTGATGGGACTGGATGCCATGATCTTCGTTTTCTGAATGTTGAGCTTTAAGCCAACTTTTGCACTCTCCACTTTCACTTTCATCAAGAGGCTTTTGAGTTCCTCTTCACTTTCTGCCATAAGGGTGGTGTCATCTCCATATCTGACATTATTGATATTTCTCCCGGCAATCTTGATTCCAGCTTGTGTTTCTTCCAGCCCAGCGTTTCTCATGATGTACTCTGCATATAAGTTAAATAAACAGGGTGACAACATACAGCCTTGACGAACTCCTTTTCCTATTTGGAACCAGTCTGTTGTTCCATGTCCAGTTCTAACTGTCGCTTCCTGACCTGCATATAGGTTTCTCAAGAGGCAGATGAGGTGGTCTGGTATTCCCATCTCTTTCAGAATTTTCCACAGTTTATTGTGATCCACACAGTCAAAGCCTTTGGCATAGTCAATAAAACAGAAATAGATGCTTTTCTGGAACTCTCTTGCTTTTTTCATGATCCAGCGGATGTTGGCAATTTGATCTCTGGTTCCTCTGCCTTTTCTAAAACCAGCTTGAACATCAGGAAGTTCACGGTTCACGTATTGCTGAAGCCTGGCTTGGAGAATTTTGAGCATTACTTTACTAGCGTGTGAGATGAGTGCAATTGTGTGGTAGTTTGAGCATTCTTTGGCATTGCCTTTCTTTGGGATTGGAACGAAAACTGACCTTTTCCAGTCCTGTGGCCACTGCTGAGTTTTCCAAATTTGCTGGCATATTGAATGCAGCACTTTCACAGCATCATCTTTCAGGATTTGGAATAGCTCAACTGGAATTTCATCACCTCCACTAGCTTTGCTCGTAGTGATGCTTTCTAAGGACCACTTGACTTCACATTCCAGGATGTCTGGATCTAGGTCAGTGATCACACCATCGTGATTATCTGGGTCATGAAGATCTTTTTGTACAGTTCTGTGTATTCTTGCCATCTCTTCTTAATATCTTCTGCTTCTGTTAGGTCCATACCATTTCTGTCCTTTATCGAGCCCATCTTTGCATGAAATGTTCCTTTGGTATCTCTGATTTTCTTGAAGAGATCTCTAGTCTTTCCCATTCTGTTGTTTTCCTCTATTTCTTTGCATTGATCACTGAAGAAGGCTTTCTTATCTCTTCTTGCTATTCTTTGGAATTCTGCATTCAGATGCTTATATCTTTCCTTTTCTCCTTTGCTTTTCACTTCTCTTCTTTTCACAGCTATTTGTAAGGCCTTCCCAGACAGCCATTTTGCTTTTTTGCATTTTTTTTCCAGGGGGATGGTCTTGATCCCTGTCTCCTGAACAATATCACGAACCTCATTCCATAGTTCATCAGGCACTCTGTCCATCAGATCTAGACCCTTAAATCTATTTCTCACTTCCACTGTATAATCATGAGGGATTTGATTTAGGTCATACCTGAATGGGCAATCCCACTACTGGGCACATGCCCTGAGGAAACCATAACTGAAAAAGACACATGCACCCCAACGTCTGCTGCAGCACTATGTACAATAGCTGGGACATGGAAGCAACCCAGATGTCCATCAACAGATGAGACGATAAAGAAATTATGTACATATACACAATGGAATGTTACTCAGCTAGAAAAACGAATGCACTTGAGTCAGTCCCAACGAGGTGGACAAACCTAGAGCCTATTATACAAAGTGCAGCAAGGCAGAAAGAGAAAGAGAAATGTCATGTAGTAACACACAAACGGAGTCTAGGGAGGTGGTACTGATGCACCTGTGTGCAGCCAGTGACAGAGACACAGATGCGGTGAACTGCCCTGTGGGCCGAGGGGAAGGACAGGCTGGGATGAGCGGAGAGCACGGCAGAGGCACACATGCACACCACAGGGCGTGAGACAGACAGACGGTGGGGATTTGCTGTGTGACTCGGGGAGCTGAAACCAGGGTTGTGTGACAACCGAGAGGGCGGGATGGGGCGGGAGGTCCAAGAGGCAGGGGACACATGTGGCTGATTCACGCTGATGTATGGCAGTACCCAACACAATATTGTAAAGCAATTATCCTGCAATTAAAAATAAATTTAAAAAGTAATTTTAAAGAAGAAGACATTTGTCACTGCCATTCGTCTACCCAGACGAATATGGAAGCTTCACTGCTGTGCCCTCAGCCAAGAATGCTCCCCCCAGGCCCTGGCCAGAGCTTCCCACGGCTCCCTTATCACTTTGAAGTCTCAGCTCAAACGTCACCTCCATGGACATGCTTCCCTGAGGCCTGACTCCTAACACTGCGCTCTTTGCTGGTTACTCTGTCATGCGCTCTGCTTCTTCCTTCCCTGGCATCCCACACAGTCCTGAATGCTTAGTCTGGCCTCTTCTGTCTTTCCTGTGACACCGTAAGCTCCTCTGGGGTCCCCACCGTCCCACTCACCCGGCGTCCCCAGTGACAAGGCTCATATCCGACACACACCAATCCTCTGAGTGTTTGCTAAGTCAAAGAAGGGACCAGGGACTTCCCTGGTGGTCCAGTGGTTAGGACTCTGAGCCGCCAATGCGAGGGGCACGGGTTTGATTTCTGGTCAAGGATCTAAGATCCCATATGCCACACAGCATGGCCAAATACATTTTTAAAAAATAACAACAAAGGGATGAATTCTAAGGATGTCAAGTGATCATCACCCAGGACAGAAGACAATGCTTGAATGGTCACAGAAACCAATTCCTCAGCTGAATGGCAGACAGGTAGGTCTGTATCAGTGTCAGGGAAAAAAACACCAGTTCTGTTCCTCACACCAGCAGGCTCCACGTGGACAACTGGTACCTGGGAAGGGGAGCAGGACGACCCATGCGGATACAGGAAAACAACGATTTCATTATGTGAATGGACACTCTCACAGTCCACCTCATCCTTTCCACAACGCCATTTCCCTTTATGTCTGATGCTGGCAAGAGCAGTGACTACTTGAGCACCTGTCTCCTCTGTGTGACTGAGAGCAGATTATAGGGATTATTTTATTTAATTCTTTAATTACTTCATTTAATCCTTTAATTCCCCTACACAAACACACACACACACAAACACACATATACACTGGAATACTACTCAGCCATAAAAAAGAATGGAATAATGCCATTTGCAAATAGATGGTGAAACAATGGAAACAGTGAGAGACTTTATTTTCTTGGGCTCCAAAATCACGCAGATGGTGACTGCAGCCATGAAATTAAAAGATGCTTGCTCCTTGGAAGAAAAGTTATGAGCAACCTGCTGCTGCTAAGTTGCTGCTAAGTCGCTTTAGTCGTGTCCGACTCTGTGCAACACCATAGATGGCAACCCACCAGGCTCCCCTGTCCCTGGGATTCTCCAGGCAAGAACACTAGAGTGGGTTGCCATTTCCTTCTCCAATGCATGAAAGTGAAAAGTAAAAGTGAAGTCGCTCAGTCGTGTTCGACTCTTAGTGACCCCACGGACTGCAGCCCACCAGGCTCCTCCGTCCAAGGGATTTTCCAGGCAAGAGTACTAGAGTGGGGTGCCATTGCCTTCTCTGATGAGCAACCTAGACAGCATATTAAAAAGCAAAGACATTACTTCACCAACAAAGGTCTGTCTAGTCAAAGCTATGGTTTTTCCATTAGTCATGTATGGATGTGAGAGTTGGACTATAAAGAAAGCTTAGTGCCAGAGAATTGATGCTTTGGAACTGAGGTGTTGGAGAAGACTCTTGAGAGTTCCTTGGACTCCAAGGAGATCCAACCAGTCCATCCTAAAGGAAATCAGTCCTGAATATTCATTGGAAGGACTGATGGTGAAGCTGAACTCCAATACTTTGGCTACCTGATGCGAAGAACTGACTCAAAGAAAAGACCCTGATGCTGGGAAAGATTGTAGGCAGGAGGAGAAGGGGATGACAGAGGATGAGATGGTTGGATGGTATCACCAACTCAACGGATGTGAGTTTGAGCATGCTCTGGGAGTTGGTGATGGACAGGGAAGCCTCGTGTGCTGCAGTTCATGGGGTCCCAAAGAGCTGGACATGGCTGAGCAACTGGACTGAACTGAATGGCATTTGCAGCAACATGGATGGAGCTAGAGATGATCATACTAAGTGAAGTGAGACAGAGAAAGACAAGTATCATACGCTATCCTTTATCTGTGGAATCAAAACAATGATACAAATGAACTTATTTATAAGCAGAGTCACTGACACCGAAGACAAGCTATGGCTATCAAAGGGCAAAAAGAGGGTAGGGATAAATTAGGAGGTTGAGATTAATACGACACTACATCAACAAGGACCTATAACCACTGCTTTGTAATACACTGGGAGTACTGGCTGAACCTTATTTCTGATGGGACACTTGACTGATGGAGCTCGGGGACCACTTTCAGACAATGGATTTCGTAGATGGAAAATGCTGGTGAAACAACACCTGCTCCAGTTTCAAAAACACATTGTTAAAATAAGAACTTTGCCAAATACTCTTTTTTTAAATGGATAAGTACCTCAAAGATGGATCTCAGAGGAAGGCAAGATAGAGGACGAGCCCATTTCAGTGCCCCCGTTGGGTCCACACTCGTCCCCACTGTGGGGGCTCCAGCAGGCACGTCTGGCTTCCAGCTAGCCAGGCACCTCTCAAGTGTCCTCCCCTTGGCATCTCAGCACCGGGCAGGGCACGTCCTCTGTGAGAAGAAGGAATCAGTGCCTTCCCTCTTGCTGTAACAAAGGCTGAGCGAGGCCGTCCTCCTTCGGTCCACAGCAGGGTGCCCCACTACCCCATACAGAACTCTGACATCTCTGAGATCACACAGGAGGAGAAGGCAACGCAGAACAGAAGACACGAGACTCCAAAAGGCAGGTAGAACGAAAGCAAACTGGGGCGCTGCCCCTGCCTGGCCATGTGGCCTTGGGCATGTCACCGAGTCTCCCAGGACTCAGTTTCCTCATAAATATAGTGGGTATGGTTCCTGCTCACAGGGTCACTGTGAGGATTTAAAGAGCAGTGACACGTGATGTATCCACACAGAGACTAGGACACGGACAGCACTCAGAGGCGGCCCTCATCACCAACAACATCATCACCATCGTCATCATGCACTTATTATTAGGCAGGCAAGCCAAGAGCCTAATACTAGGGAAGCAGAACAGCCCCTGTTTGTGAGCACCCCTCACTCACAGACAGCCACCACTTGCCGAAAATAAGCAGATAGAGAAAATGTGCACACGCAGAAGTGAAAGCCTGAGAACAGCGCCCATCCAGTCAGATGGACA
The DNA here is from genome assembly GCF_032452875.1 of Bos javanicus. Taxonomy (NCBI): domain Eukaryota; kingdom Metazoa; phylum Chordata; class Mammalia; order Artiodactyla; family Bovidae; genus Bos; species Bos javanicus. Next base: position 8,541,305 of record NC_083885.1, on the reverse strand, counting down.
TGGTCCATGCCTCACAGCTGGCTCATCACACAACCAGCCCCGTCCACACCCCACGGGCAGGCGGCACCACTGTGGCTCTCGGGACACGTCCCAGGCCACACTCCCAAGCGGACAAGGTGCCAGCGGACCCCAAAGCTCACCTCAGGAAGGTGCTCCAGCGGACTCCCTTCTAGTTGGAGTCTGCTCCCCTAGCGCCCAAAGGGAAAGAAAAACCAGAGGCAGGACTTCCAGCACAAGCTCCCGCCCCACACCCAGAGACTGGCAGGAGGCCCACACAGGAGGGAACCCAGTGCACCATCCTGCCCAGCGGCCTCGGAAAGTCAACAGGAGAATGATGGCCAAGACGTGAGAGTCCGGCTGAAGTTCATCTTCTTTGTCAGAAGCCAGGCCTTGGGACTCCTACTGTTTAAAATATGCACCTTTTATATACAGATAAAATATATAAATACATACAAAAACATACTTAAATAAAATCCACTTGCTTCTCACCCTTATCTCATTGACTGTCATCTCACTTGACCAACAGAGAAACTGAGGCACAGACAGGTCAAGCAAACCTGCCTCGGATCACACAGCTCCTAGGAGGTGGTGGAGCGGGGGATCTGAACTATGAGCCTGGACCCAGAGTCCAGGTGTCCTTGTGGTCGTTTGGCACCAAGGTGGCTGCTGTCAACTTTCTCCCCACCTGGGCAGGTCTCATCTTCTCCAAGAGGAGATTCCCCATTCTTTGAACCTGAGCTGGCCCCGCGGACCTGAACAAGTGACTTTCTCAGGCTAGGTCACAAGAAGCCCTGTGACTCTTGGAACACACATCCCGGGGGGATACCAGGCACCGTGTAAGGAGCCCGATGACCCTGGGACTGCCACGCAGTAGGTGCTCAGCCAACATTTTCAGCTGAGCCCGGGCTACCGGCCATCATCACCACAGCACCAGACACAGGAGCAAAGATTCTGGAAACTTCCAGACCAGGGGACATGCCAGCCAAGTACCACCTCAGTCCAGGCCACAGAGAGAAGAACCACCCAGCTGTTGTTGCTGATGTTCAGTCACTAAGTCGTGTCTGACTCTTTTGCCACCCCATGGACTAAAGCTCACCAGGCTCCTCTATCTGTGGGATTTCACCTGTTTCCTCCAGGACAGGGACCCCATCCCTTCCTCCTCTCTCTTAGCAAAACTGGGGGCCCAGTATGATGGCAAATATGGGCGTGGCACTGCACACGGAACAGCTCCGTCATGACACGGTCCAAGGGGGAATGTGTGACATTTTACGGTTCTAAGCAAAGCAAACACATGACTTCAGACCAAGGTTTCTTAATTTTTCAGGAAGAAATACACTTTTTCTTCTTCCTTTTTAACATTTTCTTTTAATTTTACATGGCTGTGCCAGGGCTTAGTCGTGGCATGCGGGATATAGTTCCCTGACCAGGAATTGTGCTTCTCAGGTGGCTTAGTGGTAAAGAATTTGCCTGCCAACGCAGGAGACTCAGGAGATGTGGGTTTGATCCCTGGGTTGGAGAGATCCCCGAAGGAGGAAATGGCGATCCACTCGAGTATTCTTGCCTGGAAAATCCCAAGGACAGAGGAGCCTGGTGGGCTACAGTCCACAAGCTTGCAAAGGAGCTGGACACAGCTTAGCAACTAAACAACAACGACAACCCCAGCATTGAAGTGCAGTCTCTTAGCCACCGGACCACCAGGCGAGTCCCCAGGCCAAGGTTTCTATACTTACAATTCTATACTGGATAATTATTTGGGGTGGGGGCTGTCCTATGCATTGTAAGATGTTTAGCAGTACCCCTGGCCTCAACCTGCTAGATGCCAGAAGCAACCCCCTCCAAATAACCAGGACTAAAAGTATCTCCAGGCATTGCCGAATGCCCCCGCGTGGGTGGGATGGGATCCCCCGGCTGAGAACCACTCCCTGCTGTGCACAGTGAGACCCGTGGGCGTCTGCCTTCACCCAGGCCCACACAGGAGGCTGTGACACCTGTCCAGAGGCCAGAGGCCACCTCCAGTGACCCCAGAGCCACACACGGGTGCTGTCTTCTGCAGACCCCACAGTAACCTGCAGACTCCTGCTGACTCAGACCCCTAAGGCAACACTATAGCTGGGGCCCCCAGGACACCACCTCTATATCAAGAGGCTGGAAATGAGGTGCTGAGTGGCCTCCAGGGCTCAAAGGCCTGTTCTCTCTAGGTGGTCAGGAGAGCACCTTTTTAAAGCAATTTACCCCCAAATCGGCTTCTGTGTCACTTTACAAACACGACACAGCCATCTCACATAGGCTCGCCCGTGCAGTTCAAAAACACAAAGGTGTTCACACCACCCCTCGGCTGAAAACCCTTCAGTGGAGCCCTACTGCTCTCCGGAGAAAGTCCAAACACCTAAACAAGACTCTGCTGCCCCGGACAGGCTGGCCGCCGCTCGTCACCCACAACAACGGCAAAAGCAAAAGCAGCCGTGCGCACCGGTCCAGGGCTGCGCGCCGTGCTCAGCCTTCTGATCCAGCGGCTCATCTGTTCATTCGCAGCAGTGACCCTGTGCGTGGACAGCAATATCGTCCCCATTCTGCAGACGGGAGAACCGGATCTCAGCAGGGGATGGAACGTGCCTACGCTCACGTGGCCTATCTCATCAAACCCTGCTGGGGTCAGGCTCCACGCTGCCTGCACCTAATCCAATAGTGCAGCTCTGTGAGGACTGGGGTCTAACTCAATGACTGCCGTTATCTCCAGCACCTAGAATAGTGCCTGGCAGAGCAGGCATTCAAATGTGGATAGATGGAAGGAGGGACGGAAGCTACCGGTGAAGGAAAGAAGGAAGGCTGGAAGGAGGGGAGGGTGGAGGGGTGGGAGGACGGGCGGGTGGGAGGACGGGGAGTGGGAGGACGGCGAGTGGGAGGACGGGCGGGTGGGAGGACGGCGAGTGAGTGGGAGGAGGGAGTTGCTAGAGCAGTACCTACCAAACTTGGCTAGCTATGAGGATCACCTGGGAAGCTCATTAAAATACTGAATCCCAACCACCCTGGTGAATGACAGTCATCCTTGGCCACCCCAAGGAGGAGGAGGAACTGCTCTTAGGGGTAACCAGGGAGAACCATAGGGTGTGGATTTCAGGAAGCAAAACCCTGTCTCACAACCATCAGGACCGTCAGGAGAAAGTTCCAGAGGCCTGCACACCTTCAAATGCCCCTCACCAGGTGCTTCTGGCGCTCGGCCAGCTGGCCGACACGGGCCGGCCATCCGCTCTCAATGCGGGGGGGCACCTGTGTTTACCGTTGGGCCTGTCCTGCCCCTGCAGGCCCCCGCCCCCGCCCCAGCTGCCACAGGTCTCTGGGCCACCTGGGAGGTCTGAGGCCAATGTAAACAAAATCAGGGGGAAAGCCGGGCACTGTCAAAGCAGGCCCTCTGGCTCAGTGCTGTTGAAGGTCATCTTGGCTCCAGAGTCAGGAGAAACCTTTTGGGAAGCTATTTAGTCTCGCTCATGATAAAAGAAACCAAAGAGCCATGTCACACTATCAGAGTCCACCTGTGAACCGCCAAGTTCAGAACCCCATGGCAGTGTGGGAGGAGATGTGGAGAACTAGAGGGGCCCCCACCACCTCAGGAGCTTCTACGGGATGTGATCCAACCGTCCTTTAAAGTTAAAAATAACTCGTGCCCTCTAACTCAGAAATTACACATGGAGGACGCTATCCTTCAGATAAACCCAACCTGCGTGCATGAAAGAATAATGCAAAGGTGACCCCCACACACAGCTGGTGGAAATGTAAAATAGTGCGGCCACTTGGGAAGCAGTCTGGGGGGTTCCTAAAATGATCAAACAAAGTTCCTGCATTGGCTGAGGAGCAGCCCTACCCCTGGGCACACACCCAGGAGAAACGAAAACACACAGCCGCACAAAAATTCATTCACGAAAGCTCACAGCGGCAGGATTCATACCCGCCAAAAAGAGCAAACAACCCAAATTTCCATCAGCAGATGAACGGGTCAACAAACTGTGGAATATTTGTAGAACGGAATATTACCCGGCCACGTAAAGGAACGAAGTCCTGAGACACACACAACACGGATGGATCGTGAAAACGTGGGAAACGCTCTGTTAAGTGAAAGAAGCCAGTCGCAGAAGGCCACGCACTGTGTGATTCCTTCCATAGGAAGTGTCCAGAACAGGGCAATGGAAAGGAGATGAGAGGCTGCTTAGGGCAGGAGAGGTGGAGGAGGACCAGATGGATGGCTGCAGGATACAGGGCTTCATTTAGGGGTGATGAAACGTTCTAAAAACTGTGGTGGCTGCACATACCTGGGAGTATACCAATCTGTGAATGGATGAATTATAAGGTATGTGAATTGTATCTCCATAAATCTGCTAGCAAAAGAAGAGAAGAATCCATGTACAGCTAATAGCAAAAGACTGGAAAAACCCAAAGCGTCCATCTCTAGGGGTTAAACTGTCACACTGTAGCCAGAATGCTATGTGGCGATGAAAGGCAAAGGCAGATCAATATGCTGATAAGAAACCACCTCAATGGTTAACTACCAGGGGGCTTCCCCTGGCAGCTCAGTGGTAAAGAATCTGCCTGCCGGTGCAGGAGAAACAGATTTAATCTCTGATCCAGGAAGATCCCACGTGCCTCAGAGCAACTAAGCCCGTGCACCATACCTATACAGCCTCTGCTCTAGAGCCGGGGGGCCACAGCTACTGAAGCCCGCGCCCAGGGGCCTGAGATCCACAGCAAGAGAAACCACTGCAAGGAGAAGCCTGCACACCACAGTAGAGAGTGGCCCCAGCTCGGCACAGCCAAAGAAAGGTCCAGGCAGCAACGAAGACCCAGCACAGCCAAAAATAAAGAAGTAAAAAATATTTTAAAGAAAACTATTAAATTTAAAAAAGAAATTGAAGTGCAGAAGTATGTGCAGTAGGTACTTATTTGTGTAAAAAAACAACACACACACATCACGCAAGCACAGAATACATCTAGAAGACCACAGAACCTGGGCAGGAGCTGGCCTCTGGAGCCTGGGGTGGGACTGGGGAAGAGAGACATTCATTTATGAATTGTCTGATTTTCCCCCAAGTGTATGCTTTAATTTCTCAATTTAAAATAAGTCAATAAAAACTCATTTAAGCAAGTCTCTGCAACTGTACATTGCTTAAGTCTCTGGACTCTGAGTGAAAAAGGGGGCTTAGGAACTTGAGGATCTGAACCCACTGCCCAACATAAGGGGGGAGGAGAAAAGAAGCCGCCTCCACTCGGAGCAGAGCTTCACTGGAGGGCTCCACACACTCAGCGATGTGCTCTGTCCACATGGAGTAAAGCACAGGCCTCTCGCTCTGCTGTCTGCACTAAAACACACATCTGGCTACCAAGCGATGACTCCACAAGCTCTGGCCAGTGAGCCCTCAAGAGGGCACACGGCTTGACCATCAACGCAGACCGAACAGTCCCCGACGCCGTGAGATGGTGCGCTCAGCCCCCAGCAGCCCAGGCGAGCTGTCTGGAGGTCATCTCCAAGCTGGCCCACGCACGCTTCCGCTCCTTCACCAGGGCTTTCCTGGCCGACATCCCCCACCTGCCCCAAACCCCATCAGAGACCCAGACAAAGCGACGCCACTTTTCCTTTTCAGAAGAAGGTGTCGAACCAACGACAGCTGCAGGGCCCACTGCCCGGGCGGGGAGGCGAGAGGTACTCACGGAAGCCCTCGATCTTGTCGGCCGTCTTGCTCCAGGCCACCTGCCGCGTCTCCATGATCACCTGGACGGTCCTCCGCTCCGGGGTGGACTTGCGGAAGCTGAACACGGTCATGACGGTGCCCAGCTCCAGGGCCCGCTTGATCTGACTCTTCTCGTACTCCGGGAGGGTGTCCACGTTGGCCATGGTGCTCGCCGTCGTCTGCTGCCCAGTGGGGGAGGCGAGGAGGAAGCAGGTGAACAAGGAGGCTGGAGGCAGGAAGCAAGGGGGAACTGGTTTCAGTTAACTGAGCGGGCTTCGGTTAACAGGAGGAAGCTTCAGAAGCCAAAACCTGTCTCATGCCCATCAGGATGAGCTTGGGGAGAAGGCGCTGGTGGCAGGGGGGCTCACCAGCCGCTCAGACGTTTAAATGGAAGCAAGGTGTGGGTGGAGCCCTTGATCTCCGTGACCCAACCGTTATCCCGGCTTTGAATAACCAAATCACCCCAACCTGGCCGCCACCTCTCCCTCCCCACGCAGCTTTATGCTGTAGAATATTTGAATAGCCAAAGAAGCCCAGGCTGGCTCCTGTCCCCAACCCCGACACCCACCCAGAGACTTCGAACCACCCCTTTACTTCCCGAGTGGAGCCGGGAATAGAGAAAAACCTTCCAAGTGGGTCCGTGGAGACCTCTGCATGGAAATGGAGCAGAAAGGGCAGAAAACAGCAGGGCCCGGCAGCCCCGCGTGTAGGCTCCCACTGACCGTGTGGCCCTGGGCAGGCCGCGTGACCCCTGGGAGCCCGACTCTGACCGGGACAGTCAGGAAGCCACCAGCGAAGCAAAGCACCTGGTGTGCGGCTCGGCTTCCGGGGGTGTCCCTGGTGACCCCTCATCCTCCTGAACAGTCAGAGCTTCCCAGAGAGGAGCCTGGGCCCCAGATCTCAGAGCCTCCCTTGTCTGGCTCCTCTTACGCCCACATCTAGCCCACCAGCAAACCCAGAAAGCAGTGGGTCTCCCTGCTTCCCTGCTCCCTCCAGGGGTCTTATACACGTGGGTCACTCTGGCCGCCTGCTCCCACCCCAGACCCTGGAGTGAACTCTGAGACCAGGAATCAAAAGGATGCTTTAAGAAGAGTGAAAGGGGACGTAGGCATACCTGCGGCTGATTCACGTTGATGTGTGGCAGAAACCAACACGGTATTATACAGCAATTATCCTCCGATTAAAAATAAATGAATTAAAAAAAAACAAAAACAAGAGTGGGACTTCCCTGGTGGTGCAGTGGATAAGATTCCACCTGCCAACGGAGAGGACACAGGTCAGGCTTAGCTCCTGTTACTGTCCACCATTTCCTGTATCTTTTCTCCCCCTTTCCCACTCAGTCTTCATATATATATATATATATGTTGGAGTATCGTTGTTTTACAATGTTGTGTAAGCTTCTGCTGTACAACAAAGTGAATCAGCTATGCGTGTACCACACACTGGAGGAGGAGGTGGCAAGCCACTCTGGTATTCTTGCCTGGGAAATCCCATGGATAGAGGAGCCTGGCAGGCTGCAGTCCATGGGGTCGCACAGTCAGACACGACTGAGAAGGCACACGTGTGCATATTCCGTGTATCCGTTCCCTTTAGGACCTCCCTCCCACCCCCTACCCCACCCCACCCCTGGAGGTCAGCATGAGCTCAGCACAAGCTCAGCTCCCTGTGCCCCGCAGCAGTGCCCCACGAGCTGTTCATTCCACGCATGGTAGGGAGCGTACGTGTCAGCGTCGCTCTCTCAGGGCGTCCCACCATGCCCTTCCTCCCCCGTGCCCAGAGCCACTCTCTACACCTGGGTCTCTATCCCTGTATCTTTCTTATCTCGTCCCCACCTCCAAACCCCTTTAGGTTCCCACAGTTCTTACTTTGCAGAGAAGCTGGGTGTTCAGCCAGGGCTGCCTGGGCCTCCCCACAGCCTCTGTGCCAAGCTGCTCCAAATCAGGGCCTCAGCTGTTCCAGCTGTATAATGGGAATAACACCACCCTCGAGGGGCTCTGGATGGACTAGACCCCACAATGTTTGTACAGCCCCCAGTCAATCCTATAGGAAATCAACCCTGAATATTCACTGGGAGGACTGATGCCGAAGCTCCCAATACTCTGACCACCTGATGCACAGAGCCAAGTCACTGGAAAAGACCCTGATGCTGGGAAAGATTGAGGACAGAAGGAGAAGGGGATGACAGAGGATAAGAACTTGGACGGCATTACCAACTCAATGGACGTGAGTTTAAGCCAACTCCGGGAGATGGTGAAGGACAGGGATGCCTGGCGTGCTGCAGTCCACAGAGTCGCAGAGAGTTGGACACGACCGAGCGACTGAACAACAACACAAACAGCATCTAGCAGGGCCTCCGATGATATTAATCGGACAGCTGATCAAAGCATTAACCAAGGGTCACCTGCACGACAGGCATGGACAGCGGACGCGCACGCAAACGAGGGGTGAGGCCCGTGCCCGGGCCCTGTCCTTTGCCCCCTTTACCCTCCACCCACAGCCGGGGCACCTCCCAGGTGTGCTGACAGCCCAGCAATAAAGTCATGAATTACACCTACTCTCCACCCATCAGGAAACGCCAGCTCCATGATTCTGCAGAAGCAGAGACGTGGGGGTCTCAAGGGAGCAGCAGGAAGGGGTCCCCAGCTGAGTCTAAGGTGAGGCTGGGAACTTAACAGTGCTCAGAGGAAGCTTCTAGGGGAAGACAGATCTGAATCCAATCTTTAAAAGAGATGAAGCGGAAGGGGACGGTGCTCTAGTCGAAGGAACTGGCTAAAACAAAAGCCCAGGGGCCAAGGGTGTGCAGGAACCCTGCCTGATCCGAGCCTCCCGCCTCACCACCCCCTATTCCAGGTCAGGGGACGAGCAAGGGGCCTGAGGCCGGTCTCCGCCCTGGAAAACCTGCTGTTCATTGGCCCTCCCGGGTGCCTGCACCTGCCGTATCAGATTCATCTCATTTATCTCAGAAATACTGGCGCTGCAAACTCAAGGCCTGAGAGGTGAAATCACGTGATCAAGGTCATGGAGACATGTGGCAACATCAGGATGGGAACCCCATGCCCCTGCTCCTTCAGCAACCCCCTTCTGGAATTCACAATCTGGTCAGATAGTAACTAACCGCGCAGAGATATCAAAGGACTCGTCCAAGGTCACACAGCTGCAAAGTGTCAGAAGCAGGACAATGCTCTCGAGTTCCCCACTCCCAGGTGCAGCAGGGAGCAAATAGGAAACATACCACCTCTCACAACACCGCCACGTAAGCCAGCCGACCTGGAAGCACGACCCTCGGTTCTTTCTGACTCTGGGAGGGCCCTGCACTAACCTTCCCAGGATTCTGGTCACTCCCCATTCAGAAGCCCAGTGGACTGGCTCAACCATAAACATCAAGTCTCTCATGTCCTTCTCTAAGAACCAGGAAAGCATCCTTACGGCCACAAGATCCCTGGAGTCAACCACTAAAGTCCACCAGCTCCCAACTCGGGCTTTCAGGGTTCAACGCTTCAGCAACTAAGACAAGGTCTCCAAGGCCTTGACCCCGGAGGAGGGCACTAGCCATCACCGGCAACTTCTATTTTGCTTCTGCTTTCAAAAAAAAAAAAAAATGAAATAGGCTTGAAGTCCCTTTCTTGTTCCTGTTTCTCATCCTCCCTGGGTAATTTTATAAAATGATTTACGGTGTTAAACACAAATGAGGCCGAGATTTAATAAGATCCTACTTTTCATGTTCTCCTGTTTGAAATAAACTTCTGGGAAAGACAAATTATCATATGACATCGTTTTTATGTGGAATAAGGGATAAATGAAGTCATCTACAAAGCAAATAAAGAGTCACAGATGTAGAAAACTTATGGTTCCTGGTCGAAAGGGGAGCATAGATTGAGACTGGTATTGACACATGCCCACTACTATACACAGAGGAGGTAACTAATAAGGACCTACCGGATAGCTCAGGGAACTCTACTCAATACTCTGTAATGACCTCTATGGGAAAGAATCTAAAAAAGAGTAAACATATGTATATATATATGGGCTTCCTCAGTGGCTCAACTGCAAAGAATCAGCCTGCAAGGCAGGAGACATGGCTTCGATCCCTGGGTCGGGGAGATCCCCTGGAGGAGGACATGGCAACCCACTCCAGTGTTCTTGCCATGGAAAATCCCGTGAACAGAGGAGACTGGCAGGCTACAGTCCATAGGATGGCAAAGAGTCGAGACAACGGAAGCAACTGAGCACACATAACACATGTGTATATATATAACTGACCCATTTTGCTGTACAGCAGAAACTAACACATTTTAAGTCAACTATATGCCAATAAAGATTAAAAAAAAAAAAATGCAAGGACCCAGAACCAGGAAACAGGAGAGTTTTCTTCTCTTTAAGGCTCTCTGCACACGTCAGAGCAGGGCAGGATTTCACACAAAATCCCACAAGTCAATTCTCTTGGACACCTGGCACAGTCGCATCCCTGAGAGAGGACAGCCCCTCTGAGGGCAGGAGGGGTGTTACCACTGCATGTCACACCCACCTGCAGAAACAGGGTTACTCATATTCTCACTGGAGGAACTCAGCAGGGTCAGCCATGGCACGTACGGGTGTGCCTTAGTTGCACTTTTTTTGGGGGGGCAACCTGCGAGCATCTATTAAAACGTAAACATGCATCTGCTTTGATCCAGCATTGTGCAGAAAAATGCACAAAATTATCTGTAAGAGGAAAGAACAGGAAACAATTCAGCTGCTCATGAATGGGTTGGGGGGGCGGTATCCCTTACATGACGGGACACACACGTTAAAGAATTGTTGTTTAGCTGCTCAGTCACATCCGACTCTTACGACCCCACAAGCTGTAGCCCACCAGGCTCCCCTGTCCATGGGATTTCACAGACAGTAATACTAGAGTGGGTTGCCATTTCCATCTCCTGAGGATCCTCTTGATCCAGGGATCAAACTCATGTCTCCTGAATTGGCAGGCAGATTCTTTACCACTGAGCCACCCGGGAAGTGAAGTGAAGTGAAGTGAAATCGCTCAGTCGTGTCCCACTCTTTGCGACCATGACTGTAGCCTATCGGGCTCCTCCGTCCATGGGATTTTCCAGGCAAGAATACTGGAGTGGGTTGCCATTTCCTTCTCCACCAGGGAAGCCCACATTAAAGAATGTTCAGTAGCTACTGAAAAGAAGGAGGAAGATTTACAAGTACTGTGATCTGGAAAGATTTGTGAGGCAGATGAAAAACAGTTATAAACTAATAAATATTATTACATGTTTAAAAAGGCTGTCTTTTGCCATATGTGAAATAGATCATCAGTCCAGGTTCAATGCATGAGACAGGGCGCTCAGGGCCAATGCACTGGGATGACCTTGAGGGATGGGATGGGGAGGGAGGTGGGAGGGGGGTTCAGGATGGGGGACACATATACAACTGTGGCGGATTCATGTCAATGTATGGCAAAAACCACTACAATATTGTAAAGTAATTAGCCTCCAATTAAAATAAATTAATTGTTTAATGATTTTTTTTAAAGGCTGTCTGCTTATAAACCTAGGAGGAATGGTTATTTTTGGAGAGTGGGAGAAGGTAAAGGGTCTGACCATCAGCTTACGACTGATTTAAGTGCTAACATAATGGATGAGCTTTTCTGCTTTGAGTTTTTAGTGTTTTCTAAGTGAAGACACAGTTTCAAAAGTTTTCTCATTTTCAATTTTCCACCAATTCCACTCAGCCCAAGGGCCATTTATGGGGGTCCTGGCTTTGCCTCCTCCAAAGGAGTTTCACAAGCTTGGGGGGAAGGGGGTGAGCATCATTAGGCAATTTGAGCATCAGGGAACCCTGCAGTGGTGCACACTCGGCATTCGTCTCTAATAAAAAGAACTGCCTGGGATGGCCAGGGACTCAAGACTGCCTGCAAGCCTGTAGCTGCGGATGTTGGCCAGGGCCCCCACGCAGGGCCCTTAACCAGAGGGTCAAGAAGTGGCAGATGAGCCCCAACTCTGCATATAGCCCCGGGATGCAGGCCTGGGTGGCCCAAGTATCCAGGGGAAGAAACTGGGGCTCAGAGAGTCTTCGACGTGCCCAAGGTTACACAGCTGGAACCGAAATTCTAATTACGTTGACTGACAAGGCCACCTGTTTCCCGTGCGAGTCACCCCCACCCGCCCAGCCCACACTTTCTTACTCTAGTTCAAGATCAGGGTGCTAGAAGAGCCATCCCAGGCCCCCTCTGGAATCCAGCTGCCAACACCCCCTCCCCATGAGTGCACACCCCGCTCGTCTTTCCCTCGAATTCTTCTGCTGTGGGGGTAACCACCTCTCCACGATTCCACAACGTAACCAGGAAAACGCACAGTCGCACAAACATACTTATGCACACCACTGTGGGGCAGGACAGGGAACCCTGGATCCCCCGAAAACTCTCCAATCTCTCAGGGCAAGGGGCTGCGCCTTCCTTGGTATCGCTCGCCACCCACCCAGCCGCAACCACCTGTGTAGTGCGAGGAAGTGCCAGGGGCCGGCCGGCGCTTGGAGTCCACAAGCCGTGGGCACAGAGGTGGCCAGGAAACACGCCCGACTCCACGCGGGACCCCCAGGGCCACCGGAGCCTAGAACTCAGGCGCTGGCGCGAACCCCCGACCGCAAGCCGCGCCGCTTCCTCCGGTTCCCATTCAAAGCCGGGCTGCCCCGGGGCATCAACCGACGGAGTGGCGCCGGTCAGGGGTGAGGAAGTGGCCGTCCCCGCCCGGACGCTGGGCACAGCGAGCGGGGGGCCGGGCGGCGTGCCCCACCCCTGCCCGCGCCAGCTGAGCCCCACGCAGGACCCCCGCCCTGGACGCGGCTTTCCGGGCGCGCGTGCCCCGGGCGCACGTCCCCCGGGCGCCCCCGCCCGACCCGGCCACTTACCTGGCCGCGCCTCCGCCGCGGGTCCGGGCTCCGGGTCCCGCGCGCAGCCGCCCGCTGTCCAGGCTCCGGGCACTCCCTGCCGCGCACGCCCTCCGACGCGGGCGCTGCTACTTCTCCTTCGGCCGCGGCCGCGCGCCACGTGACTCCTCCGGGGCCGCCCCCTGCGCCCCGGCCCGCCCCACCCCCGGCCCCGAGGCGGGCCCAGCGCCGCCCACTGCTCAGAGCACCCAGGGCGCCGCGTGCTCCCTCCCCGAGGGCGGGCCAGCCTCGGGACCGCGCCTCCGCGGGCGGAGGAAGAAACTGAGGCAGCGGGAGGGGAATCCACCTGCCTGCCCCAGGTCTCTTGCAAGGTGGAGCGAGAATGTCCAGAGGGACCAGCATTTATGGAGCGCTTACTGCACACGTGTGCTTACTGCACACATGCATTCAATACGCTCCCCTGTAATCCCCGTGAATTGGCAGTTCATGGTCCTACTGTGAGATCGTCACTGAGTCTGCGCAGGTGTCTGACCGCCTCTTACTACATGGTGCAAACCACAAATACCCTAAGCTCAGCTTCCTCATCTGTCAGACAGGATCAAAGTCCCAAAAGTTTGTTCTAGGGAACATGGAATACCAAGAGAACTGACCTCTCGTTTTCCCAATGAGAGATTATTTTATGGCGCACTCTATAAACTTCTAAGCATATAGATGACACCGTCAAGTGCCTAGTGATGGGATTTAGTTGATTCATTGAGCTACACCAAGCCTATTTCAAGTCGCATATTGTATGATGTAACATGTTCTTTGAGAAATATTGCTCTTTTCCTCTTTCCTGTTTCACGGAGCTGTTTCATTCAGACCTTTCATATGCATCTTGGACGTGTCCGTTGTGACGAGAGCCAGCCTTTCTATCACCTATAGAGCTGTCAGGACACGTCAGGTTCTACTCCTGAGCCACTTGACTTACAGCATTTTTTTAAAAATCTATGAATGTTGCTCTGGCATATTTTCAGTATGATATCTAAAGCCACAGGGCTCGTGTGCTGACTTTAGGCAAGCTGGACTCATTTGTCACTGCTCCTAGCCCAGGGGTGTACACTTGCTATTTCCTATAGATCACTTATTGCATGGCTTTTTAAAGAAATCCTTGAAACCACTTGAAACCATGGGACCACCTCCCCAGGAATGATAAATCTGGGTTAAATTTCTTTGCTTTTTTTTTTTTTTAAGAACTTCAGTTTATATTTCCATCAATCCTTTTTATCGTTTCTATTTTGGTACATGTTACCTAATGTACATGATACAGTGGTACAACCGCGTATGTGTAGAATTTATTATTACAAAGTCCATGTGTGTAGTGGATCATGTTAAATTTCTTGCTGATCAGATGAAACTAAAGGCAATTGGCTTTGGAAACCACTGTGGGAAGCCCTGGCTCCTCTTCTCGGTCCAGACAGGTGCTGATTGGAGATCTCCCTGGTCCCCGGGAATCAAGCAAGAAAGAAGAACACGGAGCACCTACTTCAGCTTACTTTTCTTGTGAGCCTACAGCATTTTTGGAGTTAAAATGTCTGTTGTGTTTGAGATAGCAGTTTGATTTTTTTCATATTTTTAATTGCTTTTCCTCTTTTTCACGGTTTTCACCTTTTCAGGTGAACAGCTAAAGGAATCCAATGCGATGAATGGGAGTGTTTGGGGCTCCACGTCGCCTCTTTTTCTGCAACTCGTTTGTTCAGAATAAAGTCACTGCGATAGTAGCCCTGGTTCTGGGAAGGCTCAAATACAAAATGACATTTCTTCTCCAAGGCATAAGGGGTGGGGGGAGAAGCCACCCTGTATATTCAGATATACATGTGGTGGAAAGTCCCCATCACAAGTTAGCTATTCTAGGGCTCAAGGGCATTAAATGGGGGCGTGGGGGGCGGTGGAAGCAGAATTTGAACCCGAGTCTGTCTGGTGCTGGAGCCCGTGGGCGCACAGGCCTGTGACCCATCCCCGGCATTACTAGGAGGAATGCAGGCGGGGAGAAGTGCGCGTGTAACCACTCCGCTTAGATTCACAAATGGGTCAGGAAGTGACCTCAAAGGGTGGAGGGAACTTTCTTTTCCTTTTCATATAAAAAGAAAGAAGAAGGCGGAGGGAGGGAATAATCTGAAAGAAAACTGTGTTTTAATCAGCATTGTCTGGACTTGCTATTCTGTCCCCCACCAGTCCTCAAGGATGATCGTGTTTTTCTTCATAACCCTTTTCCATGTGCTAGCAGCCATGGTGTATGGGACCATTAGCACCCCCAACCCTGTGCCTCAGTTTCCCTCTCTGCAAAAATGGGTATAACAACTGTACCTACCTCCCAGGGGTGATTAGAAGGATCAAATGAGACAACAAAGCGATAAAACAGGCAAAACAGTTCAGCCATCAGGATTGACTATTTTCAGTATTGTTATTGGAAGGAAGAAGAAAAAGGCCCATGCTGCAGTGAGAAAGTGTGGATTTGGAGGACATGGAGATCTGGGTTCAAATTCCAAGGCCACTTCCTTAGCTGTGTGACCTTAAGCTGGTCAGTTACCCTCTCTGAACCTTCAATTTCCCCATCATTCAACCTACTTTTGGGATACTGAGAACAGGCAACCTGTAGGGATGGAAAGTAGATTAGTAGTTGCCTGGGACTGAGGGGAACATGGGGGGTCTTGGAAGGGGTATAGGGTTTCTCTGTGGAGGGATGAAAATATTCTAAAATAGATTGTGACAATGGCTGAACAGCTCTGTGAAGATACTAAAGGCCACTGAACTGTAGGCTTTAGATGGGTGAACCGTATGTGATGTGAATTATGTCTTAATAAAGCTATTGAAAAAGAAAATAACCTACCTTAGAAGGCTGTTTAAAGAATGAATGGCTAACACAGCTTAGCACAACACAGCCTTCAATAAAGTAGCAGTTGCTCACATAATAATCATGATTAGAGAGTAGGTCTTCTGAACCTGGCCCTCCTCGCCCTGCCAGTGGCCACAGTGGCCAGGCCAAGGCCCACTGCCCTGCCCCAGAGCCTTGCCAGCCTCCTCCCTCCACCCCCACAGCCAAAAACAGCCGAAAACCCCTGAGAGGCTTTGAGTTTGGCTTCGTTTCCTGATATTGTTCAGAGAAGTGCATGTCCCCTGGGGACAAGCCGAGTCTCAGCTGCTGGGTGGCAGGACTCTGAGAGGAAGTACCACCCAGAACTGGCTTCCAGACCTGGTCAGGGTCAGGCCCGACATAGAAACTTCTGCGTGAGAGTGGTCAGACCCCCACACCCCATTTTTTCCCAGCTTTATTGAGGTATAATTAGTATACAAAAAAAAAAAAAAACCTGCACACAATCAAAGTGCACAATCTGATGAATTTGGACTTCTGCATACACCCATGAAACTGTCAGCGCATTCAAGGCAATAAATACCCATCACCTTCAAAATTTTCTTATGGATTTATTATTGCTGTCATGTTTTGGCCATTTTTAAAGCTGGTTCTTTGGGTTTTGTTTGCTTGTTTTTTGCTATTGAGTTGTAGGAGTCTCCTATTCAAATCGAGGGCTGCTTGGAAAAACCTCTGTTACTGTAGTTTTAATTTGGGCTTCTCAAAAAATAGGCAGGAGACCTAAATAGACATTTCTCCAAAGAAGACATACAGATGGCCGACAGGCACATGAAAATATGCTCAACACCTTTTTAACAGAGAAATGCAAATCAAAACTACAATGAGGTACCACCTCACACCAGTCAGAATGGCCATTATTTAAAAGTCAACAAATAACAAATGCTGGAGAGGGCATGGAGAGATGGGAACCCTCCTACGCTGTTGGTGGGAATGTAAGTTGGCGCAGCCACTGTGGAAAACAGTATGGAGGTTCCTCGAAAAACTAAAAATAGAATTATCATATGATCTAGCAATCCCACTCCTGAGCATATATCCAGACAAAACTAATCCAAAAAGATACATGCACCCCTATGTTCATAGCAGCGCTAGTCACAATAACCAAGATATGGAAACAACCGTCAAAAGACGGATGCATGGATAAAGAAGACGTGGTCCATATATATAATGGAACATTACTCAGCCATAAAAAAGAAGGAAATAATGCCATTGTCAGCAACATGGTTGGGCCTAGAGATTATCATACGAAGTGAAGGTAAGTCAGACAGACAAAGACAAATAGCATATGATATTGCTGACACTGTGCAATCTAAAATATGGTACAAACAGGGGACTTCCTCGGTGGCCCAGTGGCTAAGTCTCCACGCTCCCAACGCAGGGGGCTCAGGTCCAATCCCTGGTCAGGGAACTAGACCCCACATGCCCAACTAAGAGATACTGCATGCTGCAGTAAGCCCCATAACAGCCAAATACATAAAATACATGTCAAAAATAATAATAAAAAATAACACATGACACCAATAAACTTATTTGAGAAACAGACTCATGGACACAGAGAACAGACTTGTGGTTGCCTAGGAGGAGCCGGGGGTAGGGATGGAGCGAGAGCTGGGGTTAGGAGATGCCCACTATTATCTATAGGATGGATAAGCAACAAGGGCCCACTGTATGGCACAGGGAACTATATTCAACACCCTGCAATGGGCCAAATGGTGAAGAATGTGAAACAGAATGTGTGTGTGTGTGTGTATTTATGTATGTACATGTATATATATTTATGTGTATATGTAGGTATAACTAAGTGAATTTGCTGTGCAGCGGAAATTAATGCAACATTGTAAATCAACTATCCTTGAGTAAAATAAATTATCAAAAACTATAAATAAGATTAACGAGGCTGTTTGGGCAAAGCTGATCAATGCCCCTGGAACAGCGGTTCTTGCCGTGTTGTTCTCAATTTCAGTTTGGTGATTAACGTGAGGTGGTCACCCAGTGAAAATGTATGGGCCTTATGCTTACAACCTGTGCAATCTTATGTTAGATCTCAATTTAAAAATTAGCATTTTAAAAGGCTGTTCAATTTGTTAACAGGCTGTTTCTATGCTTCTGCCTTCTGTGTTTTCAACATAAGCTTCACTGAGCACATCTTAGCTATACCAGAAAAACAAAAGTGTTTCACAATCAAGGCCGTTACAGTCACAGGTCCAGCAGAGGTCAGTCTGGAAGGCGGTTGATGAGCGTGAACTGAGGGGAGCCCCAGGGATGTGGCCACGTCCCGTTTTGGTGGGGTGCTGGCGTCACGGATGAGTTCTATGTGTGAGAATTCACTGAACTGTACACTTGTCTTCAGTGCACTTTCTTCATTATGCTGCGCATCAATAAAAACATTAAAATATAAGGCCTTTAGCTAAAGGGAGAAGGAAGCATTTAAAATCTTTGCAGTTGACCAAAATCGGTAACATTTATTGAATACCTACCTAGAACCAGGACCCTTCACACAGTAAATGCATTAAGCCCTCACAGCAAACTAGGAAGCTCAGTGGTTTTCACATCTATTTTACTAATGAGGAAACTGAGGCTCAGAGGCGACAGATGATTCACAGAGGTGACCCAGAAGCTAGCGGCAGAGCTGGACACTGAAACCAAGTGCTTACGTCAAGATCTGGGGTTCTTTCTGCCCCCACCAAGGACTCCTGCTTCTCCTGGGGGCTCGCGGGGAGGTCTAAGACACACCCAGGGATGCCGCGAGGGTAGGGCCCGGGGAATCTGCATTTTAGCCACTCCAGTCCATGACTCCTCTGCACCCTCTAGTGTGTACATCAGTGCATTCTGCTGAAACAACAAGGAAGAAACACATCGTGGAGCCAGTGACGGGAGTGCAAAACGGTGCAGCCTCTTCAGAAGACAGCCAGGTAGTTTATTCTAACAAGTGAAATACATACTTACTATATGACACAGCAATCCCATATCTAGGTATTTACCCAAGAGAAATGAAAACATACAATCATGCAAAGATCTGTACCCTAATGTTTATAGCAGCTTGGACCATGCTGGTGACTCAGACGGTAAAAAATCTGCCTGTAATGCAGGGGACCCAGGTGCGACCCTTGGGTTGGGACGATCCTGTGGAGAAGGAAATGGCAACCCACTCCGCTATTCTTCCCTGGAGAATCCCATGGACAGAGAAGCCTGGTGGGGTCCACAGGATCACAAAGAGTCAGACATCACTGAGTGACTAACACTGTATAACCAATAACTGGAAACAGCACTAAGGTCTTTCAGCTGGTGAAGGGATAAACAAACATTCATGCGTGGAAATAGCACCCATGGATAGAAGAAAACACTGCTAGATGTGAGACCAAGGGTGAATCTCCAATGCATTCTACTCAGTGAAAGACCACTCTGTCACTCAACAGGTATTGGCCAAGCACTCGCCACTTGCCGGCACTGTTAACAGAAGCTGGGGAGACAAGAACGGGCTGAAACTGCCCTGTGTCTCTTGCGTTCTGCTGGTGAAGTGGCACGTGCTTGGCTAACGTCTGGGAGCGACAAAATGACAAAGTGCCTCAGCCAAGGATGTATGATGGTAGGCCAAGAACGTCTGGATAGGCCCTCCCGCTCTTAGGCCAGCCCCCTCATCCCACCCTACTGCTCCAAACCAGTTTTCCAAACCAGAAGCCAACAAGGTCATTCGAAAGTCCAAATGCCTGAGCAAGACTGAGCGGGCCCTGCAGGAATGGAGCCAGGCCTGCCTTCCCCTCCGGGCACATCCAGCCTTCAACTTCTGCAGAACTGAGTGGGTTCCTGTGCCTGAAATCCCACCCTCTCTCCTTTCCTCCCGGTTCAAGTTCAGCAAACATTCATCCTTTCTCTAGGCTCAGTGTGAGGACCACCGCCTCCAGGAAGACTTTCGGATCCTCGCTTCCCGTTTCTTCCCCAAACCTGCATTAATTATTCTTGGTCTCACCCTAGGCCTTATCACTTGTAAACATCTTTTTTTTTTTTTTTTTGAGTAAAATACTATTTACACTCAGTAAAACTCATCCTTTTGGGTACACAGTTCTGTGAGTTTGGGCAACTTCATTAAGTCCTGTAACTCCACCACAACCAACAATAAAACGACCCCACCCCACTCCCAACCCTGCAAATTCCGTTGTGCTGTTTGTAGTCAATCCGTCCCCCACAGAGCCAGGGTCCCACCGATAAGAGATTCTCGAAGAGGCATGAGGACCGCTTCCAACACAGGACCACAGGTTCAAGTCCCAGTCATGGAACTGAGATTCCCAAATGCCCCAGGGGGCAGCCAAAAAATACAAAGAAAAAAATAAAAACAAGGAAACACAGTAATAAGGTCACTGCAGATGACCTTGGGGTGAAAGGAGACAAATAAAATGGGGGAGGTGAGGGCGTTGTTAGATGAGGCACACAGAGGCCTCTGAGGGGAGGCAATGTCTGAGCCGACCTGCAAAGGAGGAGTGGCTCCAAGAGGAAGACGCCCCACTGCTTCTGAGGGTCACACTGGGGGCTCAGGACGTGGGAGCCCTCCCTCAAGCCCTGGGGTGGGTCTCCATTCCTCAGTATTTTGGAGAATAACGAGGCCCCGAGTGTGAGCGTGGAAGCACAGCCTGAGTCCACCAGGACAGCCGTCCTCCCGGCCCTGAAGGTCACAGCCGTGGCCACTGTAAACAGCGCCTGTGTTGACAGAAGCCGGGCCGCTCCAGAGGCGGGAGACGCGGGACGCACCTGGGGAGGCCGAGCTGGATTTTCATGGTTAGAACATAAGAGACCAGAGCAAGCAAACACACACCAGTGACTCGTGCGTCACCCGAGTCCCTTCCATCCACAGAGCCAGCACCGCCCCCGTGTCTCCTGGCCCGTGACCTCCTTCGGCCACACGGCACAGTGTCCCCAGGCCTCATTCCTGCGCGTTCTGAGCCTCTGCATCAGGTCGGAATTCAGCCGCCAACCAGCCGGCCAGACCCTCAATTTGTCAGGGGACCAAATGTCAACGTCAAGTGCATGGGTCTCCTGGGTTTGCCGTAACAAACCTCCAACCGGGGAGCTTAAAACAACAGGAATGCGTTCTCCCATCGTTCAGGAGCCAGGAGTCCGGACTTAAGGGGTCCGCGGGTGGTTCCTCCTGCAGGCACTGGGGGCGGATCTGGGCTGAGCCTCTCCCAGTCCCTGCGGCTGCCGACTGCCTTCGGAGTCCTGGGCAGCTGGACGCATCCCTGCAGCCTGAGCCTCCGTTGTCACGTGGCTTCGCCCTGTGAGTCTGGGTCTGTACACTATCTTTCCTCTGTGTCCTCTCTCTCTTTTTATTTTTTTCAATATTTGTTTATTTTGGCTGCGCAGGGCCTTAGTTGCAACATGAAGGATCTTTAGTGACGGCATACGGGATCTAGTTCTGACCAGGTTTTGAACACGGGCATCCTGCACCGGGAGTGTGGAGTCTTAACCACTGGACCACCAGGGAGGTCCCTCCTTTTCTTTCCGTAAGGACACCAGCCACCCGATTTAGGGCTCACCCCAACCCAATATGATCTCATCTGAACTTGATTACACAGGCAAAGACCCTGTTTCCTAATGCAGTGACCTTCTGAGGTTCCCAGCACACGTGGATTTGGGATGGACCCTACTCAACCTAGCACACGAGGTCACAAGCCAGATGGAGAGAACAGGGCTCGCCACCAGCTTCCCAGGGAGCTGGAATGACCAGAGAGCTCAGCTCATGGCTGAGAAGACAATCACAGGGGGTGAGGGTGAGACCCCCACCGCAGGGTACGCCCTGGTGGCTACACTGCCTTCCCGGGAGATGGAGGTTACCCAGAAGCCACCTGGGGCGACTGTGTTTTCCATCCCACCTGCTCTTCCACAAGCTGACACTGACTTTTCTCCTCTGGGAGGTGGCGTCCAGCTCCCCTTCCCTGGAACCTGGCCAATCTTTGTAACTGCACCCCAATAGAAGGGCGCAGAAGGGACAATGTGTGAAGCTTCTGCCCAGCTCAGGACACACACCTTAGGAGCCCCAGGCTGACTTAAGAAGACCAGCACCCCTGAACTCACCGTGCTGGAGAGTCTGCAGAGACTGCACCGAGATGCAAGGGAGCCCCAGCTGCCCCAGCCCCAGTCTCCCCAGCCCAGCACCAGATATGAGAGTGAAGCAGCCTTTGAGATGGTCCCCAAACAAATCAGCACCCAGTTGCTGTTGCACGAGAGACTCCCCACCCTAGCCAGAAGTGCCCTGCCTCTCCCAAATCTCTGATCCACAGTGACTGTGACAGATGATCAATGAGCACTGTGATTCCAAGCCATGGGGACTTTGTTATGCAGCAACATATAACTGGTACAAGGGGTCTGCTTCGCTGAATGGGGCTCAGAGGTCTGGGACAGAGCAGAATTGTCCAAGACCATGGAAGCAAGGCAGGGCTTTGGAACACCGGGCTTGTGTTCAGAAGTAGGGGTGGGAGAAGCAGGTGTCAGAGGGCACGTACCTGACAAAGGCAGCAGCAGAGACACCCAGCGCTCAACAGCAGCAGGTCCAGAGGCCAGAGCCTCCGAGCCCAGAGCATCAGCTGTGCAGTCTGTGCCTGACCCTGGTGGGGGCAGCCCATCCTAGTTTTGCTTTGCTTCCTGTCATGTCGATTCTAGACCTAGATCTCTGCCCTTCCAGCGAGTCTGCAAGTCGCCTATTATCCTTCCATAAATGCCTTGGTGTTGCTAATATTGAACTGGGTTTGTCCTCCACCTCCTATAACTAATGGATACACTGTATCATCAGGATAACTCCTAACTATATAAGGAAAACTATGTAGAGCTGGAAGATAGGAAAGGAGAAAAAAGACTGGACAAGTGCCGGGTGCGAAGGCCAATACGTTATGCAGTTTAAGGGGAAATCGACATGTATACGTCTATATGTATAGACCAGTTCCAAAAAAATCACCAAGAACATGGTAACAGTGAATGTTCCTAGAAGGAGTTTGAGTGCCTGGGGCTCAGGGCAGGAGACTTGTTTTAAACCTTTAGAAATTACTTGTGCAAATATTACCTGTCAGAAAATAAATACATAATTGATTAAAAGGATAAAGAAAAAAGGAAGCATTGGAATGGTTATTTCTTCACCTCTTTATACATTTCTCCATCTTTTGAATATGTTAGCATGAGAACGTATACTTCAATAGTCAGAAAATAAGATATAATGAAAAAGAACTGAAGCCCACAGAATGGAAGAAGATCTCTGAAAATCATATATCTGTATCTTGTATCAATAATAATAAGACCAATAACCCAATGCAATCTCAAGAGCGACAGAATAATCTGTTTCTTTCCAAGGCAAACTATTCAATATCACAGTAATCCAAGTCTATACCCTGACCAGTAATGCTGAAGAAGCTGAAGTTAAACAGTTCTATGAAGACCTACAAGACCTTTTAGAACTAACACCCAAAAAAGATGTCCTTTTCATTATAGGGGACTGGAATGCAAAAGTAAGAAGTCAAGAAACACCTGGAGTAACAGGCAAATTTGGCCTGGGAGTACAGAATGAAGCAGGGCAAAAGCTAATTGAGTTTTGCCAAGAGAACACACTGGTCATAGCAAACACCCTCTTCCAACAACACAAGAGAAGACTCTACACATGGACATCACCAGATGGCCAACACCGAAATCAGATTGATTATATTCTTTGCAGCCAAAGACAGAGAAGCTCTATACAGTCAGCAAAAGCAAGACTGGGAGCTGACTGTGGCTCAGATCATGAACTCCTTATTGCCAAATTCAGACTTAAATTGAAGAAAGTAGGGAAAACCACTAGACCATTCAGGTATGACCTAAATCAACTCCCTTATGATTATACAGTAGAAGTGAGAAATAGATTGAAGGGACTAGATCTGATAGACAGAGTGCCTGATGAACTATGGACAGAGCTTCGTGACTTTGTACAGCAGATAGGGATCAAGACTATCCCCAAGAAAAAGAAATGCAAAAAAGCAAAATGGCTGTCTGAGGAGGCCTTACAAATAGCTGAGAAAAGAAGAGAAGCAAAAAGCAAAGGAGAAAAGGAAAGATATACCCATTTGAATGCAGAGTTCCAAAGAATAGCAAGGAGAGAGGAAAAAAGCCTTCCTTAGTGATCAGTGAAAGAAATAGAGGAAAACAACAGAATGGGAAAGACTAGAGATCTCGTTAAGAAAATTAGAGATACCAAGGGAACATTTCATGCAAAGGTGGGCTCAATAAAAGATAGAAATGGTATGAACCTAACAGAAGCAGAAGATATTAAGAAGAGGTGGCAAGAATACACAGAAGAACTGTACAAAAAAGATCTTCACGACCCAGATAATCACAATGGTGTGATCACTCACCCAGACATCCTGGAATGTGAAGTCAAGTGGGCCTTAGAAAGCATCACTGCGAACAAAGCTAGTGGAGGTGATGGAATTCCAGTTGATCTATTTCATATCCTAAAAGATGATGTTATGAAAGTGCTGCACTCAATATGCTAGCAAATTTGGAAAACTCAGCAGTGGCCACAGGACTGGAAAAGGTCCGTTTTCATTCCAATCCCTAAGAAAGGCAATGCCAAAGAATGCTCAAACTACCGCACAAATACATTCATCTCACACACTAATAAAGTAACGCTCAAAATTCTCCAAGCCAGGCTTCAGCAAAACATGAACCATGAACTTCCAGATATTCAAGCTGGTTTTAGAAAAGGCAGGAGGAACCAGAGATCAAATTGCCAACATCCATTGGATCATCAAAAAAACAAGAGAGTTGGCAACCCACTCCCATAATCTTGCCTGGGAAATGCCAAGGACAGAGGAGCCTTGTGGGCTACAGCCCATGAGGCGGCAAAGAGCTGGACACGACTGAGTGACTGAACAACAACAAGAAGCACCAAGTGTACAACCCTAACTAGCTCGCTGATCATTTAGAAGTTGAGTGTGTCAAAGCCACAGAGCACCTGCTGTTAGAGCTCGTTCAGTTAGTAACCTTTATCGAGTCCCATGTATGTTTGTTAAAAATAAAATAAAATTGAAAGCCTTTGTATAAAAAAAAAAAAGCAAGAGAGTTCCAGAAAAACATCTACTTCTGCTTTATTGACTATGCCAAAGCCTTTGACTGTGTGGATCACAATAAACTGTGGAAAATTCTTCAGGAGATGGGAATACTGGACCACCTGACCTGCCTCCTGAGAAATCTGTATGCAGGTCAGAAAGCAACAGGTAGATCTGGACATGGAACAACAGACTGGTTCCAAATCGGGAAAGGAGTACATCAAGGCTGTATATTGTCACCCTGCTTATTTAACTTATATGTAGAGTACATCATGAGAAACGATGGGCTGGATGAAGCACAAGCTGGAATCAAGATTGCTGGGAGAAATATCAACAACCTCAGATATGCATATGACAACACTCTTATGGCAGAAAGTGAAGAAGAACTAAAGAGCCTTTTGATGAAAGTGAAAGGGGAGAGTGAAAAAGTTGGCTTAAAGCTCAACATTCAGAAAATGAAGATCATGGCATCCAGTCCCATCACTTCATGGCAAATAGATGGGGAAACAATGGAAACAGTGAGCGACTGTATTTGTCTGGGCTCCAAACTCACTGCAGATGGTGACTGCAGCCATGAAATTAAAAGACGCTTACTCCTCTAAAGGAAAGTTATGACCAACCTAGACAGCATATTAAAAAGCAGAGACATTACTTTGCCAACAAAGGTCCGTCTAGTCAAGGCTATGGTTTTTCCAGTGGTCATGTATGGATGTGAGAGTTGGACTATAAAGAAAGCTCAGCACCAAAGAATTGGTGCTTTTGAACTGTGGTGTTGGAGAAGACTCCTTAGAGTCCCTTGGACTGCAAGGAGATCCAACCAGTCCATCCTAAAGGAGATCAGTCCTGAGTGTTCATTGAAAGGACTGATGCTGAAGCTGAAACTCCAATACTTTGGCCACCTGATGCGAAGAGCTGACTCATTGGAAAAGACCCTGATGCTGGAAAAGATTGAAGGTGGGAGGAGAAGGGGATGACAGAGGATGCGATGGTCGGATGGCAACACCAACTCGATGGTGATGAGTTTAAGTAAACTCCAGGAGTTGGTGATGGACATGGAGGCCTGGTGTGCTGCAGTCCATAGCGTCAAGAAGAGTCGGATGCCACTGAGCGACTGAACTGAACCCAATTTAAAAATGAGCAAAAAAAATTCAAATACACATTTTTCCCAAGAAGATATACAAATGGCTGATAAGAGCATGAAAAGATGCTCTTCATCATTGGCCATTCGGGAAATACAAAGTGAAATCACATGAGATACCACTTCACACCCACTAGGACTGCAGATGTAAAAAAGACAATAACAAGTGTTGGCAAGGAAGAGGGAGCAATTAGAACCCTCATACACAGCTGGTGTGAATGTAAAATAGTGTAGCTGCTTTGGAAAACAGTCTGGCAGTTCCTCAAAAGGTTAAAAATAGAGTTACTATATGACTCAGCAATTCCACGCCCAGGTGGATACCCAAGAGAACTGAAAACGTATGTTCACACAAAAACTTGTACATGACGTTAATATAAGCATTATTCATAATAGACAAAAGGTGGAAATGACTCAGATATCCATCAGCGAATGAATGGATCAACAAATTGTGGAATATCCACATGATGGAGTATTTTCAGCAATAAAAATAAATTAAGCACTGATACATACTACAACATGAATGAACCTTGAAAACGTCATGCGAAGTGAAAGTCAGTCATAAAAGAGCACCCAGTGTGTGATTCCTTTTACATGAAACGGCTAGAATAAGCAAATCTACAGACACAGACGGTGAATTTGTGATTGAAGGTGGTTGGGGAAAGGGGAAATGAGGAGTGGCTGCAATGGGTGTGGGGTTTCTGTTTGGGGTGATTAAAAACGTTCTAAAATCGATCGTGGTGATGGTTTACAACCCCGTGAATACACTAAAAGCCACTGAATATACACTTCAAATGGGTGAATGGTATGGTATGTGAATTATACCTCAATAAAACTTGATGGATGGATGGATGGATGGATGGATGGATGGATGTGGTGGCCAACCTCCTAGATGGCTCCTCTGATCTCCGTCTCCTGGATTTATGACCGACCTTATGATGCCTCCCCCAACACTGAACAAGGGCTGCCTCTGCCTTAGCAGAATCCCGTGGGAGGGACAGTGTGTGACGTGTGAAGCTAGGTTATGAAGGCATGGTGGCTTTTGTGGTGCTCCCTTGGGCCACTCTCTCAGGCCCAGCCACTATGTTGTAAAGACACTCAAGGAGCCCCTGGAGAGGTTCCTGTGGAGAGGGACTGAGGCTTCTCACCAACAGCAAGCACTGACAGCCGCTCCTGAATTCCTGACTCTTGGAAACCACGAGACAATAAATTACTGTTGTTGTTTACACCACAAAGTTTTGGAGTCAAGAAGAAATGGATTGCTGCTGCTAAGTCAGTTCAGTCGTGTTCGACTCAGTGTGACCCCACAGACGGAAGCCCACCAGGCTCCCCAATCCCTGGGATTCTCCAGGCAAGAACACTGGAGTGGGTTGCCATGTCCTTCTCCTACTAATAAAGATTTGTAAAGGGATGGATAGATGGATGATGGGTGGGGGACAGATGGAAGGATGGATGAGTGGGTGGATGGGTGGGTACATGGATGCATGGATGGCAGGATAGGTGACTGGTTGGATGAATGTATGGGTGGGAAGGAAGAGGGATGAGTTGGTGGAGCGGTGGGTGGATGTGTGGATGGGAGAAAGGATGGATGGGTGAGTGGTGGATGGATGGGAGGGGGACAGACAGAAGGCTGGGTGCATGGGTGGGTGCATGGATGCATGGATGGAAGGATGGGTGACTGGTTGGATGAATGTATGGATGGGAGGAAGGAAGGATGGAGGGTGGGTGGATGGATGGATGGATAGATAGCAGGATGGGTGAGTGGGTAAATGAGTCAGTGGATGGGTGGGTGAATGGATGGCTAGATGGAAGAAAGGACAGGTGGGTGGCTGGGAGGATAGATGGAAGGATGGGTGAGTGGGTGGATGGGTGATGGATGGTTGGAGACCGGAAGGAAGGACGGATGGGTGGGTAGACAGAATTTTCAATTCAGGTCCCTCCTAGAGATTTCCTTTTTCTTTGACTCCCACACAAGTAAAGATGCAATACTCCACCATGATTCTCATTTCAAAACTCTCCATTTCAGCAGAGTTCAGGCTCAGGGAAACATCCAGGCACCAAAGATACGAGGTCACTACACTTCCTACCACGCTTCCTCTTCCTCGCCCAAAGAGGCAGCGAGTGGAAACGCCTGGGATCTTGTACATGATCTCAGAAAACACGTGTAGATTCCTGGTGTGTCTGCTCCAGGTCCAGGCTTTCCAAGAAGGATCAGATTTGGTACAGATGGCCAAAGAAGCAAGACTAAGTGGCGGGATAGGGGGCAGGGGGTCATTGAACAAGCCACACATCTGGTTCAGATTGCAGCTCCCTTGCTTGGGCGACTCACTGAGCCTCCCTGTGCTCCCAGTGCCTCATCTATGAGAGCCATGACACCCCTTCATGAAGTCGGTGACTCTTCAACACCAATATTAACAGAGATTTGGGTGAGACCTGGGTGCTAGGACTTACCTTTCTTCTTTCCCTGCCTTAGCTCTCTGCTTGTCCCTCCTCTGGCCCGTGACAGTTATGGCATGGTCACCAGCTCTGGCTTCAGATGACCTGGGCTGGACTCCAGGCTCTGCTCCTCCCCTGTATAAACTTGGGTGCAATACCAAACCCCTCTGGGCCTCAGTTTCATCATCTGTAAAATGGGGATGGCAATAGCAATTGCCTCACAATTTTGCTGTGAGCATTAAAAGCGATAATCTTATAATCACTAAGGTGGATGACTTACACATAGCATGCTGAACGCTGGCTGTAATAACACAGACGACAAGAACATGGCACATCACGCCCACCCCACCGAGCTCTGTCTGAAAGGCAGGACAGGCGGTAATGAGTTATCTGCTGGGCACTCCAGGGACAAAGCTGCCATCCACCCGGCCTCCCTGTCTGTCCTGGACTTGGCCACCCGACACTTCACCCTGATGGAACAACGGGGGCTCCACCACTCAGCTGAGCACCACCCTTCTCAACCTCTGAAACCTTAAACAAAAAGCTCACCTTTCCTCCCAGAATTGCTGTCTCCTTCCCTGGTCTCCATGGAGACAAACTCCATGGACCACTCTGGAGTCAGGGTAGCACTGGGATGACTAGGGGCATCACCACGCCCTCACCCAGGGGACCAGGGGAATGACTGTCTTTCCATGGACTCGGAGGAACATTCTTTTCCAGACAGGCTGGAGCTCCGGAGGAGAGCCCCATCTTAGTGTCCTTGAGAGGTGTGCTCTGAGCTTGCAGACGTGGCTTCAGGAGCTTGAGGGCAGGTGCTCCAGTTACAGGCTCAGGCTGGGCTGGTCTCCCCTGGATGCCCATCTCCCTGCTTGGCGGGACAGTACCTTCCAACTTTTGCCAAGACTGACCCACAACCCACGAGAAGCAGGAGAGGGCTTTTCCGGCCTCGCGTTTACAGATCAGGAAACGGGGGCTCAGAGAGGCCAGGCACTGTGCCTGAGGACGCACAGCTGACTCTTTCCTCCTCCTCCACGTCCTCTCTTTGTGCTGTTGCAAAAGCACAAAAAAGAGATGGATGACCTTGACGAGGCGTCACCACTGCTGAGCCAGGCTGGAAAGTCAGCTCGACTCTCAGGGCAGAGTGCACATGCTGCAGTATACCTGGGATAGAGTAGGTGTTCAGTAAACATTTTTTTAAAAACACCCCCCTTTTTCACATAATTATTTTTAAAAATAACTGATTTAAAAAAAAAAAAAACTACAATGCAGTAACTAGGCAGCTTCTACGTGTTATTCTGCTTAATCTTCATTGCCTATTCTATTTACTACCCCAGAGCAGGTATTAGTAATACCTGCTTTGTATTAGTAATCCCCTTTGGGGATTTCTGCAAGTATTTAAGACAGGCCTGGTTTTGACAAAGCTAGCGAAAAGTGTGAGGGGGAGGGGTCCCCATTAGAAAGATCTGCCAGAGGGCTGTGCAAAGAGTCACTCACTGAAGCAGGTCCTGAGTGCTGACTTCTTACAAGGGCCTAGATGCAGATAAACTGTGGATGCACTGCTCTGGGAATTTCCAAAGTACCTCCCACCCGGGAGGAGGTGACAGGCAAAGACAAACGGAGAGGAGAGAGGATACCAAGGAAGGCAGTGGGGGGAAGGGGCGGGCAGGGGGTTCCAGAGGCTTCTCTGGTCCCCCCTATTACAGGTGAATGCGGCAAACCTACAGGGGGACCTGGCTTCCCTGAGTCAACTCCCAGGCAAGGTCTCCAAGGACCAAAGTCCCCGGCCTGCCAGGTCTGGCCATTCCTTCCTCCTGTAATCACGCAGGTCAGCAGGGCCGTGAGGGGGACCCAGTGCAGGCCTGCTGGCCACGCAGCGCCCTCACGCCAGCTTAGCCTCCAGCACAGGTGGGACTGTCCCGGCCTCGACCACCTCCTCTCCCTGCCCAGCCGCTGCCCACCACCCGAGCCCCCCAGCTAACGCTCCTCAGGATGAGGCTCCAAACCAGCGCTCCTTTCATGTCCCGAGCGCCTCTTCCCGTCCCTGCCACCCTGGCTGTGGCCTGTCTTCATTCATCCTCCCAGGTCCCTTGTCCCCTCCCAGACTCAGGGCTCCGACTGGACCCGGGCATGGGGAAGGATACGGTCCAGGTTAAAGGGAAGAGAAGAGGGCTCCTCCTCACCTGCGCCAGGGCCCGCGTTGGTCAGCGCAGTGTCCCCTCCAGGTCCCCTCCAGTCCTGGCTCAGGCTCTCCCACACGTGGTCCAAGGCACTGTTTTCTGGCTTTTGTCTTAAAAGGGTTAAGCCACGGCCAGGGAGACAGGGACTCCCTCCAAATGAAGAGAGATCCCAGGAACCTGGAAATGGGGAATAAGAAACCTGAGTCCTAGGGAAAGACAGAGCATCCCCCCAGGGATGCTCCACGGAGGAACCAGGCTGGTGCAGTGCTGCGGAAGCAGTGAGCCTGCAGGACTGGATCTCAGCAAGCACACACATGCACCAGTAACCAGAGCGGACAGTTACTAGCACTTTCTGGGTGCCAGGCACCGTTCCAAGTGAATCCTCTAGCCATCATCACAGCCCACGAGGCAGCGCCGCACATCCCAGCTACAGCGGAGGAAACGGAAGCACACGGAGTGCAAGGGACCTGCCCAAGGCCACAGCCCTGGTGAGCGGCAGAGGCAGGGCTGGCATCCACCTCGTCAGACTCCTCCTGAGTCCACCCTCTGTCCTCAGTACAGCTAGAGGGGCCTGCCCAGTGACTGGGTCTGAATGAACACCTCAAGACTTTGGGCAACTCCTCAAAAAAGAAAAAATCAATACCATATGTCCTGGCCATTCCACTTCTAACTATACACCCCAAAAAATCAAAACGGGCTTAAGAACAGATACTTGCACAGCAGCATTAGCAGTATTATTCACAGTTAGCCAAGATGCAGAAGCAACCCAAGTGGCCGCTGATGAATGAGGAGATAAGCAAAACGTGGTCTAGACATAACATGAACATCATCCAGGGCTCCCCTGGGGGTCCAGTGGTTAGGAATCCACCTTGCAATGCAAGGGACACGGGTTCGATCCCTGGCCTGGGAGGACCCCACGTGCTGCAGAGTAACTAAGCCCTTGCACCACAACCACTGAGCCCACGCACTGCAGCTGCTGAAGCCCACGTGCTTCACAATAAGAGACGCACTGCGCTGAGACATTCACACACCCAACGAAGAGGAGCCCCGCTCGCCACAGCTGGAGAAAGCCCACACGTAACGACCAAGACCCGAGCACAGCCAAAAACAAAGCAATAAATCTTTTAAAAAATGTATTTTAGAAATGTTATCCAACCACAAAAAGGAGAGAAATTCTGACACCTGCCACACCAGGGATGAACCTTGAGGACATTATGGCAGTTGAAATAAGCCAGTTGCAAAAGACAAAATACTGTGTGATTCCACCTATACGCGGCACATAGAGCAATTAGATTCGTAGAGACAGAACACGGAAGGGTGGGTGCCAGGAGCTGGGAGAGGGGGCTGGGGGGTTAGCGCTTCCTGGGGATGGAGTCTAAATCAGGGAAGATTTTAAAAAAATAAAAAGTTCCAGAGACGGGCACTAGTAATGCCCGTAGAGCCATGTGAATGCACGCGATGCCACAGAGCTGTACTTAACAATGGTTAAGATGTTGATTTTATGTTTTGTAAATCTGACCACAAGAATTAACACAGGTCTTCCCTGGTGGTCCAGGGGCTAAGAATCTGCCTGCTAATGCAGAGGATACAGGTTGGTTCCTGATCCGGGAACAGCCCACATGCCACGAGCAACTAAGCCCGTGCGTCAGAGCTACCGAGCTCGATCCCTAGAGCCCGTGCTCTGCAACAAGAGAAGCCCACGCGCTGCAATGGAGAGCAGCTCCTACTCTCCACAACTCGAGAAAGCCCGCACGCAACAACACAGACTCAGCGAAGCCGTAAATAAACAAACTTAAAACAAAAAAAGAATTAA
Organism: Bos javanicus; assembly: GCF_032452875.1. Classification (NCBI taxonomy): domain Eukaryota; kingdom Metazoa; phylum Chordata; class Mammalia; order Artiodactyla; family Bovidae; genus Bos; species Bos javanicus. The sequence goes on along the minus strand of NC_083885.1, from coordinate 8,509,187 downwards.
GATAGACCCCAGGCTTTGGCACAATACTGGGCTGGACACCCCAACAATAACTGACATTGATCTTTTTCCAGACTGGCTAGGTGGGGCTGAGATGCTGCCAACCAGAGAAAGGTGTCCTTCTTGTGGACCTGAGCTTGAGGCTGTACTGGCTCTGGGAAGCAAGCCAGGGCAGCTTCACGGGTGGGAGTGGAGACAGGGAGGCCACGAACCGGGCCGATGGCTGTGACTAGTGGGGCGGGGGGCATCCTGAGAGGATCAGGCCAGCTGCAGGCTCTGCCTAATAATGGGGCTTCCCTGGTGGCTCAGATGCTAAAGAATCTGCCTGCAGTGCAGGAGACCTGGGTTCGACTCCTGGGTCAGGAAGACCCCCTGGAGTAGGAAATGGCAACCCACTCCGGTATTCTTGCCTGGAACTTTCCATGCACATAGGAGGCTGGTGGGCTACAGTCGAGGAGGTCGACCTTTCTCTGACTGTTAATAGCTGATACCACTATTAAGAGCCTGCTGTGTACCGGGCTCTGTACTTAGCACACTGTACATGTAGTGCCTCATTTACTTCCTACTACAACCCTTGAAGGTGTTATTTCTGTCCATTGCACAGATGTGGAAACTGAGGCTCCAAGAAGAAAAGCAGCCTGCCCTAGGCCCCCAGCTAACAAGTGGCCAAGCCAGGCCTATGTCTCTGGGTGCCCACTGTCTTCCCAGGCTGCATCTCTCTGCCTCAGGGGGCAGCCTTCACTGCCGGAGAGCCTGGTGCTGCACCTTCACTTCTGTGGGTATCCCTCGGGTGGCGGTGATGTCTGGCCTCCGGGCAGGGGTCCTGGACTTGGGCCACATCCTCCACAGAAGCTGCCTGGAGCGGCTTCAGCCCAGGCAGAGCCTGAAGGGAGGGTGGGCAGCCCTGGGTCGGGGTTTTTGGTCCGTGAGGGAGCACTTGGGGAGCCCACCCACCCTCCACTGCTCTGGAGCTCAGGGCAGGACCCCAGAAGTGAAGGCAGAGAAGACCCCTAGCCAGCAGGAGGGCCCTTCCAGGAGAGCCTCCGAGGCCACTCTCTGGATAGCTGCCATGAGTGTGGTCACAGCTGCCTCCGCCCCAGGGCAAAGAGGAAGTGGTCAGAAGCAGCGAGAGAGGAAAGAGAGAGAGAGAGCCCTAAAAGAGGACGTGTCCCAACCCGCCCCGCCCCATCCCCTCGGAGGAAAAGGGGCCAGGCTGGCCCAGCGCTTCTTGGAACCTCTGGCCGGCCAAGAGGAAACCTGCTTTAACCCCACTCCGATGTCCTGAAGACACTCTAGAACCCTCCGGCCCTGGGGCTCCCGAGGTCCAGGGACAGAGGACCATGAGAGTCCCAGGGCCAGTGCCCAGCACCCAGGAGGCTCACGGCCACGAGAAGGGAGGATGGGCATCGTGGGGTTCTGGGTTCAAATCCTGCTCCCCCTTGTCGGCTCTGTGGTCAGACAGGCTGTTTCCTCATCAGCAACCTAGAAACAACAAGAGCCCCCAGCTTGTGGTGAGAATTCAGTGAAGCTTGAGATACCAAGTGCTAAATGCCATGCGTGGTAGGCGGTGAAAGTCTGACCAGTGTCAGCTCTTGTTTGGGGTTTTTTTGGCTGCACCAGATCTTCGTTGCAGCACATGGGATCTTTAGTTGTGGCACGTGGAATCTAGTTCTCTGACCGGGGATCGAATCCGGGCATGGAGGAGTCTTAGCTGCTGAGCCGCCAGAGAAGTCCTGTGTTAACCACTGCCATGTCAGGGGGATCTCTGAGGCCGGCAGGTTGCCTCTCCTCTCTGGGAGGCAGGGCTGAGGGCTGGCAGCAGGCAGAGACTGTACGTGGGGTGGGTCCAGAGAGAGGTAGCCATGCTGCTACCATGAATGGAGAGAGAATCAGAAAAATCTGAGGGACAAAAACAGATGGTTTCCATCTCTCCAGAGACCTATTCTGAATCCCCTCCAAAACACAATCTAACCCTGCACACCTCCAGACAACATGCTGGTATCACTCAGCACGCCGAACGGCATAGCACAAGGGGTCTGCGGCCCCATCTTGGGAGCTGAGCCCAAATTCTGTAGCCTTGACCTGCAGGCAGAATTAGCTGTGTCTGCCCCCCCACCACAGTGAATCCAGTTGAGCAGAAATGCTCAGCACCACCGCAGCCCTGAGTGAGGTAGCTGACGACAGATGGTTCGTGAAGTGCCCAGGACGGGCCCCCAGGAGTGAGCCCCTCCTTACCCTTTGTGTCCTGAAATTCTCCAACTCCTGAAATGTTCACTCTCAGGGTGGACCCGAGGCCACTTTACTCACCCACCCTCGTCTTGACCTTGGTCATCAATCTCTAGTTCCCCTCACGCCTCCCTCTTTCAAACAATCCAACCACCCCCACGGTCAAACGCTGCACCAAGAACGCCCTAAAATTAAAAGGAAGAAATAGGATCAATGCTTTGGGCAGAAAGCTTCCTTATCTTCCAGAGCCCTTCATTTCACAGGCTAATTCATCACATTAAGACGGAGAGTGCCCTCTACTTCACGTTCAGAAACCTCTTTTCCAAAATACCCTGGTGAAGGAAGCACTGGCCATCTAAATAGAAACTCTTATGAGACATGGTACAGAATTTCACACTATTTGTATGTGACTGAGCAGCAAGGGACAGTAACATTTCAGCAGTTCACACAAGAGGAAAAAAATTGGCCAACTCAAAAAAAAAAAAAGATTAGTGAGGTCAACCTCACTAATCAATGAAAATAAAATGCCATTTTTACATTCCTGTCAAATAATTTGCTTTCTAATCTTATAAATTGTTTTTTATGTTTATTCAGTCACATACAGCTCTGTGTATATATGCTTTTAGCTGGCTTTCCCACCCCCCCAAAATGAGGTCATTTTTTAACTCACTATATTGAGGACCTCTTTTTGGGCCAGGAAACACAGCCAACTTCATGATGCTTTGCTTTGTTTAGTTTTGTGTTGAATCACCATGCCACTTGTCATTCCCTTGTGTGGATGGAGACCCACTGTGTTTAGCGGGTTGCCTTCTGATGGGCTGTTTACAGTTTTGGGTCTTTCTTTTATAAGCAATGCATCTTTGCACGTGTATGTTTGAACACCTGAGTGAGGATAATCATAGAAAAAACCAACATCCATAAGTTCTGGCTCATATAGCAAAACATATATTTTATATATATAATATATAACACACATATATGACACATATATAATACATAACATATAATCTATAATATATATATGTGTATGTGTGTGTGCGAGCATTTGAAATTTTGACAGAACCAAATTGTCCTCTAAATACATTACTGCTGAATTGGTAACAACATCCATCTAATACTTTAATTTTTTTTTTAATAAAAAGACCACTTTAAGATTTAAGATTACAGAGATGGTAAAAACCAGCCCAGATGGGATCAGGTTTTAGGTTCTTTGGCTGAGTTAGCAGAGGTCCCCCAAATAAACCCCCAAACCAGTAATGCATGAACATGTAAATGCTTTGGACGCCCAGCATCAACTTCTGTTTCCTGCCTGGAGAGCCCCGCGTAAAAGCAGCAATGGGAAGGCAGCTGGGCTGGCATGCAGGCTCCACCCTGGGCCCTCTCCTGCCACCCCCAGCCCTCAGGGCTCAAACAGGTACCCTGGGGGAGGAAGGAGCCAGGCTGGGTCACTAGAGAAGACTCTGTTTCAATCCCAGCTCTGGCAGTGGCCTACCAGATGACTTTGCACCAGTTGCTAAGACTCTCCGAGCCTCCGTTTTCCAGTTTGTAAAAAGGGCCCAAGAAAACCTGCCTGGCTCACTTGTGATGAGGGTCAGATGTGGGAAAGGATGTGAAAGTAACTGGTTTTCCTTCCTTCTGTTTCGGGTTTGCTGTTGGGTCTACAGCTGGGGAATCGGGGAGCCCAGTCTGGGGTTTTCTGACCACAAGTGCTTTCCCAGAAACAATCTTCTCTGAAGTTGTTAGGTTTTTTTTTTTTTTTTTTTAATCTGAATAGATTATACATGCAATACAAAATTCAAAAGATATAGAAGGCTAAATGTGAGAAACATCCCTTCCCCCCTCCTGCCCCCTCACCCCCACTTCCCCTTCCCAGAGGCAGCCTTTGTCACCTCTTTCTTCTGTTTTCCTCTGGGGTCAGTCTTTGTGCTCTTTCACAAAAATGCAGCATTCTACACCTATTACTCTGCATCTTGCTTTTTAAAAAGTTCACCAACATTTGTTGAAGCTTTTCCCCTATCAGTACATATGGCGCTTCCTCTTTCTTTTTCCTCCCTACTTTCTACTTTGAAATATTTTAATGCTATAAAAAAAAAGTTGCAAGAATAGGAAAATAAACAATCATATTTTTAACTTCATGAGAGAGTCCCTTGGACAGCAAGATCAAACCAGTCAATCCTGAAGGAAACCAACCCTGAATATTAACTGGAAGGACTGATGCTGATGCTCCAATACTTTGACCACCTGATGCGAAGATCCGACTCACTGGAAAAAATCCTGATGCTCAGAAAGACTGAAGGCAGGAGGAAAAGGGAGTAACAGAGGACGAGATGGTTGGATGGTATCACTGACTCAACGGACATGAGTTTGAGCAAACTCCAGGAGACAGTGAAAGACAGAAGCCTGGTGTGCTGCAGTTCCTGGAATTGCAGAGGATTGGATGCAACTTAGTGACTGAACAACAGCAACAATTATTAATACAGGCCATGTTTGTTCTATCTTTCTTTTTTTTTCTAAGCTATCCAAGAGTTAGTATTTCAATCCTAAATATGTTATCAGGTATCTCCTGAGAAGAAAGATATTCTCCTCCATAACCACATTATGATGATCACATTCAGGAAACACAGTATCAATACAATGCTGTCATGTACTATACTACCTATAATCACACTGCCCCAGGTATCTAATTTAAAAAACCTTTAAAAATACTCAGGTTTCAATGAAGGATTTCCCATTGCATTTATAGTCATGTCACTAAATCTAGAACAGTCCCAGCTTCTCCAGTCTTTTAGAACATTGACATTTTTAAGTATCCAGGCCAGTTTTGCAAACTATCCCTCAATTTGGATTTCCCCAAATCCTTCAGGACATTTTTTTTTTTTTTTTTTTGCAGAAATAGTACATAGCTGACATTACACCTCATTATTTTTTATGACAACCGAGTACCCAGTGTATACAAATTGTATAGCTAGTCCTCTATCCAAAGATGTCTAGATGATTTCCAATAATTTGTTTTATACAAAATGACACAATGGACATTTTTAAAACTGTCATTTTGGACGTTTCTGAGTATAGAGTAGGTCTATAGGATATATACCTAGAAGATAAATCACTGTACTTACATATATATGCATTTGTAATCCTGAACATTATTGCTGAATAGCCCTTTACAGAGCATATATTTATTAATACTTCCACTTACACTGTGAGGATGCTTGTCCCTGAAGCTTGTCGTACTTTCAAACTTTCTCCCTGTGTCCTGGCTAGTAGGCCACGCAGCCTTGCTGGGCCACTGTCTGACAAGATTTCCTTACATTTTCCCCTGTGAGTTTGGGCTACAATCCAAAGAAAATCCCATCTTCCAAAGACAAAGCCCAAAGACTTCTCCTGGAGCAGAATTCCTGATCTTTGTTTGTTAAGTAAGCTGCTAAGATTCAAAAAGAGGGGTTTATTAAGCAACACCTGATGTATGTCTGTGAAGTGTGCATTCTTAACACGCTCATTTTACAGAGATGCAAACAGCCTCAGGAGGTCATGCAGCCTGGTCACTACAGTTTGTGTGCTCAGTTGCTTAGCTGTGTCTGACTCTTTGTGATGCTATGAACTGTGGCCTGCCAGGCCCCTCTGTCCATGGGATTCTCCAGGCAAGAATACTGGAGTGGACTGCCACCCCCTCCGCCAGGGGATCTTCCTGACCCAGGGAGAAAGCCTGCATCTATTTAGACTACAGTTTGAGCGAGGAATAACCAACCCAGACCTGTCTGACATCCCAGAAGTGAGAATAGCCTCCTTGGATGTTGGGAGAGGTGGACAGATACAAAAAAAACAAAACCCAACAATGTAACTCCAAATCGCAAATTTGCCGATCTCTGGCTGAAGCTTTCTGCTCAGACGATGTCGTCTTGGTTTTCACCTTCCCGTTCTCAAGCTACCTGAAAACTACCTTCCCCAGAACGCATCACTCTCAGGGCTCTTTCGACCTCTGTAGACTACACTTCCCAGAATACAGAGCTGCCACATCCGCCGGCACGCTTCCGCTTCCGGCCTAGGTGTTTTCTGGGAGTTGTGGTCTCAAACGGTACTGGGGTTGAAGAGGTTGGAAAGAGTCCTGGTGGTGAGCCCACGTGGCACAAAGACTTGGGGTGGGAATAGATACTGTCTTTATAAACCGGAGGCACCAAGCAGGCCTAAAATCACTTTCCATTTCCCTTTATTCAGCAGACTGGCTCTGTGACCACACCACCCTGGGAATCTATCGGTTGCGACTACCTCTGACGGACTTCAGGGTCAGCAGAGGTTCGTTTAGGAGGATCATGGTATTCATTTCACTGCTGAGTCTTCTAAAGGCCCTGAGGTTCGGTCCTTTGGTTCCTATGGCATATTTCCTCAGAAGCACACCCTGTTTCTTCCTCCCTGAGACACCCGCACCTTCTAAGCAGTGAAGAAAAAAAGAAAAAAAGCACCTTTTAAAAGTTATCTGGTTCCTTCAGATAGTCAAATAGTTGTATTACAGGCAGGAAGTTCAAGAATAAAGTCTGGCGACCGAAGTCTGCTTCTGAATCAATAGCTGAAAGCAGAGTTCTCAACCTCCTCTTTGTTAAAACCCACATGCCCATGCCAACGGAGATCCGCTGAATCAGTCTGGACTAAGCTGAATCCGTTTGGAGAAAGCTCCTCACATGAGCTGCAGCCAAGGTCAAAGCCTCAGGTTTACAGGGGAAATACTAGATGCTTATATTCTAGATTTACCTGCATTTTCTTAAAGAAGCTACCAGACTGCCTGATTCGAGAGCAATAAATGTACGTGATTTATCACTGCATCCCCAGGACCCAGCCCATGCTGTCCTTGGGGTAGATATGCAGTTGGCATTTACCAGATGGCCAGTTGTCTGTGGAGAAGGCACTGGCGACCCACTCCAGTACTCTTGCCTGGAAACTCCCATGGATGGAGGAGCCTGGTGGGCTGCAGTCCATGGGTTCGCGAAGAGTTGGATGCGACTGAGCGACTTCACTTTCACTTTTCACTTTCATGCATTGGAGAAGGAAATGGCAACCCACTCCAGTGTTCTTGCCTAGAGAATCCCAGGGACGGGGGAGCCTGGTGGGCTGCCGTCTATGCGGTCGCACAGAGTCAGAAACGACTGACGTGACTTAGCAGCAGCAGCAGTTGTCTGTGGCCAGTGGCCATTCATACTTCAGTGCTCGAGTCTTCCTGGACGTTGAATATTTTGCATACAGTTCCTAAAATTATATTCATTGTTTTGAAAGGGTGTGTGTGTGTATGTGTGTGTGCACAAGCACACTTCAGGGGGTGTAGGTGGAATTCAAGAAAATTCAAGCTGGGAGAGTCAGAGAATAGTCAGAGGCAGAAATATTTGATGGCAACACTCAGAGAATACTGGAACTCAGAGAAAACAAAGATCTATGTGGCCACAGGTCATCATGGAAGGCTTCTGGAAACCCTACCTACTTCTTGTAGGTCAGGACCAAGGAGGTGATCGGCTCATGTAATTAAGAGCACATGTCCAATCAGTGGGAAGAGGATGAGGAATGTCATTTTGGCTTAGACCAGCCAAGATTCAATCTCTGCAGCTGGACACCCTGGCATGAGGTCACAACAGAAGCAAGGGAACCTCTGACACCAAGTGTAACTGAATACAGCCCCTTCTCTGGGGTTCATTTACAACAAGCATTTAACGATTCCTATATTCTTCACCGAATGTTTATGGAAGGATGGAAAGTTCCACTGCACAATTCTTTTTAAAATCCACAACAGTGTTGGGGTTAAGATTAGACCTTTTTGTTCTAGAAAAAAGCAGCACTTTTTTGTATCTCCCCTTCCTTCCCTTTCCAGCTCTCCACATTTCTCTCAAAATTTAAAATTCCTTTTCCCGTCACCATTCAGAGCAATTAAAGTCTTTCCCAGCTCCTTTTCCACACCTGCCTCATCACCCCCACCACTACTACAGGTGACCCTTTAACAATGAGAGGCTTCTGGTGCCGACCCCCTTTAAGTCAAAAATCCGCCTATAACCTCACAGTCAGTTGCACCCCACCCCACAATCCCAGGTTCTGCATCCAGGCTTCCAACCAACTGTGAGTTGCGCGGTAAGTACATATTGACCAAAGTCAAACCCATGTTGTTCGAGGGTCAACTGCAGCGCTTACAGAGACTACTGCTGTGCAACTGGAATCTTCTGCTTGCAAGTGAGAGAAAATTCAACTAAACTGGCTTGAACAAGAAGGGAGGTGATCAGCTCTTGTAACTAAGAGCCCAGGCCTGTGGTCACAGCTGGACCCAGGAGGTCAGATGACGTCATAATACGCAGCCTCTCTCCATCTCACCCTGTCATTTCCCTTGATGGGGACTTTGCCCTCAGGCAGGTTGTCTCCCACAGTAGCCTCGGGAGCTCCAAGTTCCCTTCTCCCAGCTTTTCATCCACAAGGAGAGCTCCTGACCCACCAGATCAAGTGAAAGCCCTAAGCCCAAGTTCTCATCAGCTCCCAACGTGGACGAAGTGCCCCTGCCTGAGCCCGCTTCTGAATGGAGATGGAACAAAGGGACTAGCTTAGGTGGGATCAGATGATCACACCTGTGATCATCAGGTCAGGGACAGTCCGCACCATCAACCCACGGACCTGCAGTGTGTGCGAACTTGTTCCCTCAAGGCAGGTGGGAGACGGACCGCAGACAGGAAGGTGGATGTTGGGTTAGACCGTGCCTGTCTGCTAGCATGCACACTGGGTGACACTTCACACAGATGAACCAGTTAATCACCCAAGAACACAACCTCCACGGTGGTCCAGTGGCTAAAAGTTTGTGCTCCCAATGCAGGGGGCTGGGGTTCAATCCCCAATCAGGGGATTAGATTCCACATACCACATCTAAAAGACACCATATGCTGCAATGATGATTGAAGATTCCATGTACCTCAACACACAGCTGGCACAACCAACCAACCAAACAAAAATACTCACCAGAGGGATTATTACCCCATTGAATTGATGAGTAAACTGAGGCTAGTAGGGAGACAATGAGGTTTACACCCAGGCAGCCCTAGCTCCAGAGCCAGGTGCATTTGGGTGCTCAACGAAGGGAAGGGTCTTCCAGTCAACAGGACACCATCCCCCAACAGGCAGTTTAGTGGTCGCTGCCACTTGAACATAACTTCAGGGGTCCACCTTCCACCCTAAGCAGCTCAAGAAAGTATTTCTAATAAACATACAGGCCCTTTCCACTAGAACAGTTTATTTTGAAGATTGTGGTTAAAGGGGTCCATGAATTTGGATGCTATTTCTGATGAAAGTCTGTGTGCCCCTGATATCCTCCACATGATGATACTTAAGTGGGGCGGGGGGGGAGGTGCTTTGGGAGATGATTATAGTTAAAGGTCAAGAGGGTAGGACCCTCTATCATGGGATTAGTGCCATGTTGGGACACAGTGATAAAGCAACCGTTTGACAGCCAGGAAGTGGGTTCTTACCAGGAACTACATTGACCAGCATCTTGATCTCAGGCTTCCAGCCTCCAGCACTATGAGAAATAAATATCTGGCATTGAAGCCATTCAGTTCAATTAGATCAGTCACTCATCCTGTCTGACTCTTTGCCACCCCATGAAGTGCAGCACGCCAGGCTTCTCTGTCCATCACTAACTCCCAGAGCTTGCTCAAACTCATATCCATCAAGTCAGTGATGCCATCCAACCATCTCGTCCTCTGTGGTCCCCTTCTCCTCCTGCCTTCAATCTTTCTCAGCATCAGGGTCTTTTCTGATGAGTCAGTTCTTAGCATCAGGTGGCCAAAGTACTGGAGCTTCAGCTTCAGCATCAGTCCTTCCAATGAATATTCAGGATTGATTTCCTTTAGGATTGACTGGTTTGATCTCCTTGCAGTCCAAAGGACTCTTAAGAATCTTCTCCAAAACCGCAGTTCAAAAGCATCAATTCTTCGGCGCTCAGCTTTCTTTATGGTCCAACTCTCACATCCATACATGACTACCAGAAAAACCATAGCCTTGACTAGACGGATCTTTGTTGGCAAAGTAATGTCTCTGCTTTTTAATACGCTGTCTAGCTTGTTGGTCATAGCTTTTCTTCCAAGGAGCAAGTGTCTTTTAAATTCATAGCTGCAGTCACTATTTGCAGTGATTTTGGAGCCCAAGAAAATAAAGTCTGTCACTGTTTCCATTGTTTCCCCATGTATTTGCCTTGAAGTGATGGGACCGGATGCCATGATCTTTGTTTTTTGAATGCTGAGTTTTAAGCCAGTTTTTCACTCTCCTCTTTCACTTTCATCAAGGGGCTCTTTAGTTCCTCTTTGCTTGCTGACACAGGGTGGTGTCATCTGCGAATCTGAGGTTATTGATATTGACTGAAGCCACTCAGTCTATGGTATTTTATTATGGTAGCCAGGGCTGACTAATACAGATGTGGGGAAAAATGACACCTTCATTACGCTGACCTTTAACTGAATTTCACATTTCCTTCCATGACGACTGTAGGCACAGGACACAGGAGCATCAGCAAGGCCTGTGACTTCCTCACTCTCAGAGACTGCAGATGTCTTCACACCACACATAGTTGTTGCCGACATCTGAAGATATCATCGATGCTCATCGCTTCTTGGAAAGTCTAACATTATTAGACTGCTTGCTAGAGCTGGTTATTAAATATGTTACTAACAAGCATAGAATTATTATATCACAAATTTGGATGCTTTTTATCTTAACTGTATTCAATATAACCAGCGTCCTCAAGACTCCTTGAACTCTATTTTATACACTTAAAAATACTATTTGAAGAGCTTCCCTGATGGTACAGTCATTAAGACTCTGCCTGCCAACGCAGGGGACATGGGTTCAATCCCTGGTCCAGGAAGATCCAACATGCTGCAGGGCAACTAAGCCCATGCGCCGTAACTACTGAGCCCTCATGCCTAAAGCCTGTGCACCACTAACAGAGAAGTCACTACAACGAAGAGAAGCCCATGCAACTGGAGAGTAGCCCCCACTTGCCACAACCAACAGCAATGAAGACCCAGTGCAGCCAAAAATAAATACACAAGTAAGTTAAAAAAAATGTTTTTAATTATTTGAAGGACATTATTATTCTAGGTGTGGGCCTAGAAGAAGCCTGGGGAGTAACTGTTCTCTTCCTTGTTACGACATCTCATGGAAAGAACCACTGATGGACTCACAAGGTTCTGCCCAAAGCAGATAAGCCCTGGGGACATCTGGGCCGCCAACAAATCCCCAGGGATAGTTGCAGTTAGGAGCGAGGGCCCAAGGTGGGGGTTACAGGAAACAAGCCTGGGGTTCCCACAGGCAGACTGCTCCTCACCATCGGAGAGACCCCACCCTGGAATGGACCTACTCCCACTCCTGCCCCCTCCAGTGAGGTAGGCTCCTGTAATAAGGGAGGCTCACTGTTCCAAGGCAATCTTTTGGAAAATAAATCAGATCATGTCAGTCAGTCACTTGACACTTCCATGGCTCTGCAGTGCCCTCGGGATCTCATTGAGGCTCTGTTCCACAGCCCACAAGGGCCAACCCGTGCAGCCTCACCTTGCTCTGTCACCCCATCACTCCTCCAGTGCCCTTGGCTTTGGGACGTGCTTTGCTCCCTCCAGCCTCATGGCTCCCGGCCCCGCAGGTGCCTCTGCCTGCACCATCTTCAGCTCCTTACCAGCTGACGCGCTTTCCTCTGGCGTAACCGAGACTCCCTCCAGGACACCAAAAGCACCCTGCTTCTTTGCTCAGAGACACTGTGATGGGACTGCCAGCCAGGGATTGCGAACCCAAAACACAACACAGGGACGATGAGGTACTGTGGGCTAACATGACCCAGGGAGGCCACCACCCCCGGGGCAGGAGGAACACGGGAAGCAGGTGATGATGACAACATGGAAGCTTAGAGGGGGTCTTGGAGCTGGGCCCAGGGCTCTGAGGGGCCGGCCAGCTTGGGAGCCGCAGTTGGAACATCAGCACCCTGGAGAGGGGCCCTGACGGTGGCGGCATCCCTGCCCTTGAGGATGCTGTCACAGGTGGTAACCTGGAGTGCCCGCGAGCAGGGGTGTACCTGCCCTGTCTCCCCTCCAGACCCCCAGTGATTCGGCCGTGCTGTGCCAAGTGGCCCCCACCCTAGAAACCTTGCCAACAATCATTCCTCAGGGACGGTGTGTCGGAAGCTCCTTTCCTGGCTGGACTGGGTGTCTGCCAGGTTATCTAAACTCTCCTTGATCTTTTTTGGGGGTGGGGTGGGGTGCTTGTGGGACTTTAGTTCCCTGACCAGGTATCGAATACCCACGGCCCCTGCAGCAGAAGTGCAAAGTCTGATCTCGAACCTGGGCTGGGACTAGAGTGTCCAAGCTAGGCTGCTGGCGCAGGATTTGGGGTGGGGTCACCTCGGGGCGGGGGGGCTGTGAAGGTGCAGGGTCAACCCTGAGAAGGAGCGTCACCTTAAACTCTTCACCTGAGTCCTCTCACAGCCTCATCTTGAACGCTGAGCCCTGCCTTGGACCCCGCCAGACACCTAGTAGGGGCCCCGCAACGTGTGTTGCATGAATGAATGAGCCCAGGCCTCCATTCTCCAGGGGCACCAGCCCACCAGGAGTAGTGAATTCTCTACCTCATCTTTTGGTATATCTGCCTTTCAAAATCCCCTCTCTTAGATGGTGAATTTTATATTATACATTTTTTAATGGGAAAAAAAATGCCCCCACCAATAGTAAGCCGCTGGGTGCTGTGAGAAGTACCCCTGCTTTGGAGCCAGACTGCCTGGGTTCAAATGGAAGGGATTCTACTTCCTTACTGTATGACCATGGGCAAGTCACTGCACCTCTCTGAGTCACAGCCGCCTCAGCTGTAAATACAGCAAAAGCCCCAGCACGATACCTGGGGCACGGCAGGTACTCTACACAAGTCTGTTTCCTTCTGTTGTGAGCCCTGATTGCAGCTCAGGCACAGAAGACCTGCCTCTTTGAGTGAGCAAGAGTGACCCAGTGTGGGGCTGGATCAAAACCAAGACTGGGGACCCTAGCCCATGGGAGAAGGGGACTATCCTGCAGAAACCCTTCATGTCCTATGGAGCAAAGAAGGGATATGGATCAGAACTCTATTCAAACTTGTTTAAACAAAACAAGAGCATTAGTCTTACATGTTGGGAATCCCAGGGAGTACACGGGCTTCATGTTAGGCTAGACCCAGGGACTGAACTAGACCTTCATCAGGCTGGTCTTACTCACTAACCCAGCGACTTCCTGGGGCAATAGGGTACAGTGATTGGCCTTGCCTGAGTCAACATACCCCTTAGAGGAGGGTTGTGACTGACAGCCCCACTGAATCAGCTCCCTGAGGGATGGAGGCTTGACATCACAGGAAGGGGTGAAAGTTAGATAAATAGTAAACCTTCCTACCTGCCACATACTGTCTTAAGCACTCATAATCGTTAAGCCATTGAATCCTTAAAACAGCCCTACAAAGTGGGCACCATTTTCATCACTTCCATATTACAGAGGAAGAAACTGAGGCCCTGGGTGCCTCAGGTCACAGTCAGGGAGAGACAGAGTCAGTCTCCAGCCCCAGACCATCTGGCTCCGGACCCATGTGCGTCTACACTTCCCCAAGTCACTTCTCCCCATCAGACAGAAACAAGAGCTGGTCATCACAGGGACAGCCCCAGAAGGAGGCCCAGGGCTCCCCTGGAGTAGAATGAGGGGGCAGCTGAGGACCGCAGGGGGCCCAGCCTCGGCATGAAGCCTGTGTTGAGTGCCTCTCGATGTGTCTGAAAATGCCTGGAGCTCCTAGAGAACTTACCAGAAACCGAGGACACTCCCAGGCTCCACCCAGGGGCAGAAGGCCTAGACCCTAGCTTTGCACCACCACGAGCTGGCTGTGTGCCTTGGGGCCAGTCACACAGCCTCTCTTTGGCCCGGTTCCTTCCTCTTGCAAGTGAGTAAGCTGGGCCTGAACCTCCGTCTCTGAGGACCTGGCTCCCCCTGGGGAAGAGCTGGGGGGTGCACTGCTCTGATCTGTGGTCGGCCACAAGCTGCCCTGCCCCCAACAGCCCCCAGTGTGGGAAGCAGGGTGGCCCCGCCCAGCCCGGCCCTTAGTGTGTCACTGAGAAGGCCCAACCATGAACCCAGCTTCCGCCTCGACGGGGGCCCCTAGTCCTGGGCTGACCATTGCTGGGCGCAGCCCCAGACGCACCCATGGTGGTCTCAACCCAGTTCCACCGAGATGCAACCTCCCCATCTGGTATCTGAGCCTCCGAAACAGTTATCAACAGCTCACCAGGATGGGGGCTCTCGAATGGGTGATTCTGTCCCCAGGTAGGGTTTCCTGACTTAACAAATAAAAACGCAATCTTTGCAAAATGATTCCACTAAAAATTTATAAGCTTTTTATCTGCGATGCAAATGTAACTGGGAAACTTGTATTTTATCTGGCAACCTTGTACTCGGGGGACATCTGTCCACATTTGGAGACATTTTTGAGGATCACAATGGAGAGCTTCTATTGGCAGCTAGTGGGCGGAAGCCCAGCAGCTGCTCAACTACCCACCACACCCAGGACGGCTCCGGTACAGGGAACGACCCAGCCCCAAACGCCCGAGGTGGACGCACCGGCCCTGGGTCCTTCCAGAGGCTGATACACATGCCCACCAGCGATCTCAGGGACTCGTCAGAGGAGTGGTGGTGGTTTTCCTCACGTGAAAGCCTGGGAAACCGAGGCACAGTTTAAATGGCTTGTTCAAGTTCACCCAAAGTGGAGTCTTCTGCCTGTGTGTGTCCTCTCCTCTCTAACAACCTCCTCTGTCCCTCTAGACATGGAGCCACGCAAGGCCAGCGAGGAAGCACAGTAGGGGCGGGGGGACAAGTCGAGTTCTGCAGGGTCCCCAGGCCCCCGGGCAGGGCTGGCACTGTGGGCTCCCAGTGGGTGGGCAAGCCTGTCCTGGAGAGCGAGGCGCCCAGGAATGCTGTCAGTTGTGCCACCAGGGGGCAGCAGAGACTTGGAAATGAGTCGACGCGCCTGCGCCTTCTATCACTGGAAGGAAGCGGGTGTTCATCTGGACTCCTGGGGTTCACTTTCAGAGGCGCTGCCGCTGAGGCAGGTCTGTCTGAACGGGCACCAGCATCGGGTTTGTGGGAGTTTTTCTGTCTGTGTTTTACAGCTCCCAGGTAATTCTAATGGGCAGCTGGGATTGAGAACGAAGGCCTTTGTTTTCGTGCCTACTTTCACATCGGAATCAATTTGGAGCTTTTAAAAAATATCAATACCGATATGGAAACGACCCAGATGTACATCGACAGAGGAAGGGATAAACGAAATGTGGCATATACAGTGGATATTACTCTTTCATGAGAGGAGTGAAAGCTGACACCTGCTACCTGCATGGAGCTGGAACACACTGTGCTTCCTGTATTAATAGCCGGACACAAAAGGACAGATACTGTATGACTCCATTTATATAAGTTTCCCAGAGCAGCCAAATTCACAGAGACAGAAAGTAGAACAGAGATTTTCAGGGACTGGTTAAAATGCACCCCGCAATGTTCACTGCGGCACTGCTTACAACAGGCAAGACATGGAAGCAACCTAAATGTCCATCAGCGGAGGAATGGATAGAGAAGATGTGGGTGTGTGTCAGAGCGAGTGGTGGTGGCTACCCTCCACCTGTGTGTGTGTGTTTGTGTGTGTGTGTGTGTATGAGCCGAGTCATTGGAAAAGACTGATACTGGAAAAGACTGAAGGCAAAAGAAGGGGATGACAAAGGATGGGATGAGTAGGTAGCATCACTGACTCAGTGGACATGAAACCGAGCAAACTCTGGGAGACAGTGAAGGACAGGAAAGCCTGGCGTGCTCCAGTCCATGGGCTCTCAGAAGTTGGACACGACTGAGCAACTGAACAGTAACAACAACATAACATATGTAATATGTAAGATACATAATACGTAGTATATATAATGGAATATTACTCAGCTACAAAAAAGAAGTAATGCATTTGCAGCTACGTGGATCAACCTGAAGATTATCACACTAAGTGAAGTCAGTTAAGTTCAGTTCAATTGTGTCCAACTCTTTGCAACCCCATGACTGCAGCACGCCAGGCCTCCCTGTTCATCACCAGCTCTCAGAGTTTACTCAGACTTAGGCCCATTGAGTTGGTGATGCCATCTAACCATCTCATCCTCTGTTGTCCCCTTCTCCTCCCACCTTCAATCTTTCCCAACATCAGGGTCTTTTCAAATGAGTCAGCTCTTAGCATCAGTAGTCAAAATATTGGAGTTTCAGCTTCAACATCAGTCCTTCCAATGAATAGTCAGGACTGATTTCCTTTAGGATTGACTGGTTGGATCTCCTTGCTGTCCAAGGGACTCTCAAGAGTCTTCTCCAATATTGTAGTTCAAAAGCATCAATTATCCAGCACTCATCTTTCTTTATAGTCCAACTTTCACATCCATACATGACTACTGGAAAAACCCATAGTTTTGACTAGATGGGCTTCTGCTGGCAAAGTAATGTCTCTGCTTTTTAGTATGCTGTCTAGGTTGGGCATAGCTTTTCTTCCAAGGAGCAAATGTCTTTTAATTTCATGGTGAAGTCACCATCTACAGTGATTTTGGAGCCCCCAAAAATAAAGTGTCTCACTGTTTTCATTGTTTCCCCATCTATTTGCCATGAAGTGATGGGACCGGATGCCATGATCTGAGTTTTCTGAATGTTGAGTTTTAAGCCAAGATTTTCACTCTCTTCTTTCACTTTCATCAGGAGGCTCTTGGTGGTTCTTCACTTTCTGCCATAAAGGTGGTACCATCTGCATATCTGAGGTTATTGATATTTCTCTCAGCAATCTTGATTCCAGCTTGTGCTTCCTCCAGCCCAGCGTTTCTCATGATGTACTCTGCATATAAGTTAAATAAGCAGGGTGACAATATACAGCCTTGATGTACTCCTTTCCCAATTTGGAACCAGTCTGCTGTTCCATGTTGTTCTAACTGTTGCTTCCTGACCTGCATACAGATTTCTCAGGAGGCAGGTCAGGTGGTCTGGTGTTCCCATCTCTTGAGGAATTTTCCATAGTTTATTCTGATCCACACAGTCAAAGGCTTTGGCATAGTCAATAAAGCAGAAGTAGATGTTTTTCTGGAACTCTCTTGCTTTTTCGATGATCCAACAGATCTTGGCAATTTGATCTCTGGTTCCTCTGCCTTTTCTAAAACCAGCTTGAACATCTGGAAGTTCACAGTTCACGTACTGTTGAAGCCTGGCTTGGTGAATTTTGAGCCTTACTTTGCTAGCACGTGAGATGAGTGAAATTGTGCGGTTTTTTAAGCATTCTTTGGCATTGCCTTTCTTTGGGATTGGAATGAAAATTGACCTTTTCCAGTCCTGTGGCCACTGCTGAGTTTTCCAAATTTGCTGGCGTATTGAGTGCAGCACTTTCACAGCATCATCTTTTAAAATTTGAAATAGCTCAACTGGAATTCCATCACCTCCACTAGCTTTGTTTGTAGTGATGCTTCCTAAGGCCCACTTGACTTTACATTCCATGACCCCATGGACTGTAGCCACCAAGCTCCTCTGTCCATAGGATTCTCCAGGCAAGAATACTGGAATGCGTTGCCATACCCTTCTCCAGGGGGTCTTCCTGACCCAGGGATCGAACCTGTGTCTCCTGCATTGCAGGCTGATTCTTTATACCTGTGAGCCACAGGGGAAGCCTTGAAGTCAGACTGAGAAAGACAAAATACTATATGATATCACTTAGGTGTGAAACCTAAAAAAAGTGATACAAACGAACTCATTTACAAGACAGAAACAGACTCACAGACTTTGAAAACAAATTTCTGGCTACCAAAGGGGAAAGGTCAGGGGAGGGAAAAATTAGGAGTCGGTGTTTAACATACACACACTACTACATACAAAATAGATAATCAACAAGGACCTACTGCACAGCACAAGGAACCCTACTCAGTCCTCGGTAATAACATGTATGGAAAGAACCTGAAAGAGAGCTAGTATATGTGATTGTGTAAGTGAATCACTTTGCTGTACACTGGAAACTAACACAGCATTGTAAATCAACTACAATATAAAATAAAAATTAAATTAAAAATGGTTTAAATGGCAACTTTTGCGTTGTGTATATTTTACCACAATAAAAAAACCCTACCACATACACACAAAAAAACCCATGTAGTGGGAACATAAATGCTGGGTTTCCTGATTAAAGTTTGTTGTTTTTGCTCAGTCGCTCAGTCGTGTCCAACTCCTTGCGACCCCGTGGACTGCAGCGCACCATGCCTTCCTGCCTCTCACTACCTCTGTGAGTCTGCTCAAACGCATGTCTATCGAGTCCGCGATGCCATCCAACCATCTCATGCTCTGTCACCCCATTTTCCTCCTGCACTCAATCTTTCCCAGCATCAGGTCACAAAACAAAACACAAACGTCCACAGGTTTCATCAGACTGATGAGATGGTCTGGGGGTTGAGCCCTGAACACTGATATGTTCTAAGTGTCCCAGATGAATTTAACATACCGTCATGATGCAGGGGGGGGGGGCAGGGGGGTCCCTGGTCTAAGATTATTCGAAGACTCCAGCTTCCAGGAGGACGAGTGGGCATGCCAATCCCTCTATGTGTTGTGATGGTTTTACAATCTGTCCCCAAATTCTCTGATGCCCTTCCTTCAAAAGATGGAGCCTAATTCCCCTCCCCCTGAGTGACTTGCTTCTAACAAAGAGGAAAAATAAATAAGAGGAGGAGTGATGGTGATGGAGAAATAGGCTGTCCACCAACAGCCCCAGGAGGGAGTCATCATGGAAGCGGAAACTGGGACTTCCCTGGCGGTCCAATGGTTAAGAATCCACCTACCAACGCAGGGCAAGCGGGTCTGATCCCCGGTCAGGGAACTAAGATCTCACATGCTGTGGGGGAACTCAGCCCTGTGCTGCAGCCAGAGTCTACGTGCCACAAGTCCTGAGCCTGGGTGCTCCAGAGCTGTTCACCACAACGAGAGAGACCCACGCTCCGCAACGAAGACCCAGCATGGCCTAGAAAGACAAAAGAAAATAAATAAGCGGAGGCTGCAGTCCCAGTCAAATCCCATCTGACACTCTGGTTGCAACCACAGGAGCAATCCTGAGTCAGAACTACCCAGTTAAGTTATTTCCGAATTCCAATCCCACAAAAGTGGTAAGACAGTGTCTATTTGAAGCCAATAAACTTTGGGATAATTTGTTGCACAACAGATAGTAAACACATGCATTCAGGAGTCACTAAACCAACCCCTTATGGACAGCTTCCATTTACCGACCCATCCACTCCCCCACCTGTCCATTCATTTTTCCATCTGTCTATCCGTTGATCTACCTAGCTATTCATTCATTTATTCACACACACACCTACCCATCCATCCACCATCCTAGAACACAGGGCCTAGCACCTAGAAGACTCATGTCAAGTGAATGAATAAACGATTTCTAAATGCATCCTGTGTGTTAAGGCCTGAGATGGGCCAGAGGACTTACCGAGAAACACGACTCTCATATCATACGTGACTAGTACCTGGTCCTGCTAGACAAGCCTGCACCACCCGGGAATATACGCTGGCAACCACAGATGGCTGCCCCCCTCGTGAGGAGGGTCCTGCCCAGCTGAGCCCGCCAGCGTCATTTCCTCCTCTGAGAGCCACCCCCTCCCTCCCCACAGGAGAAGAGAGCTGGCGAGAGGTGCCAGGATGTAGGAGGTCACCACAACAGGTCAGGGACGTGTGAGCTTCTGGGAGTCCCTCGGGCACCGGGAAGCCAACAGGGCCCGAGACACCTTCCCAGCATCATTCCACAAGGAGACCTCTGTCCCCAGCCCCAGGAGGGAGACAGGCCGCAGGGAGAGGGGGCCGTAGGGGGCCCTGTGGGCTCCCTCACCTCTGCCCACACCCACAGGCGTCCCCCAAAAGCACACATTTGGGCTGCCCCGGTGACAAAGACAGGGACCTGCCATTTCAGTAAACAGAGAATGTGCCTGCCATTCTGAGACAGGGAATGTTGCCAGTCATCAAGCCATGAGCCACTGCAGCTGACCAATGGTACACCCTGAGGGGATTCAAGATGGGAAAACACAGGACACTGGCCCTAGCTAGCTAAGCGTGTGCGAAGTCAAGGTGTTTGACGCTGCGACACTATGGACTATAGCCCGCCAGGCTCCTCTGTCCATGGGGAGTCTCTAGGCAAGAACACTGGAGTGGGTTGCCACACCCTCCTTCAGCGGATCTTCCCGAGCCAGGGATCGAGCCCATGTCTCTCACATCTCCTGCACTGGCAGGTGGGCTCTTTACTACTAATGCCATCTGGGAGGCCCCAAGACAGCTAAGATGCCTATCAAAGGAATTATTCCAATGAGCCTAGACACTCGCACTTCCCCATACATAGACAGACGCTAAAATCATTAACTTGAGATGTCTGCTTTTGTGGTTAGCAATAACCCTCTGTAGTCTTTCTACTTTTCCCAGCTAAAATGCCTATAAGTCCTGGCTCCTCCCTCTTTTCTCTGGAACAGTCCCTCAGAGCAATCTGAGAGGCTGCCTGTGTGGGCTCTAGTTCTCATTAATGTCCTCAAATCAAACTAATTCTCAGCTTTTAGGTGGTGTTTTGTTGTTTTTTTTCACTCGACAGCCCTGTGGCCACCCAGAGAAACAGCAATGACCAGACAAGGACAATGGTCCCTCGCCACGTTCACCCCACCCTGGGGAGGAGGCAGGGACTCAGAAACCAGAAGAGGTGTGAAGTGAACACGGAGCTGAATGAGAGGCTGAAGTTCTCAGCTAGCCTGGGCATTTTGCCACTGAAGGTGTCTTTTAGAAACTGCAAAGAAAGATTTCAGAGAACAAGGTTTAAAGACGAAACACCATTTCATAGGTGCGCTTGCCCGTGAGCAGGCCAGTGTCCCTCGCTGGGATCAGAGGAGCTCACAGAGCATCTGACACGTGGAGGGCTCAGGAAATGGTTGAATGAGGAGGCATCTGAAACACAACAAGGGAGCTGGGAGTGTGGCGTTGGGAGGGGTCAGTAGAGGGAGCACACTTCACTCCCCCTCTTCTTCGGCTGCTAGGGGGAAAGGGCACAGCCTGAGCCGTTTCATACCAAGGCATGTCTCAGACTGCAGCAAAGGAGCATGTCGGGGGACCTGGCCGCAGGCCGGATGGAGAGCTGGAGGGTCCCCTCCAAGACTGGCACCCCTGCCCTCTCGGGGACCCCGCTCAGGGGCAGGGCCGCAGGCCGGCGTGGTCCTGCTCTTTTCTGCTTCCCTCCACCCCGCAGAGCCTTCCCTGCCCGGGGGTCTCCTGCAGCTGCAACACGTGCTGATGGAAGCAGGGGTCTCCATGGCAACACTGACGTCACGGGCCTGGAGTCCTGGAACGCTGCCTCCCGCCCCCAGCGCCTGGTTCTGGTTCTGCAGCAGCCCGGGGCCCAGGGGCGTTGGAGCGGCCACCCTGCCCTCGCTCGTCCTGGCCACCAGAGGCACGCGGGTGTGAACTGGGCCGGCCAGGCCTCACCTGCGGCTGCCTGCCCGATCCTCGCTTCCTCAGGCCCCTCTATCCTCAGTCTGCTCCCAGCCGGCTGCTAGCTAAACAGGCCTTACTTCCTGTTTCACGAACAGGAAGCCCCCCTCCCTGGGAGAAAGCACATCTTAATACAATGTGGGAGGTGAGGTGCTGGCCCCTCCCGCCTCCACTGCATCTGGGGCCCTCGGTCCATTGCACAATAAAACCCAGGGATTCTGTCCTCCAAAAGGATCACGTACCCCCCTTCCCCCCACTGCCCAGCGCTTCCCACGCAGGAGGACAAAGACCTAAGGGACCTGGCCTGTCTCTCCTGGCCCCATACTTCCTCCTCCTCGGCCATTCCTTCAAAGTGCCAGGCCTCCGGGGCCTCCGCCCTCGCCCTTCCCTCTGTCTGGAAGGCTGTTCCCACCTCCCTGTCTCCCCGTAGGGCTGGTCATTTCCAGCTTCTCCGGCTCAGCTCTGTGCTGCCCGGTCCTGGAAGGTGCTCCCTCCTGCCTGCACGTCCGTTTAGCTCTATACACTGCCCTTGTGAAAAAGATGTGTGGGATGATTTGTGTAGTGGCTGGCTTCTCCGTCAGACTGTATGTAGTGGAGGACTGTGTTCACTTTTATCCACTTGTGAGCCCCTAGTTTACCTGGCACACAGTAGGTACTCAATAAATATATATATATATACACACACACATATTTAAGTAGGCTATTGAGATAGAATTCACATACAATACAATCCATCCAAGTAATTTGTATAATTTCATGGTTTTTAGCATATTTACACAGCTGTGCAGACTTTACCAGAGTCAATTTTAGAACATGTTCCTCACCAAAAAAAAACCCTCTCAGGACTTCCCTGGTGGTCCAGTGGCTCAGACTCCACGCTTCCAATGCAGGGGGCCCGAGTCCACACAATCCCTGGTCAGAGAATACAATCCCACACGCACAGACCTGGTACAGCCAAATAATTTTTTTTAAAGAAACCTCTTCCCTTCAGCTCTCACCTTCCTGTCCCCCATCCCGTCCTCCCTACCCCCACCCCTCAGCCCTAAGCAGCCATCAGTCAACTTTCTGCCTCCCTAGATTCCCCTGCACTGGACGCTCAGACGGCTGGACTTTGGCTTATTTCACTGGGCAGTGCTTCCAGGGTTCAGTGTATATAAATTTTTGCTCAAGGAATGAGTGAATGAACGGGTGACTGAAGGAATGAAAGGCCATGGATAGCAAAGGTGAGGCGCTCCTCTGGGTGGACTGATGAGCAGTGGGAGGAAGAACCTGGGACTGTCATGGGATCCACAGCTAAGAAGGCACAGACTCTGAATGCGTCTGCAGCCTGCTTGCCCACACACACACTTCCTCGTCTCAGCGTGGAGATTCCAGTCTCGCTGCCCAGCTCCTGACGTAAGATGTAGGTCTGATGCCCACTGCCCCTCATCGGCACAGGCGCTTTCTGGTCTTCATATTGAAGTTTTTCACTCATTCATTCATTCATGCCACAAAAATGCATAGCCATGTTAAGGGAACTGCTGACCAAAACTGCCCGCCCTGGCCAGACAGGATAGTCACCACCTGTATGAGTTATCTTACAACAGGAGGTCCTGGTAAGGAATGCAGAACTAACAAGCTACCAGCATCTGGAGGAATTCAGGAAAGGTCAAAAGGGTCTCACCGACCTCCCAGAATCCTTGTTGGGATCCATCTTGTCTGCGCACACCACCAGGAAGGACCCTGAGTCAGAATGACCGGCCAGAGACAACCCGGAACTGACCCCATTACCATAAACCCCGAGAATACGAGCCACAAGGCCGGGCAGTTCTCCTGGGCCCTCTTACCCTGCTACTCTCTCCATGGGCACTTCTTCCCAGCAAAGGCTCTTGCTTTGTCACAATCCATTTCTGTGAGTTAGACAAGAGCCCACTCTCGGGCCCTGGAATGGGGTCCCCCTTCCTGTAGGTTATCATATATAAGTTTTTTTCTTGTAAATGAATATGTTTCTTTCTTAAAAAATCAATTGAAATAGATGCTTGTTTTCCAGGGGGACTTAAGATCAGACCCACGAACCTAGCAGCTCTGGACATCAGTTCTGTAGGAGGATTCCCACAGGGGGTCCAACCCGGCACCTTTCCTGAGGGGCCTTGGAACTGAGTGGGCCCCTGTGGGGTCCTCCCCCCTCCTTCCTTGGGTGTAGGAAATAGGCTTCATTCAGCCTCCTTGACCTTCCCTGAGTTCGAGGGCAGATCCAAACAGTGGCGGGGAAGGGAGGGGATATAGAAACAAGGGAGGAGCCGTCAAGAAACAATAGTCCAGCCTTGGGGCAGGGTCCTGGTTCTTCCTCAAGAAAGGTATATAACAATCCCTCTCAGATCTTCTGCGGAAACTAAGGCCCCCACCCAGGTGGAGGAAGGTAACTTCAGCTGGGGGCAAGATTCCTGGAGCAAGCCAATCAAATGAAAGTCACAGACCCTACAGCTCTCCTGTCACATTTTGCCTATAAACATTTCTCCCCCCACCTGAGCCCAAAACCATTGGGGAATATGGGGTTTCTGAGTGCAAGCCGCCCATTCTCCTTACTGGGCCCGCAACAAACATTTCTCTGCTAGTCTCTCCTCACTGTGCACTGGGCACACAGACCTGTGTTCCGTAACAGCTTCTCAATTCACACCACCTCAGTAAAACCACGTATGGGTGTGTGAGTGCTGGCTCAAGTCCTGTCTTCCCGCTGCTCTCCCCACTTCCCACCAAGGTGCCACTGCCCCACTCCTGGTTTATGGAAACTCTGGAAACATGCTGCCCACACAGGAGCCACTGGCTGCTTATGGCTGCTGCAGAGCACTTGAACATGACTGGTCCTGACTGAGATGCCCTAGAAGGGCGAATTACACACCAGGTTTTGAAGACTTTGCATATTGGGGAAAAAAAAAAAAAGAATGTAAAATATCTCATTAATAATTTTTATATTGATTGCATGTTGAAATGATAATGTTGGAGATCCCCCGGAGAAGGAAATGGCAGCTCACTGCAGTATTCTTGCCTGGAAAATTCCATGGACAGAGGAGCCTGGTGGTACTGTCCATGGGGGTCGCAAAGAGTTGGACATGATTGAGTGACTGAGCATTGATTGATTTCATTGAGTATATTAGGGTAAAAAAATATATGCTATTAAAATGAATGTGGCCTGTTTTCCTTTAACTTTTTAAAATGTGGCTATGAGACCACTCCACATGTGTGGTTTGCAGTCTATTTCTCTAGGACAGCCGTAGTCTTGAAGAGACACCCACCAGGGAAGACAGCCCCTCATCTCATAGTTGTGGTGGGCACCAAGAGAACTTTGGGGCAGTGAAGGGCTTAAGATGCATTGCTGCTGTCCACAAAAAACTCACCTCCCACCCCAGCAAATCCCCTGCAGCCAGTGGGGGTGTCAAGGGAGAGCCCCAGACAAGAGCTGTTAGGACCCAGCGGGACGGATGGATCTTGTGGGACTCCTGGGCAAAGAAGTCTTTCTGTGGGGTGGGTGTGTGTGTGTGTGCGTGTGTATGTGTGTGTGTGTGCTCAATCACTCAGTCGTGTCCAACTCTTTGTGACCCCATGAACTGTAGCCCACCAGGCTCTTCTGTCCATGGGATTCTCCAGGCAACAATACCGGAGTGGGTTGCCACGCCCTTCTCTAGGGGATCTTTCCCACCCAGTGGTCAGACCTGCATCTCTTGCATTGGCAGGTGGGTTCTTTACCACTGATCCACTTAGGAAGCCCCAGGTTGAGGGATATACGTAACATTGCTGAGCTAAATCTTTACAGAACTGAAACCCCCAACAAACGGAAGATGTAAGCATTCTTTATTCTGGAGAAGCTCATCAAGAAGTCACCTGAGGCCAGATCAAGGGAACCAGAAAAGCCCATCAGGAGATTGGTCACCTGAGACCCTGATCCTTATCAGCAACCCAGCCCTTGAACCACTGCAAAAACAACTCTCCACCAAATCCTCCCAAGTTGGACACAGTTTTTTAGGGCACAGACCTGCTGTGGCCCCCTTTGCCTGGCAAAGCAATAAAGCTATTCTTTTCTACTTCACCCAAAACTCTGTCTCTGAAATCGGATTTGGCACCAGCTTCATAGAGGCTGAATTTCTGGTATCAATGTGAGGGGTAAGGTGTGCCCAGCACAGAGCCCTCTTGGCTGAATCTCCTTCCCACTGGATCCCACAGCCCCTTCCCCTCCCTGGCAAATCCTGGCAAGTCAGAGATGAGACACAGCCCAGTGTTTAGGCATGTTTTAGGCTCGTTGTCCCTACAACAGAGAAAAAACAGCCAAGATGCCTGTGGCTAGGAGCTTGGCGGAGCCTGAGAAATGGAATGTTTCCTGTCAGTGACTGCAGCCCCAACAGAGGCAGGTAAGCCTGAGGGAACCTGGGAAGGAAAAGAATACCTGAGATCCAGCAGACTGCAGCCACTCCCTCCAGTGAGCCCGGAGGACACTAAAGGCAGGATGCTGGCCCCAGAGAGGCAAGGGGCCTAGCAAAGGCAGTAAAGAATCTGCCTGCAGTGCAGGAGCTACAGGAGACACAGGTTTGGTCCCTGGGTCGGGAAGATCCCCTGGAGAACCCACTCCAGTATCCCTGCCTGGAGAATCCATGGACAAATGAGCTTGGCGGGCTACAGTCCACGGGGTTACAAAGAGTCAGACATGACTGAGCGACTAGAAAAGCAGAAATAGGAGACTGAAGCCACTTAGCATGCACATATCAAAGGAATGACTTCAGTGAGCCCTGAGTTTTCCCGTACACAGAAAAGCACTTACCTTGGAATATGGTTTTTTCTTTGATGTTCTGACTCCCTTTGTTACAAAAATCTATATAACCTGCCTCCTCCCCTCACCTCCTTGGATCAGTTCTCTCAGGGTTACTGGAGATGCTGTCTCCTTGGCTTGAAGTCCTAAAAATTCCCACCGAATAAAACGGAACTCCCAGCTTTGAGACTGTGAATACTTTTAAGTCCACAAGACCTTCTAGCCCATTCTCAACCCCCGCTTCTGTGATGACCAGAAGTGCCCTGGGGAACGTTTTGTTTCTGGAGGTGGCTCTGAAAGGCAGGTTTCAATGTACTGATGAGTAAACTAGGGACCATGTGGATTTCATCTCCCTGACAAACATGGAAGAGGCTAGTGTGGACCAGAGGGGAGGTCAGCCTTGAGGTGCTCAAGGGCCCATTCAAATCTGGAGAGAGTGCACTGAGAAACAGAGCCAAGTCACCTGTCCCGCCATGTACAGCGCAGAAGAGCAACACATCGAGAAGTACGTATGTCTATTATACAAACTTGTGTGTTTACTATGATAATTTCCAGCAGATGGCAGTAGAAAGTCTTTTGAGGCGGGGACACAACCATTCACCGAGAGGCTTCATAAGGATGGACAAGTATGGCTCTAACAGGCAATGTCATGGTGGCATTGGCACACTGCAGCAAAAACAGAAAAGAAGTTTTCCCTCTCTTGATAGCAAGGAAAGTAAAAGGAAGAGTGAACAGGCTAGAGAAGGGACAGGACTTAATCAGAGTTAATCGCTCCTAGCTTAACTGTTGCTAATCTACAGTGTGTGTAACTAGAATTGTCCTTCACAAAGGAAACTTATCACCCCTGATACTATGTACATTACACCCTACATTCTCTTGTAGAAAATCACCCCTTAGAATTGTTTGCAATTCAGAAAGAAGGTCGCAGGCCAATAACGCAGAGACAAACGGACAAAGCTGCCTAATGCCAGCTGTTACTGCTTTTAAGTAACGTGGGAAGAAGAAAAATGCAAGATGCTCATTACTTGGCGCCTTATCATTTATTTACTCTAAGCCTGAGATCCAGGCTACATAAAGCCTCTCGGTTCTCCTAGCGAGGGGGTACAGTCCTAGAGTCGCTGGTCTGCTGTGTCCTCCCCTCGCCCAGAAGAGGACTAAAGCCATCTTTCTATTTCCTCCAAACTCTGTCTCTGTATTTTTATTTGGCGTCGGTGGACAGGGAGCCAAGTTTTTGGCAACGGCATCCCTCACCCTCCCCAGACCAGACAGAGCAGAAACGAGCAGCAACCACCTCTTCATTTAAAAACTTCTGTTTTGATGCTGCTTTTAAAAAACTGGCACAAAATTCAAATTCAAGATATCACTTTAACATGGCATTTCGAACATTCACCATGTTCTGCCATCACCACCTCTTATGTAGTTCCCAAAATTTTTCCTCAACGGTGGGCTGCACCCCTCAGGCCTAAAAGGTTCTACAAGGCCCTACACCCCGCAGGCCCATAAGACCTGTAAGAACTGAACTTAAACAAAAAAACCCTGCACTTGCCCAGCTTTAAAACAAGACAAAAGAGCCGGGAGTCAGCAACAGAGACGTGAAAAGTACCTGTCTGAAGTAACGGTCCTGGAGCAACACCCACCGTGTGCAGAGGTTGGAGGCGGGCAAAGCATGGCGGCAGGCTTTGCTTCCGGGGTCAGGGCAAGGTCACCAGTTCCGGGGGGAATTGGGGTCAGGTGGGCGCCTTAGCTACCAGGGAAAGCAGTAGCAGGACTCCTCACGGCCCCTTTGAGAAGCATAATCACCAGCTGGGGCCTGGGGCAAGCGTGTAGGAAGGCAAGCTGTGTGTGCGAGCTAACGGTGAAGCAGGCCCAGGTCGGGCAGGGCAGGTGGAGAGAGCGAGGGAACTGCCATCGTGGCTGGCCTCACCGTACGACAGCCCCCACATAAAACCCCACACCCATTCAGTGGTCACGCCCCAGGTGCTGGTAAATCCTAATCTGCTTTCTGTCTGTATAGACGTTCCTGTTCTGGATATTTCAGATAAACGGAAGCATACAGTGGGTGGTCTTTCGTGTCTGGCTTATTTAACACACTGGTCTCAAGGTTCATCCATGTTGGAGCACGCAGGGGTGCTTTATTCCTTCTTACGCGTGGCTGAGTCCACTGTGAATATGCATCCTGGTTATTTATCTGTTCATCTATGAATGGGTATTTGGATTGTTTCTACCTGCTGCTGCTGCTGCTGCTGCTAAATCGCTTCAGTCGTGTCTGACTCTGTGTGACCCCCTAGACGGCAGCCCACCAGGCACCCCCGTCCCTGGGATTCTCCAGGCAAGAACACTGGAGTGGGTTGCCATTTCCTTCTCCAATGCAGGAAAGTGAAAAGTGAAAGTGAAGTCTCTCAGTCGTGTCCAACTCTTAGTGACCCCATGGACTGTAGCCCACCAGGCTCCTCTGTCCATGGGATTTTCCAGGCGAGAGTACTGGAGTGGGGTGCCATTGCCTTCTTCTTCTTCTACCTGCTGCTACTTTTTAAAAGCTGATGTTGAGGAACTTCCCTCGTAGTCTGGTGGTTAAGACTTCACTTTCCAATGCACCCGATGCAGGTTCTACCTGACCCCTGATAGGGGAGCCAGGATCCCACATGCCTCGAGGCCAAAACACCAAACATAAAACATAAATAATGTTATAAAACAAATTCAATAAAGACTTCAAAAATGGTCCACATCAAAAAAAAAAAAAAATCTTGAAAAAAAGAAAAAGTTGATGTTGGGATTTGCTAGTGGGCCAGTGGTTAAGATACCATGCTTTCACTGCAGGGGGCACAAGTTGGATCCCTGGTTGAGCAACTCAAATCCCACTAGTTACATGGCATAGCCAAAAAAAAAAAAAAGCTGATGTGTACATACGCAGTAAACTACACAAGTCTTAAGTGTAGAACTCCATGTGTATAAATATTTGTGTATTGAGATGCAGCATATTTTCATCACCCCCAGAAGATTCCCTCCTGTCTTCCTGATCAACAATGCTCCCCACCCTTGCAGAGATACCACTTCTGTGACCTCTATAATTACTGATGATCTGTGGCTGTTTGTGAACTTTATATAAATGGAATCACACGGCAAACCCTCATTTGTGTCTGCCTCCTTTCGCACAACATAACGCCTGTCCAGTGCATTTACCCGATTGTGTGTATCTGTCGGGTCATTTTTGCTGCAGAACCCCATCATACGGATGTGTCATGGTGTATTTACTCTTCCTCCCGTCGATGGAGGCATTTGCGTCGTCCACTGTGTATCTGTTCCACAGCTAGTTTATTCATTCTCCTGTGAGTGGACATTAGGGTGTTTCCACTCTGGGCTATTATGAATACTCTGCTATAAACATTCTTGTTTGTGTCTCTGGTGGACATGTGAGCTCAGCCCTCTTGGCCGTCTCCCCAGGAGCAGAGCTCCGGGGTCATGATGTTGACAGATGTTTAGCTTTAGTATTGATTAGATACACTTCCCAAAGCAGTCAAACCGATTTCTAGTTCCACCAGCAATGTCCGGGAGCTCCCGTCAGCTGCCACCCCCACCTCTCAAAATGGGTGCAAGGTGGTTCTGGGG
This sequence comes from Bos javanicus, assembly GCF_032452875.1. Lineage (NCBI taxonomy): Eukaryota > Metazoa > Chordata > Mammalia > Artiodactyla > Bovidae > Bos > Bos javanicus. The sequence goes on along the minus strand of NC_083885.1, from coordinate 8,479,019 downwards.
ACCCTAGCTGCAGAGCCCTTCTGGCAAAGCTCAGCAGTGCCTGTGTCACCAAGGACGGGGCAGGAATACTGGGTGACCTGGTCCCCTTGGGAGGGATTTCTCAGTCTGTCATGGAGGCGCTCCCCTCCATCCCGGCCCTCTGTCCCCTGGCACGGTCAGGCACTCTTAATTTGGGGCTTCCCCAGAAGTTGGCTCTAAAACAATGATTTCCTCCGGCTCAGGTAAGCTTACGTGGGAAGTGACCCCAGAACCAGAAATGGAACCCTGGGAAAGTGAGAGGAGAAGGGTAGGAAGTCTTAACAAGCAAGAGAACCCTGGGGGCAGCTGGAGATGAACCCCAGGGAAGGACTCCAGGGAAGGACAGGAGCCTTGGAGCTCTCCGCCCCCACCAGGACCCAGAGCTAGTGTTCACACACCAGCCCTGCCTGCCACGAGGGCTGCTGCCCAGCAGAGGTACAATTCTGGAGCTCACAGAGCTTCAGGAAACAAGGCAAGAAATTGAACTTCTTCCTTCACTCCTTGCTGGCCCTCCTTCCATACCAATCCCCACGTTCTGCAGTTTTACTCCTAAGCTTCTCTTGAATTTGTTTCTCCATGTGGTCTAAGCTCCAGCCTCAGCCCCATCCATTCACCAGCCAGCGGTGGATAGATCTTCCCATAATGCCTGGGTCATAAGCTTGCCTTGGTCCCCTGCTCCCTGCATGACCTTGACTGAAGGATGCAGCATCTCCTGACCTCCACTTCCCCAGTGGTCAAGAGGGATCATGTTAGCACCTGCCTCAAAGGTTTGGCAGGAGGAATGAATGGATTCAGAGTTACAAAACTGTTGCTGTGCCTGGCACATAGGAGGAGCTATATACATGCTTTGTCAGAAAATGAGTAAGATAATTGCAATGTCCTAACAGTCTCTCAGAGCCCTCGGGGTAAATCCCAGGCTTCTAAATATGACTAAGGAGACGATGGCTAGTCTCGCCCCCATTATGCAGCATGTGGAATAATGGCCCCAGAAGGTGCCTTCACCTGGAACCAGTGACTGGGACCTTATATGGTAAAAGAAAAACTTCTTTGCAGATCAGGTGATGTGTTAAGGCTCTGGCTGTGAGATCACCCTGGATTATCCAGGATGTGACCCCATAGACTGCAGCCAGCCAGGCTCCTCTGTCCATAGGATTTCTCAGACAAGAATACTGGAGTGGGTTGCCATTTCCTACTCCAGGGGATTTTCCCAATCCAGGAATTGAACTCTGGTTTCCTGCATTGCAGGCTGATCCTTTCCCGTCTGAGCTGTGAGGGAAGCCCTGGATTATCCAGGTGGGCGCTGAACCAACATCAAATGTCCCTGAAGGAGAAAGGCAGAGGGAAGGGTGCGGTAGAGAAGAGGCAGGGCCACATGGGACAGAGGCAGAGACTGATGCGACACAGCAGCTAGCCAGGGACTGGAGGAGAAGGAAAGCAAGGCCCCCTTCCGACATCTGGAGTTTGGACTTCTGGTCTCCAGAAACAAGAGAATACATCTCTGGGTTTGGGATACTCTGTGTGGTGGCCCAGGAAAACGGATGTACTCTGTCTCAGGGCTGCTGTGAGAAAGCAGCATGGACTAGGGGTGGGGGGGCACTTAAAATAAGAGAGGAGTATTCTCTCACGGTTCTCACAGAACACCGAATTCAAGGTGTCGGTAGGGTCTGTGAGGCCGGATCTGCTGCAGGCCTCTCTTCCCAGCTTGACTCCCGTCTCTGCCCTCATCCTCACGTGGCCCTCTCCCTGTGCCAGTCTCATCCAGTAGATTTCCCGCTGTGCATGTCTGCTTCTGGATCCAAATTTCCCCTTTCTACAGGGACACCAGTCATATTGGATTAGGGCCCACCTTAATGACGTCAGTTTAACTTGAATACTCTGTAAATACCTTGTTTCCAAATACAGTCCTACTCTTAGGTACTGGGGGAGGGGGTTGGTTAGGACTTCAACATCTCTTTTTTTCTTTTGTCCTCTTCTCCCTCAACATCTCTTTTTTAAGGGACACAATTCAGCCCCAACAATAACAATCCCTCCCATGTCCCCCCTCACCCCACCATGCTCTCCATCTGCAGTTCCCAGTACAGATCCCGCTCATCTGTTGCCACGTCTTTGCACACTCCCCTTTCCTCTCTGATGACTTGACATATATCCTCATTCTTCACTGTCAACAATACCACCTCCTCCAGGAAGCCCTCCTGATTTCCAAAGCTTGGGTTAGCTGTCACCTCCTGCGCCTGCCATAGCTTCCTGTCATTGCTATTGCCACACAATATCAACGCTGACTCCTCGCCAGCATGCTTCAGGTCACTGGGGCCCCAAAGGGCAAAGGCCATGTTTCTTGCTTCTTCTAGCATGTTGTCTAGAACCTGCAAGCACCTCCTAGAAGCAGGTGTTCAACAAAGAATAGTTGAATGCATGAATCAATGAATGAATGAAGCCAGGCCCTTTTCCAAGGCTCTCTGATCCCCTTCCCTGTGGGCCTTCAGAGAAACTTCTAGCACAGCTTAACTTTAGAGCAGTCTGGGAGGCACAAATAACAATGAGGTTCCCCCTTGGCACGACTCCAGGGTGTACCATTCACACTGTAGCCTAAGTGACTGGAAGACAGTGCCGTCTGGAGCAGTCACCGTGAGCGGGGCATCAAGCTGACCTGTGGACTACAGAGTTCAGCTCCCACTAATCCAACAGCCACTCTCTTGGGAGTGTTTCTCCCTGTCCCTAATTCAGGATTTGCCCTGAAATTTCCTGATGAACGTCCCTCCCCATCTCAAGGGCCCATTGCTCCACTGGGCTCTTAGTGGGTGCTCACATCAGCTGCGGGGGTTGCCTGCGTGTTGGTGGAGGAAAGCAGGGTCTCTGCATGAAACATAAGGCCCAATCTGGTGGGCTGTGCAGTATGTAAGGAAAGGCTAACTCCTGGGGGTGGGGGGTGGAGGTGCGGGGCAGGGCTACCTGACAAGGGATGCTGAGGCCTGGGAACTTGCAGCAGGGGCTGCTTCCAACGTGCAGGTCAGCGGGGCAAAGGAAGACACCGTCTAACTCAGTTTCCGCAAGCGGAGAGCCTTCCAGTTCAGGGGGTGTGAGGCATGTGGGGTGGGTGGGGTTAAGAGCTATGAGTCACGTGGGAGGGCAGGGTCGGGAACTGTGAGTCACGCGGGTGGGTGGGGTTAAGAGCTGAGTCACGTGGGTGGGCAGGGTCGAGAGCTGTGGCTCACGTGGGTGGGCGGAGTTGAAGCAAGTGAGGCTCTTGGGACTACCGCAGGTCCTGCCAGGCCAAGGTAGAAGGTGAGGGTTGTGCTGGTAGCTGGAATCAAAGCTCAGGGAAGAGGAGGCTCCTGACGGAACAGCACAGGGGAGGAAACGCCCTCTCCCCCAACCCTGCCTCCGCCAGGTAGTCTGCATTCTCCCCGCTCAGCCAGAGGAGCCGAGGTGACAGCAGAGGGCAGAGGGCTGAGGTCGGTCGCTGGCAGGGTCCTCCCTTTCGTCTGGCAGGTGATGAGCGCCTCCTGAGCCAGGGCCTCTGCTGGTGGGAAGGTGGTGGGTTGCGGTGCCTCGCTGCCCTGCGTCCCGCCCTGCAGCTGGCCTTCGTGACGCCCGGCCCATCTGGCCTGAGCACCGGAGCTCCCGAAGCCCGTCCGCCGGCCCTGCCGGTCTGGGCCGTCCTGAGCCTCCCACAGGGCACCCGCTTTCCCTGATCGGCCGGAGGGCGTCCCGCGGGTCAGCCCAGTGGGGTCAGCTGCAGTGGCCTCGGGAAGTGAGAGCAGGTGTGCGGCGAGGTAGAGTGTCCTCGGGGCTTGGAAGATGGTGTAGGGGGTTAGGGGACAGAGGAGGGTGGGTGGAAGCATCCGTCGCCCAGAGCTCCTCAGAAATGCAGAGTCTGGGGCCCCACCCCAGACCCTGCATTTTCCCAGGCACCTCGCTGGACTAGAGCTTCCGCGGGGGGCCTGCGGCACAGGTGGACAGCCAGGCTGTCTCCTGGGGTGACTGTCCCCTAGGGGCGCTAGGCACCCCTTGGAGACATTTTTGGTTGTTCTATCTGCTGGGGTAGGGGTGGGTGCTCCTGGAATCCAGTGGGTGGGGGGTGGGGCTTTGATGCCCAGGATGGCCCCACAACAAAGATCTGGCTTGCAAGTGTGCCGGGGTGAGGAGCCCTGGACACAGGGTGTAGAGGCTCTGCTGTGAGCCCCCCAACTCTTGGCCTAGGTCTTGGCCCTTCCTGTCCCCACACCAGGCCCCCTCAAAGCCACACAGAAAGGCCAGATGTCAATGAGTCACTTACAGTTTATTTTTGCCTGAAAGTTTTTCACATCTCTGAACACAGCTACGTGACAGTAGTATTAACCATCAGGAAAAGCAACAGTGCGAAGGGTAAAGGTGGCATGTCTCGGCTCTTCTTCTTTTTTTTTTCTTTTTAGATTTTTTAATTTTTTTTGCTTCTGCTTCTTCCTGCACCAGAGTGCTGTAAAGTATGGGACCAGAGGGGAGCAAATAAAACCAAACAACAGAAAACAACAACAAAAAACAAAACACGAAACAGAACACATTCACACGCACGCACGAAATCAAACCTGGCACAGAAAATGAATTAAGACTGAAACCCAATTTCTTTTTTTTTTCCTTTTTTAAAAAAATGAGGGCATAGTTGGGGGGGGTAATAAAGTCTACCTAGCAAAGTATAAAACGACAAAAGCATGGTTTCCATTGAATAAGATTAAATATATATAAAACAATTACATTGACTGGGGGTTAGGTCTGGAGGTGCTGAAAGAGGAGGGTATTTGTGCTAAACCAACAGAAGATGGGGCTTGGGGGAGAGGGGACCCCAAGTAAACCATGAGGGCTGTTCTGTACAGTGAGGGCTTGTTTATAAAAGAAATGGAGATGGGTGTGTCTTTGGGGCAGGTCGGGGGACGGAGAAGGGCAGGAGGGAGTCTGCGTTGCAGTGGTCACATTCGTGGGGTGGGGCGGGCAGTCAGGCCGGTGGAGGAGACGTCTCTCTTCTCCCAAGAGACCATGCAGAGAGGCGGGCATGCATGAGGGACCACGGGAGGCACAGGACGGCGGGGAAGCCACGGGTGGCAGAGTCTCAGTCAGGAGGGGGACGGCAGAGGCCACCAGAGATGGCGTACTCCGCGGGAAGGGTGGGGGCAGCTCTCTTATGGGACGACGGGAGGACAGGTTAGCACCCCACCCCTCCAGATGTGTAAAAGGGGGCCGAGAGGAAGCTGGGGCCTTAGAGGAGCGAGACGACAATGTGGGGACCCCACTTCTCCTCCCCCAGTCTGACCCCCACCCCGTGAGGAAACTGGAGACATCTGGAATCGAAATGCACGGTGGCGTGGCGGGCAGAGGGACGGACGGACAAGAGAGCATTAGCGGACAGAATCCATTACAAAAAAAGCAATTAATTTTCCAAGGAGGTTCTTTTTTTTTTTCTTTTCCGTCTGTTTCCTTTAAAAAAATAACAAGAATACTAGCACTACCAGCTGACTGGTTTGTACAGTACTACACGCCAGGGGTGGCTGGCGGGCAGGTGGGCGGGCGGGTGGGTAGGTCAAAGACTTCATAAATAACAGGCAGGTCCCAGACCTGCAATTTGTCAACGTTTCTTAAATAGGCGCGTTATTTAAATCTTATGTACAACAAGAATCACTTTGCATAGCAATGGCGAGGACACAGGACGGTGGGATGACGGGACTGGGTCTTGTCCGATGGCGATGGTGGGGCGAGTTCTCGGCGGGCCTTGGAGGAGGACAGGTCCTTCCCCGGCCTCTGGGCCCAGCGGGGTCACGTGAAAGTGGGGTCGGACTTGACTGTTCCCACGCGGCATTGAACACAAAGGCAAAGAAAATCCACAAAGGGTCCCCCTTCCCCAAGCCCCCCACCCCCACCCTCTCCCCGACCCACTGCCACTCCTCTGGTTGCTACGAAGTCCGTTTTAGATCAGGTCAAGGTTTCCGATTATGAAGCTAAAAGAATCAGGCGGGGGCTGGGCGTGCTTACGGACCCTCCCTCCCCACCCTCCCCCCTCCGCCCTCTGCCCCCAGAAAGACTCCCCCATCTATCTCACAGCCAGGACGGGGGTGGGACCCCGAGACCCGCTGCTCTACGGCTATTAGTCAGGAGTTGTGAGTTGCGGTTGCAAACTGCTTCCTGCCGACGGGAGCTTCACCAGGCTTCCGTGTAGCGGACGTCCACCTCCTTCAGGTTGGGCAGCTTGGCCTGGGGGAGCAAGAAGGATCCGGTCCCTTCCAGAACCTGGTGGCGCGGAGCTCCCGCCGTACCAGTGACTACCGTTCCCACTTTGCCTCTGTCGGGGGCTCTGAAGCCCAGAGCTGGGAGACCTTGGGGAGAACCCAGCGGGTGGGATGTGGCCAGCCCCAGAGAAAGCAGGTGACGGCTGCTGGGGAGTCCACGTGCACACCCCAGAGGGGCTTCAAATCACTAGCTCTGGGGGTGGGAAGCCTGGGGTGTGTGCCCTCCGCTGGCACTTGCAGGCTACGTGCCCGTGGGCAGAGTCTGGCCCTCCAGAGCGGAATTCCTCCTCTGTGGAGGGACTCCAGGTCCAGTTGTGTCCAGATGGGGAGAGGGACCAAACACAGAGCGCCCTGTGTGAGACCACGCTGCGTGCTCAGCACACAGACTGTTCTCACTTGTCTGTGGAACTATGCATCCTCAAGGCTGTCAGGAGTTGGGCGGGGAGAATGGAGGAGGACCCCCAAGTTACTTCGCACTCAGGCTCCCCTACAGGACGTGTCACTGGACTCTACAGTCCCACCTGAAGCTCCTCAGAGCGGCTTCCTGCTCCCCACCCCTGCCACCCAGACGCGGTCCTGCTCTGCCTTCTTTTATAAACAGCTGACTTTTTTTTTTTTTTTTGGCAAGCCTTCGCTGTACAGAGAGGCTGCTGGTCTCCTGCCTTTACATCCTGTCTCCCCAGCTTCCTGCACACTGGCCTGCCAGGCAGGCTCACTTCTAAGCCCTCCTTTCTGAGTAGGCTCCTTCAGCCCGATGAACAGAGCAGGTGGTCCCCTCCCTGCTGGCCCCTGAGCCCTGACCTCCCTTAGTTTGCTGTGCGTATCTGTCCACTGGGTCTGAGCTCTTTCCTGGGTAGAGGTAAACCGGCCGCACCTCCTTGCCCCCATCCTCAGCAGGGGCCTGGCCCACAGTGGGTGCTCCGAAGGCCATCTGGAGGCTTCACCAGCGAGTGAGCCCTGGGCTGCGGGTCTGACTGAGCTGGGGGGCAGGGGGCCACACCTGAAGTGGGCTTCCGGGATGCCCAGAGGCCGGTGCACTCATGGCACTGCGTCTCCTGGCCCAGCCCTTCCTCCCAGGGCGCTAGGCCTGGGAGCCTTCAGTCCTGATGAGACATGCTTTTTTAAACAAACGTGTCTGCCTTCTACCACTCAGATTCTGTCTTTCCCCAGTTCTAAGTTGCCAGCCTAGCCTGGCGGGCTGGTCCCAACTCCCGCCCGTGTGACGACCCCAGTCCTGCAGACCTTCTCTATGGTGCTACCCTTGCTTGTACTCTCCCTCAGAATCCCCGTTTTCCACCTAACAGCCAGAAACAAGCTTTTAGCATAACGTATTGCCCTTCTCAGAGCCTCTGCAAGCTTTCTACTGAACTCAGATGAAATCTAGGGGCCTGCCGCAACCTCTAAGGGCTGATGCAGTCTCACCCCAAGCTGTTCTCTCGCTCTCTAGTCACGTCTGCTGCAGAGCCAGTTCATGCCAACCTTCTCCACCTCAGGACCTTTGCACGTGCAAAGGCAGGAAGGAAGGGGAAGAAGGGATTACCTTCAGGTCTTCGTAGGTGTCCGCCGAGAGCTTGGTGCTGTTCATGTTTAAGCTGCAGAGACTCTTCATGGCTGTATGGGAACGGACAGACAGACAGTCATCAGGTCAGTGAGACCCTGCCGAGGGTAGCTGCAGATATGGGATAGAAAAGCTGGGGGCTGGGTTGAGTTACTGAGGCCTCTGTTCAGGAGACAGGGCTGGGGAGTGGGGATTCAGGGGAGCAGCTGGGGTATGCGAGGTACAGAGGTCGTTTCAGGCAGGAGCTGATCTGAATCGGGCCCACATTCCCTCCCTGCCCTTGGGGCCTCCCTGGCTGCTGTCACTGCCTGTACCCCAGTGTCCCCAGAGCTCGCTGCCCACTGCCGACCAGCCCAAAGGGACCCCGCGGTGACCACGGCCCTCAGGGCTGGGACCACGTGAGGGGACAGGCTAGGCCTCGCTCAGGTTTCCTGTTCTCAATGACACCAGCTCCACGAGGGCAGGGAGAGTCCCCTGCTGTGCTCCTGGACCGAGGAGGTGCTCAGCGAGCACGTGGTGCCCCGTGTGCCATGGGGACGGAGAAAGGCCTGAGGGGATGGGCATGTGGACTCACAGCTGAGGGCCAGCAGGCCGGCGTCGGTGACGGGCGTCTCGCACAGGTTCAGCACCTGGAGCATCGTGAGGTGTTCCGACAGGAGCCGCAGGCCGGCGTCTCCGAACTGCGGGAGAGACGCCCTCAGTCTGGGGCCCGCCTCAGGCCTCCCCCGGAAACCTGGGGCTGGGGCAGTGGCCGAGGAAGCGGCTTGGACCCGGCCCAGGCCTGAGGCTGCTCTCATTCGTTTCGGAGACTCCACCTCCCTGACCTGGGTTCACACCAGGCCGGGTCTGCTGGTGCCGTGGCCCCAACAGGGGCCCCGCTCGCCCACCAGAGTCAGTGTTGCCATCTGTCAAGGGGGGCTGTGAACCCAGCGACTTGTGGCTACCACTGGGACGGGGGGCAGCTGGGGGCCCCGGCTGAGAGATGAGGTGTCAGTGTCTGCACCTCACGGGGGCGTGCAGAGCACACGTGCCGGGGAGTAAGTGCCTAAGAGCCGGACTGGTGCGGGCAGGACAGAGCGCGCTATGCCGCACGCTCATCACCACCTGGAGGAGACCCCCAGGCTGCCTGCAGTGCCCCCGGGCAGGGGCCTGAGACCCGCGTCAGTTCCCCCAGGCTCCGCCCGGCACGTCCCTGCTCTGGGCCTCGGCAGCTCCAACTGTGAGACGGGCCGCTGGGCTTCACAGGGCCTAGCCCTCCTCTGGCCTGGGACCCTGCTGGGGTGTGGGTGCTGGGCTGCAGAGGGGCATGCGGATCGAGCGGCTGGACCCACGGGTCCTGGGCAGAAGCCGGCCGTGGAGGATGGTGCAGGGCAGGCACGGAGGAGGGCGCAGTGGACAGGCCATGCATACCTGAGTGGACCACAGGTTTAGCTGCTTGAGAGAAGGCAGTTTGATGAGGTGCTCAGCGCAGGCACTGGTTACGTTGGTGAAGGCCAAACTGAGGTTCTCCAGGTTTCCGAAGGAGCCAGAGCTCAGCAAACGAGCCAAGTCGGCATCCTGCAGGTGGGTGAACGGGTAGGCGGGGTCTCGGGGGAGGCCTGGGGCCTCCCCACGAAGAGCTCTAACTGGGGGGACAGTATGGGCCAGTGGGTTGGGACGAAGTGGTGTGTCCGTGAGGGCGGGGCTGCCTCCACGTCTCTGCGGGTGGCAGCTGCCTGGCTGGAGAAAGCCTTGGGAGCGCTGAGTCACACCCTGAGTCAGCACTGGGGGTTCCGAGGCCATGTCCCTCCCGCAGTGTGAGTGTGTGTGTCTGACCCTCTCTCTTTCCCAGGCTTGTGCCCATTCCCCACCTGAAAACACTGAGGTCCCCTCAACACTAAGGCCTGTGGGGATCAGCGAGTATGAGCACTAGATGCTGAGGTCGCTGAGGGTCCCTTCCATCTTTGTGGTAGAATCCTTGAGTGCTAGCTGCCAACTGGTTGCCCTGAATTAAGGCTTATGTCCTAGCTAGGTGGGGCCATGTGCTAAACCCAGACAATGGTATATAAGCAGATGTGTCCGTTGGAACGTCCAGGAAGGCCCATAAAGGGAAGGGCTGGTGTTCTTTTTTGCCTCTTCCTCACGGCTTGAATGGAGATTAGATGGCTGGAGCTTGAGCAGCTCTTTTGGACTGTGAAGTGGAAGCTATGTGCCAAGGACGGGGGAGTGGGAGGACAGAAAGAACTAAGATCCCTGAAGACCTTGTAAAATGGGGAAGGAAAGAGGCATTGACCTGATAAGGCTTAGTGTCAAGATAAAATGAACTATTAGCACAGAATCTGACACATGAGCGCACAAGTATGTGAGCTATTAGTGTTGCTATTGTGAATAACTTGTAACATATTAACAGTAATCTTTATCACGTTTGGTTTCCTGCAACACAGTTCTAGCCTAGAAAAGCTGGCTTGTGAAGCACCACTGAGTCCCTGTTCACCTCTCCGCATCACCTGCAAGAGAGGCTGCCTGCTGTTGCCCCCAACCCCAGGGAGGACTAGCCCACCTTCCTCCCTCCACCCAGCCCCCAGGAGGAGACCAACTCACTGTGGACTTGGAGGGCAGTGTTAGCCTGGTGGGCCCGCCTTTCCTTTGCTGCAAACAGAAGCCAGCTGGTTACGACCCACTTTTCCCTGAGCGTTCACCCTGGACCGCCCCTCTCCAGCTAACACCTCTCAGGACGGCAGTGGCAGACAGCATGATGGTCTTGGTCTCAGGGCAGACCCCGAGGCCAGGCCTGAGTGCAGGTGGTTTATCAGAGAGGTGATTCCAAGAAACACAGGGAACTGAGACCATGAAGGTCCCTAAAGGAAGAGGCAGTGGCCAGCCCAGCCAGATTCTGGGACATCAGAGGAGTCAGGGAGGCAGAGGCCCATGGGGTGGGAAGGGGGTCCCGTCCCGGGGTGGGATTCCCTGTGCGGAGCCGCGCGCTTACCAGCTCCTTCAGCTCCCGCTGCCGGTCGCACAGCTGCTCGTACATGCGCTTCCCCACGCCCGTGCTCTCCAGGGTCGAGATGATCTGCAGCTGCGTGTCGTTGTTGTCGATGATGTTGTACTCCAGCATCAAGCACAGGATCTGCCGAGACCAGGAGGCACGTCACCACCAGCCAGGACTCTGGGCAGGGCTGCTCTGCAAAGGCTGGGGAGCCCAACCCTCGCCTGTCCCGAGTGCCCCGAGAGCCCTGTGCGCCTGCGGAGGGGCTGGGGTTGGGGTGCCCTGCGATCAGAGGTCCTTCTCCTCCCACCCTCTGCGCGATGCTGGGGAATTGCCTGCCCCGGCACCCCCTGGCCAACACTCCACGCACGATGCGGCTGGGCTCGGGGGCTGGGGAGCCCGAGAGACAGACCACGCTCTCTCCCCTTGGTCTGATTGCTTGATGCCCTCCCCGCCAACAGGTGAAGTCTAACTCCTGTCCTTGCCCCTGGGTCCGGCCTTGCTGACTCCCTTCTGGTGGCTAGAAAGTGATGCTGCCTGACTCTGAGGCGGAGGCCAGAGGAGAGACGTGACGTCTGTCTGGACAATGGCTCTGGGAGCCCCAGGCTGCTGGGGGCTCTGGGGGACAGAGAGGTGACTGAATGCCTGAGGCTGGCGAGTGGGCAGGTTAAGGCCAGGGCTGCGCTGCTGACAGTGGCCTGGGAGCCCCAGCTGCTCCGTCTCCGTGGCCTGAGTCCCCTCAGGTCAGCGCTGGACATGCAGAGGGGGCAGCCTTGGGAAGACCCAGCCCACCCGCCCCCATCCACCACCACCCCATTAAGAGACCACAGTGAGAAGCAGTTGGCGGAGCCCAACCATCTGAAGACCCAGGAGAAAAACAGATGAGCATCACTGTTTGGAGCCCCCGCTTGGAGGTAGTCTGTTCTGCAGCAAAAGGCAGGACAGAACAGAAACCTGCTCAATCCCTGAGACCAACAGACGATCACAAGTTAAATGAAGGTGGAATGAGCAGACAGTTTGATCAAGGTCTCCTGCTCCGCCAAACTCGGGAGGGCTGCCTCGTCTGCTGCCGTGGCCCAGCTCCTGCAGTAGCTCTGTGCGCCTGGAAGCTCCTGGAAGGTGCTCCATCGGCAAGGATGAGGGCCCGGGAGAGTCGGCCGCCTGGCCAGGGCTTGGGGCCGGCTCCTCACCTCCACCATGGTCTGGTTCCCTCTCAGTGCCAGGAGCATGCATGGTCCCAGCTTGTTCTCCGCCAGGGAGAGCAGGAATTTTTTGGTCTTGTAACAGGAGCCCATGAGGATGTGCACCTGTGAGGAGACACGGGCCAGGTGAGGGGCCGTGACCGCCACGGGCTGTGCCCCACAGTGCCTGCCTGTGGCCCAAAGACTGTGAGGCCAGAAGATACTGACCAGACGCACCCCACACCCTGTCTGGATACCAGATCTGAAACCATCACCAGACCCTCCCCGGGGGTTCAGAGGACCCCTCTCTGACACTGGCTCCCACAGGGATGAACCTTGCGGTCACCGCACTGCCTGAGGTCAGCCAGTCCCAGAAGGACACATCCTGCAGGGCCCACTCCTGGGAGGGATGCAGAGTCAGACCACAGACACAGAAGGGGGCGGGGTGGGGGCCAGGGCTGGGGGCCAGTGGGGAGTGAGCGATTACAGAGTGGGGCCAGTTTCCGTTCGGGAATATGAGGTCTGTGATGACTGCAGACTGGCATCAGTGCACTTGATGCTACAGACCAGACACACAGAAAGGGCTCAGGCGGGCGGAAATGAACACAGCCCTGTGAACCAGCTGTACTTCAGGAAAACATAAAAACGCGGTGGAGGTAGTAGGATTCACAGTGTGTACATTTTACCCATGCCCTGTACACGTACACACACACACACACACGCACAGGAGCCCCTCTCCCGCCGTCCTTGTGGCTGTGCTGACATCTGGCCCCCTGGGTTCTAGGTACGGTCAAGCCTGGCAGGAACTCCTGGAGGTGCGTGCTCAGGGTGCACAGGGCCCGGCCGCACACGCAGGGCAGGGGACATTGTGGAGCCCTGTCTCTCCGTCCCCAGTGCTCTCTGAGGCCCCGAAGGCACCTGCCCCAGAAATCCAGGAACGGGTAAATTCTGCTCCATCTGGGTTATGTGCGGGACAGCTTTTAAGAAAACTGTGTTTCTTGGATGGACCTAGAGATTGTCATATCGCGTATATGTGGAATCTAATAAGAAGAAGGTACAAACGAACTTACATACAAAACAGGAATCACCGATGTAGAAAACAAACAGTTACTGGCAGCGAAGGATCGGGGCGGGGGATAAACTGGGATATTGGGATTGACACTGCTGTATATAAGACAGCTAACGAGTGAGGACCTGCTGTATAGCACAGGGAACGCTATGCTCAGTACTCGGTAATGACCTAGTTGGGAAAAGAATCTAAAAAAGAGTGGATTTGTGTGTACGTGTAACTGACTCACTTCACTGCACCCCTGCAAGTAACCTGACACTAAACCAGCTGCACGCCAGTACAGAGACCTGTTTCTTTCTAGCGCACCTGCGTGTGGGCCTCAGGGTCGAGGGTCCCCAGCCACCTGGTTTGCCCTTCCCGACTTCACAGTGGAGCAGATGCCCTTCCACGGCTGGAAGCGGCAGCCGCATCCAGGGGACAGCGTCCTGCCACGTGTCTCCATGGCAACGCTGCACCGCCGCCTGCTTCCTTCTCCACATAGACCCTTTTCCGCTCCATCATTAACAATTCTGGCTCACAAATTCGATCTCTCAGGCTGGGGAGCTGCCAGCTCCCAGCTTCTCTTGTTCACAGTCACTGCACTGGGGTGGGCGGGGCACACCACAAAACGTTGCCATGGTGACACTGTGACATCAGAGGAGCCCAGGAGAAGTGAGAGAGAGGTGGTGCAGGCAGGCAAGGCCAGCATTTCCAGGATGCACAGGGCACTCTGAAGGGGGCCTTCAGGCAGCAGGTGATGAGGAGTGGTGAGTGAGCGCGTAAGAAAAGGAACCTAAAAATAAGCCCCTTTCCAAGCAAGGATCCAGAGGCAGCGCTGGGGTCTGCTGTCACAGCACAACCACCACCCTAAGTTCACTGCAGAGGGCATGACAAGCTGCTCACTCCACTGAACCGGCTGCCCAGCAGAGACGAGAGGAACCACAGCCGTCACTTGTGGGCGCTGACGGAGCGCCAGGCGCCTGGCACCTAGTATCGCCATAACCATAGTAACCCCAAGACGCCGGGACTACGACCCCCATTTCACAGACGAGGACACTGAAGGCTGGAGAGGGAAGATACTGGTCCAAGGTCATCAAGCTAGCGTGGGGCAGGGCGGCGACCTTAGCCACGGCCGGCCTAGGCTTGTGCCTTCCCACGCTCTGGGACACGCGTGATTGTGGAACAGAGCTAGCTGTGTCAGGAAGCAGGCTCGGTGAGAGCACCAGCTGCCTGGAGGGGCGTCTGCCCTGGGGAAGGGGCGTCTGCCCTGGGGAAGGGGCGTCTGTGCTCCCTCTGCCACTGGAAGGAGGGTGGCTCCACATAGTATGGGCCAGCGCAGGGAGGGTCGTGGAGGCCAGAGGCCTGTGTGACCTCGGGCATGCCCCTGCACCTCTCTCCGCTTGTCAACATAGAAGTAGTTAAGGGAATGGGTTGCCCTGAAGACGAAGAAAGACGGTGCGTGGTCAGGTGAGGTGATGGCCGCAGCGTGCAGGGAAAGGGGAAGCCACCAAAGGGTGTGCTTACTGGTTTGGTGACCTCTAGAGCCGTCATCTCCAAGGTGGGCCGCTCATCCTGACCTTGACTTCTCAGTGCAAGGATAAGACGAGCGGGTGGACCTGCAACGACTTCTGGGGCCCCTGTACCAGCAAGTGCTCAGTCCCCTCAACCTACACGGCGCTGGAGTGCAGAGTGAACCCACTAGCTTGAGCAGTTAACTCCTCGACTGTAAAATGGGGCGACAGGACGTGTCCCTCCTCACGTTTCTGGGGGGCCCTCTGGCTCAGTGCCCACTCGGGTGAGACATGGGAAGGTGACACTCAGGGCTGGCGTCACCATCACCGTCTTCATCACCAGCATCCTTTCAGCCTGGAAATTTCGGGGCAGGCCCCAGTGGGCACGGGGTAGCTCTCTCACTGCTCAGAAGGGGTGAACCCAGCGCCCTCACAGAGCTCTGGTGCTCCCCGCACCCCACGTACCATGCTGGCGAACAGCTCCCCGTCATCGTCGCAGGCCACCCCTCCGGGGCTGTAGAGCTGAAACCAGCCGTCCTTGCCGGCTCGCACGCTCAGCAGGCACGAGTGGACCTGCGGCAGAGGAGACGCGCTAGGTCAGTCCTGTGCACCCACGATGACGGGGGCCCATGGTCCACGCACGCAACACCCAAGGCCCAGGCGAGCCCCGTGCTCATGCTTAAGGGAACTGTTCAACCTGGTTTAGCCCAGACACGCCCCGCCTTCTCCTAAATTCCAGGAAAGGCCTTTAAGGAAGAACTGATGACCACACACAGGGGGAACTCCAGCCATCTGCCACCAGCTCCTGGAGATGGACAGCCAGGCCCTGGCTTGTCTAGTCAACCAGAATGAAGCCAGTCTTCACTGAATGAAGCCAGACTCGCCCAGTCTGAAGCCCCAGTGAAGCTGGGGCAGAGGGGTGAAGGGACCCCCACAGCGTTCTCCTGTGCCTCTGACGGGGAAGCTGCTTTTCCCTCCTGTCTGGGCCTCTCCCTGCTCGTGTCTCCAAGTCCCCCCTCTTGCACTCTGCTCTCCTTTCTGGAACCTCCGCCCCGCCCCCTCACTACTGTGGTGTCTGCTCTCCGCATCCCTCACCCTCACTTTTGGGGCATCTGTCCCTCCAACCCTGGGGGTCAGCCTCTCCGCTGCTCTACCTTCATGGGCGCCATCCTCTGGAGTCGGCTCTGCCCCATTGACCCCCCACCCCTCTCTGGGACCCTGACACCCTCTTTTAGGAAAACCAGTCTGTGCAGAGCACGGGCAATCTCAATGCCCCCAGCTCTCTCCACAGCTGTCAGCTCCCCTCCCAGAGTGCCGTGTGTCCGCCTGTGGGTGCGTGCGTGTGTGTAAACACGTGTGCGTATGTGGGAGGAACCCCACATCCACCCTGGCCCCACTGTAACTGCAGAAAGAGAGAGAAACAAAGGCCTGTGCTGCTCCTCCTCCCCCTCCTCAGCAGAGAGCGAGGCAAGAGCCCCATCACTTCCTTCAGGAGTGAAGGCCAACCTGCTGCCAAGAGCCACTTGCTCACAGACAGTCCACTGATCACAGCCCCCGCACAAGTAAACAGCACGCAGGGGCGGCCAGGCTTTGATTCCCCTCCGAACGTCAACTGAGCTACTTCAAAGAAACGAGAGATCCAGAGTATGGAACTCTGTGCAGCAGATCCAGCAAATGATTTATAAGCAAACAGCCACTGGCTCCATCTGAGATGGAGAAGGTGGGAGGAGAGGGGAGAGAGGGCGAGTGCAAGGAAGGTGGAGGGGCGTGGGGGAGAGAGGCGGGTGAGGAAGGGAGAGGGGAGGCGGGGCGGGGCGGGGGCCTGCTGCGGGCTATGTCCTCGTGGGGCAACCCCGCCTGGGAGATGCCGCTCCCGGCACTTGGGCCGCGGCTCCGCCCTGGGAAGCAGTTGGCACCACTTTCATTCATCAACATCAAAGTCTGTTTGAAATAAAGCCTCCCTTTCCGGGAGGACTCAGACTCTGCCTCCAGCAGGGAATGGCTCAGGTTTAAGGGCGGCGGAGGCCATCCCTGGGACCCGGACTCTCAGAAGCTCAGTCTACTGCTTCTGCCTGAGGACCGCTTTTGGAGTTGGGGTGGGATCATGGTGCTTTAAAATTAGATCCTTTCAGATCCTTCCAGAACAAGGCTTTACAGCGTGGCCTTAGCCCCACAGAGAATAACCCCCTCCTCCTCTGCCTTCCTTGTCCTCCGGCTCTGCTGGGGGTGCCTGGGTCCCCCTCTGTCCCTGCCCGCGAGCCAGCCCCCTCATGTCCCAGACTCCATGTGCGGAGAAGAGGCCTGAGCTCCCCAGAGCGGTCCCCTGCAGCCCCTCTCCCCCTCACCCAGTGTGCGAGAAGGGGCCTGAGCTCCCCAGAGCGGTCCCCTGCAGCCCCTCTCCCCCTCGCCCAGTGTGCGAGAAGAGGCCTGAGCTCCCCAGGGCGGTCCCCTGCAGCCCCTCTCCCCCTCACCCAGTGTGCGTGCTGCAGGGCTGGGCCCTACGCAGGCTCCGGAGCCTGACTCCCGGGGTATGGTTCCCGTCCCGGCCAGGGCACCTGTCTTGTGACCCTGGGCAGGTACCTCCAGTTTCCTCAACTCCAAAAGGAAGGTGATTCTGGTGCAAAATAGGAGTGATAAAAGCACCTACTCATAGGGCTGCCATGAGGATTAAACGAGAACGTGTGTGCGCGATGCAGGGTGAGCCCCTCATGAAGGCTGGTTGTTGCCCTTACACTTGTGTGATGGGAGTACGGCTGGGGTGGGCGGCCCGCTCTGAGTCCCCATTCACACACAGGGGCCCTGGGCTGCAAGGCTTCGCTCCCCTTGAAGGCCACCTGCTGCAGGCAGGGAGCGGCCCCTTGGGGCAGCCCTCAGCCACCGTGCCCGGGAAGCATCCCAGTGCGGTGTCGTCCCTGGCCCGCTGATCATCAGAACGGCAGAGAGGATGTGCCATGATCTCAGATGCGGTTAGAAGCCCTGGTGCCGGCCTGGCTCTAAAGCGAGGCCTATGCTCCAAGGAGAAACCGCCTTAGGAAATACCTCTGGTGAGCCCGCGTTTACAGTAGAACGCTGGCATCACGGGCCGGGCTCAGACACGCGGGGCAGGGGCTGTGTCTGAGCAAAGGCAGGGGAGGGGGCCCGTGTGAACTGTTGTGATGCCTGAGGAGGTCAGGGAGGTGCCAGCAGAGCCATGGGCGCCCTGCTGCAGCTGGGACAGCATGCCTGCCAGGGACGGGGCAGCCTCACCTCTTGTCGAGGGTCTTCAGCGAACCTCTGAATCACGTACTTCAGTTCCCTGAAAGAGACGGGGTGGGGACACAGTCGCGCCCGGGGTCCTGGCTGGGGGTGGACCAGGATGGGGAGGCTGAGGATGGGGTGGGGTGCCAGCTCAGCTGGCAGGATCAGAAGATGCCCGGGTGGGCCTGGAGGGACACGTGTCTCGGGAGAACTTCCGGGGGGCGCCATCCTCGCCTCCCTGGATGCACGTGCAGAGGACTGGCCAGAAGGACGGCTGGTCGCTGGGGGATGCCTGCAGGACAGGGCATGTGCGTACTGGAAGAGGGTAACGGGTGTTGCCCGAATACTCACTTGGTGAACTTCTCGTGCGCGAGAGCTCTGGAATAGAAACAAGGGGAAGAGCGCAGTGAGCGAGGTGCTCGCGACGACAGCACGGTGGCCCGCAGGCCTGCCTCTGGGGATGGCAGGCCTGGTTCCAGGAACGAACAGGAAGCTGAGCAGGCAACACGGACATCGTGTCCCGACTCAACAGGACATGGTCAGAACGGGAACAGGCTGAGCCCCGGGCCCCGCCCCGCTGAACAGAAGCGGCGTTCAGCGGCGTGCACATGAGCGTGTCCGCACGTGGGCACCAGGGACCCAGGTGTGTGTGTTGATCGCTCCACCGCTGAGGCACAGCTGCGCTAATTGCCGGCTGCATCAGAGCGGCGGTCAGGGACCGCCCCTGGGGCAGAGTTGCATCATGGATCGTTGTCAGGTGCGTCCCACAGGCCGTGGGGCCAGGGCTGCCGCCAGTGACGCCACTGCCCTCGGGAGTCGGATTTCTCCGGTCTCACGTCCTGGGGGCTGTAGGGACCAGCCAGGCCGGCAAATGGGGCAATTACCGAGGGTAATGTCCCCTTGGAGGGCCACATTTCATAAACATGGCCTCGTTAATAGGCTCCGCAGAGGGCTCGGGGTGGCCTCCCGGGGCCCGCTGCTTCGCATCTATCAAAACAGAGGCCTGCAGGCATTTTAGGCCCTGGTTACCTCGTCCAAGGTAAGGAGCAATGGCTGCACTTTGCTGGAGCAGCCGTGAAGAGATACCCCACGCCCAAGGTAAGAGAAACCCAAGTAAGACGGTAGGTGTTGCAAGAGGGCATCAGAGGACAAACACACTGAAACCATACTCACAGAAAATTAGTCAATCTAATCACACTAGGACTACTGCCTTGTCTAACTCAATGAAACTAAGCCATGCCTGTGGGGCAACCCAAGACGGGCGGGTCATGGTGGAGAGATTTGACAGAATGTGGTCCACTGGAGAAGGGAATGGCAAACCACTTCAGTATTCTTGCCTTGAGAACCCCATA
Organism: Bos javanicus; assembly: GCF_032452875.1. Taxonomy (NCBI): domain Eukaryota; kingdom Metazoa; phylum Chordata; class Mammalia; order Artiodactyla; family Bovidae; genus Bos; species Bos javanicus. The sequence continues at coordinate 8,459,892 of NC_083885.1, read as the reverse complement.
AACAGTATGAAAAGGCAAAATGATAGGATACTGAAAGAGGAACTCCCCAGGTCAGTAGGTGCCCAATATGCTACTGGAGATCAGTGGAGAAATAACTCCAGAAAGAATGAAGGGATGGAGCCAAAGCAAAAACAATACCCAGCTGTGGATGTGACTGGTGATAGAAGCAAGGTCCGATGCTGTAAAGAGCAACATTGCATAGGAATCTGGAATGTCAGGTCCATGAATCAAGGCAAATTGGAAGTGGTCAAACAAGAGATGGCAAGAGTGAATGTCGACATTCTAGGAATCAGCGAACTAAAATGGACTGGAATGGGTGAATTTAACTCAGATGACCATTATATCTACTACTGCGGGCAGGAATCCCTCAGAAGAAATGGAGCAGCCATCATGGTCAACAAAAGAGTCCGAAATGCAGTACTTGGATGCAATCTCAAAAACGACAGAATGATCTCAGTTCGTTTCCAAGGCAAACCATTCAATATCACAGTAATCCAAGTCTATGCCCCAAGCAGTAACGCTGAAGAAGCTGAAGTTGAACGGTTCTATGAAGACCTACAAGACCTTTTAGAACTAACACCCAAAAAAGATGTCCTTTTCATTATAGGGGACTGGAATGCAAAAGTAGGAAGTCAAGAAACACCTGGAGTAACAGGCAAATTTGGCCTTGGAATACGGAATGAAGCAGGGCAAAGACTAATAGTTTTGCCAAGAAAATGCACTGGTCATAACACCCTCTTCGAACAACACAAGAGAAGACTCTATACATGGACATCACCAGATGGTCAACACCGAAATCAGACTGATTGTATTCTTTGCAGCCGAAGATGGAGAAACTCTATACAGTCGGCAAAAACAAGACCAGGCACTGACTGTGGCTCAGACCATGAACTCCTTATTGCCAAATTCAGACTTAAATTGAAGAAAGTAGGGAAAACCACTAGACCATTCAAGTATGACCTAAATCAAATCCCTTATGATTATACAGTGGAAGTGAGAAATAGATTTAAGGGTCTAGATCTGATAGATAGAGTGCCTGATGAACTATGGAACGAGGTTCGTGACACTGTACAGGAGACAGGGATCAAGACCATCCCCATGGAAAAGAAATGCAAAAAAGCAAAATGGCTGTCTGGGGAGGCCTTACAAGTAGCTTTGAAAAGAAGACAAGTGAAAAGCAAAGGAGAAAAGGAAAGATATAGGCATCTGAATGCAGAGTTCCAAAGAATAGCAAGAAGAGATAAGAAAGCATTCTTCAGCAAGCAATGCAAAGAAATAGAGGAAAACAACAGAATGGGAAAGACTAGGGATCTCTTCAAGAAAATCAGAGATACCAAAGGAACATTTCATGCAAAGATGAGCTCAATAAAGGACAGAAATGGTACGGACCTAACAGAAGCAGAAGATATTAAGAAGAGATGGCAAGAATACACAGAACTGTACATAAAAGATCTTTACGACCCAGATAATCACGATGGTGTGATCACTGACCTAGAGCCAGACATCCTGGAATGTGAAGTCAAGTGGGCCTTAGAAAGCATCACTACGAACAAAGCTAGTGGAGGTGACGGAATTCCAGTTGAGATATTCCAAATCCTGAAAGACGATGCTGTGAAAGTGCTGCATTCAATATGCCAGCAAATTTGGAAAACTCAGCAGTGGCCACAGGACTGGAAAAGGCCAGTTTTCATTCCAATCCCAAAGAAAGGCAATGCCAAAGAATGCTCAAAGTACCACACAATTGCACTCATCTCACACGCTAGTAAAGTAATGCTCAAAATTCTCCAAGCCAGGCTTTAGCAATATGTGAACTGTGAACTTCCTGATGTTCAAGCTGGTTTTAGAAAAGGCAGAGGAACCAGAGATCAAATTGCCAACATCCGCTGGATCATGGAAAAAGCAAGAGAGTTCCAGAAAAACATCTATTTCTGCTTTATTGACTATGCCAAAGCCTTTGACTGTGTGGATCACAAGAAACTGTGGAAAATTCTGAGAGAGACGGGAATACCAGAATACCTGATCTGACTCTTGAGAAACCTATATGCAGGTCAGGAAGCAACAGTTAGATCTGGACATGGAACAACAGACTGGTTCCAAATAGGAAAAGGAGTTCGTCAAGGCTGTATATTGTCACCCTGTTTATTTAACTTACATGCAGAGTAGTACATCATGAGAAACGCTGGACTGGAAGAAGCACAAGCTGGAATCAAGATTGCAGGAGAAATATCAATAACCTCAGATATGCAGATGACACCACCCTTATGGCAGAAAGTGAAGAGGCACTCAAAAGCCTCTTGATGAAGGTGAAAGAGGAGAGTGAAAAAGTTGGCTTAAAGCTCAACATTCAGAAAACAAAGATCATGGCATCTGGTCCCACCACTTCATGGGAAATAGATGGGGAAACAGTGGAAACAGTGTCAGACTTTATCTGGGCTCCAAACTCACTGCAGATGGTGACTGAAGCCATGAAATTAAAAGACGCTTACTCCTTGGAAGGAAAGTTATGACCAACCTAGATAGCGTATTCAAAAGCAGAGACATTACTTTGCCAACAAAGGTTCGTCTAGTCAAGGCTATGGTTTTTCCTGTGGTCATGTATGGATGTGAGAGTTGGACTGTGAAGACGGCTGAGCGCCGAAGAATTGATGCTTTTGAACTGTGGTGTTGGAGAAGACTCTTGAGAGTCCCTTGGACTGCAAGGAGATCCAACCAGTCCATTCTGAAGGAGATCAGCCCTGGGATTTCTTTGGAAGGAATGATGCTAAAGCTGAAACTCCAGTACTTTGGCCACCTCATGCGAAGAGTTGACGCATTGGAAAAGACTCTGATGCTGGGAGGGATTGGGGGCAGGAGGAGAAGGGGACGACAGAGGATGAGATGGCTGGATGGCATCACTGACTCGGTGGATGTGAGTCTGAGTGAACTCTGGGAGTTGGTGATGGACAGGGAGGCCTGGCGTGCTGCGATTCATGGGGTCGCAAAGAGTTGGACACGACTGAGTGACTGATCTGATCTGATCTAACGGAGACAGAGCCTTCCCCTCGGGCCATTATCCATCAGACAGCTTTCTCCCTCTTCCCCGAGATAAAATTCATAATCGGGATGAGGACCATCCAGAGAGACCGAAGGGTCCATTTCTGGCCCAGCTCACTGTGGAGCGAGATCACCGTCACGGGGATAACAAGGGAGCGTTTCAGCAACTGGCTGTACCCCAGACGGAGCGGTCCCACTCGTGTTATCTTCACTCTGGTCCTCAGAGACAGGAGGGGCAGGCGCCCAGCTCCATCTGATGCTCCGTAAGCATCGCTAACTTGACTGCCTGAAGGCCAGTGCAGAGAGCTTTGTGTTCGTGGCCCAGTGAAGCCATCCAACCATGCAATGAGGTGTATCCCCATCCTTCGGGGTGGGGGTGTGAACATTCCCGGGTCCCCGGCCGAGGACCAACGCTTCCACCTCCCTCTGTCATCCCAGGTGCGTCCCACGACCTGACCAGTCCCCCACTGAGGCCAGGGTGGACGGTGACAGTTGTTCTCTTAGGCCAAAGGTTTCCAGGGACATGTGGGGGACTTACTCTTTGGGGAATGGAATGGGTTGAAGCAGGCTGGCCAGAGACGGTCTCCAGTCATCATAGTCCGACCTGGAAAGAGAAGGGGTGACAGTCAGGTCTGGTCTGGACCTGGGGAGGTTAAGGGTGCGTCATCACTGAGGGTCAGAGATGAGGCGAGAGTCAGGCAGGGACCACAGTGGCTCTGACTCTTCTTGGTCACCTTGGCTCCCAGGGACCCTGAGGGACAAGCACGTGCCATCTGCAACGTGGCGGCGGGGCCTGTCGAGCCTGTCCAGAGACTTGGCCGCGGCCACCGAAGGGGCCAGCCCCCCAGCTCCCGGACTCCACCTCCCAGCTGCTGCACCCAGCTCTCAGACCACCACTGCGCTGTGGGCTGGAACGTGCCCCTGCAGATTCACACGTTGAAGGCCTAACCCCGAGGCCCCAGACAGTAGCTTTACACAGGTGGGGCCTTCAAAGATGAGAGCAAGGTAAACTGGGGTCACTAGGGCGGGCCCCGATTCAACCCGACCAGTGTCCCCATAAGCAGAGCTCGGGACACAGATACACAAAGAGGGGTGACCGCCTCCCAGCCGAGCAGAGAGGCCTCAGGCAAAACCAACAGTAGCCACACCTTGATGCCAGAGTGCCAGGTCCCTCAGAAATGAGAGAAAATGCACTTTCGTTGTTTCTTAGCCCCCAGATCTCTGTGGGAGCCTGGCCTAGGCAGAGGGTGGCCCCAGACCCCAGACCTAACTCTTGGTCCTATGGCCCCACGACTCGGTTATGTATAGAGTTCGATGGTTTTTTGTTTTGGGGTGGTTTTTGCTGCACCCCGCAGCTTGTGGGATCTTACTTCCCCAACCAGGGGTTGAACCTGGGCCTCTGGCAGGGGTAGCACGGATCCTACCCCTGGGAATTCCCAGAATTCAGTTTCTCAACCTTCTTTCCCGGAGCTGGGCCTTCCTGTTCCCCGCCCCAAGGGGCTTTCTCAACACTTTCCCCTAACTGTGCTCCCAGCATACAGTATCTGTTTATACGCCGCGTGTCTGCCTGTACTTTATCCCCCAAAAAGGAGGAAGATCTTTTCACCCAGCACAGTGCAGACAACCCCTGGGTCGGAAGTGCTCCCAGCCCTCCTTCCTCCACACAAAGGGCGGTAACGGGGCAGCCTTCGGGGTCCAGCGCACACGCTGAAGTGTGCTGAGGAAAAACGCAAGCCCCGGACGCACGGGAACGGATTCCCAGACAGGCCTGTGAGCCTGAGATAAGTCCTTGGGGTGGGCCCAGCTGAGGTTTACTGAGCCCTTTACCAGGCCGTGCGCTGGGCACAGCCTGGCTCTCCGAGTCCTCAGGACAGGCTCCTGAGGACGGGAGGATCACACCTGCCCTCCAGGTGAGGAAGTGAGGCCCGGAATGCCTCCCCACCCGGCCGAGCTCAGGCAGCCGGGAGGCTGGGAGCAAGGATACCCAGCCAGGCCCTCAGACTCCAGTGGCAAGACTGGGTGTCCACTGCCTGGGGCGGTGGGTGCTGGGCTGAGGAAGCCCCTGTCAGGACGTGGAAACCCCTCTGACCTCAGACCTGCTGTCGCCGATTTCGGTAGGCGCCTCGTCTCCCTCTGAACCCATCCCCCCGCCCCAACATGTCACTGACTCACTCATGGTTTCTAGACAAATTTAAGAATAATCGGTGCAAACGCTGTAGACAGCGCCCGTCACAAGCCAGAGGCTATTCCAGGCACATGTGTGGATCAGACCTGCGTTCCTCCAGGGTACCCAGTGAGCTCATCATTCTACAGCCAAGAAGACTGAGTCTCGGTGAGCACAGGCCCAAGGTCACATGGTCACTGTGACTCGGGAGCCTGGCTCCTGAGTCCGTGGTCCGGCCCACTGTTTCCATCTGCAGAGGCAGGCCCATTCCTGTTCTCAAAAAGGGGCACGTACTAGTTTTTCTTGTGCTTTAAGAAAGATGATAAAAAACACTCAGTGTGGAAAGGCTGCTAATACAGAAAATTCTAAGCAACGTTTAAATCCTCCATAATCAGAGTGGACACGGACTTGGGCAAGCTCCAAGAGATAGTGAGGGACAGGGAGGCTGGGCATGCTGCAGTCCATGGGGTCGCAGAGTCAGACACGACGGGGCAGCTGAGCAACAACCACAAACCAGAGTAGATGTCAGAGGCCCAGGCCAGGGTCGGGCCGGGACTGTGGGTGCCTGCCGGGCCCCTGGGTGGGATCTGCCTGGCCCGGGGCTCGCTCCTGAACGGAAGGGGACGTCACACCACTGCTCGGTGAACAGCATGCGTCACCTGGTGCCAAGTGGGCAGCTGGGCTGGGGTCTGGGTGGAAGTGGGCGGGACCAGGAGGAGAACCGGGGGCGAAGGACGAGGGGGAGGGCCTGTCCTTCCTGGCCGCGGCCCTGCCCAGCTCCAAGTCTGTGGCCGGCTCCTGGACCTGCTCCAAACGCCCAGTGTGACCAGTCTGGAGGCTCCAGTGGCAGTGTCGGGCCACGGCCGGGTGCGTGAGCCAGGGGGCTGGCCAGGCCCATGGGATGGGGGTGGGACTCCCATGGTCAGCAGGGCGCCTGTCGCGAGCACCCTGAGAGCAGGGCCGGCCTCCAGGCTGGCAGGCCAGGCCGGCCTGTTGGGGGCAGGGAGAGCTGCCAGTCAGGCTGGGAGGACTGAGCCCAGCCTGGGAAGCATAGGACAGCCAGGCCTCCCGAGGCTCAGGGAGGGAGTGAGGGTGGACCAGGGGCCCTTAAACATCCTCAAGGCCTCTGGTGCGCCCTGGGGGCCAAACAGCATGCACGGACTCCCCTAACCCCTGCTTACAGAGGCGAGACAGGCCCAGAGAGGCCAGGACGCCTGCTGAAGGTCACGGAGCTGACGAGGGAGAAGCTGTACTTGAATGAGGCTCTCTGAGCAGCAGACCCAGGCCTCCGGCCCTGTGCTGCTCCACGAGGGGTTCAGCGCCGACGTGACCGAGGACTTCCTTTCGTGGGCGCGGGGAGATGGCGGGTGGGTAACACTGGGGTCAAGCTGGGCTGGGGAGGCGGGGGACGCAGGAAGTGAGGGCGGGGTAGCTCTGAGGGTGTGGACGACCGCCCTGACCCGGCAGGAGACGGTGCACTTTGGCAGATCTGCGGCCCAGCTCGACCGGTGCCATGAAACTGGGGCTCTGCGCCGCCCCGGACGAGGTGCCTGGGGAGACACCCCAGCCAGAGACGCTGGGGCCACACGAGCCTCTCAGAAGCACAAGGGTCTGGGTCAGGCAGGCCTGGTCCTGATGGCGGCCTGCACGCAGCGTGCAACCCGAACCCTGGTCTCTTGCAGCCACACCCTGCAGGGTGGCTCCCTGGGGTGGGGGTGGGGTCCTCAAAGGGGCTCCGGGGTTGGGGGCGGTGAACTAGGGCAGAGCGAGGCCTAGGGGACTGGCGGGAGGTCCACGGCCTTCCTGGAGGACCGTGAGCAGGGCACCTGGGGTGAGGCAGACCAGGGTGCCAGGAGGGTGTGTCGGGAGGCTTGCCCTGCCCTGCTCCTGCCATCACACGCACAACCATCTGCTCTCTGAACAGGCCAACCAGCTGGCCCAGGGATTAAAATCTACAGTGAGAAATGAGTGGCCGTTATCTCTGCGGCCGGCGACCTGGGCAAAGCCCCATTCTCGGCCCCGTCACCCCACTGGGGACCTTCCCGGGCTGCGGGCGGATCAGGGTTCTCGGGTGCACTAGGGAGCGTGTGGACTCTACTGAGCGGCCACGAGCCCCAGGAGTTTGGACCTGCAAGGTTCCAAACAGACGGGTCCGCCTACTGGAACACGTGCACTGCGCACACACGTACAGATGTGAGTTTCTGCTGCTCTGCCAGCAACATCTACAACCCTCGCCGGAGGCCCATGTGCAGAGACGCTGACTGTGGGGCCCGGGTTCCTGTCCTTGCCACAAGCCCACAGATGCCAGGTGCTGTGGTGAACACGAGGCACGCAGGAATTCACTGAATGCTCAAGGCAGCCCTGCGGGCGGGAACACACTGACCAGGAGGACCATCCTCAGTTCACAACTGGAAAACCAAGGCCCGGAGAGGCAGACTCAGAGTCCTAACGCAGCTCATCAGTTAGATGTGGACTGATGTGCAATCAAGGAGGTGGTCCTTCCACCCCTGCCCCGCAGGGAACCCAGCTCGCGATCCTGAGTCCCACTGGGAGGACAGCGGCTGGTGGAGGGTGAGCTGGTAGTGGTCGCGTCTGGGGCCCGGGGACCCCCGTGAGGACAGAGGATGCTGGCTGGGCTCTAGTCCACCGCGCCCCAGAGCCTCATCAGACTCTGTGGCTTCATCCTGGCCCCTCGCCTATAACAGCCCCTCTCTCCATCTCTCAGCCTGCCGGAGGCTATTTCAGCCATTCTTATCTGCCAGGGTCTCCAGTCTCCCCGCTTCCTTGCACCAAACCCTTGATGTTTCCCCTCTGCAGAGCTGTGCCATCCGACACGTCTGGCTGAGCAAGTTCTTCACCGAGCAGGGCTGTCCTGGGCCATGTCCCCAGCACCTGCCTTCTACATTCTGGTCACCAGTATGTTTCTTGGTCACTAGAACAACCCCAAGTCCATCTGCATTTTCCCTACGGGCCCCAGAAGGGTGAGGCATCTTCCAGCTGACCCCCAGCCCACTGAGGCCTCTTTCAAAATCCAGGTGTTTGCAAAAGTAACAAGCAGGCAGACAGGTTCGAGCTGATGAGAAAATGGCCAACGTGCCCGTCTAGCCCTCGTGATGGCAGCTTTTCTCTTCCTGGACAGAAGGGCATCCCTCGGCCTGCCACGGCACTTGTGCCTAGAGATTCCCACGCTCCACCCCACCGGGCGATGCCGCTGCTTTCAGCACTTGGCACTACTGGGACGCAGAGGCTTCGAGCAAAGGGGTCCTGGCATTTAGCACAGAACCCGGCCCCTCTGGGCGTGCAGTCAGCGTTTGATGAAAGAATGCATAGAGAGATGGATACACAAATGTGTGACTGCACACACGTGCCCAGCAGGCTAAGAGCTGGACTCCAGATGACTAGAGGCCAAAGCTGGTCTGTCTGACTCCCAAGTGCATGTTCCTCCCATCGTCCCACCCAGCCTGGCCCTCACACCATGATTTCAGTGTCAGCCCTGACCTGTGCTGGGCTCTTCCTTTGCAAGAGTCTCCAGGGAGCTGATTGTGGCCTATGTTCCTTTCTGAAGGTGTCAGACTCTAACGGTTTGCAGGCATTCCGGTGGGCAGACCACTAACCAGGACCCTCGCCCACTCTCTCAGGATAGAGAGGTGCCTGCTCCTTGTGGATGCGGTCTGCCAGGCTGGGCCCTGGCTCTGGGCAGGGCTTCTCTGGACCCCACAATGTGCTGAAAAGACCCCTCAATTTCACACGAGAGCCTCTGTTCTTTCATTGTCTACACATGACTCTCATCTAGCGAGCCGTCCTATTGATCACAGCAGTCCACTCTCACCAAGTCCTAAATTCTTCTCTCTGAGGAAAACACCCACTTTACAGATGAGAAAACCGAGGCCCCAAGAACACAGCAGACTAAGTCCTATGGCAGCACTTCCTCAATTCTCAGATGCACGTTTCTTGCAAACTGAGTCTGCACTGAATCCCATAATTTTTTTTCCCCTCCCTAAGTGCTGTTATTAAATAGATGATGTGTCTCAGTCCCAATAGTACCTTAAAATAGAGGAAATACAGTTGTTGTTCTTATTGAAAGTACAGTAACCCCCATCTGCCCAGTACTTGTGCCTGGGGGGTACTTATTCTGTGCTGTACCCAGGCCTTCTCTGCTTGGAGGCAGCTATGACTCAGAGAGAGCGTGTAACCAGCCCCCGGTCCCAAGTTGACATGGACATCCCCAGCCCCTGAACCCAAAAGCCTGACTCTGAATGTGTGCTTCTTCCAGCGGATCATACTTCGGAGGTTTTGCGGATTTGACAGATGTGAGGCCCTCCGGTGGGCCAGGGACTCAAGCAGGCGGCAGAGTTAGCAGAGGAGAGCGGCCAGGAGAAGTAATCAGGCCCAAACTGTGCTCTGAGCAGCCCCATGGGGAAAAGGGCCTCAGAAGTGTGCACCCTGCTTCGTGGAGACCCCCGAACTTGGCGGGAGGGGCTGCTCCAAGCAGCGGTCAGGAACACTGCCCGGTGGGCCCCCCAACCCCCACCCACGACCTGGCAGCTGGGCGGTGTGGGCAGGCAGGAGGTCTGGAAGCAGATTAGGAAGAACAGAGTCTTCATTCATGCATGTGTTTACGAAGAAGGGAAAAAAAAATGAGTGTCAACTGTGTGATGAAACTCAAACCCTTAGTGCTTAATGAGAAATATGAGTCAGGGCCCAGGCCACCACAAGGCCCAGGAGCTCCAGGTGTCTGCAGAGAACAGTTGGACTCAGGGGTCCGGGGAGGAGGCCAGGGCCCAGCCAGAGGAGGAGACGGGACCATGCTGGTCTGTCCCTCGGAGGGCTGGCTGCCACCCCGGGAGGAGGTGGGCAGTTCTTCAGCCTCAAACTGAGATGCGTTCTGGGGGGTGCTCTCTGGGTGGAATCTGGGATTTGCTTTGGGTGGGGGCATTGCTAAATGCACATGCACTCTGGGCTGGCCTCGGCTGCCAGAACTATGAGCCAGGCTGGGCTGAGCCCTGGGAGACCACTGCCTCCTCTTCGGGGCCAAAGCAAGGGCTGAGGAAGAGTCTGAGGGGGCTGCATTCAGTCGCCTCCAAACATGAGAAGCCTTTGCTTAACGTGTGCATATGTGCATGCATGTGTGCGCACAGGCGTGTATCTGTGTGCACAGGTGTGTGTGTGTGTGTGCCTGTGCGTGCATGCACGTGCTCACCCTCACAGACACCACAGGCTCCTCAGAGTCCCACAGCCGAGGCTCAGGAAGGGGCATGCGCAGGCCCGGAGCACCCAGCTCAGAAGCACCACCCAGAGCAGAACACGTCTCCTGGCTCCCGCCCAGGGCTCCTCCCACCAGCCAGGCACGCAGACCCTCATCTGCATGGCACGCTCCTCCCTGCCCACCGGATGAGGCTACGGGACACAACACCACATACACACCATGCACACAGAGCATGCATAGATCACGCAACACACTCACGTGCCGGCTCATGGGCACCTCTGCACACATACACAGAGAAACACACACATACTCCAGCTCTTGTGCACAAGTGTCCACACCCACACGTGAGCACTCAAGAGCTACGCATGCACAGAAGCAGCACAAGCACCCAGACACAACCACACTTGTGTACATGCACTTGAAACACACATACGGGCTTCTTAGAGGCATCCACATCCATCCCGCACCCAGCTCGTGTACGCACAGTCACACACATGGAGGCAACCACTCACACGCTGCCCTCATACATCCAAAGGCACTCACACGCACACGAGGACAATCACAACTCAGAATGAGCCCACACCTTACACAACACGCCAAGGTGTCCACACACAGACACTCGGGTACCGCGTACTGCAGCACAGCCTGGGCAGGCGTGTGCACTCACAGATTCTCAGACTCATGGACACACGTGTGGACATCCTGCTTGTGCCATGCCTGACTCATGCACACAGAGCCTGGCCTGCACTCCCAACACTCCCAAAACCTGTGCCCTCATGCCCTGCGTCTGCATCCTGTGCACCCACACTCATGCGTGTGCACACTCAACTCACACCCCCAGCTGTGAGCCCCTCCCCCCACCCAAGGCGCCTGGCCGGCGGGGTCACTCACAGCAGCTTGAGGATCTCCACGTAGCAGCCGAGCGTGCGGTCGGCCTGCGGGCCCAGCTCGATGCTCATGGTGCTGCAGGCGGGGCTGACCATGAGGCAGTCGATGAGGTTGGGCTCGTTGTCGTCGCCCGCGCTGGCCGTCAGCGCCGGCTTGGCAGTGCTGGCGGGCTCCACCTCCACGTGGATCTCGCTGGAGGCCACGACCACTGACTTGAGCCGCGCCTCGGAGAGCGTGGCTTCCTGAGACACCAGGTCCGGGCTTGGGTGCAGAAGGCGCAGAGGTAAGGTGGGCTTCCGGTCGCAGGGCTGCTGGCAGCCGTTCCGGATCTCCTTCAGGCTGGGGGAGTTGTCACGGCTGCGGGAGAGGCGGGGAGGGCCGTGAGTGCAGCCCTGATGGGGGTCCCGGACGTCACGGGCAGGGCTGCACCTGCTTAGTGCCCCCCCGCGGCCCCGGATCGGGTGGGGGGCCGGCTCCCACCCACCAGCGAGCACACAGGCCTGCTCAAGGCCTGCAGACAAGGAGAGGCGGAGGTTCAGAGGTGGCATCTGAACTGGGCCGCCTGTCACTAAGGCACATGCTGGTGTCCCCACACGCAGCAGGTGATTGACACACGATTGTGAATGAGTGAATGCTGACCTCTCTACTGACCTGTAAGGCTCAGTACTGACTCAGCGTCCACCTCCACCAAGACGCCTTCTGGACATACCTTGGAGACCTCCTAGCGATCTGGCTTCCAGTTGCTTCCTGTGGTCTAACTGTCCCCTCCGGCTGAGGCCACAAGGTTAAGGTCCTCGGGACAAGCCCCAAGCCCCGCCTCTGCCACCCTATCCCTGCCGGCTGAGAAAGCTCAGCGTGTGCTCTCCACCGCAGAACCCCCTTCCAAGGGACCCCAAACTCAGATTCTGGTCCCCTGTGGTCCGCAGGTCACTCCTATCTGCAGCACCCACCACTCTTGGCTAACTCCCCAGAATAGTCTCTCCACCACCTAGAGGAATGACGCGGGCGCATAGGGTTAATAGGTGCTGGCTGGGCAAAGGGCGCTGTGGCATCACTGAGGTCACACGTGAGTGGGAAATGCTGGGCCTCTTTACGGCAGGACTTGTCAGAGCGTCGTGGAGGTAAAATGCCCCCTCCCCGGGTGCTTCCAAATACTGCGAGGTGGCACTTCAGAGTGAAGGGAACTCCAGCAGTGGGCGTCCTTTGTTGGTGCCCTTGGGCTGGCACGGTGCCGAGCGCTTTCACACAGACATTCTCAGATATCTCTGAAGAGGAGGAATTTCTCTCTCCACACTACAGATGAGAAAAGATGCTACCAGAGGTCAAATGACTACCTAGATGGCACAGCTTCTTAGTGGGGAGGCGGGACTGGGATGTGAAACCAGGCTGCTGCCTCCACTTCTAAGATGCAGGATGAGCCTATGCAGGTCCACCTCCTCCAAGAAGTCTTCCCTGATTTCCTCCACCCGCCATTCTCGCCCTTCCTGCCCCTGTACCAGAGCTCTCCATCCCTGGCTGGACACCAATGTCCCCTGGGGCACTTCTAAACATCCCCAGGTCCTGTTAGGTTGGACTCTCTGGGGTGGAGTCCGGACACCAGTAAGGTTTGGGGCTCCCTGTGTGTGCTGTCAAGGTTGAGGCTGCTGCTCTCAGGGACTCAGAGCACAAGGATGTGACCACAAACAGCTGCTTGTCCCAACCCTCCCTAAATGGGCCACACGCACGTGGCTATGTGTCCAAAGAGACGTGCACGCTCCTTGTGCAAGTGGGCCGGGTGTACAACTCACACCCACCGCATTCAGAGGACCCAAATGGTCTAGCACATGCCATGAGCCAGGTCTGAGCAGAGCCCACCAAGGATGTTTGATAAATACACTCTAAGCTTTGCTGCGGAAAAAAACAAAACCCTTGAGCTGAAGTCCAAGAATTCTATGGCTCATGGAACACTGTGTGTGGTCCGTGGGGGAGGCGCGCTAGCTGACTCCAGGGGCTCGGAGCTGACTTGCTACCCAAAGCCTCAGCTCCATCCCTTTCGCCTCTGCTGGGATTTAGGAGTGGATTTTCAAGGCTGTTTGGCTCAGACTGGGTGATTTTCCAGCGAGCTACGCTAACCTGGGTCAGCTTGTCTGTTCTTTTGTGTATGAGGACATTGTGTACCCACAGAGAGCACCGCGGATGGCCCCGGAGGACGGCGTGGGGCTCTATCTTCCAGGGACTGACCAGCAGGGTGGGGGAACCTGAGCCCAGGAAAGGTCTCGCAGCCCGTGGCGTGACTTCCTGGAAGGGCTCACGGTGGCTCTCAGAACCCAAGCTACTTTGGGCCTCGAAGCGGGGCTGTCTTGAGTAGGGAGTTGGAGCCGCCCGTGTGGGCTGGGGAGGGCACCAGGGCCCGCTTCACCCTCCCCAGGCCTCCACCCTGGGCACCGAGTTGCAACCACTGCCTAATGGTATGCCCAAGGTTACGCTTGGCCTCTGCAGCAGTGGCGAGAGGGGATTCCAGAAACGGACATTAAGTCCTTTCTCTACTTAAAACCCACAGGTGACTACAATGCCCTTAGAAGAAAACCTCTAAGGCAGGCACAGCCCTGCCACTCAAAGAGTGGTCCCCAAGCAGCGGCCCCGGCGGTCCTGGGGGTCTGTCAGGTAAGCAGGCCTGGCAGGAGGACCCCATGAGCAGCTCGGCGTGGGAGGTGGGAGATGCTCAGCAGTGCAGGTCCCTCTGTGGCCCGGCCTTCCTTTCCAACTTTGTCTTCCGCCTCTGTCCCTCTCTCTGCTCGGGTCACAGCCAGTTTCCCTCACTACCTTCCCTGCAGGGACCTTTCGCCTGAAGCAGTTCACCCGTGGAGCTTGTGAAGAATGCAGATTCCCGGGCCGGGCCCAGAGACGCGGCATCCAGGAGTCTGCATTTGAAATAATCTGTCCAGGGGACTGTGAAGCAGGCGCTTAAGGACCACCAGTAAAGGACACGTGACCACTGGCCGGGCCACCTGCTCCGCCAGGCCTGGGCGCCTGCCGGTCCCCTGCCTGGGTCCTCCTGTCCTGCCTCCAGCCCCGCTGACAGCCAGGACGTGTCAGTTTAAGCATCACCGCTCCGCAGAACCCCTTCCTCTCTTTCCCCTAGAGCAGGGGTTCTCAGCTCTGGCCACACAAGCCATTTGCCTAAGATGTTAAAAAAAAACAAAACACCAAACAGAACCTGATGCCAGGAGCATTCCAACTCAATCAGAGTTGCAGTGGGTGGGGCCCAGGCACCCTTTTTTCCTTTTCCTTTTAGAGATATAGCCAGTGGGACAGGAGAAAACAGGAGCCCTGAGGGGTAGTGCCTGCCGATTTTCCTGGAGTAAATACTCCCACGGTGACTGATTCAACGGCCAACGTGCCATCCCTGACTGTGGGATCCGAGCATGCCAGGGCTCCAGCACACCCCTGGGGTGACGTCAGTCCAGGTGAGCCCACAGATCTCACGCGCAGTGCTCTGTGACTGTCACAAGTTCCCTGGTGTAACAGACAGCCACCAGACCAGGGCTCCTCCACGCGGACATGCCTGATATTTGCTCCCAGACGGTTCAGGTAACTCCTGGGAGGACGAGGGGGCTGCCCCACGCATGGCAGTGAGTTCAGCAGCATCCCTGACCTCCACCCCCTCTTCCAGCAGCACCCCTCCTTCTGCAACTCAAGGTGTCTCCAGACGCTGCCAGATACGCCTTGGGGGTCAAAGCTGCCCCCCAGCTGAGAACCACTGACCATGGTCAAGATGTGAAACTTTCCTGAGGCCCAGAAGCTCCTCTCACGCCTAACTCCCCACCTGCCAGCAGCAGGTGGCCTCTATTCTGGCCTCTATCACCCTGGATTTGTTTTCCTGTTCTTGCACTTTAAGGAACAAGATTTAAACTCTATAGCTTCTTCTGTTCCACACTGTGTTTGGGAGATTAGTCCCCGGCTTGCCGGGTGCACTGGTTCGCTCCTGCTCGCTGCCCTGTGGTATTCCTTCGTGTGAACAGACCACAGCTTATCCGCGTGTCTGCCCTAGGACACTGGGCTCGAGGCAGATCTCAGTTTGGGGCTGTGACTAACAACGCTGCTGTAAATCTCATACCTGTCTCCCGATGGATGAAGCCCAGCGATGAGGAGCTGCATCCCAGGGTTTACTTTATGCTTAGCTTCATGCAGGCTTCAGTTCGTAGCGCCCTCTCGGGTGACTCAAGTGCACCCAGGGTTGTAGACCACGTGAGTGATGCCTCTGGTTCCTTTCATCACAGCCCTGACCTCGCCGCTCGCTTTCTCACTCCCTGCCCCCTCCGTCCACCGTTTCACCAGCCACTCGGGGGGCGGCTGCTTCACTCTTGTGCCGTCAGCACCTGGCACCCCATGGACCCTCACTAAACGAGTGTTGGAGGGCAGGGGATCTCCTTGTGGGAAGAGTGGTTAAGACTCCACGCACCCAATGCAGGGGGCCTGGGTCGATCTCCAGTCAGAGAACTAAGACCCTGCGTGCTGTGTGGCACAGCCAATAAGACCTGCCCCCACCCCCCACCCCCCAAAAAAAGAGAAAGGATGAAGGTGGTCACTGCTGTCTTCAGGTCCCTCTGTGTACAACAGTGTGCCTGGTTTGTAATTCTGGTTCTTTCTCCTGGGGGTCATCTGGGAGAGAGATTCCATTCTGCATCCCGAGTCAGGGAATCCCTGTTCCAGGGCACCCAGGCAGAGCCATGGAGACTCAGAGGGAAAGCTCTGGGAGGTGCCGTTTCCTGCTCCTGCCCCGAGACCTAAGCCCCAGCTTGGGTGTCTGCGGAGTGAGCCAGGGAGGGAGAGGCTGCAGGAGCAAAAGGAGCCTGAGAGTGTGTGACACCCCGATGTGCCTCCTACTTCCTGGGGTGGGCTGCGTTTGACATGCATGCGCATCAGCTCCAGAGGCACAGGCTGCGAGGCCAGGGCACGTGACCATCTGTGTACACAGGGAAGCCGAGGACGGCTGTACAGGCTGTGGACTACTCTCAACCTCCTCCTCCTCTTTTTTTTTTAAAAAAAAAAAAACATAAGCTGCTGTAGAGCGTGAAACAGGCACTCAGGAATGACCGGCAGGACATCTTCATGTTGCCCAGTTCACTCAGGCTTTCGATGCTCCAATGCCTCTTCTTTAAGGACTGAAATACATTCCTGTGGTGGCCCCGGCTCTAGTGGTGCCTGGACACGATTTGGCCCTCCTGGAGTTGTGCAGTGCACCGCCTGAACAACTGGACAAGGCTGCTGCTGCAGATGCCATCTGCGCCCTGCATGTCACATCTTCCCTCGTGACCCCAGAGATCACCATACGAAGTTCATGTGACTAACGGCACCTATGTCACTCTGCATCCTAGGAGCCAACCTCGACCCGGGAAGAATGGGAGCTGGCAACTACCCACCCTGGCGTCATCATCCCTCAGGGGGAGGGCTCTGAGAACGTCTGAGAACGTCGCACGGTCTCCCGGGAGGCCCCCGAGGGCGTGCTCAGGGGCCTCCCGGGCTCCCTCCCACGGCTGTCAGGGGGTTAGCTTACTCACAAGCCGACGCACCCAAGCCCTGGGGGACCCAGGACAGTGGCTCTGTCACGCCCTCTTCCCGTCACACGGGCCCGAGGCTGAGCAATCTTCAGAATAGACACGTGTCCCTAAAGCCGAGCCAACACGACAGCTTCGGTGTCGGCTTCTCCCGTCACAGCCTGGGTCTGGGCCCTGGCACCAGGGAGCGTGGGGGTTTGGCAGACGCACTGGGGGCAGCTCCAGTGGAAGCCACTCCACCCTCCCGGCTGGCCAGGTGTATACAGACCCCCGTCCCTGGACAGAGCGTGTCCCACCCAGGCCCTCCTGAGGCCGAGGGCACTGACCTGTTGATGAACTCTTCATAGCAGGAGTAGATGGCAGCCAGGCACACGGCCACCAGGTTGGGCAGGACCCGGGGATGGGGGCAGTGCCCCGTGGGGCCATGCATGCTGGAAAAGAGCAGAGGGCCGGTGAGTGAGTGGCTGTGGGGGCGCCGCCCAGGGCAGGGAGGTGGGGGGTGGGACAGGGTGGCCCCAGTCCTCTGCAGGGAGGTGGCAACCCTGGGATCTGGGTCCTGGGCTCCGCTGTGCACAGGCATGAGGGCCAAGTTCCGGGCCGGGGATCCCTGGGTTCAGGGAGCCTGGGTTCCAGCCCAGCGGAGCACCTTGGCACACTTTGTAAACTCTCCACTCTTTCCTCAGCTCTGGAATGGGGACATCGGCCCCCTCCTCATTTCAGGACCCAATTCTCTAACTCAGGGGATGACGTCGCCTACAGGAGCCAGGCGGCCTGGGACCAACACGTTTATGCCCAGTGGTTCTGTAAATGAGGACTCACAGCACCTCATTTTCCTGTCCATGTGGGCTGCTTTGAAAGAAAAAGTTATTATCGGCATCCTGGCCTGACACAGGGTCTGGCACACGATCCTCTGCAAATGCCAGCCACTGTTACTTACCACAGCTATCTCGTGTCTGCTTCCTCATCTGTAAAATGGGTCTCGTACCCCCATTCCCAGTGCTGTTTGGGGCCTGGGGACAGTACCCAAAACGTTGCTGGAAAAACGTCATGGCTGCTGGGGCTAAGAGGCCTAACCGAAACAGTTTCATAAACCATGACTGGGTGCTGTAAGGGGGCCCTGGAGTCCCCAGGGCTCTGGCAGAAGGACAGTCCTCTGGGTCTGGAAATGCTTTGTGAGTTTCAGGTACTGAGGAGCTTTTGGAACCGGCTTGAACAGGCTATTGTAACTTTCTTAAACAAAATGAGAAGAGTTGTGACGATGATCACTAATGTTCCTGCCACACTTAGGCCCCATTCTTGGTGTTTACATGTGTGAGTTCATCGAGTCCTCACGGTAACCGGATCAAGTGGGTACCATAGTCCTTATCTTACAGACGAGGACACTGAGGCACAGAGAAAAGTTTAAAAAAATCAGAGCGAAACAACCCCCCTTCCCCCACCACCCCAAAACCGGAAGTGACTCAGAGGATCTGACTTCCTCGAGGCCAAGTTTGGGAGGTGGCTGTTCAGTTCCCCATCGAGGACTCTCCGGGGCTACCAGGAGAAGGTTCCTCACGCCCCCAGCACCCACAGGAATACTCTTATCATTTACAACTGCTGCCATTTCCCGAGTTCCTAGTGACCATCAGGCACTGTGCTAGGGGCCTCCTCAGATATTATCTGATTAATTGCACAAACAATCCTGGGAGATAACAGAGGAAAGAGGATCAGAGAAGTACAGCAACTGACTTGATGTCACACAGCAAGTGAGTGCCTCAGATGGTACATGGTCAAGAGGACCCAAGAGGCCCTTGTAGAAGATGAGGTGCCTGGGGCCTCTTAACGCCAGCAGCGCCTCTCCTGGGTGCTAGGGAAAGCTGGCCCGCCGGCCAGGAGAGGAGGGGCCCCAGACGAGAGACCCACCTCTGAATGAACTTCTTCACCACCTCCATCCCCGCGTTGAGCTCGTTCAAGGCAAGGATGTACTCCTGAGTAAACAGCCTCAGTCGCGGGCACTTCCCAAAGTCCTGCAGGGAGCGCAGAGGACAGGGGTTGGGAGGAGACCAGAAGGGGTGTGGGGTCCCACTCTGCCCCGGGTGTGTGAGCAACGAGGTGCCGCCAGCGACTCCCTCCTCCTAGAAGCACACACGTCTTCCACGTGAAGGAACGGGCCTGCTCACTCCTGAGCTCACACCCTTCCATGGTTGCCTGCGGAGCTGGAAGATGACCTGGCACAGGAGGGTCCCTGGCCCTGGTCAGCCACCCTGCGATGGGGCAGGGGTCAGCACGCCACCCAGACGTGCTGGGAACACAGCCCAGCTGGGCCGCGTGGGGGCCTGCTGATGCCCAGCCGGCCTCCAGCCATGACCACAAACGCCTTTTCTGCAGCCCCCAAGGGATTCTGGGCCCCCTGCTTCCTGTGCGTGGGCATGCGTGCCTGAAAGCTGTGGCCTGGAAGGCAGGTGTGTGCCCTGGACAGGGAGTGTGTGTAGGGAGGTGGCTGGTAAGTCCGGGGTCAGCCCAGCAGGGGTGGGGCAGGAAGGAGGAATCACGTGTCCAGAGTGAAGAGCAGGGATGGAGAGTGTGGGCCGGGCCAAGGACTGAGCCCCTTTCCACGTCATGTTAGGGACCCGGAGTCGCTGGGCTTCTGAACCCACGAGCTGGGGTGCCAACAGTCAGGAGGGCCAGTCAGGGTAAGGAATGAGGTTGACCAGCACGACCTCAGCGGGGAGCCTGGAGGTCTCCAGCCTCCTCGGCTTCTCCTCCAGCCCCCACTCGGGGGAACCCACTTAACAAAAAGCAACCTGGGCCAGGACTCTAATCTAAACAGAGCCCCTGGGGACTTCCCCTGCGGATCTCATGGATCCCACAGGCTCTGGGCAAAGAGCTCGGAGTAGGATGCGGCCCGCCGCCTCCTCTGGCCAGCTCACAGGGTGGGTTTTCCAGACCTGCCTGGTGCTCTGCACCTGCAGGGAAGGGCTGAATTAGGCTCCCCAGGGGGTAGGGGCTCACCTCCTCCCACCCTGCCTGCTAGAGTTATGCCTCTGCATGAGGAGGGCAGCAAAAGCCACGGAGAAAGCTCAAAAGGAATCTAAACACGTGCGTGTGCGTGTGTGCACATACGTACCTACGTGCACACATGCGCACTGGGCTTGAAGACGGGGCCCTTGCCTGAAGCCTGACTGCTTTCACACCGAGGTGGACGCCCGCAGTCCCCGGGAGAAGGCGGCAGGAACGCCCCTCCCTGGGCCCACTGTTGCTCCCTGTGCAACAAGGGCTCCAAGAACTCACCTCCAGGACCCTTCCACCCATGAGGTTTTATGATTCTATGAAAACTGCTTCCGTTAAGCCATGCTAAAGATAACTGCCATTATCATCTCTATTAGATTTCTGCAGAGCCAAGGTCATTTTTAACATTATAGATTGGCCTGGTGGCCTTTGAACATGTGGGTGAGGGACATCTCGCCTCTTTGGCAAAGTCGAACACGCTCCCCTTGGAAAGCAGGAGGTCTGATCAGCCAGCGGTCCACTAGGACCCTGGCGACATCTTCCTGCCACCTTGGCTACAAGAACATGCCAGTGAGTGGCATGTGGGCACAGGAACTATGACTGTTCTTAGGGACGCAGTGAACACATTGTTTAGAATCTCCAGGGGAACGTACTTAATGACTGCTTCCATATCTAATTTTTATTGCGGCCCAGGGAGCAACACTCTGAGATTCTTAACCTAGGTTAGGACTGCTCATCCACGAGATGGAACACGTGACATACCAACAAGAGCTGCACTCGCAGTATAGGAACTGCAGAGTAGGAACACTCACAGGTCCATGGCTGGCGGCCAGCTAGGCACTCACTGGCCAGTGAGTGACCAGGCGCTCCATGCCAGCTCCCAAACAGCGTCCCGGCCAATCACTGAGCTTTAGGGGGTGTTATGTGGGTGACACCGAAGGCTCGTGGTGCTTCCCACACGGGGCGTGAGCCACAGTCACATTTGCCTCTCCTGCAGGAGGGCCTCACTCCCGACCCGGTCCTGCCTACAGCTCTCCTCACACAGTTCGGTGTGTAATCAGTGGACTTCAAGAGCAAGCGGACTGTGAAGCTTTATAGCATCCCTGGACGCCGGGACCACAGGGGGGAAGTTCTATAAACATGAAGAGAGGGTTCTCGCCTGAGGGATCCCGGGCTCTGCCAGACCACAACAGATGCTATAAGTTCTGAGTCTGCCCTGTAGCTGTTCTGACTTTTATCCAGAAAATTACATGGTCAACACTCTGGGCCCATAAAACTAACCAGACATAAGGGAGACGCTGTACAGTCAAGCCTTGGGAGGCTGCCTGAATTTTGACGTTTTCCCCTTTGAAGTCAGACGTCCTAAGAGAACCCTTATTAAGTGCTTCTGTACCTGAGGAGGGTGGACCCTGGCCAGGGACGCCCTGGGTGGGTGGTTCCGTCCCTGACAAGTGCGATGAGATGAGGTCTCTTCCCAAAGGAACTCCAGTACCTTTGCTCTGGGCTCCGAGAGAACGTGACCCTCACCTCACACCACATCCACAGTGACTTTAAAGTTAACAGTCAGGGACCCTTTTCTCCCAGCTGGCCAAAGCCAGAGAGTGCCCTTGAAATGATTAAAGCCCAAATCAGGCAGAACACCTCTCAACCCCCACCCCTCAGAGAACTTTCTTTCTTAGTCCTAGAGACAAAACTGGATGGAGGGGACCCACCCCCTGTGCTCAGAAAACAAGAAACACATGTTCATCTCAAACCACGGAGGAGAGCTCTGAAACAAGCGATAGTTCAACGGCGGTGTGCGATAGATCAATCAGAGAGAATTCGCACAGCACCAGCACGGTTCCCCGCTCGTGGCTGCCTGGAGGAAGATTCTGCAGCTACTCTGGGCTCCGCGGGACGAGCGCTGTGATCGACTAAGTATGTCTGCCCTGGGAGTGGGATGCTGGGCGTGGCGCACGTGTCCTGCGTTTCCACCCCTTACTGGGGAAGGGGATGGGCTGCATCTTCCTCTTTGGGGGCCCGGGGTCAAGGCAGGAAAGCTCCCTCACAGATCAAACTGTGAGCAGGTCACCCTTCTTCAGAGCTGTTTTCACACCTGCCCACAGGGTCCCAGAGTGACCCATGGGACTCTCTGGGTCTCCTCGTCTGCAGGAGGCCACAGGCCATCAGGAGAGCCATGTGAGACAATACATTGGAGTGTCACTTGGATCCGAGAGGCGCTCCGTGCGTAGCTGAGAGCAGGTGTCCCTGTTCCGGTTCCCAGCTGTGGTCCTGGGGCCTGTCGGCCAAGTCTGCTCAGCTCCAGCTTCCCCGCATGCAATACAGAGAAAACAACCACATCCAGGGCTGTTCCCACTGGCCCGAGGCGAGACTGCAGAAGGGCTGGCGGGTTACGGGCGCCTGGACCACTGAGTGTGCAATGAAATGCTGCCTCTGTGCTTTTAAAATGAACTACAGGGCAGACTTGACGCGGATTTCCCCACGGTTCCGCCAGGCCCTTTTCCTGTCCTGGGATCCCCTCCTGAACACCTGTGACACTGAGTTGTCAGGTCCCTTGGGGCCTCGAGGCTGTTCCCTCCTCTCAGACTCTCCTTATGTTTGAGCACCTGGCCGTTCAGAGGACCATCGTGTGGAACGTTCCTCAGCTGGGACTGGTCTGAGGCTTTTCTCACCATCAGACGGAGGCGGAGGGTTGGAGAGAGAAGACCCCCGCGGGCCGGGGCCCTCCTGCTCACATCACAAAGGGTGCCTGCCACACCATGACTTCTTACTGTTGGCCCCAACCTTGCCCAGCAGGCTGAGGTCACGACCGTCAGGTCCCTGCACCGCTCGGCCCTGCTCCCCACTTCCACGGATATTGCCCCTGCAGCCCCCTCCTACGGAGTGAGGGGTTCACCCCCCCTCCTCGAGGGCCCAGTTTCCCAGGCATTATCTGTGATGCTATACACACGAGACCTATCTCTTCTCCCCCGACCACGTTATTTTTGTCATTCTTACTGTGCAAAGATTCTTCCTGTTGCCTTTTACCTGCAAAGCATAGAGCCAAGCAGGGCAGGCTGCACGAAAACCCCAACTTGCAATCCCAAGTCCAGTCCCCTGGTCCTTGGCCGCCAGTCCCATCTCCCAGTTCTTTGGGAAAAGTGACAGACTGGAAGCTCGTGGCCCTCGGGGGGCTCTGCAGGGGGGGGCCCTGGGCAACTCACCATGTTATGCTTCAGGATCCTCTGGACCACAGGGGTGAACACCTCGATGACCACCATGGACCGGGGCCGCTCTCTGCAGTGCTGGGGAGACAGCAGCACATGGTCAGGGACGGGCCTGGTGGGGTCCGGTGGGGCCCCCGCGAGCCCTGACCGCGGTGTGCGGGGGAGGTGGGGCCCAGCTCTGCTGCCCGGGGCTCCGGGAGCCCTGACCACCATGTGCAGGGGAGGCGGGGGCCCAGCTCTGCTCCCCCGGGCCCCCGGGAGCCCTGACCGCGTGTGCGGGAGAGGCGGGGCCCAGCTCTGCTGCCCGGGGCTCCAGGAGCCCTGACCACCATGTGCGGGGGAGGCGGGGGCACAGCTCTGCTCCCCCGGGCCCCTGGGAGCCCAGCTCTGCTGCCCGGGGCCCCCGGGAGCCCTGACCACCATGTGCGGGGGAGGCGGGGGCCCAGCTCTGCTGCCCAGGGGCCCCCGGGAGCCCTGACCACCATGTGCGGGGGAGGCGGGGCCCAGCTCTGCTGCCTGGGCCCCTCCAGCCCTGACCACCATGTGCGGGAGAGGCGGGGCCCAGCTCTGCTGCCTGGGGGCCCCGGGAGCCCTGACCACCATGTGCGGGAGAGGCGGGGCCCAGCTCTGCTGCCTGGGGGCCCCAGGAGCCCTGACCACCATGTGCGGGGGAGGCGGGGGCCCAGCTCTGCTCCCCTGGGCCCCCGGGAGCCCTGACCGCGGTGTGCGGGAGAGGCGGGGCCCAGCTCTGCTGCCCGGGGCTCCAGGAGCCCTGACCACCATGTGCAGGGGAGGCGGGGGCCCAGCTCTGCTCCCCTGGACCCCTGGGAGCCCAGCTCTGCTGCCCGGGGCCCCCGGGAGCCCTGACCACCATGTGCAGGGGAGGCAGGGCCCAGCTCTGCTGCCCGGGCCCCTCGAGCCCTGACCACCATGTGCAGGGGAGGCGGGGCCCAGCTCTGCTGCCTGGGGGCCCCGGGAGCCCTGACCACCATGTGCGCGGGAGGCGGGAGCCCAGCTCTGCTGCCCGGGGGCCCCAGGAGCCCTGACTGCGGTGTGCTGGGGAGGTGGGCCCAGCTCTGCTGCCCGGGCCCCCTGCTCCACACTGCTGTGCGGCTTTCTGTTCCCTCTGGGGAGAGGACGAAGAGTGGGCGGGGATGGGACCTCCTGCTTGCTCTCGGTTTTATCTGACAGTCTGCGGTTGTTGCCGGTGGTACAGACAATCCTATTTAATAGGACAGTCCTATCACACAGTCCTGTTTAACAGCGTGAGATTCCTGCAGCACGAAGGTCCAATGGAAGAGTCTCTTGAAAATCGGGGGCTAGTGTTTGGATGCCAGAATCTCAAAAATTCCGTGAGTCTTCTGTCGAGGGCTTTGAGAGTAAGCTTACTGCCGTGTGCAGGGCACACATGGCTCTCAGCGTATCTATCTCACGGGCATGGGATTTTGTTTTTCAAAATGAAATTGAAGGCCCTTGATTGGAGCAGATGGGACCCACTGCTCCAACACATTTAAACCTGCCGGGGCCTGAAGGTGCTGTTTCCAGAAGGCCTGGACTTGGGATGTGAGAAACCAGGGCTTTCCTGGATAATCCTTCATAAACAAACCCTCCCCAGAACTCAGGGTCCTGGCTTCCAAGAACTGGAGGCCCCAGGACCTGCCTATCCATGCTGCGCCTATCTCCCTGGTGCACACAGCCCACACCCCCACGAGCTTGGGGAAGAGGCTCGGCAGGAGGAAGACCAGAGAAGCTGGACGAGCAGCAAACCCAGGCCCAGCAACTGTCCAAGGACATCAGATCACTGCGTCAAAAATCACCCAGCCAGGGACCAAGCAGGACGGCCTGCTGGTCCGGCCCTGAGGCCACCAAGGTGCACTCTCGGGCGAGGGGTGACTGGTCCCGACGTGCTCTGGGCGTGTTCAGTGCGAATCCCACCGCGAGGCTGGTGCTGGGTCCCTGGGAGCAGAGATCCTGCTCCGAGGCTCCTCCAAGCTCACCTGCACCCCCACCACCCCATACTTGCCCAGCTCAGGGAAAGCCCCATGGCCAGGCTCCCACTGTGGGCCAGTCGGTGCTCACGGGAGACCTGGCTAATAAAAGCCCAGCTCTGATGTCAGGAGCCAGAAAACGTGCTGCAAACTTCTCTCAAGACGGCCAGGAAGATACTCCCAGGAAAGCTCAGTGCTCCCCCTTGACCTGTTGGTCTGGACCCTGGGCCTCACTTATCACCTGGCTGGTGGAGAGGAGGCCTGGCTCGTCTCTAACTCTGTCTGGGGCCCTGATCTGTTCAGGGAGGAGTCTGGGTTTCCAGGAAATTTCGCAAAACCAACCCCCACAACGCACAAATGGAGACAGTCTGCTTCCTGCAAACATAGCCCCGCTTCGGCGATGCCGTACCTTGCAGAAGAATTCACAGAGATCCGGTGGCGGATGGTTGTTTTCCAGCAAAGGAGCGATTGCCTGAAAGAAGAGGAACACACGTCAGTCGGAATCTCTCGGAAGGAATCGTACGGGGGGTGTGTCAACCCACGAGGGCTGATTCACGGTGGAAAACCCGACCTTCTGGTCGCTGTCTGGGCAGATAAGGCCAGTTACATGAGCACCTCAGTGGGAGATGAAGCCATGGAAACTGAGGCTCTGTTCACAGCAGCAATGGGCAGGCTGACCCACAGGCAGAGAAGGGGCCCAGGGTCTTACTTGCCTGGGGTTGTGTTGTTCAATATAGTAGCCACTGGCCATGTGTGAATCTTAACATTTTAAGTGACATGGGAGAAAACTTTTTTTTTAGCCATGCCATGTGGCTTGCAGGATCTTAGTTCCCCAACCAGGGATCGAACCTGCAGCAGAAGCACAGAGTTCTAACCACCACTGGACTGCCGGGGAAGCCCCAAGAAAGTAATTTTTCAAGGCAATAAAAGTTCAGTTCCTGAGTTATGCTAACTACATTTCAAGTGCTCACCAGTGCCATGAAGCTAGTGGCCACCACCAGGTACAGGGCAGACAGAGGGCATGCCCATCACCACAGGAAGCTCTCCCCCATGGTGTGGGAAGGGGGTGGTGGGCTCTAAGCTGACCGCGAGGCTGAGCCCAATGCCCTTGCGCCGCCCCCCACAGCCACATGGACCAATCACCACACTGGTGATAATAACAGCACACCATGAGCAACATCCCAGCGGCCGCTGCTGTAACAGGGTGCTTGTCTGTGCCGGGCTCCGGGCTGTGTCCCGTCATTCACTCTTCACTACGCGCTGGCAGGCGGGTGTGTGTCCTGCCCTTTCCTTAGAGAGGTGAAGTCTGCAGCCCAGAGTCACATGGTTAGGAGGTTCTGGAGCCAAATTTGAACCCTCAAGTGTGACCCAAGAACATGAGCTATTCACCAGCCGACTTCTCAGCCTGAGCTCTCCACAAGACCGGGATATAGGCAACCCATCTGGGGACAGAATGCAGAGGAGGGGAAAGGCGGTGATGAGAGACCCCAAGTAAGCCAGGCCCACGGTTTGGGCTCCGCACTTTGTTTTCAGAAGCTCAGCGCCTGGCCTGCCGGATGGGGATGCTCCTCTGCCCCGTGTGGGTGACCACGGGAGAGGCCAGGTCGCAGCAGGGGGAGGGGACAGGGCGAGGGGTTCCCCCAGCCCTCGAGTTACCACCTGGCCCTCAGCACCGCTCCCTGCACTGATCTGTGGGAGGGGGGACCACGAAGCAGGGTAGAGCCCCTTGGCTCCAGCCCCTTCCATCAAGCTGGCCCCCCTCTTCACAGGAATGAGTCAAAGAATGAAGGAGTGGGAACAGATTAAGTATCCACTGTGGGTGTCAGGCGTGGGCTCCACGCTTCCACGGCTATTATCTCATTTGAGCCTCATGACAACTCTGTGAGGTCAAACGGGAGTGATTTCCACTCGTACAGATGAAGAGACAGAGGGTTGGGGAGGCTGTTACAAGCCCTGCACCAGTCACAGAGTAGTGATCATTTTAGATTGTAGTATTAAAAAGAAGAGTGTATGTTCTTGTGGAATCTTTCCCAGTTAATTGTTCCAGCAGCCCTGCAGGAAAGGCTGTGGTCACACCGATTTCACAGATGAGAAGACTGAGGCTCAGAGTGTCAAGGCAGCTGAATGGAGTACAGGGTGGACCAGGGGTTCTCCCTCAGCGTTGCTTTGTCCCCCTCCCAGGGGGAATTAGCATGTCTGGAGACAGTCTGATCGTCATGACAGGAGGATGTGACTGGCATCCAGGGGGTTGTGGCCAGGGATGCTGTGACATCCTACAATGGGCGGGACAGCCCCCACCATGAAGCACCATCCATGCACAAACGTCCCTAGTACCGAGGGCAAGAAACGCCAGGTTAGACGTGCAAGAAAGGACTTAAGAGAATCTCCAAGACATGTCGTTAAGTAAACAAACCAAACACAGAACAACACATTCAGCTTCATATCGTTAATGTTAAAAGCAAAATATAAACACACAACCGTATCTCTCTGTAGGAGTTTATCACCCCCTGAAATGCCCCAGGGCTGGGATGGGATGAATCTTTTCCTTTTTGTTTTTAAAAACAGTGAAAATATACTCATGAAATTCTTAAAGATATTCTTTAAGTAAAATTAAAAGCTCTTCATTATTTGCCCAAGGTCTCAGCTGGTATGAGGTTGGCCCAGGGTCTACACTTGCCTCTGAACTTGAACCATACTTGGCTTTAAGCCCATGCTCTTTGCCGGTATGTGGGAACCCTGCCAGGGTCTGGACCCCAGGTCCCCGCTTGTCCAGCGACAGGCCAGCTGTTACCAGCCAACAATTACCTACAGCACTGACTGATGGGTTGAATAAAACCAACTCAAATTACTTGTGAAAGTATTTCTGAAAACTAAGTACATTAAAAAAAAAATACCTAATACCAATCCCCGTGGGGAGAAGACTCATCATCAGCAGGTCAAATCGGATAATGTAATTGCTGGGATGAAAAGGAGGCGACAGAAGGCTGGGTGGTTATTTTAACAGCACTGGTCACAGAGAACACTGGACACGAGAGAGGCTGTAAAACGGTGGGCTCAGGGTCAGACCTCGAGATCAAATTCTTTCCCGTTCTCAGGCTTCCCCGCTGAGCAGGGAAACTCAGCCCAGTGCAATTAAGGGGTCAGCTGGCCAAATTAGCTGGATAAACGCAGCCCAGATTTCTCAGATCAAAATTCCTTTCCCAGGCTCCTCCCAAGTCCAAGGCCCTGACCCCACTTCGGGAGACAAGGTGCAGAGTGGGACCCGGGGTGCTGCCAGCCGGGAGGGGAAGACGCCAGCGCCTTGCTCGGTCACCGCCTGCTTCTCTGACAGACGGAGCTTCTTTGCCTTCGCCCATGCTGGGTCCCCGCCTGGACTGCCTCGCCCTGGGAGCGTCCTATCCGTCGTTAGGACTCCAGGTCCCTCACCTCCTCCTTGAAGCCCTCCGTCGTCTTCCTCCCAGTTCCTCTGTACTCCCCTAACTCCCTGGATGCATCTCCAGCCCAGACCACGTGATTTCCAGATTATCTGCCACGTTCCCCCAGCACACAGTAATCCCTCAATGGCAGCTCTCTCAGTGGAAAAGAGACCAGTGTCTGGCACATACTTGTACTCATGGGTCAACAGATGTCTGTGAAGTTAAATTATTAATTGACAGTATGCCAGAGAAACGAGGTGGTGGGGAGGCCCAGGTCAATGCTGCCCCTGTTCTAGCAAGAGAAGGCGAGGGGTGGTCAGGGCAGAGCGTGGGGAAAACCTCTACATTCTGAGTGGACACTCAGCGAGCAGCTGCGGTGAGTGACTACATGGGGGGGGACCTCCACAGAAGCTTCTGCCTTGCGTTCTGTGATTAAAACGCAATTCAGAGGGGCATGGTGTCTGGGATGTTGCCCTTGTATGAAAAGCTGTACCCACGGGACCTCCTGGGCAGGCGATTTTTCTAGACCCTTTCCCAGGCATACAGAGCTCTGCCTCTCACTTCCATTTCAAGTTCTGCCTTCCTGCTTCCCACTGCCTTAACGTTTCATGCTCCAGCAAAGCTGACGTGCCCAGAATATCCCATGTTGCTTAAAATCTCTGTTTACACTTTGTTTTCTCTCTCTGGAAAGACATTCCTCTGTTTCCCCATCTGGCAAACTCCTACTGATCCTTCAAAACCCAGCTCAGAACCTCACTGCCTCTGGGAAGCTCTCTGGCTTCTTTCCCAGGTGAGTTCACCACTCCACTCTCCAGA
Source organism: Bos javanicus (assembly GCF_032452875.1). Classification (NCBI taxonomy): domain Eukaryota; kingdom Metazoa; phylum Chordata; class Mammalia; order Artiodactyla; family Bovidae; genus Bos; species Bos javanicus. The sequence goes on along the minus strand of NC_083885.1, from coordinate 8,430,650 downwards.
TTACAAGCCTCTGTCTTTGCAATGATCTCATTTAACAGATGAAGGACTCCTTGGGAGCAGGGGGTGTCTTAACTATCCATGAATTCAAACACACAGCACAGGGCCTGGTGCCCAGAAGAGGCAACTTCTTTTCTTTCTTCTCTCTGGTGTTAGAATCACCCAGGAAGGATGTTTCACCTCAAACACGCTTACAACTATCCCTCACTTTGCACATCAGAGGGACTTATATCCAGGTTCTATGTGTGGATTAGGAGACAGGTCCTGGGGCAAGAAAGAGCAAGTTCACCTTTCAGCTAATGGGGTGACGGCTGAGAATACATCATACGGTCTCTGCCATCTCCTGCCTCTGACTCTGCACAGCAGACTCAGGAAGGAGGAGGCGATTAAGACACATTTGCTACAAGCCTCAGAGACTGATAATTACCACCCCCTCCCATCAGCTGGGGCTCTGACATGTGCAAAGACAGGAGGGAGGCATGTCTGGACTGACAGAAGGGACGAAACTGAGCAAGGCCGCTGTGCTGGTAGACTGCACTCGTGCCTGGGGGATCCACTCGGACCCGGGTAGGGCTGCGGGTGCGGGAGAGGGGTGAGGGAGGGGGCCGCCCAGGACTTACCACGATGATGTTCTCGTGTTCCTGGGTGGTCAAGTTTGTGTTCTGAAGGGCGAGCAGGGACGGCAGGAGGAAAACAGAACAAACACACGGTTAGTAAGATGGAACATCGGTATCTCAAAGGGCCACATGGTTTCAAAACCGCTTTCAGCCTCTCGGACAGAGGACGGCTGTCACTTTTTCTTAATCAAATAGATCAGAAGCTGATCAAAGTCACAGTCGGGAAGTGGGGGGTGGGAGGAAGTGTAGCCTTGGGGCAGGGAGAAGAGAGCTCCAAGTCCCTGTTTCACCAGTGGAGTGACACGCCCTCGGGCGAGTCACTTCTCAGTGAGACGGTTTCTTCGTCCACGGATGGGGTCCACTTTGGGCTTAAACCTGTGCTTGGCCCTTTTCATGGCGACACACGCCCCCTGGAAGCCTGGAGGCAGGTGCATAATAAACACGTAAAACCCTCTGTCAGCCAGTCTTTGGGAAGTATTTCAGTGGCTCCCCAGCTAGGTTCCCAGGGAACACTAGAGTTCCACGATGTTGGCCCAAGATGGTTTAGCTATGTTAGAATTCTAGTGACCAACCTGCAAAAGTATTAAGTGGAATGGATTAAACTTGCTAAATTTTTAGGTTTTTTTTTCCCTCTCCTCCCTCTCTGAATTTTCTTACGTAACTGGTGCCTGTGACCACCATCCTGTGTGTAAGAAAGAGGATGTGAATGAGGAAAGGGACAGATATGCAATAAACAAGAGACAGTCTCCTTTAGCGAAACAAGAGTCTTGTCTGTTTCACTAGCATCCTGGTGTGTTCTGCTCTGAGCGTCTCTGTGGACACAGACTTCCACCGGTGTCGACTCTCTCCAACAGGTGTTCGTAACACACCTCCTCACTGGGCAGTAAATGGCAAGACCGACACGGTCCCCAGATTCTGGAAGGAGCCCCACGGACTGAACAGGTTTAAGGAGTGTCTGGTATCGAACACGTTTACACCAGCCAAAGCGAAGGAAAAGCAAGGGAGCTATCCTTCTGCTTTGGTCCAGGCAGCTGGCTGCCAAGGGAGGCGGGGTGAGCGCTGGGAGCATCCCAGTTCCCATGGCAACCACCCGACCTGTGTGCCCAGGGTCCAGACCACGCAGGGGGGATGCTGTTTGGATTCTAACACCTTTCCTTTCTGTGGATGTGGGTGGAGTCTGAGCAGCCACGAATGGCAGACTTTTAACCACCAGCCATTTCTCAGCCAAGGTCAGGTAAAAAGCCTGGCTTTCGCAGCTCTGCTCACGCCTCAGGTGCTGTGTCAGGGCTCCGCAACACTCCTTCCACCCGCTTCCTGCGCCCGTGACAGGTCCTACGGCCAGGGGCTCGCCCAGTGGTGGGGGATGACAGGGTGGAGTGGGGCTGTGACCCCGTCTGCCCTGTCCCTGAGCCCCCATCTCCCACCACTGAGCTGCAGGGCTTAGGCCACACAAGGGCCAGTTCCCCCTTTTGGGCTGCTGTGGGCACACTGAAGGGACCACCGGGCCTCACCGCCCCGCGCATAGTTCCAGCAAGAGTCTCTCGCAGGCACGGGTGTGTCTCTTTGGTCCCCGTCGCTGGTGACAGCCCCTGCCCTTCTCAGGGAGCCTTCTCTCCACTGAAGCTCCTCCTGACCCTGGGTGGGGAGTGCTCACTAACAGCCACTGTGTTGGAGGGAACAACTGTATGCCACACAGAGTGGGCACTCCACACACTCGACCCAACAAAAGCCCGGGAGGCAGGGGACACCGGCTTTCACAAGCCTGTCCTCGTTCTCCCTTCTCGGGATCCTGCCCGTCTTCGGGCCGATTTGGTGATGATGCCTGGAGCCTCTTAGGAGGAGGAGGTTTGGGCAGCAACTTAAGTAAAGAGAACAAAGAATCTAATCCGCATGCTCGAAACAAAAAAGGGCAAGGAGTGGGGAGAGCTTGCTTTTCCAGCCATCCCCTCTACGTATCCAGCTGACGGTGCTGAAGGTCAAGTTCACAGCCATCTCCCACCATGAGAGAAATGTGACTGTTCATCAACTGGTCCCCGTATAGCAGGCACAGAGCCAGGCTCTGTGTACACATGAGGACATCCAATCCCTAATTCTAGGAAACGGGTGCTAATCTTAGCCCAACGTACTGAGAGACCTAGCTCCTTGTGTAAGGCCCGTGAGCTCCTGAGGGTAGAGCCACGACTTGCCGACTCCGCACACTGCTGCCCTAGGGGCCTGCTCCCTCGCTCACCAAAAAGCCTCCTCCAGTTCAGGTAACATCCCATCCACCTCGCAGTGGGGCAGACCTGGGCCTGGGTCCTGCCCACCCCTCATCCAAGTGACCCTGGGCAGCCGACTTAACCCCGCAGAGCCTCCATTTGTGATTCCGTGTGCTTGCCGTGCAGGGTCGCTGGGAGAAATGTAAAGGGGCTGGTGTAAACGCCTGCCACCCTGATCATCACAGGGCATGTGCTCAGAGAACCTTGGTGTCACTGGCAGAGGTGTGAATCTCACTGGAGGGGACGCCGTCTGGGCTGCAGCCCCAGCTCTGTTCCTTGCCAATGGCTGCTCTCATCAGTACATCGGGGACAATATGGGCCCCCTGCCTGACACCCAGCAGGTGCAGAGGAGATACAAGCTTCTTCCATTTTTGTTTCTTTAAATGCCTTCGTCTCTTTACCCTAGCTCTTGGGATCAGCTGACTCTGAGACCCTTGATCTAAAGCCTGAGAAGTGATGTGAAGTCTGTGAGACTGTGGCCACGGGAACCACATCTGAGATGGGCAGGAAGTCCCAGCAGAGGCCAGTCACAGGGTCACCTGCCACCGTCCCCACCACGCTGACCACAAGCCTGACTTAGAGATGGTGGCTGAGACCAGTGGGGCCGACAAAGTGGTCAGAGCGACTGTGCGGTGGGAGCCAGGCCGCCCTTCGGGGTGGACTTTCCAGCCCCACGGCCTACTCGGCAGGTCACACGGTGTCTCTGGGCCTCAGTTTCCCCATCTGTGAAATGGAGGCAGCGAGGCCCATCTCTCAGGGGGAATGTGAGTGTTAGATGGAAAGCTGTGTGCACGGCACCTGCTCGGCACATGAGAGGTGCGTCCTGAGGATGAGCCGCTCCGCTTTCGCCTGCGAAAAACCAGCCTGGGCCTGCCAACTGGCCCCACCCACCACGCTGGAGTCCTGGACTCAAGGCTGGGCTGACGGCGCCCAGCCTCAAATCCCAGACTGTGACCGTGATCCGTTCCAGAGTCGCAGTCTTGAGTCTCCCATGGGATGAGGCTGGTCTCCCACCTGACTGAGGACGGTCACACCCTCTGCCCACAGCCATCTCTGCCATGCACCTTTCACTGCCCGCCCCCACCTCCCCCCAGGGTGGGGGACCCTCTCTCTTCAGCAGACGTGGAAGGCTTGGGCCGGTTTCCTGAACCGATGGGCAGTGACCAGCCTGTGCCTGGGAGAGGGCGGAGGTTCTAGGTAGCAGGGACCTTGTGCGGGGTCTGGGGGTCTGCAGAGGAGCCACCCAGGGAACCAGGGCCACTCCCAGGGAAGAGGGACAGAGAGACCACTCTGGTGGCCATGCATAGCTGAGACCGGGAGTCATCAACCCCAGCAGCCCTCAGGGGCCAGGGAGCAAATGAAAGAGGGCAGCATTGACCTCTGTGAAGCACTCAGAATAGCACGGGGACAGAGGGGACAGTGAGACGCTCCCGAGCACCCCTTGCTCTCCATTGGGCAGACCAGCTGAGATCAGGCCTCATGTCCCGCCATCTTTCCTGCCCCGGGAGGGAGGCGACCACCTTTATCCAGGAGCCCGGGGCCACGCCTGGCACACGGCACACGCTCACAGCCTGAGGCTGCCTGGTGAAGCCGGAGGCTCGGCTGGGTGGCGCTGCGCAGCCAGCTGCCAACTGCTGCTAGGCATTCTGATCGTTTCTAAACACGACCTGCAAAGTCCTACTTTGTGGTAAAGCCTCTTGATTTTTCAAACCCTGTGCGAGCTAAACAGTGTGGCTGTGGGCTGTGGGTGCTGAGAAGACCAGGAAGCCACGTCTGCCCGGAACCCCAACGCTGGGTGTGGGGAGGCGGCCGGCGCAGGGGGTGGAGGAAGGGCGGTCTGGGGGCTGCACGATGCACTCCCACCCAGGATGAACGAGAGGATTCTGACAGCGGCCGCCAGCCCAGCTCGGGTCCAAGGCCAGCCCCTGCCAGGTCCTGTCCCAAAGCAGGTCCTGGGGCACAGTGGGGTGACAACCACTCTCCCCTCAACCTGTCCTCCTTCTCAGCTCCCTCATGTCGCTGGGGGATGGCTCACCTCCTCCCGTGATGGGGAGACACACAAACTCGAATTCAATCTGCCGCTTGACACGGGGTGGTGCTCAGTGGACCCCGTAAAGGAATAAAACTTCCAAGTGTTGGAGGGGCTGGGGTGGGGGCAGGTGGCACAGAGCGGGATCAGGCCAAGGGGCGGCCTTACCTCTGAGAGCAGTTTCGAGACGATTTCCAGTGGGGCCTGGTTGATGGAGTCGTCCTGCAGAGGGGACGTCAGAGCCATGTCCACCAGCGTCCGGATCTCCTTCAGGACGACCTCCCAACGGCTCGGGTTACTCAGGACTTTCTTGTATTTGTAAATCTTTTTCTGGTTGGGAGAGAGAAAGAGACCCACGCGTGTGATGGACAGGCCGGGGGTGGGCGAAATACACAACACAATCGGTGACTCCGCTGCTTCAGGGTGGACGCCTCCCTCCCTCCCCATCAGAATCCCATCCCGGAAGAACAGAGTCTTGCCCCAAGTCGAAGGCTGCGGCTGCAGACAGCCAGGCCTCCTGACAACTAGGAGTCATTTCTACTATGCTTCCAGTGACCTTTTGAAAAGGATGAAGATAGTTATCCTTCAGATCGCATCTTATGCCAAACTCGTTCCCCAGGTATTCTAATGCAATCACAGCAGGAAGGTACTTTCTTTGTGTTGGAGGCAATGTTTCTGCTCACGCTGGTCCTACGAGGCCACCTGGAGAGTGTGAGCAGCTGGGAAACCAGACAGACAGGCTTGGCGCCTGGAATTCAGCTCCAGCCAGGCAGGGACTGAGCCCAGAATGGTCCTCAGACTGCAAGTGGGGAGTAAGACAGTGCCTTATCGCCTCAGGACCCAGAGCTGGGGAGCAGCTGGGGCAGGGGCCAGGCTGGTTCCGCCCTCTGACATCATGGAAACAGAAGCCCTCTCTGAAGGCCGCGGTCCCAGCAGCTGCCTGCCTCGCGGACGCCCGGCTTGCCTGGGAGCCTCTCTTTCTAACTGGATAAACTCCTTCATTAAGTGCCCCACTCCCTGGGGAAAACCTAATTTTAAAGTCAAGGAACCAGCAGCCAGCTGGGTGACACGTCACAGCCTCCGAGCCAAAGTCTGGACAAGGGGAGGAGGCGGCGAGAGTCTCACGCTGGCCCCCGAGGCAAGCTCGCAGGCCTCCAGCGTCTCCCTGACCACTGCGTTTCTGAGTTAACAAGGATGAAGGGTCTTGGACCCCAGGGCCTAGAACAGAATATCTGGGGGACAAAGTCCACACTGGACTGAGTAGCGCACGGTGCTGAGTGAGGCGTCGTGGTGGAAACCCCCAGGCAGACTGTGGAATCAGACAGACCCGCATTCCACCTCCTGAGCCTCAGTTTCCACTTCTGTAAATGACACGTGAAAACAGCCTGTGGCCTCGTCCACTGTATAAGCCTGATAAATCCTGGACCCGCGTGGTCCCCTTTCTGGACGGAGTTGTGCTCAGAAGCACAGTCCAAGGATCACAACCACGGAACAAAGAGGGAACTCAGACACTCAGCTGGTCTCCTGAGAAACTTGAAAGGGATGAAACCTACGAGCCACTGCGATCCAGACATCACAGCATCCTAATTTTCTTTCTCCCGTTTTTGTTTTTTTCTCACACGCCACGGTGTTCTGGAGCCTCTTCCTTGCTAATCACGCCCGTCACCACCGCCATCCCCCACTCAGTGAACGCACACCTGGGAGTACTTCCCCGTCTTCATCCCAGCCCTCACTCATGTACATACGCGGTCTGTCTCCCCACTTTCCTCTCTCTCCACACACCCTCCACCTCCCCCACCTCCCTCTACTCTACACCCCCAGCTGCTGCCGTGAAGACAGCACAGTTCTCCTCAAGTCGGGTACAGAAGAGAGTGGAGACATTTACTTGTCAATCATGTTAGATCCTACAAGGGCCGGAAGAAACCATGGCAGCGTGCGTGCGTGCGTGTGTGTGTGAGCGTGTGTGTGTGTGTGTGTGTGTGTGGTGGGGGGGGGGCGGTGTTTATTGAACAGTACATACACCATAGATGGGGATGACGGTGACTGGCAGTGTTCACCACACCCCGTTCTCTCGTGAGGAGGTGCACCCAGCTTCCCGAGGCTTCCCTGGGACGGTGACCAGCCTCAGTCCCAGCGACTGTCAGCCAGGAGCACAGCCAGGTCCAAGCAGACACACAGCGCCTGAAATCTCAGGCAGCAGAGACACTTTGCAAGGCAAGAACTTGACCCAGCCCTGAAAGACGAATGCTCCTTTGAGTCCTGGATGTTGCGGGTCGGTTCTGTGACCAGAGAATTGCTTTATTTTTTAAATGACCATGAGATGGCTGCAGAAACTTGCCGTATATTAAGCCCCAAAGAAAACCACAAGGACGCATGGGCAGGTCTTCCCATGGTATACTCTAGATGGGCCTACGGCCTGGGCTTTAAGCGCCCTCTCTTCTAATCAGCTGCAGGTTATTTATTTTGGAAAGGATAATGACTTCATTCTTTTTGTGAAAACGGGGCATGCTCACTGTGAGAAATGTAAACCATGCTGAAACACACAGACAAAAGGATCAATGAAAAAAGGGCCTCAGAGATCCCACCACCTAGAAATAGCCATCGTTAATCTTCGGTGATCACTGGTCAGCCAGCTCTCCTTCAGACTTGGCCCGTGGGGGTTGGTGGCCGTGAGCGTGCTCCCTCCATCCCCAGGTACCCACACCTGGATGTCGCCGAGGCTCCGGGACACACGGCCCAGGGGGAGGGCCCTCCGGGTGCCCTCGGCCCCTGCACAGCTTCCCACGAGCCCTCTCCCAGGCACGCCCAGCCTCGGGCTCACAGACACAGCCCCCCTCAAAGGACCAGGGGACAACAGCTTTCCCACAGGCCCCTGCCTGAGAGGCGTCCCCGCTGGAAGTTCCCAGGGGCTGACGAGGGCTGACGTTTAATGAGCATGTACTGTGACCCGCTGGGCACCGTGCAGGGCACTTCCGGGTGTCAGCTCACGCCACCCTCCCGGTCACCCCAGGAGCCGGGGACCTGCCAGGAGCCCTGGGAGGTGATGGAGGGCGCAGGAGAGCAGGCAGGGAGTGGGGCTGGGGGGAGCGGGCAGCAAGTCACCAGGGCATCGTGGAGCGTTAGGATCCGGCAGCCGGCATCGCCACCCCTGCGGGGACGAGACGGCCAGGGCGGATCACGCCAACGCACCCAAGGGCCAAGGAGGCTGGGCTGCTACCCACCAGCTTCCTGGGCTCCTGGCTGCCCTGTGCCCAGGCTAGGGTGCTTCCGTAGACACGTCCACGGGCGGATTGCCTGGGCTTACAGGGAGCAGCCTTCAGGGCAGGGTGAGGCCGAGAAACAGGGGGCCTGCCGCTTCCACCATGGGCTCTGGTAGCCCCTTTACACACGTGGCTACTGCAGCCAGGAGGTGACATGACTCACACCAGGTCACACAACTAGAAAGGTGGCAGAGTCACAAGTACGAACGGGCTCTGAGGGACCCGAGAGGTGTCTTATCACACAGGTCAGGGCCAGAGCAGATGGTTCACTAGAGACACGGTCAGGAAGCCATCAGGAATGCTTTGGGGCCTGGGACGAGGGCTGGGACACATTTCCAGGGCTCTGGGGGTCGTGGGAGCAGCCGTGGGCAGGGTGGCTGTGACAGCTGTGGTTACAGGGTATGGACCGGCAGTGGGCTCCCAGAAGGGGCTCTGAGCCCTGGCAGGGCACGGCCACAGGGCGGAGGCAGGACCAGGGGCCCGGTCACTCCGCCTCGGGTGACAAAACGGCACGTTTCATCCCAGGAGCCAGTCTGATGAGCTCATGTGGTAATGAATCATGGCGGGGCTGGGCTGGGGCCGCCTCTGGAACCTGAACTCCCAGGCTCCTGGCAGCCCGGCCCTGGGCCCTGCTGCGCGGGACCCCTCCACCAAGCCCTCTTCACCAGAGGGGTGGGCGACCTCCTGCCCTGTCTCGAGTGCATGGGCCGAGGGGTTCCTTTGACAGGAGCCTCGGAGCTGTCTCCCTGCTTATTTTTGTGCAAGGAAGCCAAGAATGGTCTCATTATTTTTTTTTTAAGGGTTGGGGAGAAAAAAAAACAGAAAAGAATATGCCACAGACTCGTATGCAGCCCGCAGAGCCCCAGACATTTGCCATCTGGCCCTTTCAAGAAAAAGTTTGCTAACCGGGAGGCTGGAAAGGGTCAAAAGCCCATCCAGCCGAGAGGTCAGAGCATATGCAGCTCAAGCTGGGAGGCTGCCGGGGAGACGCAGGTTCCGACGTGGAGACGCCGCTCCGCACCCACCAGGCTGGATGGAACCGAGAGGTCCCACCACGTGCTGCGAGGGTGTGGATTCAGTGGGACCCTTGTCACTGCATCAGTACAGCACCACTGGAAAACAGCTTGACAGTGCCTCAAGTCGTTAAACGTAAATTTATCATATGACCTAGCAATTCTGTTCCTAGAAATCTACTCCAGAGAAACAGAGACAGACTCTACATAAAGACACACACATGAACGTGCACAGCAGCATTGCTCATAACAGCTCCAAACTGGAAACAACCCGAACGTCCATTAGCTGATGAATGGAGATACAAGAAGTGGTCTCTGCGCGACGGTATAGTAGTTGGCAGCAAAGAGGATGGAACCTCTCACATGTGCTACCACACAGCCGAACCTCCCCAATATGCTAAGTGAAAGCAGACAGACGCAACAGACATGCTGGAGGACTCCTTTTACATGAAAGGTCTAGAAAAAGGCACATTTATAGAGACAGAAAGTGCCTGGGGCTGGGAGGTGGCAACAGGGACTAGAACCGCAAACAGATATGAAGACGTCTTGCAGACGATGGAACTATTCTAAACCTGCACTGTGACGGCTGCACAACTATAAATTTACTACAATCGCTGAATCCCTCACTCACAATAGGTGAATTTTTGAATCTTATGCCATGTACATTACACCTCAATTAAGGTATATGAGAAAAAAAAAATCCCCACCCATGCAGATGGAAGGTATCAAAGTCAGAGGTAGTATGGCTTTGCGATTAGGAGTGCAGGCTTTGCAATCAGCAGACTTCAGATCTGAGCTCTGCTTCATCTACCCGTTCACCTATTCACTCCTCCATTCATCCACCCATCCACCCATCCATCCTTTCCAGCCAAGAGTTATCCATCTTTCCAACCAGCCAGCAATACTGCTGGGCACCATCTAGTGTGGTCTGCCAAGGACTGAGTTAAGTGCTCACGTTACCCGTGGGGAGCAAGGCAGACAGACCCCGGTGCTCACGGAGCTTACCGACACCCTGCTGCCCTCGTCTGCAGCGTGCCATGACAGCGACCACTAGCAGAGGCTTGCCATGCCCAGCCCATGAGAGGGTAATACATACAAACACTCAGCCCTGTTCCTGGCTGAACAGCAGCTCTAATTCTTATCGCCCGAGTCCCGAGGGTGAGTGACCCAAAGCAGGCACGGCCGAGGAAGGCTCCCAGCTACCCAGACCACGGAGCCGGCAGCTCCACTGCAGTCCTCGCAGTCCTCGCCCTCTGCTTATCAGGGAGGGGGCGTTACCTGGGCAACCTCCGCCATCTCTCTGGCAAACAAGACGCCCGGCTCCTCCGGTCTGGGAGAGCGGAGCCCGCCGGCGCCTTCGCGGGAGACGAGCTGTCACCAGGGAGGCGCCCCTCGGCGTGACTCAGAAGGGGCTGGGAGCACGCCTCCCAGTGACAGGGTGGCCACTCCGGCGCTTGCCGCAGCCTCCGAGGCTGGGCTCACAGGAGCACGCATGCTCCCCCGCCCGGGGCGCTGCGGGGGGCGGGAAGGGGGGGCGGGGGAGGAGCCAGGCTGGAGCTGGGCTGGCTTCTGCAACTTCTTTTGTGCCAGGGGACGTCCCGAAGCTGTGCTGCCCAGCTCGAAAGCCACCAGCTTTCAAAAGCGTGTGGCTACTTAGGCTGAAACAAATTAAAAGGAAACACAGCTGAGCACTCAGTGTCTCCAAGGCCACACCGGGCTGGGGGCTGCCACAATGGGTACTGCAAACAGAGGATGTGTGCGGCGTGGCAGAAAGTTCTACCGGGCAGGCTGTCCTCAAGTCTTAAGTGTCCCCTCGTCACCCCCGCCCCGGAGGACCAGCCATGGGCTCGCTGCCCCTCCCACCCCTCAGGGCCGGTGTGTGAGCAGCACCCCGACCCACCGCCTGCCCAGGCTCCGCGGGTCTCCCCTCCAAAGCCTACAGAGGCCTCTCCCCGATGTCTTCTACACTCCCGGGCAGAATGACCACGTGGGTGACCTCCTTGGCGTCCCTGATTCCTAGACAGGCCTCTGACCTCCTCCTTTTTCTCAAGCTCACCGTGAGTGTGCACGCTGACTGTGCCAGGTGGCCAACCACCTGCACTTCTGGGCTGGGGGTGGGGGTCCCCGACATCCGGGTGGGGGGCGTTTCTGACCCTCTCTTTCGCCCTCCGGAACGGCCTCTGTTAAACCCTTTCTGCATGAAGCACCATCCCTTTGCCTTCAGAATCAACCCAGGCCTGTGGCTGGCCCGCGTGTGTCACTTCCTGACTGCCCACCTGGGCCCAAGTCTAGATCGCCACCCTGAGACCACCATACCCTCTCAGCACCCCCCGTACACTCCACAGAGACTCCAGCTTAGCCAATACAGTTACCGTACTGTTACTGCAGAACCGACAGACGGATGAATCAAGGTACACCCTCCAGGACTTGGGTTTGTCAGGACGGGAGTCGGGACACACACTCTGAGTGGGTGGGGCCTTTGGCTCTAGTACCGAGGGGCAGGGAGTAGAGGAAAAGACAGAAAGCGAGACTCGAGCCTAGACCTGGGGCTCCCGTCGGCTGGAGGGGAAGGCATGGCCTTCTCACCCTAACAGAGCCACTGTTCCCAGCAGTACTGGCCAGCCCTGTCCAGGGCGCACCATGTGCCAGGATAATGGGTTGTGACAAGTGACACAAGAGCACTAGCCGTCATCGCTTTTGGAGGGCTCCCCGCAGATCAGCCCCTCTTCTGCAAAGCACCTGTAATGGCATTCCCGTTACACCCACTTCACTTGACAATCATGTCAATGTGAACGGCATGATTAGCTCCATTTTACAGTTAAGAAGACTGAGGCTGAGAGAGGTTAAGTCGAGGAGCTGGTAAGAGCCAGAGCTGGAGCTGGACTCAGGTCCAGCTTTGGATCCCGAGTCCCCGACCGCCAGGCCACTCTGAGGGGCATACCCGAGTGCTTCCTCTGCCTCTATCGATGCTGCTGCCTCCTGCTGAAACAAACAAGAAGCCCTTCAAATTGAGGCGCTGAGCCCAGGGGCAGGTGCAGACTGGCTGCAGCTGGGCACCTAGCTGACATCTGCCCAGGAAGCCTGGGGAGTTGGGTAATCTGTATGAAAGAGAGCGGGAGAGATCCTGGCACTCTGCCCCGAGTGCCCACCGGAGGCGGTCTCCCTGCAGTCATTACTGCTTCCAAGGAAACAGCAGACACACGGGCACAGTGTCCCGCTTGTCGTCTCCAGAGCATCAGCTGGTTGCCTGGGAAACCAAGCATCTGGCTGGTGAGGCGATGAACTGGTCATGGTGCCAGACTGGCAGCTGGGTACCACATCCTACTTAGCTCTTGGGGACTGCTGCACCCTTGGCAAAATCCAATCAACCCATGGATCCGACTGACTGCACTGAGAAACTTCTCGGTGGCTGTTCTCCTCTCTCAGCTCTGACTCCAGGGGAAAGGGTCAAGCCCTGTCTGTCTCCTCACTGTTCTGTGTGGTGGTGGAACTGCTGGGGACACCTGGAAGGTGCTCTCAGTATTTGTCAAAGGGAGGAGATTCAGAATCAGAAAGACAGCTACAAACAGCTTGCTTTTCTCAATTTGCTGGCATACTGCGTGCAGCACTTTAAAGCATTATCTGTTAGGATTTGAAATAGCTTAGCTGAAATCCCATCACTGCCACGAGCTTGGTTCGTAGTGGTATGTGTTGGCCGTCATCAGCTACCACACCAGACCCTTAACCCTCCCTGCCCACTGCAAACGCAGGAACCACCTGCAGTGGGGCTTGTTAAAAGGCAGGTTCTAACTCAGTAGAGCCCATGAGGCCTGGGAGTCTGCACTTTGAAGCAGCTTGCACATAAGAGTTGTGTGAAACCGACCCCGGGGCCTGGTCTGCTCCTCCCCAGGGCACAGGCACGCTCGCTGGTTCCTGTGACACACGGAAGGGGGCACGGAGGGGTTAAGGCCTCGCCGGAGGTCACGCAGCTGGCCCTGCGGGTTATGTCCCCCACGTGGTATGTCCTAGTCCTAGCCCCTGGTGTCTGTGGCTGTGACCTTCTTTGGAAATAGGTCTTTTCAGACGCCATCAAGGGAAGATGAGGTCATGCTGGAGCAGGGTGGGTCCTCGTAAAAAGGTCAGGGGAAGACACACACAGGGAGAAGGTCAGGTGAGGACGGGAGCAAGGCTCCCACCAGCAGAGGGACGCCAAGCAGCACGGCAGCCCCCAGAAGCTGCGAGAGGCCAGGAAGGCACCTGCCCGCACCCTACATCCGAGAGATGGCACACTTGTGCTGATGCCACCCAGTTTGTGGTTCTCTGTCACAGGAAACTCACACAGCTGGCGAGTGTGAGAGCAAGGCAGGCCCCTGGGAGCCTGGCTCCTGGCCTCCCTGCCATCCTGCTTCTGCCGTCTCAGCTGGCCCTTCCCATCCTTTTCTCATGCGGAGGTGGTAGCCAGGGCCCCTGCTCTCAGCAGCCTCTCCCAGCTTACCCTTGGAATCTGCTGGGTTGTCTCTTCTTGAGCTTCCCTGGTAGCTCAGATGGTAAAGAATCTGACTGCAAGGCAGGAGACCCAGGTTCGATCCCTGAGTCAGGAAGATATCCCGGAGGAGGAAATGGCAACCCACTCCAGCATCTTGCCTGGAGGATTCCATGGACAGAGGAGTCTGACGGGCTACAGTCCCTGGAGTCACAAAGAGTTGGACACAACTGAGCGACTATCGCTTTCACTTTTCACTTTCTCCTCTTGGGAAAGGCCTGACTCCCTGTCTCTTCCTTGCTCTCTCGTTGATGCCCACCCCCAGCTGATGACCTGAGCACAGAGCTCTGGTCCTGTGCTGCCTCAAGGAAGGCCGGGCGGGGACGCCTGTGCACCTGCACCATCACTGCCATCGCAAGGAGAGGGCTGGACACTCCGGGAAGCTGCAGAGGGAACTCCCGGGAGGACCTCGGCACAGGGCTGACTCGGGGTCCTCGGCACAGAGGAGTCACGGGGCAGGCTCAGCCCCACCCCTGCTTTGGCCCTGAGGTGTGTGCAGAGTGGGGCATCTCTGCATTCAGACTTCTGTTCTGCTGCTTGTGAGCTGTGCAGCCTCAGGCAAACCACACCACCTCTCTGAACCTTAGTTTCCTCATCTGCAAAATGGGGCTAAGAGGTGTGCCTGCCTCTGGCAGCTCTGACGAGATTAAATGTGGGATTTCATGCTGAACCTTCTAGGTGTTTAATAAATGCTAGCCATTGGGCCAGTGGGGCATTGATTCAAGATAGTTAAGTCTGGAGAGAAAATAAAGGTGACGAGAAACCCCTACATGCCCACTGACAGGGAAATGCCTGAACTAACCATGGCCACGTGCAAGATCACACCAGCAGCAGGTAAAAGGAACGAAGCGCGGCCAGCAGCCCTGCCGTGGACTCCAGCCCTGTGAGTCACGTGAAGTGTAGGAGCACACACGCGGGTGGGCAGGGGAAGACCACGGTGGTGGTGGTGGGTGCAGGGCCAAGGAAGAGCTTTGGCTTCATGAAACGTTTCAAACTGCTGCAGGAAGCCAGAACTATGCTGTACATTTAACCTCAAAGCAGTGAAGAGAAACACCCCCAAAGATTTCAGAAACTGGGATCACGGAGGTGGTGGTGTCCCTGTTCACAGAATCCTTAAAATCGGGCAGAACCCCACATTCTTAGAAGGAGCTGGAAAGTATCTGAGAGATCGTGTTCTCCTTGATTTTTCACTGTTCCAGTCGATCACCTTGTTTTTGAAATGATAAAGACGCTGACCGGAAAACCAGAATCCGACAGAGCAGTGTTTGGGAGGGGACTGCTACAGAGCACGAAGGCTCACGGAGTGCTCACCGCCGGCACGGTCGTGAGCTGGTGTCCATCGTTCCACAGATTCCCTGAATGCACACCCTACCCCCCTTAAAAGCGTACGTGAATCCAGCCCACATCATACAGGCTGGCTTGTTTTTAACTTCACCTCTGACCCCCACTGCACCCTACCCCAGCACCCATGCCAAAACCATGACATGTGGTTGGCGAACGTTTTCTGGGAAGGGGCCAGGTGATAAATATTGCAGGCTTTTCTGGCCACGCTCTGTTGTTGTAGCATGACCGGGGTTGGGGGTGGGGTGGCTGGGTCCCCCTGAATCTCTTATTTAAAACAAACAAACAGGCGATGGGCCAGTCTGTCAACCCCCAGGGGTATCAGTTCCGACCGTCCTCCCTGGCCACGCGCAAACAGATGCAAACGTACAGAGAGCTGGGTTTTGCTCCCAGCCTTCGTTGTTCAGTTCCTCCTTTCATTTTACACAAAGGGCATCACGCTGTACATGGGTCTCTGCATCCACACCCCGTGGGTGGAAGTGGCCCCACATCGATTAGATTTTCCCATGCTGAGTCTTGTCGTAAGCCACCTCAAATGTCACCGGGCAAAGGCAGAATGTACATTTAGAAAATGAAAATCAAGCAAACGGAAGTCTTCTCTCCTGACCTCAGCCAGAGCTCTGGGCAACTCCTTTGCGTGGCCTTTTTGGGCAGTGGTCATCGGGTGCTGTGACTGCCAAGCATCAGGGACCCCGGCAGGGCCGTCCCCTGACCAGACAGCCAGACCCTTTCCAGGCACTCTGTGTCACGGAGCTCTTCTCCAGGGTCTACTGTCTGCCCCCAAGAGGGCCCCCTCGGTCCAAGAGGGTCTTCCACGGTCCCCAGGATCAAAGCCCACCCCGCCTCCAGGCTCTCGCATACCCAGAGACGTGTCCTGCTTCCTCATAACTATCAACTCAACTCAGGGTGTGTTCGTCACTAACAGGAAAGGCTGTCTTTGAGGAATCACCCCCAGTAGACTCAACAAATAAATTAAAAAATGCAAATACAGTACCGAGGCTGCTCTTCTTCTGCTGGGTGGGAGAGACGTCCAGAGCAAGTTTCGCTCCCCTGAAAGGCAGAGGACAGCACGGGGCTGTTTGCCTTGGGCTCGAGAAAGGGAACTCTCTATCCCAAATAAGGAGTTCCCGGGCTCGGCTTCAGGCGGTAGCATCTCGACAGGGGCCTCCACTGTTTATTTGACTCAGAACTTTATCTGGGGCTCACAGGACTTCAGAGGCATCTGATCCGCTCGGGCCTCGTGCGGGGAGCCTTGAGGCATCGCCAGGCTGCCTCCTCTTGGGCTGGAGCCATGGCTCCTGCTGCGAAGGGCCTTAATTTATGAGTGCCCTGGAAAAGGACCCAGCTCCCCAATTAATTCACCTGCAGTGGATCATCAATGTTCGTGTCCAGGCAGGCAATGAAGGTGCGCTCGAATCAAAGGGGGAAAGTGTCCTGCGTTTCTGAGAAGGGGGTCTTGTGGGGAGCAAGTGTCACCAGTCACTCAGGCAGGCCCAGGGCAAGGTCAAGGAAGATCCAGGGGTGGGACCTGGAGTGCATTCACCGCCGTGAAATCTGAGTGGCCCACATGGTAGAGGAGACGCCAGCAGAGGCAACCCAAAGCCGTCACGCCTGATCTCAATGGTCTCGAGCTAAGAGGGACAAAGAGAAGGCTCAGACTGGGGGCTGAGTTCTGCCTGAGGTACGGGGGAAAGTTCTTTACTCTGAGAGTCAGTTTTCTGGTCTGCAAAATGGGGACATGAAATTAAAAGACGCTTGTTCCTTGGGAGAAAATCTATGACCAACCTAGACAGCTTATTAAAAAGCAGAGATATTACTTTGCCAACAAAGGTCTGTCTAGTCAAAGCTATGGTTTTTCCAGTAGTCATGTATGGATGTGAGAGTTGGACTATAAAGAAGGTTGAATGCCGAAGACTTGATGCTTTTGAACTGTGGTGTTGGAGAAGACTCTTGAGAGTCCCTTGGACTGCAAGGAGATTCAAAGTCAATCCTAAAGGAAATCAGTCCTGAATATTCATTGGAAGGACTGATGTTGAAGCTGAAGCTCCAATACTTTGGCCCCCTTATGGGAAGAACCGACTCATTGGAAAAGACCCTGATGCTGGGAAAGATTGAAGGCAGGAAGAGAAGGGGACAACAGAGGATGAAATGGTTGGATGGCATCACTGACTCAACAGACATGAGTTTAAGCAAGCTCCAAGAGTTGGCGATGGACAGGGAAGCCTGGTGTGCTGCAGCCATGGGGTCATAAAGAGTCGGACACTACTGAGCCACTGAACTGAACTGAATCCTATCTCCCAGGGACACTGTACCGTCTCAAAAGGGCAGCAGATGAAGTGGCTGGAAAACAGCGGGCATGCAGTACGTTGTCTGCTGCACTTTCTCCCTTTCTTCGAGATACTGCAGGGGCTCTCAGACTGCGGTGTGTACCAGAATCACCTGGAAAACACACCTTGCTACACTCTCCTCCCCCACCTTCCAGTTCCTGAGACAGGGGTGTGCATTGCTAGTAAGTTTCCAGATCACATACAGGCTGCTGGTCTGGGAACCCCACTTTGAGAACCAGTGAGACATGGTGGGTCCACTGTGGTGGAGAGGCCTAGAAGGAAATAAAAACTGTTCTAGATGGAAAGTTCATCGCAGACACTGTCAGAGGCTCTGAGAGCCAACAGTCACCAAGGGTCTCCTGCAGCCCACCACCTTCCCTCAGAATCGAGTTTGTCCCAGACCTCCTGGGTGTGCTTTTAGGGTTCCATGGACTCCTGGACATCTGTTCCAGCTTAGAGGTCAGCCAAAGGATGACCTCAGAATGGCATCCATTCTGCCAAAGGCTCCCATCCATGCACCCGCCTGGTCCCTGCCGCCTCTCCAGCTCCCACCTGGACACAAGCCACTGTGGCCTCCAGCCACCAAGGTCGGCAGGCTCCATCTGGGTGGCTTTAAGACCCTGGACAGGGGCTGTCTGTCCATTTCAGAGTTTTCTGCAAAACCACCCTTGGGTCTAAGAGGGCACCAGGGGAGCAGGCGCAGACGATGGCCACCGGGGCCCTGGCGCCTCCGCCTTTGTCTCAGGATCAGTCAGCCTCCCTCCCAAACCCCATTCCATCCAGAGAGCAGGCTGCTCCCGGGATATTTTCTGATCCCCGGGTGAGGTAAGGACCTAGTCCCTCTGCAGGGACAGGCCTGCTCTTTTTGGAGGCTCTTGCTTCATCTCTGAGCGAACAAGCAGGCAGGAGCCTCAGAGGCAAACCCAGAATGGCAGCGCCCCCCCCAACGCTGCCAAGAGCTGCCAGCCTCCCCAACTTGGGGGGCTCGCTGCCCACCCCCCAAGACAGACTCCTATAGAACAGAAGGTCTTCCTGGTAAAGAGACAGCCTCCCATTTACGTTTTATGGACTTATTTGAAGAAAGAGAAACGGAGAGAAAAAAATTCTGCCTTAAACGGCAGAAAACAAATTCACCCGCAAAGCGTTTACGTGGAAGGCTTCCTTGTGTGGTGGGGTGAGTCATAAGCCCCGTCAAAGCGTGCGTGGGATGACAAGCTGAGCCCCCGGGCCCCCTCCTCGTCTGGGAGAGAAGCAACCCACAAATGCGCTTCTTTCCTGGCTGTGTGGCGAGCCGGCTGTCACTCGCCCCTTCTGAGGCCGGGGGAAGGCTGTCACGCGGGCGTTGTGGGGTGTCTGATGTCCCCGAGCCCAGAGCTGGAGCAGCACAGGGTGGGGGACAGGCTTGGGGTCCCAGGGATGTGCTGCAAACCCCAACCCCTGCTTCCTGCCCTGGGGCTCAAGCACATGCTTCCTCCGGGCCCCCCGGGGCTCTACACTCCTGACCTTTTGGGTTCGATGGGCAGAGGGCTCTGCAGGGGTGAGGCTATACTAGGTACCCCTCGCTGTCCCTGGTCCACGGACGATGGGCACCTGCATCGCCGTCCTTTCTCTCAGACACTCAACTTCCCGTCTGAATAACGGGGTTTCACTCAAAGATTTAGGTCCCACCGGGCTTGACCCTTGTCTGAACGAGCTACTACAAAACCGTAAAAAACAATGAAGTAGGTAGACCCTAGAGCGCTGTACAAGCTTGTGTGTGAGATCAACCACGGGACGTGACAGAATGCGGAGGGAGCAAGGAACGCCCAGCGTGGGTAATGAAATCCGTGTGGGGCTTTAAAAGGAACTTTGATGACAACCTTCTGAAGGGCTCCACAAAACTAACAGGACTGCCTCTGGGAAAAGGAACTTGAGGGAGGAGAGACTGTGCATTTCAAACCTTTCAGAATTTCCCCAAGGACCGAGTACATGTGTAGCTGTCACTGGTCTTGGCTGCCATCAGCAGATATTTGGGCAGCGCCAGACTGAAAGGGAAGACGGCAGGAGGCAGCTGTCCGGGCTGACGGGAACCCGGGCGCTGGAGACTCAAGTGAGGACAGCAGTCAAAACCCAAGCAACCCGACAGATTTGTGCATTTTGTTATGTCTGAGTTACAGCTCCATTTTCTTTTTAACTTAAAAGTGTTTACAGAGGTCTATGGACGGTGGCACATTTCCCCCCCCCCCCAGTTTTCTCTGTCCTTTTTACTATTCAGAGGAAACTTTAATAAATGCAATTTTAAACATCCCACCTCAGTACTCCTGTATTCTGTTGTCAGGTGTATAAACTGGTTTCGATCCCTTTGGGAAACTGTTGGGGAAGCGTCCACCAAAAGGGACCCTCTGCCTACCCAACGGCCTGACCTCAAAAGGATGTAAACGTCTGTTCACTCAGAGATGTGTTTGTAACGGTTCTGTTTGTAATAGCCCCAACCTGGAAATCTCTGTCTGTAACAGAATGAACAAATTAATAGTCTATTCATTTAACAGAACACTATCTAGTGAAGCAAATCACTACTACACAGGATATTATATGTTGCACAGATAAATCTTAAAAACGTAACTTTGAGCCGAAGAAGCCAGGCATGCAGGAGTTTAGGCTGTGTGACTCCATTTACCTGAAGTTCAGGTCCATGGCAGACAAATCCATGCTGCGGGAAGGGAGGAGAGTGGGTCCATTGGTGGGCGGTGGGGTGCACAGGAGCCGGGGGAACTCTGTGGGGAGGGGGGCTCCAGGGAGGCAGTCACATTCTCTGTATCGATCTGGGCAATTACAAGATCAATTCTATAGGCATCTGTGGCATTTTTAGCCAGTAGTATCGTCTGATCTGTATACTTTTCTTTTTTTTTTTGTTTTTGATCTGTGTACTTTTCTACATGTATGCTACCCCTTCAGTGAAAAGTCTGCTTCAAACACAAAGAAACGTCTGGTTGAGGAAGGGCCTGATGCTCACTGGGGCTTCCCTGCCTCTGTGGGCTCAGACAGGGGACTAGGCCACCCACCCTCTCCATGCCCAAGGTGGTGCCCCCTTCGGCCAAATGAAGTGGGCTGGAGACCCACCAACCACCCAGGGTTCAAATCTCAGCTCCACCTGGTTCTGGCTGTGGACGAGCTCCTTGGCCCTCTTCGCTCCCCCTTCCAAACAAACCTGCCTTTGAGAAGACTGGCAGAGAGCGTCCACCGGAGCCCCCGGCACAGCCCCGGACACTAGTAGGCACCTAGTAACTGTTCTCTCCGGCTACTGTGAGGAGAGCCCACAGGAGCGTGAGCTCTCCTCCCCAGGGCGCGCCGCCCTCTGCCACTTGTTAGTTTTAATCCCTGAAGCTTCCCATGTTATTACTTTCAGGGCCCCTGATGGCCCACCAGGGGCCAGGAGCTGCGGCTGCGAGTCGCTGGAGACCGTGGCCTCCCGCGGGTTGTGATGAGCGCAGGTGCGGAGGCGGCCTGGCTGGACTCTCCTCGGGAAGGGCCTCTGCTCCCCGGGGTCAGCTCTGCCACCCGGGCACCTCCCGATGGGCATCCCCTGGAGTCTTGGACGGTGATGGGCCCCCTGCCTCACGGCGGGGGAGCCCCCCTTTCACGGTTCTTTGTGGAATCCCTCTGATCCCTCTTAGGAAGTCACAAAGCCCTCTTTGACCAAGTGCCAGAAACTAATCTGGACGGAATTCCTGCCTCTCGGACCTGGAGGAAGCCGACCTGTGGCTAGGCCTCTGAAAGGACCGAAGAGGCCACTCCCGGCCGTTCCCAACCTGCTTCCCGCCCCGGCTTCACCTTCCCGCTCAGGGGCAGGAGGGCTGACACTCAAGACCCCTCGGGCAGCTCGGCAAAGGCTCCCAAGAACACGCCTCAAAGAGACACAGGCCGGAGCTGACGGGGCTGGACGTGGATTCCCAGTCGCACCAGTCTCCACAGGTCCGGGAGGTCACTGAGGCAGGGGTCGGGGGAGCTTTCGCTCCCTCTGTTAACTCTGCGTGACCCACAGGGGCTGCATGGAGAAGGGGTCTGCCCCGGGGGGACTGAGTGCAGTGACTGAGTAGCGAGGCCTGCCAGGGGCTCCCTGGGGGTGGGTGGCACGCCTGCCGTTCGCACGTGCCTTTTCTTCCAGAGCCCCGTCTTCTGGAAACTATCAACACAAAGGGAAAGAGACCTTGATCACTAAAAAAATAATTAACACTGATCCCGTGCTTATCCACACGGTAGGTGCCATTTCTAAGTTCTTTCCTGCTATTAACTCATGTGACTCTCACAGTGACCTAAGAGGTTTGGTCTTAATGTGACCCCCACTTTATTCAGGAGGAAAAAAAGAGGTCCATGGAGGAAAGTAGCCAGTCCAGGGGTCCCACGGCCCATGGGGCGGGGAGCCAGGGCTGGAACCTGGGCAGTCTGGGGCTAGAAATGTTTCTCTTGGGGGCGAATTAGCAATATGTGGAAAGAGTCACCAAAGAAAATACATCCCTACTCTCTGTCTAGCACCCACTGTTCTGGAAATCTGTCCTGAAAGAGGAGTTCTAAAGAAGTGAATGCCTGGCTACGGCGGACGGTCATGACTTCACTGTCTGCAGTTGAGAATGGGCACTGACCAAATGCCCAACAGCAGGTCCTGTGGTCAGCTGTGCATGACCTCCTCACACGTGTGACGGACACGCTGACATGTCTAAGGACCTGGCCACAGCTGCCAAGAGGCTGTGCAAAGGGAGACAGAGCCTGGAAGGGCATCGGGAGGTGAGACCAGGGAGCAGGGCGGTCACTGGTCTCGCTGTGTCCATAAGGGTGCTTTCACCACGACTAAAGAGGGGAGCAGGCAGTGGGGCAGGGGGGTAGGCCGCGTGGAAACGGCAGGAGGGGAGCACGGGTCGCCGCCTTCTCTCCAGACACGTCGAGCCCAGTGCGAGTCACCCAGGAGCCCGTGGCGCAGGGCCCGGGGCCAGCGGTGAGGCGCGGGCGGTTGACAGCCGCGAGGCTCGAGTCTGGGGACCTGGGTGACACCGCGTGTCTGGGGAGGTGTGTAAGCAGCCGGTCCTGAGCGTGACCTTCTGGGCCCAGGCCCAGGGGGTCTGCCGTGTCCCAGAAAATCAGCTCTCCCATGAGAAGCAGGGGATTGCCGTCAGAGGTTAATTCACGTAATCCTCTCGGTGACGGCTGTGAGGCTCAGAGAAAAATGTAAAGCTCTCAGGAAACGCCTCTGGAGACAGGACGCCACGGCCCCTGGCACACGAGGCGTGAGGGCAGACACGCGACGGGACGCTGCGGAGCGAAGCCCGCAGGTGTGGGGGTGCTGCTGGTGCGTGTGCGCATCTGTGTGCACACACGTGTGCAGTGGGAGCCCCGCTCCCGTGGCTACACTCCCAGGTGCTGGAGTCAAATGAGCCCCAGCTCTGCCACTAAGAGCTGCAGGCCCTTGAGCCAACGTGTTAGCCTCTCGGCCTTGGTCTCTGCATCTGGGAGACGGGGAAACGGGAGGCTGAGACCCCTTCTCAGGGCTGTGGGGATCCCCCAGGGTGCCAGGCAAGGTGCTGGCACTGGCTGGGCACAGGAGGAGCGCCCTGGGCAGGGTAGAGGGGCTGGACTCAGCCTTGGCACGCATGTCAAGAATGCATGCTCCGGGGTCTTCAGTGGGCACAGCATGGCATCTAAGGGCCGGGCACTGGGACTGGAAGTGGCTCCCCACTACCCAGGAGGAGGGTCAGAGTCGGGGGTGAGGGTCTTACCCTTCCTCCCAGGCCCCCGTCGGGGAGGGCATGAGCTCGGGGCCTTCTGTCCCTCTGACCTGGTTCCTGGGGACCCTGCCACATGCCGGGCCTCTCTCCTTGCATGGGAACAGGGGTGACAGGCCAGCCTTCCAAGAGGGTGCCCGGTGGGAGCACCCAGGCTCTCAGCCCCATATCCGGCAACCCCAGTTCCTCACCTACCCACTGGGGGCCCTCACGGGGGCTCAGCCCGGGGCCTGGTGTGGAAGCTGGATCGTGACACCATGAAGAGCAGCTGTCCTTGGCAACGGCCTTCGTCCCCTGCATCCCTTCTTCCATGAGACGGGAGAGCTGGGACCATGCAGAACCACTCCAGCAGGCATACTGACAGGGGCACTCCCAGCCAGGCAGCGCCCTCCGAGGACAGACTGCACCCCCCACCCCGATCTTACAGACACTCCATGGGGGGGCCCTGTGAGGGCTGGTGAGTACCCACTGGCTGCTCTGACCAGGGCGTGTGTGGTGAGGCTCCCACAGCCCTGGCAGGGCAGCCCATCTTCACACTGACCTGTGAGCGAGGCACTACTTAGTGATCTCCCCATGAGAAAACTGAGGCCCCAGTAAACACAGCCCACACCCAATGTACTCAAAACACGGTCTCCCGACAGCACACATGCACACACAGGCACGGACCCCACCTTCTTCTCTACACACCTACTCTGTCCAGCAGAGGGACAGGCCCTGGACAGGGGTGACCAAGCAGTGGTGGCCGCCTCAGGGGCTGGGGAAACTCTGCTCAGGGATGCAGGGGGTGGGCAGCCGGCCGGGGAGGATGGGGGCCTGGACTGGATTTACCCCAGCTTCCCCCAGGGGGAGAATCACCTTGGTTTTCAAGACTTCTGGGCAATGGCCCAGGAACCCCTCTGAGGAAGCGAGAAGGTGTTTTTCAGAGCCGGAGGCATCAGAAATGCCAGCTACGTGAAGCAGGCATACCGTGCTTCTCGGGCCTCCTTCGGGGCAGCTCAGGGCATGTCTCCCCCAGCCGGGTCCTCAGGTCCAGGGCCTGGTGCACCAGACGGGCCTGTCCCGCACAGCTCGAGCAGCGGCCTCTCGCCTCGAACCCAGGGACGGGCCAGTCTCCTCCCAGCTTTGTAAACACACCCCGGACCCTGCCACCTGAAGCACACCCTAGCTCTATCACACAGACCCGGCCTGGCCCCTCACAGCCTGATGCGCAGGAACAGGCCTGTGTCCACAGGACAGGGCTTCCAAGTTCATCCGAAACAGAAATGAGGCCTCATTAACGCAGGATGACTGTTTATGCTTCCACACCCCCGGGGACTGGCCTCAGGGGCCAAACCCCCAAACCCAGCAGGGTAGGGCCGGGCTCCCCGGGGAGCCCCAAGGACACTGCTCAGCTCCAGCACACCCTGGGGGGGCTGGCTGCCACCCCAGCCCGCTCCTGTTGGCTCCTGTCCTCCTCCTCCAGGCCCCGGGGCCCCCCGAATCTCCCTGACCCACCTGCCCCAGGGCGGGAGGCCAGGAGGAAGAGCAGAGCTGCCTGCAGACTGGAGGGGGCAGGGAAGGGGGCCCGGAGCCGAGGACGTTGAGGGTCGCCCCCTGTCCCCTTCTGGGGGCTTTGGGATCTTGGACAAGTGGCTTGGAGTCCCTCACTTGCAAACGTCAATGACAGCGGGCCATTTGGTAAGCCGAGACGACGCTCAAAGCCCAGTGCCCCTTGGAGGAAACACTCTCAGTGGGCTGGGACGGTTGGGGTACGCTGGAGATCAGCACTGAGGCCAGAAGAGCAGCAGGACCCCCAGGATGGAGAGAGGCGAGGACGTCACACGGGTGTTGTTCTCAGACTCTGCCTGTTCCACAGCACACCTAGAGGTTGATTCTAGAGACGTGGTTCTCAAGCTTTTTTTTTTTTTTCATTACGGTTCCCCTAAGGAGCCTTTTAAGACACTTCCATCCCAATCCGTCCTGATCCCATTGAGGTTAAATTCTAGAAAACAAGATTCTGTTGAGTAGACTGAACTACATTTTCTGCACACCACTGGAATAACTAGGTATATTTAAGCCCCAAACACTGATTCTGGCCCCCTTGCAGGCAGTGGCACACCTGTGGAGAGCGCCCGGGGAGGGTCCCAGTACCACTGCGTGAAGACTCCATAAAGCTACAGGACACAGCAGGTAAGAGGCAGCATTCTTTACCAGCAGAAGAATTTCCCTATGTTGTCCTGCAGCCACAACACGCACACGCGTGGGGTGTAAGGGAAAAACGATAAATACAACGCTTAGAGAATTTAAAAACTCAACCTGAGGTTGTGGGATTTCGAATGTCCTTAATTTTGATGTTCTATTGATTTTAAGTTAAAGGTAGAGAAAAGCAAAGGAAAGAAAAAGAAAAATCCCAAACGGTCGGTGGTACATACGGAGGAGAGAGTGGCGGTATCAGGCAGGAGAACCAGGACACAATCCAAGCCGGGCTGAGAGGCTGGCGCGGGATCGGGCGCAGGTGGATCGGGCAGGGGGCACGGCGGCCCCTGGATCCATATTGAAATTGCTGTGAGACCACGCACACGTCGCTGGACCTCTCTGAGCCCCCACATGTGCTGAATGACAAGCTACAGGAAAGCGCCGAGACATACCCTGTGCGTGGCAGATACTCAGCAACTGCATCTGACGGAATGAACTCTTGCTGCAATCTATGCAAACCATAAGATGGATCGGCTACAGAGCCTGGATTCAAACCCCGGGTCTCCTGGCTCATTTCACCAGCCAGGAGTCCCTCAAAAACACCTTATGTTTCTTTGCCATTTTACAAGGAAGGAGAGAGTGCCTCCGTCAATCTCATCAACAATGAGTGGCAGTCACGGGAATGACATCAGGCTGCTGCCACTGAGATACCACTGCCACCTGGCGGCAGCATACCTAAACTACGGGGGGCGGGGGTGTGGAAAGGGAACGACTACCAGCACCACATCTGTGCTGCGCTCAGTCGTGTCCGACTCTGCAACCCCGTGGACTGCAGCCCACTAGGCTCCTGTCCATGGGGTTCTCCAGGCAAGAATGCTGGAGTGGGTTGCCAGGCCCTCCTCCAGGGGATCTTCCCAACCCGGGGATCAAACCCAGGTCTCCTGAATTGCAGGCGGATTCTTTACCATCTGAGCCACCAGGGAAAGTGAAGTCACAATCCTAAGCCTACAACAAAAAGTGCTTAAACAGTGAGAACACAGGTCACCATCCATCACCGGGCAAAAGGGCCACTGACTACTGGGCATTTGATGATTCCTTGACACCCTGACCAGAGTGTGCTTGCTTTTGTTTTTTTGGGACGGATGTGTACACACTGCTATATTTAAGAGGGATAACGAAGAAGGACCCAGCAAACAAATAAAACGATACTATGGAAAAATAATAAATAAAATTTAACTGATTTAACAACCATCAACAAACCAACCACCACCGAAATGGAGCAGACATCCAGGTCTTGATGAGAACTGCTAGAAGCCCAGGGCTCCCCATTTCAGTACTTGCTCAATCAACTGTCTGAACCCCACATGCGCCTGAATCCGTACATTTCGAGCCTGTCACCTTTAAATCATCCTCGGGCTGTCACAGTCTCCCAAAGCTCCACTTTCCATGTCTACCATCTTAGTCATCGCTTGTAGCTGCGTAGAATTCACACATGTCACAAGCACTGCCTTTCAGGAGTTCCCAGAGATTCCGGAAAGCAGCTGGAGACAATGCGGACCAGGGCAAGGCGGCAAGCAGAGTGGAATCCACTCAAGACCACCTCTTCCTTGACACTGACCTTGGCCACCTGTTCAAAGAGACATTTCCCCAACCTGTTGGGCGGGCAGTAGGTCTCCATCCTGCGCTAAGAGAAAGCAAGGTGCTCACTCACTGAGGACTCACGAGGAAAATACGCACGAGAGGAGGGAACAGAAGAGGGGAGCTCTGGACAGGCAGCCACCGATATCCACAGCAGCGGGGCGGCCTCTCCTCGCAGGGGCCGCATCACGCCGCCTGTATTCCTCTCTCCCATGACTGGTCTGGTGTTCACCTCCCAGGGCCCGCCGGCAGGTCCTGATGTAGGCCCCGCCTATCCCGGGACACCCGGCTGCAGAGATCAGGCCTCAGAAAAGATGTCCCTGCAGAAATCATGGTCTGAGCAGCACCTGCCAGCTCCACACACGGGTGCCTCCCAGGGCCTTCTGCCTGCGTTCAGGAAGCCCCAGGAACGGGCGAGGCCTGGGTCTGAACCCAGCCCCAGGCTTGTACCAGCTGCGGGAGCTGGGCTCGGGTCTGGCCTCGCCTTCCCCACGGAGAAAACGGGAGCAATGATAACGAGCATCCTGACAAGGGTCAAAGAGGCACGAGGCGGCAGGAGCAATGATAACAAGCATCCTGACAAGGGTCAAAGAGGCACGAGGTGGCAGGCGCTCGGTGCCCGCCAGTCCCTTCCCAGTGCAGCCCCAGCTTGGAGACCCAGGCTCAGCCTCGGAGACAGCCACCCGGGCACAGGAGAGGCCTGCCACTGTCGGGGGGCTGGGGGGTGGGGTGAGGGGGGGCCGTCCAGGGCACCTGGAACATCAGTTTCCAGGGCTGGGTTTCTGTCCTCTGCCTAGCTGTGACGAGAACCCCTCCAAAGGCGTGACAAGAATGCGAAGTGTCCCCTGGTCCTCCCCACACGACACACGGCCTCAAACCCCGCCCAGGTCCAGCCGCTCAGCCCCACCGCGCTCCAGCTTACTGTAAAGGTGCCGGCTCGGGACACACACCGCTCATCCTAGCCACACCCTGCTGGTTCTGCAAGGCCTGCCGTGCTTGTTCTAAGCTAAAAGGTCAGGAGGTGGGGGACAAGGAGCAGGGAGTGAGGGTCCTGAGCCACAGAGCAGAATGTGGACTCTCCAGGGTGGGGGACACTTTGCACAGATCTGGCCCCGGGTCTTGAACACGACCAGCCGGGGACTAATTCACCGTTTGTGCTAGAGAGCTGGGGACCATCTCATGTGGAGCTAGAACCCAAAAATCAAGCCAAAGAACCAGAGAGCAGAAAGGAAGGGAAGCCTGTGGAAATACAGCTGGACTTCTGCATCTCTGATAAATTTTCCTCTGCTGCCAACTTCAAAAGTTACTTTCAACTCATCACTTGGAATCCCTCAAGTCCTGCCCCCCAGAGCCACTCAGGTGAGCTCCTGTTCTGAGAGCAAGCGGGTCTACGAACCTTCTGGAAGCTGGCACGCCGCGAGGTTCCCAGGCAAAGTCAGAGGCCAACTGGGCGGAGACACAGCTTTGGCATCGCAAGGGGGCAAAGTATCAACCATCAAAGAGGGAGGTAAGGGCTTTCGGACAACAGGGCAAAGAGCCCGGGAGGTGAAAAGACCCCTGCTCTCCAGCCTCCGGGTGACAGAGTGGCCCCTCGAATGAGCACCGAGCCAGGACTCACCTTCCACTGCAGAGAATGGAACCACTGGTCTCGCAGGTAGCTGTTGGCGGCCTGCAACGAGAAGAGGACAGTGGGGGTCAGTCACTGGCCGGCAGCATCTCAGAGCATTTTACAGGCCAGCATGAGGTCCTGCACCAGGCTGAACCCCTTGTGTGTAAAACCAAACCGGAAGCGGTCACCTGGTGGACTCGTCTGAAATAAGACACTGCTCTTGCCTAGCGCTTATTCTGTTGGGCAGACGCTGGTGGCTGCAGGAGCTTCAGCAGCACATGTTATGTCAGCTTCTGCAGGATCAGAGAAGGGGCCGGGATGAGTGGGGAAGAGGCACGGGGTGAGGGAGTGATGGGGATGAGCCGCCTGGATGCTCCAGGCGCCAGGCATTTGCCATCCGTGTAATGTGTCCCCCGGGGTGGGCAACGCTCTGTTTCACAAAGGGAAAAACTGAGACCCTGAACGCTCACGTCAACTGGCCGCATTTAAACCCGCAGCCTGTTTTCCAAGCCTGTGGGTTTAACCACTGCACCCCTTGCCAACTGCAGACAGCCACGGTGGAGACCAGGCAGCCTTGGCCTCAGGCAGAGCTAGTAGATGTTACACATCCCCGTTCGGGGAGCTCGGCCTTCCGTGACCAACACCACGCCAGCTGCGAGCCTTCGGGCCACTTGGGGTCGGACGGCTCTCACCCCCGATTCCAACACGTCTGCTGATGACAAGGGCAGTATTCACGGCAGGTCTGCCAGGTGCTGGACGCTAGGCCCTACTCCTGGAAGAGCTCATCCTGTCCTTCAGTCAACCCTGGGGAGCAGGCACTGCCGGCCATGGTGCAGATGAGGAAACTGAGGCTCGAGAGCTTGAACTCATCCCCCAGGGGCTCACAGGCAGCATGGGTGGGGGGCCAGGGCCTGGACCCAGCGGTCGGACTCACAGTGAAACCACTGTATGACAGCGTCTCAAATCTGCTGCTGGCCACGCCCAAAGCAGAAACGTAGCGCCCCTCCCCTGCCTGAGCCCCAGCCCGCCGTTCCGAGTGGCCGACCCTGATGGGCAAGGGACTCTGACAAAGGCCAGCGCCTCTCTCCAGGCAGGAATGCCTGCCTTCTTTCCCTGAGCCACACACACTTGCACACACGCACACACACACACACACACATGCACAAATGCACCCAGCATGTGCATCCTGGGGTCACTTTCATTCAAGGAGATTCAGCTCTTACAAATGAGCTCCTCTGATCCCCTGCAAACCACAGATGAAACTCCAGCTGCTTGTCCAGGTCAGTTTGGGGAAGTCTCTGAGCTGCAGCAAATGAACCAGTTCAGTGGCCCGTGGAGCTGGGAATCGGGCTTCCACGGGCAAGCTCGGAGACGCGTTTGAAACCCCAAGCGGCTCCACACAAGCACCTGGAGGCCATGTGAGTCTGTGCTTCTGCTCTGAGTAGGGGAGCAGGCTGGGGGACTCCCTCCATGGGACGCAGGAACCTCTGCAGTAGCTGAGTCTCCAGAAGCCCTGGGTTCAAGCCCCCTGAGGACCCAAAGCCTGTGACACCTGACCAGGGCTGGGCAGGCCATGGGAGAGTCTGCCACAGGGCCCAGCAGCCCCCTCGGAGGGCCCATAGGGGTCATCTGCCGGTGCTGACCAAGCTGTGGTCTCAGGACAGCTCATGGATGTTAGGGTGACTGAACACAGCCCACACTCGGGAAGAGTGGGGCAAGACCCCAAACAATGAAGCCACGGAAGATGCCCACGGAGCACGATGCCCCGCACGTGCCAGCAGCAGGGATCAGGGTGGAGTGGCCTCGGCCAGCACGGTGCTGACAAACGAGTAACAGCAGGCTCCCCTGGACGAACAGCCCTGATTGTGGTGTGCGCGGACATCCACACTGATGCCCCTTGGCCGAGTCCAGGCTCCCAGGGGACATCCCTGGACCAGAGCTAAGACAGGATCCTGGTGGCTCTCAGGAGCTCGTACAGGCGGGAATGAGCTGTTCCAGCATGCTTCAGGCCCACAGCCATTTCTCTGCTTTTCAACACACCGAGGTGATCAGGGACAGGGGAGGTGTGGCAGGTCGAATGAGGGGCCTCCAAAGACTGTCCATGTCCTAACCCCCAGGAATGTGTTCAGTGCAGTTCAGTTGCTCAGTTGTGTCCGACTCTTTGTGATCCCATGGACTGCAGTATGCTAGGCTTCCCTGTCCGTCACCAACTCCTGGAGTTTACTCAAACTCACGCCCATCAAGTCCGTCATGCCATCCAACCACCTCATCCTCTGTCGTCCCATTCTCCTGCCTTCAATCTTTCCCAGCATCAGGGTCTTTTCAAATGAGTCAGTTCTTCACATCAGGTGGCCAAAGTATTGGAGTTTCAGCTTCAATATCAGTCCTTCCAATGAACATTCAGGACGGATTTCCTTTAGGATGGACTGGTTGGAATGTGTTACCTTGGTGCAAAGGGACTTTGCAGATCAAGTTAAGGACCTTGATGTGGGGAGATTACTCTGGTCCCTCTGGCCCCTCTGGGTGAGTCTGTGTAGTTACGAGTGTCTATATAAGAGGAAGACAGGATCAGGTGAGAGTCAGTGACGGAAACAGAGGTCGGAATGATGAGGCCATGAGCCCAGGGATGCAGGCAGCCTCGAGAAGCTGCAGATGGATTCCTCCCTAGGGCTTCAGATGAACCAGCCCTGCCCACACTTGGGAGTTTAGCTCAGAGGGACACATGTTGGATTCACATCTCCAGAATGGTCAGGATACAAATCTGTGCTGTTTTTTTTTTTTTTTTGTAGAATCTTAGTTCCCTGAGCAGGGATCAAACATGGGCCCAGAGCAGGGAAAGCGCCAAGTCTTCACTCCCGCATCAGCAGGGAATTCTCAAAGCTGTGCTGCTAACCACCACAGTCAAGGAAATCTGCCTTTCGGCAGCAGGTGTGACCCTACCACCTGCTCTCTACCGCCGGGCCCCTGGGAACCAGGCTGGGGAACCCGAAGGCGCCACGCTGATGAAGGGACAGGCTCCGGTCAGGGCGAGGCCCCCACCCCACAAACAAAAGGGTGGGCCAGAAGTTTGCTTGGGAGAGGGGAAGCGACTTGTGTGACACCCTCGCAGTCGCGACTCCCGTCTTGATGCTAGAGACAGGGAGGCCATGGCAAGAGCAAGCCCTCCTGCTCTTTCCTCCGGCTGGTCAAGTTTCGGAGAAGGACAGAGGCCATGAGGGGACGTCCGGAATCCCAGGGCGGGTAACTCAGGGTGCCGTCCGGGGGTAGGCAGCGTGGAGTACACAGAATCCCACGCTGCCGCAGGGAGGGCCAAGCTTGGACGACGGCCCCCAGCCCCACCGCGGGGGACCCAGGGCACATCTCCAAGTCCTGAGGGTCGGTCGGCGGAGCCGGGGCCCAGCCTGGGAAAGAGGCCCTGGAAGTAGGCTCTGGCAGGCGCCAGCCTCTCCTGGCGATAAATCTTTCGAATCCTGCAAGGGCCTCGTTCCAGGCAAATTCTGCCTAATTTCCTCTTCGAAAGTTGCCAAGTTCCCTCTCATTGTTGTATTGTCTGGAGAGGTGAGAAAAACAGCCAAGGGTGCATGGTGGGTGACCGTTCCCAGGTTCGCCCTCCCCGCCCCACTTCTTGGGGAAAAAACAGCACGTGCTGTGCAGCCGGAAAAGGTCTCTCTCTCCAGCTTCCAGTAAGGAGGGCACCCGCCCTGTCCTGCCCCGGCTGCCAGCATTTGGGGTAAACAGTGGCCTGGCCTCCCCGGGGGCTTTCAGGAATGTCACTGAGATGAGTCGGTCTCGGAAACTGTTCCAGAAAGCAGCAGCACTCTCGAGAAAGCAGGGTAGGGTGGGGAGGGTCCCTTTGCTCCTGGTCTCGCCTGAACCCTTGTTGTCCGAGCAGTGGGCTTTGTCCACGTCTCATCAGTGACTGGACAGCCATTGGGGAGGCAGAGATCCCTGGGAGATGATCCGGGTCTTCATCTCTGCTCCACGACTCCACGGGCCGGCAAGGAGCACCACCCCCACCCGCTGCCCGGCACCGTTCATGGGCTCGTGGAGTTACTCCTCACGATGAAATACCAGCAGACAGGGCATTAGGGGAAGAAAGAAGATAAATAGGTCCTTTCTGCACCCGGGGACTCTAATAACATGCCATTAGGGAGCTCACGCTGAAACACACAAAGCATCCATAAACACGCCAGTCGGACCCAGGCTGGAGGGCTGGCGCCTTTGTCTGCTGACTCGACCTGCTGGCGTGTTGCTCGGTGTCTCTGAGCAGGGGAGGAGGACCATTTGCCTGAGAGCACTTGTGCTTTGTTTTTTAATATTCATTTATTTATTTATTTGGCAGCGCCAGGCCTTAGTTGCAGCAGGCGGGATCTTTTTTGTTGTTGTTGTTTTTTAGTTTCAGTGTGCGGGGTCTTCAGTCCATGGCATGTAGCATCTAGCTCTCTGACCAGGGATGGAAGCCGGTACCCCTGCCTAGGGGGCCTGGAGTCTTAGCCAATGGACCACCAGAAGTCCCCTGAGAGCGTTCCTGAACTTTCCCTGAACTCAGGTCAGTTCCCAGGGGGTCTGAGTGAGGCACCGGCTCAAATTCTCACCAAACAGCTACGTAAGGATGAGGGGTTGGGAGCGGAGAGAGAAAAAAACGGAAAGCGGAAGAGAGACTTAGGTCAGGACGCACAGAGAGAAGGGGCCGGGGGGTGGGAGAGAGAGGCCTGGAGAAAGACCCCGGGGGGAAAGCAGAGAGTGAGGTGCATCAGGGGACAGACAGAGACAGGGGAGGGGAGGGAAGAGAAGTATCAGAGAGACAGAGAGCCTGCAGAGAAGGCGGGCAGGGACCCCCAGACACTGCCCCGCCAGAGACACGCCGCAGGACGGACTCCTCTGCAGACAGGCAGGGGTGCTGGGGGCCCGCAGGCCGCCTCTCGCTGAGGCTGTTCCCGCGGGGGCAGCAGGGGTCGGGATGACACGTCCCGGGTCTCAGCCCTGGTGTGCGGATGGGAGCCATCTGCAGAACTGAGCCACGAGCACCCGGACATCCTGAGCACCCAGAGCAGCTGCTGGGCAGGAGAGCCGCCCTCTTGATGCATTGACTTGGACTGAAGTGCAGATGACCCTGTGCGTCTGGAGGCCGCTGTGGGGGCAGCACGGCTCGGGACGGCACCTGGGTGTGGCGTGGTCTTGATCCCCAGCGCCCCTCGCCGCCGCGCTCGGCCCCCACCCCTCACCCCCGCCAGGGCACAGGGACTGCCGTCACACCCCTGCTCTGGGCCCGCCCTGTGACTCTGCACAAGCCCCCAGGCAGGGGATCCCGCTGACCAGCAGGAGAGCCTGTGCGGGGCGCCCTGCCCGCCACCTCGGGGGCCGCCCCGTCACCACGTAGGCCTGCAACCTGCAGCCCAGCCCCACGGCGCCTCGAGTCTACTTAAGACAACCGGGCGGCCTCTTGCTGCCCGTGAACCGCAGGAGGGCGAGGAGGAGGGGACGACACAGGGGAAGCAAGCTGGGAAGGACCCCAGGGACGGCGGGGCTGCACCCACCTGGCCACCGCCTTGGCCCACCTGCCCTGGTCAGCCTTGCCCAGGGAGCGCTGACAGGAGGCCCCCGCAGGATCAGAGGGACACTTGGGCGAAGCCCGGCACCCCGCATCCTCCAAGCTCCCTGCCCCTCTGTCTGCGGGTCCCTCCTTGGGGGACGCTGCCCGCTCTAGCCCCAAAGCACTGGAAAATGCCCCTGCCGGGGGTAGGGCAATTACAGGGCTTCCCTTGGGCCCGCCTGCCTGGGGGGCTCACGGATGCGCAGTCCGCTCGACCAGCAGACCGGTCCCTCGACTGTCCCCGCCCCACTCAGGAGCTCTTGGCGGCTGCGGCTCCCTCCCTCTGCTGACGTGACCTGTGGGGCCTGGTTGCCTGCAACCCCACAACTCTGGGTGCGTGTTTAGGGCCTGCACTGCCGCCCGCTCCTGTCCACGGCAAGGAACCCCTGCCGCGACACTCCCAGGCTTCGCACCCCCTCTTCCCTCTGCCCACAGTGGGCATCCCATCCCGGCACACTCCTACGCACCCCTCAACACCCAGCTCTAGCATCACCACCCATGGGGAGCCTTCCTGGGAACTCCAGGGTGAAAGCGAGTCCCCAGCCCTTGGGGACAGACCTCTATCTCAGCTGCTGCCTCTGGGGGGTTTGTCTGTGGCTGTCTCCCCAGGGACCTGACTCGCCTCCTCACCCCCCGCCTACACAGGGGACAGCAGGCTCGGGGCTCTGAGATTCCAAGGGCATCTTCTCAGCACCTTCCTCTCCGCTTTCTATGGACTCCTAGTACTGCCCCCTCGCCCCGAGTACCCGCCACTGCTCCCCACCAGCCCAAGTGGGCCAGAGCTGACCACTCCCTTCACAGAAGGTGCAACCATCACAGAGGGGCAGGAAGAACAGAAAGGAAAGCGCTGCTGGCTGGAGGTGAGGAGGGAAAAGGGCAGGGCAGCTAGGAGAAAACCTGCGGGTGTGAGAGATTTAGGAAGAAAACAGACATGCAGTGTCCTCTGCAGGATGACGGTAAAGCTGGAGTCTTCCTGAAGGACCATGAGCAGTTACACTCAGCTTCTGGTGCTCAACATTCCTCAGAGGCCAAACTATGTGCCTCTCAGCTCCAGCATCGTTGAATAATCCGGTGGCCACTTTTGGGGAAACAAATTTTAGGGATCATCTCTCTGGGCTCAGAGCAGTGTCTCCCAGGAGAGACAGAGACAGAAAGAAAATGTTCCTGAAAGAGAGGCGAAGGAAGACCGTCCTCTCGGAGGTGAGAGTCCATTCCCTCTGGACCAGCAGTCCTGACTTGAGTCCCCGCTGGAAGCCCAAGGGAGAGCGATGATGGTAGGCCATTGAAAGCCGACAGGAGGGGGCTGAGAACACCCCCCTGAGTCATAGGGGGCGGGGATCCCAAAAAAGACAGTGTGTGCCACGCATATGGGCTGCGGCGGCTGTGCCATGAGCTCTGCCTCAGTCCCTTCCTAGGCGGACCCGCCTCTCCCCACCCACGAGGTCCTGGCAGGGCTGTCAGAGTATAGGGCTGCCTGTGCTAAAGGTGGGCGTGGCCCCCCGGGGTGAATCAGATCACGGCCCAGCCAATCAGGACCTTCCAGGAGACTTGATAGGAAGATACTGAAAGGAAAGTGGGCTCTCACATTTTTTAAGGATTACAGACTCCAAGAATGCAGCCTGAGGCTGCCAGACATCCGTCTTTCCCATCACATGGGGAGCCTCTGTCTGACAGCGAAGCCAGCACACAGAAGCAAAGCCAGGAGATGGAGAGATTAGACATTCACGATCGCGTTTGACTCCTGGGTCCAGCTGTGCCTGAAGTCCACTCCCAGACTGCCCAGTTACGTAACGCAGCCACAGCATCAAATTCTCTTCCTGCTTCAAATCATTTGAACAACATCTGCATCATTTCCAACCAACAGTCCCTGATCAGTACACACAAAACCTGCACTCTTTCCCAAGGAGAGGGCTCCTACTTCCATCAGGGCCTCAACAGACCAAGATTAATGAAGAGTGAGAAATCTCATTCACAGTACAACAGAAGGTAGTACATCTGTCGCATACTTGCTTTTTATAGCCTTTTAAAGCCTGTGTCTGTGTGCCTCGGTTTCCTTATCTGTAAAATGGGAGACAGGAAAACTGACAGTTTGGTTTTGTTAGGAGAAACAAAACACAGCCCGGGAAGCTCCTTGGTGGGGACAGGCGCTCAGCAGGAGCCCAGCCTGTGCACACTCCCTCCACCGCTCCCCCAGTGAGCCCCCATTGACACCTTTCTTGTACTTGGAGGGAAAAAAAAACACTCCAAGTCAAACAGTCTTTCCTCTTGATAGCTGGCCGTCTCCTAGGGGAGGAGGAGGGCGTTGAGCGGGGACGGAGCAGAAAGTGCTCGTTCCTGTTTACATGTCCTACCTGCAGCAGGACAGTTCCCCCAGGAATTGTGAGCTGTAAACAGTACTTCGGGGCGTTCTCCCAGGACAGCAGCTGAACATCTTCAATTGCGCTGTAGGAGACTGAGTTTTCCATGTACCCAGTTGGCTGCAGCAAAAGAAAAAAAGAAAAGACATACATTGGTTATGAGATCAGGCACAATCACTGCCTCGGAAAACATTCTCGGTTTAGCAACGAGCACGCGGAGCTGGTACAGACACCTGGCAACTCTGGAGGCCAAAGGAGTTGTCTTTCCTGGCTGGCGGCGCTCAGCTGGAGGGGAGGGGCCGGGGCAGACACCCGCCCACGTGTTTCGGGAGGTGCGGAGTCAGGACTAGACCGGGGGCACCTTGGGGGTGACGCCTGGCCACTGCTCCTCCAGGCATCTGCAGGACCCAGTGTGGCCAGAGCCGGAACCGCTCCACCCATCACCGTGTCCCAGCCACCACCCTCCCCTGCCCAGGAAGTGGTCATAGCCCCCTGCCCTCCAGACTCCCCTCCTGTCTCCCCCTGCAGACACATGGTCCCCACTTGGCACTCAGGGCCGCGTCCCGAGTCAGCAAACTCGACCACTCCACGCCTCTGCTTGCGTCTGCCAGGGGTTCCTGGTGACCCAACCACTAACTCCACCCACAGGCTCCCCGCATCTGGCCTCGCACCCGCTCCAGTCCCACCCCACCTCCCTCTCCCTCTCCATGCACCCCGACACGGGCCTGCGGACAGCACTCGGCCTGCCCTGTGTCCCCAAAAGGTGGGGTCACCCCCACCCCACCCTGCCATCTCCTCTTCCACTCTCCAGACCCTGAAACCCACAGGGCCACCCCCTCCCCGGGTCCCGCATGCTCACTACATCCGTCTCCATCCCTGTGACCTGTGTGGGCTGTCTGTCTGCCGTCTGCCTCCCCCAGGCTGCGGCTCCACGAGGTCAGGCCATGGCTGTCTCGGTCCCTACTCTGTCTCCAAGGTCCGGTGCACGGCAAGGACCCAGTGACTTGTGTTGAAAGGGGGCGACTGGTGAGGGTTATCACCAGTCAGTGCCGGGGTGAGGGTGGGGCGAAGGAAATTCAGTCACTCATGGCTGAGTGAGCTCCTCTGTGACGGAGAGGAGGTGCCAGGCACCCAGAGGCCATGTCCTTGGCACTCAGGGCCCGGGAAGCCAGACTTCAGCAGTGTCGCAGGCGAGTGTGGCCCAGCTGGGAAAGGGGACAGCTAACACCCCCCGCAATGTGACACAGGCCAAGGCTCCCTGAGAAGGGTGACAGCTAACACCCCCCACAATCTGACACAGGCCAAGACGCCCCGAGCGTGCGGCAGGAGCTACCGCCTTTGACTCTTATAACCATGCTCAGAGCAGGTGCCGGGCTGTCCCCCTGCACGGATGAGGAAAACGAGACTCAGGAGGTCACCTGACTGGCCCAGGGCCGCCTGGCTGCTGGCTCAGGGATCTCCGACCTGATCAGTAAGCTCTGACACAAGCAATGTAAAATCTGGGGCCCAGCAAGCGAATTTTCCCCTAAGGACTGAGGACCTCCATGAGGCTTTCTTTTTTTTCTAAATCAAATTTATTTTTTAATTGCAGTACAATTGTTTTAGAGTACTGTGTTGGTTTCTGCCCACCAAGTTGTTTATTTTCAATTCCTATCTGCCAAAGCTGAGATACGGTGGTGTTGGTGGCTGAGGAGCAGAAAAGGGCTGAAGGCCTAAGCTGCCTCAAATTTCCCTGATACGATCAGCTCCCACGCTCAGGCAGTCAGAGGGACTGATCGATCAATTCATTCATTCACTCACCCAGTCAGTCACCTAACAGACACTTAACTGAGCACCTGTTACCTTCCAGGCCGCGTGCTGGCTGCTGTGGGATCTAGCAGTGAACAAGACGGAAGCCCAGTGGGGCAGAGAGACAACAGACAGACAGACAGAAACACCCAGCGACTGCAGAGTGGTGAGTGCGGCACGGAAAACCAGGACCGGCCGTGGGGCACCGAGGAACGAGGGCGGCAAAGTGCGGCTCGGCGCAAAGGGCCAGGGGCGGCCACAAGATGGGGGCACTCGCTCGGGGAGGAGTGAGGCAGGACGGGTGAGAAAGGCCGTGGCGAGGCGGGCCAGGCCACACCCGGAGGCACGGGCAGGCCCGGCGGGGCTCCGGGAACGGGTGCCCACGGGCGGGAGGGGCAGGGCTGCGGGGCGCTCTCCAGCATCACTGGACTGCTGCGTGGACCGAGAGGGCGGAAGCAGGAACAGCCTGGAGCCTCCTCCTCGGGTCCAGATGAGCCAAGAGGCCGCCCAGACTGCAGCGGGGGTGGGGAGCCAAGTTCACCCAGCCCTTCTCTCCGGCCCATGGCCCACCCCTTGGCACCAACCCAGGCAACCTCGGTGTCCAGCCAAGACGGTTTGCCAATGCATCCCAAAGGCAAACGCGTGGGCTCCCCATGGCCCCTCTGCCCTGCGCCACAGCCGTCACGTTCTCAATATTCTGCATAAATGACTCAGCCCCGACCGCACGTCCTGTCCTGAGCAGACCAGCAGCACCAGGGGCCTCGGGGATTCGTGTGAACAGGCTTGTGCTGCCTGCTGACTGTCTCCGTGCTGGGGTTTTCAGCACAACGCGATGGGAACTTTCACCTGCCCTGTTTCACATGCCTGATGTTTAGGAGGTGATGGGTATACCTCCCTGACAGACGAAGGAAGATTTTCCTAAGTCAAAAATGCCCATCCATGCATAACATACTTGGGAAGAGGCTTTGGTGACTAGTTTTACGTATTAAATTAAAAATAAATTAATAAATTAAAGAACTCTCCTTTAGAAAGCAATGGCGCCTGTATGCCTGGATGCGCTGAAGGTCTTTCTCTCCTTGGCGGCCCACAGCTACCCCTTTGCCTTTTCATGGTCTGGCTGGTTCCTAAACCCCAGCCCACAGTCCCCTTGGTGCACAGAGAAGTCAGAGAACACGGGCCAGGACGCAGTTGCTTTGGCATCTACAAAATCACCTGGCCACACCCAGCGACAGGTACGGAAACCCATTCGAAAATCCCACAGCGGTACAGTGTGTGAGCACATGGAAACCCATTCGAAAATCCCACAGCGGTACAGTGTGTGAGCACATGAGGCGGATCTGATTATCGAGGAAACGGCCAGTTTGGAGTCACACCTTGGGCACGTGAGCAGAAAGCCTGGATGCTTCTATTTCCCACCACAGTGTCCTGGAGACTGAGGCATGGAGAGGCCCTGCACTGCCCGGAGCCCACGCCCACACCAAGCCTGTGGGAACAGGCTCCAGATGACCACGACAGGTGGGACTTAGTGTGACGGGGGGACAGCTGACCACCATGCCTGCTTTTCTCGTGACCTGGCTGCAGCTGTCTCAAGGTGGCCTTGATTAGAAGTTTCAGCACAAGCATTTTCGGGAAACACTGGATATAAATAAACACATACTGTTTTTTGTTTTTTTTTAAAGCAGATGTATTGCTGTTTGAAGTAGTACTGGCAAAAAGCAAAACTTGGAGAATTAATGAGCTCTGTGTTTGAGCCACTTACTTGCGGGTCTTTGTATAAGTTACTGCACCTCTCTTGATACCACTTCTGCCAATGGTAAAATGAGAATTTATTAGGTAAAATAGAATTTAAAGGGGATCCAATCTGTTAATGGCTCAGCACAGCATCTGGAACACACTGAAAAACTCAATAAAAATAAACTATTGTGAGAAACACTAAACTTTTTTATCTCCAGGATCCTCCTCCCCTAAAGCCATAATTCTAGTCTAACCGTGAGAAAAACATCGGACAAACTCCAACCGAACGACAGTCCTCACCAAATACAAGGTGAGTCTGAGCATCTGTCCCTGTCAAGTCTACGCAGACAAGATGACTAAATGGACTGGAGGCCCATATGAGATGCTGGGACAGAAAAACGACATTAGGGGAAAACTAAGGAAACCAAAGTGTGAACTTCAGTAACAGCACATCAGTATGAGTTCATTAGCTGTGACAAACATCTTGTGCTTTCATAAGATGTTAACATTGGGGGCGGGGGGCGGCGGGCAGAGAATTTTCCTGGCGGTCCAGTGGTTGAGAGTCTGCACTTCCAAGGCAGGGGGCGTAGGTTCGCTCCCCGGTCAGGGAACTGAAACTCTGCACGTTGCACAGCAAGGCCAACCCTCCCCACCCCACCCCGCAAATGAAAAACCACCGCGGAAGGTGGGTGTGGGGTCTGCAGGAGCTCTCTGTGTGTCCCTGCAGCTTTCCTTTGCCTCTCAAACAGTCCTGATGCAAAAGCCTCACTAAGAAAAGCGCCCCGCTGCTGCTACCGCTCCTGCTGACGCTCTTGTCAGCATCGTGGACGGGCCCTGGAGCCCCTGAGGTCTCCGAGGGGTGCGGGCAGCCCGGGACTGGAAGACCCCCGGCCCTCTCTGGATGCAGGTGTCAGCCTGTGCAGGCCGAGGACCTCCTTCATCCTGGGTACTTTCACACTGCCGGGACGCTTTCACAGAGGACTGATAATTCCCTGGTAATCTGAACACGATGATCAGGGCTACAGCAGAGGAGATTCCTGCATGGGGTAAAGGCTGAGTTAGGTAGAAAGGAAAAATTAAATTCTCTGCTTGAGGAGAGCGAGGAAAACCCGCTCTAAGAGGAGTTCTTAAGAGAACATTAAGCAGATGACGAGTTATCGTACCGTGTGGCTCTGTTTGTATGACATCCTGGAATACGCGAGAACTACAGCGACGGCTCCGACCAGTGGTGGCCAGCAGGGGGGCGAGGGGACTGGTTACCGAGGGGCACGGGAGTGGGGGCACCTCTGGGGACGATGGAAACAGTCTGTCCCACGGTGGTGGGTTACCTGACCACACACACTCATTGAAGTCCACAGGCGCACACACGCAGGAAGTGGATTTCACCAAATGTAAATTACAACTCAAACCCGACTAAGAAAGGCAACGCATGAACGTTCAAGGTAATTTGGGAGAAATGATGAATAGGACGAAATCTCTCAGACAGAATCGTCATCAACACCGCTCACAAGCACTCTGGCAGACCGCCTGTGTTATTTTTTAACACCTCACTTTTTGAAGGTCCATACAGTTCTGTAACTTGCCTTTTCCCACACAATGCTGCAGCATATGCCCACCCCATCTTCGGAGCTGTTAAATATTCGACCCCTCCAGTCTCATCACCACTCCGGCCCCTCCCCCAGACGGCGCGGTGGTCCCGCTCCGTGCTCACACACAGCGCCACAATGGACGTCCCTGTGAAGCACGTTCTCCTGCCCCGTGTTTAGGATTACTTCCTTAGGCCGGATTCCCAGAAATGGAATTACTGGGACAAAGGGAGAACTGGGGAGCCCTGGCTAAGACCAGGGGCCTTTACCCCGGGCCACCAGCTTGGCTGGGTCCTGTGGGCTGCGGCGGGCCTGCGATGTAACTGCAGGGCAAGGGTACTGGTATCTCAGAGGCTGCGGGGGGCCCTTCTGCGGGGCGGGGTGGGGTCGGGGGGAGGTCCTTCTGAAAGCAGGGTCCTTGCACCTGGGGAAGCTGGGGGACAGGTCGGGGTGCCTCTGTCCTCTTGCTCTCAGAGACTGATGAGGAGCCAGGTGGGGGCCCTGTTGTAGACAGACCGGGAAGAGACCACGGCCGCCTCCCTACCCCATCACGTAGCACCTGGGCTTGTTGGAGGCAGCAGGGTCTGGAGAGATGTCACCAAGGTCCCCAGGGACCCCCAAACGCCCTCAAAGTTGACATTCAAACCCTGGACCTTCTTGGGTTTCCCGTGAGGCAGGGAGCAGGGTGACCACAGGCGCCCCGCCCCCTCCCACCCCAACAGCCTCTGACCTCGGCCCCTAAGGCCGGCAGGATGTCTCCAGGCTCCGCCTCCCCTGCCTCTCCAGGGAACCCCTCCCTCCCGCCCAGGGCTGCCTGCCTGCTGGTTTCCATGGGGATTTCTGTAGAGGCAAGTGAGAATCATGACGTCCGCAGGCCCCCAAGATGAGGCTCTGGGCTGATTCAAGACACAAGAAGGAAAACGGCTTCATGCACAAACACTCTCCAAGGCCCTGCATCACCATGGATCGCTGCAAACAGGTGGATCAGACAGAAGCACTCTGGCGTGCAGGGCCTGGCACACAGGCGGCCACTGGCCAGCTCCAGATGCCGACGCCAAGCAGGCTTTCATCAGTTATGGACATTTGGTCTGGGGTCTGGTGGTACCCCAGGAGCTCTGGGCCGCCTGCCCCGGGCCCACCGACCTCGCTCTGTCCCATCAACCACCCCTGCAATAGCCCAGGCCTCCCTGGGGGCCAGGAGGGGTCGCCCAGGGGGCCGTGGGATCGGCAGGACAGAAGGAAGAGCCACCGGCCCCTGGTCCCTGCTGCACAGACCTCGACAGAGCAGAGGCCAGGCCGAGAGGGCAGGCCCGGAGTCCGGGGCTGGCCAGGGCTGCTCTGCAGAGACAGTCAGGAGGCCCTTTTGGGCTCATTAATCACGAGTCCAGCCATGGCAGCTGCCCCCTTTTATGGCCAAACAGCTCAAGAAGTTTAATAATAGAGCTGAGGGCTGATACTTCCACGTTCAGACCCTTCCAGCCCCGGCCACTAGCGTGGGCATGGGAAGCCAGATGGAAACCAGGGCCCCAGGGGTGCTGTGCCACCCTGGGGCGTCTTTGATCCGAGTGGCTGATGGAGGCTCTTGAGGGCCAAACGCAAGAGC
Source organism: Bos javanicus (assembly GCF_032452875.1). Lineage (NCBI taxonomy): Eukaryota > Metazoa > Chordata > Mammalia > Artiodactyla > Bovidae > Bos > Bos javanicus. The sequence goes on along the minus strand of NC_083885.1, from coordinate 8,387,450 downwards.
AGCACACGGCCAACCAGCAGGTGGGCAAACGTCCCAAGGATCACAGACGCCCCAGGCGCCTCCTCACTGACTCTTCACGAGGCCCCTGGGAACCGGGAGCGGCTGGTGTCCCCGGTAGAGGGGGCCTGAGGCATCACGGCCTGCTCAGCACAAAGGCCACGTCGCTGACTCAGAGGCCAGGTGTGGTCCACGGTGCCACATCCCCTGCCCGTTCCGTGAGACGATGGCCCAGGAGCCCCAAGGTGACCAGAGGGTGCAGGAGGGGGCCTCTCAATTAGGGCGGTGGGGGGAAGGGGTGTGTGTCACGGGTGCACACAGCTAACTACGGCACGGGGTGGTAAGTGCCCCGGTGCCGACGTGAGGTACAAAGGGCAGGCCCAGGGGGAGGAACACTCTGGAACACTGGGGAAGGCTTCCCAGAGGCGACCTTCGACCCAGTGGGCAGGGCAGTGCCAGGCACTCCCAGCAGAGGGAAGGGAGGGTCTCCAGGCCTGCGGTGTGCGGACCCCGGTCTCAGGACAGGGCTGGAAGACAAGGACTCCCAGGGAGGCCTGGGACAGGACCCCGAGCAGGGCTCAGCCTTGACTGTCCAACCCTCTAATTTCTGACATTCCCTTTTTTTTTTTTTTTTTAAACGAAGGCAGACCATATAAACAGCAAAATGGAAAAAAGCACAAATACTTGACTGCATTTACTTTTGTATAAGTCTAGGCCGAGCCTGCCCAGGTCAAACTATGGGCCATCTGCGACACCCCATGAGGCGGGCCCCCTCAAGCCCATCCTGAGGACTGCCTGGCAGTGTCTGCTCTTCTCGATCTGTCGCGAGAGCTGGGCCCCTGGGCTGCTGCAGCTGGAAGCGCACGCCCACGCGCCTGTGTTCTGCTCGGCATCCTGTCTGTGTAGACGTGTGCCCAAAGCTTCTTCCATCGCACGCCGTCTTCCTCCCTACGCACCCCCGCTGTCTGCGGACCCTTGTCTATTTGCAGTTTGGGGCTGCCGTGTAGGAAGATGCTGCACGGGGGGGGGGGGGGGGGGGGTGGGGGCAGGGGAACAAGAGCTCCCACTTGGGGAAATACCCGGAGTGGGGTTGCTCCTGGGCCACCGAGTAAACTGCTTTAAGTCCAAGAACATCGGCGTGTGGGGAGTTCCCGGGAGGTCTGCTGTAAACACAAGCTCGTCTAAGGGCCGCTATTCTCACATACCCACGCCTTAAGGAGAACACAATTCCTGAGTCTCGGGGGTGGGACCAGGTGGGGATGGAGCTCGGTTTTCTCAGGAGTCTTTCTCCCGGCCTCTGAGGACCGCAGGAGGCAGCACCCCCCTCAAAGCTGGACTCAGAGCCGCCGAGGACGTGGCCGGGCCGCCGAGAAACTTTCTCTGTGGCTCACGTGGCAGAAACGGACGTCCCTGTTCCCTTCAGGCCTGGTCTCCTCGCCGAGCTCGCACAGACGCTGCTCCAGGAGGAAAGGGCGTGTCTGTTCAGACTGGAGCGAGTGCAGAGCTAAAACTAACACTTTGGGATTGACGTGAGCGCTTAGCTCCCAGATCACAGGCCGCTGTCACGCAGGCCTTAATCCGCTTGCTGTTTCGGATGGAAGGATGTCGGCAGAGACAGGGGGGCACACGGCCATGTCCTTGCAGATGAGCCAGTTGATGGTGCGAGTCGGCCAGGGAAAGCTGTGACCTCGGACGGCCTAGAAACAGGGCCCCCTGGCTCTAGGGCCCTCTAGGCTGGCCCCACCCCGGCGCCATCCTGTGCAGTGCGCTCCTGAGGACAGGGACCTGCCCCTCTGCCTGCGTCCGCAGCAACTGTCCTGGTCGAGGGCCGTCTGCGCGCCCGTGCAGGTCGTCTTCCCACTGACTCCTTAGAAGGACCCACGAGATGGGCGTCACCGTGATCCCACGTTACCGCTAAGAAAACTGAGGCCCAGAAAAGCCACGCCGCCAGGCTTTCCAGGAGGCGCTAGCGGTAAAGAACCCGCCTGCCAATGTAGGAGACATAGGAGACCCAGGTTCAATCCCTGAACTGGGAAGATCCCCTGGAGGAGGGCATGGCAACCCCCTCCAGCATTCTTGCCTGGACAGAGGAGCCTGGTGGGCTACAGTCCATGAGGTCACAGAGTCGGACACGACTGAAGTGACCGAGCACACAAGCAGGCCGTGCAGCCCGTTACTAGTGCAGCCCGGACTTGCACTCCAGCCCTTCCATCTAAACCAGAGGTGGGGAAACTTTCCTGCAAAGGGCCAGACAGTAAATTCTTTAGGCTTTGTGAGTCACGCGGCCTCTGTCCTAACAACTCAACAGTGCTGCTGAGGTGTGCTGCAGCCACAGATGGTAGACAAATGACCGTGCCCGCGTTCCAATAAAACTTGATTAACAAAGACGGGCGGGGGACGGGGCAGGTGTGGCCTTGGCGCTGTTTCTGACTTAAACCACTCAAGAGGAGTATAAACAGGTGATGGACAGATGGACGGGAGAAAATGAGTGGACCGTTCTCTCTCCTCACTTTCTATCTAGGGTGATGTCAGCATATAACCTTTACACGTGGAAATTGTCTTTCACTTACGCTTTGTCATCAAAGAGAACTTCAGGCCCGGGTTCACCCCACTCTCAGCCTAAGAGAGAGAAGGAACTGGGCTCCTTTTTACGAAGCCTGACGATGCAAAGGTCTTTGCAAGCATCAGCGATCAACGCACTGAGGTGTGCGGCCCCGTTCCTCCCATTTTACGGATGGGCCTGCAAGGTGCCAGGAGGCAAAGTCAGCTGCAGGGGAGCCGTGGAACCCAGACTGGGGCCCCGACTCGTCTAATCCCCGGAATCGCTGCTCTGCCCTGCGATGCTGGTAACAAAGGCGGCCCTGGAGCAGCCACTGGCTTGCAGCAAACGGAAGAGGAGGGAAGAGAGGGCAGGGGAAGGAAGAGGCTTTTGGGGACGCAGAGCACGAGGTGCCACTGGGTCTCCTGCTCTGGACACCGGCTCTGACGCTACACAGGCTGCCCCGGGGGGCCTATTGTAATCCGCTGAAGTCACCACAGGCATGCCCGTCAAGCAACAAGTGGACTAAGGAAAAGCTCTAATTAGACATGCAAACATAGCAAAGAGAAAACGTGTGGCTGGTGCTGGCCCCCAACACATTGCAAGATCTGAAAGGCGGCCGATGACACCCTTGGGGGCGGGGCTGGGGCAGAGTTCTTCTCTCTGTCGGTTGTCATTCCAGAAGGTGCTGCCCCGTGCTAGCTGCAGCAAGGCGGATGTGGCCCTGTCTGGTCAGGGCTGCGAGGATGGCCTTTCGCATGCCGCTCAGGAGTGTGTGTGCTTTTGGGGTCCCCGGGAGGGGGCGGCACCGGGGCATGGCCGGCAGCTACTCTGGCCCCAGACATTTCTCAGCTCCTGCCGTCTCTGACACTCTGTGAGACAGAATGTCCCCGATCTGGAACAAGAACTTGCGAAAGGTGAGCAGGTCTTTTCTTGCAAAGAAAGAGAGAGACAAGAGACCCTACAGGCTGAGGGTTGTGGGGGTTAGTATGGCCTGGGGGTTGCGGGGGTTCTGCACTTGTCGGGACAAGTGCGGCTCTGAAGTTTCCACAGTTCAACTCCCTGGAATCCCAGCATGTGGCTGGCTCTCTCAACAAGGACTGAACGCTGCGAGTGAGTACTGGGCACCTACTGTGTGCCAGCAGCCTCACCATGGCCGAAGAACGCTGACAGTGACCCAACATCAGCTACCACAGCCCAGGGCAGAATAATCCAGATTCTAGGCAGATACCCGGACAAATCCACTACACCTTCATGCTTCTGAAATCAGATTAAAACCACCAAAGGATCGCTACACACCTACCAGAATGGCTCTTAAAAAAAAGATACTATCAGCACCTCACACACATCAGTATGGCCACAAGCAAACTAAAACCAAAACCCAGAATATGAACAAGTGTTGGTGAGGATATGAAGAAATCGAAACTCTTGGGCACGGCTGGTAGGAACAGAAAATGTTGCAGCTGCTGTGGAAAACACTTGGAGTTTTCTCAAAAAATGATACACAGAACCACCGTACGATTCAGCAGTTCCACTTCTGGTATACACCCCAGACAACTGGAAAGTAGTTACTCCACCAGGGAACAGATATTTGTACAGCAGATTCACAGGCGGCTGTATTCAATATCCTGTGGTAAACATAACGGAAAAGAGTATGACAAAGAACATGTGTGTGTGTGTGTGTGTGTGTGTATAAAACTGAGTCACTTTACTGTACAGCAGAAATTAACACAGCATTGTAAATCAACCATACTTCAATCAATTTAAAAAAAAAAAAAAAACGGATCTAGAAAATTCCAAAAAGCAAACCAAAAAAAGGACGGAAATTCGAACACACGCTGCAACATGTATGAACCTTGAGGACATTATGCCAAGTGAAATAAGACAGTCACAAAAGAGACAAATACCATATGACTCCACTTACTTGAGAAATCTAGAGTAGTCGGATTCGTAGAGACAGAGAGTAGAAAGACTGCCATGGCTGGGGGTGGGGGCGGGTGGTGGGAGTTGAATCAGTATGGAGTTTCAGTTCTGCAAGATAAAGAGCTCTGGAGAAGGATGGTGGAGAAGGATGGTGGTGACGGGGGCATGACAGCGTGAATGGACGGATGCCACAGAACCGTATGGCTAAAATGGTCAATTTTACATCATGCATATTTTACCACCACAACAAAAAAGACTTGGGGAAAATGATAATAGTCAGTGACAGTGCGATGAGGGAGACCAGCACTGCTAGTGAGAGCAGGAGCTGGTCCCAGCCCTTTGGAAAGTAACTTGCAGCGTTTGCGAAAGCCGACTCTCCCCTACCTTCTGCATTCCGGGACCGCCACTCCCAGGTCCCCCCAAACCAGACTGCCCCCCACACGTCACCATGTCCCCTGCATCACAGCAGCACTCCACAGGCACCCATCGATAGCAAGTAGCGAAATGAAGGGGTATTCACCCAGTGCAAAGCTACGCAGCCGTGAGAACAGGGACTACACATCTATGCAGCAGGGTGATGAGTTTCACCAACAGAAGAGTCTGTACTGTGAGAGTCTGTTTACAGAAGGTCCAGACGCTGGCCCAGGCAGGGGTCACTCTGGGGGAGAGGGGTGGCTGGAAGGGGACCCAGGAGGGTCTCGGGAGTGGCCACCCTCTTGGCCTAAGCCAGGGCACAGTGACAGGGACATGGCCGATGTGCAAATCCACTGAGGCGCAGGCTTAGGAGCTGTGGGTTTCTCTGTAGGTACTTTACACAACTCAACAGAAAACGTGTCCTTTGAAAGACAGGATTCCTTTGGACTGATGGTTTCCAATAACAGGACAAGACCCTGGTGGGGGCTGGCAGGATGACTGTGACACCTCCTCGCCAGGCACGCTGTATCATTCGACAGAGAGTGCCCACGTGTGCCGGGCACACCCCAGACTGGGGGGCGGTCATGGCGTGAGTCCCACCCCTGCCCATCGGCACAGCCCGCAGGCTGAGAAAAAGCTCTGTCCATGTGCACGCTGCACACGTCCTTCCAATGTGGGCAGATGCTGTTCCTAGGAATATAAATTTGTTGAGGAGCAAGACTGAGTTCGGGTATTTTATAAGCAAAATACATAGGGTGTCAAGTGGCTGCAAGTTCAAGTGAAACAAAAGCAGGGCGGGAGGGAGGCTGGGCTTTGGCGTGGCCACACAGTTTCGAAAGAAAGCTCAGAATGCGGACAGCATCACACGGAGATCCACTGGGACACGCCGGTTCCCGAGGCGAACCACCCCAGCCTGAGACAAGACCCCCAGATGGTGACAAAAAGGCCAGGCTAACCAGCTCCTCCTACTAAGGGTCAGAGTTCATGGAGGCAGCCCTTTCTAGGGGCCCCGTTGATTGACAGTCCTACCTAGAGCCTCTTAAGGAGGTTTAATCCATGAACAGGGAAGAAGAGAGAGAGAGGAGGGTGAAGGCGGAGGGTCTATCCTGCGAGATGGACTTGTGTGCTCTTCCTGGTCAGAAAACAAAAGCAATGCAAAGCCATGTTTCCATTTTTCCGCCTAAACAGAGAGCCGGGGCAGCCAGACGAGGCTCGGGCTGATCGGCATCTCTGGGGATTAAGGAGCCCCTTCTGTGAGACCCTTACCTGCCTCGTCTCACACAGCGGGCATCTGAGATTCTGAGAAGCCGCCAGCCTCCGGGAGGCAGGCAGGCTTAGGCAAATAAGCACAATCACTCTCAGGGAAGCATGGCTGGCAGCCACCGCCGGCGCCTTGCAAATCACAAGCGGGGACTCCTTGATTGTTCTGCCTCAGATCCTGCCTGGGGGCTGCAGGCTTCCACCCGAAGGTTCCAGGCTGTGTGACAGGCCAGCCGCTTGCGCACAGACCTGCTGACCCTTCTCCAGGGAAGCTGGGCCACAGGGCCAGAAGGGTCTCTAAGACGCGTGCAGGCTCCTGCTCACCACCCAGAGGTGGGATCTCGAGGACCACGGCTTAAAAGTCTGCTTCTGAAAAACATGTGTCCGCGTGAACACCTACACTGGGGTGCTTCCAGCAGCTTTCTCTGTGACTGCCAAAACCTGGAAGCAATCCACGTGTCTTTTAGCAGGTGAGTGGATATCGTGCGGTACATCCGGCACTAGAAGGAAATGAGCTATCAAGCCACGAAAAGACAAGGAGGAAGCTTAAATGCCTGTTACTGAGGGAAGGAAGCCAACCTGAAAAGGCTGCATACTGTGTAATTCCAACAATCTGACCTTCTGGAAAGGGCAGAAATCTGGAGACAGGGACAAGATCAGTTGTTGCCAGGGGCTGCGGGGAGAAGAGGTGAGGAAGGGATGGATTTTTTAGGGCAGTGAGAAGTGTTCTGTGTGATACTGTAGTGGTGGACACACGGCCATTACGTATTTGTCCACAGAACGTACACCACTAGAAGGGACCCCCCCCCCAGCCTCAGGCAGGCGACGGGCTTTAGGGGATTGGGGTGGCGTGTCTGTCAATTGGGATGAATGAGCCGCCTGGGCGGGGGTGCACGGGACAGACACAGGTACACAGGAAATCTCTGTACCTTCGCCTTGATTTGGCTGTGAACCTAAAACTGCTCTTAAAAAAAAAATGAAGACTGGAAAAAAAACCCCCAGAACCTGCTCCCCTGGCAGAAGAGGCTAGTCACTTCAGGAAGCCAAGTTATCTGGGATGTGGACTCCAGGGGTCTGGATCCCCATCCCAGCTCTACAGCCCACCGGCGGGGAGGCCTTGGGCGGCCAGCTCACCTTCTGTCGCCGCTAGGATGGTCACTGGGACCTTGATGGTTACGACGTGGACGTGGACACTTGGAAGCCAAGGAGTGTCTATGCAGTGGCGCTGGGGGTGCAGAGGTCAAGTGGTCCACCGAGTCCCGGTCCCTCGTGTCCAGACATGACGCAGGGAACCACCTCACAATCTGACCCTCAGGCATTCTCCCTACCAAACAAGACCTATCTGTGACGTATTAAACAGAAGTGATAGTAAAAATATTTAATAGCCGAGACAGCCTGGGAATGAACGCAACGGAACAGACACCAGCTGGAAGCAGCTGCTCCCACGTCCAGGTGCAGCCCACGGGACTCCCGCCTGTGGCAATGGGTCGTGCACAACCCCCTTCTCGCCTCTCTCTCTCCACCCAGCAGCATTCTGGACCACTGGTGTTGCCAAATCCAACGGAACACACTGTACTGAAAACCCCAAACCAACCAACTCTGTAAGTTTGGTCTTGAAGACTGTTCCCTTTTCCCTGGGTCCCAAGGGATGTATGTGAATGCCTGGAATTCAGCCATCGCCCCTCTATGGGTCATCTATCTGCTTGCTTCCTTTACCAACTTACAGCACCCACACTGACACCTTCTCATTCACCGTCAAGCAACTGCTCCAAGGAAAAAAAAAGTCTAGAATTAAGGATCTCTCAGTTGAGTGGGGCAATGGCACCCCACTCCAGTACTCTTGCCTGGAGAAGACCACGGATGGAGGAGCCTGGTGGGCTGCACATGGGGTCGCTGAGGGTCGGACACGACTAAGCGACTTGACTTTCACGCATCGGAGAAGGAAACGGCAACCCACTCCAGTGTTCTTGCCTGGAGAATCCCAGGGACGGGGGAGCCTGGTGGGCTGCCATCTATGGGGTCACACAGAGTCGGACACGACTGAAGCGACTTAGCAGTAGCAGCAGTTGAGTGGGGGAGTCATAGATCATCAGAAATCCATGGGTATGACACCGGCAGAATTGAAGGCATGGGAGTCCTGGGCAAGGTGAACTAACCAATGCAAATACAGGGTCATTCAAGAAGCTTTCAGAGATTATGAGCTACCTGACTTGGGTTTTGAAGGGTGAATAGGAGTTTATCTGGCAGAGATGGGAGACTGAGGGAGACGAGTTAGAAAAAACTATTACGATCCAGAGAGTTCCTCAGATGTCTGGCTGTAATTCCAAAGGACAACTGAGGAAGGTGGGATTCGATTCCCCAACACAAAAGACAGCGAGGGAACCAACATGCGTGAGCAGGCCTTGTAGAGAGTGACTCATTAGGTTGCCCCCAAAGATGGCTGTTGCTATGCGTCTGCAACTGGGCAACCAGGTGAGCCATGAACAAACTATGCCCCTCCGTTATCGACGCTGCTATCAGAATAGTCACATGTCGTCACTTCTACAAGGAAGAGCCGCACAGCAGTCCCAGCAGGTCTTCCCTCTCAGGCATAAAGGACCACGGGGGGACGTCTTGCCCTGTCCATCAAGAGCATTTCTAAGCCTGACTTACCAAAACAGTGGTGTGAAAGTCACCTTCCACTACTCAGCACCCTACTTAACACAATAGATTCCAAAATCCGACCTCTGAGGGACCCCTGAAGTCGGAAGGTTAGGTGCAGTGACCCCACTCACTACAAGCAGCTGTTTAGACCCAAGCAAACCCCACATCCCTTCTGGAGAAAGACAGACCCACACATAAATGACACAGTGACGAGCCGCAGGTGCTGGTGAGAGGGGGCAGGGACAGCCGAGGGCCAGAACGCCAGCTGCTCGTTCACTGAGCCCCTCGTCCACTCAACAGACCAGCAGCGCCCTGAGCCCTGTCCTCCAGCAGCTCACAGAGGACGGGGGCCTGGCGAGCTTGGTGTGGGGTGACACTGCAGAGCCGCACGAGGGCACAGACTCTCCGGCGGGCGTGAAGGAGAGGATGACCACGGGTTCTGCAGAGCTGACTCTGGGGAAGCGAGTCAGGAGTCTACTGGGACAAGGGGACGGAAAGGCCTCTGGGGCAGCTTCCGGGGTGGTGGGGAGCGGGTGTTACTGCAGGGCGGCTCCACAATGGGGGGCAGCTGTGAGACCAGAGAGCTGGGCTGGGCCGGGCCGGGCAGGCCCAGCTACAGACTCAGGCGGCGTCCTAGGCCTCTAGGCAGGCAACGGGCAGGCTGGCGACCCGGGCAGAGGAGCCGCCAGGGGCCAGGGAAGAGTCCTGAGCGCTGCTCAGTGAAGGGCATCTGCAAACTCTGTGGTTTGGCGTGAACTTCTCTACAGAATGGGCTGAACTCATACTGACGCAGGCGACAACGCAGATGAGCCTGGAAACACCACGCTAAGTGAAAGAAGCCAGACACAAGAGGCCTCCGAGCGTATGGCTCCATTTACACGAGACATCCAGAATGGGTAAATCCAGACAGACGGAAAGCAGATCTGTGGCTCTCGAGGGCTGGGGAGTGACTTAGCGAGCGCCGGGTAGGGGGAGGCGGGGTGGCAGGGGGAGGCAGGGTGCCTTTGGAGGTGACGAGACTGCTGTGGAGCCAGATAAACCGGGTGTCTAAGACACCGTGACGGTACAAAAGGCCACCAAATGGCTAATTGCATGTTATGTGAGCTTCACTTCAACTCCTAAAAAGTTCTGAATACATGTAATGAGTTCCAAGAACTTTCTAGACTGCAGGGCGATGGTGGAGCAGCTGGCCTGAAGCCTCTGCCCCCCTTTAGGTCTCACGTGAGGGTGTCTGGGCCCAGTGGCCGGCAGCGTTCCTGCTCTGGACGGGGCATCGGGGCAGGGGTGTCTCAGGGGACTCTTTCGGAGGCCATCTCAAGAGCAGAAAATCATCTCTTGGCACTGAATCACGTGTTGATAATTCAGATGATGGATGGCGCCGGGCTGGTCTGTACAGGATGAAGCCATGGTTATTTCCAAGAGCACCGGCCGGCCGGGTGGGACGAAGCGAGCCACTGCGTGTGACTGCAATCGGTTGATGTCAACAAGCTCTTAACTCCAGATCAATGGCCTCATCGATTTCCATGGAAAACTCTATGACCACACAAGGTAGAAACAGGGTCATTCTTCTGGCAGAGAGAAGGATGGTTTTATATGTGCACACACACACATGTGCATACACGCACGGGCACACACACATGGACACACATACACACACATACTGCCTGTACTCTGCTCAACATAAATAATCCCAAAACTGGATTAAGAGTCTGTTTCCTGAGCTTCAGACTCACAGTTTATTCATTCATCAAATATTTATTGAAGGCTTCCTGTGTGCCACAAAAGTGCTTCCAGACTGTTCTGAGTGTTTGGGGACACATCATCGAACGGAACAAGGCCCTTTGCCTCAGTGGACGGCTTACGCTCTAGCGATGGCCTGAGGGCACCACCCCCTTGATGTCCTCCAGGTTCCCCCAGATCACCACCCAAGCTGTGCCCACCCAGGGGGTCTCCCTGTGGTCTTCCCAAGCCTGCTATGTGGCAGCACCTCATCTAGGTGGCCTCCTGCAAAGTCTAATGACTGTATGACTCCCAGCCCTAAGCCCTGAAGTCAGTTCATCACCAGGGCCAGATCTTGCTGCCGCTCATCCCATCAACTGACCCGCACCTCCCCAGGCTCGCTCCTCCAGTTCTGCTGCCTCTCATTTTCCTTCTAGAACACGGCAAAGACTTCCCGGCCGGAGCTCCCGTTTCCAGCTTCCTCGTCCCACCTCTCTCTGAGGGGACGCCGCCACCAGAGGATGCTCCCAAAACGCACTGGCTTTCCTTGCCCCTCTGCCCCATGACTCTGGATAGCCCTGCTCTGCCTTCAGAGAAGAGCCCAGCCCTCTGGCCCTGCACCCAGGAGCTACCATGAGGTGTCTCAGATGCTCTGGTGTCTCCCGGAATCCAGAGCACCTGTGCAACATCTAAGAGCAGAGAGGAGCTTGGGTCCAAAGAAACTTATTTCCTCAAACCCCAACTGGGGGCAGTGGTGAAAAGAAGGACTCGGAGACAACAGGCCTTCTCTGGGGGCTCACCCCATTGCCCCCTCCTCCGAACTTCTGACCCGACTGTGGGAAACTCTACTGACGACTTTCATGGAGGGCTGGTCCCTCGCTCTGCCTAGGGACAAATATTCCCCATGATTTATTTTTAAAAAGCAAAATCGGGCAATGATTGAGAAAGAATTCAGATTTAGCCCCGGACAGTTGCTCCACAAATAACAAGAATAGCCTGGTGGCCGATCGCAGTCAGGGTCAAGGAACAGAGCCTCCTTTGCTGCCGGCTGGGACCGCAGCTGCCGGAGAGGCCCCCAGCCCCGACCTCGGGGCAGGACTCGTGACACGGGTTGGGGGGGGGGGACGTTCACACAGACGAGAGGCTTGGGACTCTCCCGACGCTACTCGCCGTCAGTGGGGAGACACGGGGACCAGGCAGCCCAGATGTTGGCAGGGTCCTGTTTGCAGCCCCAGGAACAATTCCCTCTTTCACGGCCCAGGCAGGCCGCCAAGGTCAGAGGCAACACCAGCCAGGGCTTACCCTCCGTGCCAAGGCCCTTTAGAAAAATTTAAATAATTTTAGATAGAAATGCCTCCTCTTTCCTTGCTGTAAACAGACCATTCAGAATATCCTCTGCCCTTTTCTGGATGACATTAATTGCCATTCTGAGCATCCGTGACCACACACTGCCCCCGTCAGGAGCTCAGGATGCAGCGGTGAGCGGCAAGCTGGCCCCGCACTCAGGGCCCCAACTGCCCAACCGCTGTGCATTTCTGCACTCTCATCTCCTTTCCATCAATTGCCCCCCTCCCCCAGCCTAGTGCTCCAAGTGTTTGTGCTCCCTGAGGACTGCATGTCGGTTCGTGAAAGCCCTGCCCCGCTCCTCCCACCTCCCAAAGTCGCTGTTTCTAGTTCGTGGTCTCGGGAACCCAAGCAATACACTTGTTGGGGCAGTGCCCAGGGTGTGAGCGAATGAGACCCATGGGCTCGCGGTGTAGCGGCCACTGCTTCTCAGCACCCGGGCCTTTGATTTCTGGGTCCCCACTTGTCCAGACCCGCCTGCCCTTCTCAAGCTCGGTCTGGTGACTGATTTTTTAAAAGTATCACCTTGGCCCCGTCAGGCTCAGAAAGACAGACAGGGGCTGACCTGTCAAGACAGCACATAACCATGCCAGGCAGGAATTCCAGGGTGCTGACCGAGCACTTGGAGTGCCAATGTGGGAGGAGCATGCCCTGGGTCCCCAGGCCCTGAAGGGAGGAGGCAGAGAGCAGGAGACAAAGGCCCTAAGCTCTGGGAGTTAGACTCCCTGGGTTCAAATCCCAGCTCTATCGCTTCAAAGCTGTTGGATGTGAGGCAAGCGGTTCCATCACTCTGTGTCTCTGAAACATCTCCACCTACCTCAGAGTGTTATTGTGAGGAGTAAAGAAAACAAGGTTCTTAAAACGCAAGGCTGACAAATTCCCCTCCAAGGTACGGTAGCCAAAAGAACTGAAAACAGGGACCCAAATAAATACTTGTACATCACTGTGCATAGCAGTGTATTCACAATAGCCAGAAGATGGGGATGACGTAGAAGTCCGTTGATGGATGAACGGACAAACCAAGTGTGGTCTGAATACTATTCATCCATAAAAAGAGCCCGTTACACATTGCAACATGGATGAACCTTGAAAACATCAAGCTAAGTAGAGCCAGACACGGAAGGCCACGTATTGTACGATTCCGTGTATCTGGAGCATCCAGAATATGGAAACCCACAGGGGTGACAGAGCACAGAGCGCTGGGGCGGCAGGGAAAAGTGAGGAGTGACTGTGAAGGAAGACAGAGCTTCTGCTGGAGACGGTGAGATGTCCTGGAGGTGGACAGAGGTGGCGGCTGAACCACAAGGATGTATTAAGCGCCTCTGAACATGTCCCTTTACAATGGGTAATTTCACGCGGTGTGATTGTCACCTGAGCTTAAAAGAGCTTCAGCTCAGCGCCCAGCACACAGCCCAGTGCCCGGCACACAGCCCAGCGCCCGGCACACAGTCAGCGCCCAGCACACAGTCAGTGCCCAGCACACAGTCCACTGTGTCAAAGGCTCCAGCAGTGGGAGATTCTGCGGCTCCCTTCTTGGAGTCTCAGATTCCTCACCAGTCCACCAAGTGGGTCTTGCATGGCCGTGACCTCATGGGGCTGCTGAGGTGAAGAAACGAGACAGCGTGAGCAGGTGCTTGACACGGGGCCTGGACGGTGGCCAAAACATTCAGCTTGTGATGCTGGGGGTCCTTAGAGGCAGGAGGAGGCGGGGACGGGATGGAGACCCAGTGCAGGGGCTGGTAAACGAGGCATGTCTGAAGGCAGACACACCTTCCTTGTTTACAAGGATCTGAAGAGGAGCGAGAACCCTTCCAAACCCAGAGACGCGGGCTCAGTTCTACGAGGAACAGCGCCGGTTCCTCAGCAAGTCTTAGCTGCGTGCTCTGCACACCTGTCGGGTCATTCTGTCTTTTTAAAGCGCCAGACCCTTTTTTCAGATGCAACCTGTGCCCAGAGTCCCAGTGGGTAAAAGGTAAGGCAGGCACCTCTGAGGAGAAGCGGCGGGGGAGGCCTGGGCGGAGCCCCCAGAGCCGGCCCCACCTGGCCCTGGTCCCTCTCCTCACACCCTCCTAGGGACACACGCAGGACCCAGCAGGTTCCTGCTGATCCCTTCAGGAAGGAGGCTCAAGGTGAACCATTTTCAGTACAGGACAGAGGTGCTCTGGAGCTGGACACTGCCTTCTAAAGTCTGGAGGGCTGCTCGTGGGGCCAGGAGAAGCAGCTGCATCTGTGGGTGTCTCAAGAGAACAGAGCGAGGGCTGAAGGGTCTGAGGCAGAGGGGTGGCTGTGAGAGCTGCCTGGGGAGGCGAGCAGCCCCAGGGGGGCCACTGCACCTGTCTCGGCTGACCTCAGCGGCCCTCACTCTCATCTTCCCGCTTGTTGTTGAAAGTGAACGTCGCTCAGTTGTGTCCGACTCCTTGTAACCCCGTGGACTAGTCAGTCCATGGAATTCTCCAGGCCAGAAATACTGGAGTGGGTAGCCTTTCCCTTCTCCAGGGGATCTTCCCAACCCAGGGATTGAACTCAGGTCTCCTGCATTGCAGGCAGATTCTTTACCCACCAAGCCACCAGGGAAGCCCAGGTAGATGACTATTCATCTGCTCTATCAGGCAGGGGCACCCTCCCCATTTCTGGGCAGAGGAAACAGAGGCACAGAGAGATCAGCGTGCTTGCTCAAGGTAAACTGGACCTCTTAGCTGAACTCGCAAAGAAAAACTGGGGCTCAGGAGAGGAATGTCACTTTCCTGAGCTGACGGAGCTGAGCAAGACCTGGGACACTTGTCTCCTGACTCATAGCCAAGCGCCCCTTCTACCCTACCACCCTGGCCTGTCCAGAGAGGTAAGAGAGACCCAGCTTGGAAAGTCAACAGGTGATGCTGGGCCTTGCCATCCAGGGTGAAAGCGTGTGGCTTCGGGGGCCCGAGGTGGCCTGGGCTGGGCTCCGCCATCACCACTCCCCGAGGACCAGTGTGCAGGCAGCTCTGACTCACCTTCAGCGGCACCTCCCTGCAGCCACCACCGGCGGGGAGCAGGTGTTACTGCTTCCAGGCCACCGTCCCCAGAGACAGCCATGGAGCGTGCCTGCACACAGCTGTCTGTGACGTCTTCCATGTGTAAAAGCCCAGGGCATCCCTATCTAACTGGTCCGGAAAGTTATCTGCCCATCAGCTGATCCAAGAGGATGTCACACCTTCAGGGCTGAAGGGACCAGGGGGAAGGGATGGGAAATTCACAGGGACAGCCCTCTCTAACGTGGGTTCCAAGCTGAGGCTGGTTTCGGACAGAAGAGAAAGGTAAGAAGGAAGGAGGAAGACAGGGAGGGAAGGAGGGGTCTCACAGACAAACACACGTGGAAAACTGCCTCCCTGGTATTCTCACTGAGGGCTGCCATTCATGATGACCCATAAAGGCCCTGGGAAGGCCCATAACCGAAACAGCTGTCTGTATCATGTCCACACTGCAGAACCTTCGGGTGTGTTTGTTTTGCAGTTGCTGTTACTCTTACTTTTTGCTGGCACACCTATTAACATCATGGAACAAAACTCACTTTAAGCAACAGAACTCACTTTAGGCTAAGATATGCCTGGCACCACCAGGAAAGGGGTGGGAGCAGTTTGAGTTTCTTCATTTGGAAGGAAGTCCTTCTCAACAGCAAGGAGATCACCGGCCTTCTAAAGAAACTCTGATGCAATGCTGTCACGCTCAGAAAAAGTCCAAACTCCGCAGGACGGTATTTGACACCCTCGACAACTGGGTGCTGTCTCCTCAGTATCACCTCCCCTCCCTTCACCACTGATCCCGATGTTCCCCGCTCAGAATCCGCTGAGCCTCCAGAAAAAGCCCTGGTAACAATCTCGTGGGCTTCCCAGGTGGCGCTAGTGGTAAAGAACCCGCCTGCCAACGTGGGGGACATCAGAAACGTGGGTTCGATGCCTGGGCTGAGAAGATCCCCTGGAGGAGGGCGTGGCACCCCACTCCAGTATTCTTGTCTGGAGACTCCCATGGACAGAGGAGCCTGGCGGGCTACAGTCCACAGGGTTACAAAGAGTCAGATAGGACTAAAGCGACTTAGCATGCGCACACAACAATCCGCTGAGCTCACCAGGCAGGGGGAGCTTTTCAGAGCTAAGAGAAAAAAAATCACATACGTGTTTTCCCGCAAGGAAGAGGGAGCGTGCTGAGGGACTGTTAATGAATTCAGTGCTGTGGTACCCATTTTACAGATGAGAAAACAGAGGCCGGGACCCCTTCTCAGGCCTCTCTTGGGGTTTCCTGCTCTTGAGCTGACCCAATGCAGGTGTGCTGGCAAGCTGGATGGAGGCATCACACCAAGTCTCCTCTCAGCGCTCCAGAAGGACTCCATCGGGTGAACTGTTTCTCCTACTTCCTCCCTGCACCCGCCTAACTCCAGAGCACTCTTATTATCCAAGTTGAATTTTATGGCCCACTAGTCCCCAGGCTGGGGTTGAGCACTTAACATTCTCCCCTGACTGTCATCTCTGAACACTGTCCAGACACCCCTCTGCCTTCATCCAGAATGAAAGACGCACAGCTGAACCTCCCCTCCTCTAAAGCTGATGTGATAATGAAGTTTGGGGTGCACTCTTTTCTCTCTGAGAGCACTTCAGAGAATTCTTACGAGCTGTAGTCTCTTATTTGCTGAAAGATGGGGGTCCCCACCCCACAGAGCTGTTCCAGGGACGAGGTGAGACAATATCTACTGAGCGCTCGGTATCTACTGCACCAGCCGCTCAGCAAGCGTTTCCAAGCATCTGCTCTCATTCTGAAACACAGCCCGTCTATAAAACGTATTCAAGGGCTAGTTAAGTGATGTAACTGCCCCTCCCCTGTGAGACCATCACAGAGTCCTGCCCACTCGGGTTGGACCCCACGCTCACAGGGCTAGGAAGGGCCCAAGGCAGGACTAGAACTTGGAACTCCCTAACTGCCCACACCCAGCTCGGAGAGCTCTGGCTCAGAGCTTCCCGGCTGTCACACTGGCAGAAATTCGGCATCCCCAGGGGCACCAGGGAGGCGGAGGCAGGGAGGGGCTGTGTGTCCCGGGTTGCGTGTCTCAGGCCGTGGCTCAGCCCCGAGGGCCCGCAGTCACGGTGCTTACTTTGCACTAATGGATGAAGTCAGCCTCCACGTGGGACCTGCTTTCCTGGGGCTCAGATCCTCACTCTGGAGACCCACTGGCTGGACTCGGGGGGTAAAGAACTCTGTTCCCCGCAGCCCTGCGTGGGCCCTGCTCTGAGTCTCCTAGAAAACCTGGGCCAGTGACAGCTTTGGAACCGACCGCAAGCGTGGTGGGTGAGGGCAAGGAATTCAGTGCCAGGGTCAACGCAGTCCAAGCTGGCGTCTTGGGAAAGTTCCAAGCCTCATAAAGCTGAGGAGGAGATGGAGGGGTTGCTGCTCCTCTGCTGTGTGCCTTAAGTTTTCTGTGCCTCAGTTTCCACCTCTGTATAATGGGAATGATAATAATAGGTCCCTTGTTTGTATGAAAGGTAAATGAAGTCATCAGGGTAAAGCGTTCAGCAGGTACCGGTGGCGCTAGTGGTAAAGAACCCGCCTGCCAATGCAAGATATGTGGGGGTTCGATCCCTGGGTCGGGAAGATCCCCTGGAGAAGGAAATGGCAATCCACTCCAGCACTCTTGCCTAGAAAATTCCATGGATGGAAGAGCCTGGCGGGCTACAGTCCATGGGGTAGCTAAGAGTCGGACATGACTAAAGTGACTTAGCGTGCACACACAAGCACACAGTAAGCTCAGTACACCTAAGTCCATCTTAGATATTATGCTATCGGGCAACTCTCCTTGAGAACATTCCAGAAGTGGCAGGGGTACCTCTTTGAAGCCCATGCTGCTAAGTCACTTCAGTCGTGTCCGACTGTGTGTGACCCCATAGACGGCAGCCCATTAGGCTCCGCCGTCCCTGGGATTCTCCAGGCAAGAACACTGGAGTGGGTTGCCATTTCCTTCTCCAATGCATGAAAGTGGAAAGTGAAAGTGAAGTCACTCAATCGTGTCTGACTCTTAGCGACCCCAGGGACTGCAGCCTACCAGGCTCCTCCGCCCATGGGATTTTCCAGGCAAGAGGACTGGAGTGGGTTGCCAGTGCCTTCTCCATGAATTGGGAGCAATCAATATCCCCTCTCAGGAGGACATGAGAGAGATTTCAGCAGGTGACAACATTATATAGAATACAGAAGTGGTCCTACTTCAATAGAAAATAAAACGTTGGAAAAAAAAGTTCCTCCAGCAACCACTTAATGAGCTCCTACCGTGCACAGGGCCCTGGGGACGCTCTGGGGACCACACAGTCCCTGCCAGGGTCTGGGACCTGTCAGTGGGGACGGTGCCCTGTCCCCCAGGGGTCGCCCACGTACCTCCCGGTGTGGAGCACAGCACCCAACACCCCAAACCGAACAGATGGGTGAAAGAAAAGAGCAAAGGTCAAGGGCTATTTCAGCTCAAAGTCAAAGCCTCCTTCTTACAGAGAAACACCCCTCACCTTCCCCTCCCTCCGCGTTCCAGTGAATCAAAGCTTCCCGACTCATACAGGACAAAATCCTCCAGCGGTTCTCCACTTTCGCCAGAGCGTCCTCTCTTCCTGGCAGGGCGCGCAAACACCGCGGGCCCAGGACAGGGCCTGCCCGGTCTGACTAAGCCAACATGCCAGGTGCCAGGCCTGGCACCCTCCACGCGCCAGACCTGCCAGCAGGAGGACTCCCAGCGTGGGAAGGCTGCCGGGCCAGGCCCCAGGTGGCCAGGATGGGCCAAGAGCTTGCCAGGGAGCCGCAGGACAGGCACTCCCGCAGCCTGCAGTCTGACACTGAGTGCGGGGAAGCGGGAAGGTGGGCACCCTGGCAGTGCCAACACCCGCACCCCACCCCCAGGATCAGTGCCCCAACACGGCAACCAGGAGTGGCGAGGGGGCACCTAGTGTGACTGCAGAACTGAACTCGCAGGTTAACTCTGCTGTAATTAATGTGAATCCTCCGCCTGTGGCTGCCATACTGGGCTGCCCAGGTAGAGTCTCCAGAGGTCCAACCTGGGATCCTGAGGTTAAACTGCAGCCCCGGAAACCAGCCGGATGAAGCAAAGCACATCAGGTCCCTGCTCTCGACACACGGTCTCCTCTCTGCACCAGGGGCTTCAGACAACTGACAGCTCGCGTTTCCGAACCCAGGCACTGCGTTAAGCCCCTCTTGGGCATGACCACTGGGGGAGGTGAGCGTGGTGACATCACCCATCTCGCAGATAAAAAGGCTGGGGCTTGTGCTGCTGGAGGGACAAAGGATTTGAACTCAGGTCTGAGTGTTCTGGAGTTTCAGCCCCCATCCTATAGTACCCCATTCCCCACCCCCAGCCAATCTCCACGCCGTACCCGCGCCCCAGCTCCCGGAGCAGGCCGGCCCTCCTGCAGCAGGCTGTGGAGCAGTGCACTTTCTCCCCATTTTGTCCATCTGGAAAACAGGGACACAGAGCAGGCGTGGAGGGGAGGAGGGTGGTGAAAGCCTCCAGGGGGTGTCCGGTTCCTCTCAGATGGCCCACCGCCCGCAGGAAATGGGAGGCGTTGCCAGAACACGTAAAGGGACAACTCCACCGACATCGCTTCCTCCGATTAAAAGTGCACTTGAGTCCACGCCTCCCCTCAAAGCCCTCCCTCCAGCCCGGGAGAAGCAAGCCTCGGCTCTCAGGGCCAGGGGTTTGTAGGTCTCCTCTCGATTTCACAACGCTCACTGACACCCCGATGTGGGGGCACCCCCACCTGGACCTCCCCACCTCCCGCGTCCAACCTCTGGGGCGCCCACTCCGCAATTTCCCCCACCCCGCAGCCAACGATCCAATTCCTCGCTCCTTCTTCCCAAAGCCTCCCAAGGATGAAATAAGCAGGGTGCACACTCCTTTAAAAAGAAAGTTCCCGTGCCATGGTTTCATTTAAAATCCTGGCTCTTCCTATAGAGGAATTCCTCTATCATGGCTTTGATCATTAGGGACGGGAGGTCGTTTCACTGTGTTATTTCATTATCTTCTGCCTACACTTCTCTCTGGACCCGAGACTCACTGACACCTGAAGAAACTGGGATGTGAACGACCAACCAACCCACCAACCACACAGTTTGCCTGGGGTGGAGCAGTTTCCCAGAATGTGGGCCTTCCCACGCTGGGACAGGGAAGGCACCAGCAGGTCACTGACCTCCGTCACGAGGGACTGACTCTTCCTGACCCGTGTCGCTTTCCAGGAGAAGCTTTGGGCTGGTTTCCCAACCATCACCAGGGACCTGGGGGGGGGCACCTCTGACTGAGGGGCCAGCAGCCCCCAGGCAAGCAGGGGCACCAAGAGAGGAGTCTGGATTTGAAGCCAGACTGATCCTAGCCCCAACCCTGCAAGCTGGCGCCTGGAGCAAGGAGTTTCTTGAAGCCTCAGTTTCCTCATTTGTATGATAAGGACAGTGAGGACTCCCCTCCCAGGGCAGCTGTGGGGAGAACGAAGGAATAGAAGCATAGCAGGGGCTCATAGCACACTGGTCCTTGCCCTTCTGTGCTGCCACTGTTAAAAGCCCAGAAGAACAACTGACTTCTCCAAATGATTGCAAGGAAGAGCTCAAAATGTTTAATTCACATCCCCACACCCCACATCCCATTTTCTGCCGTGGGAGAGACTCTTTCCAAGGGAGACCCCAGATTCCTGTGCTGGAATGGGGGGAGGGGTTCACATTGTGCACACCGTCCACAGAAAGAGCTGACTGGGTCACATGCTGCTCTGAGCAGGGTCAGGACGCACACGCAGGACCCAGGCAGGAGGCTGATCTGATGGCAGAGACCAGAACTTGAGTCTGGCTGACTGCTTGAAATCACCACTCTGGAGATCCAGGAAAGAGATGGCCACTTGATGAGCTCAAGGTTTCTGAAGCCTTGGGATGAACACGCAAAAAAGCCCCGGGCAGAGAAGGAGGGAAGCTGGCCCAAGGACCAGCCAGAACACTACATCAAAGTGTCCTGGGCTGGTGCCCAGGGCTGGGACCAAGGACTTCCCAGTGATGCATCCAGGAGGGTCTGACAGTGGGGCACGCTCTTCCCAGTGCTTTCCTCTCCGAGAGGAAGGCTGAGTGAGGGGAACCAGGTGGGGAGGACCAGGGAAGAGGTCGTTTCAGCACAAGCTCACCAGTTGGTGCAGGAGGAGGCTGGGGTTTTTCCTGGCCATCTCAGGAAGGGCTCAGAACTGGGAAGCGATGCCGGCTTGGGAGGCACAGTTGGGACTGCCACACTCAGCTGCCACACTCGGTTGGGGAGGGGTGGGACCAGCCAAGGTGATGAATGGGAGGCCTGCCAGCCCATGCTGTGATCTCATAAGTACTTGCAAGCTCAAGATGAGGGGGCTAACTGATTTCTTTCTCAGTCCTTTTTTTTTTCCCTTTAATGGATTTCTTTTCAAATAGCTTCAGATCTACAGACAATAGGGAAGATAAGAAAGCCCCCATGGTCTCCCCTGCTCACACTGGTGTGATGCCTTTGTTACCACAAGTGAAATAACAGTGATGCTTTATTATAACAAATGTCCACGCCTGTTTCTGATTTCCTTAGTTTTTACCTATTTTATTTAACCGAACATTCCTTCCCTGCTCCAGGATCTCACATCGCATCTAGTCATCATGTTGCCTCAGGCTCCTCTAACTGTGACAGCCTTAGATTCTTCCTGTTTTTAATGACCTGGAGTTACAAGGAGCGCTGGTCAGGTGTTCTGGAGAAGGTCCCTTGGTTGGGAGGTCTGATGTCCATATGGGCACACCTCTGCCCAATTCTGGAGAAGGCAATGGCACCCCACTCCAGTACTCTTGCCTGGAGAGTCCCATGGACGGAGGAGCCTGGTGGGCTCCATGGGCAGTCCATGGGTCGCTAAGAGTCAGACACGACTGAGCGACTTCACTTTCACTTTTCACTTTCATGCATTGGAGAAGGAAATGGCAACCCACTCCAGTATTCTTGCCTGGAGAATCCCAGGGACCGGGGAGCCTGGTGGGCTGCCGTCTATGGGGTCGAACAGAGTCGGACACGACTGACGCGACTTAGCAGCAGCAGCAGCTGCCCAATTCTGCCCTCTGTGGTCTTGCTTTGTGTACACCGGTGGTATTTACACTGGAAATTGGCAAACTCTACAAATCAAGGCTTTACCCCCAGAAAATTCACCACTTCCCAGAAAGCAGATTCTCAGACACATCACTGATTCAAATACAGGGAATCAGAATTCTCACCTGTGTTCTCCACCACCAGGCCGTATCTGTTCTCTGAGCATGAGTCTATGTGTCTACGGGGAGGGGTGCGAAGCCCTGCCCTTCAGGGCTCCCAGGTTTTGTTAAAAACCCACATTCCCACACTGAGAGTCCAGATACTTATGGGATGACTTGTCTCAATGAGCAAAGGCCCCAAGCAAAGGCCCCAAGCAAAGGCCCTGTGGCAAAGACATGGATGCCCACCCACGGCCAACCGGCCTCCTGGGCAGGACTGCCCTGTCCAGTCAGCCCCTGCAGACTACAGCGGCGGCGGCAAGGCCGAAACGCAGACCAGAGACGCCAGGACCACCTGGGCTCCAGCCAGTGTCATCTCCCTCTGAGAAAGGCAGGAGCCAAAAAGTGGTTAGCGGGGAGGCAGGGAGGAGGAGAGCGTAGCCTCTGGGGCTGGTTACCTCTTGGTTCGAACTCTGGCTCCACCACCCACTGTGGGGCCTTCCCCAAGTCACTGCACCATCCTGAGCCTCAGTTTTCTCATCTGTAAAATGGAGCAATAGGCCGTCCCACATAGGTTGCCCAGAATAGGACAATAAGGGCAGAAGGCCTGATCCAGAGTAGGTGCTCGTGAGTGGTGGCTACAACGTCTCAGCGGACATGGAACAGGAGGGCAGAGGGAACAGGACAAGCCCAGGGCCTACAGCGATGCTGCAGGCACCTCTCTTTCTTGGAGGACGCATTATCATGTTCAGATCTCCATGAGTTTCAGGTGAAAAACTCTATCCCATTTCCTCTCTAACGCACATCTCTGCTTGTCAGGAGGTTGACTCTTCTCAGGAGCTTACTGGCCATCATGTCTCCTGGTCTTTGCACTTTTTCCCTTTGAGGCAGTCATGCCTTCTCACTGATTCACACACACGTTTTGCACATTAAGTTGTTTTTTTTTTTTTATCCTTTATTTGCCAAACATGCTGCAACTGCATCTTCCTGGCTCATCATTTGCCTTTCAAATGGATTTACAGCGAGGCTGATCTGACTGTTTCTCCATGCTCGAGGGTCACTTCTTATGCAGCCAAATCTAGCTCTCCCTTCTTTTGTGGTTTCTCGAACAGAAACAGCCAAGGTTCAGGGCTGTTGTTGATCTGAGGTTGATCCCTGCTAATTGGCTCGCACAGTGAGAAACAACTGTAAAAGTTTCCGCTCCCCTCTCTCCTCCCCCAGCAAGCCGAGGGCCGTGCCGGGGCCTCCTCCCGGCCAGGCCTTGGCTCCATGGGGTCACTCCCCTGTCCCCTGGAGCTCCTGCCTGGCCCGAAGAAGGAGTGACTCACCCCGAGGCACGGCGCCTCAGCGGCCCAGCGGTTACAGGGTTTTCGTGGAGCAGCCCCTCACCTGAGGGTGGGGGACCCAGTTCCTTCTGATTCTTGTGCAGGCTGGACGGACATTCATATGTGCACACACCCATGTGACCACTGCCCCGCTCCCAGGAGGCTCTCTCATGCCTCTTCCCTGGCAACATTCCCCAGAAATAAGCACTCCTGTTTTTTTTATCACTACAGGCTAGTTCTGCCTGCCCTTGAACTTCATTTAAATGGAATCATGCAGTATGTACTCATCTGTGTCCAGCTTACGTTGCTCAACATAATGCCGGTGAGACTGATTTGCAGGATCTGTTATTTTTCGTGGCTGTATAGTACTCCCCGGTGTGATTATGTCGTGATGTGCTTATCCATTCTACTGTTGGGTTGTTCGTTTCCAGTTTCAGGCTGTTACTCTGGCTGTTCAGAACTCTCTTGTTCATGTCTCTTGGTGAATGTCACTGGGAGTAGGATCCCTGGGCACCAGGAGAAGGCAGAATCACACAATGGATCCTTGCCAAGACCCAGTAGGCAGGCAACATGAGCCTCATCATATAGATGAGGAAACAGAGAAGTCAAGTAATTTGCCTGGGGTCACACAGCTAGAGTGTAGCAGAGCTGGGCTCACACTCAGCTAGGCACAGCTCCCCTCTCGCATGGGTGGGTGCCCTGGGTGGTACCTGGCAGATATGCCCTAAGAGATTTCAGACAGAGAGGACAGGGGAGGACAATGTTCTTTAACTCCCTGAAAGAGCAGCAAGGCCCCACTCTGTCCCCAGGAGGCCGGGAGACCGAGGATGGGGCTGGGAGGGCTGAGCAAACAGAGACGCATGAATGAGGCCTAAGTCCAGCAAACCCCAAGCACATAATTTCATCTGGAAGCAAAGGCGTCCCGCCGCCCGGCGCGCCCTCCTTCTTGGGGAGAGGGCAGCCTCCGATCTGAAGCGCCTTTGTCTCCCCGGGGTGTCCGAGACAGGGTGGCAGAAGCCTCACTTGTGCAAACAGATGACAGTCAACGGCCCCCATGTCCCCCAGTGCCCGCCTTCAGCTTCAAAGGACCAACTATGTCTCTGGTCTCTCAAGTTTCTCATCTGCAGCCTCCCACTGGCGGTGAGCACCCGCTCTGTCTGGTCCTCGGTCTGAAACCTGCAGGGGGTGGGGGGCGCCCGCCCCGCCAGCCCCCTCACAGGGCTGGGAGCTGACGGAGGGTGCCGGCAGGGCCGGAAGGCGCTCACGTGCGCAGAGAGGGCTGCACACAACCACAGGCTGCTTTCCCACTGACTGGACAGGCGAAGGGCTGTGGAATCAGACAGGCCGGCAGGGTCCCGCACTCCTCCTGGGGGTGGTGCTCCATGCCCCTCCCTCCTCTTTCAAAAACTCTAAACTTCCCCTCTGAACATCCCTCCTCTCCAGGGGCTACACGGCCACCACGGTTACACAGGCAGCTCCCTGTGGCGGCTGGGACCCCGCCCAGCAGCCACGGGGATGGTCCAAGGGTCAGTACAGGCCCTGAGCCTGGCTCTGTGGGGTCTTTTCTTGGGAATCTGGAAAGAGGGTGAGAGCAAAGGGGAAGCTGCGAAGAGGAAGCTGGGTGCGCGGGGGCCGCGCGCCAGCCCGAGGGGGCAGGAGGGAAGCGAGGAGCAGAGGGAGCAGGGACAGAGGGGCCGGGCCTTTGGGTCCTGCTGTCCCGTGGCTTCTTGAGCCAGGCTGCCATGACGCGCGCCTGGCCTTTGGCAGGTTAACTGGGGACGGCGCATTTCAGTGGGTCCTGAGGATGCACAGGCGTTTGTAAAGACCTGGAGAAAGGCTCGTCTCCTCTGAGCAAGCCCGCTGGCACCCGAAGGTGCGAGTGTCCGTGTGGAAGGTCCGCCACGTAGCCAAACGCACCCCCTGCACACCCAGCGGGGGCACGGACTCCGGCCTCAAGTTCACCTGCTGCCCCGACCTTGGTCTAAGTAGGGACTTTCTGCAGACTCCACCCACGGTGACCGTGCCATTGCTGCCTCACTCCCGGAACTGAGCCCGCCACCAGCTGGATGTCCTGTGTTCCCTCCTAGATCGGCCAGACCTCACAGGGCCCCCCAGAGTACCGTCCCTGCGTGCGAGCCAGGCGGGAGGCCGCCGCTCCACCCTCATCGTCCTGGAACCCCGACCTGCACACGTGCACCCACACACGTGCTCCCCCGCTTTGCTTCGGCACGTTATCAGCTGCAAACTCACGGTCCGCACACTCATCCAACACCATGTGTGAGTCTTACTCTTCCCTCTGCTCCTGCCTCCTTTCATCAGTCACCTGTCAAGTGCGGATTCTTCCCCCAGCCCCGCGTTTCTCAGAGGGGGTGACTCGCAGGGCCACAGCCTCAGGCCCGCCTGGGCCTGCCCGTCTGAAATACAGAGCCGCCGGCACGCCGCCAGCAGCCCCCCGAGCCACGCTCCTGTAACAGGCTCCCTGAGCTCCACCCCTCCCCAGCGACCCTCAAAGATTCCAGGAAGGGGCTGAGAACCCCAGGACGCAGAGACGAGATTCCTCTCTAATAGCTTTATGGTTTACTTCTGCTCTGAGAGCATTAAATATACAACACGCACCCACCACAAAGATCTATCTCTATTTTTAACCGCGCCTATGTATACACATGCTTTTAAATTGACTGTCTAGAGAGCTTCGGAAGCACCCCCCCAAGAAAGGTGGCTTCAGTGGGGGTGCGGGGGGCAGTGCGGATGGGCCAGTGGTGAGGACTTTATTTTTTTTTACTTTTTATTTTTTAGGCCATGCTGCGTGGCATGTGGGAATCCCAGTTCCCCGGCCATGGATGGAACCCGCGCCCCCTGCAGTGGAAACGCAGGGGGGTCTTAAGCACTGGGCTCCCAGGGAAGTGCCCCAATCAGCCGCTGACTAGCCTTCCTGCGTGGGGGTCGCATTCTCTTCTCCCTCGGGAGACCCATCTGCCCAATTGAGACCCGGACTCTGCTGTGATGTACCAGCCACCTGCTTCTCTCCCACCCACCCCGAGCTCTCTCAGACCACGTATGTCCATCTGTCTGAAAGCTGCCGGCTTGGGGCGAGGAGGGAGGCCAAGCAGCTGGCCTCCGGGCCCCAGGCTCGGGCTCTGCGGCTCCGGCATCCGCTGGGCGCCAACTCTGCCGGCTGGAGACGGCCGGGTCACAGCAGGGCTGGTCGGCCTCCAGCCTGTGGTCTGCGATGGGAGCCTGGCTCTCCCAGGCAAGGTAAACGGCCAGATAGCAGCGGGAGCGGGGCCAAAGGCAGAGACTTTTCTAGGTATTGATCTGTTTTCCAGGGCACCTCATCTCTGCGCCATGAAGCCCGGGAATAACAAGAGCATGAGAGAGGCAGCCCGACACCACACAGCTCGGACAAAGGCAGAATGTGCCTGCCTCTCGCTGCTACACAATCACCTCGTCCGGTTCACCCCAAGCTGCTAACTTTGAATGCTTATGGGTCACCCGCGTGCCTAGTGAAGACCCCCCAGCACTGTGCAGCAGGCTCGAGCAGGGTCTGAGCGTGTGCGTTCCCAGCACACTTCCAGGCGAGGCAGAGGCTGCTGTGCGCGGACCACGCATCAGAGGCAAAGTGATTTCCCACCAGACAGAGGAGGAGGTTATCACCAGCATTCCCGCGTTAACCACAAACGGGGAACTGCAGCTTGTAGAATTCATGGTCTGCCTGGAGTCACAAAGGCGGGGGATGCAGAGGCGGGATCTGAACCCGGGCTGGGGGCCCCAGGGCCCGAGGGTGTGACTATACCCTGGGGGAGCCTCCCCCTGGGCGCCCTCCAGGCTTTGCTTCCTTCTCGCCAGTTCCCCGGGTCCAGGGTGCCAGCTGGGCTGTGGGAACTGGAAAATGAACCCTCCTCTCAGTCAGCACGGGTCATGGCCGGGCGAGCTGGGGACGCCTTTGTGCAAAGAACAAGATGCCCTTTAGTCAGGGTGGGTCAGTTCCTTGCCAGGGCACGTGGGATTCCAGCCCACTCGACCCTTGGCCGTGACAAAGGCTGAAATGAAAAGCTGAACAGCGCGCCGCCAGCTGAGGGAGGCCCTGCCCCCGCGTTTCAGGCTGAGGCAGTGAATTCTAGGAAGAGCACGGGCCCTGCGTTCCAACGGTCTGGAGTCCAAATCCCACCTTTACTACTTGGCCGCTGTGTGACGTTGAGCAAGTGGCTGCACCTCTCTGAGCCTCAGTGTCCACATTTGGAAAAGGGGGGAAATACCTCCCTCCCTCGTGGAACTATTGTGAAATATGAACTCTGTGCCCCTCGACGCTGGCACAGAATTGACACTGGATAGGGGAACGAGCCAGGCAGGTGCTCAGGGGCCCAGCAGGGCAACCCGCCTGTGGTGAGAGAGGGCATCGTCAGGGAAACGGGAGGACTGCTCGGTGGCCACTGCCACGGGCCCCTGCGCAGTGAGACCGCCCGGCCCCAGAGGCCCTAAAGGGCCTCGCCTGGGGTTATGACAGCAGCCCCCAGACACGCTCTCCCCACCCCCGGCCACAGCCCCGTCCATATGGTCTGACTGTGACGGCAGAGACGTTCTGTGTCTGTGCTGGCTACCAGATGCGCGAAACGTGGCCCCTGTGGCGGAGGAGCTGCACTTGCAACTGCATTTCTCTTCAATCCACTTACATTTCGATGGCCACCTGTGCCGAGTGGCGCTCTGTCGGACTGGAGGCTTAACCCATCCTCCATCCAGCAGCCAAGGGATGGATTTTAAAGGCAAAGTCAGGCTGTGTCCCTCCTCTGCTCAGAAGCCCCCAGAGGCTCCCTTCTCACTTGGAAGGAAACGCAGAGCCCTGGCGCTTGCCTGTGAGACACTCCGTGACCCGCCGGCCTCACTCTCTGCAGGCTGAGCACACACCACCCTCTTCCTCGCTCACTCTGCTCCACCCCGAAGGCTCACCCCGGCCAATCCCACTCTGCCACAGGGCCTTGGCATGTGCTGTGTACACACACACCCGCTAAACATGTACCGGTGCCACGAAAGGACACCTGAGTCCCCAGTGCCTCGCCACCCCCGCCCCAGGTTGGCTCCTTCGAAACCCCTATGCTCACCTGAGATACGTGTCACCTGTTCACACATCTATTCTCCCCTTCCTTACCAGAATGTAAGGTTCACAGACACAAAACCTTTGCCTGTCACGCTCACGGTTGTGTCTCCCGGGCCTGAAGCAGCCCTGGCCAGGCACACAGCAGATAAAGTTGAGCAGAAGTGTCGTTAAGATATCCGGCGCATAGCACGTGCTCTGCTGCTGCGGAATCATTCTCACTCCAAACCCAACCACCCCATGTCAGGGTTTGATGTCACATCACCTGGCCCACCCGGCCAGGCCTGGCATTCCCTTTAATAAAAACCCACGGGGGGACGACACCCTCTCCTCTGCCAGTGTGCCCCGCCTCTGGGTGCCAAGAAGCTGGAAGTCCCGCAAAGGAGGGAGTGCTGTGCGGGATGGCAGCAGAGGGCACTCGCAGGCCCGGCTGCCATGCAACCACACCCCATCCCTCATGAACCCGGGCAAGCGGGTTCCACCGGGAAAGGCTGCGTGTTTACATGGCTGTCTTATCTGCCCACGTGGCCGCCAGAGTCTGCGCCTTGCTTTCGAAAGGACAAAGTATCCTGGGGAGCGACGCCGAAGGGGACCAGCGTCACGAGGGCACGTGTCTGTAGCGGGCGGGGAGGCAGGTTCAGGTTGCTGAGAACCTCTGTGTGCAGCCCCGTTTCAACGCTCTGGACCCACCCTTGCGGTGCCGCGGGTTTAAGTGAGAACACACGACAAAGTGCTTCCCGGCCGGGCGGGCCTGGCATCCAGGGAGAGCTCAGTAAATGCTAACCGCTGCTGTGGTTACCAACTTTATTCCCTGGGACACAGCAGCCTGCCTGGCCGGCGCGCCTCCGCCTCCACCGCCTCCCTCATTCTGATTCTGTGTCTCTGTTCCCCTTGCTCACTCCAACCCAGGGTTTCTCCATCTGGAGACATCTGGGGCCAGATTGCCCTTTGCAGTGGGGGCCTGTCCCGAGCGTGGTCTGGTGCTGAGCAGTCGCCCCAGCCTCTGCCCACTGTGGTGGGCAGTGGAGATGCAGGCTCCTCAGAAAAGGAGAAATCGATTTTCAGAGGCTCCAGCTATCCCTCTTCTGGGCACACGCCCCTGAGAAGTGAAGGCGGGATCCCTAAGAGACATGTGTACACGTGTGCTCACGGCAGCACTGCTCACAGTAACCAGAAGGCAGAGGCTGCCCAAGTATCCACTGGAGGACGAACGGGTAAAGGAAATGCGGTCTCTGCTCACGGCGGAACAGCTCAGCCTTGAAGAGCAAGGGATTCAGACGCGTGATGAACCCCAAGGACGTCAGGTGCGGTATGCCAGCCATGAAAATACAGATGTCGCATTCCACCTGGATGAGCCACCTAATGGAGTCACGGTCAGAGAGACAGGGTGTGGGTCAGCGCCACTGGGGACCGCGTCCCTCACCAGCCCAGGCGGCCTGCTCATCCACGCTCCCCATCCCCCACGCTCCCCCATGAGGGTGCGTCACCCTCACCCCATCACCAGCTCCCGGGTCAGAGGTAACTTCCAGCTGGTGGGTGGTGCTGCTTGTCCCAGCCTGCAGAGCTGAACCCACAGGGCCCAGAGCCCCTGAAAGTTCCCTGGGTTTTTAGCATAACGAGGATTACCCAGAAAGAGGACTGGGATCTCCCAGGGATCCAAGGAAAGGTTAAAGATGAAAAAAAAAAAGCCTGGAAGAATATTCCCCCAAATATTAACCGTGCTATCTCTGGGTTGTGGGAGTCCGAGTAATTTCTATTTACTTTGTTCTGCTTTATCTCCTATAAGCAAGTGTTTTGTTTGCCTGATTGTGTGTGTGTTGCTGTAAAAGTTGATTTAAAAAAGAAATAAATAAAGGCATTTCACTCAAAGAAAAAAGCTAATACTCAAGGTATTACAATTAACACATTATTGACCAGGGGGGTTTTGCAGAAACACTTAAGGCCTGAGATTTGTTATGGAAGTGAGTAACGTTTGGAGTAACAAAAGATATATTAATATGTCTCTCATCAAAAAGTTGTTAAGAACCCAGTGAAATAACGAACAGGGTTTTGGCACTTGCAAGGGAAAAAAACAAGCTCCAGAGACCGAGAATACTCTCTTGGGTGGAGAAGCAGTTGAGGCTGCGGAATTCAGCTCTCTGGGGATTCTAACTGTGGGGCTGCACTCTGAGCCCCCCGTGATTGCTGCTCCTTCTGCCCCCACACTCGTCCCTCCATACTCGCCCCAAAAGGCAATGCAGTACTTTAACCGTCTCTCCTCCTGGAAGCCAGACCCACACAGAGCAGACACCTCCCCACTTATAACAACTTTTTAAAATTTTAAAACGATTTTAGTTAGATGTTAACACCCATGGAACATTCATCACAACCAAGAAGCCAGCACTGGGACATGACTACCAGCTAACTTGACCTTTTACCTGAACTTGGCTGCCCGCCCCCGCCCTGCCCCAAGGTTCCTTTCCTGCCCCGGGACCCCGGCCAGGACCCCGGATTACACACATCCTTTCACCCTAGCCGCCTCAGGTCTGGACGTGTGGCACACGCCTGGTCTCTGAGGTCTCGACAGGCTTGAGGAGCACTGCTCAGGGGTTTTACAGAACGGCCTCGAATTTGGGTTTCTCCCGTGGGGCATCCCATTTTTCTTTACTGAGGTGAAATATATATAACTAAGATTTATAATCTTAGCCATTTTTAAATAGCATTAACTACAGGCACACTGTTGCACAACCACCACCATCCACCTGTCTCCAGAACCTTCTAGAACTTTCTCAGTCTTCCCAGCTGGAACTCTGCCCCCATGACACGGTCACTCCTCATTCAACGCCAGGCACCCCCCTTGCCCCACCCTCTGCCCCCATCATCATGCCTTGGGGTGCCCATGATTCCACCCTGTCTCTCTAAATGCAAACCAGAATCACCACCAAGACGCCACTTCACACCCATTAGGATGGCCATTATCAAAATGAGAAAGTAGCAAGTGCTGGGAAGACAGAGGGTTGTGTTACAAAACACAGCTGGGGAGGTGGGAGACAGATCAGTGGTTCCTCCAAAAATTAAACATGGAATCACCACACAACCCAGCAATTCCACTGGGATACGCTCTCAAAAATCCACAGAAGGGACTTGCGTGGGTATTTGGACGTCTGTTCATAGCAGCATTATTCATAGTGCCCAGAAAGCGGACGCACCCTGCACTGACTTCCTTTTACAACGGGCCTCCCCCTGGAATAGCGCCCCAGGGCATCCCCGCCCCAGCGACGTAGGCGCAGGGCACGCTGGGGCCACCTGCGGCCAGGTGAGCCGGCCCGGCCATGGACTTCCCGGCCGAGGCCGCATCCCAGGGCAGGGCTGAGGCGCCAGAGCGGACACCCAGGGCCCCAGGCAGCGGCCGGCCCCCTGGAGGAGACCGACCGGGGCCGGCGGCCCGGCTGACACTGCCAGCCAGGGGCTCTTGATAGTGGGAGAGAGGCTCCCCCGCCCCGTCCCCAGCACACCCACCCCTGGGGAGTCACAGAGCAGCACCCACCGAGAGAGCAACTGCCTGCTGAGAGTCACCCTCACGGGGCTGAATAGGTGCTGAACAGCACAACCAGCCCCGCTCCAACCCCCGTTTCACCGCAGGGAAACTGATCCAACTCACCCGAGGTCACACAGGTGCTGGCCTGGCCTGTGTGACTCCAGAACCCGAGTTCTGATGCCAAGGGGACGTTCTCAGCCCACCCCACCCCCGCCCCCAGCTGGAGGATCAGGACCCATCACCACCCATCTCCAGGTCTGCGGTTTTTAGGGAAAAACAGAGGCTAATGAGAGAGAAGGTGGTGATTCTATTGGGTGGGACCGTACTCAAGTTGTGAGGAAAGCCAATGGCAGCCACAGTGGAGTTCCTGCTTATTAAGCACCTACTGTCTGCTAAGATTTAACCTCCGGCCACCCTCTCTGTGGCCCCCAATGGCAACACTATAACTGACCCACTCTAGAGACAAGGAAACTGAGGCTCAGTGGGCAGAACCACTTGGCAGCAATCTGGCACCTCAATCAGGGCAGAGGGTAACCAGCCCCACTCCGCACGGAGGACCTGGCCCTGGGGAGTGTCCCTGACTCTTCAGTGTGAGGCTG
This sequence comes from Bos javanicus, assembly GCF_032452875.1. Lineage (NCBI taxonomy): Eukaryota > Metazoa > Chordata > Mammalia > Artiodactyla > Bovidae > Bos > Bos javanicus. Next base: position 8,354,848 of record NC_083885.1, on the reverse strand, counting down.
GATGCATTAAGGCAGGAAAGGGCCTCAGAGCCCCTGTCTGCGCGTGGGGACAACTTTCCTGAGGCCATGCCTGGAGCTGGAGAAGAGGGCCAAGAACACAGCCCTTCTGTCAACCCTAACCCACATCAAAACTACCTCCCGGAGCTCACATTTTTGGCCTCTTATTAATCTTCAAGTTTCTTCTCTGGCACCCGCTCTGTTCCTCAAACTTGGGAAGTTCCAGCCATGGTCCAGGATGTGTTCCAAGGAGGCACCCCAGCTCCCCTGCACCTGCGCTAGCGCCCCGGGAGCCGAGTGGCCTTGGGCAAGTGGCTTCACGTCTCTGAGGTCAGTCTCAGCCACGTGGGGCAAGCAGCGGACTCATGTGTAGCATGCAGACTGGAGGCTGTGGGAGCACCTGGACAGTCGGGCACGCACGGCTCCGCAGCAGGCCGGGCAGAATCGGAATGGGAGGGGAACACACGGCAAAGGCTGTGTGCTCCCAGCCGGGGCGAGGAAGACGAAACAGGCTTGCCCAGGAGACACGCCTGCCGCTGCACGGTAACAGCGGCGTGGGCCACAGAGGGGCCCCGGCCCTGGCTGGCCGCCTGGGGCCCCCCCACCCCCGTGCAGGGCGGCAGGCCCGTCTGTTCCGGCGACCTGACCTGGGGCCTGCTGGTTCTGCTCCAATCTGCCTGGGGCCGCCTCTCAGGGAGGCCTGGCAGTGGTGTCGGCAAGTCTTTGGGGGGGTCCCCATCTCCCTGTGTCCCCTGCCAGGGTGTAAAGGTCTGCTCCCCAAAGGTAAGTCAGGAAGGAGAAAACGTCCTCATCTCAGCCCAGGGCACCTCGATCTCCCCAGAGGCAAGAGACCACTTCGGAGAAAAGGTCAAGAGGGATGTTTTTCTGAGCTGCTCCATCGTGTTCCCATCCCTCAGTGCTGCCTGCTGCTTATTATACCTATGACAACATCGGAAATGTTTCTTGTGGATTTCCGCAAGGCGGTAGGGGGGTACGTCTCTGGCTTTCTTTTGCCCCTGGCTTTGCATTGGGTGCGGCAGACCAGAAATGAAATCTTGAGGGGCGCGGTGGTTCCCTGGGCCAGGAGGTGTGAAGGCAGGGGTGTGGCATCCAGGTGACAGGGTGCCCCCGCCCGCCGCAGGGGTGTGAAGAGCGGGGCTGGCCAGAGATCCGGGATGGGCGGGCCTCCTCGGGTGTGTCAGCCCAGGGCCACCTGCTGCTGGGGCTTCAATCTGCTGAGGATTTAGGTGGGGAGACAAATGTCTTTTAAAATTGCTCTCATTTCCTGAGTGCCCATTAGATGCTGGCAAGTAAGTACTGTGCCAAGTGCACTAAGCTTTGTTTGGGTGTCAGGGAGTCTTGCCAGACGCTATAATTATTTCCACTCTACAAACAAGGAACTGTGGTCCACGAGAAGGCTAAAGCGACCTGGACCAGGGTCACACGGTCAGTGAAGTGGCCAGGGGAAGAAAGACACCTACTGAAGTCGATGATTAAAGAAAACGAGAAAGTGCGTTGGCCATCCTGAGTCAGGAAGTAGAAATTTGGAAGTAGGGCACAGATGAATTAGATTACATGGAGATGTTTGTCCATTTGGGATTTTGCAAACATCTGATGCGCCTGGTGGTGACTGCCTGGAGTGTGTTGTGAAGGATCCTGCAGCGGGCATCTGGGCTCCACAGGAGAGCAGTGATTGATTATTGATGTCTGCTCTGGACACAGCTGTGGGACGCCGTAGAAAAGATGCCTCATTTCTCATCACGAGTCGACAACACATCCTCTCCTGATGCTGGAGAAGGACTTCCTGCTCCTTCGCGTCCTCTTCCATTTGGTGAGCTCAGTACAGAATAACAGGCAGAAATGCTTTTAGAGAGGGAGCTATTTTCTCCGAACATTAAAAGGCACACTTGGCATTTCAAAGATAAGATTCAGTTCTTACAGGAAAGGTAGGCTCCACGCAGTGCACACTTACTAGGCACCCACCGTGTTCCAGAGTGTCTGCCCTTACTACATTTAAGCAAGGAAGACAAACCATCAACTTAATTAAAGGCAGTTGGTCTAAATGCCTCCAGTGGAAAAGTGCAGGGGGCCACATCACGCCTGCCAGTCCTTGCCTCCCTGGCGGGGATTTGATCCTGATGTGGAAAATTACTTTTCTGTCCACAGCCCACTGGGAACACTTGCACGTTGGCTCTGGTGCCTGGGAGAGTGTTGAAGGCTGAGGAGTGTGGGCACCAGACGGAAAGACCGCTGGACGCTGCAGCACACGAAGCCCAGGGTGGTCCCTCCACTGGCCACGGGTCCCTCTCTGCTAATTAGAAGCTCATGTCTCCTCCTTTGATTTTTCCACCCCAGAGAGGAATCTTGGCCACACCGCTAGAGCTTTTGGCAGGGGGCGAGGGCACAGGAGAGTGGGGAAGGCCAAGGGCACAGCACAGGGCTGAGAGGGAAGGTGTGTGTGAGGCGGTGGAGCGTGTCCAGCTTCTATCTCTAGGCTGTACTTAGAGGTCGCACTCTCCCCTCAGCCTGAACAGCCTCACCCGCCGTCGTGGGGGCAGCCGCCACACGGCACAGTCGCCCCTGTCTGAGGCTGGCATCGGGACCAGCAGCGGGGTTTGTTTGGAGTATCTGTTCTTCATCAGAGGAGTGGCAGACAATCCCCCTTTCTGGCCTGGCGGGGGAGGAGGAGGAAGGCATCCGAGGGATGGGCGCTTCCCCAGCACAAACAGTGAGCCCAGCCTGTCCGCCCAGCTTCCCACCGGGGCTTCCGCCAACAGGTCCCGGGTCCTAATTCCCACATTCCTGCAGCCAAGCTGGACCGGCATGAGGGGAAGGCAGTCCGCCCCCTGCCACCTCCCAGAAGAGTGGTGGGCGGAGCGGTGGGTGGGCCCCAAATGGGGCAGGCACGGGGATCAGGGCAGACTACAGCAAGGAGCCACCTCCAGAAGCCAAGCGGCCAAGGAAGCGCTCTGCATAACATGCTTCCCAGCTCACTGCCCGGAGCCCTGCTCACTGCTCAGATCGCAGCTGCTCAGGCACTGCCTGCCCCCACCCCAGCCCCAGAAGGTGCCCACCAGAAGGCCTGTTCACACCAGATGCCCCTCTGGGAGGTGCTGCTGGCTCCAGGGAGAAAAGGACCTGGTGGTCCCCAGCTTCCAGCACGGAGCTGGGGAGCTGGGAAGCCAAGAGCGAGGGAAGAACAAAGGAGGCAGGGGGTGGGGTGGGGGTGGGGACACCTGGTTTCTCCTCCCAGGGCTGGCCCTTTGTGGTCAGCAGAGTAATGGTCCCCTAAAGACTCCCAAACCCCAACCCCCAGAACCTGTGAGTGTGTGCTCTGATGTGGCACACGGGTCCCTGCAGGCGGGGTCATGACCCCCCGAGCTGGGGAGATGACGCCGGATCATTCAGGCAGCCGCACGTCACCGCGTGCTCCTTATCAGACAGAGGCAGGGGTCAGGGTGATGCCACCGCGAGCCCGAGTGCGGGCAGGCCGATGAGACGGAGGAGGGAGGGACCGGATTCTCTCCTGGACACCCTGCTGACACCTTGACTTTAGCCTGGGGCACCCACGTTGGACTCCTGACCTCCTGAACTACAAGACAATAGATGTAAGTGGGTTTAAGCCGCGTAAGGGAATTTTGTCACAGTGGCCAAACGAAACCAGAACAGCAAAGGAGGGCGCTCTTGGGCCCCAGCCAGTGATAATCTGGGGCAGGCAGATGGCAGGGTCCTGGTCCTGGGGTCCAGGGGTCCAACGTCCCCAGGGTCCTGGTCTCCCCCCTCCTCCGTTGGGCACCCGAAAGGGGAAGATTCCTGCCCCCTTGAAGCCAAGCTGCGGCTGAGTGACAGAGTCCAGCGGAATGCATGGAGTGAAGCGACGTGAGTCACTTCCGGGGCCAAAGGACCGTGCGGAGGGCCCTCCCCACCCCAGAAGCCTGGCACAGCGCGGATATGTCGCTGGGTGGGGGAAGCCCTGCGCTGCCCGCGTAGGGCAGGGTCCTCCTGCCGGACTGGGCAGGCCCTGGGGTCGGGGACTCTTCATTACGACGCACGACCTCCCCCGTCCGACGGGCACCTCGGGACACCCCTACGTAGCAGCAGCTGGGCTCCTCTCCTGCGTCGGTGCAGCTGTCTGCTCAAGGGCTCCCGGCCACACCTCGGGAAGCTTTGCCACCGGCCCTTACAACGTCCCCAGGGTCCCCTCGACAACTTCCCCCGGGGATGGGGGAAATCCACCTTAGTCATCAAATGACCACGATGTGAAATCACTCTTTCCAGACAGCGTGGAGGTAAAGGGCGAGCCGGAGCCTCCCGAGCCTGCCATGCGTGTCCTGCATGTCTCTGGGGCGCGTGCCCGCCTGTCTCTGGGGTGTGTGCCTGGACGCCCGGCGCAACGTGGCCCTGGGCACGTGCCTTCCCATTTCCCTGCTTCTCCGCCAGGCCCTCGCCATGCCTGTGGCTGGGACTCCAGGCAGGCAGTGGATGTTTTCCCAGCTTTATTGTCCCGTCTATCACGTGCTAATCAGCCAGGAGTGACTAATCAGAAAACAGAGAGACAGAGAAAATGCTCCATTTCCTTGCCTCTGGTTTGCCCGTGGTTACTGAGAACCCTCTGGCTTTATCTGATGGAGCTGGGGCGGGGGGCGGGGGGGGGGTGTGCAAAATGGGGGTGGGATGTTCTTTGTCCGGGTCTGGGCCAACGTGGAGAACCCTGGAGGCCGTCGCCAGGGGACAGGTGGCAGCTTCACATCGCAGTGACAGTGTCGTGGTCACCCGTGGGCGCAGTCAGGGCCTCTGGAGCCCCAGACCTCAGGCCTGTAGTAACTTCTTGCCCTGAGCAGAAGAGCTGCAGTAGCATAAACAGCTCTGCTGAGTTCTGGCCTCTCCGGGCACCGGAGGCCACGTGACTGGGCCACACCGAGAACACACAGCCCGGCCCGCGCAGCTGGGGTTCCAGAGCTTCAGGCTGGGGGTGCGGTGGTGAAGAGAACTGGGGTCCCTGCCTCCCCACAGCGGGGGCACAAGCTCTACCGGCTGCTCCCAGCCAGGCTCCCAGCCACAGGCACGTCGTCGCCCGTGGTTTCCTCATGTTGCTGGCTTTTATCCTCCCACTTCACAGACTGGAATGCCAGGCCCAGAAAGCATGCACGGCAGGCCTCAGGGATAAGCAACTGGCATAGCCGGCTGTCATCCAGGTCTTTCTGTGTCCACACACGGTGACAAGGGTAGAAGGTGTCATGTCACACTCAAGTGTGCGATACACACGCACACACACTGACGACACACGTGCGTGCACAGATTTAAACACACACAAGCACACAGATGCGTGTACACGCAAGTGCACACAAACGCACACACGGAGAGGCACGTACCGCAATCCCCCAGACACAGGCTAGCGGGCACAGGCACGCCCAAGCACTTGTGTGCGTACACACGCGGCTCAACACACGGGAAGGAGGACACATGGTCCCCTGCGCCCTGCTGGTCTGGCCGCCGGGTTTAGCAAATGCTAGGCCTTCCCGCCTCTGGCCCTCAGGCATTTCATCACTGACGGTGATTTCCAAAGACAGTAAATAAACAAGGAGGCCTCAGGCCTAGGTCTCAGGGCCATTTGTTCAACACGTCCCAGAAACACACACACATACACGCACCATACATTACACACACACACACACACACACTCATACTTCATAAAACCCAGCCCTGAGAGACCCCCACGTGGACAGCTTCCGGGCCCAAGCGACAGACCTGAGCTGGCAAGGAAGGAGGGAGGGATCCACCTGAGATGCCCAGCGGCCCTCCACCCTGCCTGCGGCCTCGTAACAAGTCGATTAAAAAAGAGCATCTGAAACGACGGCCCCACGTCTGCAAGGCTGGCACTTTCCAGGGTCAAGTTCTGACTCTTGAATGAGAGACCAGCCCTGCCTAAGAACTTAACCCCCTAAGAATTAACCTCCTGGTTAATCTCTGCCTAACAACAGGTGGCTCCCTCATCCCTCAAGCTGGTCCCTAGGTGCGACTGCAGGTCTGGGGGTCAGGGACCAGCCGGGGATCCGAGCCTGCCCTTCCACCCTGCGTCTCCAGGTCCAAGGGTCTGCTTTACCGACTGAGCAAGCAAGCGCTCGCCCATCCAAAGTGCCCTTTCACCTACAGCCTACTACATGCCTGGCCTTGGCTGTACCCGTGCCAGCCCCATGAGCTGTAACACAGCGTGAACGGCCAATTAACCCAGGCCTGAGCGGACGGACAACCTGGGTTCAAACCCCAGCATGGACACTTGAGCTCTGACGCCAGCCGGTCCCTCGTCTGTCAAACAGGCCGTTGTGAGAATACACGGGACAATAAGCCCCCAGTAAATGTCGCTCGATCGTCTCAAACTGGTCCCCAGCAGCCCTGCGGCCTGACACCACTGTCGCCAGGCTGCAGAGAGGGGAGCTGGGCTCCGAGTGGCTGAGACTCGCTCTGGCAACAGCAGGAGCAGTCACCCGGGCCGCCTGGCTCCACCTGCGTCCCTGCCCCCACTGTGTCCGGGGCTGGGCACAGCCTGTCAGTCCACCCTCCTGCCCAGCGTCGCGGGCCAGGCCCTCCGCCGCTGTCCTCCGGCCCGTTTCTGCAGCTACGTCCTCAGGGGCGGGACGGGCGGCTTCGGACCTTGACCCGGCAGGGGGCCCAGAGCAGACTCCTCCGTGCCTGCCTCCTCCCTCTCCCGGCCTCTCAGCGGCTGCTCCAGCTTTTTGCCAAGAGTGCTCCTCTGAGCAAGGTGCCCAGGCGTGCAAACCGGACCGTCCTCTCACCGCCCCCCACCCCGCCGAGGGGTCTCTCTCCAGAAGTGACAGAGGGCCCCATGACACAGCCAGCTCGGCCTGGGGTCGGCCCACCTCCCTGCCCGCCCGTCCGCACACCCCCCTCCCCACTGACAGCCACAAGAACACACGGGGCCATGACCGGCTGCACGGAACAAGCCCAGGCCGTGACGCCTGTCCCTCCCTCGTCCTGGCACAAGGTTCCTCACACCCTCTCCACGGTAGAGGGTTCCCTGCAACAGCCCCGGCCTCCAGGGACCGGGCTGGGCTGGGCTGCCCCGCTCCGGTGCACCCACCTCTCACCGCCCACTTCCCTGCATTGTAACAGAATGCCTGCTCGTCTCCATCCAACACCACACGACCGGCCCACCAACTCCAAGGGCAGAGCCTTCCCGAGCGCCCCGCTTTCACAGCCCGGCGTCTGCATTCCCGACAGAACGTCCCACAGTGATGGAGACCATCCGCACGTGCCCCAACCAATACAGGAGACGGCGCCCACACACGGCTAAGGAGCATGAGAAACGTGGCCTGGCCACCTAAGGACTGCATTTTCAGTTTTAATTTTAATTAAATGTGAACAGCCACACGTGGCTCGCTGGCTACCACAGAGGAGGTGCGGGCCCAGAACAACGCCTGGGCCATGGTGAGTGCTCGGTACCCGCTCGTTCAATGAATGGATGAATGGCATTTACTATCCTACTTCACCAACCTGCATGGTAATGGTCCCACGGCTGTCTTCTCCTGCCGAGGGCATCCTGAGTGCAGGACAAACTTCTTGCTCAGCACTGCATCCCCAGTGTCTTTATAAACACGTGCTTCCTGTGACCTCAGTAAGTATCCACGGGAGGAATGGACCGTAGCTCAGTCCCTCTCCCCCTTCCCCGTGACACTGAGGGAAAATCGTCCCGCTGGGCTGGTTTCTGAATGTGTCTCCGGCCCGGTTCCTCCTGCCCGCTGCTGTGCCCATCTCTGCCTCACCCTGGTGGCACCTGCGAGCCTTGGCTGCCGGTGGCAGCCTCCTTCCTGTGTGCCCCGCCCTCCCCACCAACTCCAAGGGAGGAGGAGGGTAGGCCTGGTGCCCCAGACTCAGAGGAAAGGGCCTGGGACCCCTCCCCTCCCTGGGGCTGTGGGTCCCCGCTCAGCCGGCACAGGCCCCCCAGGAACGTTCAGGAAAAAAGCCCAACTCTGGAGAGTGAGGGTAACACTCACTCATTTGCGTCTGTGCGACAACAGATGCTTTATCTCTGAATGTTGGCCGTGAGCACTCCGACACTGCTGCGCTCCCCCTGCTCCGCTGACCCACTTCCCTCCAGCGTAGGTCAGAGGACGCTCCCTGCCTTCACTAGGTGTGCTGGGGGTAGGGGTGGGGAGAGGTGCTTGAAGCAAGTTCATGAATTCTCTTAAGGGCACGTAGGAACGTGGGCTTCCTCGTTCCGCTGACACCCAGACTTCAACCGCAGGGTGAAATCCTGTGCAAGGGTCCTGGGGCACATGGGAAGGTGGTGCCCGTAGCCAAGGAAGTTGGATGGGTGGACCTCAAAAACCATTGTCACAAGAAAACTGATCCCAAGGAAGGTTTCATGTCCAGAATAAAAGCAGATTGGCTGAATGGGGACTGGCCCCACTTCATTGTGACCTGGAGCAAGTCACTTCTCTCCGCTAGGCTGTATGTTCCCATCTGTAAATAGGGGCGGTCATGGCAGAACCCACCCTCAGAGTGGTATGGGCTAAATAGATCACAGAGGTCCAGGGCTTAGAGGGCGGCCCAGAACAGAAGCAGACCTCAATACACTACATTACCAGTGACACTGATGAGTCCGCCAGCCTCTTTCAGCCACAGGACACGAGTGTCTCACGACAGATCCTGGGCTGCCGTTCCCCAGTTCCAACCAGCACGGAACGTGAACCGCTGCTGGGCACCCCACTAGGTGCTGGGGACACAGAGATGGATCAGACTCCGGTCTGCCAGTTCTCAGGCAGCCGGACGCTTGCTGGGGTGACAGATGCAACAAATCAAACAGAGCGGTGCATGTGACGAGCGGGTCTTGTGAGGATAAGAGAAGCTGAGGAGTCCCACGGAGGAAGGACTCAATCTGGGCAGGCCTGGGAGGTTTCACACCCATGTGAGCTGGCCCCGGAAAGAGGAAAGAAATGGGATCTTTGGCCGTGGGCCTGCCATCCTCAAAGGTCTCGGAGTGCACAAGATCATGGGCTCTTTGGACAACAGCAAAAGGTTGCTTGTGACTAGAGCAGAGGGTGCCTGGTAAGGAACTGGCAGGGGATGAAAATGAAAAGATTGAGTTTGGGCCAAATTTGGTCTCCTCTGCCAGGAAAAAAATGAGCTGAACTTTGTCCTGTGAATGATAGAAGGGTTTTAAGCACCACTCATAAAGTTACTCAACCCTGGAGACTGGGAGCGCGCACACACACACACACACACACACACACAGTCCTGGCCCCGTGCACCCACACACACACACCCTACACACACACACACACACACAGAGAGTCCTGGCCCCGTGCACGCACACACACACACACACACACACACACTCCTGGCCCCGTGTGCACACACACGCACACACACACTTCTGGCCCCGTGCGCACACACACACACACACCCTACACACACACACACTCTCCTGGCCCTGTGCACACACACATACCCTACACACACACACACAATCTCTCCTGGCCCCGTGCACACACACACCCCCTACACACACTCCACACACATGCACACACTCCTGGCCCCATGCACACACACACACACACACACACTCCTGGCCCCATGCACACGCACACACACACACACTCTCTCTCCTGGCCCGGTGCACACACACACACCCTACACACACGCACACACTCTACACACACGCACACACTCCTGGCCCCGTGCACACACACACACACCCCTTACACACACACACATACTCCTGGCCCCATGCACACGCACACACACACCCTACACACATGAACACACTCTACACACATGCACACATTCCTGGTCCCGTGCATGAATGCGCGTGTGCACACACACAGTCCTAGCCCCATGCACACACACACACCCTACACACACACACAGAGTCCTGGCCCCATGCACACACACACACACACACACACACACACAGTCCTAGCCCTGTGCACACACACCCCCCCTACACACACTCCACACACACACTCCTGGCCCCATGCGCGCACACACACACACACACACACAGTCCTGGGCCCGTGCACACACACACCTACACTCAGGCACACACACTCCTGTCCCCATGCGCACGCATGCACACATACACACACACACACACACACACTCTCCTGGGCCCGTGCACACACACACCCTACACACACGCACACACCCTACACACACGCACACACTCCTGGCCCCGTGCACACGCGCACGTGCGTGCACACACACACACACTCCTGGCCCCGTGCATACACACACATCCCTTACACACACACGCACATACTCCTGGCTCCGTGCACACACACACACACGCCCTACACACATGAACACACTCTACACACATGCACACACTCCTGACCCCGTGCATGCACGCGCGCGTGCACACACATACACCCTACACACACACCCTACACACACACACACTCCTGGCCCCGTGCACACGCACGCGCACACACACACACTCCTGGCCCCGTGCGCACACACACACACACACACACTCTCCTGGCCCCGTGCACTGGACCCAGAGCAGAAACAGGAGCTCCCAAGCACCAAGAGCTTTCCTGATGGCTCAGATGGTAAAGAAACCGCCTGCAATGTGGGAGACTAGCGTTCGATCCCTGGGTCAGGAAGAGCCCCTGGAGAAGGAAATGGCAACCCACTCCAGGACTCTTGCCTAGAGGACCCCATGGATAGAGGAGCCTGGTGGGCTACAGTCCACAGGGTCGCAGAGAGCCCGACGTGACTGAGCGACTAAAACTTTCACTTTCACTTCAGGGACCAAGATACAGCCAAGAGGACGCGCTGTGAGAACCACGGAGAGAACCGGGAGGCCAGCTTCAAGCTGTTCGGAGGAGGAAACATCCGTAAGCAAGCGTTTCCTGCATGCGCGTGCACACACGCGCACGTGCACCTTCTGAAGACGCAGGTAACTCCAGCGCGATGCCTTTGCCAGGGCGACCACATGCAGCACCAGAGACTTTACAATAAAAAGGTTTTCCCTTGCACAGCTTTCCAGCCTCATCCTCATTAAAAAACAAAAACCAAAGCTTCCTCCCTTCTCCATCACCCACATTTAAAAGGAGAGTGTGAGTGTGTCTGCAGGAACTCAGAGCTGGGGTACAGGACTGGAGTGGCGGGGGGCCCAGGACGGATGGAATGATGTGGCAGGGGGGGCTTTACCACATGGACCCCACACTTGGTCTCTCCTTTCCTCCCACTCCTGAGCTGATGGAACGCTTTCCGCGGAGAATGGCTACCCCGAGGAGGCTCAATCACAAGGAAGATTCCTTGTGGCAGGCTGGTGCAATGAAGACATGCTCATGCTGCTTAAAACAGCAGCACTGTCCTCGGAGGACAGACCTTTGCCCCTGCAAGACAGTCCCGATCAGCAAGGAACTCAGTAAACCCTCTTCTTCAGAGAGAAAGTAGCAGTTGAAATGGAAGGGACCTCACAGGGTAGACTGGAGGGAGTCAATTTTTAAAAAAATGAATTCAAACTCAATTATTTCTTCGGAAGGAGAGACTGCCTGTGCCAAATAAAGATTTACATTTACCTCAGAGAATTAAACCATCTCCGCTAGGCTTGACACAGGAGCCAGGTGCTGTTCTAAGATATGTGTGTGTGTGTGAGTGTGTGCTCCCTCCCTCAGTTGTGTCCAGCTCTGTGCAACCCCATGGACTCTAGCCCACCAGGCTCCTCTTCCCAAGGGATTCCCAGGCAAGGGTACTGGAGTGGGTTGTCACTTCCTCCTCCAGGGGATCTTCGTGATGCAGGGATGGAACCGGAGTCTCCTGAGTCTCCTGCCCTGGCAGGGGGGTTCTTCATCTCTGTGCCACCTGGGAAGCCCACGTTCTGAGATGGCAGCTGGTTGCATCCTCGCCACGGCCCTCAGCGAGGAAGCTGAGCAGGGAAGTGACGTGCCCAGGCCACTGAGCTGAAGCCAGCGCATGCACCCTGGCCACCAGGCTCTGGGGTCAGGCTCTCACCCCACAGCCCAGCCCTCCTGTCCCGGCACCCCGGGCCCCCTCGCTCCACTGGGACGAGGCTGGGCCACACACACACTTCGCGGGGCCTACGAAGACGCAGCAGCGTCCCGAGCGACCCTGAGCTGTGACGTGGGGCTGGCCGGCCAACGCAGGCTTAGCAACAGGCAGTGATCTATGGGGGCGGACGTGATTGTTTCCAAATGTTCTCCTGGGGCCAGTGGAGAGGACTCTCTGGCTATCATGTGGCCTTGGCTGTGACTGGGGGTGGCGGGGGGTCATCACGCTCAGGGCAACGACGGTCACCAAGCCTGGCGCCAGGTGCCACTCTGCATCTTCTCAGAACTGGACGGCTTAGAGACTCCCCAAACCCAGCCCAGCCCACCTGTCGGATGGGTATACTGAGGCCTAGAGAGGAGAAGCGACTTCTCCAAAGCCATACAGCAAGCGCAAGGCAGGATCAGGATACACCCAGAGGTCCTGTGACCCTTCTCCCCACCCCACCTCACAGTTTCCCAGTCGTGGCACGGGGAGGCGGTCAGATGGATGCTCCCTGGAAGGCACTTTAAATGCACCTTTCACTAGGCCTTGGACTGAATATCCACAGCCCCTGCAAAGAGGCAAGACACAAGTGAACTTCTACATTTTCTGCTCTTTGTAGTACAACGTTCCTCCTCTGTTCTTCCATGCCGGGGATGGTGTTATGGACTTAATGTGTTTGTCCCCAAAACCCCTACACTGAAGCCCTAACCCCCAGTGTGCTGGTGTTGAGGAGGAGGACCTTCAGTAGGCCATCAGGTGTAGACGAGTCAGAGGGTGGCCCCACACGATGGGATTAGCGTCCTCACATGACGAGAAAGAGACCAGAGCGCCCTCGCTCAGCCGTGTGAGGACTGGGCAGAAGGGCGTGGGGCGGGCGGAAAGGTCGCTTAAGGAACGGGACAGCGCAAAGGAGCAGCATGAGGCAGGGCTGCAGCCCGCAGAGCCAGCAGTCGGTGACGGACCCAAAACAACTGAAGGAGAGAATCCCTTTGGGTTGGCTAAAAAGCTTGTTTGGGAGTCTTCCCAGAACGTCTTTGGGGGAAAATCTGAACAAACTTTTTGCCAACACGATAAAATGAAACAGACATTTTATTTCTACTGAAAATATATGAAACAGGTATTTGTTCTCCATCTTTTGCAGCCGCAGCAGGGTCGTGCCCCTGAAGATGGCCCCCAGTCCTAAAGCGCCCCCAGTTTTGTTTTGTTTTTTTAGATAAACCCCAAACAATTGGCAGTTTGCAGTTCCTGTTTCTTTAAAGACCTCCACAAGGCCATCTGGTTATTATGGCTTTTTCTCACTCTTTGATGGCCATCACAATAGCTATTGTTTCACCAAGACTTTCTTAAGCATTCCCGTTTGGCTTTCATAAAAACAGCCACTCTCTTTTCACACTCGTATGGAGTGAATTGTGTAATTATGGGAACACCTATAGCCAGCATAATCAGGCCTGGGAACAAACACACCGGCTCCTGGAAACACACAACGTGATTCACCAGGAGAAAAGCTCAGGGGCTTCCCGGTGCGCGGGCCGCAGAGGAGGGGTCATCACCTCTGCCAACCTGTCAAGCAAGGCTTCTGACATTTACACTCAGGAGTCCAGTTAGCACAGTTCACACAGCTCTACCGAACGAACACGGACACGTGCCCACAGTCTCAGGAGTGGGGAGGCGAACTGAAGAGGTACGCATCCGATCGGACACCTGAGGTTTATACACTTCCCACGGAACTGCCTGTTTAGGTGTAAACCTACAGAAAAAACACTGGAAGGATGGGGTGTGGGAATGGGGCTGCTGGCAGAGGAAGAGCAACATTACTCCTTTCTCTAAGGTGCTGTTTCTCAAAAGGATTTATGTCTAGAAGACATGATTGGATTTTTTTTAATCAACAAGATTTAACAGAAGCCTACAGCGCATTAGACAAATAAGCCCAGAGCCTCATATGAATGCAGGTTAGAAAAAGAATTAAAATAATGCCAAAATAAGAAACATTCAACTGGCTTCAAAGAAACAGCTGTCTGCCTCTCAGTCAGGATGAGAAAGTGAATGGCGTGGCCAGCGGCTCCTCAATGGGCAGGGCTAGTAACAGTCGGCGAATTCATCAAACCAAAGGGTTCGGACCAGACACAAGGTCACTGGTGGCGTTCAGCTGCCGCAGCAACCAGCGTGACCCTTGATTTGTTCTTGTTTAGCTGGATATGCTGTACGTCTGACAAGTCCACCGAGAAGCAGCGCTCAAAGGGAGCTTTCAAGGTGGCAGAGGTTATTCTGTGAGTTGGACAACCACTTTCAGCCTCCATCACTGCAAACGTGTTTCCATCCTTCACCCCCAGTGATCTGTGTGGGCCCCTCGTTCACGTGAGGCACCGCGTTCGGAGCTGTGGGCCGGCCATGAACCTGGAGCTTGTGTCTCGGCACACAGGGACCCAAAACCACCGACAGACAAACTATTCCACCAGAATGGTGATCGCGGCATAGAGCCCATGAGGATAATGGCCTGGCCGATCCTGGGGGTTGGGGAGGGGCCCCTGAAGCTGAGAACTGGGGGGAATCGCGGTGGGAACATTCAACTGGTTTCAGAGGAGGAGCTGTCCACCTTTCAGCGGGGGTGAGAAGGTGAATGGCGTGGTGAGCGGCATTCCCGGGCCAGGGACCCGGTGAGAACTGGGGGGTGTGGGGGACTGAAGGTGGGGGAGAGACTCAGTCTTTGCAGAGCGGTCAGAGTGCACCTGGCGGTCAGCAGGCTGGCCTGGCTGAGCAGAGGACCCCTCAGCTGGGGCAGGGAAATGAACTCCAGGGCCTGTGAGCAGCGGGGAGAGACGGGTCGGGATGGCAGCATGCAGAGCTGTGAGGCTCAGGTCAGGAACTATGCAGGTTTTCCTGAAACGCACTGGGGCACCCTGAGCAGGGTTCCTGAGTGGGAGGGTGGTATTTCGCCACGCACGTGCCGTCCATGCCCAGCCAAGCACCAATTTTGCAGCCTATGCTGCCAGCACCGCCCTCATTTTCTTCCATCACCGTGGGCCTTGCCATGGTGCGCGTCGGGCCCCCAAGGACAGCGGGACCCTTTGCAGCTGCCCTCGCCCGTCATGGCCAAGGACACCTGGTTAAAACCCGCTCACGGGGCTGCAGAAACCCTCAGACCGCCAGGCTGATGGAAACATTCCCACAGTTTTTCTCTGTGCAACGGAGACGCCTGCTCAGAAGGTCCCTGCTGCAAAGCAAGGGTTTCTTCCTCGCAGGCGGCTACACCCAACTGTTCTGCTGCAGGCCTTCTGCGTCACGACGGGGATCTCCCCAGCTAATAGGATGTTCGAGTGAACTGGAGAAATCTGGGCCGCCTGAATTCAGGGCAATCGCGTCCCATCTGTGTGTGCTCTTCCTCTGCTCTATCTAATCAGATTTCCTGTGTGCATGAATATAAATGCTGTTGTTCTGACCCGTGATGATCTGGTAAACAGACTGATTATATCAACTTTGATAGATTAAGGTTTCCAAAACCAGAGGGACGCCGTTACTTTTATTTTAATTGAAAATGGACGCAATTTCCAGTGGATATGGATAAAACTAATGACCTCAGAAGGAATCAACTTGCCGTGGGGGCAAAAAAAAAAATCAGACGACTTGTATCATCATCCGAGATCATGACAGTCTTAGTTGGAAATGTTGCACGCTATTTTGCCTTTTCTCTGTTTTCTCGGAACGAGGCTAGCCCAGCACATTCTTCTGGGTACACTGAGCTTCAGCGGGACTTGGCTCAAATTGGCAGGGGATAGGTCACCACCCCAAAATTACCGAAACCGAAAGAAATCCACAGGATCAAGACCAGACCAAGAAAATCTTATAAAACGGTAATCAAATCAACTTCCTTCCAAAACCAGGCTCTACTTAAATTGCAGTTATCAACTTACTCCATTTATGAAGTAAAAATATGGAGACACATGCCAGCCTCAAGCAAATCCTCTGAAAGAAACTCCAGCCAACCCACTGCACAATTGCTAATGATGATGAAACTGGTTTTGACCGTTTCCACTTGGTCCCGACAACCCCTCGTAGGCAGACAGAATATTCTCTCAGTGTTTACGGCGCTCGGGCTCCTGGAAGCAGGAAAGCCCATCGCTGACTCCCTGCGTGTCTTCACTGCATGAGTTCCGTGGGCAGGTCACAGAGTGTGGGGTCAGGGAGGACATTCTGAGAACCAGACTGCCCAATCCCACGCCTGCTCCTTGCAGACACCTGACCTAGGGAGTCACCTCACCCACCGAGCCTCAGTTTCCTCGTCTGAAAATGGGCACGGTGACAGTTCCCGCCTCCTCGGGAGGATACAGGGAGGCAGGAAAGCGCGTCACCTGCTTATTCCGTGCTGGGTCCGGCACAGGGCAGCCCCTGCCAAAGGCCAAGTGTTACCATTCCTCACATTCTAATACTTATTTCCTAGCTGACTAAAACGGTTTGTAGTACTCTGTTTATGAAACCAGATCACAGCTGTAACACTCATGTTTTCTGTGATATTTTCATGGTAGTGTCTAGGCTGAAGTAACTTCAGTAAAATAGCAGTAACAGCTTTAAGAATGCTGTTTGTTGATCAGTCGCTAAGTTGCACCTGACGCTTTGTGAAACCGTGGACAGCAGCCCACCAGGCTCCTCTGTCCATGGGATTTCTCAGGCAAGAATGCTGAAATACTTAATTTAAGAATACTTTCAAATTAAGTGAATAAGATAAATACTAATGTTGCATGATTATAGATGAAGCAAGTTCAACAGAAAATTAAGACAGTATCGTTGCAAAGCAACCACTCTGAATAAATTAACCATCTTTAAAAAGTTATTACTGTTCGATCCAGAACACCTGGGCTCTTGCCCGTGACGCACGCAACGCCCACACCCATCCCACGCTCCTCTGGGAATCCTTGCTCCCTCTTCTCGGGGACCGTTGCCCAGTGCTCCCTCCGGATAGCTCTCACCACCCCGGGGTCTCACTGTCACCGAGAACACAGGTCGCTTCCTAATCAGCAGGAGCTGTTTCTGGAACACCTGTGTCCGAAGCCACTGAACATTCATGGAACTCCTGATCTGGCTGTATCTAGCCAACTTTATTTCTCGGGGTCCCCCCACACCCTAGGCCAACTGGCATTCCCGCGTGCCCCCTGAAAGGCAGGCCAGTGGAGCAGCCTGAGTCTGCAGCCCAGCTCTGTCCCTGAGGGCTCCAGTAAGCTGCTTGCATAAATCACACAAACATCACATATGCGAAAGTCTCCAGAAGAGAGGGTACGCGCTGGATGCGCCGGGGTGAAGCTCCGGGACAGGCAAGACTAGTGAATGCTAATGAAGGTCAGGAGAGCGGTTACCTTGGGGTTGAGGCCACGGCGATGGCTAGCCTGTTTCTTGATTTGAGTGCTGGTTACAGAGCCATTTGGTTGGCAAAAATTCACTGAACTGTACAATATGTGTGCACATTTCTAGATGTATATTTCAATAATGTTTGCCCCCCAAAAAGAAAAGCAATGAATGACAATCTGTGCCTCAGTTTCACTATCTGTAAAATGGGCGATACTAGGGAGGTACCCAGACCTACTGGAGAGGCCTCTGCCAGTGCAGCTCCTCCTTCGCCTTCCTGTCCTAAATTCTCCCTGCCTCACCTGGAGGTCGTGAACTAGCTGCCCATCCTGAGGTCAGCTCTAGGGCTTTATTTAAGATGAAGGATTAAGTTTTGGAGACTGGCTGCAGAGCAATGTAAACATACTTAGCACCATGAAACTACACACTTTAGGACAGTTAAGATTTGTAAGACAAATTTCACACTGCATTTTGCCACAATCAGGGAGGGGCTAGGATGAACTATAAGGAAATACTCTAATTCTGAAGATCCATTCTTAATGCCCCAGAGGTAAAGACTGGAGGGGAAGGTACCAGGCTGTACCCCAGGGCTTCTATGTTTCAAAACTCTTGCCTTAAGGCATGGGAAAACGAATTAACAGCCATAGCTGTTCAAAGAAAAAACAGGGTATACATTTTTATGTCTTTGGAAAAGTACGTTGAAATAGGCGGGGATTTAGACAGAGAGCAGGAAACAGAGTCACAGACAAACAGCATTTACTGTTCTGGGGAGCAGAAATCCTGATGATTTTCTATTTTTCAACACTTCGAATATTTTACGCTCGTATTTCTTGATTATAAAACTACATGTAAGTAACTAGCCCTCTGTGCTTCAGGGTCTAGCTCCTCCCCTTTTTGGCCCAGTTTTGCTTTTGTTTTCACTCTGTGGGCTCCTGCGTCTCTAAGAGGCACCACTGCCGCTCTCCTCCACGTGGAAGCAGCTTCTGCCCTTTTCCTGCTGAGCTGAACGCCAGGCCCGGGATCCTTCCCAACACAGTGTCCAGGGCAGGGCCACCCAAGCACACACACCGACGCCGCTGGTTACACTCGCCCTCCCTGAGGCTGCCCTCGCCCCCTGGCGTGAGTGCAGGACGGGGCGCTGACGCGTACCCACGTTCCCACGTCTCGCTTCTCAGCAGAGGTGGCGGGAGACTCCACAGCCACACCTGTGTGGACCACCTCTCCAGTGATACCACCGCTCTCACTCTCAACTCTGTTCCAAATCCAGACCAGGTACCTCTTTTCAAGCCAAGGAACTGCCCAGCACAGGTTCCTCTAGAGCCTGACACAAGGGGCTTCCGCCGATGGTTAATACTGACATCAGCCCCCATTCCAGAGTCCAGGCACTCCGAGGGGATGCACCTCTGCCCACGTGCAAGACGGCGACTTCGGCAATAAGGATGGGGGGCGCTTCCAAGTGCCTTTGGTTGTCACCTTGCAAAGGGGCTCCAGGAACCAGCCATTTCACAGAACGGGGCCTCTCCTGGGTGCAGTGTGAAAGGAACTAACAATTTACTTGAGTGCAAACATTCGACACTGCTCTGCAGACCCTGGGGTTGGGTGGGGGTGCTCTGAATCCCGGCCCACAAGTTTGTCCTGCACAGGGACCCTGTGGGCCCAGAAGGGCCCGGGACGCTGCAGACACGCGGCCCCTCGTCACTGAGGCTCTCTGCGCCCTCGGATGGCACGACTCTGGGGGAAGAGCCGGATGGACCTGGAGTGCCCACAGCTCACAGGAACGTTCGAGAGCGTGACTTCTTATCACTGTAAGAGCCCATCAGCCCCTTTAGAATGTGGGGCCGCCTCAATAACGTACTGGCTTGAGGAGGGGGAGGTGGACGTCAGGGTCAAACTGGCCGCTGGGAGTATCCTTTAGCATCAAGGACACGCATTTATCACGAAATCTGCCCAGAGGTGGAAGGTCTGAGAACTACCTTACTTCTTAAAGAAGTAAGAATGTACGTTACAGAAAGTCAATTACACCAATGGGAATAAAAATAACTGTACTATTATTAATAGATTAAGGGCTTTTGTGTGCCAGGCATGGTGCTATGAAATTCACATCTGCTCTCATTCTTGTTAGTAACTTTACATAGCAGATACTTATGGCTAGTTCCACTTAGGGGAGACAGAACTTACTAAGGCTGCAGGAGAAAAAAACAACACCTCAGTGATATACTGTGAGTAACAGTGACGATAATTTAAGAAGCACAGGAAGGCATCATGAGACAAGGCCGACGAGGAGGTTAAATACCCTGGAAATAATACACACATGAGATTCGGAGCTTCCGATCAGCTGGGACATTCTGGGGAAGTTACTTGACCTCTTCACGCCTTAGTTCCTTCATCTTTAAAAAACGAAGGTGTTTAATTTCACAATACTATGAACCTACAATTAACAAAACAGCACAGCGCTGGAGCGAGGACAGTAAGTCAGCAGGAACTAACAGAAGGCTGAAAAGAGACTCGAGCACATACGTGAAATGGTCAGTATATGGTATAGTGATGTTTTACAGTAGCGGATAAGGGAACATTTTTCAGCGAATAATACTAGACACTCAGTGATCTATCTGGAACAGCACTATGCCATGCCTCACACCAAAAGTTAATTCTAGGTCAATTTTACAGTTATATGTTAGGGAAAAAAATGGGGAATGTCTGCTCAATCTTGAAATCCGGAAGAACTTTGATAAACCACTAAGACAAGTCATTAACAAGCCATGAATACAGGCTCTGAGATCCAACCACCAAAAAATGTGAAGCGTCTATACATCAATAAATACCTCATATGAAATTAAGAAGCCAGAGGAAACGTAGAAAAAGCTAACAACTGTTACCTATTCGATTTGAAAAAAATTAGTGATTCTTCTATATTAAAAATGAAAACCCTTAAAACAGCTTTTCTTATTTAAAAAAAGGCATATTCTCCAATTACAAATAAAATATATAAGAATCTAAACTGCACAAAAGAAATGCAGATAACTGATGAACTCACGGAGTGAGGGGAGAGAATGAGGTTCAAGGTGGCCAGTCTTCACGGAAGGCGCCGTGTGAGGTTCACGCTCCTTCAAAGAGTTCAGAGTTCACTATAATCAGGCATGTGTGGCCTGGCCTGTGTGGTCAAAAGGGTGCATTCCTGAAAGTCCTGGCCACGAGACACAGCTGACCGCAGGCTGCCCGGGACGTGCCCAGGTGCAGGAACCCTGACAGAGACAGGAGCCCCAGCCCCAGCCTGGTGCGGACATGCAGGCCCACGAAACGGGGGCTCTGGAGTTGTGAAAAGAGCTTCCACGGGGCCCCTCTTCTGCTCTGCCTGGAATCAGACAGGGGGACAAGGGGAGAGGAAAATGCTAGTCTCCAGGATGTTCCCCTCCCTCTGGCTGCCAGAGGACACCCGAGATGCTCACGGTCGATGGGCAGGGGCAGAACGAAGGGGGTCTCCTTGCCGTCAGACTAGTGCTCCTCTGCTGTCCTGCACACACGCAGCCCCTGCTCAGCCTCTGCGAAGACTTCAGCGGCAGCCCCTCGATTTTAAAGGTAAAGCACGGAAAGATAACATAAATACTGTCACTCAGCGAGTGTCTATAGTTTCAGAACGCCAACCACGTACCTAGTAGGCTGACTTCACTCCAGTGAGTAAAGTGAGGCTCTGCGAAGTCAAATTGATTCATTCATTCATTCACTTAAAAGGTATTTATCCAGCACCGACAGGCACAGAGCCCTGTTCTAAATGCTGGGAATACAGCAGTTGGGAGGGAGGGAAAGGAGAGGAGATAAAATTCTTGCCTTTCTAGCAGGAGGAGAAAATAAACAAAATAACAAACACATAGTCTGTTAGATTATGGTAGGTGCTAAGGAGAAAGAATAAGGTGGAGAACGAAAAATAAAACAAAACATTGCGGTGGTGGGGTGGGGTGTCAACATTTCAGATGGGTAGCCAAGGAAACTTGACTAGGCGACTTCCGAGGAAAGAGCAAAAGGAAGTGAGGCCGTGGGCGGTGTGGCTACTTAGGCAAAGATGCAGACTGAAGGCCTAGCCGGGGCAGAGGCCTCCAGGGGCATTGCGGGCATGTCCCAGGAGGCAGCCCAGGTCGGTCCCAGGGTGAGCGACGAGGTGAGCTCACAGGCCATGCTGCCTCTGCTGGCTGTCCGGGAGGTCGTGTGGCGTGCCCAAGGTTGCACGGCTAATCATTGAGAGACCAAACAGACGCTGATGGCACTCTGAGAAGGGGGCTTGGAGCCCCGTGTGGGTCACCCTGCCTCCACCCTCCTTCAGGGGCCGGTGGCCAGAAGCCCAGGGCCCTGTCGATGTTCCCCTCGCCCACCTCGTGGCACGGGGTCCCAGAGCATTGCCTCCCGCTCGCATGCATGCAATCGCAACACTCTTCTCCTAAGCGCACATCTCAGCGTGAACACCCTGTGTTTGTCTTCTCTGCCATCCAATTATGAAGTTGTCCGCAGTTAACAGGAAGACAGGTGGGGCAGGGCAGACTCTTGAGTCTGGAGACGGCAGTTTAGCAGCCAGCTCGCACATGTGTGAGGTGCATGACCTCGGATCCTAACTTCCTTAGCTGTCCTGGCTTCAGTCTCCTCATCTGTGAAGTGGACCTCACCAGGTTACTCTGAAAACCAGGGACACGGTAAGGAAAGCACCCACTGCTGTGCCTGACAGCGTCAGAGAGCCAGGAAATGGAAGCTATCAAATCACAGTAGGGTTCTGGAACTACTTTGCAGTGCAACTGTTTCCTTGTAGAGGACAAACCAGACCCACGTAAGCAAATTTATGAGCCATTTCTAAATACAAATGGCAACAGAGGTGAGATAATCAACAACTAGCCCCAACCAGTAATTTTCTACAGAAATGAATGTTTCTTCGTCAATAATCTGTTGGCTTTTTTTTTCTTTCCTGGCTATGGCAAGGTTTGAATCAGCTGGTTTGGGAAAAGCCACAGCGTGGTTTGACCTTTTGAAATCAGCTAGCCTGTAAGGAGAGGGAGCAATTCTTGAACCCAGTGAACTCAGTTCTCCAAGCAAAGGTCGGACAGCGAACCCGAGCCTGACTGGATCTGCAAAGGCCCTGCCTCCAAATAAGGTCACGCTCCCAGGTACCGGAGGCAAGGACTTGAACAGACCTGCTTCGGGGACACAGTTCAACCCACAGCAGTGACGACGGTATTGGCGTAAGCTGACCTCAGCCAGCGGTGAACATCCCAAGTTCAGCAGTGGAAGGGGTGCGAGCTGTCGGCGGGTAAAGGTGCTGGGTGTCAGGTTCGGCCTTCCCCATTATTAACCCTGAGATGTCAGGATAACACGTTTACTGCAGGGGTGTACTGCTAAACAAGCTGACGGATGGAAAGGTGGGCCAGCATACAGTCCCACCTAGAACTGCCGCCCTCGGTGGTGACAGGAGGAGGCTCCCGGCTCCATCGCCGGTGACGCTGACATCCCGCCATGGACACAGGTGTCTAGGGGGTAGCAGCCACACAGGCCCGGCTCTCCCCGAGCCGTGGGAGGGGGGGCGGGGCGGGAGAGGCTCTGCTCTGCTTCCCGGGGAGGGAGGCTTTTGTGAGCGGGAGACACACGAGGATGGATTGTCTGGGTGTCAGCGGTAGAGGGTGCGGCTGGGGGAGTTGCTGAGTCAGACGGGCTGCACCCATCCCACAAGAGAGGAATGCTCCCACCCAGAGAGATCTGTTTGACTTCAGAAAAGTGCAGGTCCCAGTGATACTCACTGAACTCCCCACCGCCCGCTCAGCAGACGGGAGGACGGGTAACAGGACACCTGGCAAGGCCCCTGGGGGGTGCCCCTGTCGCTGCGATGTTCCCCCTAGAGCAGGGCCCTGCTCACCTTGTATTTGCCTGGGACGAGGTGTCATCAGAATCCCCCTAGAAAGAGGCTCGAAAGGCAGAACACGCAGGTCCTGGGCAAGAATGTATCAGGAGCAGCGAGGCTCCTTGATCCTAAAGGAGGCGAACTTCCCCCTGAACTTGAGTGGGACCACAATCGACCTACCAAGAACACAGGATGGAAGAGGGACTCTCTAAGAATGTTTCCAGGTAATGGTGATGACCTCACCATCCATTAAGGCTAGGCCAAAAAGTCCTGCCCGGCCCCTCTTCACCCAGGCCCTTGCACAAGGGCTTTCGGGTGAGTCCACACTTTACCAGCGTGTCAGGTTCCTGAGGATGCTGCAATGCATGAGTATACCTCCGTGCGTTCAAACAACACAAACGTGTCCTCTGACAGGTCTGGAGGTCAGAAGTCCCAAACAGGTCTCACGGGGCCAAAAACCACGGTGTGGCAGGGCTGCGGTCCTTCCCGAGGCCCGAGCGGAGAGACTGCTTCCTGGCCTTCCTGGCCTCTCGAGGTGCCCCGTCCCCAGTCTTGGGGCCCCTCCAACCATCATCAAAGCTGGCAGCAGCACCCCCTCACCTGTGCTCTGTCCCCACAGTCTCCTCCTCTGACCTGTCTCTCCTGCTTCCCCTTCTCCTAAGGGACCCCTGTGGCTGCAGGGAGCCCATCTGGGTAACCCAGGACAATTTCCCATCGCAAGATCCTTGACTCGATCACATCTCAGCGGCCCTCGTGCCGTGGCAGGTCACACAGTCACAGTTCTGGGGGTTAGGATGCGACATCCTTGGGGGAGAGGGCACTGGTCTGTCCTACCACCCCATGGGAAAGCTGCCCCAGCAACCCTGGGGACCATCAGGTCCCGACTAACCTGCTTGTGACCCTGTCAGAGCTCTGTCTACCACCTGACCTCAAAAGGGGTGACCGAGGTCCACTCCGGGCCCCAGGCTCTGTCCCTCCACCAGGGAAGCCAGATGCCCACTCTCTCCATCGCCCTGCCTCCCTGGGCCCATCCCAAGACACTGTGAAGACGAAGCTTCAACCCCGTGACCTCCAGGGAGCTCTTCCTGGGGCCGCTTACCTGGCTGCCACACCCTGTTTCTTCCCTCTTCCTGACCCACCATGCACGTCACACTCTTCCAACAGGAGTGTACCCCCCGTGGTACTGGGGGGACCACGGTCCATTCATCTGGGTCGGGCCCGAGGCCTGTCTTGCAAAGGATATCCAGTCAGTGCTGGGTGGCGGCATGGATGGGCAGATGGGATGGATGGACAGGCAGACAGATGCAAGGATGGAGGGAGGGAGACTGTGGCCACGCCTGGCACAAAAGTACACACTCAATAAACACTTGTCGAGAGAAAGCCAGGAGGCAGGGAGAAAGAGAGGAAAAGGAAGTGAAGTGGGGGCACCATCCATGTTGGGAGAATGCAGCTACGCAGCAGCCAACGTGAGGAAGAAACTCAAGACAGGGGCATCTCCGGTGCCGCGTTCAAGAGCTCCCTGGTGAGCGGACACACGGTCAGCTAGAACCTGCCAAAGGTCCACCAACTGGTCTAAGCTCCGTGCTGACTCCTAAGCACACTTCTCTGGGAACCAGTGTGGGTGTCCGGACCTCCTCTGGGCCAGAAACCAGCTCGGGGTCCACCCCCACCGCCCCGTGCCACCGCAGCTCGATGCACAGGCGCAGTTCTAAGGTGCCTTCGCCTCACTCGGGCCCCACCCGTCTACATCCAGCTTTATTAAATGCTACCCAGGACCTGCCGGTGTCTTGTGGGGGTGGGGGTGGGGGGGGTGGATCACAGGACTAGGGCAGCCTGGGCCCTGTCCACTCCCAATGGAGAACTGCATCTTCACCTCAAGGCCAGGCATGCACCAGTTTCAACCACTTGCCTTAAAAAGACCATTTTTCCGTGAAGTTGCCGCATGAGTATGAATGGTGTTTTTCCGGGATTTTACTATGAAAAATTTCAAACATAAAGAAAAGCTGCATACTGCTCTACACCCGTGAGAATGGCGAGAATTTTGAAGACTCACAGTAATGAACATGGGCATGGAGGTGAAGCAACTGGAAACTTCATACACTGCTCCTAGGAGGATAAGCTGGTACAACCACTGTGGAAAACAGCTTGGCATCACCTACAAAGGCTGACTCTATACATACCCTGTATGCTCATTCCCAACTCTAAGCCAACAGAACGTCACGCACAAATCCCCAGGCGGCATGTGCAAGCGTTCCTGAGGATGGACACAACCCAATGCCCACCGCTAGTAGAATGGTACAGTCGTAAGCTGAAACACAATCTGGCAACAAAAACGAACATCTCACAAGGGAACCCGATCACACTGAAATATGGTTGTCAAGATACTCCTTACGACCTGTGGTAGAGCAACAGGAAAAGAAAACGTCTTACCGCATCACATAACAAGCTCTAGCCAAGGGTCTGATAACTACCGTGACTCTGGAGTAGCGACAAAGGTAACAATATTCCAAGATGGTCTATAACGCCGGAACGGGCCTGGAAAGCTTCCGGGCCGTCCACTAGGGGCCGGGGCCGGGTCCCGGTCACGGCTCACAGTACCGCCAGCGGGCATCCTGGACGGAAACGCTGTGTGTCAGTTACAGGCCAGTGACAGCAAAGCTGCCGTTGTTTTTTCACGTCCAGGGTCACAGATACCCTGAATTCTATCCATGGGCCTGAGGATAAGAACTGGAAACTGGGGGTTTTCTTTCTGTCCCCTTTACTCTATTCCTGGTGATAAAATGCTCCCTGAACCTACGTGTATATACGAATAAGGGAGGGTCTCAGATACCTGCACACGAGCATGCACAGCGGAGCTGCTTCCATCAGCAGAAAGGTGCAAACAACCCACAAGTCCACGATGGATGAATGGATGGACACACTGTGGTGTGCGCACACACACAAATATTATTCAGCCTTAGAAAGGAAATTCTGACGTGTTACAACATGGGTGAAGCTTGAGAATTTTATGCTAAGTGACGTAAGACAGACACAAAAATACAAATACTGTTTGATTCCACTCATGGGAGGGGCCTAGGCTACACAGATTCATAGAGACCGAGAGGAAAACGCGGTCACAGGGACCTGGGGCAGGGAGCATGCGAAGTCAGGGTATACTGGAGACAGAGCTTCTGTACCAGAAGATGCAAGTCAGGCTCCGGAGACGGATGGTAGCAATGGTTCCACAACAAGGGGAAGGTACTTAACACCACTGAACTGCACGCTTACAAACGGCTAAAATGGTAAGCTTTGTGCCATGTATATTTGACCACGATCATTTGTGGCTCAGCTAGTAAAGAATCCGCCTGCAATGCAGGAGACCTGGGTTCAATCCCTGGGTTGGAAAGATCCCCTGGAGAAGGGAACGGCTACCCACTCCAGTATTCTGGCCTGGAGAATCCCATGGACTGTATAGTCCATGGGGTCGCAAAGAGTTGGACACGACTGAGCGACTTTCACTTTCATAAATAAGTAAGTAAACTCCCTGCAGAACACGGAAGGCACTGGCTTTCTGAGGACAGGAACCGCCTCCCCATGGCTGGGGGCCAGCTGCCACACACGCCTGGGCTTGCGAGCTGCTGGGCCACCATGGGCAGGCTGCTTCACCTCTCCGGTCTCAGTTTCCACCTCCACGGGGGGCTGCAGGCACAAGGGCAGCTGTGGCGCGTCAGGCATGGGTGCCATGCCAGCAGGGCGGCGGGCCCGCTGTCGTGCGGAGACTTCCGTGACCCCGCGGGGTTATGAGCACCGTGCCTACCCCAACAGGGGACTTAGCTGACTTGCCCAAGGTTGCCGGCAAGGCCGGGCTGACAGAGGAGCCCAAGTCCGACCTGTGGTTATCTGCCTGCTGCTTGTTTATCGTCTCTCCCACTGGGCAACAGGCTCCAGCGCGACAGACCCTGAGTCTGTTCCGTTGGCCACACGGTCCCCAGGGCCGCACACAGGAGGCTCAGTAAATACCTGCCCGGCGACAGGAAGAATCCAGTTCTGTCTGGTCCCAAAACTGGCTTCCCTATAAAGAGCGGGATGGTGGCGGCCACAGGGCCGGGGCGCTCCGGTCTCCGTGCGGAGCTGCGATTGCTGCTATTATTGCTCAGTCGCCCAGTCGTGTCTGACTCTTTGCGACCCCCTGGACTACAACACACCCTTCACTACCTCCTGGAGTTTGCTCAAACTCATGTCCATTGAGTCGGTGATGCCATCCAATCATCTCATCCTATGTCGTCCCCTTCTCCTCCCACCTTCAATCTTTCCCAGCATCAAGGTCTTTTCCAATGAGCCAACTCTTCTCATAAGGTGGCCAAAGTATTAGAGTTTCAGCATTGGAGTTTCAGTTTCCAATGAACACCCAGGACTGATCTCCTTTAGGATGGACTGGTTTGATCTCCTTGCAGTCCAAGGGACTCTCAAGAGTCTTCTCCAACACCACAGTTCAAAAGCATCAATTCTTCGGCGCTCAGCTTTCTTCACAGTCCAACTCTCACATCCATACATGACCACTGGAAAAACCATAGCCTTGACTAGATGGACCTTTGTTGGCAAAGTGATGTCTCTGCTTTTTAATATGCTATGATACCCTCCAGCAGAGGTGGGGCCGGAGGCAGCCGCAGTGAGAGGGACAGAAAAGAAAAAAAATACACCTGTGTGCCTTCTGGGGGCCGCACCCGGCCACACACTGTGGCACAGCCCAGGCGCAGCTGGCGAGGACACCGGTGACCCAGGCCGCGGCCCACGTGCTGCTGCCAGCTCACATGGGGGATGCTGACGGTTCAAGGGGTCCTGGCGCTGAGAGAGACGGGGCACAAGCTCAGCCCTATGGCCATGCTCCCTGGATGAGGAGGCTGCGCCTGAGCAAGCAGCTCAGGGGTCCCCAACAGTGACTCAGCACAAGAGGCAGCTCAGGGCGCCCAGCGGCCCAGGGACCCCAGTCTGCCTCTGCCACCCCGATGCCGAGGGCACCCGACTGGGAACGAGGGTGGTCGGGGAGGCGGGCAGTGGGCCCCCACCACCGAGAGCACGTCAGCGGGTTTCCTGTGCAGACGGCGTTCTGGGCCACAGGGCTCTGTGGGGGAGTGGAGTGGGTGGCAGTGACCTAAATCAGGCCAGGGCAGCTGGGCTGGGTGACTCGGGGACCTGGGTTCCTCGCCGCTGGGCCGGGCGCCAGGCAGGCGTGAGGTGTGAGAGGGACACCCTGCCTTTGGAGTCCCACCAAGATGGGCGCTATTCAGGGGCTCATGCAGCCCACTTTGTAGCCAGGTGACCGTGGGTGAAAACAGTAAAATGGGGTGAATCTGCACAAGAGGGCAGGCGCAAGGCCCCTGCACAGCAGGGAAAATGAAGAACTGAACAGGAGCCAACAGCTGCAGACCCCAAACCCAGGAGCAGATGGTGCAGAGGGGAAAAGGCAAGCTGTAGGCACGTTTTAAGAGAACACATGAAGCAACGCTACACATTGTCTACTGTTCCTTACGGCGACGGAAGTGTGCGAAAGTGCTTAAAATCCTATGGAAAGATCTACACCAGACATACAATAAAGGGTACCTGGAGGCGGGTGCTGAGCCAGAGGTCAAGGTAATTAATTACCACTTTTCCAGGGATGTTTTATTCCTTTTACTTATATCAAAGAGGATATAGAATATAAACAGGGGTCAGTCTGGGTAATAGAAATGCGGTTTTTACTATTAGTCCTTGACGCTCTTTGTTTGATTACTGGCTAATCTGAAAGTCATCCAGGTATCAGTATATGGTCAAGTAATGAATCTTCTTGATTGCATGTGTCCTAAATTGTATTTTTCTTTTTAATTCTCAAAATTCAAAAAGAAGAGGTCTCCCAGAGCACAGAGTGCTCCTTAAAAGTGCTCACTAGACTGCAGTCCTCCCAATAAGAACCCAGAGCTGGGGCGGACGGCACGCCTCTGACCTCTGGAAGAGCTCGGGGTGTCCAGCGGCGGAGGCAGCCTCGCCGAGCCCCCCAGCCCACTGCCTGTGGTCCAGGGGTGCCCACCCGGATGGCACCTCTACTAGCAGGGTCCCCTCCGCCAATCACGCTCCAGCAGACCCGGTGACGGCACCGGCCACCAATCGGAGCGCTGGCCGGCGTGAGCAAAGAGTGTGCCACGCCGGGCTGACAGGCTGTCAGCTGGAGGCAGAGACGCTTGCTTCCTCTCGGGGAGCCTTCATCAAGGTGCCTGTGCAATTTATGGACGCACTGCCCAGCACCGAGACCGGCGGCCCCCGTGCCTGCCCACGCTGAGCTCCCAACTTTCAGATTTCCTCTTGTATCCTAACGGTGCCCCTTGAATCCTGCTTACTCACTCTGCCTCCCTCATCCCCAGATAAAAAAGAGGTGACACCCCGCGAGCTATGTCTGTGTCATCCGTTCATCCTTCTATGGAGAAATCCTAGCTGCAAGATTCAGACGCCAGAGGGGGAGAGAAATACTCAGGATACTGTCTTCCTTTCCCTGGGGCTCAACAACCCAAGCGACCCCCACAATGTGGCCGTGCTGAAACCTGAATGCAAGGTGCCGAGTCAGTTTTCCAAACCGTCTAGTTTCTCCTAAAAACCAAGGCAAACTCGGATGGGAAATAATTCACTGCAGGGAGCCACCAGGAGGAGCTTATGAGTTCCCCCACAGGCCCCACCTGCTATGCTCCAGGTGAGCATAAAGCCCCCTCCGCAGCGGAAGGGTCCCAGACACTCAGCACCCTCCCCTTCTGGAAGCAGAAACACCCCAGCACGACCCTGTCTTTCCAAGAAGCAGCAGTGGCGTTTCAGGGAGGCGGTGCCCTCAACAGCAACCATTCTGCAGAGCAGAGCGGCAGTGGGGGCAGTTCGTGCTGTGCTGCTCAGGGGGGCGGCGAACGCAGAGCCACCGGATAACTAAAACCTCTGCTGTCTTCCTGCCACTGCCGACCATCACCATAGGAACCACATCCTGCTGCTACCATGGCAACCGCACAGTACCATCCACTCAGCAAGCAATGATGCAGAGGCCACTCAGGAAAGCTTGCTTGCAAAAGGCCTTGGGGCTGACAGGGTCCTGCGGTCCACAGTCACGGGGACCAGGAAGCGGCAGAAGCCTTCTGAAATGACTAGCCTGGGAGTTAAAAGCCCTCCTCCTGCTCCTCAGGAACTAATGTACCCCCCCAAATTAAATCCTTTCTAAAGTACCTTCCTGTCCCTGAGCTGCAGAAATTTCCAGAGCAAAACACCTGAGATAGGAACTTCACAGGTGCCTCTCTCCACATCTGGCCACGGCTCAAATGGAGACAACAGCAAGCCGTGAGACCACGGGGCTTCCACAGTAAGACCACAAGCTCCCTGTGGCAGCCTCTACAGCAGACCAGGAGCAGGCAGAGGCCCTTTCAAAAGCAGCATGTGATTTCCTCCTCACAACTCTGCTCATCAACTGAATGTCCCATTTCCTACCCACATTTTACAGAGGAACGAGGCTCAGAGAGGGTCAGGGACCTGCATATGGTCACACGGCACACTAGGCAGGGCTGTCTGGATCTGACTCTCCGGCCCTGAGAGAGTCTGCTCACCTTTACCACCTCCAATGCTGTGCTCAATGAATCGGGCCCTACTTAAGAACAGCAGCTAGTGGATGAATTTTAGTAAGTGTTATCTTCAGTAAGCATTCACACAGCGATTGCTTACTTTGTGTGAGGCCTTGTGTGAGGTACTTTGCATGGGGCAGCGTATGAGTCCATGAGGCAGAAGCCACTGCAGAAGAGGAATGTGAGGCACAGAGAGGTGGGGGTGCGTCTGAGGGCTGCAGACAGCAAGCAAGAGGGAGGCCTGGGGTTCAAACTCGACTCCAGAGCCTGGGCCCTCAGCCAGCCGCTTCCCGACTACGCCAGCAGGTGAAACGCAAGCACGGATCCAGCCACCCAGCCACCCTCCCAAGGTCCCCACGCTCCGGCCTGCACCTGTCACCCCACGGCACGGGTGAGAAGACCCTGCCTGGCCTCACAGGAGCATGTGGGTCACGGCCCATGGCTGGGTGCCTGGCGCCCCTCCACGCACCCTAATAACGGCCCACCCCAGGGAGTCACGGCTTCAACGCTCCCTCTTCATCCCGAGGCAACAATTTCAGAAGCCACCTCCCGTTCACTGCAGTCCAGGGAGACAGAGCCCCCAAGGCCGAGGGCATGAAGGGAGGAAATGAGAGTCTAGTCAGTCCCTGTAGCTCACAAAGGTTATTTCCACGCTGCATAGATTGGGTACAGCTGTATGACACTGCCTTATGATAAGGTAAGAGTGGCTGAATGCCGGCAGTTGCATAAGGTTTGTCTCAGTACCTGGGCCTCCCACACACCCACTTTACAGATGAGGAAACTGAGGCTCCGTGAGGTTACTTGACCTGTCTTAAGAAGTCACTGAGATGGGGAGCAGGGGCTCCAGAACTGGAGCCAGGTCTGTCTGGTCTCAAAGTCCTTTCCCTCCAACAAGCCCTGCTGTCTCCCCCAAGGGCCCCAGGGGCTGGGAAGCCAGGCGAGGGTGGGGCTGAGTGGGGAAACAGGCCAGAGGAACCGACTGCTGCGCTGCGTGAGATCTGACGCGGGGGCCAGGGGCGAGGACCTTCTCCAGGGACCCAGCTCACTCTCAAATGGACGCAGCTGAGACCAGCAATTATAGGGATTTCATCTCACTTTTTAAATCAGTACCAACAGACACAGAACACGGGAAAAGACCCTGATGCTGGGAAAGAGTGAAGGCAGGAGGCGAAAGGGGCAACAGAGGGCGAGATGGTTGGATGGCATCACCGGCTCAATGCACACGAGTTTGAGCAAGCTCCAGGAGATGGTAAAGGACAAGGAAGCCTGGCATGCTGCAGTCCGTGGGGTCACAGAGTCGCACACAACTGAGCAACTGAACCACAACACAGGAAGCAGGCAGACAGTTACTTAGTCGCTAAGAGCCCAGCTGGCCAAGTGAGTAAGGGAGGGTGCTAACGCCCACTGCACACACTGGCTGAGAACTAAACGTCATGCTGGGAGCCGCGAGCCCAGCACCGCGCCTGGGATGCGGGTGGGGCTCCAAACCCGTACTTCTGCTGTGCACGGCTGGCCTCTGGACCGCCCGCCAAGCTGGACGGGTGCGGCCCAGCCTGCTCCCCTGGGGGACTTTGGGAGGAAGCCTTTCCCAAGCCTGCGCCCTCCTCTTTCCCTGAAAGGCCCAGGCATTTCCTGTACTCCATCCACCACGAGAAAGCCCCTGTTTTCATTCACGACCCTGACACCTCTCTCTGCTTCCCCAAGTCCATGGTGTCAAAGGTCCAGAGGACACACAGTGGGCCAGAGCAATGGAGTCCTTCGCAGATGGATGGTCATGGTTTCAAAAATGACCCCAGATTTCTCTGTGCTTAGCGACCTTCTGACCAAAGAGAGAGCCAGACAGGAAATGGAAGGGAGAAGATCCACTGAGTTTAGCCACGGGAGTTTCCAAGGTGACTCAGGAGACAGCATCCCGTCCACTGCAGCCTTCCAGAGCGTGGCGCGTCCTCTGAGAGCGGCATCACCCGTTCCGCCTCCACTGCCACAGCGTGCGATTGTGTGCACACGTGTGCACACACACACACACAGAGACACACACGCACACAGACACACAAACACACACACAGAGACACACAACACATGCGCGCGCGCACACTCAGAGCTAACCACGGCGCAGTGAGGGGAGGAGACATTCGAAGCCAATGTTTTTCATTTACTTTGCCGGCAAAGAAATTCCACAGACCCACTGGCACCCATTTTCCCAGAAAATCCAACAATTACAAGAGGTTCCCATTGTTGTGGTGGGAGGTCAAGGTTGAACATGTATGTTTTAAGCCAAGTTTGCACCATGGCTGCACCTTCCAAGCCTCCAGGGAAGGTCTAACTAACTCCAAAATGGCATTCCCATAGGATAGGACTGTTCCCGACATATTCACAACAGAATCAAGGCTGTTCCATGCTTCTTCTGGAGAAAATGTTCCCAGGCTCCCTCCATTGTTTGTGGGGATACTCCAAGGACAAGATACACTAGCTTAAACGTGGGGCTGTCTTTTCCTTGACAGACCATTACTTATTTTACAGTTACGCAGCTGACAAGTGAATATGATGTCATCATAAAAACTCAAACAACCCAGAAATATGAAAAGCGAAAAACAACAAAGACAACTTTACCTGGATTCAATCCCACTGGCTTCCCCACAGATAATCCCCTTGGTCAGTGGGAGGTGCTTCCTTGGGAGTCTTTTTCTAGGCATTTATGTACATGTAAAAAAAAATCTTTTGTCTTATGCTTTGGTGTGACGACGGGTCTCACACAACAGCACGTGTTGGGCATCCTTCCACGGCCAGGCATTTTAGACGGTCCTCACTGCTCTTCACCATGCATCGCACGCCGCAGAACCAGCAGGCTGGCGGCTACTGAGTCCTGCGCGCGGCCTCTAGCTTTCACTCTGCTCCCTCATGCGTCCCCGGGCGTGTCTCTAGGCACGTGAAGGAGCTCTTCTTTGGAACAGACACCTAGATGGTCTGGTACCTGTCGCGGGCCCCTGGACTCAGCAGTGCACAGCCAGATCCGGGCCCAGCGTAAGCGCGGGGTGCCCGCCATCCCCGGGACACCCAGCCTGGGGAGGCAGGGCCAGCTTGCTCTAGGGAGGACTAGCGTGGGGTCCTGGTGAAGCTTCTGAGACAGAGGGGCAGAGGCCTGAGGGCTCTGCCAGGGACCAACTGGGTGGCTGTGGGCCACTCCGGGCCTTGCGCTGCAGCTCTAGGAAACAGGAAGGGCAGGATCTCCCTCCAGGGATGTTGGGAAATTCACTGAGATGGTGCCTCGTTCTCAGTGACCCTTGGGTGACCCATCTGCTGCACTTCCTGTTACTGAAGCAAAGGGCCCCGTTGTGGGACCACGGAAGCCACCTTGGACAGAAGGACAGGAGATATTTAAATGATTGAATGCCTTTGCGTAGAAATTGTTATTAGAAAGAGACGGTGGGGGAGACGTATTTTTATCGAGTTAGAGCAGAAATGTAAACTTCTGATGAGAAAAATTCAGTTCTTCTTTATTAGCCAGCACTGACCCAGCACAGACACGGGCCAGGTGTTACCCTAGGACTCTGCATCTATTGAGGCACTCAATCTTCACAGGCCTGAGAGCCAGGAAACATAATCATGCCCGTTTTACAGACGAGAAGACTAAGGCATTGTTGGAAATGTGCCAAACGAATTTTCCAAGAGACGTTTGGAAATGAACCCACGAGCTCACCATTTGTAAGAGGAGGTGCCAGAACTCGTTTGTGGGCACCCCAGAGCCCCTATGAATAAGCACCATGCTGACACTGACCATTACGGGGGCCCGCGATGTGCCAAGAACAACCAGAAGGGCTCCCCACTTTGTGGATAAAGAAGAGGAGGCTCGAGGAGGTGAAGCCACTGTCCGGGGTTACAGGCTCACACGTGGCCATGCAGCTTGGGGCCCACGCGGTCTCATTCCAGAGCTACTCGCTGGGCCTGAGGGCTCAGCCTTGCCGCCAAGTCCGGGCTGGGCTGCCCCTTCCGCTCTCCGCACACCATTTCCGGAGACTTCTCTGAGCCTCATCCGCTGGGGGTGGTCACACGCACCCCCTCCCCAGAGGGGAAGCTCCGTTGGTCCTCCTCGTTGCACGCCCTCCCTGGATTTAGCTGCATGGGCTGGAACACCTGCCCTCCAACACAATCCACCCTCAAATAGACCAGGAGTGTCACCGGATTCTAGCCTCTTGTCTAGTAAATACACAAAGTCATTCTCCATAAACAAACAGTATTTCCGTATCTCTGGACATCAGCAAAGCTGGCAGCAGCATCTTCCCTTTTTCATTTTCTTTTGTTTTTTAAACGAGCAGCAGCAACCAGGGCAGAAGCCCCGAGGCCCACTAGGGGCTCCGGTCACAGGGCCTTCCTGGTGCTCAGGACGGCGCTGGGCGCCGGGGACAAGCCCGGCCAGGGCAGGGGGAAGACAGCAGATGCTGACAGTGCTGCCCGCGGCGCTGGGCGCCGGGGACAAGCCCGGCCAGGGCAGGGGAGAGCAGACGCCGACAGTGCTGCCCGCGGCGCTGGGCGCCAGGGACAAGCCCGGCCAGGGCAGGGGGAGAGCAGACGCCGACAGTGCTGCCCGCGTGCCTGAGGCTGCGAGGCGGGCGGGTGGCCAAACCAGAGGCTCCCTGGAGGTGGGCGGCAGAAACCCACCCAGGAAGGAGCCCTGCTGCGGGGCAGGCACCAGCTCCAGCTCAGCCTGGCCCCCCAGAAGGCCGGGTCTCGGAAGCATCCAGGGCCGGCCCTCACCTCCTCTCGGGACCGCAGGGCAGGTGGCTCCCACGCCAGCAGCCTCAGTGTGACCCTGGAAGTTTCGCCCCTGCTTCCCGCGCGCCTGGCTCTGAGGTGTCCTGAGGCCGTGGGGAAGCGGGGGCCAGCTCTATTTTAGCGCTGGCCTCCCGGGAGGATCCCTGGGTGGAGAGGAGCCCAGCCAAGCCAGGTGGCGTGACGGATCGGCTTTCGGGCCCTTCATCCACCCGACAGCCGCTTCCGGAACACCTACTACGCATGGGGCCCGAGCCAGCGGGGCTGGCCTGGCTCGGCCACTCTGCCACCTGCCATGGCCTTGGCAGCGGGAACAGCAGGAAGGTGGCACCTCTGAATAGCCCGCTGGCAGGGAGCCCCCACCTCCCAGCCTGGGGCGCAGCGGAGAACGCGGGCAGGCCCCGCTCCACAGAAGACTCCTTCTGGAAGCAAGGAACTCTCTGTCCCGATGAAAAAAGGACAGAACTTAAGAGATTTGTTCACAAAAGGTCTAACTGAGGAACTCACCGGCCACGGGTGGGGGACGATCTGGGCATCAGAAAGAAGAGTAAACGACTACCCTGGATTCAAACACACCAAGTAAAAATTTAGATCCCTGAATTCATATTGACGGTAAAAAAAAATTTTTTTAAATAAGCCTTGAGAAAAGTGCTACAAGATCAGCTCATTGCTCTAAAACTTAGCAATAAAGGTGAAGGAAGACTAAAGCTTTTTTCCCTGCCTCCCCTTTGTAAACTGAACTTCGGTGCAAACAAGCAGTTGATGAAGTCCCCTTCAGAATAATTCCATCTAATAATCGAAGAAGGAAAGGTGAACTTCAGATAGCTTCGCTTTGCAACCCTGATTTAATACTGGACCCAGGCGTGGTCACTGATGACATCTAAAAACTTAGCAGGCCGGCGGTGGCTGCTGCATTAGAAGCGCGGGCGCAGGATGGACCAGAAAGTCGTGGGGTGAGCGTGGAACTTTCAGGGACTACAGGGCACTGAGGAACGGGTTCCCTGACACCGCGAGGAAGCAGTCAGCAAGGCTAGGAATACGGAAAATTCCACAAGCCACATGCCCTGATTCCAAAAGAGGTTTTAAAAACCCTTAAGAGACATACCAAGCAAACATGATGTACTAACCCATGTTTGGATTCTTACCGAACAAATCACGACCAAAATCATTTATGAGACAATTGGGGAAATGTGACTGAGCATTTGATATCAAGGAATTATTGTCAGTTTCTTAGGCATGAGAATGGTATTACATTTATACGTATCTTTTTTAAGATACCTTGTTTTTTTGGAGATACCTGTTTCGGTAAGATAAAATGGGGATTGCTTCCAGATAATTTCACGGTTGGAGAGGAGGGAAGTGGCGGCGGGGAGGGGTTACTGGACAAGACCGGCTCAGGGTTGGTGAAGCCAGTGATGGGCACACAGGGGGTCACTGTACTCTTCTCTGTTGTCAGTGTATGTTTTTAAGTTTCCCCCAAATATTGGTTTTCTTCTATTTCTTTTTTAATTAGGGGAAGAAAAAAAAAGATCCACGCATGTCAGGCTGATCTGGGGTAGGAGCAGAGAAGGGTGGCGTCGGCGTGCCGAGAGCCAGCCCAGGAACCACGTCTCCAGGACCGAGAGCCTAGCCCTGGCGCGGGCTGGTCACGGGACGGCACATGTCCCTTCAGCCAAGCCTCAGTTGACGCCCTGTTAAGTGGGGCTGATCGCCACAGTGCCTCCTCGGGAGCCTGCCATGAGGACTGAGCACAATAGCCCAAACGGAGGGCTTTCTCAGGCCCACAGCAACGTGCAGCAGCCACACCCCCAGCTTCCCCGTGTCGCCAGCACCCAGACGAGGTGGCTACGTGAGCACACTCCCACCTGAGCTCTCAGGGCCTCGCCCTGGGAGACGGAGCCCCAGACACGTGGTCTCTGCAGCTCCGGGCGGCCATGAGGAGCAAGCGTCTGCTGGTCCCCGGACGGCCCCTGAGAACCAGGAAGGCGGCAGGACACTGACGGCATCACCTAAGACCCACCAGGCGGGCTCCTGCCGAAGGACCCGTCAGAGAAGCAAGAGCATCCTCCCTGAGTGTGACGCCGACTGATCAGAGCACACTGCGTGTGCCAGCCAGACCCGGCCGAGAAGACGTTCCTCCAGGGCAAGACTTCCAGGTGGAGGCCCAGGCAGCCGGCCTCGTTGTAGAGAGGCGGGGAGGCCCTGCACCCTGTGCTCCCTACACACTTGTGCGCTGCAGCCCGTCTGGTCAGAGGAGACGGGGGACCGCGGCCTGGGGCCCGGGAGAGACCCGGCCACAGAGACAGGAGCACCCCAAGAGCAGGCTGGTCAGGCCGTGCCCTTGGGGGGCCCAGGCAAGGTTTGGGAGCTACCCCAAAATGTGTCCCCGCTCCACTCACGGGACAAGCTCTGTGTTGGGGCCACACTGGCCCAACCTACTCAGGATGACTGGAGGAAGATGGACAAATGCAAAGGCGGGAAAGACAGCCAGTCCACGACTCCCTGGGTGCCCCTATCATGACGGCCATTCCCGTTGAGTGCTGACGAGGCTCAAGTTCAGAGAAGCCGGAGGTGACGCAGGTAGGAAGCAGGGGAGCCTCTACTTCAAACCCAGTGACTATCCCCAAAGCCATGCTCCATCTGCTGCAGGCTGCTGGACCCGGGGGGCGGGCAGGGATGGAACCCCAAGAGCACGCGTGACCCTCACAGACTTGCAGAGCCCGCTCTTCACTGGGGCCTGGGGGCTCTTCTCCCTGAAGGTGATCTTTCTTTGAAAAACAGTAAGTCAATGATTTCCTTTCTCATCATGAAAGCTGCCACTCTCTGAATGAAGTGAAAAGAACCCCGGTTTGATGGAAAAGCTCACTAGGGTGTGTGAGGAGGGGCTTCGCTCCAAAAAAGAAAAGGGCTGTACCTCCCAAATATCCAAATTCCACTTCTTTGGAATGCACGTATCATGCGCTCAATTTTGCAAGCCACTGGCTGCAGGACCCGGGAGGCTGGCTCTGGACCAGGGCACGTGTTCTCCTAAGCATTTCCCGGCCCATGTGGCAGGGCTCACGGAGCACATGTCAGGCCCTGGCGCGCGGGGCCCGGCCCACCCATCCCGGCACCTGCCTCTTCCACGGGCTGCCCCAGGCCTCCACCGCAGTCCTGAGACCTTCCTCAGAGGCACCCTCTCCCGGCAGCAGCAATTTAGAAATTTGTATCAATATTCCAAAGGCACACAATCTTTGACCCAGCGACTCCACCTCTAGGAACTGATCCCAGAGATGAGCTTGAGTGTCTCAAAGATGTGTATACGTGGCTGATCACCACAGCAGCACGTGAAAGAGCAAGAGGCTGGAAACAAACCCATCGTGAGGGAAGGGTTCCATGAACCTGAATGGGAATCCTCTGCAACAGCACAGGGAGAAGGAGAAAGCCATACTGATCGGGAGCAATCCCTTGAGACTGCTCAGTACGGGGAGGGGGGTGACAACACAGGAACCGGGAGTGCGGGATTCCATCATCTGCTTAACAAAAAAGAAAATAAAAATATGCGTTCGTTTGCTTATGTGTACCTAGGCCACCTCTGGAGAAAGGATCGCTCTGTCCTTCAGAGACCCTCAAGGCTCGCCTGGTGTCCTGGGCAGCAAGAGGACCCCCAGGCACACTCCCAGCACTGCTGGCACTGTGGTTAGAAACCCTCCCTAGAACCTAGGCCTCCTGATTCTCCAAGAACCCCACATACAATGGGCAAACACTCAGTAACCCACATCCATTCTGCCTGGAAATCTCACTCGAGCCTTCGCTTCTAAGAAGACTTGTGAGTTTTGCATTGCACCCCACATCTGTGACTTCCTAGGTGACTCAGTGGTAAAGAATCCACCCGCCAAGGCAGGAGACATGGGTCAGGAAGATCCCCTGGAGGAGGGCATGGCAACCCACTCCAGAATTCTTGCCTGGAGAATCCCCATGGACAGAGGAGCCTGGTGGGCTACAGTCCATGGGTCACAGAGTCGGACACGACTGAGCGCACACACCATACCCACGCCTGCTCTAACAGTGCACTAATATTTTAAATGACTCCCTGGTTAAA
This sequence comes from Bos javanicus, assembly GCF_032452875.1. Lineage (NCBI taxonomy): Eukaryota > Metazoa > Chordata > Mammalia > Artiodactyla > Bovidae > Bos > Bos javanicus. Next base: position 8,315,175 of record NC_083885.1, on the reverse strand, counting down.
CTTCTCCCCTGCCCATTTAGTCTGCTACTAAAATGGATGCTTCCAGAAAGAGGTGCAATGTTAGAAACTACACACCGGTGAAATCATGTAACCTTTCCCCCTTCAAGTACAGATCAGCTAAGAGACTTAAGCTCTTCCCTCTGAATTGAGAAGTCAAGCAAGTGTGTGGGGAAGACCCACCAAGTTAGCCTATGGATTCTGGAACTCCTGATTCCTGGTGGGCTACACGTGTGCTGTGTGAGAGGAGTAGCTGGGAGCCCATCTTTAAAATCTGCAGAGCGCAGGCACCTGAGAACCCCAGAGCCAGGCCACAGGGCTGAGCCTCAGGGCACACTTAGAGACAAGCGTGAGCTACTGCAACTCCACTTGCTTAATAATCTTCACATTTGGAAAACCTCCCCTGCCCCTAACTAGTGTTCTTAAGCCATTACTAACTTTTATTTTCCTTTTATTTCCATTTCCATTTCCATAATTCCATTACACAAAGACAGTAAAAAAAAAAAAAATGTAAATGTCAATAAAAGGATCAGGATTCTCTGTGTAGAAAAAGTGGCTAAACTGAACCTAGGATCCAGGTCTCAAGAATAAACGTCAAGACTGTACTAGGCTTTCTCCCCGAAGGGCTGAAGAGTTAGTTCTCTGCGGAGCCCGTCTCTTTACTATCTTCTGAGACCCCCGCTCAGTCACTGGGACACCACTGAAACACTCGGACTGCGGGTCATCACAGCGGCTGGGATCCAACCCCAGTGCAGCCAGCCGTGAGACCCGGAGGACATGCCTTAACTTCTCCTCGCCTCGATCACCTCATCCACAAAATGAGGCGTCCAGGTCCCCTCTGTTACGGGTTGCCAGAGGATGAACTGAGACAATGTGTGCAAACTGCTCAGCCTGCTGACTGGCACAGAGGAAGCCCCAACAAAGGGTAGTTCGTACTATACCCGATCCACACCGCCCGCGTCTCAGCAAGGACAGCCCCGAGGTCTGGGGAGGGAAATTATCTCGGCCAGCATGTCAGAGCAGCTTCCTGACGCCGCTCACCACCTCTTCCCTCGCACGGGGTTGGCGGAAGTCGACAAGACTTTCAGTTCCCAAACCAAGAAAGCACTAAAGCTCCCCTGCAACATGCCCAGAACCCAAGAGGGCCCCGCGGATGCCCTGAGCTCACGAACCCCGCTGACTGAGGACCGGAGGGAGCACAGTCTGTGGGGCAGAACCCGCGGCCCCGAGGCTGCGTGAGACCGGCCGGCCCAGAGGACTGGGCGCCCCACACAGGAGCGGGAAGCAGGGAGGTCCCCAGACACGCAGGGCCCTTCCCTCACCTGGGCACAGAGTCAGACTCCACCCCCCGACCCCTCCTGAAACTGTAGGTGTGGCTGTGTGACTTGCTCCGGCCAGTGCAACGGGAACAGGGGTGTGCGTCACTTCACGCCCGTGTGCAAGTTGCCACATCTCTTGCCCTGCCTCTCCTGATGGTGGAGACGCACATTTAGATGGGGCCTCCGCCAGCCTGGGGCCCCGAGTATTCTAGAGGCACCTGCTGAGGTGCCTTGATGTTCAGCGCAAAGGAGAAATAAACTTCAGTTGCCTAAAGCTACCGGTGGGTGGGGCTGTTTGTTACTGGGGCATAACCTAGCCTAACTGGCTGATACAAGGAGTCAAAGACATTCGACAGCAGCACTTCTCAGCATACCTGGGAAGAGAGACCACTTTTCAGCTTTAATTTAAAATCTGCTGCAGACCGATACTTTTGGAAACACAACAAAAACATCATTCCAATGTTAAGTTAGAAAAGTGTCTGTGCTCTTACTCTCTGTACTTGCCTCCTCCTCGCAGAGCAGCAGATCCTGGGCCACCCTGCAAGTGGATCAAAAGGAAAGCAGGCTCAAGCCCCGGCTCCTGCTCTTTCTGATGATGGGGATACAATTTAACCTTTCCAAGTCTCAGGTCTCCATTTGCAAGGTAAGAATGTTCATGTGAGGACTTAAGGATGAAGCACGCAGACCACAACACCAGGTGCGAAGAAGGGCTCAGTATGCGTCACCTCCTCACGCACATCCGGCCCTGTCCCTAGGTGACACTCCCGTCACACGCAGGCCCAGGGACAGACTCAGGGGCTTAGGCAGGGCCGCAGGCTGCAAGCAGCCTCCCAGGACCAGGCAGCAGGCTGGGATGCAGAATTCACTTGCAGATGCCCTCCCTGAGATAAGGTGGTGAGACTGGCATCTAAGGGGGACTGGGCAGGCCTCCTGGGGGGTCCGCTAAGACCAGAGGATAAAAACTGCCGCCTCAGTGGGGCTGCCTTGGTGGTTCAGTGGTAAAGAATCCACCTGCCAATGCAGGAGACACGGGTCCGATTCCTGATCCAGGAAGATCCCACCTGCCGTGGAGCAACTAAGCCTGTGCACCACAACTATCGAGTCAGTGCTCTAGAGCCCGGGGGCCACGACTGAAGCCCACTTGCCCAGGGTCCATGCTTTGCAGTAAGAGAAGCCACCACAATGAGAAGCCCGCTCACTGAAGTTAAGAGTAGCCCCAGCTCCCTGTAACTAGAGAAAAACCCACCCAGCAATGAAGACTCAGTACGCCCAAAGATAAACAAATAAAGAAATACAAAGCAACTGCCTCAGCACCATTAGGATAACCAGGACCGAGCCATATATCACTTTGACACCTCGCAGTGACCCCATGAGACAGGCACCGATAAGCCTCTCTTGCAGGAGAGGAAACTGAGGCTAGTGTGGTTGAGCCACGCACCTGCCCACACACAGCAGAGCCAGGCGTGGGTGCTCACGGCTGGCTTCACTCCAGAGGAGGGGGACCAACTGCTGGCCGTTCCTGGGACTTGGGGAGTTCCAGTTTTAAAAGGGGGCTAGTTGCGGGCAAACATGTGTGAGCGGGTCACCAGGCCCCAGAGCCTGTGTTCCTGAGCCACCATATTTAGCACGTGCGGCACGTCTTTAATAAAATATCTACCGGGAAAGTCACATCCCACGACATCCCGCCAACACTTCTGAGAACAGGGAGACGGGGTGCGGTGGGTACACACTGAGGATAAACCAATTTACCAGGCATCTCAGGGCCAGGATGGCTCCACACGGCCTGGGGACCAGCCCTGCCCTGAGGCCTGCTCAGAAATGGAAACTTCTAAATACTGATCCCATAACCAGAAGCAATTCTGGCCAGCTTCTTCTTAAAAAAAAAAAAAAAAATCAAACAATAGGCAATCAGAATGTGCTGGGTCAGTGACATGTTGTCGCAATTTGCCAAACAAAGCAAGGGGAGTAAGATCCCAACGGTAATGCTTTGCATTTCTTACAAGGGCGAGTCCTGGGTGTGACTTCTTTTTCCAGAGCTGCTAGCTGTGCCCTCTGTCTGCCTCCAGCCTCATCACCCCCTCCCCAGCAGGACACCCGAGTGCCTGGCGTGTGACAGATTCCCAGCACGGTCACTGGATGAGCCAACGGGGGACGACATCCCTGTTCTGCGCTGACTCAGCCACCGCCCCAGGCGCCCCCAGCGGGGGTGGTGGCTGGGTCACCTTCCCGCCGCCTTCCGGACTATCCTGAGTGCTCCACGCGTAAGCCGACCACATCCTCCCTCCTCCAAACGGGACACTCTGCAGAATGACATGAAATGAGGCACATTCAGTCGCTCAGTTGTGTCTGACACTTTGCGACACCATGGACTGCAGCACGCCAGGCTTCCCTGTCCATCACCAACCCCCGGAATTTACTCAAACTCATGTCCACCGAGTCAGGGATGCCATGAGGCACAGGTGGTAGTTATACCCGGACTGCAAGTGCAACCCTGGGATTGTCCCAAGCGAAACAGGACAGGGGTCATCCTGCTGAAGGACAGCACCTCACCTGAGCCTGACCCTGGAGCCAGCCCCTCGGCCTCAGGCCCAGCCCTGCCGCCTACAGCTGTGTGGCTTCCTTAACCTCTCATCCGCACAAAGGGGCTGGGTACCAGCGGCCGCCCAGGGGCCACTGTCAACGCCGGGGAGGCCTTGATGCAGAATCCAGCGCGGAAGGTGCGTTATCTGTTTGCTGAATCAGAGTCCTACCACCCCCAGGGGACGTACTCGAATCATCGCCGACAAACAAGAAGATGGCTAAGGCACAGAGCGGTTACGCCGCCTGCTAGCTCATGTCAGTCTTAGGAGTCGAACCTAAGACTCAGGTCATGTCTTAACCACCTGCAGTCCTTCCCCTCTCCGCCACTGGGGAGCACAGCACTTCCTCTCCCGGTTTGGGAATTCAGGACACAGGTCAAGCAAGACATGCAGGGAGGCCTGAACCCACACCCGGCACGTGGTGCTGCCGGAGCTCACCCGGGCCTGGGGGCTGACTCGCAGGAGGGGGCCTGGGTCCCCTGAGGCCGGGTGGCCATTTGCAAAGCCGGGCGGCCTTCGTCCCGTAGGACGTTTCGGTAGAAGGGCACTGTGCCTCAGTCACAAGCCAGAGTTCCCCTTTCCCGTCTACTAGCCAAATTACTCGAGTTCAGAAATTCCTTTGCAAGACACGACTGAAATGCAATCTCCAACCCCATCGGGCCCAGTGGAATTTCACCAACACAAATCGCCGAGTTCTCCAGGAAAACGCAGGAAGCTTGCCTGAAGTTTCAGATTCTTGGTAGGTCTTCGAAAGCTCAGGCGCTCGGGCTCCTGGAAGCGGCAGGAAGTGGTTTGCCTTTGCTTATTTTCCAAAGGATAACCACCAGATTTGCTCATAAAAACTTTTTAACCAATTGGCAAAGGGCACCTGCACAATTGAGTGATTTCCCAGCTCCTTGGGGCTTTCTCTTTTTTGTTCAACTTGTGGGGCTTCAGGGAGGCAATGCCTGGGGCTGGACACAGCTCCAGGCACGTGGAAAGAAAGAGGAAGGGGGCAGGGGACAGGGAGGGGGAGGATGGGCATCTGGATGAAGAATTAAAATCCACCAAGAGGACAGTCGCAAGCTCAGTGAGAGCCCTCGGCACCAGGCCCAGCGGCGCCCAGCACTGACCACCAGCCCTGACAGGCAGGGGCTGAGGACGGCTGAGCGCAGGGGGGCACCTGGCCCCTCCTCCTAGGCTGGGGGTGTTTTGCCGCAGGAAAGAGACGCGCTATGGGGGTGGGGGGTGGAGGGGTGGGGACAGCCAAGCCAGGTGCAGAGACAGGTGACCATGCCTGGGAGCCAAGCGGCTCAGGGCCCAGAAGTCTGGATGCTTCTGATGAGGACAAAACAGGAGAGACCCGCCTTGGCCAACAAGCCCAGACTTGAATCTGAGAACAACGGGCAACAATGGCAGGCCCTGAGCAGGGCCGGGAGCCACAGCAGTCAGATCAGATTGGAAGGCCCCGCGGGGCGGGGGTGGGGATGAGTGGGGGCGGGGTGGGGGAACTGCAGGAAGTGAAGGCCTGGAAGCGGGAGACCTGAGCTTCCTCTGGACCCATCACTCCTGCTCTGAGATGTGGTCCCATCCACCGCCCAGTGCAGTGTGAATGTTCCCAGATACCTGTGTCAGCCGAGAGAATGGATGCGCGGGGGGCCATGGGGGGTCCTGGCAGAGGAAAGGGCCGCGAGGTGCTCGGGGAGCTGCCAGGACAGGGTCGCCTTCCGTACAGAGGCCACAGGCCCGGGAGGTGGGGCCTGTGGTGGACTGTGCTGGGCGAGTCAAGACCTACAAGATCACTCTCCTCTCCAGCAGAGCACATGAGAGGAGCAGAGAACAATCCAGAAGGTGGGAAAGGGAGCTGGAGACGAGGGCAAGGCTTAGGACGCGGGCGCAGGATACGTGTGTATGTGTGAGAGAGAGAGTGTGAGTGGTGTGTGTGCGGACACAAGCGTGTTCTCCAGCACGAGTCCTGCCATGCGTGCGGGAGGGGTGTGCACCCATGACCTTGAGAACGTGGGACCAGCACCGTGCGGGTGCACGTCGCGTCTGCACACACTCGCGCGGGGAGGCAGCGCACGCCGCATACCTCCAGAGAGCAGCATCCTCGCGGGTTCGGAGCCCTGGGCGGAGCCGGGCGGCCATCGCGTCTTGGCCTGCCGTGGCCCGGCTCGTGACCCAACTTCCCAACCTCCCAGGCCTGCTTCCTCATCTAGGGACGGGGCTCCTGGCGGCCCCCAGCTCAGAGCCGGAAGCGGGGCTGAGTGAACTCCCAGTTGTAAAGCGCTGAGACAGGGCCTGAATAAAGGCGACCTATGTGGGAGTTAAAAAAACAAACACAGGCCGGCAGGCGGGTACTGGCACAGCTGGGCACGGACACCTGTGCACACGGAGAGGGGCACAGAGTGCAGAACTGACTGGGCTGCGTGCACACCTGGAGCAGCGACACACGGCTGGGGGTGCCCGGGGGTGCAGTGGTGGAGTGTGTGTGCAACGCACGTGTGTCCCGCGTCCCCACGGTGCCTGAGGAGTGCGTGTGACTGCCCAAGATGCGCTGCTCCTGGGCCCGTGCACGTGGGGCATGCAGGCGTGTGCGCGAGGTGGACGCGCTCGGTGGGCGAAGGCCTGATGACGCCGGTGAGGATGGCAGCTCTGGGCGGCCTGGGCCAGGAGTGGCCAGAGGCACCCATCGGCCAACTGTAAGCGGGAAAAGGCGGGACCCACTCCAGTAAGGCTGACGGGGCCCTGCGTCTCACACAAGCAGGGGAGGGACGGACACGCACGACGAGGCACGGATCGGCCGCTGCACGCGCTCTCACCAGACCCCCACCCTCCAGACAGCCCCAGGAGGAGCACCACGCCTGCCGGGTTGAGCGGTTTGCCCCCAGACGCCCCACGTGGAGCAGGGGCGCTGAGCCAGCTCTGTGACTCTGGGCCTGCCCTCTCAGCCCCTGTGCTGCTCTAAGCAGAGAATGAATGAGTGAACGTGCATGGGGCAGGAGTGAGTGAACAGACAAAAGACAACGGGGAGGAAACCGAAACCGAGCCCAGGGGACTGGCACGAGGGAAGGGCTGGCACCGCAGGCACGCCACAGTCAAGGAGCCGCGAGGCCATAGGGCCGCTCCCGGCAGTGGTTCTGACGGCGGCCCAGGGCCCACGGGGCAGAGGAGGCAGCCTGTGCCAGGTGGAGGCTCCCGGGCCGACCTCCACCAGCCCAGAGCCCACGCGGGCCTGGAAACTGCACGCTGCAAACTGGCATCCCGTTCACCAGGGCTCCCCTGGGATTTCAGATTAGCCAGGTTCCAGCTGCCAAGGCCTGGCCACCCTACCGGGGCTGGGACATCATGGGGAGGACGAGTGAGCACCATGACCTCTCCACGCTGGCTAGGTCACAAGGCCCCCAAGGGCTCGAACCCACAGTGGTGACTCACAGTGTCTCCAAGGCCCCCGCTTTCCGTTGCTGGCTCTCTTGCCCAGCCCCCACCCATGCTTGGAACAGGACCCTGCTTCCCGTGATCCTCCCCTTCCCACCACTGTCCCCGGGCCTGTAAGTCTCAGCACAGGAGGGACGGGGTGAGTGCGGGCAACAATCCTGCAAATGTGCACAGTCCCAAGGTGAGGAGACGTGCGACTAGGAGCATCCTCTCTAGGTAGGGAACGAAGTGGAAAGGAAGTTGCTAAGTGGGGCTAACCCCACTCTAAGAAGAATGAGTGCCCACCACGGAGCATCAGAGAGGGCTTCCAGGAGGCGATGGACCTCAAGATGGGCAGGCTGGAGTGGAGTGTCCTCCAGCTGGGAGGGCTGCATGCCATGGCCTGAGAACAGCAGAGGCCGACAGCTCTAGGGTCTCGGCCGCTCCTCCCACTCACACAGAAGGAAGGGAAGTGAAGTGGACTGAAAGTTGCTGCTCAGCTGTGTCTGACTCTTTGCGACCCCATGGACTGTAGCCCTCCAGACTCCTCTGTCCATGAGGTTCTCCAGGCAAGAATACTGGAGTGGGTTGTCATGCCCTCCTCCAGGGGATCTTCCCAAACCAGGGATCGAACCCAGGTCTCCCGCACTGCAGGCAGATTCTTTACTGTCTGAGACGCCAGGAAGAAAGCCCCCCAAAAGGAAGGGGGTCCAGGCTATGTGAGAGTAGAGGAGAAGCCGACCCACCCTCCGGAAGCAGGTCTGTGACTCCCGCTGGCCTGTGGGCAGTGGCGTGGGGGCAGGCCCTGACTCAGCCCGCGGGTGGGGCAGAGCTCGGCCGGCTTCCCCGTCCTCTCCATTCACACAGCGCCCCCGCAGCGGGTCCCATCCTTCCCTGAACACCAGGGAGGAAACCCATAACTTCCCTCCTTGCGGGAAACGGAGCAGCGACCGGGCTGGGCCAGTCTGCTACTCTCCCGGAGGCCCCTCCGCCGCCCGCCCGCACCCAGGCCCCTCAGGAGCCTCGCTCCCTTGCGTCTGCCTGGCTCTCACCACCACTGCGCCCAGCCTGCCCGGGAACACCCCCGGGGGCTCCTCCGCTCCCCGTCCAGGCCAGGGAGATCCACTCTGACCATCAGCGTGGATTCCTCGGGAGACCCTGTGTGATGGAACAGTGACGATGACGACAGGGACGCCAGCTGACACCATGCAAAGTGCTGCTCATGTATTAGTTCACAGAATTCAAAACTGTGCCACAGGGGGCAGGGTTAGGTCCATGTATAGAGGAGGAAACTGAGGTTCAGAGAGCTCACCTGACTTGCCCAGAGCCTTGGAGTGCCCAGGGATAGGACTTTAGTCATCAGAGAAGGGGGAGGACCCGTCCCTCCATCTCCACACCAGCTTGGTGATGGATGGCTAGTGACGCGATCCAGGCATCATGGTGGATAAAGGGGCCCGTGTCAGGGCCGGCTTTGGCGGATAAGTGAGAGACTGCAGAAAAGCGCCTGCGTCTACAGGCTCTGGATAAGCGGCTGCTGCTGCTAAGTCACTTCAGTCGTGTCCAACTCTGTGCGACCCCATAGACAGCAGCCCACCAGGCTCCTGTCCCTGGGATTCTCCAGGCGAGAACAGTGGAGTGGGTTGCCATTTCCTTCTCCAGTGCGTGAAAGTGAAAGTGAAGTTGCTCAGTTGTGTCCGACTCTTATCGACCCCATGGACTGCAGCCCACCAGGCTCCTCCGTCCATGGGATTTTCCAGGCAAGAGTACTGGAGTGGGGTGCCATTGCCTTCTCCTGGATAAGCGGCAGCTGCCATTATTAATAAGAACATTCAAGACAGAAGTCAATTCTGTGTTGCTTGGGGACAAGAGGACCCAGTACCAAGAGGCACCTGGGCAGCAACGGGGAGTCAGAGCAGCCCAAGATGACGAGCTGGAATCCGGTCTCAGCACTCCTCACTACGGGGCCCCGGGCACCGTGAGCAAGGTGAGGGGGCCGCTCGGGTCACACCGCAGCCCCGGGAACCCCGCAGAGGAACACCGAGAGGGCTTGGCACCAGGGGCCGCCCTGAACTCTCGGCCTGGGCGGACACCAGCCAGCGCCCCTCTCTAACCCACTCTTTTGACGCTGGCTTCCTGCAGGAAGTGCGTCCTGTTTGTTTCCTCCCTGGGGTGAAAGGAGGGCCGTTCGGCCTTCCCCTGGAAAGCTCCCGAGGGGGCCAGCCCTGCCTGCAGCCCCACTCCTCTCCCGCCCTCTGCATGCACGGAGCTCGGCCCCGGCCCTCCTCCGCACCTGCCCTGTTCTCAGCAGGTGGCGGCAAACACCCCCGGACAACCGGACCCGCTGCGGGTGCCCCAGTGGAGGGCCGGGGACGGGGAAGAGGGGGGCCACAGTTTGAGGGGGGCCTGGCCGAGGTCGGGGCCAGAGACAGGCTGGAGACCCAGGAAGAGGCGGCCCCAACAGCCTGGTGCCAATCCAACCCAACCCTGCTTCCCCAGGCTAATGAGGACGGCGCCTGGACACAAGCTTCTGGAACGTTCCTCAGCCAGGTGGCATGGCTGCAGCCTTTGGGTCGGGAACCCTGGCTTCCACCCTCAGGTCCCACGTGGGATCACAGCTCCACAGACTCACAGACCTTTTTTTTAAAATTAAGAGATGAAACATGGCTAGTAAGGAAGCCAGCTCTCCTAAGCCTTCCTGAAAAGCTCCAGCTCACCGGCTCTGGGCCTGGGGACGAAACCAGCGCCCGGAAGGCTGGGTGCACCCTGCCCAGGTGGGTCCCAGCCCTGGGTGGCCATGGGGCCGGAGCAGCCCAGGCTCCTCCTGGAGCTTTGGTTTGCTCATGGGTCAGTCCCACGGTTTTCAGGATGACAAACAGCATGGGCACCGTGGGATGGGGGCCTATGACCACAGCGTGCTGAGCGCCCAGGCACCCCGGCCACAGGGCCCGTGCCCATGCGCCACCCCATCGGCCTGGCCTCTGCTGCCGCGGGGCATCCGGGAGCACCAGGCAGGGGGCTCTGTCACTGGGAAGCAGGCATGCCTGTGTGCCGGCTGCACGGGCCCTGTCACCCTGCGGGGACGATACCATCACCGGAGACAGGAATGGCATCACATGCCTGGGAAGGGGCAGCATGGGGCAGAAAGCAGGTCCCAGACACAAGTCATGGCGCAGAGCTCCCCATCCAGTGCCACGGGGACGACACGGGGGTCCCAGCCTCCGTCCCCCCGCCTGATCCCACCCATCTTGTAGGCCACCGCCCTCCCCCGCAGAGAAAGCGACCACCTCCTAAGAAACAGGGGTTTCTATCTCGCCAGCAGCCACCTCTCCCTGCATTTCAGCCCTTCTCACACCCTGTTTCTCTCTTCACCCTCCCTCCCTGCTCCTCCCCTGGAACCACCCGACTGTCCCGCACCACCGTCCGTCCTGTACCCTGCCTCGCCCCTCGCCTTTGTCTGTCTCTCTCACCCCCGTCCATCCCGCACCACCGTCTGTCCTGCACGCTGCCTCGCCCCGCGCCTCTGTCTGTCTGTCTCTCTCTCACCCCTGTCCATCCCACACCATCGTCCGTCCTGCATGCTGCCTCGCCCCGCATCTCTGTCTGTCTCTCTCTCACCCCCGTCCATCCCACACCACCGTCCGTCCTGCATGCTGCCTCGCCCCGCGCCTCTCCTTGGTCCTCGCTGCTGCCCGGGGCTCGACTCCTGATGCCCTGTGCTCCCCTCCTCAGGTCTCTCCGGGGCCCTCCCTGCCTGGTACGCCCTCCTCAGGAGCCACCGAGCCCAGACCCTCTCCCGCACTCCTCCGCTCCTCGGCCCCCCAGCTCTGCAGGCGGAGGGGAGGGGGCCCAGGTCAGCGGTGGTGCTGACGGCCAAGCATCAAGGGGCAGAAGGAACATGAGCTGAAGGCCCATGAGCAGGTGTCTCAGAGCCGATGGCTGGCTGACGACACAGCGCCACACCACTTCCCACCCATGAAGTCAATTTAAGACCAAAAAAAAGAAAGAAAAAACGACACCTGGAGAAGACTCAGTTGTGGGAAAACAAGGCCACGTCACCGTCGATGGTATTACAAATGGGTTCAGCTCTTTGGAAAGCTACAGAGCCTTGCCGCTATCAAAAGCCATCAGAATGCTCATACTCCTTTGACCAACTAATCTCCCTCCTGGGAATTTTTCCAAACAATTATTCATCATCACAAGGAAAAGGGGGAAAGAACTAGGAGCATGCAGATATGCACGGTGACAGACTCCAGTGAAGAAGAAAGGCTGGAAGTTGCCTTAACCTCTCTCACCAAAGGGAGAGGGTTTCATAGAGACATGGTGCAATGACTGTTGCTGCTGCTGCTGCTAAGTCGCTTCAGTCGTGTCCAACTCTGTGCGACCCCATAGACGGCAGCCCACCAGGCTCCCCCGTCCCTGGGATTCTCCAGGCAAGAACACTGGAGTGGGTTGCCACTGCCTTCTCCAATGCAGGAAAGTGAAAAGTGAAAGTGAAGTCGTTCAGTCCTGTCCGACTCTTAGTGACCTCATGGACTGCAGCCCACCAGGCTCCTCCGTCCATGGGATTTGCCAGGCAAGAGTACTGGAGTGGGGTGCCATTGCCTTCTCCGGCAATGACTGAGGAGCCACTAAAAACAGTGACTGTGGAGGAGAAAATGAAAAGGAAGCTGGCGCGTTCGACCAGCGAAGACATCAAAACACAGGCATATATGTACAGAAACCAAGAGGAATAATTAGAAAATCGATACAAGAAATTCTTGATGGCCAAATCCATTCGGCTCTAGGTCAGATGGGAGAGGATACCAGATAAAGGAAATCTGTGCGGCTCTGAGCGGGGGATAGGAATGAGTGCAAAGTTTGGTAAATACAGAATTTATGGGAAAACACATCCCAAGCTGTACAGCTGGGGCGTGTTTGGGCAGGACAGAATATTCGTGGCTACGCTGAGGCGGTAGAACTGTAACTAAAGGATTTTTCTTTTCCTTTTATACTCTTTTTAATATTGCTTTGATACCATTTTTGCTATTAAATAAAGGAAACCATCAGAATTTTCATGTGCCATCTTGAGGGCTGACAAAGAGCTTCCTCGTCTATACTCTCTCTTGGTCCTCTAGAAGGGGAGGCAGGGCAGGGAAGTTGCTGACCCTGGTTTTTACGGAGATGAGAGCGAGGGCTCAGAAACAGAGTGACTTCCCCAGCATCACACGGCCACGTGATGGCAGAGACAGAGCTCCAACCAGGGCCACCAGGAGGGAGGCACCAAGCCCCACACCAGGCCCCCAGGCCCGTCCTCAGACACCAGAGCTCCAGCCCCTGGACATCTCTGGCCGTGACCCCACTCTGAGCCAGATCCCCCTCACAGAGGTAACCCCCGGGCCTGCGGCTGACCGTACACACAGGGGAACCTCCACCACGCGTCCCTCACCTCAACCCTGCAGCTGATGGGCAGGACGGTATAAACGCGGAGCTGAGGCTGTGAGTCCGGCTCCTCCGCTTGCTGAGCCGCCCTGAGCCTCAGCGTGACCGTGAGCAACGTGGTCAGGACCCCAAGGGTCGCTGATGAAAGGGGGCAGTGCGCCACGCGCCCGGCCACAGCACGCGCTCCTCCACGCCTCAGGGCCTTTGCACGTGCTCTATCTAGAACGGTATCTGCGTGACTGCCCTCTTCGTGGCTCCAGGGTTCCCCTGGCATGGAAAGCCTACCGCATGCACAAGATGCGCGTTCCTCCCCCTCACCTGCCTCAGTCCCCTTCGTGGCCCTCGTCCACACCTGACATGCGGCGTGTTCACAGGTTGGGGTCAGGCTCCGCCCACCATGAGAACAAAGATCGTTTCTGTTCTTTGTGATGCATCTTTCAAGCACGTAGCAGGAACCCAATAAATGCTGAACTAAAGATGAAAGAAGCATGGACGGTGGTAACTTTGCCGGAGAAACAGGAACCTTCATTCACATGTGACTAAGGGCTGACACGGCCTTTACAGCCCCCAAGGGGCACCAGACTCCCTGGACGCCGCAGGCCTCTGGCCAGGCCACCACAGTGCCCACTGGCCTACGCCTTCCCTGCTTCCCTGCCCCCTCCCTAGGGACCGAAAGGGCCTCAGCCCAGAGGCTGCCACTGAGAAGGTGTCACTAGTCCCACTGGCCAGAAACATGAGAAACTGCCTTGCTGCAGCGGGAATGACAGATTTCAAGCGCTGCATTCCGGAGCTCCTGGAGAGGCCAAAGCCAGGCTCCTGCTGCTGGGTGGTTGGGGGAGTTCCCCAGGGGTGGAGCCCCCCACATGACTGCTGCTGGGGGAAGGGGCACCAGGCCAGGACCAGGGCCGTGGGCGCTGGTGTTTGCAGAAGCCGCCCCTGTGCGGGCACTTCACAGTCGTCCCAGCTCTGCCCCTCCACAGCGGCGTGGACAGGCGTGGAGCAGGCCTGACGTAGCCAGGCCACGGAGCACAGGGCTCCAACCCAGAGGGAAGGGCCACCAAGGCGGCCCGGGGGCTGCGTCCTGGGAGAAGGGCGCCGTGGGGGTCGCTCTGGTGACAGAGCTGTCCCAGAGGGCCACCAGATCTCTGGGGACAGCGGCATCTTGGGGATGAGGGACCCACAAACCAGGTCTCACCTGCAGGTCTAGCACCTCGGCCCCTGGGCCCAATGGCAGTGCCTCTCATGACGGGGCAGAGAGAGCATGGCCCCCTGCAGCTCTGGAAGCCCATGCTTGGCCTCAGGAACCCGAGGCTCTGCAGGAAGGTCCACTCTACACGATGAGCGCCACCTCCCCTCCTCACCTGGCTACCTCCAGCCCCACCCCGGGGGTCCACTGAGATGCTGCCTCCTCCAGGAAGCCTCTCCTGATCCCTCAAGTCGGCCTGAGGGTCCCCGCAGCCCCTGTGTGGGCCCTGGCCATATCTCCCACACCTGAGCGTGAGGCCAGGACACAGCACACGCTCAGAAAGGTGGTGAGTGAGTGACGACAAAAGAACAACGAAGACAGTGAATGAGCAAAAAGAGTGGGAACAGGGCGAAAAAAAAACACGAGCGAACGACAGACAGCAGCGTGAATGAAACGCGGGAACCACAGAGGGGCCCTCTCCCAAATGAACGACAGACAGAAGCGTGAATGAAACGCGGGAACCACAGAGGGGCCCTCTCCCAAATGAACGACAGACAGAAGCGTGAATGAAACGCGGGAACCACAGAGGGGCCCTCTCCCAAATGAACGACAGACAGAAGCGTGAATGAAACGCGGGAACCACAGAGGGGCCCTCTCCCAAATGAACGACAGACTGAAGCGTGAATGAAACGCGGGAACCACAGGCAGCCGTCTCCCACCTCAGCGGCCGCCCAGAGTCAGGAGCCAGCGTCGAGAGTCTCACAACAGTGGCGCCAACCTGGGCTGGACAGTCCCCTCCTCCTCGTCCCCTAGAGGTCACTCTGGGTCACAAGGATGGAGTCGGGCCCAGGGCAGAGTTCCCAGAGTAGGGTCTGGGGGCTCCAGGGCCCACCGGAGGCGCTTCTGGGCATCTCAGCGGACACGCCAGGGCTGAGGTCAGGTGGGGGCGAGGGGGAAAGAGCCCACCGAAAGGGGACGGGGGCGAGACTGGCCCCAGGTCACCCGGCTAGGAAGCAGACGAAGAGGAATTTAAAACCCACGCAGGCTGGCTGTGGAACCTGAGCTCGTAACCGCTATGGTCGACGTCTCTCAGCTTTAAGGTGCTTTGGTCGTGGAGACGATGGTCACGATAATCTAACAATACTCTCAGCGTTAGTGTGCAAAGGTCACATGGCCAACAACAATCATAATTAAAACAGTGCAACAAAGGCTCCTCCAGAATGTATATGAAGAGGGACTTCAGGCAGTAAGTCAGTGAGACGAGGGCTATCACGAGACTAAGAGCGGTCTGCAAAACTAGCACTTTTTCTGTCTGGATTGCACCTCAGCTGGGGTGTGGCTCGTGCCTCCCCCCACTAACTACTGTTTGATACTGTAACTCTGGAGCCAGTCACTTCACTGTAGATTTTCTCCTTTGAAGATGCAGCAAATTAAAGCAAACTGAGGCTCAGAGAGGTCAAGGGACTTTCCCAGGGTCACACAGGTAGGAAGGGACCTCGGAACTGAGCCTCTGTGACCCCCTCGCCTGGCCCCTGGCCCCCAGGGTCCAGTCTCCTTCAGTACGAAGGGGAGGAAGTGGCGGAAGCCAAGAGGGACAAGCCCGGTGTGCCCCTTCCCGCCCAGTCGGCCCCTCAGCTGCCACGGGACCCAGAACCCCGTCACTTTAAAGTGATTCACCTTGAGGGCTGTGGTCTGGTCTGGGCCGAGGGCAGGGACTGGAGGAATCAGGGCCGTGCTAACCCCTGACCACCCAGGCTTGAACCGGGTTCCCCAGGACCTCAGGAATCCAGGTGCAGCCCGCGCGGCTGCCCAGTGGGAGCAGCAGGACACCGCCGTGGCTCAGGAAGTCGGGCTGGGGCTCCCGCGCAGATGCTGGGGGTGTGGACGGGAGCCCCCAGGCGCCCCCACACCTGGCTGCTCAGGAGCTCTCGCCTCTGCTCCAGCAGAGAGGGCCTGGCCGCTCTCCCGGGACCCCCCGCGGGCTTCCCCTCGCCTTCTCCCGCTGCCCCCACCCCGGGTCCCACGCTCCCTCCAGGCACGCCCCTCTCAGCGCCCCCGACGGGGTCACCCCTGCCTTGTGCCCCGGCCTCCAGGAGGCCGGGGGAGGCTGGAATGTGCGATGCCTGAGGTCGCAGCCTGAGCCTGATCTGAGCTGGGCCGAGATGAGGGGAAAACGGCCAAGAACAACTCGCTCATTTACTGCATTTCCAGACTTGGCGGCTGCCGAGGCTGGGCTTCCAAACCAAGCTGGCTTTGGCCAGGACATGTGCAGCAGCGCCGGCCACAAGGCGCATCTGGATCCGCTTAGGGAGTTAAGAGCCATAAAGTTCTCTTAAGAAATTAGTTCCTGGGGAGCCTGGGTCTCTCCGGGGGTTGGGTGAGGGGCCCGCTGGGCTAAGGCACCCGGAAACTGCCTCCATAGGGAGCATGGACCTCTAGGTGTGCCTGAAGTCTTGGTATGCGCTCACCCGCACAGCGGCTTGAGAGGGCAGCAGGCCCAGCCCGGGCACTGCCTGCTGTGTGCCCCTGTGCACCTCTCCTGCCCTCTCTGGGCTGCGGGGCAAATCATCTCACCTCTCCCGATGGAGAATGAACCCCAGAAAGGACCCAAAATGCCATTTCCTAAGTGGCCCCTGTGTGCTGGGGTCCAGCGAGGGGAATGAGTGGAGGAACCTGGGAATGAACACCCAGGCCTCGGTTTTCCTCATTTGTCCAATGGACATGATCATTTCTACCCCCCAGGCTTCCTGAGGGCAGACGGGGAAACAGACGCAAGGCCCTGGCAGAGCATGTCAGCACGCTCGCCCCTGCATTTCTCAGTCTGTCCACTCCAGACTTCACAGCCTGAGTCCTGGGCTCCTGAACACCCCCGAGGAAGCCAAGAGCCCCCGCACCCACTCACGTGAGGTCTGACACACGTGTTCGCTCTGACCAGGCAGGTAACGAGAATGAACACCCAATGGGCAGAGAACACAGGGTGACCTTGACCGTGACCTTGGCTGAGCACCCCCAAGCCCCAGGCACGGAGCCAGACTCACACCCAAAGGCTCGCCTCTCAGCAGCAGGCCTGGGAGCTCTGAGCCCCATGACGCGGCTCAGAGCAGCGGGGTGACACGGTGGAAGGAGGGGTGGGTGCAGACAGACCCCAGGGCCCTGCCTCCGTGTGGCGGCCCGAACACTGATAGCACCTCCAGCCACTCCTCCTGCTTCGACTTCCCCGTCTACACCAGGGGTCACAGGAGCACCACCTGTCTCACCAGGTCGCTTCTTACCTGTGTAAGACGGCACCCACACAACTAGACAATACCCCAAATGCTCTGGGGTAGTGTAAATGCACAGCAAACGAGAACTCTTACAATGATGTCCACTGTTTGTCAAAACCTACAGCAAAACAAATAAGCCATTGGTTCCCATCAGGGCCAGAGGGATGACAGTCTGTGGCTGGAGATGACCTGGAACCGTCTAAGCTGGAGATGCCCACTCTGGATGCACAATAAAGTCACCTGGGGCGTGTTTACAAACGATGGTGTCCAGCAGTAACCAACTGCATTCCGTGGGCATGCTCAATCGGCACTTCTATGAACAAGAATCATTTACATTATCATTAGCTTTCTACAATAGAGTTGTAAAATAGCTCGAAGACAATGAAAGGCAGAAAATAGCTCAGATGAGTGAGCCAGACAAGACACCCAGGAATCTTTCCCCACCCATTTCAAAGTCATTTACAGTGTTTCCTGACAGACACGATCTCAGAAAAAGATGGATGTAAAACGTACTATAGTTGGAAATTTCAGACAAATGAAATGTCTGTCAAAGGAAACAATGCTGGTACATACGTGCGAGAGACGACTCCGCAGCTGTTAGATGAGATGATGTCACCATAACGACCGATGCCTGGGACCCACCAAACACCGCAGGAATCCCAGCCCCCAGGGGTGGGGCCAGGCATCGGCACAGTCTCCTAAACCCCCAGACGTTCTGAAGGGCAGCCCAGGATGAAAGCTGCCGCCTTGGACAGAAAAGGGAGGCCATCAGGGTCCACCTGCAGGCAGGAGGGGAGGGAAGAGGGTGTCCTGAGCAGAGGCCACTACCAAGAGGGGACAGAGGAAGAAGGAAGCTGGGAGTCAACTGAAGGCCCGCGGGCCAGGGAGCAGGAGAAGGGGGTGAAGTCCCACACATTCTAGAAGCCACCTAGTATCTTCAACGGCATCCAGAGCCTCAGAGGATGGGGTCTGCCCAGTATCTCCATCACTTACAGGTTCTGAACTGTGGTGTTAGAGAAGACTCTTGAGAGTCCCTTGGACTGCAAAGAGATCCAACCAGTCCATCCTAAAGGAGATCAGTCCTGAATATTCATTGGAAGGACTGATGCTGAAGCTGAAACTCCAATACTTTGGCCACCTGATGTGAAGAGCTGACTCACTGGAAAAGACCCTGATGATGGGAAAGATTGAAGGCGGGAGAAGGGGACGACAGAGGATGAGATGGTTGGATGGCGTCACTGACTCAATGGACATGAGTTTAACTAAACTCTGGGAGTTGGTGATGGACAGGGAGGCCTGGCAGGCTGCAGTCCATGGGGTCGCAAAGAGTCAGGCACGACTGAGCGACTGAACTGAAAGGTCTGCAAAAGTGATCAATGGCCCTTAACTAGCTGCTCTGTGTACACGCCTCACCTCCAGCTCCACTCAGACCAAGGGGGAGGGAGATGGTTTTTACCGTGAGGGTTTCTAGAAGCGAGTAATCTTTTTTCTCACTAAAGTCAAGGAGGACTTGCACCCTCTCCAGGACCTCGGGGAGGCAGGGAGCCATGGCAATTGCACCCTCAAGACCTTGGCCCAGGAGGAGGCCTGTGAGAGCTGCTGGCAGTTTCTGCTCCTGAACCCACAGAAGGTGCCCCAGGCTGGCAAGTGCAACCGCCAGCCAGAAGGAACGGGGGCCAGCAAGGCCCAGGAGGGGAGGATGGCTTCCGCCAGAAGGGCCTCCAAGCTGACCTGGGGTGATGACATCGAAACAAGACAAAAATCATTTTGACTTGTTTTCTCGCTTCCTATAAAGCCACTCAGAAAAAGAGAAGGGACCCTTCCGTCCAGTCAAATCTCACATCTACCAGAAAACTGCGCGGAGGGTAGATGCTCAACCAACGTTAACCAATCCAGTAACCCTGAAATGATTACACACAGACTTGAGCTAAACCACATGCTACCTTACACGAGTCCATTGCAAGTCCAAAGAATAAGGGAAAACATAATGGGTGGGAAGCGTGAAATGCAGACAATTCTTTCTGTGGTCGTTGACTTGGAGAAAGCTCGCCGTTATGCACCTGGAGAGGGAAGGTACTGGAGGAGAGACTGTGACGTTCTAGAAGCAGAGCTTGTAAACCACGTGCTGTCTAAACAGCAAAAGCCGTGTCAGATGGGTGGGAGGCTGGCTGGAGGAGCGGACAGCTGAGTGAGGTCCCCAAACCAGAGAGTGAGTGAGGCTCAGCTCGGCGGAGCAAGGCCTTGACGGGCCAGCCCTTCTCGTGCTGCAGAGCGGGTGGTAGAGGAGGGGACACAGAGGGGCAGGGAGGGCAGGAGGCAGGCGCTCAGGCCTTGAGAGCTGCCGGGCTCTCGGATGTCTGCTCCTGCACGGCTCTCTCTTCTCCCCGCAGCGCCCTAGGCCGTCTGGCCCCTCACACCCACCACCCTCCTCAAGCTGAGAGGCTCCATCTCCACCACACTAACCTCCAGGCCCCACCAGGGTACGCCAAGCTCCCACCCCAGGGCCTTGACACGTGCTGAGATGGCTGCACAGCTTGCTCCCTTACGCCCTTCAGGGCTCTGCTCAGGTGTCCCCTCACCCCCATCTCCCCTGGCCACCTTATCTAAAGTGCCACGACATGCAGACCCCGCCCCACTCAAGCCGGCACTCCCGTGCCCCTTATCCTGCTGCATTTTTCTGAGGTGCGTTTTCCAGAAGCTCACAGGGTTCTCTGTTCTCTCCTCCTTCCTACCATGGCCGGGCAGCCCCGTGGGGCCCAGGCCCCCGTCTGCTCTGCAGCCCTACTGTCCCGAGATGAGCCTCGTCTGGCACCTGCTCACAGGTGATCCTGGGAGACAGCCACCGCCGCACCCCCGTTTTACACTAGAATGGGCTCGAATTAGAACGCGGCGGATCCCGCGTCCAGCCAGCCCCAGGCTCCAGGGCCCGGGCGTGTCGCAGCGGATGACGCACGCAGCACGCGGGGCCTGCCTGACCCCACGGAGCCAGACGCCGTCCTGTCTCAGTGGCCACGGGCACCCGGGGGCACTGACACCCTAGCTCTCCACTCTCTGGGCCGGAGACCACTGGGTAAAGGGCCCCCTCTCCCCCGGGGCCCGGGCCAGCCTGTGGAAGACACAGCAGCGAGGTCCCTGTCCTGGGAACGTGCAACAGTCGGTGGTAACGGGGACTCTACAGATGCCGCTAAGCCAAGGATCCTGCCCTGGATCACCTGGGTGGCCCCAACATCATCACGAGGGTCCATATGAGAGGGAGGCGGGAGGATCATGGAAGGAGAAGTGACAACAGAAGCAGGGGCTGGACTAAAGGCACTGGGAACCAGGAAACGCCAGCAGCCTCCAGAGACTGGAAAAGGCGGGAAACAAATTCTGCCCTACAGCTGCTAGAAGGAGAGCAAGCACCTTCTGCAGCCTGCATGAGAATCATTTTTGGACTTTCAACCTCCGTAAGCGTATGAAGATAAACGGGTTCTGTTTTAAGTCACCAAGTTTGTGGTCCTTTGCTACAGTAGCCATAGGAAAACAACACACCCCCCCACCCTGTGGTCTGACACCGCACAGGCGCTCTAGGGACTTCCTCTTTCACAATGATCCATCAGCGGTGGGGAGCCTGAACCAGGAGGCCAGGCAGCCCGATCAACTTCAGCCTCCACCTCTCGCAAGCCGCGCAACTTTGCAAACGGTTTCCCAACTTCTCTGCCACCTCCTCATGTCCCACACGGAGCCACCCCAAGGGCGTGTCCCCTACAACGGCCATGAGAACCCACGCAGAGATGGTCCCAGCTTGCAGACCTGGCGAGGGTCTTCACGACCATCTGTGTCCCAGGAAGAAGCCCAGACTGCGGAGAATGGAAACTGTGCCCAGCCTTCCCACTACGCACCCAGAGCCCCCGCAGCGCCAGGCTGTTGGGCCTCAGTACTATTTGGTGAATGAATGAACGAGTTAACTGAGGCCCACAGCATCAAAAGAGCTAAGACACAAACCACATGACCTGACACTCCTGAAGGAAGCCAAACCAGGCCCTTGAGGTCACAGTGACTTCTCCTGGGTTGATGCCAGTGGCCCCCAAATATCTCCGACTGGGCAGAGGGAAAATCGACCACCAAAGCCCTCCTGTGAAAACGCTGTGCCCAACTTCAGGACCAGGCTCAGACTGCCCTCCTGCGGAGACAGCTGCATGACAGCTGGCAGGGTCCCACCTGGCTCTCCAGGAGTGTCTCAGCAAATCACGTGCCCTTTGGCTCCAGCTCCTGGGCAACGTGTCCCTGTGATGTCTCTTTAGCACAGGGCTCCCGCAGGGGTGAAACCAGGGAAGCTGAATGAAGCGTGTAGTGTCTGGTATACAGTTGGTGCTCCAAAGATGCTAGCGAGAGAGTTTTCAGCTATTTTAGCCCACAGTACACATTTCAGTAGCTACAGGTCCCCCTTTCAAAATTGCCTACAACAGGGTATAATCAGGGGAGGGTGAGGCAGCAGAGAGGCTTGGGTCAGAGCTCTGGACTAAAGACTGGAATCTGTGTGAGCCTAGGTAAGTTGCTTAACCTCTCTGAACCTGTTTCCTTTTCTATAAAATGGAGATATTGTACGTAGCCCCAAAGAAGGGCTGCAGCACAGTGACACGCTGCGCTATCGGTCATCCTCACACCGGAACACTCCAGGAGTGGTCTGCAAAAGGCTAGTGCCCAGGCCTGCCCTGGACCAACGCACTCGGCGTCTCCAGGTTATGAAAACCGCCTGGGCAGTTCCACAGCACAACCAGGGCAGAGAAACACCGATGCCTGCATGGACAGTGCTCAGGAGATTCAAGCTTCCTCGCTATTTCATCAACTGGCAAGGCCTTTCCTTCGTTCATTCAACACGCATTTTGTACATAGGGTGCCAAGCACACACCTAGGAGACGTCTCAGCTTTAAAACCATCTGCTGGTTGCCCAGGCTAGGGGCAGGGCGTAGGGCAGCGACTGTGAGCGGGCAGGGGGTTCCTCTGGAGGTGATGAAACAGTTTGGAACTAGACAGAGGTGCTGGTTGCCCAAGACCGTGAATGCACTAGATGCCACGGAACTGTTGGCTTTAACATGGCTGGACTGTGTCAATCTCACCTCACTGGGACACAAAAATCATAATCCAGACACACAAGGACCAGCACGGTGCAATATACGATTCCACCTTCACGAGGTACCTGACGTGGCCAAACTCAGAGACAGAAGCAGAAGGGTGCTTGCTGGGAGCGGGGCTGCTGGGGAAGGGTGGGGAGGGGACGGGGGGTGGGTGAGTGGAGGGGACAGTGTTTCTGCTGGGGAGGGGAGAGAGTTCTGGAGATGGGTGGTGGTGAAGGGTGCACCACCAATGCACGTACTTAGCACCACACACACGTACAGATGGCTGGAAGGGTAAAACCGTATGTCCTGTGTTGTTAACCACAGTGACAGAAGTCACAAGCTGACCGTCCAAGACGTGGATGCACACAACTCACTTCTGTCCGGGCGACACTGTCCCAGCTTCTCCAGGCCCGCGACCTCGAGTGCCCGTATGCCCTCTCTACAAACAGGATGGAGACTGTCCATTTGTTTTCTCTCCGGGGCAAGGCCAGATTAAGTAAAGAAAACAGCGCCTCCCTCCCCTCCCCCCAGGAAAGGCTCTGCCGGGTCAGTAGCAGAACTAAAAGGGCCGGCGTACACTTTCACTTCCCGCTCGCCCGGCACCCCGCGTCCGGGCGTCCAGCCCAGCCTCGGCGTGGGGGCAGGTGCGGCTTTCCAGCCAGCTACGGGGGACGGGGCTACACTGGGCCCCGGCAAACATGACCCAGCCATGCCAGCCCCTGGAAGCACTGTTTGCAGGCCTGGGTTTCACCGAGGAGGCACACAGCGGGGCTGACGGGGGCCTGAATCTGGGCCTGCTGGCCCACACTGCGCACCGCTGGGCACATCATGGCCCTGTCTCGCCCTCCTCGTCCTCAGCTGACAGACTGGACTCCTGCAGGAAAGGCGACTGAGCCAAGGCCAGCAACGGGAGGCTCCGGGAGAGGTCTCAGGTGGCCCATGGCTCGGCGGTGCACTGGGGAACCAGTGATGACTACCACAGGCGGGATGGGGGAGGGAGGTGAGCATGCACGGTCCAGTCCTGGATGAGATCCCCTGGACAGCGATTCTTCCATGAGGTCCCATGAACCTTCCTTCCAGATCTGGAACACACTCGGTGGCCTCCCTGACTAACACACGTCCATTCAACTTTCACTTGCGTACTTCCTCTCTCAGGGGAGCTCACTACCTCACCTGGTAACCTACTGCTCCACATACAGGAAGCCAAAATCTCTGCCTTCAACCCTTTCTCAGGGATCTTAGCTCTAATCTCGTATACCATGAAGAATAAGACAGTTCTCTGGTCTACTTCGCTTTACCAGGCTACTTTACTCCTCTGGTCTACTACCCTTGAAGAAGAAAACCTACTGCTCCCCCTGGGACCCCGGAGTAAGACTTCCTTCCACTGCTCCACGTGTGAGCAGGCTTCCCAAGGATGGCCTGAAACATATGGGCGTGTCTGTGCCCTACTCGCCACGTGCCTTCCTGACTCATTTCCCAGACTCCCTCGCAGCTAGGAATTGCTGTGTGACTCCTTATGACCAAAACATGACAGCAGAAGTCTCCTTAAAAGAGAAGTCCTTTTCCACTCTCCCTGCCCCCACTCCCTGCTATTACAAACTGGAATGCAGACGTGATGGCAGGAACTTAAGCAGCTACTTGGACCATGAGACAAGGTGCTAAGAACAGTGAAACAGCAAGATAAAAGCAGCAGAGTCCATGAAGAGCAAAGAGCAACCACACTAGCTCTAACACGATAGCCTGTCTTACTATGATAGCCTATACCCTACACTTTTATATGAGAAGGAAAAAAAACAAAGTTTCAGTTTATTTAAGCTCCTGGGAGTTCTTTAACATTTTATGAACCCTGAATCCCAGTACAGGATAAACCAAGTCTTACTGCAGATGATGAAAGAGTCTGGCTGCCTTCACACAAGACAAGCACCCTGCCATCTTCAGCAGGAAGGGAGGCAGCCCCAGTCATTAGGCTCTTGTGATTTCGACATACAGCCCCCACCGTGCCCTGATATCTTCCCCTCGGGAATTCAGGGCCAGCGTTTCCAAGGTTGACATGTTTCTGCCAAGTCAGTGGATGGACTGGTTTTACCAGTGAAGGGTAATACAACTAGCCACCATTTAGCAAGTACCTACTGTATGCCCCTGGTGCTCTGCTCAACTCTGCAAGAATTATCTTAGCCCCACAAGATGGAAACAGCCCTGTTACAGGTGAAGTCCAAAGACATCCAGCACTTTGGGGCAAAAACCAAAGACCCAGCCCTCTGGCCTGGAGTTCTTTCCATTACTCTTCACTGTACCCTGAGGATTTCCAAGAGGCCCAACGGGCCAAACTTGGCTGCCTCTGGGATGTGAAGACGTGAGGAAGGGAGGCGTGGGGAGAGGAGGGGAGGATGGGTCAGCAGGGGAAATGCCTCGCTCTGTGAAGGGGGATATTTACAAGAATTCAGGGCCTGGAGAAAGGCCAAGGAGGGAAGGCACAGAGGGGCTGTTCCCAAACACGGAAACAGCAGGAGTCGAAGCTGGGAGGGTTTACTGCTTATGCTGGGGGGGCCACAGTCACAGAACACTTTACACACTGCTTCGAGCCACTGAAATTGTTCAGCATCTTAAAAGGAGAGGGACACTGTGCAGTTTATTGTACGCCAATTACACTGCAATAAAGAGGCTTTTTTTTTTTTTATAATGTACCCAGAGAAGGAGAGCACGGGGCAGGGGGTGGGGTGGGGAGGATAGGAAGGAGGGAGGGAGGGAAGAGTTAAGGCCTCCAAACACAGCGGCTTCTCATCACAACACACGCTCCTCTCTGCCCCGGGGAAGGCTAGCCACGCTGACCACAGCAGCTCCATCCACGAAGCCACAGGCTCTCTGTGAAAAAGGCCACTTCACCTCCATGCTGCTGAAGCCTCCTTAGGTGCAATGCCATCTCAAAGCTTCCAGAATGAGTCAGCTCGAGCCTGGCCACCCAGAACCACGTCCCGCCCGCCAGCAGTTTCGACAAACAGTGGCCGTCCCTCACCACCCCCCGGCAGCAGGACAGGATGGCCAGGCTGGCGGGGCCGGGGACAGACAGCACCCTGGGCCTGCTCCCTGGCACCGAGGCAGGGGTGGGTGGAGGAGGCGGGGGCACCCCACAAGGAGGCGCCCCCAAGCACAGCCCCCGTGCAGCTCTTTCCACAGGTGAGCCACGGATTCTCGGCCACCCTGCCAGCTCCCTCTCTAGGAAGGCTGGGTCCCCTGCCCCTGGGACTTGACTCCGGTTCACCCTGGAGATCCTCATGGGGCGCCTCCCCCGGGGGTGGCAGTGGTGCGCGATCGGCCGGTCCAGGTGGCCCGGCTGACTTGCCAGCTCCTGGGCGGGAGGGATGGGTTGGTGATGAGTGACTCAGTGCTGAGATGAGCAGCGTTCCTCCCCAACCCATCCTGACCTCTCTATGCTCAAGAGGGTCCAAGTCCAGTGACCCCCAGGCCTGGGCCGGGGCAAGGAAGGAGCCCGAGTACAGAGAGCAGGCGAGGCTGGGGTGAGTGGAGGGCATGTGCCCAGGCCACCTCCAGCCCGGGCCCACGGCCACCAGGCAGGCACACACACCACCAGGAACAGCCTGGGTCACCGCCTCGGCTGCCCCAGCTGCAGAAGGCGACTAAGAGCAAGATGAACGCCTGCAGCACAGAACCTTCCCAGGGAGTCTGGGGAGCAGAGAGACGTGAGCCGTTCAGGGCACCACGCGCAGTAAGCGACACAGAAATGTTTGCTTTTTTATTATTATTAGAAAATGGAAATCCCATTTTTTTAGGGGAACTCTCCCGAGTTTTAAATGTGGACAACTCACTGGAGATTTTTTTCTTTTTTCCAAAATACTGTGTGAGCCAAACAAAACAGATCGGCAGACTGGACTTGGCCCACGGATCCTCGCCTGTAACCTCCGTGCGGCGGGCTCCCTGCTTCCCGCCCAGGCAGGCCGGTCGGCGGGCATCGCAAACCACTAGCCAGGCCTTGGGATCGCCCCACTTCCAGCACCAGCTTCCAGCCCGTGAACCTCTTAATGGGAAATAAACGTTTAAATCAGCACTCCCCCTGGCCCCCCGCCTCCCACACCAAAAGGACAGAAACTACTAATTCCTACCCACCACATCCAAGTCGCCAGATTTTTTTCATGGCAGGGGGGTGGAGGAAGACCTCTTAAAACAAGAAGAAGAAAGAAAAAAGGAAACCAACAAAGGCAGACCGGGGGACGCACTGCTGTTGACTCGGGCGACAGCCGCCCCGTCGGAGCAGAGCAGCTCGGAGCGGGCCCGTCCCAGACATGAAAATTACAGAGCGGTGGTGCAGACACGCCCCTGCCCTGTGTGCCATTCACGCGGCAGGAATGCACCGCGACGCCCTCCCCCGGGACGGACGGAACGGAGCTGACCTCAGGAGAGGATGCGGGGGCAGGGCCCCAGGCAGAGGGGTACTGGGCTGAAGGCGCCCACGTTCGGCTCACTGCACAGGTCAGGACGCCGAGGACACAGGCCTGGCCCATCAGACACCCAGGGACCGTCTGTGCGCAAACCCTTGGGATGAGGGTTCCACTTGCCTGGGGCAGCCGCCAGGCAGCTGCCATGTGGCCAGATCCAGGAGGCCCACAGGGGCAGCAGGAGAACAGGACACACGGTCCACCCTCAAGCCCTCTCCCACCAGCCTGAGAAAAAGGCTGACCTCACCACGCCCCTGCTCCCCAAGACACTGGGAACAAAAATCCCAGCTCCTTGCTGAGGTCACCATGCTTGCCCCACGAGCCTGCCACCTCAGGGCCTTTGCACCCCGTTCCCAACCCGGAAACGTTCCTCCCCAGACCTCACAGGACTGGCTCAGCATCGGCGTCACCACCTCAGAGAGATCCTCCTTGACTGCACCGTCTACAGTGTGGCTCCTCCCCCGTCCCGTTTCTGCCCTAGCACTCGGCACCCCTGAAGGGACCATGGTGACTGCTGACTAGTTCGGCTGCTATCATCACAGCCGCACCATGAGCTCTAAGCTTCCTGAGAACAGAGGCTGTGCGTGGCCCTGGGACAGAGCGGGGCACGGAGCAGCTGTCTGGCGGTGCTGAGTGGGTGGCAGAGTCACTGTGCAACCAGGAGAACCACAGGCCGGACGGGCCAAATCCTCCAGCCGTGGGCAGGCCGAGGGCCGTGCGAACAGCAGAGAGGACGGCCAAGGAGACGAGGAGAGATGAGGAACACAACAGCTCATCTGCACTGAGCCACTTCCAGGCCCTGGGCCTCGTCACAAGCTTGCTGCGTGAGTGCTTTCACTGCATCCTGACCACAATCTCAGGACATCAGTAGTCCTGCCAACCTCCTCACAGAGATGAGGACTCATCAATAGTACTGCCGATCTCGTCAGAGACAAGGACTCAGGGCAGAGGTTGGACGACTTGCCCCCAGTCACGCAGACCTACCCGGTAGATGTGAACACAGGAGTGAAACACCAGTCCTTGAAAACGTGTGTATAGGAGCGTGTGCACATGTATGCATGTGCCCACTTGTGTATACGCCCGTGTGTGTCTGTATGTGTATATACATGCTTGTGTACATGCACGCGTGTATCTACATGTGTATACGTACATGCATAAGGACACCAACCATTACGTTCCCCATTCCTCCCCAAGAAAGGGCCTCCTCCTGTTACTGATCTTAGGAGTCTCGGGGCCACAGCCAAGAAATGACACCAGAAAGTCAGGAATTGAGTTGACTTGCAAAGTTGTAGTTTGAATTTTGTGAAACCAATATTCAATCATTTCTGCCACCAGGTCGCAGTTCCCTGCAGTCTCCCCAGGCTCCCGAGAGTACCCTGTGTGTGCAGTCTTAGCAGGTGGCCAGGGGCTGAGGGGACAAGACCCAGGCCAGAGTCCCAGGGGGCCGGCCAGTCACTGCAGGGTGGCCCAGCTTATCTTCAGCACCTTCTTCAAACACTGCGAGGGGAAAAGAAAGCTGCTTTGAGGTCAAACTTCTAAAACATCATCTCCACAACCTGACGTCTGTGCAGATACCACAGCGCACAGGACAAGGAACCCGGGGCAGAGCCCTGCAGCCCTGGCCTCTCAGCCAGCAGCCCACACACAGAAGGCTCCCAACTTGTACGGCTTCTCGAACCCGAGGGCATCCCCGCAGCCTCCCACAGATGGGCGCCCTGTCCAAAGGCGGGGCGCAGGGAGCAGAGGCTGGAGGCCGCTGTATTTATCTAACGCTTCTCAACATCGTTGCTTGCGTCGTTTTCTTTTTTTTTTTTTTCAATTCTCTTCAAACTGAAACTGTCAAAAGTTGAGCCTGATAAATCTGAAGACTGTAGAGGAAGTGGTTTGTCCTTCCTCCAGCTCATGACTTCTGCAAAAGATAACACACAGCTCTGGGTGAAATGTCACGAGGCCAGCGCTCCCACCGGGGCTGAGCCTTGGCTTCCCTGCCCCCAACCGTCTGCGGGGGGTTTTTGGGAGACAGGGGGAGCTGCGGAAAGCCCTGCTCAATGCCATCCCCTCAAACGTGGTTCAGACTGGAGCCTCCACCTGGCGGCTCTCGTCCCCACCGTGGCCTGGGAGTAAAGGGTTGTCATCCCATTTTCCAAGCCAGGCAACTAAGGGGTGAGGATGAGGCTGTAAATAACGTGCTCAACTTTAGCTCAGAGATTTGCCCAGGGTCACACACAGGGCACAGCCTGTCTCCAAAGCGCCAAGTCTCCTGCCCTGGGAAGCCGTCTCTGGCCCCTCCCTCCCAGGTGCAGGAGTCAGGCCCCTGCTCGTCTTGGGGGGAGGACTGCTAAGATTCCCTCGTTGTCTCGGGCACCGTTTACGTGCCGGGCACAGCTCTAACCAGATGTGCACTGTTCTCAGCAAATCCTCTCTGGTGCCCAGACGATTGGTACCGAGAGCCACCCTACTGTACCAATGAGAAGTGAAAGCTGAGAAAGGCTAGGACACTTGCCCAAGGTCACACAGCTGGAGCCTGGAGGAGAACTCCCAACCTGCTGCTCTGATCACTGGCCCCGGGGTTCCCTTCACCCTGGAAAACTGATCCCAGCCTTTCAAATACCAGGCAGTTCTCTCCACCGTCTTGGGCCTAGAAGCTTGTGGCCCAGGGAGATCTTAAGGGCTGGCCCTGTGAGTCTCCCCACCAACACCAAAGGTTCAGGGGGAAAGGCCACTTCCTCGCTGGCAATGAATCGAGCCCCACCCTGGTCACCAGCTGGCCTTCCCCAGGTTCTCAGGCCTAAGGATGACCAAGTGGGGGCAAAGAACGAGGTCCCTGCAAGGCTGAGCACGAAGGAGCAAGATGTTCAGGGACATTCCAGAGATTGGGCTTCCACGTCCGAGTCCAAAGTCCTGAGCCCGGCACATGGACAGCTCGCCTGGGCCCACCCCGCTCACCACAGTCCTGGCACAAGGAGAATCTCCCTCTCCAGCTGGGCCGGCCCTGCCACGCCTCCAGGCCTGGAATGCTGCCCCTCGCCTCTTCCAACCGGCCAGAGTCAACTCCTTCTCTGATCAGCAGCTCTCTCCTCGGGGGACCCTGGTGCTCCCCCCGAACCTCCAGCACACAGGGTGTTAGCTCCAACTGTCCTCAGCTCTCTTTCTCTTGAGCTCTTGTGTTCCTGACCCTTGCCACCACACCTGGTATCCAGCAGACACTCCCTAAGTGCGTGCTTCGGGCACGGACACCTAAGTGCCAAGCGGGAGCCCCCAGCACACAGGCAGGAGGGTCTTCTCACGAGGGTCTTCCCTCGTGCGGAAGGCTCCATCCCATGAGGAAAGGCAGTGCAGGGCTGGGGCTGGAAGCCGCCCTTCCCCACTTGGCACAGACCCGCGGCCGGGTGGGAGAGGCGGGCGGGAGGGGAGGGGGTGAGCCCAGCGGAGCATCTTTCAGAGCCGACCTGGGAAGGAGGGAGCAGCTCCCCATGCAGCCCTCGCCCACCTCCCCACCCTCACGTCGTCTCAGACTCGAGAGCCACCGCACAGCCCCAGTATGGCTGAGCCCCTCACGGTCCTGTGGAGCAGGCCCAGGCCCGGGACCCCTCGGGTTCGAAGAGGAGCACAACAAGGAGGCCCAGAAAGCAAGGCCCTGTGTCTGTTCTTTCCAGACCTGAGCCAGGGTTCAGGTGGTGCTCCCAAGGGGACCGCATCCACACGGCAGGCATCTGGGGCGCCCCTGCTGGGGCTGCTCTGTCCCCCACCCCGTGCCGCACCTCCTGTGCAGGCGAACCTGAGGCTGGACTCTCAGAGCCACTGAAGGGCTCACCCAGGGCCCGCAGTGAGGGGCCATGAGGGTTCAAGACCGATGGCCACACTGGCTGGGCCCACCTGGGCCAGGGGGGCACCCTGCGATCTTGCCAAGCACTGTGCCTGATGACCTGGAAACTGGCTCAATTTAGAAACCTCTCTGAACCCAGGGAAGCCCCTGTCCACGCCCTATGAGGATGGGGATGCTTCCAAGGGCATTCTGGGGGCTTCTGCTTATTCTCCTGTATGCTCTGAGCATCCCAACCATCTAACCAGAGAGCCCTGGCCCCATCTAAGGCAAAGGGAAAGGGGCGGGCCCTGATGCAGAACTCCCGGCGCCGGCTTCCCCAGCTTGGTGAGGCCCGGGGCCCGTCACGCTGGACCCCTCTGTCCCTGCTCCCAGGGAGAAGGGCAGGCTGGACAAACGTGATTCAGCCTCACATCCAGGGAAGCGAAGCTGTGTCGAGTCCCCCATACTCAATGCTCCTCTGGCTCCTCTGCTCCGGATGGGCTGGTTTCGTCGTTTTAAAACCACAGAGCTGGCAGCTTCATTCTGGGATCGCAGGTTCGTGGCGAGAGCAGCTGCACACCAGGCACTCACTGAGCACGGCGTGCTGCGGGCTGCGCCGCCCCCGGGCCGCACCACAGCCCAGAGAGCAGACACACCACTCTTTCCTACACAGGTGGGAAGACGCAGGCTTGCCAAGTTTAAGGGCACTGCCAAGGGCACTGCCAGCAAGAGGAGGAGCTGGGATTCGAACACAGTAAAGTGCACACAACCCTGGCCTCAAGCAAGCAAGAAAGTGCCGGATTGGATTAAAAGAAAGGGGCGGCAGGAGAAAAAGATGTGTTTTTCTTCTTCACACTTAACGACTATCTGAAGTCACCATGTTCTTTTGCACACAGATGTCCCCCTACCCTGGAATGTGAGGTCCTTGAAGGGGCCCTGTGTTGGTCACCCCACACCCAGCCACTAGTCAGGCACTTGATACACAGGAGACCCGCGGCAAGCACGTGTGCAGGGAGGGGACACGCACAGGGGGCGTAAACGGGGCCATGTGAAGGCAGCTTTGGGGGAGAGCATCCACAGCAGGGGACACAGAAGAGGGACGACGCGGTGTGAAGCGCGCCGGGCGCAGGGTGCGGGCGGAAGGGCCCCCCGAAAAGCCCTTCCTTTATCTCCGTGAGTCTCAAGTCAGCAGGCTTGTCAGTCTCACTCACCCATTCATTCAGCCCCTTCGCTATGGAACAGGAAGCACCACCAGGCGTGGGGCTAGGCGGACTGGCCAGGGGGCAAGTGACAGCAAGGGGACTGGGTGAAGGAGGCCCAGCAGTCACAGGCAGGAATGGGTCCCCGAGAGGGGCTTCCTGGAGGGAATACACGTTCAGCCCGTGGCAGAGGCTGGCCGGCGCCTCCTCCCTGCTCCCGGCGCCTCACGCCGAGGCCTTCCCATCCCTGCACGAAGACCTATTCACAGCACCAAAGACTGCAGATACAGAGTGATCCCGGGTGCACGGAAAAAACAGCCCACGCCAATGACCAACCTACCAAAAAAACACAAATTATCATTCCTGGATGTTCTCGTTCTGGTTATTTTATTTTCTTCTCTTGTTTGACCGTATCGACTAAGTATTCTACAGTGCACCTGAGTTCCCTTTGAAATGGGAGAGGTGGAGATGACCGTCCTTCAATAATAAACGTCTACAACGAGGCATATAGACAAAAGAACTGCAATCAACCGCACTTTCCATCCGGGGTGAACGCTCAGAGGCCCGAGGACCCCTCTGTGGTCTGGCCTGGGCCCCATCCTGCGTCCCTTTGCTGGAGAGGAGGAGGAGGTCTGGTTTGTCCTGCGTGGGGAAGGGGAAAGAAACATCAGAGTCCCTCTGGAGCTCAAGGCTACCCACCCACCCCAGAAGAGAATCGTGTCTCTGATAAAGGCTTTGAAGTGAATAACATTTTAAAAAACAAAAAAAAACTGCAACCAACAGCCCTAACCAACATTTGCCCCATGTTCACAGCATCATCAATCGCACAACAAAAGTTCATGGAAACAACCCAATGTCCATCAACAGATGAATGGATAAACGAAATATGGTCCGCCCATACGACGGAGTACTATTCAGCCATGAAAAGGAATGAAATTTTGATATATGTTACAATATGGGCAGGGGCTTCCATGATGGCTTAGCTGGTAAAGAACCCACCTGCCAACGCAGGAGACGCAAGAGACTTGGGATCAATCCCTGGGTCAGGAAGATCCCCTGGAGAAAGAAATGGCTACCCACTCCAGTATTCTTGCCGGGAAAATCCAATGGACAGAGGAGCCTGGCAGACTACAGTCCATGGGGTAAAGAGTCAGATATGACTGAGTGCACGCACACACAACATGGGGAGACTGTGAAAACATTAAGCTAAGTGACAGAAGGCAGACACAGGAGGACAAGCACCGTGTGATGCCACTCACGTGAGGCACCTAGAAGAGGCAAACCCACAAAGACAGAAAGCGGGACAGCGGTCGCCAGGAGCTGGGGGGAGGGCGGAAGGGGGAGTTATAGTTT
The DNA here is from genome assembly GCF_032452875.1 of Bos javanicus. Classification (NCBI taxonomy): domain Eukaryota; kingdom Metazoa; phylum Chordata; class Mammalia; order Artiodactyla; family Bovidae; genus Bos; species Bos javanicus. The sequence continues at coordinate 8,282,110 of NC_083885.1, read as the reverse complement.
AACAGGGGCAGGGTTTATGCTGAGCGTGATGAAGATCGGGGTACAGTGGTGGTGATGGCACCATTACCCCAACAAACAGCTAGAATGATAAATGGTGTGCGTGTTACAGCACTCACACACAGAACTCAGATGCCTAGATAAGACCACAGCAGTACACTGCAACTAAAGAGAGAAAACCAGAAGCTGTGCTGGGGAAGGAACGGTGACTCCGTTTGCCCAACTGCAAAATGGAAGCACCAGCCCAGATGATCCCACCAGACCAGAGGTGGACTGAGTGACCACACAGATCCGTTCCTTCCTGCAGTGACTCAGAGCTGATTTGAGGAAGATGCTGGCAGGTATCTGCCTCCAGGTCCTGACACCAACCCCCAAGAGGCATCCGTTCCAGGTAAAGGGGCGGTGCACGCCTACCAGGAACAACTCAGGCTCAGCCTGGACTCCCATCTGTCTGTCTGAGTGGCCACGCCCAAGCCACGCCCCCAGAGCCCAGGCCTCTCCATAAAACAGGGAAACTGATGGGAAAGCTACCTCCTCTGCCCTTTTTACACACCAGCCCCGGCTGCCAGGAAAGGTCACAGAGGTGAGGCAGACGGAGCCCCAACTTCACCCCAGAGCTAGTTACTTGGAGAGGGGCGGCCTGGCCAGTGGCTGGATGGCAGAGATGACCCCAGCCACATCTGAGCTCAGCAGGGAGGCGGCTGAGCTGAAGAAGCAGAACTCTCCAGACCTTGCCTTGCTATCCAACCGATGCCTACTCATTTTTCCTCCAGTGGAATCTTACCAGGGTGGAGACAGAAAGAACACTCAGAAAGTCCCTCGAGGTCACAGGAGAAGCGTGGGACTCAGGGAAAAGCCCACGGACTCAGGCCAGCCGGACCAGGGTGTGACTCCCAGCCTACAGCTGTGTGAGCCCAGCGGCCAGGGGCTGTCCACAGCCCTGTAACATGGGCTGTAACTGGGGGGTGGGGGGTGCTGCAAGGGTGCAATCAGGTGCCCAAGCGCCTGGCACACAGCAGGTGCTCAAGAAACGGCAGATTCCATTGTTATGCCCAGCTGGACAGTCGGTTTGGAACTCCCTACGAAATCTTCAAGGATGCGAGAGGCCTCCAGGCGTACAGCACACTTCTAAAATCGAATCTGAGAGTCATAAAAAAAAAACACAACCACATCCCACCCAAACTGCCAAATGTGGTGGGAGTGATGAAGCAAACAAGAGGGAAAGTTCAGCTCTTCTCTCTGGCTTAAGAACACACAAGTGCAACATCGTGGCAAAGGAACCAGCCCGGCAAAATCCCAGGTCTACATGTGAAATGCTCCCCTGGAACCTTCTCTCTCTAGTCACCTAAATCATGCTTCTCCAGGGCGTGGCTACAGAGAGTACCCAGGTTGGGGGAGGCAGCATCAAAGAGTCAAAGACAATGAGGAAACCCATTCCTGGGGTTCTTCTGCAAGCTGCCAACCAAGGAAGACCCTGGCCTTCTCCTCACTCTGCACGTCAGCCTGCCCGAAGTCCCCCGCGTCCAGAGGAGGAGGTGCTAGAACTGTACCCACCCTGCAGCTGATAGAGGAACTCAGTCCCCTTCAGCTGAATCTGCCAGGCAACCTCCATCACACAAAACACCAACCTTTCAGAGCGCAAAGCATCCACACTTCTGAGTCCAAATTCCAAAAGGAAGTAAATGCAAAACCCACTGCGGCCCATTTGGAGGTCCTCCAGGCCTAGACTGTCAGGCTTACTCTTCTTTAGTTCTTGACCTCCAGGGGTTGGGGGTCATTCTGTCCCCAGCTCCGCAGGTCAGAGGTGAGGGGCCCAAGGGCACTCTGTGTGCTGGGCGAGCTGAGTGCTGGGCCACCATGTGCGATGCCGGCGCGATCGGCCTGGGCTTGACCACAGCGTGTCTGCAGGGATGCTGTCTGCCTTATCAGAGTAAAGCACTGTGCTAAACCTTAAAATAAACACTTTAGGGGCAAGAAGTACCAACCTTGAAACTCCAGACTAGGATAAAAGAAAAAATGTTTTACCATAACCAAGAAGACTAAACACAGCTTAACGAGCATACGAAGTGCTACGTGGACAAACCCATGGGCCCAGCCATGGAGCGGAACTCCTAATAAAAACCTTGACCTTTCAAATAAAAACCTTGACCTTTCATAATGAAACGTCCTTCTTTTGTCACTTACACGTTTATTTCTGGGCAAAGGTCCATTTCCTGCTGGTGGAGTCTCACAGGCCCCCTGGACTGGTTTATAACCTGACGGGGGGGGGGGGGTGGTCCATGAATCAATTCCTAAAAATGCCTATACTCTAGATGCCAAACTTTATGATCCTGTCTTCTTACCATTTTGCCTGAGGAAGGGTCCACAGCTCTCATCAGATTTCCAAGAGGAGGGTGTCCCTCTAAACAGTCTAAAGGACCCAGTATCCTGGCCCATCCATTCGGTCTCCCTGACCCAACCCGCCTTGATATAAGGACAACAACGAAACTAGGGAGGAAAGAAAAAAATAAATTCCCTGTGATGCATAAACAGGCCAAATTTAAGTGGATGTGACGGAAGAGTTGTTAAAGAAAAAAAATAACCATACCAGTACAATCTCACAGGCTTCCAAGAAGCGGAGGGGGAGAAACCCAGCGCTACTTGAGTCAGGCCTGGTCTCTGAGGTCACGGAGGGCGGGGCCTCGTCCACGGGGCTGACACCACATGCCGGGACCAGAGCAGTCCCCGTGCCGCCAGGCCCGCAATCGGCATCTGCAGGAGGCTGAGTGAACCCTCCGCGGCACTCGCCCCCCACAGCCCCGCGACGCCGGCTCACGGAAGCCACGTGGCCTGCCTCAAGTTGCAACCAGAAGCAGAAGTGGGATTTAAACCCAGATCCACACACTGCTATGCAAAACCCAGGTCCTTCCCCCACACTGGCAGGCTTTCAACCCCAAGTCATCTCCCAGCGAGTCCCCTGAAGAGTGAGCTCCACAACCCCAGTGGCTCCCATGAGGGTCATGTAACTTCTCTGGGCCTTGGGTTCCGAATGTGTGCAGTGGGACACATGCTGCCTGCCAACAACTGATTGGTACTGACTGTCTCCAGGTTTAAAGGGAAGGAGTGATTCTGCCAGGATTGATTAGTAGTATCTACCAGGGGCAAAGCAAAGAGGAGGGGCTACACATGTGTCACATGCATTTGCCATCCCAGAGCTAGATGACCTGCAGACTCGCTTTCAATTCTGGCTGCCTCTGATTTTAATTACAAAAATTTTAAAAGTGGGGAGGGACGGAAAAGGAAAGAACAGACTAACATTTTCCAACATTGGCCATAGCTAAATTCAGCAAAGCCAAAACCGGCCGCCCAGCCAGCCCTGCGTGCTCCATACACACAAGCCCCGCCACATGAGAGGAAGTGGAAAACATCAGATCTGCTGCCTGCACACCCAGCGAGACAGCCCGTCCAAGCCAGGAGGAGTGCAACCGTGGGCTTGCCTGGGTCGGCCTGGGCTGCAGAACACCTCATCAGCGGGCACAGGGACCTCGCGGGGAGGGCCTCTGGGGTTCAGGCCCTGGCCCGACCTCGGGCCCATCCTGAGCTCCGGCAGATTACTTCATCTCACTCAGCCTCAGTTCTCTCATCCTGGAAAAGCCGCTGAGGGTTGTCATGATGATTAAACACATCAATGCATCGGGGTTCTTAACACAACAACAAGCTCGTAGTAAGTGGGCAGAGCCACTGCTTTCACCACCACCACCACCACCACCATCACCGTTTGTCTTTGAAGGGGCATATTTTCAGAAAAAAAAGGTCTAAGTGCAAAAGAGTAACTTCTTTCCCCACATTCAGCAGTACAGCCCCTTTGGTCACTCCGAACTCTAAGGGGAGGGAAGCTCTGCAAACAGCTCCATCCTCCTGGAGCTTCTGGGGCCTCAGTCGGGGCCCCGGAAAGAAACAGATGGCAGACACAAACTGGTGTCCTCTGAAGAAACTGCGACAAAAGGCCAACACAGCAAGGTCTGGGCAGAGCACGGGCAAAGCACGAGAGGGGGTTTCTACCTGGGGCGACCCACTGTCTTGACCAGCTTGGGGCTGGGGCTTTCCCGGGACACAGGAGTGAGTGGAAACGCGTGGGACAGTTTCGGTTGCCTAATTCCTGCCCTGCAGCCCAAAGGGACATGGAGAAGCCCCAGCTGCAGAAGCCGGGACAGGGGGCAACGGGACAGGGGCTGTGGCTGAGGGACGCTGCCTGCCCACGGCAGCCCGAGGGAGAAGCTAAAGGGCCCATCTCCCTCCAGGGTCCCTACCGATGGGCCAGACCCACCTGGAGGCTGAGGGCATGGAAGCCTGGGGGTGAACTGACACATAGAAGAGTGCACGAAGGGGAGCGTCAGCCCTGGGGCAGCCAGGATACCTCCCCTCTTAGAAGGCTCCACAGAGGCCCAGTGGGGACGCAGAGCTCCCAGGCCTCGACCGACGGGAGAGCACCCAGTTCCCGCTCGGAGACGGGCACGCTGGGAGTGAAGAACCAGAGGCAAGCCCCGTGAAGCCACTCAGCAAGGGGCTCAATTCTCGGCAGGGGTCCAAAGGAGGTGCCCCCTCCCCTGGCAGCAGGGTTACCGCCGACGCTGTCAGCGAGGCTGAGACCACACGATGAGCTACCTCCAGAGACGAGGGCCTGCCAGGGCCCTGTCTAAATCGCATGCCCCTGCACTGCAGACCCAAGTTGGGGGATCACAGGTGGGAAGCCGGGGTGCGGGGGTTAAGACGTGTGTACAGGCATGCCTCGCAGAAGCACCACGCGTGGCCTCCCCACCGGCAGGCTCAGCCTCAACGCCAACATTTAGGCCCTGTGCATGTGTCAGGGGCAATCTCGTTGAGAAAATAAAAGCGACTTTCATTTCTGTTTTTAAATCATATTTTCCAAGATCAAAATCTTATTTCCCAAGCACTGCTGCTGAAAGCTGAGGTGAAAACCACCAATAATAGCTTAATCCTCCCAACTGCCGGTTTCCATCTTGCCCGAGTCAGTGACGCGGCGGCTGGGGTTGAGTCCAGGGCTGAGGTCCATTCCAGGTCCCAGGGTCCGAGGTCACAGGCACACCCTGGAGGTTCTCCCGACAGCTCCGGGGTCACCAGGCAGGGCTGGGGTTTCCCACAAAACCTGAGACCCATTCCATCCCTTCTCGGCCTGTGATGCCCGGGGCCTCTACACGTCAGGCAACTGGATTCTGCCAGAAGCCAGCGCTGACGTCATCGGGTGTTGCTGGATGAGACCCCTGCCTTCAAGAAGTTCCCAGTCGAGCAGAATCAGGAGCGCGGCAGGCAGAGCAGGACAGGCTCGAGCTGGCAGTGACGACGCAGGGGTGTCTGCTGAGCGCTGCTCCCTGCGTGACACCACTGGGCACTTTCCATGCGTGCACCATGGCCCTTCATTCTTCAGAGAACCCGGGGGCAGCCCCCCTTAGCCCCATCTTACAGACAAGAAAACCGAGGGCTGCATCACGCCACTGCTCCTGTGGCCTAATTAAGAAGTACCTGGATCCAAAATCACTGGGCAGCAGTTGTAGACAATGAACGTCCCCATCAGGGAAGGCTGGACCCGGGAGGCAGGGTCATGAGCTACCTCTTCCCCAGGGTTTCGCTCTGCAGCGGGCACCCCTTCAATCAGGACCCGCCGTGAACGCCGAGCGGGTCGTGCCTGACACAGGACCACCTGGCCAGGCGCTAAGATCCACCAATGCTTGGCTGTCCCAGCCCAGAGGGCGCCCTGCTCACCACTGGGGCATCAGAGGGCCCCAGACCACTGCCCTCCGCAACAGTCTCTGGCCAGAGACCCTCACCCCGTCACTGCACCTGCCAGCAGAACCCACACAGGCTCCAGAAGCTTCCTCTGGGTATCCTTGCTGGTGGTGTGGTCACCCGGCTACAAAGAGCAGGGGAACCCAAAGCACAGCCACGGGTGGGGCTTGATTCAAGCACAGGAGGCCTTTACAGGAGAGCCACGAAGCCGGCCGCCCACTGCACCCACCCCCTCCTCTCTGTGCCCACCACCCCCTCTGCGCCCCATCCCCCTAAAACACAACTTAGACAGGATTCAAGAAGCGAGTCTCAAAGTCGTTTTCCCCACACCAAAACTTTCTAATGCTAATTTTCTCTTCTTTTTTTATTGGCATGATGCAATTCCCCTTCCAACAACCCAGATCTCTGAAGTCCTGAGTCATCAGGCGAAGGCAGGGACAGTGGGGGGTGCCCCGCAGCAGGGATCAAAGGTGTGGGGAGCTCGGGATTTCCTTCCGGGGCTCTCGGCCCTGCACCACAGACGCCGGGGTCAGGGCTCCTGCGGCCCCACACAGCTAGCTCCTGGTTCCCACCGTGTGCCAGGTTCCAGGGGGGCAAGGTGACTGCAGACGGAGTGCAGGCTCCCAGCTCCGCCAGGGGCCAGCCCGCAGCTGGGGCCGCTCCTCACGTGGGACCTCTGGGGGCAGACGAGGCCCCTGCCGGGTCACCACGGCGTTCTCAATCCGCCCTGTGCCCCCCAGGGGACTCCCGGCTGCATCTGCGGGCATCGGGGGCTGTTCTAACTGTGGGGAGCAGAGCACTGGCATCTAGTGGCCCAGGGCCAAGTACGCAGCTCAACATCCACAAAGCCCAGGACAGTCCCCACCAGCAAGCAGGATCTGGGCCCCGAGACCCACGGGGCCAGAGCGCACACACACTCTGAGATGGTGCACGAGAACGGCTCAGCACCGGTGACTAAGAAGGCCTGGCCCAGCTCACTGTGCACACAACCGCGTGTGTCACACGGACTCATCCAGGGGAGAGCAGAGACACCTCTACCCCAAAGCGTCCACCTGGGTGGTTTCTGGGTGGCGGGGTTATGGGAGAATGATTTCCTTCTGCATTTTGTAAGATCATCATCGTCCCCGTGGGATTATTTTTGTTTTATTTTACAAGTGTGGAGGCGAACAGCTGACAGAGAAGATAGGTGGGCACAGACGCCATGGTCCCCAGCTGGGTAAGCACCGGGCCAAGTTTCCCCTCATCCCACCAGCGGTCAGAGAAGGCTCTGGGGGCCGAGCCAGAGCCCCAAGGGCGGGGGAGCCCAGCCACGCTCCACAGTGGGCTTTGGACCCCAGGCTTGCCACCACCGAGCCATCAAAGTCAGCTCTGGGGACAGGCCATCTCAGGTGAGCAAACAGGCTCTGAGAGGTTGAGTTCATGATCCCGACACCTTACCAGGGGCAGGTGAGAAGCAAACCTCCACAGGTCTGCAGGGAGACAGCTGAACCCCCCAGGGTGAGACGCTCGCTCAGTCCCCACCCTCCCCCACTCCACGGGCACCACCCCCTCACACAGCCTTGACCACCCTGGCCCTTTCTCCGCCTCTGCTCCTGAGCCCTGCTCACCGGCGCTCGCAGTTATTCTCTGGAGCCAGATGCCCTGGAGGCAAATCCCAGCTCCAGCACCACTAGCTGGGTGAACAGTGACCTCATCTCTCTAGGACCCAGTCTGACCATCTGCAAAATGGGCACAATGAAGGTGGCACCTCACAGGGGCATCGGGAAGTTTAAACAAGTTCATCTACATCTGACCCAGCAGTGTCACTCCTGGGAATATACCTGGAAAAAAAAAAGACAACTCTAATTTGAAAAAATAATGCACCTCAATGCTCACAGCAGCACTGTTTACAATAGCCAAGACACGGAAGCAACCCAGGTGTCCCTCAACAGGCAAACATTAAGAAAACGGGATGTATGCTTACGATGGAATATTACTTAGCCATAAAAAAGAATGAAATTCTGGCATCTGCAGCAACAGGACGGAACCTAGAGAATATTATGCTTAGTGGAATAAATCAGACAGAGAAAGATAAATACTGCATGATGTCACTTATGTGTGGAATCTGAAAAACAACACAAATGCATACATACAGCCAAACAGATACAGACTCAGAGGTGGAAAACAAACCAGTGGTTACCAGCAGGGAAAGGGCAGGGCTGAGGGGCAAGACAGGGGCACAAACTACTGCGTATAACATGGATAAGCAACAAGGACACGCCTTACCGCACAGGGAATTACAGCCGTTACCTTATAACGTCTAACTGAGCAAAAGCGGTAAAAACATCGGATCACTATACCTGATACACCCGAAACTAATACAATGCTGTAAACTGACTATACTGTGCTCAAAATAATGAAAGAGAGAAGCGCTCGTGTACGTGAAGGACTCAGCACAGAGACGGGGTGGGTGCCAGCTGCAGTTCTCGCTGCCCTGCGGGCGCCGTGCTATAAAGGAAGGAGCCTGTGGCTGTGCAGCCAGGCCGTCTGGGTCCCAGTGTCGCTGAGGCTCTCGGAGCCTCGGTTTCCCCACGAGTAAACAGGGGGCTGGTCTGAACGTGCAGACACACCAAGGGCTCAGTGCCACTGCTGGCCAGCAGTCCCCTCCGCCGTCTGACTCCGGAGGCCCCCCTGCTGGGACCCCCTAGCGCAGGAGTCACCAGATGGCAGGGGGTCAAGCTCTCCCTTTTCCCATCCCCAAGGCAGGTCGCTGGGTCAGGAAACACAAACCCACGGGAACAGCAGACAGACGTCAGAGAGGGGCTGTTCCTCTTCCCAGAGAGCGGCCCTGCCCCCGCCACCGCCTGGCCCGCTGGCCCGCTGGCCCGCTGGCCCACGATGGCCCCCGGGGGCCAACACGGCCACCCAGCCTCGGCTCCATGGGACCCCCTGCCCAAGCGCCCGAGGGCCGGGCTGGGCCTCCCCCTCAGGCCTCCAGGAAGGAAGCTTCCAGAAGGGGAGCATTGGGAGCCACAATGCCCCGCGGAGGGCCCAGGATCTGGAAAGCACCCGAGGGCCCTGGGGGCTGCGGGCCAGGAAGCGCAGGCCTGTCCAGCCCTTTGTGGGGCAACTGCAGGGCACGCGCTGCCCTTCACTGGAGGCGATGGAGACAGGCAGGGGACTCGTATGGTGGCGGTCTTCCCCGCCCCACCCACACGAGGGCCCACCCGACCGAACGTTCGCTCCTTCCTTCACTCAGTCATCCACCCGCTCAGCCACAGAGCATCTACTGAGAGGCCTGGCCCCGGGGCCCCCTCTGTGAAAAGGAGGGGTGACAGCAGTGTGGGGGTGCCTAGGGGTCATGGCAGTGTCCACCCAGCCCAGCTCCTGAAAGTGAACCCGGGGCGGTGAATTGCGGTCCAGTGGTTGCTGCTGGGGCTGAAGCCTGGCCTGGTGACGCAGACCCCCGCTCTCCCGAAGCTCCCACTCAGGGGCACCTTGGGCTCTCAGCCGGGCCCCCCACCCCCACGTCGTGATACGGGCCCTCCCACCCCACCCGCGCCCCGGTGAGCCCCCCCACACTGAGGAGCAACTCTGCCTGTCCTCATCCCCACATGCTCTCACACTGCCCACCACCTGCGGAGGACAGCACAGTGTTCCCAGGGTGCTCCCACGGCCCTGGCCCCTACCCCCTTTTCTGCTGCTGCTAAGTCACTTCAGTCGTGTCCAACTCTGTGCGACCCCATAGACGGCAGCCCACCAGGCACCCCTGTCCCTGGGATTCTCCAGGCAAGAACACTGGAGTGGGTTGCCATTTCCTTCTCCAATGCATGAAAGTGAAAAGTGAAAGGGAAGTTGCTCAGTCGTGTCCGACCCTCAGCGACCCCATGGTCTGCAGCCTACCAGGCTCCTCCGCCCATGGGATTTTCCAGGCAAGAGTACTGGAGTAGGGTGCCATCGCCTTCTCCGACCCCCTTCTCTGCCAGTCCCCAATCCCACTTCTATCCGTCGAGATGAGCCTCTCTGACGAAGTCCTTCATGAAACCCCCTGTCCTCCAGCAGCAGCACCTCTTCCTGCCTCCAAACAGCAGGACAAGGCACAAATCTCTCTGAGGAGGCGTGCTCCTATAGTGCCCCCTCATTTGAAGTGCACCCCAATCTGACTGTGAGTCTTTGGGGGGCAAAGGGTGTATCTGACTTTGTACGTGCGGTACCAGTGAACACTCACCTTGTCCAGCCAGCGCCTGGGGTGGGGGGGACCTGCTCCCAAGGGCAGGACCTGGAAACCCCTCTGCACACACAGTAGCTGGTACTCCACCCAAAAACCTAGTACCTGGCGCTTACTCTGTGCAAATACTTGGCATTCACATTCCAACACCAGTTCCCTGAACTCACTTGACAAATTCGCCAAGGGATGTCTGCCAAACACGAAACTGATAAGCGCACTGGTTCCCAACTGAGAAGCTTCTGCAAGAGGCTGAAGTCATTCTGGACCTCCAGCAGACAGACGCGTGGACATTCACGGACAAGCACCCCCAGGTGTGGCGCAGACCCGCCTTTGCCTCGCCACTCCGCCTCTCCCCAGTTCTCCCCGTGTGAGTCTCCACCTCAGCATCTGTTCGGAAAATCCACTGAGCACGCTGCCTGGTCCTCGGCGCACGGACGGTGAGCCTCATGGTGATCATGAGCGCACTGCTCAGCCCGTGCGAGAGATTTACCTTCTCTGTTTTATTCCCCACCAGACAGCAAGACTGCAGACTTTCCCCCACGCTCAAACCCAGGAGCCAGACAAGACCAGGCCGTGTGGATTTCCCTTCCAGGGCAGCGGCTCCACTCCAGGTACCCTGGAGACCCCCAGACTGCTGTCGCGTCTCAGAGGCCCCAGGGCGGGAGTCACCATTGATCCAGGGGCTCCTGTCTCCCACATGTGACAAACTCTGCTCCCCAGCTTCCCCCGCCCTCCGGGGTCACCCTGTGACTGAGCTGTGGCCTACAGAGTGGCCAGACTCACAGACCAAACCTCCACATGGCGCTCGCGCCCTCTCCCCAGCCCCTACTCCATGAGGCCCTGGACGGGGCAGAAACCCCCCACTGGCCCAGGACAGGAGCCAGAAGGGATCCGTGCTTTGGGAAGCACAGGCTGGCTCTCCCGAACCCCCTACAGCACCCCGGCCTGTGCACAGTGAGGCCCCAGCCCACGGTGAGCCTCACGCGGGCACGCGGAGGAGACCAGACTCACCTGGGCTGGACAGTGAGCCGAGAGAGGCAGCAGATAGGCCGGGAGGCAGTCTGGGCTCTCCCCAGGCTGTGCGCTCCTACCTGCAACTCTCCTGGACCTCTGAGAGCTGGGGACCAGCCCAGGACCCCAGGAAACATGCCAGGGCCATCTCCTCTCCCCTGATGACCCCAGCCCCAGGAGCCTCTGCTGCCCTGCCCCACGGAGTCCCACTGGTGACTGGAGAATCTGGCCCTTCTCCTTCCCTCCAAAAGGAGTTTGCTCAGCCTCATCTGTGCACGCTCTCCCGGTCACATCATTTCTGACAGCAGCCTGAGAGTAGGAGAACCAACGGGAAAGGCAGGCAGCAGCGGCCTGGGGTGCTGGGGGGTGGGAGCCCCAGGGTAAGTGCCAGCCCAGCTGCTGGGTCAAGTGCAAGGGTCTTTGGGAATCACGCCGGCCCTCAGCGCTTCCTCAATGGAAAAAAAGCCTGAGGCGAATTCAATGATTAGTAGGTTCTAGGTCTGAGAACCTCTGTAATGCAGTATGGACAAAGGGAGCTGGTTTTGAAGAGTTTGGCTGGGTTTTGTACTGAATAATTTTTTTTAAGAGTCTCTTACAGCACTGCCATTCTCCACTAAGGGAGGGAGTGGGTTAAATAAAACACACACACCCCAGAAGTGCTAGAAAGAAAGGAAGGAGCTCCACGGGGCAGGGAGCTGCCGGTGTGCCCCCCTCTGAGCACGTCCGATGCTCACAGATATTTTTTAATAGATGACGGCAGCTCCTGGAAGGCAGGGGTGGATCGCTAAGCTAAGGCCAGCCTCAGGGCCTTTGCACCTGCGGTCCTTTCTGTCAGGAATGCTCTCCCACCAGACACCGCCTCCTGCCCTGAACACAGCATGTAGATCAGCAAGGCCTGAGCCCCACACAGCTCGCCCACCCACTGCTGCTGCTTTCTCAGGGGCTGGACAGACTTGATATTTCCTTGCTCAGTGGTTTCTTGTCTGTCCCCCACCCCACCGACACACGCTCCAGGAGGGCAGGGACTGGTTTTCCTCAAAGTGCCTACAGACAGTGATATTTATCTGCTAAATGAACTACCAAGCCTTAATTCACCTAACCCTGACATCATGCTAAAAGGAAGTCCCCATAATGTGAACTTCACAGATAACAAGAGAGGGGAGGTGGCCTGCCCAAGGTCACCCACCATCCAGGGCGCGGCAGGGGCTGGACTCCAGCCTGCCCGTCTGACCCCTCTGCTGAGTCTGGCTGCTCCCCTCCACCCACCCCACTGACATCCCAGACAGTGGGATGTGCCAGGTATAAAAGCTACTGGACATTCACTTTCAGCACAACAACCCATTTCCGCACCAAAAAATATGTTCTCCGTGATCCCCTTAGTCTCAACAGACGCGAAAACCACCCGCATGCGCGCGCACACACACACACACACACACACACACACGCACACGTGCGCGTGCGCACACCCTTCGTAGGGCCCTGCTGGTATCAGCCCAGCTATGCGCGCGCACACGCACGCACACACACGCACGCACGCACGCACACCCTTCGTAGGGCCCTGCTGGTATCAGCCCAGCTCTGCACGCACACACACACACACGCATGCACGCACGCGCGTACACCCTTCGTAGGGCCCCCCCCTGGTATCAGCCCAATTATGCGCGTGCACTGACATACACACGCACGCATGCACACAAACCCTTCATAGGGCCCTGCTGGTATCAGCGCAGCTATGCACACACACATACACGCACGCACACACGCATGCACACCCTTCGTAGGGCCCTGCTGGTATCAGCGCAGCTATGCACACACACACACATACACACGCACACACGCATGCACACCCTTCGTAGGGCCCTGCTGGTATCAGCGCAGCTATGCACACACACACACATACACACGCACACACGCATGCACACCCTTCGTAGGGCCCTGCTGGTAGGGCCCTGCTGCTATCAGCCCAGCTATGCGCACACACACACACGCACGCACGCGCACGGGGCCCTGCTGGTATCAGCGCAGCTATGCACACACACACACACACACACACACGCATGCACGTGCGCACACCCTTCGTAGGGCCCTGCTGGTATCAGCCCAGCTATGCGCACGCACACACACACGCACGCACGCACACCCTTCATAGGGCCCTGCTGGTATCAGCGCAGCTATGCACACACACACACGCATGCACACCCTTCGTAGGGCCCTGCTGGTATCAGCGCAGCTATGCACACACACACATATACGCACGCACACACGCATGCACACCCTTCGTAGGGCTCTGCTGGTAGGGCCCTGCTGGTATCAGCCCAGCTATGCGCACACACATACACACGCACGCACGCGCGCACACCCTTCGTAGGGCCCTGCTGGTAGGGCCCTGCTGGTATCAGCGCAGCTATGACACACACACACACACACACGCACGCGCGCGCGCACCCTTCGTAGGGTCCCGCTGGTATCAGCGCAGCTATGCACACACACACACATACGCATGCACACCCTTCGTAGGGCCCCGCTGGTATCAGCCCAGCTATGCGCACACACGCGCGCGCACCCTTCGTAGGGCCCCGCTGGTATCAGCCCAGCTTCAGCCTCACACGGCCCCCCTCGACGCCCCACTGAACACACTGGGTGCCTTGTCACCAGCGCCGGGAGCTGGGAAGAGACACTGTCACTTCCTGCTTTTCTCCCCCACGGGGCTGGGCAGCCTGGCCTCCATCCTGGGGAAGCAGGAAGCTGGGGGACAGCAGCGATGCTCGCAGGTGGAGCAGGAAACGGCCCGCCTGGCCACATAGACCCTTGTCCTCAGGGCGGAGGTCAGCAGCTCTGGCCGGGGCCGGGCAGCCAGGCGCTCAGGAGGCTCGCTGGCCACTGAGAGTGAGCCAGACCCAGGCGTGACTCAAGACAGCAGTGACCCCAGGCTGCACGGCCTGTCCCCGCCGTGGGAGGGTCAGCACACCCTCCCAAAGCACTGTGGGCCTGAATATTTTAACACTTGCCAGAAAAACAGGCGAAGAGGACTCAAATGATAAAAACAGCAACTCCGCTCCATAAAAATGGCAAGTTGTCTGTCTGGAAACAGCAGAAGCCTGGCACTAAGCTAAGTGTCCAGTGGCAGGGGACAGTCTACTGACGCCGTTGCGGTGCCCCTCTGCCATGCCGCAGAGAGGAGCAGCTCAGCTGGGACGGATCTGCACAGAACGACCGACAGAGAGCACACCACCCGGCCAGGAACGGCAGCACAGGACCCTGTGAAGACACCCCGAACACTCAGCAAGGACGCAGGGCCAGCCTGCAAGCAGAACTGGGGACTGTAGGGACGCATCACCTTCCCCATATGCCCTGCCGTACCATCTGAAGGTACTCGACGTGCGTATTAGTATTTCAGTTTTCAGGAAAAAAAAAAAAGGTGGTGGGGGGAATTCTGTATTTTAAAAAAAAAAAACTAGACTGTTCCCCTTGAGAAATTGTTCACAAACTGCTTCCAACAATTTCTCTTCCTTCATACATCCCAGATCCACTAAATAGCCCTAAGTCTCCCAAACACACCGCTCGTCCCCGGAGACTTTCCTCTGGACTTGGCCCGTTTCTAAAGAGCGGTCGCCTCTGCATGCGTCCAGCGTTTCACGACGCTCTCTCAGGCTAAAGAGGAGAACCCCAAGGGGATCACAGGCCCCCTGTCACACCCCTGCTGCGTGCTGGAACATGCCAGGTGCCAACGTGACCGATCTCCAGTACTCACAGGAGCCCTGGACATGAGGCAGGCTCATCCCCTCTTCTAGGGGGAAAGCAAAGCCCAGCAAGGGAAAGCAACGTTCCCAAAGTCACACAGCCAGGAAGTTTACAATCCAGACCCTAAGCAAACCCTTCTGTGCTGCTCTGCAGTGGAGACGCCTGAACCGCGAGGCTGCCTTGCTGAATCTCATGTAAGCCTTTCATCTAAGGCATAACTTGACCACATCTGGAGGTCCATTCCACCAAACTACCAAGTGGGTACCACGCTCGTGGGCCAAGCTGAAGCCAGCAATGAGGTACCCTCGGGGAGCTTCAGTTTTTCAGGGTGACTTGGCCGCCAGGGTTCCCCTAAGCCTGGCTGAATGTGGTGCCCCACAAATGCCCTCTCCTACTGCCAGGTGAGTCAGTGGGCACCCCAGTTGGCACTGAAGAGTGGGCACGCCGGGCATGGCCACCTGTGGGCACGGAGCCCACGCTGGCTCAGTAGCAGAGCCCAGTCGTGAGTGGCAGGCTTGACACCTTCAACCTGGACCGGCGTGATTCTGCCTGTGGCCAGAAAGGGCACCTCAGATCGCACCAGGTGAGTGGCAGCGTCAAAACTATCCCTCCTGAAAACGCACTTATTTACTACAGCCTGGGGGGCAGACCACCTGTGCTGTTTACAGAGAATTCAGATTTTCTCCTCCTCTTCTGTCTCTGCCCCTCCCCTCCACCCCCTCCAATCAGACAAGTTACCTGGGAAACAAATTTGATATACTCCAAAATCTTATGACAAATGGCACCGAAAGAAGAAAAAAGAATTCTCTGTGTTTACTCACACCACGAAAAGCACCACAGAAATCAAAGGCTGGGACGGGCCCAAGGAGGAGGTGCAAGTGACGGGAGTGGAGAAACGAACACACACGTGCATGCACACGCAGGCAAGTTCCCACGGGACCTGGGACTTACTCGGGAGGACGCAGACTTCAACTCCCAAGAGAAACCACCATTCAAAGGAACCTGGCACTCGACACCCAGTAGGTGCTTAGGAAGCGTGAGTCCAAGCTCAGAAGGTCGGGCCCCGAAGAAAACATCAGGCCAAAGAAAGCAACAAAAAGTGCAGGGACTCCTCTTTTCCCTTTCGCAGCAAAAAGCCCAGAGAGATTTCAGCCAAAGCAGCAGAATGGCTGAGAATTTACAAACAAGTCTCATCGATGAATCGAGGCTTAAGAATAAAGAAGGCCACTGTTAACCTGTGCTCTGATCCCTCTTTGGTCAGACTAGACCACCTCCCCCAATTCTAGACCACCTCCTCCAATTCTGAGATGTCACATGCTACATGTTATTTAAAAAAAAAAAAAAAGGTAGAATGAAAGGTTAGCAGCTGACCCGCACTTCTCTGGTGCAGAGGAGACAAAGCGCAGGACAAAGCCCTCTTCCCGCGGACAAACATGCCCAGCAGGTGATCAAATTCAGCCCAGGCAAGACAACAGCAAAATGGATTCTGGTCCCTCAGACCCGAATCCTGCCTGCTTCTGCAGGACTGTGAGCCTTTGGCTACCACCGACACCGTGGGCAGCAGCCACGAGAGGCCCAGGGAGGCGGGGGACTGGGAAGTCCGGACATGAAGCGGCAAGGAGGCGCCGTGTGCAGGCCACAGCCTGGGCAGATGGGCCCTGCCCCCGCAAGGTGCGGCCATGTGTACCCCAGGGAGGGGCAGGCGCCTGGCAGGCACCCCGCCCACCCCTCGCAGCCGCCGGGCGCTGTGGCCTTTGTGTTCCCCTCTTTGTTTATGAGTCTTCCGGATCCAAAGTCTCCTGCACGCAGTGCATCAGGCCTGGCGCTGTCACCGCCATGTCAGGCACACTGTTGACTCTGCAAGGATTTAATCAGTAACTGGCCCAGCAGATAGGCGCGGGGGCAAGCTCCAACCTGACCCCACCGAAGGCAAAGTTTACAGCCAGGCCAGGGGAGGAGGCTGCCACCAGCCAGCCCATCCTCCGCCCACCCCAGGGGGCCCCGGGCTGAGCCCACCTCCCCAGCAGGGAATGGAGAGAGGGCCGTCCATCTGGGGGGTGGGGGGCACCCGGCTGGAGCTGCCGCCAGGTGGGACTGAGAGCCTGGATGCCTCCCCGCCACCCCCGCCCCGCCTGAGACAGCTGTGGTCCTGGACGCCTGGTCTGTATCTCTGACCACCATCCAGCTAATTGGATGGTGTAGACAGACTACAAAGAGGGTTTGGGCAAAGAGTGTATTTGGTTTGTTTATTGGTTTGAATCCAGATCAATCACTCTGAGTCTTGTGCCTGAAGCCCACACAGTTAACCAGATAATCACCAGATGGTTCTGAGAGGAGCTGTGTAGACGGCTTAATGAAAGGACGATGCATATTTTACAGAAGGCTGTGACCGATACGAAACACTGCCCCACCGGCCCATCGAGGCTGGGCCGCACGGGGCTTTCCGCCGCTGCCGTGAGCTACTCTCAAGTTCACCTTTGTTTCATTTGGGCTAACGTTTCTCAATCGAGGGCTTGGGCCACGCTCTAAAACGCAGACAGATTACATAACGCCCGGGCCTCAGGGAAACCCCTTGGACTGCTTTCCTTCCCCGGGGCCTGGACACCAGCACCAGCCAGGTGTCTGGTGATGGGATGAGGTGCCCGTCAACCCCACCTCTGCCCTAGAGGCCGCTGCCGTAGCTGGGCCTGCCTCAGCAGCCCCAGTCCGTGCCCACGGGCCCTGGCACAAAGAGACCCGTGCACCCCCCTGGAGCCCACCATGGCCAAAGTTAGGGACAACCCCTCCCCTGCCAGTGGGGCCTGCTGACAGGGGAAGAAGGGGGGCAGCCCATGGCACACCGGCCCGGAGTACCCCCCTACGTGTTTCCCAACGCCAGGGCAAGGCTCTGCTGAGACGCATCAGGCCCTTGGCCCCCAAGCCCAAAAATCACGGCTCTTCTCCAGAGGGGCCTGGGCAGGGGAAGGTGCCACCCACTCCAGCTGGGGAAGGTGGTGTGGGGCTGGGGGCGGGGGGGGGGGGGGAGGAAGGCGGGCTGCTTGAGAAGCCCAGGGCGAGTGGCTTCACCTCGCCTCCTTCCCTCTCTCTCTCCAAAACACACCTCTTGAGCAATCAGAGGTAAACTGGGGGAGGGCGGGGAGGGGGAGGGGCACCCTGCGCCTCCCAAGCTGGCTCCCCTCAACCACGGGCAGCACAGCACAGTGCCCGGCTTCCCCCAGGGGGCCACAGGAGCTGGGCCCGTCCTTCCCACGGAGGGCCACTGTGCCTCCCAGAAGCGTTCTCCTCCCCAGCTCCCCTTCATGTTAAGGGGTGGCAGAAAGAAAGATAAAGGTCCCGCACTATGACCTCCCCCCACCCCCACCCCCCACCCCCCACCCCCCGCCAGCCAGGGGAAAATTCTGAAGCCAGATTCGGAGGCTGCAGCTCCCAGGCAGGGGACCACTGAGGGCTGAATCTAAAACGCTGTGTGCTGGCGGGTTTTCCGAGGCTCCCCCTCTGTCAAATGAAAAGCCCAATGCCGCGGCCTGGGGCTTGGGACAGGGTTTGAGAACGTGCGCGAGCCTGAAACTGGGGCTAGAAGGCTTCACGGCAACCCAGGATCCTCCCCGAGAAGGCGGTCATTGCAGATTGCACCAGCGTGCCCACAGGAAAGAAAAAATAGGTGTTCTGAGCACGTCGGACCCAAAATTCAGAATAAGAGTCCTCGTGTGTTTCAATGCTCTCGGGAGGTGGGGGGGAGGGGGAGCTGTTTCAAAGAGTATGGTTTCTTCTGCTAACTTTTCCCCCCTCCCCATTCCTTGGAGCATGTGTCATGGCCTGTGACACACTGCCAAGGGAACATGGACGCCGGGGGGATATCTGCACACGCTACACGTTTGTGACATGTCTTGTAAGTGACACCCTGCTTCCTGGCTGGGTGTTCTTGGCACAGGTGTGGGCAGACATTGGATTCAGCACACCCCCACTGCCCCACAGGCTTAGTAAACAGGATCACGGATGCCCCTGCGAAGACTGCATTCTGGGGAAGACCTGCCACCTCTCCAGAGAGGATGGGACACCCCCCACCACACACCACCCTGCACCCAGCAAGACTCAGGCCCAAGCAGAGCTGGTGCTTTAAACTGTCCTTGTTTCAAAACACAAAGCATCCTGTTCACCTCCTGCCTGCTACCCTCCCCCGCAACGACCCCACCACAGCCTTCTCTCTCCACCTTGCAGATTTGATTTCAGAAACCAATCCGCGACTTCTCTCTCCCTCTCATCAGGGTGACCCAGTCCCAACCATACATTTTAAAACAATAACATAAATACAACCTCCAGCAACAAAACACACGTACCAAATACTACACAGACAATGCAACACCAGAGCCCCCAAGCCAGCTTCCGCACTGGAACCTGACCGCCCTCGGTGGGGAGGAGATAACCCAGGACCCCCGCCCCCTCCCCCTCACTTCCACCCTCCCTGTGTTGCCAACGATGTGGGGTTTTTTTGTTTTTGTTTTTTTCCCCAGAAAGGGAAGCACCCAGTTTTGCCTACCAGCCCGGGCAGGAAAAAGACGGGTAGAGCAAAGAAAGGAACTGGCTTCTGGAAATTTTTTGGGTTTTGGGGTTTTGAGGTTGTTGGGGCCTTTTTTTCTTTTTTAAAAAAATTGTTTTGTTTTCCCCTCCGGCGCAGATCCAGATGTGCCTTCAGAAAGGGAACCCTCACCACCATCGGGGCCCAGCCTCGGGTCTATCCCAAGGTCCCGGCCGTAAGGAACACAAGCGCTGGGCCCGGAGGTGCCCGAATGCTCAGTCTGGGGACAGGGCCAGATCCTCTCCAGAATTCCAGGGTCTCCCCGGGCCCGCCGGAATCCACAATGCAGCCAGGAGCCCAGCCGAGGAAAGGGGTGCCTGGTTCTCCCGTTGCCCCCACCACCCCCCCGGCGCCGGGCAGGCCCCGAGCTCCAGGTGCTGCGGCCGGTGGGAGGGGGCGCCTCCTGGGCCCCGAGGGGAGGCGCGGGGGTGCGGGCGCGCCGACGCGAAGAGCGACTCACCGTGGCGGACGCCAGGCTGTTGTCGGCCAGCGTTAGGTGGTGTGGCTCCCAGCGCCTCAGGAATTTCGAGGTGAGGATCTTGCTGAGAAAGGTCCGCGGGTGCCGGATGACACAGACCTGGATGTCGCCCTCCTGCAGCAGCTTGTACCTCATCCCGTTGCACAGCAGCAGGGCCCGGCGGCAGGGCACAGCGCCCATCTTCGTGCCCTCGGGGGCCGGCACGTCGCCCCCCAGCAGCGGCTTGGTCTCCTCGATCTGCCGAGGGTCGCCGCCGCCCGAGCTGCTGGTCAGATCCATGGCCGGGCCGGAGGGAAGCGGGGAGAGGGGCTGGCCCGGGCTGCCGGGGCGGCGGGGCCCCCCGGGCGGCGGCCCGCACCCCCCCAGCCCCCGGGAAGGCGGCGGGCGCGGGGCTGGGGGCGCCCCGCAGGGGCGGGGCCCGGGCGGCGGGCGGCGCGGGGCTTCCTGCGGGGCTCCGGCTTCCTCCTAGCTCGTCGGGTGCATGCTCGCGGCGGCCGGACCGGCTCGGCGGGCGGCGGACGGGGGCGCGGGGGCGCGGGCGGGCGGGGGGCGGCGGCGGCGGCGGGGGCGGGCGGCCGCGCGGGCGGGCGTGTCTCGGGCCCGCCGCCCGCTCGTGTGCACGGTGCGTGTGTCCGGGCGGCCGTCCGCGGGCGAGTGTGCGGCGGGGCCGCGGGGGCCGGCGCGGCGGGGAGCTCGCGGAGCCGCGCGGCGCGCGCGCGATTGGTCCCCGGGGGTCATGTGCCCGCCCTCTGACGTCAATGGCGGCAACGCCGGCCGCCGCCGCGGCTTGGGCCTCGCGCGGGCGGGGTCCGCCGGCGGGGGGGGCGAGGGGCGGGCGCGGCCGGGCTGGAGCCGCGGCCCCGGGGCGGGGGGCGGGGGCGGCCTGGCCTGCGGGACCCCGGCGCCCCGCCCGGAACCGGGGACGGGGGCGGGGCGCCTGACGTCACGCCGGGCCGCGCCCCCCCGCCGCCGGTACCCGGGCGGCCCGGGCCCGAGAGCGGTCCGCGCGGGTGGCAGAGGGCCGGCCGGGTGCGAGCCCGAGGGGCCAGGGCGGGCTGGGCCGAAGGTGCTGGGAGAGGGCTGCCCGACCTGGGACCCCCGCCCAGCTCTGGCCGCCCAGCTGGATGGCCAGGTGACTCCCCCACCCCCGCCCAGCTCTGGCCGCCCACCTGGATGCCCAGGTGACCCTCCACCCCCGCTCAGCTCTGGCTGCCCACCTGGATGGCCAGGTGACACCACCCTCCTCGCAGCTCTGGCCGCCCACCTGGATGACCAGGTGACCCTCCACCCCCAGCTTAGCTCTGGCCACCCACTTGGATGGCCACTGGACACAGATATTCCCTCGAATTGCAAATGTCCCATCAGGTATCCAAATAATGAGCCACACAAACACCCTGTCTCAGCAGGTCGGACTCCACGGGCCTTCTGGTCATTTACAGATGTCTGTCTGCCCTTGGAGTCCTCAAGCTTCTGCCGGGGGTGCGGAGACAAGCCTCCCCAGCCACCATCCCTCCTTGCTTTCCTTCTCCTCCTGGAGTCTGATCAGTTCCTAACAGGAACCTAGACACAGAATCCCTCTCCAGCGTTATGGGCACCCCCTCTGCCTGCACCCCAGCAGCCCGGACCTTTTTTCCTTTCCCCTTCAGGCCGGGTCATTTCTCTCTGCATCCCCAGGCCCTGCAGGGCTGTGAGAGAACCATATTGGAAGCACCCTCAAGGAACAAACTGCCATGTCACAGGGGCACTCCAGCTGTGCAACAAGAAATGGTCCCTATGCACCATCGGGAGAAGTACCCAGAGCTACCTAGCCAGTGCTCAGCTCTGGGTTTGGGTTCCTCACATCCACACACTTCTACAGTCGATAGCATTAAAACCCCCAGATCTGTGCCTTTTTGTTCAGTGAAGGTGCGTCTGTAAGTGGACACACGGGTGTGTGAGCATGCATTGAACTGCATCATAAATGCCAAAGTCTGTCCACGGCAGCCCTTCAGTGGGGATTGTCCCTTTCCCCTGCTCCAGAACATGCAAGATTACGGCTCCCCAAAAGATACTCACCCAAGCCAGGCCAGGGCTGGCACCTGGGTGGAAGTCAAGGCCCGATGTGTGTCCCTCTGCAGAGAAGACATGTGCAGGCTGCCCGGGAGATAGATGTGCAGAGCTGTTCTCTCATGAGCCCTGGGGAGGCCAATTAGGTGGGGAAATGGGGAATTCACTGACTCCCTACAACCTGCTGGCAAATTCTCTTCTTCAAGTTCTGAACTTCAACAGCCTTGAGAAAACCATCAAACAAGAAGGAGTCAAGCCGGAGCCCCTAACTGATGACACCGCCCCAGGCCATACCTTTAAGAGGGTTTGTGCGTGCTCAGTCGCTTCAGTCGTGTCTGACTCTTAGCGACCCCGTGGACTGTAGCCTGCCAGGCTCCTCTCTGTCCCTGGGATTCTCCAGGCCAGAATACTGGAGTGGGTTGCCATGCCCTCCTCCAGATCTTCCTGACCCAGGGCTCAAACCCACATCTCTTACATCTCCTGCATTGGCAGGCGGGTTCTTTACCACCTGGGAAGCCCATTTAAGGGGGTTAGATCTGTTGTTCAGACCTTTATTGAGCTGCTGTTTGCCAGTTGCAGGAATAATTCCTAGCGTCCTAAGCACACATACAACTTTTCCTTCTCACAGCAGCACTATGACACAGGGTTGACCCATCACCATCCCCTCCTGCAGGTAAGGATACAGAGAGGCTGCCAACCTCATGTGGCTAATCAGGACCCGGCCCAGGTGCGAAGCTCAGCATCTAAGGCCATGTGAAGACAATTACCATACTACTCATGGCACTACAGGAGTGGGGTTGGGGGTGGGGAGAGGTTTGCGGGTGTGTGCTGTGGCACTGTGGACATGTCCTGACTCCAAGTGGTCATTAGGAATCAGGGAAGACCCTCAGCCCGTGCAGGAAATGGCAGGCATTTTGCCACGGCATACAAAGAGCCCAGGGGGTGCAGGGCAAAGGCCCTAGAGGTGAGCAGGGGTAGAGCAAGCAGTGCCTTGAAGTGCAGGCCCAGGGACCAGACTCTCCCCTGAGAGCAGTGGGAAGCCACCACACAGGCCATCCAGGGGAGTGACTTGTAGATGTCACCTTCATCCAGGTCACTGTCCACAGCACAACTTGGACAAGGTTTGCAAAGCAGCAGCCTGGAGGCTGGGAGGCTGGTGGAGAGGCCGTCAAGAGTACCCAGGAAGGAGGTGATGGGGTGCAACAGGAAATCATGAGTGGGGAGACTCGATGGCAGACAAAGCGGCTGCTGTCCACTTGAGGGACATCTGTGGACCCTCCTCACCCTGTTCAGGGGGCAGAACTTCAGCAGAATGAGATTTACCAGGATGCAGTTTCAGATTTCATCCAGACCTCCTCAGCACTGCTTGATATGGTGCTTGATCTATAAGCATTGAATAGGAACAGCGTGATAAAGTGCCAGGTACTATGCTGGGGGAGATATATATTTGTTCTCTTTTCTTCCTCTCAACCAACCCAGAAGACAGAAATTACCATCTCCATCTTAAGGATGAGGAAGTTGAGGTTTAGACAAACATGAGGATCTTAGCCAAGATTTTCACCCAAAATTCTGCCTGACCATGTTTTTCCCACTCCTTTTGTAATGTTTTCCTGAGCAGAGGCTCAGGAAGAAAAGTGCTGAATTTGATCAATATATCTTTCAATAATATTTCTTGGTTTGAGTTTGAGGTCAGTGACATGGAGCCCACAAGATACTATAAGAAGTTCCCTGGAAATTGAAAGCAGGAGTTCCTGGTCAACGGTAGCCCTCGTGCTTGCAAGCAAATACACATTGACCTGTGGTCAGGCTCACCTGTCCCCTGTTGCTTAGGCCGTAGACTGAGGTCAGTGAGCGAGGCTGCGAGGAGATGGGATGCGCTTATACTCAGTGATACGCAGAGTCCCTCGCCTCCCAATGGCCCAGGTTCTTGACCTAAAAATGAGTAAGTCCAGCTGTCAGATTCCATCGGAAGCTCCCTCCCTGCAGCCCCCCAGCCTCTGTAGGAGACAAGAGCCCACTGAGTTTCCACCAATGCCTCAGGTACCCAGGTCATCCTCGGTGCCACAGGAGTCCAGATTCTGCCAGCAACAGTGCAAGTCCCTTAGAGGTCACCCTTCTGGCATCAAACCTGAGGGTCATGGAGCAGTAGGAACGACAGGCAAGATCACGAACCCATCACTCTCCCGGGGCTCGTGGGCCAGTTGACTCACAAAGATCACCAGACAAAGCTTCCATGTTCTCCGATCTTTGCTGGCAGCCCCTCCTCGTTTGAGCCCGTCCCAAAGACCAGCGTTCTGCTCTCACCGGCTCACTGCAAGTTCCTCTTCCACTCGGATCAACAGTGTACCACGGATTCACTCGGGGCCATGTTGGTGAAGATGCTACTCCATGCTAGACGCTGGGGACATGTAGTGAGGGAGCGGGAAACAGCTCGCAGCTCAACACTGAGGTCCCTCAGGTCACCCCCTGGAGCCAACTCCGAGGGTAAAGACAGACCTGCTGCCCTGGCAGCCCACAAAGGGACGTGAGGAAGTGGGGAGGAGGGCGCGAGAGCTGATGACTAGCCCTGAGAGAGCCCTGGCAGCCCACAGAGGGACGTGAAGAAGTGGGGAGGAGGGCGCAAGAGCCGATGACTAGCCCTGAGAGAGGGCCACCTCTGCTTCTACCTACCACACGGCCATAGGTAGGCCCCACAAACAAAATGCTCCACAAACCCAACACACTGTATCCTCCAAGACGGCAGGATCTGTTCCAGTTCTGCCCATCACTGTGTCCAGCGGTGTGCTGGTGAAGGTTTAAGCATCAGCTTGCGGTGGGTGGGGGGCGGGGGTGCTGATTCATAGCATTTGACAATCTCCCTGGTGGAAATATTCCCACCACGGCCATCTTCAGGTTATCAGCAGGCCTCACTGAACATGGAGAGTTGGGAAGGGACGTACCCCATTGCAGAGTGTTTCCACCCTACAGATACAACATTCCAGGGGACATGAAACAGGGGCGGAGGGGTCTCAGCTCAGGGCTTGCAAAGCCTAAAATATTTCTATCTGGCCCTTTTACAGAAGAAGCTTGGCAACCCCTGAAATAGGCATAAATAACATTTCGGAACAGAAATGCTAGTAAAATAATTAGGAAGTGGGGAGTTGGTGATGGACAGGGAGGCCTGGCGTGCTGCGGTTCATGGGGTCGCAAAGAGTCGGACATGACTGAGCAACTGAACTGATGAGTTTTATTACCTTTTTAAAGATACAATTTATTTAAATGTAAGTTGATACTAATTCCATCCTGTTTAATGGCTCTGACAACCAGCTTTCAAAATTCCTGAAAAACAGTCAGCTCTCATGGGCGAGCATAGGTCAGCTCCAACAGGTCCCTGCCTATTCTGGACTATAGAAGCTGCATGATGGTTATCTGTTGAATGGTTGGAAATCAAACTGCAATGCCAACATTCTAACCATTAGGCAACACTGCCCTGCTTCCTGCCTGCCTTCATTCAATTCCATTAAACCCTTGTCAGCACCTACTGAGGGCCAAGGACTTTGCTGGGGCCTATAGGTCCAGCTCACACAAGATGCTGCCCTTGCGGGGCTCATAGTTGAGTGAGGGGAATCGGACACTCCTCCTCCCACTTCACCCCCTCAAAAAAGTGTGCCGAGAAGAAAACAAACTCCTTGCCCTTCCGTTTACCAGATGTGTGTATCTTTGGTTGATTTGCTGTAAAATGGGATTATAACAGCACCTTTTCCCAGAGTCATAGGAATTAAATGAGCTCACAGCCCAGCACTGGGTGAGCACGTAGAATAAGCATTGTGTTTTCATGTTGCCACTGTCATCTTCGAACCCGTGTTCCCAAGGCCCTGATTACAGCCCTTCTCAAGCTCATGTTGCCCAACAACTGGAGCACGGAAACTCAGTACAGCGTCTTTGCAGGGGTTTCAACATTGGCTGCTA
Organism: Bos javanicus; assembly: GCF_032452875.1. NCBI lineage: Eukaryota > Metazoa > Chordata > Mammalia > Artiodactyla > Bovidae > Bos > Bos javanicus. The sequence goes on along the minus strand of NC_083885.1, from coordinate 8,256,322 downwards.
TGAACATTTAAGGGCTGGGTCATTCCTGGCAGCAGACAGCTGCCCGGGACACTAGAGGTGTTTAGCAGCATCCTTGGCCCTAACCCATAGATGCCAGGAGCAGCCACGATTTGTGACAAACAGAACGTCTCTAGACGTTACCGCATGTCACCTGGGAGGCAGAATCAGCCCTGATTGAGAACCCCTGGTTTAAAGGAAAATGTTTTTCCCACCTTCTCAGCCGGTACAGGCTGCTCCCCAGGCATCCTGTGCTTCACAGTCTGGGGGAGATTATATCGTCCACACTCATGCAACAGCACGTCCCTCCTCAGATGCCACTTCCCAGGGGCTGGAGGAAACTCACAGCCAGCTTTATCAGGCTGTCAAGGAACACAGTAACTCACAGGATGAAATGAGATGCAACCTGTTTGGAGTCATGTTTCTGGAGCCCCTTAATGGCATGAAGCTACGCCTGTAATCATATGCCAGGTGCCAGAAGCAGAATTATTTGTTCTTAATTTCGTAGCTGCCCCATGGAACTGCTGCTTTGGGGGAACACTCCCAAAGCTCCAACTGAAAACTCCATCTCAAAATCACATCATCCAGGAGAGTATTCCTGAGCCTCATTTTTAACAGGCATGAGATCCCAGCACAATGGAGCACACACTCTGTACTGATGGCATTTAATGTACCAATCAAATAATGTGCTTATTCTCCTGGTGTAAGGAGAGGAGTCATGTTTTCATCCTGAAGTCAGGGAACATCCCCCTCCCACTTCTGAGCTGATGTAAAGTCAGCCCATTTTCTAGGCTCACGGGTAGGGAGGGAGGGAGGGGATGTGGAGCTCCGTTTCCTAGTTAGCAGCCTGTGTACCGGGTAGCTGAGTGATGACCTGCCACACCCCCTACTTCTCTAGTTTGGGAGATTTGGAGGTGCAATATTGCTACTGGTTTTTTTATGTTTTGTTTTTTTTGGCCCCAAGGTATATGAGATCCCAGCTTCCCAACCAGGAATCAAACCTGTACCGGATTCATTGGAAGGTGAAGTCTTAACCACCGGACTGCTAGGGAAGTCCCTGAGGTTAATTTAAAAAAAAAAAAAATGTATTACAGAGGATTGAACATTTATCTAAAACTAATCTTTGTTACTCAATATGCCAGCAAATTTGGAAAACTCAGCAGTGGCCACAGGACTGGAAAAGGTCAGTTTTCATTCCAATCCCAAAGAAAGGCAATGCCAAAGAATGCTCAAACTACTGCACAAATGCACTCATCTCACACGCTAGTAAAGTAACGCTCAAGATTCTCCAAGCCAGGCTTCAGCAGTACGCGAACCGTGAACTTCCAGATGTTCAAGCTGGGTTTAGAGAAGGCAGAGAAACCAGAGATCAAATTGTCAACATCCGCTGGATCATGGAAAAAGCAAGAGAGTTCCAGAAAAACATCTATTCCTGCTTTATTGACTATGCCAAAGCCTTTGACCGTGTGGATCACAATAAACTGTGGAAAATTCTGAAAGAGATGGGAATACCAGACCTTCTGACCTGCCTCTTGAGAAACCTATATGCAGGTCAGGAAGCAACAGTTAGAACTGGACATGGAACAACAGACTGGTTCCAAATAGGAAAAGGAGTACGTCAAGGCTGTATATTGTCACCCTGCTTATTGAACTTATCTGCAGAGTACATCATGAGAAACACTGGGCTAGAGGAAGCACAAGCTGGAATCAAGATTGCTGGGAGAAATATCAGTAACCTCAGATATGTAAATGAAATCACCCTTATGGCAGACAGTGAAGAGGAACTAAAAAGCCTCTTGATGAAAGTGAAAGAGGAGAGTGAAAAAGTTGGCTTAAAGCTCAACATTCAGAAAACGAAGATCATGGCATCTGGTCCCATCACTTCGTGGGAAATAGATGGGGAAACAGTGTCAGACTTTTATTTTTCTGGGCTCCAAAATCACTGCAGATGGTGACTGCAGCCATAAAATTAAAAGATGCTTACTCCTTGGAAGGAAAGTTATAACCAACCTAGACAGCATATTCAAAAGCAGAGACATTACCTTGCCAACAAAGGTCCGTCTAGTCAAGGCTATGGTTTTTCCAGTGGTCATATATGAATGTGAGAGTTGGACTGTGAAGAAAGCTGAGTGCAGAAGATAACTGATGCTTTTGAACTGTGGTGTTGGAGAAGACTCTTGAGAGTCCCTTGGACTGCAAGGAGATCCAACCAGTCCATTCTAAAGGAGATCAGTCCTGTGTGTTCATTGGAAGGACTGATGCTAAAGCTGAAACTCCAATACTTTGGTCACCTCATGTGAAGAGTTGACTCATTGGAAAAGACTTTGATGCTGGGAGGGATTGGGGGCAGGAGGAGAAGGGGACGACAGAGGATGAGATGGCTGGATGGCATCACTGACTCGATGGACATGAATTTGAGTGAACTCTGGGAGTTGGTGATGGACAGGGAGGCCTGGCGTGCTGCGATTCATGGGGTCGCAAAGAGTCGGACACGACTGAGCAACTGAACTGAACTGAACTGAATCTTTGTTACACACAATCAGTCAGTTGATTTACATACACACACCAAAACCTTAATAGCAGTTATCTCTGCAGTGGGTGGGGTTATAAGTCATTCTTTTGCCTTTTGAAATCAACATTATCAAAATACAATTTACATGAAATTAAAGTCACTCGTTTAAAAAGAACAGGTTGATAAGTTTTGATGAAGGTCTACACCCAGGTAACCACCACCTGAATCAAGACACCAATATAAAACATTCTCACAACCCAAACAAAGCTTCTTCTGCTCCTCTGCTGTTGATCCCAGCCACCCACTTGCTGGCCTAGACATCCCCCCATCTGCCTTCGGTCACTATAGATAGTTTCACCCCTTCTTGAAGTTCATATAAATAGAGTCAGAAGATACATCCTCCTTTGGGTCTGACCTCTGACGCACCATAACACTTTTGGCGATCCATCCGTGTTGGTGCACGTATTGTGGTCTGTTCCTTTCGTGGCTGGCTAATCTATCCACTACACAGTTGCAACACTTATGGGCAAATACTGTTGCCCTCTTTCTGCTCTCTTCCCACCCCCCAAGCCCAAATTTCCTACAATAAACATGTATTGATTTGTTTTACTTTTGAAAAAAGACAAATGCCATTCATTTTTTTAAAAATTCACAGGGACTTTATGAAATGCCAGGCTGCTGCTGACGCGTGGAAATGGATGCCTGGCACAGCCACACAGAGGTTTGAAGGCCACGGATCATATTTTTAAAAATAAAAACCACTGTGTTTTTCAGATTAATTGCATCTCTCTCCCACACCAGCCTTTGCGGTGAGCTGCTCAAATTGACCAATTTAAATGTGACCTCACTTCTTTCCCCTCCATCCGCTCTGAGTCAGTTGCTAAGAAGCAAGGAAAGGAAGTATGGCGGGGGGCGGGGTGGCGGGGGGCAGCGTGTTAACATGTGTGGAGTATGTGTGGCTCTTCCAAAACCTAGCCACACCCCCTTTCATCAGCCGAGACATGATCAAGGGTCTGTCCAGGATCCCAGAGCAGGAGAACAGGAGGATGGAATCCAGGGGCTGCAGGAGGGATGGGAAGGAGGCTGAAAGCACAAACTTTGGATCTGGATCCCAGCTGTCCACCTGACTTAGCTGGGTGACACTACCCAAACCTCTTCTCAGAAGCCTCAGTCTCTTCATCTGTGAAATAGAGATCCAATCTGATAGTCACAATCAAGCAAATGAGACAATGCATGTAAAGTGCTCAGAACGAGGTTTAGGAAGAAGTGCCCAATGCATGGTAGGGAAGCCAGGTTGCTCAACTCCTGGTTCCTTCTTTCTTCAGCCACTAAACTGAACTTCATGGCAGCCATGAAACTGAAACTGCAGTCTGCCTGGGCTGAAGGGAGAGGAGTGGACGTTTTCTTGTAGCTCTGGTGAGCAGACCCTCACAGATTCAGAGAAACGAGGGGAGGGCAGGCTGCAGCATCAGGGTGCTTGCCAAGACCCCGGCTGCAACAGAAACCAACCAGGGTAGCTTCAAATAGAGTGGAAATGGCTTAGAAGGAATCAAGGGTGTCTCACAGGACCCCTAAGAGCGTAAAGGTAGACAGGTCTCAGAAACGGCCAGAAACCAGGGCATTTCTCTCGGCTCTGTGTGCCGGCTTCTCTCTGCATCTTCTTACCCTGCCTCCAGACTTCCTCTGCTGTGTCACTTCAGCCTGACAGAAGGGGACCCCTCGAGAGATCCGCTGAGGTCAACAATCTACGAGCTCTTTCTTCCTGTCTTTTAAATTATGAAAATATGATAATGCATTTACAGGAGACTTGAAAAATTACATATACAAAGTTATATACAGTTACTGGGAGTTCTTTCTTTGGTTCAGTTCTAAGGGAAGAATTTAGCTGGTCAGGTGGCCCAGATGCCCACCCCAGCCAGTGTCTGAGCTAAGCTGTCCAAATATGGATGCTGGCACCGACTCCTTAGAGGTGAGGATGGTCAGGTGGGTCATTGTGGGCTGGGCAGTCTCCCAAGAAACATCTTATCCCAAATAATAACCACTTCTTTCACTGTGTTCCCCAACCTTGTGCATTTATTTTATTAACAATAGCAAATACCTACATATGTCTTACTCTGTGCCAGCCACTGGTATAAGCACTTTGCCTGTGTTGACTCCTTTAAATTAATCCTCACGAAATTGCAGTGGGGTTATTGTCTCCATTGCATGGATGAGGAGGTTGGCGAGTAGGGAGGTTCATTAACTAGCCAGGGTCACACTTGAGCCTGGTCAGTTTAGTACTAGACTCCCTCTCTTAGCCACCCTGCCACGTTGCCTATTTTATTTGTCTTAAATATTTATTTACTTACTCATCTGTCTGCGTCGGGTCTTAGCTGTGGCACTCAGATCTCCGCTGTATAGTGCAGAATCTTATAGGACGCAGGATCTTAGTTGCGGCATGTGGGATGGGATCTAGTTCCCTGACCAGGGATCAAGCCTGGCCCTTGGCGCTGAGAGCCTGGAGTCTTAGTCTCTGGACCTCCAGGGAAGTCCCTGCCTATTTTATTTTTCTGGGTCATGCTTCATGGCATGCAAGATCTTAGTTCCTCGACCTGGGCCCTTGGCAGTGAGAGCCTGGACTTCTAACCACTGGACGGCCAGGGAGTTCCCAGCGCTGCCTGTTTTAGCCCCAGTTATGCTTTTCATAATTTTGCTGTTAGCTCACGTTTCTCAAAATGAGAAAAAAAGACGAGGAAGGGGATGAATGCCGTCTTTGACGTCTCACAAAACCTCTTCTAGTCGACAGTGAAAAACACTGGAGCCCTGACGGGCAGCCTGTCCCATTCTGAATTGGGCGGAGGCTGGGCAGGACGGCACTGCCACTGCCTCCCCACGCCGCCCTGTGGCACCGCCCTGGCCTGGCCCACCTAGGGCAGGACTTACAGCTTCTTTACCTGCGTGCAGCAGGTGTTCAATAAGGCGGCTGTTGCCGAGAAAACGTGTTCCCCACTTTACAAGTTTCAAAGCACTTCCAAAGACAGGCAAAGAGATCAGCTAGCATGCTGTTCTGTGACACCTCAAGGAAGGAGAATCTTCAGAAAGGACATACACGTCAGAACCCAGCCAGCACGGAACAGCCAGGCCCCGGGAAGAACAGGAGGGAGGGTCTGCACAAAGCCTCCTCTCTCCTCTGTCTTTTGTCCTGATTTCTCTGGAATTCTGTTTCAGTGCCTCACGGGATTCCGGCTGCCTCTGCTGTGTGTCTGGCACTGGGCCCAAAATGGGCAACTCAGCCCAGTCTCCAGAGCTAAGGAAGGGGGCACTGCTTCCAGTTTCCCACCACCTCCAGATGTCCAGGTAACGCACCCAGGGGACCTGGCTGGGCTTTATCCAGACAGGCCCCCTGAGTCTCGGGTTCTAGGCCCCAGACTCAAAGAAGGAAAGTAACCTGCCCCAGGTCTCCCAGAGACGGGCAGCAGGCCCGTCGCCACCCAAACCCCTGTCCGAGGGTGCTGTCACAGAGCACCATGAACTGGGCAGGTTGCACAGCAGCGACATCTTCTCTCACAGCTCTGGAGGCTCAGCAGGGTTGCTGTCGTCTGAGGGCCGAGGAAAGTGTCTCTTCTGCACCTGTCTCGCTCCCAAGGGTTTGCTGGCCATCTCTGGCTTGTACACAGGGGCATCTTCCCAAGCTCTGCCTTCAAGTCCAAGGCATCCTCCCTAAGTGTGCCTGTGCCCCAACTTCCCCTTTTTATTTATAAGGACACAGTCTTACTGGATAAGGGGCCCACCCTACTCCAGCATGACTGCATTTCAACTTACTTCATCTGCAACAACCCTATTTCCAAATACAGTGACAGGCTTTATTTGGAGGTACTGGGGGCTAGGACTTGGACATGTTTCTTTTCCTTTCTTTCTTCTTTTTTCTGGCCATGAGTGTGGCATGTGGCATCTTAGTTCCCCAATCAGGGATCGAACCCGGGCCCCTGGCAGTGGAAGTACAGAGTCCTAACCCTGGACCATCAGGGAATCCCTCCTTGGCCATTTCTGGAGGGGCACAATTTGACCCATTACAAAGCCCAAAGCGGGCCGCGTTAAGTGCTACTCCGTTCTGCCCTGACCAGCTCTGGCCACGACACCTCACTCCCGGCTTCTACAGCCCCAGAGGGCATTGCTCATCCTGTTTTCCCTGGAATGAGCATGGACACAAGTCTGCCCTTTGTCCTCAAGCTCACACGGAGCAGTTCCCAGGGCGCCGCCGTGATTCAGGAGGACCCACTGGGGCACCTTGGGTGGGGCATGACTCAACTCTGGGCGAGGCACTTAGGGAGCCTGTATTCAGTGGCCTGAGCTTCCCCACCACGCACCAGTGTCATCACTGGGCCTGAGTAGACCTAGCTCACAGCTGGCTAGTGAGTTTCATTAGCGTGGATGACAGTGACCCACACATGCGAGTTGGCTGGCGTGACCTCGGGCCTTGTGGTTTCACAATGGTGCTGGTTGACAGGTGGCTGGGTTGTGGGCCAGGGATTCAGGCAAGTGGTTTATTTCTATATTTATTCACTTTTCTGTTTGGTTTGGCTAAAAATATTCAGATTTTCTTTGGAGGTGAATTAGCCAAATCTACTCCAACCGTTAACTGCTTTTCAGAAGTCTGGGATCTGGGTTCAGGAAAAGCCGGCTGGGCCCGTTTCTTTAGCCTTGACGGGCATCACCAGTCCTTTGTGGAATGCTACCTCAGATCACAGGCCGGGAAGGGCAGGGTGAGGAACGGAATCCAGGATGGTGTACGCTACGGCCTGAGCTCTCTTGGTACTTTGACTTGGTGACTCGCGGTTTTGAGCCTGGACTTGGTGTTTCGGTTCAGTTCAGTTCAGTCACTCAGTCGACTCCGACTCTCTGCAACCCCGTGAATCGCAGCATGCCCGGCCTCCCTGTCCATCACCAACTCCCGGAGTCCACCCAAACCCATGTCCATCAGGTCCGTGATGCCATCCAACCATCTCATCCTCTGTCGTCCCCTTCTCCTTCTGCCCTCAATCTTTCCCAGCATCAGGGTCTTTTCCAATGGGTCAGCTGTTCGCATCAGGTATTGGAGTTTCAGTTCGCAAAGTATTGGAGTTTCAGCTTTAGCATCAGTCCTTCCAATGAACACACAGGACTGATCTCCTTTAGGATGGACTGGTTGGATCTCCTTGCAGTCCAAGGGACTCTCAAGAGTCTTCTCCAACACCATAGTGCAAAAGCATCAATTCTTCTGCACTCAGCTTTCTTTATAGTCCAACTCTCACATCCATACATGACCACTAGAAAAACCATAGCCTTGACTAGAAGGACCTTTGCTGGCAAAGTAATGTCTCTGCTTTTTAATATGCTATCTAGGTTGGTCATATCTTTCCTTCCAAGGAGTAAGCATCTTTTAATTTCAGGGCTACAATCACATCTGTAGTGATTTTGGAGCCCAGAAAAATAAAGTCAGCCACTGTTTCCATTGTTTCCCCATCTATTTGCCATGAAGTGATGGGACCAGATGCCATGATCTTCGTTTTCTGAATGTTGAGCTTTAAGGCAACTTTTTCACTCTCCTCTTTCACTTTCATCGAGAGGCTTTTTAGTTCCTCTTCACTTTCTGTCATAAGGGTGGTGTCATCTGCATGTCTGAGGTTATTGATATTTCTCCCGGCAATCTTGATTCCAGCTTGTGCCATTTCCAGCCCAGCGTTTCTCATGATGTACTCTGCAGAGAAGTTAAATAAGCAGGGTGACAATATACAGCCTTGACGTACTCCTTTTCCTATTTGGAACCAGTCTGTTGTTCCGTGTCCAGTTCTAACTGTTGCTTCCTGACCTGCATACAGCTTTCTCAAGAGGCAGGTCAAGGCGGTCCGGAATTCCCATCTCTTTAAGAGTTTTCCACAGTTTATTGTGATGCACACAGTGGACTTGGTGTTTACCTTCTTGAAGAAAAAGTGCCAAAGGAGTCCCCAACACATCCAGATCCTTCACCCCCAGGGAGCAGTCAGTGAGATGGAATACTGGCCTTGCCTGAGTGAAAAGAAAGTCCTAGGGGGCTTCTGGTTCACCCCTGTCTTGCAGGTGGGGAAATCTGAGGTTCAGGGAAGGGAGGGGGCCTTACCCAGGACCACACAGGTGATGGGGCGCGGGGGCAAATCCTTCCTCGCGCTCCTGACCCCTCCTCCTAGAGCTCCCCACCGCCAGTCTCCTGCTTTTCCTCTCCAGCTGCTCATGGAGGATGCCGGTTCCTGCGTATTTCTCATCTGTCTGCCTGGTGTCCGAGTTTGTGGAGTCAGATCCCTGGGGAGGCTCATCTTCCTCTTTTCCATCTGCCCCAGCCCCTCGAAACCAAGCTGTGTGCTCCCTCTCCGTCCTAATGATGTGTGCTGTTGCTTCCACGCTCTCCTGAGATTTCTGCAGCTTTCCACACTTTGCAGCGTTTCCTCTGGGCCTCCCTCCTGGGGTCACTGCCCTCAGCCCAGGGGAAGGGGCCGATCCAGACTCGCCCCCCTCCGACGGCCTTTCCTTTGAGCCCCTCCGGCTCTGTCTCCCACCTCCACATTCCCTCATTCTGCCATCTTCCATTGCCCAGTGCTGGTGGTCCTTCCTGAGGGCCTAGGGGGTGGGGCGAGCCCAGCAAACCAAGTGAAGACAGACCCCCTTGTGGCTACAAACCAATGTAGCTTCTTTGAAAAGTCTAGCAGCCCAGGGACGCTTTTAAAACTCTCTCTCTCCTTTTTTTTTTTTTTTTAACCAAAGGATATATTTTCATTGAGAAAAACCAGAAGATACAGATACAGAACAAAACAATGAGTAATGAATATTAATTAGGTACCTACTACATTTTAAGCACTATGCACACAGTGCATCTAATCTTCAAATGAAAAATTCTACAGGACAAATGATTTCTTCAACAGATAAATGGCAAGGAAAAAGCATGAGAGCAAGGACAGTGTTTAGGTCAAAAGACTTAAAAGTACTACTGACTACAGAGAGATAGGGAGATGGGTGAGCACGGGACAGTACCACGCCAGTGGTTGAATCTGGGGGCTGTGCACATGCTCACTGTAAAATCCTTTTGCCTCCCCTGGACATTTGAAAACTGTCCAATTAAAACTCTGGGGAAATGCATATATCAAGCAAGTATAATGTGTGGATCTTGTGGATCCTGATTCAAGCAAATCAAATTAAAAAGTATTCACAGGACAATCAAGGATGATTATACACTGATTAGATATTAGGTAATTTTTTTTTAATTTTCTTTTTTTTTTTTTAATTTTCTTATTTTTAAAAAAAATTTTTGGCCACACCACACAGCATGTGGGATCTCAGGTTCCTGACTAGGGATGGAACTTGTGCCCTCTGCAGTGGAAGCCTGGAGCCCTAACCTGGACCGCCAAAGTCCCTACGCCCAAAATTTTTTTAAAAATCAATTTTTTTAATTACCTAGGGACTGAAACTCCAGTACTTTGGCCACCTCATGCGAAGAGTTGACTCATTGGAAAAGACTCTGATGCTGGGTGGGATTGGGGGCAGGAGGAGAAGGGGACGACAGAGGATGAGATGGCTGGATGGCATCACTGACTTGACGGACATGAGTTTGAGTGAACTCCGGGAGTTGGTGATGGACAGGGAGGCCTGGCGTGCTGCGATTCATGGGGTCACAAAGAGTCGGACACGACTGAGCGACTGAACTGAACTGAACTGAGGGACGTCCCTGGCGGTCCAGTGGTTAAGACTCTGAGCTTCTACTGTAGGGAGCGTGGCTTCCAGTCTTGGTTGGGGAGCTAAGGTCTTGCATTCTGTGTGGTGTGACCAAAAAATTAAGCAAAAAAAAAAAAAACATATATATATATATATATATTTAGGTGTGATAATGGTATTGTGATGATTTTTTTTTTAAAGAGTTTCTTTGTTTGGGATTTGCTTTAAAATAACCAGCAAGAGAAGAGGTAGGGAGGCAGAGATGAAACAAAATTGGCAATTTATTGCTAACTCTTGATTCTTGGGTAGGGGAGTTCACAACTATTTCTTCTTCTTTGGTGAAGGCTTGAACATTCCCACAATAAAGCATTAAAAAGAAGAAAACATTCTTATTTTGCATCTGAGAAAACCAAACTGAGGTTTAGAGGTGTCAGGATATTTGCTCAAGATCTCCCTGAATTGAGATTAAGGAAAAAAACTCCTAGCTGCCATCCTATCACCCGTTCTTCACACCTTGGTGAACATCCTGCCAGACCTTCTGGGCATATAAAAGGATCGTACGTGACTTAAAATACCTGGATATATACTGCCTGAGTCCATCCTGGGCAACACGAATCATGTCAGCGCTGTCCACAGGCGTCTCTTTCTGACGTGGAACTCCGGAAAAGGAACTCACCCCTGTGGAGGGCCTGCTCAGCTAAGCACTCCCGCCTGGGCCATTCAGAGGACACTCATGCTTTATCATCAGTCATGTGACTGTCCCTGTTCCTACCGACAAGGAAACAGGCTCAGAAAGGAGAGGCAGCTTGCGCAAGGTCACAGACCTAATAACTGAGAGGAAATCCATGCCCGTATTTGATGATGTGACTTGGTGAAGGCCTGCCGCCCGCCCCTGCTGCCCGGAGCCTCCCACAGGGCAGAGGACCCTCACCGCCACACAGCTCTGAGCAGGAGAAATAATGCCAGACGGACAAAAGAACGCACGAAGAGGCGGGGCTGGGATTTGAACACCCCCTCCCCCCAGCCAGTCAGCTACTATACTAGGCATCCTTTCCCTAAAAAATTGTGGTGAAATACACATAATGTACTCCACCTTAACCACCTGTTACATGCACAAAGCTCTGCAGTGTTCTGTTTTTCCTTGTGACACAACCATCACCACCATCCATGTACAGAACTTTGTAACTTCCCAAATTAAACACTAACTCCCCTCCCCTTCCCACCAGCCCCAGCGACCACATTCTGCTTTCTGTTTCTATGAATAATCTGACTGCTGCAGGTCCCTTGTATCAGGGGATTGTATTCTATTTGTCCTTTGCGTTCGGCTTACTTCATTTAGAAGTAATGATCGAGGTTCATCCACAGTGTAACGTGTGTCAGAATTTCCTGCCTCTTTAAGCCTGAATGATATTCCACTGCATGGATAAACCACACTTGGTTCATCCATTTATTTGGGGATAATGGACGTTTGGGTTCTTTCCACCTTTTGACTATTGGGAACAATGCTGCTATGAACACAGATGGACACACATCTCTCTGAATCCCTGTTTTTCTTTACGGGTAGATGCCCAGAAGTAGGATTTCTGGATCATAGGGCAATTCTGTTTTTCTAGGCACTTCTCTGACTCAGTTTTCACGCCGTACTTTTCACTAATCAGGCACCCTTCCGTGTTGCCATGGTTTTGTGATTTTGGTGGCCGGTCACGGGTCCCAGCAAAGTAAGGAGGTTCCTGCAGACTTTGTCAGGGTGCCCTCCTCCTGAAGCGTCCTTCCTGGCTCAGCCTGGTCCACCAGAGGAAACTTAAGGCTTAGTCTCATGGATTCAGACCAGCTTATCACACCCAAGACTCCCCTGGGTGTCCACTTCCTTACTGACATCATGTGACCTTTCAGGCCATCACAAGTGGAACATCCCCCTCACCAGGGAGGCAGCAACCGTCCCCTCTTATCCTGCTTGGTCCTCTCCCCAGCTGCTTCAGTTGGGGTGACGAACAAGCGTTATTGAAGTAATTAAGTAATTACCTCCTCTCCTGGGGGTTACGTCCAACTTTTCAGTATTATCAACAAGGCAACAACAAGAAGATCTTTTTTCTCATGCTGTTGAGTCAGTTCCTTAAGACACATTTCCAGAAGTGGGATAACTCATCACTGGACCGGGGAGTCGGGGAGGAACAAAGGAGAAACTGCAGACCGGGCTCCCAGATCACCCAGCAGGGGAGCCAGAAGGCAGTGCACGTCGGTGAGAGAAAGCGACTGCTGAAGGAGAGCCACTTTTGCTGCCCCGGTGAGTAGAAACTCACTTTCCCACTGCAGATAAGACCTAGAGTGGGCTGAACAGTGGCCTCCAAAAGCCAAGTCCATTTAGAACTTGTGGATATGACCTGACTTTCAAAAAGGTTTTGGCAAACGTAATACAGGATCTCAGGGTGACATCCTTGCAGATTAGGGTGCCCTAAATCCACTGACAATGCTTAGGAGAGAAGGGGAAGCTGACACGGACCTGGAGGAGGAGACCATGGGAGATGAAGCAGAAATGATGAGTCACTGACCCATCGACAGGCCAGTGACTGCCAAGAACCACCAAAGGCCACAAGAAGCTCAGAGAGTGGCCTGGGACAGATTATCTCTTGCAGCTTCCAGAAGGAATCAACACTTCTGATGCTGTGACTTCAGAATCCTGGCCTCCAGAGCTATGAGAGGAAAACCTGTCATTTCCAGGCACTGACTTTGCAATCATTTGTTATGGCCACCATTGCTGCAGGCTCCAGCTCAGCTCCTCCTGGGAGCAGGCACAGACAGCCCCACTCTGAGCACTGAGCCCTTCAGAGGAAAATCCCCGTGTGTCATGGATGTGGGCATCAGGGGTCAGGATGCTAGAGCCTTGGCCCACCAGGGAAACCAGCTGGGATGAGTCCAGCCATCGGCAATCCAACGGGGAAAACAAAATTAGATTTTTTTTTTCATCCATTGCAAATAAAGCCCGGATTGACCAAGGCCAGAATGTGAGAAACAAAGCTTGAAATTATTTAGTAGAAAATATAAGACAGCATTTCCATGACGGTGACATAGGGGGAGATGTGACAGTGTTTGGAGATCGTTCTTTAAAAAGGTAAATAAGTTAAAATGAGGTCCCTCATCCAATAGGAATAGTATCCTTATAAAAGGGGAAATTTGGACACAGAGACAGAAAAGCACAGAAAGTGGCAGGAAGACTCATGGAGAATGCCATGCTCAAGGCCAGGGGCGCCTGAGGCCACCAGGAGCTGGGGAAAGGGCCTGGAGTAGATTCGCACTACCAGCCCTCAGGAGGAGCCAACCTTGCCGACGCCTTCACCTGAGACTTCTGGCCTCCAGCGATGTGACAGAATACATCTCTGTTGTTTAAGCCACCCAACCTGTGATATTTCATTATGGTAGCCCTGGAAAACCAATACAGTTCAGTTCAGTTCAGTCACTCAGTTGTGTCCAAGTCTTTGCGACTCCATGGACTGCAGCACACCAGGCCTCCCTGTCCATCACCAACTCCCGGAGCTTGCTCAAACTCATGTCCATCAAGTCGGTGATGCCATTCAACCATCTCATCCTCTGTCGTCCCCTTCTCCTCCTGCCTTCAATCTTTCCCAGCATTAGGGTCTCTTCCAATGAGTCAGTTCTTTGCATCAGGTGGCCAAAGTATTAGAGTTTCAGCTTCAGCATCAGTTCTTCCAATGAATATTCAGGAATGATTTCCTTTAGGATAGACTGGTTTGATATCCTTTCAGTCCAACAGACTCTCAAGAGTCTCCTCCAAAACCACAATTTGAAAACATCAATTCTTCGGTGCTCAGTCTTCTTCAGGGTCCGGCTCTCACATCCGTACATGACCACTGGAAAAACCATAGCTTTGACTCTACAGACCTTTGTCAGCAAAATAATGTCTCTGCTTTTTAATATGTTGTCTAAGTTGGTCATAGCTTTTCTTCTAGGAAGCAAGTGTCTTTTAATTTCATGGTGAAGTCACCATCTGCAGTGATTTTGGAGCCCCCAAAAATAAAGTCTCTCCCTGTTTCCATTGTTTCCTCATCTATTTGCCATGAAATGATGGGACCAGATGCCATGATCTTAGTTTTCTGAATGCTGAGTTTTAAGCCAGCTTTTTCACTCTCCTCTTTCACTTTTATCAAAAGCTCTTTAGTTCTTCTTTGCTTTCTGCCATAAGGGTGTCATCTGCATATCTGAGGTTATTGATATTTCTCCCGGCAATCTTGATTCCAGCTTGTGCTTCATCAACACCGGTGTTTCTCATGATGTACTCTGCATATAAGTTAAATAAGCAGGGTAACAATATACAGCCTTGACGTACTCCTTTCCTAATTTGGAACCAGTCCATTGTTCCATGTCCAGTTCTAACTGTTGCTTCTTGAGCTGCATACAGATTTCTCAGGAGGCAGGTAAGGTGGTCTGGTATTCCCATCTCTTGAAGAATTTTCCACAGTTTGTTGTGATCCACACAGTCAAAGGTTTTGACGTAGTCAATGAAGCAGAAGTAGATGTTTTTCTGAACTCTCTTGCTTTGTCGATGATCCAGCGGACGTTGGTGATTTGATATATGGTTCCTCTGCCTTTTCTAAATCCAGTTTGAACATCTGGAAGTTCTCAGTTCACATACTGTTGAAGCCTGGCTTGGAGAATTTCGAACGTTACTTTGCTAGTGTATGAAATGTGTGCAATTGTGCGGTAGTTTGAATATTCTTTGGCGTTGCCTTTCTTTGGGATTGGAATGAAAACTGACCTTTTCCAGTCCTGTGGCCACTGCTGAGTTTTTCAAATTTGCTGGCATATTGCCACCAAACAAAAAAATGGCTCATTAATTGTGGGACACCCACCCAATGAAATCCTATATGAAATGAAAAGTAGTCAGCACCCACTAGCTGCAGAGTGAAGCGGAGGGCATCACACCATTTACATACAGTCGGGAAATATGCAAAATGCTAGCTCTAGTTTTTGCAAGCATAAATAAACACCAACAGTATGAAAACAGGCATAGGAAGAGAAACCACAGACAGTGGAGATACATCTGCGGGAGGGAAGAGGAAACCTGGATACAAAAGGGCTCCCTGAAGACGGGAGCTTCAGTCACATCTGGAGTATTTCTTTACAAGGATCAAGAGAAATCAGGTAAGACTCATGCATTCAGTGAATGCTGAGTGCCCACTAGGTGAGGGGCAGGGGTGGGACCCATGCAAAACTACACCCAAGAGTCTGGGGAAATGCTTCCTGATTCACACCCTTTTCTGGCATCCACCCCCACCTTCTCCCCAGCAGGCAGCACAACAGCGCACAAGGTGAGCTTCAGCAGGCAGCTTCTTACCCACATCTGAGCGTGCATGCACGCAAACACAGACTTCAAGAGGAACAGAACAACATAGCAATTTTCTCTATTTTTTTTTTCATAAAGAAACAGAAAAATTCAGATCCATCTTTCACAGGATGATAAGAAGAAAAAAAAGAACAAAAATATACCAAGAAAAAAGCTACCAGCAAGACGAGAGAAACCCAGTTTTCAGCAGGAAAAGGTATGCAAATCCCAAAGCCATAAACCCACAAAGGCCGAGGAGGAAATTCAAACAGGAAACAAATGTATGGAAAATGGTTAACCTCAGGAGCAGCTGGAATCCCCACTCCCACCCCCCACCCCTGCACACTTGGGGGAGGGGGTTGAGGGGACTCCTGGGGGCTGAGGCGGGTCTGGGGGTTCCTACCCACTGGCTTCACAAATGACAGGGAGCAAAGGACCATGAGAGAGGCCAGGTGTCTAGAGTGAGAGATGGGGAGCAGGCCCAAGAAGGTGGGGGACACTGGGCCATGTAGGGAGGCTGGGGGCTCCCCAGAGACTGTCTCAAGCTCAGATGACTTGTGGGTGTCTCAGCCGCAGCAAAGTATCTGTCACAGAAACAATGAAAGCACCACTTTATTCTATTTCCAGTTTTTTAAAAACGCCCAGTCCTGGGAGTATGGGGACCAGGAAAAGCAGAGCTCCTGGGCACACAGGATCTGAGCCGTCCATGAGTCACACACGGTGCCACTCAGTGTGCGCCCGTCAGCTCTGGGGACCCGCGGGGCCCGTGCGTTCAGTCGACTGGTTTCCTACCTACAGCAAGTCTCTGTAAGGCCCTGGCAAGATCCGACCACCACCCAGCCTGTCTGGGTTTGCCTGGGACATGCCTGACTCCAGCACTGAAAGTCTCACATCCCGGAAAAACTGGGACAGTTTGGTCACCCTACGCTTTCCAGGAGAGGAAATCTGATCAGAGAGGTGAAGTGGTCAGACCCAGGCCCAACTGCCAAGACAGGGTTCAAAGAATCCACAGCAGCACAGAAAGATCAAGGGCAGCCAGATCAGAGCAACTCTGAGGCTCCACAACACGCTCTTTTGGACGAGAGTGGCTAAGGCTCAACGCTGGCTCAGGGCTGGTGAGGCGGGCAGACCCGGCTGCCACCCGAGTCGGCGTCTAGAGGACTGTCTCCTTGGGAAGCAATTTGGCAACTTGCAGTTTGTGCCGTGAAACTGTTCCTAGCCTTTGACTGAATGATACTATGCTGGGAAATCCATTCTAAGGAAATTATCCCTCTTTTTATTATTATTAAAAAGCTACTGGAAAGAAAATGTTCTCTGCAATATTATCTAGAAGAGAAAGTAAACCTGGACAGTCCATAGAGGGTAATGACTTTGTACATCATGACCCGTTTGCCCGGGGACACTGCTGCAGAACCACAGCGCTGTAACATGGAGGGCTGTACAGCGACATGGAAAACTCGGACAGTGCACGCTGTGTTTTATGGGAGGGAATAAGGATGTGTCTACAACTTGGCAAAATGCTTGACTGAGGATCAGGCTGGAAGGGAATATGCAGAGTGGTGGGTGTGGTGGGGATAAGGGAAGATTTTTAAAAATTAAAGCTAGTTTTTAATCCCCTTGTACCATCTTTTCGAAAGCAAGAAAGACACAGTTTTCCACACAGATGGGTGCATGTAACTGCTTAGAAACATCACTGAGGTGGTTTTTATGGCACTGGTGGGACTAGCAAATGGTAGGAGACAACCTGAATATCCATCAAGAGGGCAACAGTTAAATAAAAACTGGTACATCCATACAGTGGGGTTCAAATAGCTGTTTAAAAGAATGAGGCAGCTGTAGTTATGAGACCATCATTAAGATGCACTGCGTAAGAAAGGCTAGATGAAGACGTGTGTAGAGAATGTGACTATTTGTGTCGCAATGACACACACACATACAGATATATCTATATTCCTACACACACAGAGACTGTTTCGGGAAGGAACTCGGGGGAGGGCTGTGGGGGCGTGGATGACCAGGGTGGGAGGGCGCTCCCCTCCCCTCCACGCAGTTGGTATGGGTAGTGGGTTAAACGGGGTCCCGCCCCCGAAGTACCCCCAGCACCACTCTTCATAACTGCCCCAAATTACAACTTAAACTTCTGTTAAGAGCAGAGTAGGAAAAAATCAACTGTAGCGCATTAATACAATAAAACATACTCAGGAATACAAACTAGTGATCCATCAAAATGCGTGAGTCTCACAAACAGTATGACTGTTGAGTGAAAGCCGAGCCGGACACACATAAGACACCGGGTGTAATTCCATTTACCTGAAGTTCAAGAACAGGCAGAAATGACCTGCAGCGGTAAAGGCAAGAACAGCAGTTACCTTGGAGGGTGGTGACTTGGAGGGGGGCTGGGGGGCTTCGGGTAGAGTTCTACGTGTTGATCTCAAGGGTAGTTTCTCAGAGTGAATATGTGTAAAAAGTCATGGAGCTGTACCCTTAAGAGTTGTTCATTTAATAGTATATAAATTAAGCTTTCACTTAAAAAAATTAAAAGCAAAGATTAAAAATTATGAGGGAACAAGAGATCCCATATAAAGAGCTATACACCTCATTTTAAAGTGCTTTGATGAGGAGTAACCAAAAAAGATCTGTGTACAGCACAAAAAGTCAGTACAACAAACTCCCAGGAACTTTCCAGAAGCACATGGGGTTTTGGCATACCTTCATACAGCAGGTCACTCACCAGGAGCTGGTGGCCAGCCGGCCTGTGTGCCTGCCAGCTGGGGGCCTATGTCATCCATGCCTGCCATGGGTCCTTGGTACTGGAGCTGACCTTGAATTGCTTTCTGCCTCCACAGCAATGAGAAGGACAGCAACCTCTCTGTGGGCACAGGAGCCCTGCGGGAGCAGCCAGCCGAGCTGGACAGAGCAGGCACCCACTGGTCAGTCACAGGGCCGCCGTGCAGGAGTGGGTGGGGTCCAGGACACTGCAGGGTGGTCAGAGTTAAGGTTTGAAGGAAGAACAGGGATGTGCCAGGCATGAAAGGAAGGGTTAGGCAAGGGTTTCCCCAGGCAAAGGGGGCCACATGTGCAAAGGCACAGAGTATGGAAAAAACAAGAGAGATGCAGACGCCCAAAGCAATCCACAGACTCAGTGCAATCCCTATCAAACTGCCAAGCGCATTTTCCACAGAATTAGAAGAAACACAGTTTTTACATTTGTTCTTGTTGTTCAGTCGCTCAGACGTGTCCAACTCTTTGCAATCCTATGGACTGCAGCACGTCAGACCTCTCTGTCCCTCATCATCTCCAGAAGTCTGCCCAAGTTCATGTCCATTGCATCGATGGAAACACAAAAGACCCAGAATAGCCAAACCAAATCCTGAGAAAGAAAAATGGAGCTGGAGGAATCAGGCTCCCTAACTTCAGACTATACTACAAAGCTAGTCATCAAAACAGCATAGTACTGTTTGGATCCACCTCCTACAGTAATAAAAATAAAAACGAAAATAAACAAATGGGACCTAGTTAAACTTAAAAGTATTTGCACAGCAAAGGTAACCATAATAAAACGAAAAGACATCCTATAGAATGGGAGAAAATATTCGCAGACAAAAGAACCAACAGGGATTAACCTCCAAAATACACAAGCGCTCAGGCAGCTCAAGATCAAA
Organism: Bos javanicus; assembly: GCF_032452875.1. NCBI lineage: Eukaryota > Metazoa > Chordata > Mammalia > Artiodactyla > Bovidae > Bos > Bos javanicus. The sequence continues at coordinate 8,237,115 of NC_083885.1, read as the reverse complement.
AAAACAAACAACCCAATCAAATTATGGGCAGAAGATCTGAACAGACATTTCTCCAAAGGAGACACACAGACGGTCAAAAAGCACAGGAGAAGATGCTCAACATCACTCATTACTAGAGGAATGCAAATCAAAACTACAATGAGGCATCACCTTACCTAGGTCAGAATGTACATCATCAAAATATCCACAAATAGTAAATACTGGAGAGGGTGTGGAGAAAAGGAAACCCTCCTACACTGTTGGTGGGAATGTAAATTGGTACAACCATCGAGGAGAACAGTATGGAGTTTCCTTTGAAAGCTAAAAATAGAACTACCATATGATCTTGCAATCCTACTCCTGGGTATATATTCAGAGAAAACCTTACCGTTATGTTCAGAGCAGCACTGTTCACAATAGCCATGGAAACAACCTTGATATCCATCAACAGAGGAATGGATAAAGATGTGGCACACATGTACAATGGAATACTACTCAGCCATAATAAAGAATGAAGCAGTGCCATCTGCAGCAACGTGGATGGACTTAGAGATTATCACACTAAGTGCAGTGAGGTCAGACAGAGAAAGACAAATATCGTATGGTATCACTTATATGTGGAATCTAAAGGAAAAAATGATACAAATGCACTCATCCAAAAAAACAGATACAGACTCACAGACTTCAAAAACAAACTACAGTTACCAAAGGGGACATGTGGCCGGGGCATAAATCAGGAGTTTGAGATTAACCTACACACACTATTGCAAACAAAATAGATAATGAACAAGGCCTTACTGTACAACACAGGGAACTCTACTCAATATTCTCTAATAACTTATAAGGGAAAAGAATCTGAAAAAGAACAGATATATGCATGTTATATATATTTTATAAAATATATTTTGTAAAATAAAAATTAAATTTAAAAAGATACAGAATATCCAGGGAGCTGTTGCCATGGCTGGGCGAATGGGCTGGCTGTGGGAGTTATCAAGGTTCTTGAAGTCTGATGGGTGGTGACTTAGGGCAGGAAAGGGTACTGCCACAGCCTGGTGGCATCAAGGTGAGTTTCCTGGAGGAAGAGTAGATGCTCCCTCCATGAGAAGGAGGAAAAACAACCTAAGCCAAGAGCTGGGAGGGATGGCTTCGCCCACTAGCCCGTCGTGCTCCTGGGGCAGACGTGCCCCTGCCCCTGCTGGACATGCATGGGGAGCCACTGGCACTTGGTGGCAGCAGGGGGTGGGGAGGCTAGATGTCCTGCAATGTCCTGTAGCCTCCACGACAGAGATGAGCCCACGCACCCCATGACAGTCCAAAGGCTCATCAGGCATTCATGTAGGCAAAAACCTGGCTTGAAATTATCTGCATCTAGAATCTAACTTCACCTAACATGTAAATGCAAATTTTCTTTTCCTGTCCCATTTTAATAGTCACTGAATTTTCCAGGAGTGCTACCACTGTGTCAGTCGAGGGAAGGCTGTTCTTTGTTTCATTTGGACGGTAACCAAGAGCTGGTCACCATTTCGGAAAACCGCGTCACCAATGGCCTCACCCACAGGGCACACCTGTGACTGTATGCATTTGTGGCTGTTGCCTTCCTGGTGATCCTGGTATAGGACAAGATTCTGATTCTCTTCATGTGATTTTATGACAAGTTACCTTCCTTTTAATTCTCCTCCTTTGTATTATAATGGGGGCATTGTATTGCTGTTTTGGAAATCACAGGTACAGGTGAATTACATACCTGTGAATTCAACTTCAGGAAATAGAGGCACATTACAAAATAAAAAGTTTTACAAAAGAAGCATCGTGTCTGAATGTTTGCGAGCCCCTGAGTCAGGAGGAGACAGACGGGGAACTGGTTTTGTGATGGTGTCATCCAGGCTGAGTGGAGGGACCAGCCTGCCTGGGGCACCCACCATGGAGCATGCAGACCTCAGGAATGAGTCAGAGATGTGGGAATGAGTCAGGATGGGGGATCAGAATCTCGTACCATCCTCTCCAAACAGTGCCCTCAGGTGGAGGTTTCGAAAGGACCTCTGCCTGGTTTGACCCTTCTGTGTTCTCATATGACCTAGGTAAGGACTGATCACTGCCCCAATTTGGAGAGGCAGGGCAGAGGCTCCTTATGGCAAACAAGACTTTGAGATTAAATCTACCTGAGGTACAGTCAGCCTTTAAGGAGGGTGAATGACCCACCAATGAGGGCAGGAAATGTCAAATGAGACATCTCCAGATCAGCTTCAGAGGATGGCATCTAAAGCCGCTGGGTTCACCAGGAGAGAGAGGGAAGGCCTTTAATATTCATTAAAAATGCAGTTTCCTTTTGGGAAAGTGTGCAAATATTTAAGAACTATCAAGTGTCAAATTTCCAACCTGCCTTGGACCCCCAGGGATGGACCCTGGCTGTCCCTTCCTTACAGGGATGAGGCTGGAGCCCAGGCATTGGCCAGATGACCAAAGGCCTCATAAATCATGTCAACGAGTTGAAACTTAATCCCAAATTTAATGCGGAGCCTTTGGTGGATACTGAGCAGGGAGCAACATGACTAGATTTGCATTTTAGGAAAGTCAGTTTGGCCACAGGGTAGGTGGTGGGTGGGAGGGTTCAAGACTAGGTTGGGAGTCTGGCAGGGGGAGATTGTTTGGGGGACAGGAGACGACAGTGGGGTCCATGTAGGGAAGAGATGAGGTGGATTAGGTACTCTGGAGAGTGTGGGGTAGAAAGGTGGCCTGAATTGTTCAGGAGGGAGATGACCGCGGCAGCGGGCACGTGCAGCCCTTTTGTAGCCCATGCTTGAGCCAGGGATTGCCCACCCATCCTCCCAGCACACCTCTATGGCAGGTCCATTAGGATTATCTCTGTCATTTTTACAGACAAGGAAACTGATATACAGACAGCTTAAGCCCTTGTGGTGGTCACCTGGGTGGGATCCCCGCTCAGCGACCCTACTCTCAGATTCCAGGACTCTTTCCGAGGAAGCAAGGCCAGCGTCTCATGACTGACTTGTGCTAAGGATGGCTGCTGTCTGCTTGGGTGGACTGATCAGGGCGGGGTGGGAGTGAGGCAGGGAGGTGGTGGGGAGGGCGCTGCCCAACCTCATTCAGGAACAAAGAATGCAGGATATTCTGTCCAGCCCGCAGCCCCTAATTCAAACCTGCTCACACTGGGAAAGCCACTCTGCAGAGTTGCCTCCTTGAGAAATAGGTGGAAGAGTGTTCTTGGAGGGCAGCTGAGCTGGGAGGGTGCACCCAAGAGCTTCTTGTCTAAATAGACACAGCTCCCCGACACAGAGGAAAGACCAGACCCTCCTCCCACCACCCCCAAGGTCATGGGTAGCTCTGATCGGGGCCAGAGAGGATGCAGAACGCCCCTGCCTTCCTGCTTCTTCATCGTCACCAGCGAGTCACCTTAGCCTCGTCCACAGTCCGGAGGTCCTTCTGTAGAAGACCTGCCACACCCAGCTCGAGGCCAAAACCCAGAACCTCCCCTCCCCCCACGCCTCCCTGGGCAACCCGCAAGAGCAGAGCCGTCGGCCCTGCGGGTTTGGGGCGCCCTCTGCTGGTCGTTTCCCATCGTCCGCCGTGTGAGGCCGGACCCACCTCTGGATTGGGTATTGGGGTGTTTGTGGCAGCGCGGATGACACTCACGTGGAGAGAGGATCTCCTTTCTCCTCAAGTCGGGAAGGGGAGCCAGTCACAGGGGGGAGATGGCTGATCCCCAGCCGACCAGGGCACAAGGGCCTGCTTTTCATTTCAATTATCGTGTTCCCATCAATAGCGGCCTGCCAGGCTGAGACCCTCCCCGACTCCACCCTTCTCACAGGAGGTCTTTGATCACAGCTCTCATTTCGGATTCACAGTAGCCCACGATAATCACGGTGTTAAAATTATTTTAATGAGGGGCTTCCCTGGTGGCTCAGTGGTAAAGAATCCACCTGCCAATGCAAGAGGTACAGGTTCGATCGCTGGCCCAGGAAAATCCCATACGCCTTGGAGCAACTAAGCCCGCGCGCCACAACTGCTGAGCCTGTGCGCGAGCCCAGGCTCCACAATGAGAGAAGTCACACACTGAGAAGCCAGCGCCCTGTCACTAGAAAGCAGTCCCCGCTCTCTGCAGCTGGAGAAAAGCAACAAAGCCCTAGGCGGCTGCTGCTGCTGCTAAGTCGCTTCAGTCGTGTCCGACTCTATGCGTCCCCATAGACAGCAGCCCACCAGGCTCCGCTGTCCCTGGGATTCTCCAGGCAAGAACACTGGAGTGGGTTGCCATTTCCTTCTCCAATGCATGAAAGTGAAAGTGAAGTCGCTCAGTCGTATCCGACTCTTAGCGACCCCATGGACTGCAGCCTACCAGGCTCCTCCATCCATGGGATTTTCCAGGCAAGAGTACTGGAGTGGGGTGCCATTGCCTTCTCCGAAGCCCTAGGCTAGCACAGCCAAAAATAAAATAAACTCTAAAAATTGCTTTAATGAATATCATTGCTACTCTTTATTTCAGTGGGTATTATTTACTGGCTACTGGATTCACAATAGCCCATGATAATGGTATTAAAATTATTTTAGTGGATATAATTATTATCCCTACTTATTTATTAGATATTATTTGAATGAATACACCAATTCTTAGTTATGGATATTTTATTCAATATTATTGCTGGATTTGGAAATTTACTGATATAACTTACTGTTTATCAGATATTATATACTGGATTTGCAGTAGCTCAAGATATCACAGCATTAAACTCTTATTAATGGCTAGAGCCACTCCTCCTATTTATTGCATATTATTTGAAAGGTTAGACCCCCTACTGCTAATAACCATTCAATGAGTGGCCATGATATGCCCATGAGGCATCACCTACATGGAGTTTCAACTGCATTTCTGTTATCAAGCCCCCTTTTCTGAGGAGAAAACTGTGGCCCTCAAAGATTAAGTCCCATGCCCAGGTCCAGTGGTTGCGAGGAAGCCTGCCGATGCAGGGGACAGAGGTTCGATTCCTGGTCCGGAGCTCCCACGTGTCCGGGGCAGCTGAGTCCCGCGAGCTGCAATCACAGAGATCCCGCCCCACAACAAGGGGAGGCACGGACCTCCCTGCAGCGCGACTAGAGCGCGGGCCCCACTCGCAGTAACGAGACAAAGGCCGCAGAGCAACGAAGACTCAGTGCGGCCGAAAAGAAATAAAACGAGAAGGTAAATAATTAAAAAAAAACAAACCCATGCCTAAGCCACAGTCACCTTGGCGCCCCCGCCCCACGTGCTCGCCCACCTGCCCCAAGGCGGTGGGAAAGCTCTGGCTGGGCTCCCGCTCCCTCGGGGAGCCGCTTACCGTCCCCGCCCCCCAGCAGCCGTGAGGCAGCACCTGAGGCGATGGTTGGGCCTGACGCATGCGCACGCCGCTCTCGCGGGCCTCCCGCGCTGGGGCTAGGCTGAGGGGCTCCGGTCAGCCCCCCTGTGTGGACGCGAAGAGGGCTTGGCCGAGTCCAGCCGTGTGGTCAGGCGTGTAGATTAAAGAGAGCTCACGTCTTGGCTGGGCAAGAACAGTCTCTTGAAAGAACGTTCTTTCAAAACTAATCCACATCGGCCCTGTGTGTGTGTGGGGAGGGGTGCGCCCCAGGCTGCCGGCGGTCCTAAGGGGCCCCTCAGGGTTCTTTCCCGAGACTCGTGGGCTAGACGGGGCGGTGGAATTAGCAGAATTAGCCCTCACTGAACACCCTCGACGCCGCCGCCGCTTTCCAGGTCCTGTGCTGGGTGTTTTCATTTGCCATCTCAGAACAGCTCGGTGTTCACCGTGGGGAGACCTGAGGCACCGAAATGTTAAATGACTTCCTGGCCCAGGGTCCTGCAGAGGAGATGTGAAAGCCCTTGGATTTGAACTAGGGTCTTTCTCACGCCAAAAAATCCCATGCATTCCCACTAAAGTGACATCTGTATTTGGCCCGTGGCCCGCTTTGACTTCCAGATCCTTTTCTCCTCCACATCCACGCAAGACCAGGCTTATCCCACCTGGCAACACTGCGGTGTTCAAGTGCAGGGGCCCAGGGATCAGTCCATCTGGGCTTTAATCCTGGGCCTGCTACTCTTCTAGCACCAGGCACTCCAGCCTCAGTTGAAGTGAAGTCACTCAGTCGTGTCCGACTCTTTGCGACCAGGCTCCTTAGTCCACGGAATTTTCCAGGCAAGAGTACTGGAGTGGGTTGCCATTTCCTCCCAGGGGATCTTCCCAACCCAGGGGTCAAACCGGGGTCTCCCACACTGCAGGCAGACGCTTTACTGTCTGAGCCACCAGGGAAGCCTCAGTTTCCTCATCTGTGAAACAGGGATAATGACCATAGTATCTACCTCCAAATGTCACATGAAGAGTAAATCATCAGTTAACATTTTCATATGTAAAACTCTATTAAGAGTCTGATGCAAAATAAAAAAGCTCAACAGACATGGGCTTTTAATCACTGATGTAGTTGCTCTTGGCCTTGGCTGCGAATCAACCTGGGAGCTTTAGAAAAATGCCAAAGTGTGGGTCCCACCCCAGAGATTCTGATTTAATTGGTCTCAGGTGGAGGCCAAGTGCAGGTGTTTGTCAGAGCTCCCCAGGTGATGCCAATGCTCAGGCAAAGGTGAGGTGCATCGGGACAGAGTCTCCACAGCACAGCCGGGGCAGTCCCAGGCACCCGGGGCAGTGGGTGGCAACCAGCAGGTGTCAGGAAGTGCTGGAGGGCTGCTCAGATGCCTTGTGGGTCTATGTCACTAGGAGTTTGGATCTTATCTCCCATCAGTTAGGAGGGAGGTCACCCACTCAGACGAGAGGTCATCAGCTCTGAAATAAAGACAGGCTTTGTCCCATCCTGAAAGTCCCTTAACCCTAACATGAAGTCATCCTGGCCCTGGCCCTGCCTCTGCCCAGGGCAGTGTGAGCTCCGCCCGGACCAAGCTGAGTCCCCGGAATTTCTGAGAAGGGACCCGCCCCGTTTCTTTCTAAGTCACATGTTGCTGGCCTCTGGCTTTCCTGGGTTGTGCCAGGAGAAATTCAGGTCCAGTAAGGATTAAGGGTTAGGCAGACAGGCAGAGGCTGCCGAACTCCAGCCCCGGGCTCTGGTCCCAGCCGCACCCCGACTCCCCTTCCGCCCAAATACCTCTCCTGCAGAGGAGGTTGATACATGTTGGCCTCCTTTATACCATTTTACAAATGACTGCAACTCTCAAGGTCTTTCATTTCTTTGTCTGAAAACATTTTTTAGGTTTCAGTGAGGGTTCAAATGACTGAAGACACAGAGCAGGGCTGCACTGAGTGGTGGTTACAGTCAATACTCACAGGCTGTTGTGTCGGGGGTGGCCTGGGAAGCGGCCAGAGTGACCTCCTGGAGGGCGGACTGTGGTCGCCTCACCTGATGAGGGGCAGCTGGCTGTGCTGAGCTGGGAGAGGGGCGTGCGGGTTACAGACCCAGGTCTGACCCCAAGAGGGCAGGCCAGAGGCTGGCAAACAGCAGACAGAGACAGTGAACCTGGCACCCAACCTCCGCTGCCTAAAATGTTCCTAATTGGGACCTGACTGCGGACAGAGAGAACATATTCAGGGACCAGCATGGGTTCTGTTTGCAGCTCTGGAGCTGAGCATCCTCATCTCTGCTCTTCTGGCTCCAGCTGCGGACCCCAAGCTTGGGAATCAAGTCAGAAAATGCTCCCCAACCCCAAGACAACGTTTCCCCAAAGATGTTAAGGGACTCACACTTCCTGAGTTACTCTAGGCAAGGAGCAATATCCCTCACAGGCAGTACGCACAGCTCAGGGAAGCCTCCCAGCAGCCTTTCAGGGAGATCCCTGCCTCTGTTCCCATTTAAAGTCAACCATGGCTCGGAAGGGTTTCATGCTCCAGAATCCACACCCAAATTTGCTCAAGTGTGAAGCCATACCATTTCTATTCTGCATGCCAGAATTGGATGTGGCTGAAATATCAGCCAGGGGTCTAAGGGACCTCCCTACATTTCCTGGTTAAAATTATATGATGGAAGATAAGTCCCAAGTCTACGATGCTATGAGTTCCCTCCTGGGGGAACAGGTCACTTTCATCTCCAGCTTGGTGTTTTGTGACAAGAGGTTGGTATCATAAATCTTTGTTGACTTAAACATTCATTTCTTCATTCCTTGAGCAAATATTTGTTGAGCACCTCCTGGGCATGACATGAAGCACTAGGGACCCCACAGGGAACAAGATGGACAAGGTCCATGGGCTGATGGAGCCGCGGTTACAGGGTGTGTGTGGGGAGCTGGATGAGCAAAGATGGGAGACGAAAAGGTAAATAAACATCGATGATGAAAGACTGTAACAATGGCTATGTATCAGTTACCTGTTGCTGGCTTCCCAAGGGCCACTGTGGTAAAGAATCCACCTGCCAATGCAGGAGAAGCAACAGAAGTGGGTTCGATCCCTGGGTTGGGAAGATCCCCTGGAGGAGGAAAGGACAACCAACTCTAGTATTCTTGCCTGGGAAATCCCACGGACAGAGGAGTCTGGCAGGCTTCGGTCCATGGGGTCGCAAAGAGTCAGACACGACTGAGTGTGCACACACAGCACCCACGCCTAACAAACACTCCTATTCAGGTGACTTAAAGGACCTTCATCTACTTCCTCCCCGTTCTGCAATTCAGGCCGGGGGCAGCTGGGCAGTTCTTTTGCTGGTCTCTCCTGAGGTCATTTGTAGCCTCAGGTGTCACTGTGTTGCTTGACCAGAACTAGAGAGTTTCAGCTGGCCTCACTATTGTCTTCTCTCTCCATGCGGTCTCTTATTATCCAACAGTCTAGCCTGAGGGCTTCCTTACATGGTGGCCAGAGGGTTTCAAGAGGCAAAGATAGAGGTGTAAGGCCATTTGGGGTGGAACCAGCACAGCGTCACTTCTGCCTTCTCCTTTTGGCAGAGAGAGTCTCCAGACCAGCCTAGATTCTGGAGATGGGAAAGTTAACTCCCTCCCTCTTTTTTGTGGGAGCAGCTGCAAAATGATATGGCCATGTTTTTCAATCTACTCCAGGCTAGGAGAGATATAAACCAGGTGATAAAATAGGGCAAAAGTCAGAAATCAGGCCCACAGACATTTGCTTGGTCTCCACAGTGTTATAGTCTGGCCTCCATCAGATGCGCTGTCAAAGTTCTCACCTCTCCTTATTGCTCTTTCTTTAAATATTTATTTTGCTATGTCAGGTTCTAGCTGCGGCATGCAGGATCTTTTTTAAGTTGCAGCCTGCCAATTCTTAGCTGAGGCACGTGGAATCAAGTTCCCTGGCCAGGAATTGAACCCAGGCCCCCTACATGGAAGTTCAGAGTCTTTGCCATTAGATCACCCCGGAAGTCCCTCCTTATTGAATTCTAACCTTGAGGTCAAGCGATTGTGGTTCTGACATAGGGCTGGGCTAAGGAGGAAAGTGCAACACTGCTCCTACCTGTGGAAAAATGATATGCTTTCTGAGACTACGGCACTGAGAAGAGCCCAGGCTTGGTTATTTGTAATGTGTGTGTTATTTCTGATTTGCAGAGAATCAGCAGTTGGTTCTCTACACTTCTGCTTCACTTTAGCTCTTAGACCCTTTTGGCATCTTCCACCCTTTCTGATAGAGTTGGAGGAGAGAAGCAGAAACGTTCTCCATAAAGGTGAGCCACTGATGCTGCACCTGGAGGATGAGAAGCCAGGATGAGTGAAGGGAGGGGGCACAGCAAGTGCCAATGCCGTGTGGTCACAGAGGGCCCCTGGGGCTGAAGGGTGAGGTGTCAGGTGACACAGAATGAAGCTGTAGCAGTAGGCAGGGGGCCCTTGCAGTGGTTCAGAGGCCATGATGGTCAGGTCTCATTCTCAAGGCAGTGGAACATCAGCAAAGGGCTTTTCAGCTGGGGAGTAACATGGTGGGGTTCCCAAAGGCTGAGAAAGCATGTTGTGGAAGGGACTACTGGCAGAGGGCACTGCTGAAGACAAGAAGGTCTGTCTAGACTCTCATCTGTCTGAAGGAAGCCTGGGTAAAATAGACACCACCAGCGACTCAGGTGGCCCAGGGCCTGCTGCTGTAGCCTGTACAGGACGGGAAGTTGGAATGGCTCAGACCTCGAGGCATAGGACTGGCAAGCTCTGGTCAACGAAAGCCTTGGCAGTGTCCAGCTAACTGGAAGCAGATGCATCATTTATGCAAATGCAAGATCTATGCATCATCTAGGCAGACGCAAGAAAGACGTCTGGGAGATGGGTGGGTCGAAGCTCTGGCTGATCATTAGAGTCACCTGGGTCCTGTGGCTGGGCCCCTCCACCACCAATCAAAGTGGAACTTCTGGAGGGTGGGGTTGAATGAGTTTCCTAGGGCTGCTGTAACAAGTCACCACATGCCAAATGGCTTCAAACAACACACGTTTATTACCTCACAGTTCTGGATGTCAGAAGTGGTCTTACTGGGCTAAAATCGAGGTGTAACAGGACTGTCCTCCTTCTGGGGGCTCCAGGGTAGGATCTGTTTCCTTCTTTGAGCTTCTAGAGGCTGGCCATAGTCCTTGGCCTGAGGCCCTGTGTCACTCCAACCTCTGCTTCTGTTGTTACCTCTTCTCTGTGGCCCTCCAGTCTTCCTGTCTTAAGAACCCTGGCTGTGACAGGGCCCTCTGGGACCATCCACAATCACCTCCCATCTCAAATCTGTAACTCAGGTCACATGTGCCACGTTCCTTTTGCCAGGTCAGGTCACAGATTCACTGGTTCGGGGATTAGGACATCGATGTACCTGGGGGCCCAGGAAGCATCGTTTCGTTGGCCACAGGAGTTAAGGTATCTCAGAGATTCAGAAAAGGCAATGGCATCCCACTCCAGTACTCTTGCCTGGAAAATCCCATGGACGGAGGAGCCTGGTGGGCTGCAGTCCATGGGGTCTCGAAGAGTTGGACACGACTGAGTGACTTCATTTTCACTTTTCACTTTCATGCATTGGAGCAGAAAATGGCAACCCACTCCAGTGTTCTTGCCTGGAGAATCCCAGGGACAGGGGAGCCTGGTGGGCTGCCATCTATGGAGTTGCAAAGAGTTGGACACGACTGAAGCAACTGAGCAGCAGCAGTGATTTCTCTACAGGGTGAGGATGCTCAAAGGGAGGCCCCAGAGCACAGCTCTTCTGGCCATGTGGCCAGGCCCGTGCTGTGTGGACCCATCAGAGTGGAGACCTTGTTAGTGCAGAGCCTCCAGTGTTGTGTCTAATGACAAAGAGAAACAGCTTAAAGGTGAAAGGACAATTGTCAGAAGCAGCCTAATAAACAGGCCAGGGTCCAATCCCAGCCTGGCCTCGGACTAGCCACATGACTTGCAGCATGTGACTCAAATGGCTTGTGACGTCTAATCTGTTAGGCAAGGGTCACGCTCTCAGGAACGCTGTGAGGGTAACCAGCAGCGGAGGTCCTGCCCCTGGACGGCAGGTGTCTGATGGCTGCTGCCCCCCAGAAGTCTCTGGGCAGCTTAGAGAACTGGAGGGAAGGCAGCTGAGGGGCACCAGCACCCCAGGCAGGTGATAACCTTTCTCCCTCCTCCCTCCCCGCCTCCCAGCAGCACTGGGGAAACAGAGCCATTGCAGCGATGGCGAATCTGGCGGGGCTGGAATTGTTAAGTCAGTTTCCCCTTTCCTGGCTGTAGCTGATAAGTATATCCTGCTGGATAAAAATACACCCACCCTTACGGTAAGATCCTCAGGCTGGGAATTCTCAGCACCCCGCCTCCAGCCTGAGGGAGCGCCTGCTGCCTTTCCCTGCAAACATTTTAGGAGTGGCCACTGTTCCTGGGCGAGGGGTCTGACAGGCCTGCCCGGCTCTAGGAGCGGGAGGAGGAGGCTGGGGCTGCCGCAGCCCAGGCCAGGCAGCAGGGCAGGCGTCCTGTTTATAAGCAGCAGCCCCTACAGAGCTGAGGTGAGAGCCCTGTATCTAGCGCAGGGTCGTGCTGTGCATTGGCAAGGGTGGGGTACCACACCGCGGACCCTTCAGCTCCCACCACATGCCAGGATGAGGCCTCTGGCCCCCAGGCACAGGGGATAAGAAAGTACCCCAAGGAGGGGATGGTGGTGCCGACTGGCTTTGTATCCAGTGGTCTGGTGTTTCACAGGCAGACTCGTTCCCATTGAATCTGAGAAAATCTGTTCAGATTTTCAATTTCCTGATGGTGAGGAAGAAGTCGGTGGATCACCCCAAACACCAGGGGACACACACACGGGTGGCTGACTCTGCACACACCAGACACGCAGCCCCCCAGCCTGAATCTTGCCTGTCCCGGGGGCGTCTACAAGACACACCACTCGGGGCTGGCAAGTGGGTTCTCCTCTTTCTCAGTCTTCCCAACGACCCAGCATGTAGTGGTGATCTTTTCTCTTATTTGCTCCCCATATTCGATCCCTCATTTTTTTTTTTTAATCAAGGGAAACTTCACACAACACAAACCATTTAAAAGTGCACAATTCAGTGGCATTCAGTACATTCCGAATGCCGTGCAAGCATCATTTCTATCTGGTTCCAAAACCCTTTCTGCATCTGCAGGGAACCCATCATAGGCAGTCACTCCCCATCCCTCCCCCCTAGGCCCTGGCAACCGTGACTCTGCTGCTTGTCTCCAGGGATCTCTTTTCTGGACGTTTCAGACAAATGTAATATGTGGGCTTTTGTGACTGGCTCCCTTCACTTGGCGTGTTTTATGGACAGGCCACAGGAGGTGGATCCACTCATCTCCGCGTGGGCCGGTGGGCGGTCTGCACCTGTGGGCGAATGTGAGAGCAGTGCTGTTGTGAGCACTGGTTTGAGCCCGTTTTCATCTCTCTTGGCTGCGCGCACCTGGAAGTGGAGGTGCGGGGGCACATGGTAACCCTGTCGAGCTTGTGGTGGAGACACCGAGTGGCTCCCCATAGTGGCTGCACCGCTGCCCCTCCCCACCCGCAGAGCATGAGGGTCCCGGTTGCTCTACACCCTCAGCAACACTTGCCATTTTCTGTTGCTGTTGTTTCACGACAGCATCTCAGTGTGTGTGAACTGTTTTCAGGGGGGCGATGAGGAGCATACCCTGCTCACACCCAAATTTCAGAAGCTGCTCCAAAACCCAACAGGCAGTGAACACAAATGAATGAACTCAGTTCTTTAGAAAGCTACAGGTTTCTTTTAAAATGAAACAACACGTGCGCGGGTGTACACGCACGCACGCGCACACACACACACACCCCCACCCACCTACCCTCTTCACTCAGAGTTGGTCTTGGCACCCATCAGCGTCTATTCTAGCTGAACAAATAGTGGCAGTATCACCAGACCTCCTAATTTGCCTCCTATCCAGGAAGCCTTCCCTGACTGACCCCCTTGGCCACAAAACTATTTAATTTTCCACACTTGCCCATTAAGCAAACACATGAACAGCTTTCAAGAAGGTCTGTCCCCTTTCTAGAGAGAGGCCACCAGACCACCTGGCCTTGAATCCAGTTCTGCCCTCTCACCACTGAATCTCTGGAGTCTGGCCAAGTGCCGATCTCTGGGCCTCAGTTTTCTCTGCTGTGAAATGGGTTGTTCTGAGGATGAAGTGAGTTAACATGTGAGGTGCCTGAAGCAGCCCCTGTGCGCAGCTGGTCAATACGACGTGTTACCCTATGATACCAGCAACAGTTTCAGGAGGGTGACACAGTCAACCTGATGTCCCATCTTCACCTGTATGAAAACTAGCAAAGTGCCCCTGCCCCCACCAAGAACAGGCAATCTGGGGTGTATTCCCCCAGAACTGGGTTCCTTCGTAGGGCAGGCTGTGAGTAGATTGACACCTCAAGTAACGTACATACAAAAGGGACCTGGTGATGATCTAGTCCAGGGTTTTATATAAGGAGGAATTACATCCTTGCCCTCCAGACAAGGAAATCCAGTGACTTAAGTCTCATTTTATAGACAAGAAACAGAGGCTCTGAGAGGGCAGAGACTGCCAAGGTTTCCCAGGAGTGGGCACAGCATGGACCCCTTGGAGCTGCTGGCAGAGGCCTGGACATTGAATGGCCGGGCTTTAGGATCTGATGGCCCCGACCACACCCTTCTGCAACCAGCCAACTTGGGCACTGGTTTCTGGCCAAGGCTTTGTTTAAATAAAGGGTTCCACAGCAACCTTCCCACCCCCCAAAGATAAAAAGGCTGACAGACCACGGGGCCATAGAACCTTCTCGTCATTGTGGGAGGTGGAAAAAATTTTAAGCCAACTTCCAAACCTACCTAACGCTACACTGTGCAACTGAAGAGGAACATTCTGTTTCTTCTCCTTTCCACATGATTTCGGGAGCAATTCTGGCAGACCTTACATGTGTACCTTTGGCCTTGCTGGGAAGTCTCTCCACCTCACGCCTTCGGTGGAGATCTGCCTGTGACAGTTTCCCTGATCTCTGCAGCTTTGCAGTCTCTGGGCAGGACAGCAAATTACAGAGAATCCTATCTGTCATAGAATTCTCCAACCTATGACTAGACCCTTGATGTCAAGACCCTCTGTTCCTCGTTAAGTCTAATGTCTTTCTCTCCTCCAAGAAAAGGAAATCTGAAACTGTCTTTTGGGAGACCAAATGGAGACTTACCCTGATGGAGAATGGAAGACACCAAGGCAAAGACTGTGGAGTGTGGGCAAGGAGCGTGTAGCTTACACTGTGAGCCAGGATCCAGGATTCTGACACTCAGACCGTGCAAGATATGGTGTAAAAAGACCACATTCCGTTCAGAAGCCGGGTCAAGCCAAGCTGTACCGACCATGCTAACTTAGCAGGAACCACTGTAAAAATGAGGATCAATTGCAATGCCTTCCCCATCAAATTGTTTTATTAGGTTAATTAAACAGCTTAAAGACAATTCATTTGTTCGGTACCCTTCTAGAAAATATTTCAAGTTTTAAATGAACTTCCAATACATAAAACAAAATTACTTTACCATAGACAAATTTCAGATCAAAATACAACACTCTGTTTCTGTTTTCTTACAATTATAAAATCCAGTCAATACAAACTACATAAAAAAGATAAAACACTTTCACTGATCCTTGGTACAAGAGAACAGCACAATTGCAGTATGCTCCCAAAGCACAAACCCTGTGCTCGTGAGACGGGGCGACCCCGCAGTTGCCCCACAATGAACCGAAGCAGATAAACAAAGTGCGTGCTACTTAATTTAAGAAAGTTAACACAGCCTCTCTGCATGAGGATTACTTGTAAACCATAGAGCAACTTTGTAAGAAAGGTTACTAATTCAAATTTACTTCAAGTTCACTAAAATTTCATACCAGCAACGGAATAGAAAATTACTCCACGGAACAAACGAGTACACTTGGACCACAGAATGTTTGAGACGTGACATTTCAATGAAATCACATTAGCACAATTTCTCTGCTAGCCTACTGAATTCGGGGAGGATAATTCTACAAGTTGCAACTTCCCAGTACTTGAAATACTTTGAACTTTCTCTAGAATGTCTTTTGTCTAACTTATATATGATTCATTGCAAATCTCTAGTGTTTTTTCAGCAGTAGGTCTGTCTCTAAAGATCAGGATACCTTCTCACACACAATGTAACCTCATCTGAAAACACGTCTAAGTAGACTGGTCAACTTGGAAGCTTACCAGGTAATAAAAGCGGCAGGATTTAAATGAGAAACTCTACTATATGTACCATGTCAGAAAATGTAGCTACGTTAAACAAAGATCTGCATTTAAAACAGGATGAATTTTGGTATGGTATTTTGGGAATTTGGTATTCGTGGACTTTGCTTTGTGGCGTTGAAAGCATCAGAATGACAAGTCAAGAGTGTGCTAAAAACGGGTCCTGGACAAGGGTGGCTGTCACATATGGTGGCTGGTGTTGCACAGGCAACCAGCCAACAGAGACGTGTTTTGCTTTTATTTTAATCAGAGGATGATTACTTTACAATATTGTGATGGGTGTTTGCCATACAGCAACGTGAACTGGTCACAGGTGTGTCTGCGGGTCGTCCTGCCGGGCCAGGGCCCACTGCGAGGGTCAGCCCTGAGTCTGGGAGAGCCACCCTGAACCTGTGGCCCTGTTTCAAGGAATTCTCTTGGCAGTCTTCTCTCACAGTGGGAGCCGGGGGTCAGTGAGAGAAGACATGAACCTACAAGTTCAGGACGAGTGATGGACGGACCCCATCTACAGACAGGGACGAGCATCTCCTATCACCGGGAACAGAGTGAGAAAGCAGTCTGCCAGGGCCTGCTGGCGGTGCTTCTGCAATGGCTTCTGATGAGGGTGCGGGGGGTGCCTGGAGGAGGGAGGTGCTTTGGTTACCACTGATCACTCCCAGCTCTGTTGGTGCAACTGCAGGATGGGCTGTGATGGGAGTTCACAAGTTCTGCTGAGAACAGGATTCCTTTTTTCATGGTCGTACCAATTCACAAGGGGTATTATTAAAAACAAAACAAGTGTTTCTATGTCACTGGCGACTTGAAGGGGCACAGGAATGAGGAAGCAGACAAAAGCAGTGTTACAGATGAGTCAAAATGAAAAGAATTCCATCAGCAGAAAAAGCCTCTGATACTGCTTTTTTTTTTAAACTGAGTGCTGCTAGGACAGCCTGTGCTTTTTTCAACTGAAGGCCACTTGAGACATTTCCCACCATAAAATCATCTACCCCATGGAACGTGGCTGATCTCTGTTTTCATGTAGCACTTGACTTCTGAAGTCCCCTACAAAAAAACAATGCTAAACCCACCGACACTGAAGGTTTGTTTTTAAGCTGATGACACCCTTTTGCCCCACGTTACTACATAATTTTTTTTTACAAAGCATAGTCAAATTCAATGAGCATATGCCTAGGTTAAGAATACATTTATGTTCTGCGGTTTCTTCTGAAGCAAAAATTCCTTTTAAAAAAAAAAAACCAACAATATGAAGAGATGGGTCTCTTTCTTATTGTAAACGAGTAATTCTAATTTCCAATCCTATTCACCATTTGGAGTGCAGTGTGTTTCTAAGCAGAGCTAAATAAGAGAAAAGGAAGAGGTGGACCCTGCACGGTGCCAGGTGGCTGGGTGCTGAGGTAGAACTTGTGGCACGGGGACCCCTTCCCCGGGCTCCAGGAGGAGCCGAGAACCTGCAGGGCAGGCGTTGAAGGCGGGGACAACCCGGGCCCCAGGGAGGCTGTTCTCGTCTAGTTGCTTAAGGAGCCGCTGAGACACACTTGGCCACGCCTGGGGCAGCATGGTGGGGGGACGTGAGGCTCTGCTCCCTGCACCCCACCCTCCCGGCTGCCACGTGGGAGGAGCAGAATGGTGCAGACCCTGGGAGCTGCCCAGCCTGGGTGACCACTCTGGCTGCAGAAAGTGCTGGTCACAAAGGCCAGGTCAGGAGCTCCCAGAAGAATGCCTTTTCAACACATATTGTTAGACTAATGGTCTGGGGAACCAGAAGAGTCCACCCCCGCCCCCCGCCCCCACCACCCCGCTTCAGTACCACCATGTGCCCCGCCCCCACCCCCCACCCTTTTCTTGGATACTTAAATCAAGCAGCTAAAAAAATCAGGCTGGGAAAGGCTATGGGATGAGAATAGAGGGCAGGGTGGAGATGCGATTGCAAAAGTACATGACTAAGGGTATACTTGAGAACATGACCAAAATAACCTCCTTCTACCTTGATTAAAGTTCTTCGACTGCCCAGGAAGAAGTTGTGGGAAGGGCCTGCGTCCTCGGAGATCCTGCCCGCAGCCCATGTGGGCACAATGGTGCACAGGAGATAAATCAACACTGGGTCAAACCAAGGATTATTAGTGAGTGAAGATGACCAAGGGCATGGGCAGAAGACACAGATCTGGAGAACAACATGGACAGCACCCTCCCAATGACCTGGGCTTGGGTGCCTGGCCCAGCCTCTGCTCTGTTCCTGCGCTTTGGGGCAGGTGGCATCGGGAAGGACACAGAGGGAGTGGAGCCCCCGCTGCATGGCTTTCATGGAAGAGGGACAGACAGAGCCTGGGAGGAGGCAGGTCCTCTGGAGGCGCTTCCCAAGGGATGACAAAGTGACCCACTAGTGAGTGGACCCATTCCTGGAGTCAGAAGGTGCTGGAAGAGGTCGGCCAACCCAACTCTTCCCACTGCACGGTCCCCTCGATGGCATCCCAGGCCATAGGTCACCTAAGCCCTGCTTAAGAGAATACGATTTTGACTTATTAGCTTTCTTAACTCTGCAGAGATACTGAGAGATTGACAACGAAAAATACAGAAAGAGCAAGAATCGCTGTCTAGTTGACAATTACGGTTTTAGGGAAGTCTCTAGAGATTTGTCTGTTTATGAAGGTTCTGCTCATGCTGACTGTGCCTCGGGCCAGCGGCCACAGTCAGGAGGTGGTGAGCAGGTGGCGGGCAGGGAGGATGGGAGCAGCACACGAGAGGAACAGAGGCCTTCTCCCCCAAAGCAACGTGAAAGCTGAAGCACAAACATTCCCCCTCCTTTTTTTTTTTTTTTTTAAACTAAACTGTTCACAGAACCTCCAAGCTCTGGAGCCTGCGACAGTATCTGCACACCATCCAAGACCCCCCTGGCTGACTCCATCATACTCACGAGACACAGCTGCAGAGGGCAGCTTTGGGGTGATCCTCAGAGCCGAGCGCTCAAAACCACAGGAGGCACCCCGTTTATCATGAGGCAACTCTAGAAAGTTCTACGAGTGACAGAAACATTCTACCTCTATAGTTTCTGCTTCCTGGCCTGAGCCAGGAGGCAGTGGTCTGGGACACGCACACCTGCTTCTTCTAAAGCCCAGCAAGGCCAGAGCCTGGGGCCTCCAGAGCTTCTTGTCAGAGCTTCCAGAGCGCCCGCCAGCCTGGCTGTCATCCTCCTGGATGCTGGTTCCCAGGGCCCATCAGTGCAGCGGATGGACAAAACAGACTTCCTCGTCCGACTACCAGCCCCTACACACAGACAAGGGCCCTACTTTAAACAGCTGGCGTACGTTCAAATTATCAATGATTCCCACCCCATCCCACAGTTTGTTTCTTTCCCTTTCAACTGGGAACTGTCTTCTGTGAATCTGGACATAAGACTATATTTAGCCATGTTATTAGACTGTAAAATAAGCACCTAACACGCAATGCTTCTGTCATCTGTATTTTTATACGTTATTAAAGAAAACATTAAGAATACACACTGCTCGATTATTCCCATCCGTGTGGACACAAGGGCCCATTCTCATCAATAGCACCTATTTCTCAGCTCCTTTAAACCTATTTCTACTTCCTTTTCTCAATCACAAAAATATCAAGAATGACTTTATAAAATGTCTTATTGAAATCAAAACAAGCTGGATAAGTCACGTACCACTAAATCCAGAAGTCCATAATCTGAACTGGAAAGGAAGTGACTTTATAAAAGGATTAAGTAGCTCACTTTTGATATTACTTTGTTTTGGTTTTTTTTTTTTTTTTTGATATTACTTTGTTAAATAACCCTTTTTTAGTTGAAGGTAAAGAAGTTCTACACACCACCACAAAGTTTGTCTTTAGGTTCCACACAACATCCAAGTTCAGAGAAGTAGTTTAGGTCTAGTGATCTCAAACTGAAACATAGAAAATATCATTTATTTGACTAGCATTGACTACTACCTTTTATATTTTAGGGAAAAAAAGAAAAATTCAAGTTCCAGAAACTTTTAAATATTATTAGAATACTTCATGGAGAAGGCAATGGCACCCCACTCCAGTACTCTTGCCTGGAAAATCCCATGGACGGAGGAGCCTGGTAGGCTGCAGTTCATGGGTCTCTAAGGGTCGGACACGACTGAGCGACTTCACTTTCACTTTTCACTTTCATGCATTGGAGAAGGAAATGGCAACCCACTCCAGTGTTCTTGCCTGGAGAATCCCAGGGGCTGGGGAGCCTGGTGGGCTGCCGTCTATGGGGTCGCAGAGTCGGACACGACTGAAGCGACTTAGCAGCAGCAGCAGAGTACTTCATCAGGCAAACCCTGAAACAAAGGATATTTGTAACCACTCTAAATATCCTAAACACATATCTTGGGGTGTTTCCACTGTCTAGAATTACCCTGAATTCCAGGTTTCAGAGAAGCGGGAGAGTGGTATCACGGATCCAAAAAATATGCATCTTGTTAAAGGGAACGTGTATTTGCTTGTGCATCATGTGGCGGCAGATGCGAGCATGAAGAAAGCTCTGAGGCCAGGATACTGAGCAAGGGGCGAAGACTGTGGCTGAGACGGGCGGCAACTGCAGCCGAGGTCCCAATCACCCCCAATTTGTGCTCGAGGCGCCTAGCTCTCACCTTCCTCACTCCGCTGGCTCTCCACAGGAACCCGGGCAGGTGAACACCCATCCTTTGCTTCTGGGGTGGTGGGCTTCGAGGGGCACGCGGCAGTGGGAGCCATCTTTACACCCAGCATGCACCGGGCCCCCAACGCCCACGCATGCTCACAACCACTGGGTTCGCCTGGCCAGTACAGAGAATGTTTACAATTTCCTCAAAATCATTACGACCAAGGAAGCCTGGGGCTTTCCGGGGGTGAACCCCGGCTCTCTTGGAAACCAAAAAGTGGGCACGGCCCACGGCTAGATCCACCTGAGAACTTTGCCAGAATCCTGATGAGGGGAGCGAGCCCTTTAGTATGAAAAGCACAAGCCTAACCATTAAATCTTATTAATGCACAGGGACAGTGAAGGTTTTAGATTTTACCTGGTATGTAAGTTATTCCTAGTATGCCAGGTTTTTAGGAATGGGCATAACTCTTTTTGGCCATCAGGGGTCCTAAGTAACTCCTAATAAGAAATCACCCCCGGAAGGGAAGGTCTGTTTACAAAAACTGAAGGACCTGAGAGCTGCTGGGGAGGACAGCGCCCAGGTGTACCCTGTCCAGGAGGAAGTTGGGGACATTCCACTGACACACCAGACAAATCTGATCACTTGTGATTTTAAGTATAATGCAGTTCTGTGTTGTTTGCTCAACTCAACTCCACACTTTGAGAGTTTCACTGTAAAACCCCAGGTTATCAGAACAGAGGAACTTCATGAGCCCTATACTTTCAGCAAAGGTAAGATTCTTGGGAAACAAACTCATGAAAATACACCTATTAGATCCTTAAACTGCTCCCACTAGCACCTTATCGAATATGAAGAACAGTTAACCCCAAGCATCTGAATCCCAAACATTGGGTCAAATTACAGACATGTTTTCCTATCTGCTGTGAATGACCATGGCAATGAAGCCTACTATTTTACATAGCAGTGGTGTTTAAACATACTACTTTTCTACGCTACGAAAATACAGCCTTGTAAAGATTCTTTAAAGTTCAAGTCGAGTTTCAAGTAATCACTATGCAGCAGCTCTAGGAGAATTATTGTTCCTCCTGATTAAAAGTAAAATGGAAACTACGCCTTAGAGAATTGTATTCCTCAAGGCCGCTTACTGCTTGCTTCCAGGCTTTTGTTAAAGGACAGAATGTGTTGAATTCTTCTCAATTGGCAGGGGATCAAGCACAGCACTACATAATGAGGCAGCTGAGAACAGTTTTTCCTATAAACACGAAGAACAAGGGAATAAGTGCATGTGTGATTCTCATCCAATTAAACAGGAAACGTGATGAAGCAAACTATTTGTACAGTCATCTTTGAACCAAGTTCCTCTGTGTAACCTGAAAAAGTGTACTTCAAGGTTCTAAGGTACACCTTGTAACTGATGAGTGAGAGGAATACAAATAAAGTCCTTAAAAACTTCTACTGAGATGCTAAAAATGAAGTTATAATAAATATAATTCACCAACCAGAAAGATGAACCTATAGCCACTTGGGGTCTGAATTATTTGAAGTGGCCATTTACTTGGGTCACAGAAGTAGCTAAGTCTTCCCCACTTTATCTTATGCAGTGTGTACCCAGACTCTGAGGGCTTTCATCCCTTGCATCCTCTCTAATTCAAATCACAGTGATTTAAGAATTTGCAACAATTCTGTTGGGCCTTGGGGACACCAATATCAAAATCAGCCCAAATTTCAGTTGAGTAGCAATTTAGATTATTTTTTATCTCAATAGGAAAAAGAAAAGGCAATGGATATGTCTCACTAGCTAATTAAGCAATGTTATTAGAAATTAAAAGATACTTTTTCCTTGGAAGGAAAGCTATGGCAAACCTAGACAGTGTATTAAAAAGTGAAGACATAACTTTGCTGACAAAGGTCCATACAGTCAAGGCTATGGTTTTTCCAGCAGTCATGTATGGATGTGAGAGTTGGACTATAAAGAAAACTGAGCACTGAAGAATTGATGCTTTTGAACTGTGGTGTTGGAGAAGACTCTTGAGAGTCCCTTGGACTGGAAGGATGATCAAACCAGTCAATCCTAAAGGAAATCAACCCTGAATATTCATTGGAAGGACTGATGCTGAAGTTCCAATACTTTGGCCACCTGATGCAAAGAGCCGACTCATTGGAAAAGACCCTGATGCTGGGTAAGAAGACTGAGGGCAGGAGGAGAAGGGGGCAAGAGAATGAGATAGATGGTTAAACAGCATCACCAACTCAATGGACATGAATTTGAGCAAACTCTGAGAGACAGTAAAAGACAGGAAAGCCTGACGTGTTGCAGTCCATGGGGTTGCAAAGAGTCGGACAAGACTTAGTGACTCAACAACAAATTAGATATTTAATTTCATAAGAAAGGGAAGGAGTTTAAAAGTCCTTCCACTTAGAGAACTTCAAATGTAGAACTGAGCAAGAACTAATTTTCCTAAAGGGTATGAATCAGACCAGAGGAGATATGGTTACATGTGAGGTTCTCACATGTCACATATTACAATGTGACAAAGTTGAGACATGTTTAAAATTAAAACAATAGAATTACCTCTGAAAAAAGACAAAAAATTTAGAAGTTTTACTAGGTGGTGTGCCCTGCCCCCCACCAAAAAAAAGAATAGATGAAGCCACCAGCTCAATCTCACTGGCAACAGCAGGGCAGCTCACCTGAGCTCACATTCTCCTCAGACGTCAGCAAGTGCGCCACACTCCTCACCCGCGTAGCGTAAACTTCTATCATTTCTGAACCAGCCCCAAAGAATACTTCACGGATTGCTAGAAAACTAGAAAAATGCTTTCCTCAACATTCTAAGACACAGTATCTTTTCCCTTAAATGTGGTAAGAAAGCGAAGGGTAAGTGAAGCTTCAGCTTTTCAAAGTAAAAACAGCTTCTCTCTCAAACGCAAATCCTTATTACCTCGGCTCCTACGACTTCAGTAAATTCTTAAATTTCCCACAGCTAACTGACAAAGAAAACCAAAGATCTTTTAGTTTATATTTGTGTAACTTGTAAAGGATATATTTGGGAGTTTAAGTTACACTCTAAGTGATTCTTATATGATTAAAATACTTGCCTGCCTATAATATTAAGTGATATTCTAATGGGCTGAACAGTGAAATGATAGTCCAAAGACTGGATCCCAAATTTGGTTTCCATTCACATCTGAAGTGGGGAATGAAGGTGTATCTACGGGATGCTTTCTGTCCACCAGAGAGCAGTGCACCTATCACAGGCAAGTCAGGGTCAAAGAGTATGTTCTGGGAAGATTCTGAGCCCCAAATAAAAAACAGTGAAAAAAAAAATTAAATGTGATAGACATTATTAAATTCTGAGGATAGGGTCTCAAAAATCCCATGGCACAAACAGACCACAGAGCTGTGCATAATACAGGTCAGGCACTTTGCTTTTTTTATTCTCTAGGTTTCCGGCTCTATGTTAGGAGGCCGGCCCATCTGTATACAAAGCTTCTCATTTAAAAATCTCACTTAAAAGCAAGTCACTTTCAATCCTGTGAAGAATGTCACTTGGATCGCAAGGACACTATATTCATTGGTCATAATAAATGACTACCTACTGTGTGCCAAGCACTGGGATTAGCAGAACACTAAGGCAGGGTCCCTCCCACGAGGAGTTTACAGTCTAGAGGGAGGTCCGTATTTCACCTGCCTCCCTGTGATGCTCCTCAGAAGCCCAAGCAGAATTCTGAATAGGAGCTCAATCAACACTGGTGATTAAACCCAGGGCGGGCTTTTCTGTGCCAAGCGGGATCACTTCTCTCAGAGCACAAAGGGCAGCCCCTGAATCCAAGCAGCCTCACCCTTCCCTTCCCTTCCACTGGGTGCTCTGTAAGGGGGTTCCAGCACCTTCAAAGTTGATGCAGTGGAAGTGCCACCTCATTCTTTCCCTGGACAGTTCCATGTCTTCATCTGACCACAGGCAGCCTCCTCTTGAATCAGGAGAGCCAACATTCTAGAAGGTAATACTGTAGTGTTTTTAGAGCTCCTTGGAAAATTTTTGGGGATCCCTGGTCTGGCACACTGTAGGAAGAACGCACCAGGCAGAAAGCCAATGGACCAAGGCAGCTAACACATTTCTCTAGAACCCTAACCTGCTACCCTGAGTAACTGCAGTGCTGCAGCAAAGGAGCCCTGTCTTTACCCCGTCAATATAAAGGATGTATCTCTGGTGCATCGCCCAGGGAACTCCCCGCTCATAAAGGACAAAATGGCACTTCCAAAGTGTCACTGAAGAAAGTGCCATCACTAAAGTGGTAGTGCAAGGTGAGACAATACTTCAAGACAAACAGTATACTGTCCAACATCCCCCAAATATTCCTTTTTGGTTGCTGCACAGTTTGAAAAAAGCCTACTCTTAACTATCAACTCCTGACGGCGATCAAAGAACAGATTAGTGAAAGGAACGATGAATTTAGAAATTTCTTAGGCCAAATTTTTACAGTATACCAACTATGAGTTGGTAAGCACTGTTTTTACTATGCTAAAAAAAAGAAATGCACATAAAACTTACTACAAACTACAAATACATCAATATATTCACTCAACATGAGTTTAACACAGTAGTATAAGCTGAAGGGCCAGAGGCTCAAGAATTTCTCTGAAGCACCAGGAGACAATAATATATGTAGTTTGGAATGACAATTCCAAAAGTAAACATATATAAACAGACATACCACATCACATCACACACACACACTCTCTCTCCCCCTCACACACACACATACACACTTTTATCTCTCACAGGATATAAGCACTATCAAAAAAAATTTTTAAACTTCATTTTAAATTAAACACTTAAATCTTTGAAAAAAAAAACCAACAACTATGTTTGGATGTATTAAACAAAGAAACAAACAAACCTACTTTAGACTGTAGCCTAGAAGAAATCCTTTCAATATTCACTTACTCTAACCTGAGACAACTTGGATAATGAAAATAAATTGCACTTCCCCCCAAGATATTGTATTTAAAATTTTAAGATCTTTAGCCGCTAATTTCAACATACACCTGGTAAAAGTGCCTTCTGTTAAAAGAAATATCAAAAATTTACCAAGAAAGGATGTTTCAAGGCATAAGTGGATGGTTAAAACACAAACCTGCATGAAATGAGTTCAAATTTACTTCACAATACTGATGTAACCGTGATTTACAAGAAAGTCATGATTCATTTTGGAACATAATAAAATTAAATACATCTCGAAACTTCAATGTGATATTTTTATATTTATATATAATAAAATAAGTTTGGCACTTAGCAGCTTTTGTTGGTTATTGCATCCCATATTATGTGGCAAATTTACTTTTAGAAAACATTACCTAACTTTTGCAGCTACAGTGTCAACGAACTAAATAATAATAAAACTTTTATAAAATGAATTGACCAAGTCATGCAGGCACTGATATATTGCAACAGGGACTCATTCACTCCTGAACAATGAACTGTCTCCTTGGAGAGGCCTGGCGTAGCCTGGAAAGAACTTTAAACTTCAGAAATTAAAGAAAAGAGAATTGCTGACTGTCACAGCTTTAACAGGACATGGGTTACCACTTAGTGTACCTCAGTGGTGGCTTCTGAAGGCTAAGGTTCTGTTCTGTACGGGGCATTTTACCAAAGAAAACCCACTCTTTCGGCAGTTTATTTCCCATAAAATTAACATCTAGTTGTACAAAGAAAGTTTTCTTTCTTTGTAGTGGCCATGTAGTTTGCCTTGATTAAAAGACATCCAAGACATCCTGGGGAAAGCGTGCAGACAACAGCTGACTGGTACACGGCACGAAGCACAGAGGCTGGCTTTGACTTAGGGGTCAGATCTGCTACGTGAGTGGCCTCGTGCCTCTGATAGAGGAGATGGAAACCCCGTGCCTCTGTGACCCGCGTCTTCTGCCAGGATGGAGAGCGAACGTGCACACAGCGTTCTTCAGAATCCCCACAGCGACCTTTTCTAGCACTGGATTGACTTCTAACAAGTAGAAGAAAAAAACTGCCCACAGGTGCCCCTTCTACTGCCCCTGGGTGGAGGAACGCAAGTGATGTTTCATACGCATGTGAAAAGCATACGAACATTCTAGGCAGAAGTTTCCAGAAGAAATTCCTATTCTCAAATTTATAACCAAAGGATACGTTCGTTAATCTCTAAGACTAAATGCTGCTTCTTAGAGCCACATACTAAGAGAGAGGGGGAAAAAAAGCTGTAGAAAACAATTAAAATAAAGACCTCTATATTGATTAGAAACCTGATATTGCATAAATTTCAAATGATGAAGTCACTTTGAAGTCCCTGGTTTCACATGAAAGTGGCATAATTCAAATGGAAAACAAAGTATCTTACAAGGTTAAGTGCCACGAATGACTAGACTTTTTCCCCCCACGGGAAGTGGAGTCAATGTGGGTTGACATGGAGAGAGAGAGGAGGAGGAAAGGATTAATTTGCTCTACTATGAACAGAATGAAATTAAGTTGAGGTAGTTTATTCTACCAGCCAAACTTTACTTGTTATGTAATTTGTCAGAAACTCGTACTAGTGAACGGCATTGAGAAAATTCTGCTA
This sequence comes from Bos javanicus, assembly GCF_032452875.1. NCBI lineage: Eukaryota > Metazoa > Chordata > Mammalia > Artiodactyla > Bovidae > Bos > Bos javanicus. Next base: position 8,210,273 of record NC_083885.1, on the reverse strand, counting down.
CAAAGGCTTGATTCTTACCATGGATTCGCATTCTAAGACATTTTCAAACCCTAGACAGTAGTAAACAAGACTGTGTGCTTTCAGGCAGGTTTTTTTTTTTTTTTTTTTGTAAGTTTTTGATCCCTATATGTTTTCTCTGGACCTTTTTTTTTTTTTTTCTTTTTTGGTCATAGCAGACCATTATTATTTGTCCGACTCAGGTCCTTCTTTTATAAAATCTCCTACTTACTAATGTCCTCAGATTTATAAAATGGTTCTGCTTAGTTGAAAAGGAAGAATGGCACTGCAGGAGATCCTTCTCAACCCCAGACATGACAGCTTGCCGCATCTTCATCTGAAATCACACAGAAGTTAGAACTTCCTTTAAAGTCACAGGAGGGCTGCCACCTGACTCCTTAATTTACTGACCCTTTAGATTACTAAGATAGAATGTCATACAAGAGAAATTTTATCTTAGTTTTTTGATTCATCATAATTTAGTTCAAAAAAGATTCTTAGGATGGAGAACTAGTAGTTAAATGGAGACTAACTGGCATTGAGTCCAAACTAACATTTTTAGGCACAAACCCTTAATGGTTGGGCAGAGTTAGGCATAATATCTCCTTCCAAGTGCAGTGGAAAAGCAATTCCGGTATGTTTGGATATGTTGATTTGCATATACGGATTTTTTTTTCCCCCCAACCAAAGCCAGGTACTTGAACACACCGGTCAGTCAGATAGGAGATCCCCTCGGGGAAAATGCACCTTAGGGCTTTAACTTCCATATTTTACACGATAGGATTCCCACTTCCCTTTTCTTCGGACACTGACTAGCCCCGGTTGGTCTAGGGACACACCTACGGGAGAAACGGATTCCCCCCGCTCGGTAGTTTTTTTTTTTCCAGCAGTTTACGTTTTCTCCGGAACAAGAGCTGAAGCCCAGGCTTCAAAGCGTTAGAAAACCACCCGCGTTACCGCACGGAGGCCGGCGCGAGGTCAGCAGCTGCGCGTCCCGCGGCCGCGCGTCACGGCGAGTGCACGCGGATGCGGAAGAGGCCCTGCTGCAGCTGCAGGCGGAACAGCTTGCAGTTGGCGATGCGCAGGGCCGCGCAGCCCGTGCGGCGCAGGTCGGAGGGCAGCAGGGGCTTGGTGTGCTGCCAGGTTCCCGTGCTCCTTTTGAACTCGCGCACGTAGTCGTAGTTGGTGCCTGCGCCCCAGGAGAACAAGCAGAGGTGACATACCGTGCCTGGGGGCCCCGGGCCCCTGACCGCCCCCACCCCGGGAAACGGCTCCCGCGAGATCACCCTTAACATGCTGACCTGTATCGAGATCTCCGATGACGTAGATACTGGCGCCTATGGGGACGGCTCCGTACACAAAAGAGGAACTGGCCGGGATGCACAGATTCTGGTCATTAAGATAGATCCACCTGAAAACAGAGGGACAGGATGAAGGAGGCTAAGAAGATGGCCCGTGACATCCGGGCCGGCTGAGATGACAAAACTCGGGGCGCCAACAGGAGGAGGCACGACCCCCACACCCCCTCTTGGGGAAACGCTCATCTCCCTCCTGTCACTGAAGATTGAAGCCTGTCTGTTCCGGAAGGTGGCGTGGACTGAATCAGAGACTGCACTGTTCAGTGTGCTCCCGTCCCTCAGCACAGTGTTCCTGAGATCACCCATGCTGTGGCTTCATTATCTCATTTCTTGTTATTTTAAGTAGGACTGCCCTACACTGGTGTAGCACTGGGGCAGCCTCTAGTGTTGCACTGGGGCAGCCTCTAGTGTCAGCCTTCCCTTGTGGTTCAGCTGGTAAAGCGTCTACCGGCAATGTGGGAGACCTGGGTTTGATCCCTGGGTTGGGAAGATCGCCTGGAGAAGGAAATGGCAACCCTCTCCAGTATTCTTGCCTGGAAAATTCCATGGACAGAGGAGCAGGACAGGCTGCAGTCCATGGAATCGCAAGTCCGACAGGACTGTGGGATTAACTAACTATCCAGTGTCTGGCTATTTTGAACATTAGAGGGCAAAGCTCTTTTGTGTGCTTATGCTATGGAGTTGCTTGTTTATACGGTTAAAGGTGTATTTCCTTTGATAAGAAAAGGCGCACTGTTTTCCAGGGTGTTATGTCCTTTTGCATGTCAATGAGCAACGTGTGAAAATTCCAGCTGCTGGGCATTTCTGCCAGCTCTTGGTACTGTTGGTCTTTTTTTTACTTTAATGATGCTGAGCATCTCTGTGTGTGCTTACTGGACACTTTGTGTATCTACTTTGGTGAAATGTCTGCTCAAAGATCTGTTCATTTTTCAAACTGGGTTTTCTGTCTTACTGAATTTTAAGATTCTTTTTTATTTTACAGTTACAAGTCCTTTTTTGGATATGTGTATCACAGATCCTTTTTCCCAGCATGTAGACTGTCTTTTCATTACCTTAATGGGGGCTTTTGAGAACAGCGGTTTTTTAATTTTGGTGAATTCCAGTTTATCATTTTTTTTTCTTTTTATAGTTCACACTTTCTATGTCCTTCTAGAAAATATTTGCCTATTCCAAAGTTGAAAAGTTTTTTAAATTAAAATTTCTGGAAATTTTATTGTTCTAGTGTTAACATTTAGGTCTTATGATAATACATTTCAAGTTATCTTTGGTATATAGTGTAAGGTATAAGAGTCAAGTCCTTTTTATCCCTATATCTAGGCATATAGATAGCTAGTTTTTCCAGCATCATTTGCTAAAAATACATTTCTCTCCCCGCTGAATTGCCTTGGCTCTTCTGTTGAAAATCAATTCAATAACCATGAAAAGGAGCCAGGGCTCCATGAAGAAGTGTCTGATTCCACAGCTGAGACAGAAAACACAAGATGAGCCTGGACCATCTTGTGCTGCCACGGAGGAAGCGCTGCAGAAAGGATGAGGTGTGTCAGAGGACACAGCCAACATGCAGCTCCTGACGGCCACAGCTGGACCAGCTGGAGCAACGCAGTAAACAACAGTCCTGGCCGGGTAACTCAGAGAGTAAGATGAATATCCCTGAGTCCATACTGATATAAATAAACGGCCGAATCCATTAAAAAAAAATAGGGAGAAGGGACAGCTGTTCTTTACAGAACTCCAGCTGACATAGGGAGAAGGAATGAGGGAAGCAGAAAAATCCCCAGGAGGCAAACACCATTGCTCTAACTTCTGTGAGGCCAGCCCATCGAGGACACTCCATTAGTGGTGAAAATTTAAGGAGAAACAGTATATTCGCATATTCTCAAATTATCTCTTCCAAGATATTCATGAATTACAAAGGGAGAAGCAGTGACTTTACAGTGGGGGAAACCCCACAGATGGCACCTTAACCATGTCATCAAGATTAGCATCACCAGTAATGGGACAAAGTGTCTCTCCCCCTGACACCAGGCAGAGAAGGGCCCAGAAGCACTGATGAGGGATCCCCACCTCAAACGCACAACCTCAGCCTCGTCACAAGGCATCATCAGACAAACCCAGGTGGAGAGACATCCTCGTAAAAAACCATCCGATAACCTTCAAAGACTCCCCAGTACAAGGGTGGTGCCCCACGCATCCCCACTTAATTCACTTAGAGTAAGTAGAAAAGTCAGCTGCAGTTTGGGTAAAAGGTATTAGTGGATGAACTGGTGAAATAAAGTCGAATAAAGTCTGTAGTTTACTTAGTACTGTACCAAAGTGAATACTACAGCATGTAAGATGTTAACAGTAGGAGAAGCTGGGTGAATGGCTTATGGGAACTCTATTTTTGCTACTTTCCTACAGGTCTAAAATTATTCCCAAATAAAAGGTTTTTGGTGTTTTTTTTTGCTTTAAAACAAAACAAACTAGACTCTGCTCTATAATAATGTTCACTTAAGTAAATTTGACCAATTCCCTTTCATAGCTAAAAGCATAGCCAGGTCAGAGCAGACCTCAGTTAGAGGAAATGTATGTAAGCCCTTTAGCACCACCAGTGTCCAGGCCTCCACTCACTACCGGAGCACATACAATTATTTCACTAAGAGCAGCGCTTTCTTTTTTCCCAATGCACATTCTCCCCAGACTGTTACAGAGTGGTACATTCCCTATTTTGAATCTCAAGAAATGTAGAAGCAGAATGTTGTCCAAGATCATGGAACAACTCAGAGGCCAAGCTGCTATAAAGCGAAGATCCAATTCCTCTAATATCTGAAAGCTAATTGGTATCAAGCAGTTTGTGGGACTGGGAATACAGCTTGGCCCCTGCCTCTGAGCTGCCTCTAATAAATAGGGAAAGGGAAAAACCAAGAGCTATCCCTGCAAAGTGAAATCGGGCCATCACTGACCTCGTGTCTTACAGGCACTGGACCCATGAATGCTTGCACCTGAGGCTCAGCAAGTCTGAGCACGCCCACTGGCTACAGAACGCTGGGAGCACCTCTCTGGAGTGCCAGAAGATACCTCAGGTCCTCAATAGTGTCCTGCTCACAAAGCCCAGACGTAATCCACACAGCAAAAGAGCCAGATAAATGAGAGCCCCTTCTCGGGGGACTAAACAATTAACAGACGCCAACTCTGATGACTCAGATGATGGGATTATCTACCAGGCCGGGATGTGGACACAGCTAGCACAACGATGCTCAGTAAGTGAAAAAGGAAAATAGGCTTATGATGGAAAGATAGGGGACTGTGGCAGAGAAATTTTAAAAATCTAATATGCTACCTGAAGAAGGTAGAAAAGGAAAAACAAAATAAACCCAGAGTAAGTAAAAGGAAGGAAATAAGACAGGAGAAACCAATGAAACAGATCACACAATGGAGAAAATGAACTCTGATGTGCAGCAGGCTCTTTGAGAAGGTAAGTACAATGCTAAACTTTGTCAACAGAGGGCGCTGGAGGGACTGCAAGGCTGGGAGAGGAAAGGGCTTCTTCCCTGGTATCGGTGGTCTGCTCTGCTGTCTCCAGCGTGCAGGGGCCCCGGAGGTGCTCACCTGCGGGGAGGTGCTCTGCTGGCCAGCAAGCAGCTTCCTGCACACCAGCTCTGGCCCCGGCGCCCAAGGGCTCTGCTGTATCCTGGGCCACATCACCCCTGCTCTACAGAGGTGAATCCCAGCCCTGCAGGGTCTGGAGCAAAGTTCCAAGTTTGTTCCTTCCTGGGACTCTTTCCCTCGGTCCTAAAGGCTGCAGCTGCACTTCTTTCTTGACTATTTCTGCTTTCATCGGAGTCTCCTCTCACAGGTTAGCAGTTAACTCCTCCAGTTAACTCCTACTAGTTAATCATTAGGTCGGTGACCACCTAACCACCTGTTAAGTTTATGGAACGCTGACAGCTATTTTCCACACTGAGCTGACTTTCCTACTTATCCTAAGTGAATTAAGTGGGGATGTGGGGGGCACCACCCCTGTACTCGCGAGTCTTTGATGGTGGCACTGAGGTCTGCATGTTCCTCAGGATACAGTGCTGCCCCTGGTTCTCTACCTTGGCAGGGGAGGAACGTTCTGGTGACTTCCACTTAACCCTTGCTCCCGTAATGGTCCCTGATCGCAGGTCAGAGAACCACATGGGGATGTGGCCAGTGGTCAGAGATGTCTATCCAAGTATATGTTCATCAAAAGATGAAGCCGACAGGTCTTGACTTCAGAGAAGAGTTAACTGATTTATCTATTAAAAAGGAGAAGGGGAGGGCACGTGGGCTGAGCAAATGCTCAGAGGCAACAAGACACGGACGGCTGTAAGAAGCGAGCGGCACTCCAGAGCACGGCAAAGGAAGAAGTGGAAAGGCGGACGTTTTTCTCAACCTCAGATCACAGAGGGCCCCGAGGAGGCGGCTAAATCCTCATGTCTTTACTTGGCAAGCAGGGGTAACTAGGAATAATCTCCATCTGAATGAAATGACCAAAGGCAGATTCATCTTTCAGAAGCACAAGTAGGTGAAATGTATCGGAGAGACTGGTTAGAAGGCTAAGGACACCGCACGCATGACAGTGAACTCGCTGGAGCTGTGGCAGAGAAATAAAGGTGGGTTTGTGCAAAAAACACTACAGAGTTTAAAAAAAAATACGATTTGGCAACTCATGAGATGTGAAGCATAAGAGAGAATCAAAGATGACTTTAAAAAACATACAGACCACTGGGAGGATGACAGTACTAGTCTAGTACAGTACTAGAACCAGGAGTGCAAAGAACAGAAATAGGCACACTCGTCTTTCTGGATATATGAAGTTGTTACTGTGACTTGGTATAAATAAAGGCAATTTTTAAAAAACTTTTTGCTTTCCTTCAAACAGTTTTGCTTTTAGTCAGAAACACAGAAAATAGTAAGATGTGGCATTTTTCCAGGAAACTTTTAACCTAAAAATAGGGAACAAAGACAGGAAAGACAAGAGATTACTTAAAAACAATAAATAGTCTTCAATCTAAGGCAGGTTGTTCATTTGGCAACAGCTTCCAAAGTATGCAAATACCACACACTTGGAAACATCTGAGCTTTAAAGAGAGAAACTACTCACAGATGTTTTCCCCCTTCTATAGGTTTTCATGGGAAAGACTAAGTTTTGAAGGCACTATTGTGTGGTATTTGAACTGGTGGTCTCTGAGGCCAGGACGCCCGAGTTCAAATGCCAGCTCTGCCACATGCTGTCTGTGTGTTTTGGGGCACATGACTCAACCTCTCTGTGTTTTGATTTCCTCATATGCAAGACAGGAATGAAAGAGTACCTGTATCTCAGAGGGCTGTTTTGAAGATTAAATGTGTTAAGTGAGGTAATATATGGCACTTAGTATCGTGTGTTTATGTTTAGCTTTATCTAGACAAGAGTCCTATATACTGACAACAGAAATCAAGCTTTCTTCATTCTATTTGTGAACAAACACTGGAGAACTTGAATATAAGCAAACTAGAGAAGTGAATTTTATTGGGAAGTACTTTAAATAGCAACGAAGAAGTAATAGTCATGTTTAACAATTATGAACAAAAGCAAGTAATACTCTTATTGTAAGTGAAGTTGCTCAATCATGTCCAACTCTTTGCGACCCCATGGACTGGAGCCTACCCAGGCCCCTCCATCCATGGAATTTTCCAGGCAAGAGTACTGGAGTGGGTTGCCATTTCCTTCTCCAGGGGATCTTCCTGACCCAGGGATCGAACCCATGTGCCCCGCATTGCAGGCAGACACTTTACCATCTGAGCCATCTGGGAAGCCCAATACTCTTATTACTTAATATTCCATAAACAGGAGACAACCTGAGAGAAATCTAAAGGTTCTAATGATGATAGCATATCAAGGGAGATTGAAAACTTCACAGCCATCTTCAAGTCCTCTACAATCAAAACAGAACAGGAAATGGTAAAACCATAAGCAACCCTGATTATTCCAGCAAGTGAGATACAGCTCTCTAGCTCACACTGTCCAAACAGTAGTTCAGTCATTATGAGAAAGGCTTATATCAATATTTTATCAGAAACCAAGTGTACTGACCCCTGCTTGTTAATGAACTTGGGCAACTGTTTTGAGATTCATTTGGGAAGGAAATTCATATACTACTTTGTAGCGTGAACAGTCAGCCCTCACAGTAACACATTATGGAAGAGAGGTGTAGAAAAGTCTTTGAAATTCTTCCCCTGTCCCAACCATAGTAGCAAGCATTCTCAAATTGCTCTCACACTTTGTCTAGTGAGTTTTCCTAAGATTGTCTGCCCCCAGTAACTGAAGGGGAAAAAAAAAATAGGCTATGCAAACATCATAAAATTAAAATACATTAATAGATAACATACATATTTCTAAAATCTTGGCACCTGTGCATTGTTTACCCTAAAATACTGTGAAATTAAACATTATATTCTGGCACCCCCTTCTGGTAACATGATCGAAATGCTATCACAAGATTAACTTGAGCACAGCAATTTCCCTGTAGGATGTGAACATATTACTGCAAGAAAAACACTGTTGGGTGGTTATAATAAAACAGGTGAGAGGAGCAAAGTGAGGGCGATTGGACCGATGCTGCAACTCCACCTCACATGTATGGCAGCCCATCAGATGATTCAAGAATCTCCAATACCACGTTTATTGAGTGTCTGATACAAGCCAGGGTGAGGCCAGAAGCTAGGACCCAAAGCTGAGCTGGAACTAGCCCTGAAGGAGCTTCAGTTCACAGTCACAATCCAAGAGACAGGCATGGGACCACAGACTGAGGAGTCCAACTCAGATCGGGAGACATGAGAAGGCCTTCTCTTGGCGGTGATCATTAAGCTGAGTTTTGAAGAAGCCAAATTAACTGGATAAATGTGAGAAGGGAAGTTTTAGGCAAAAGGAAAAGTATGAAAGCACAGAGCTGAGACAATGATACCATGCTTTGGAGGGAAGATACCACCCAGTGGGACTCAGGTGAAGCACCTGGGTTGAACCGTAGCAGAAAGAGTACACATAGGTCATATCACAAAAGGCCGTATCTGCTAAATTAAGGAGTTTAAACTTTCTCCTAAAAGCTATCAAAAGCATCAAGGTCTGCTCTGCACTTGAGAAACATTTTTCTCTGGCTTTCCTATGAGTTACCAAGACTTCTGAAGTCACTAAATAAATATCCGGTATGCATTAGACATAAATAGGTAAGTTCAGTGGAACAATTTGAAAGCAAAACTAAATGAAGCTAAGACATGCCTTTGAAAGCACAGAGAGAGAGCTGCAGAAGCCACACAAAGCCATCCACATGTACCTTTTAAACTCATCGTGGTAGAACTCCGACTTGCAAGTCACCATCTCGCCCCCCTGGATGTCCTCGCGACTTCTGACACCCCCGAACACGTACAGTTCCATGGCAACTCCACAGGCCACCGCGCCAAACCTGAAAGGCACACCACGCACACACACTGAGCACTGGGTTCATCGATGTATCTCAGGACTCGACTCCCTAATTCCTCTTTTGCTTGTCTTAGCTCTGTGACATTCAGTGTTTCACAAATACATGAGTCTTCCTTTTTCAGGGTGTGGATTATTCATCTAGCGTTATATGAACCAAATGGCAAGTCAAATAAAAGGTCCATTTAGGAGAAGGGAGAAGCGAGAGCTGGGCGAAGGGGGCTCTCCAGCCCGCCCCGCTCTCTCACCTCCTCTCTTTCAGGGGACAGATGGCGGTCCACTGCTGGGTCCGGGGGTCATAGCACTCCACAGACTCGAAGAGCTTCCCGTAGGATCCTCCGCCCATGGCATAGATTTTCTTCTTCATAGCTGCATAGCAGCCAATCTGGAAGGAGGAAGCAACAGTGGGGGAGGCGACGTTTATCATTAAAAGTTGGCTGAGTCAACACCAGCTTGGCTGGAACCCTGAGAGATGTTTGGAAAAGGGTCTGACGGAGGCTGGCTTTCAAAAATGGGACAAGCATGGGTAATACATATACTGTCCTCAGGGAAGGATCAGCTCCACCTGACACTGCTCCACTAAGCGAGATAAGCACACAGCCTTGCTTTTAAAGGAGCTTTCCAAGCTCTCTTCTTTCACCACTATTTGAAGAGTCCAAGATGCCGAGTCCACAGAGCAAGATGTCACTCAACTCTTGCCCCAAATTAAGTCAGCTGGAAGGGCACACACAGTGAGTGATCATATTACCAGTGAGTCCCAGTACCTAGGTGTGAAATACCCAGGGCACTAAAAAGGCTCTGGCCTGATGATGAAATGCCCGTCTCCACCAGGGAACAGAAATACAGACCAAGTCCTGAACAGGTAATGGAGAGCCCTTAGTTTTCATTCTTCTCAGAACCAATGGCAGTTCTTTACCTCTGGATCAATGGATTAATGCTTCCGCCCAAGTGTGCATGACGATTAAGAAAACAGGTTTGGGAGATCTGGTTCCTGCCTAGGTTAGTGCCGTCACGGAGCAGGTGTGGGCCGCAGGCACAAGAGCGCTGCCCAGAGCCCAGCGCCCCCGTGAACTCTCTCACAGCTCCCCAGCTTGGCATGTGCCTGGCAATGGTGAAGGCAAGAAGCTACCAGCAAAGGCAGACTTGCGTACTGTTAGCGCTTTAACACTATCAATCGCGTCAAAAGGCACCGTGGGAATGAAGACACAGTACCTTTCAAAGCCCGTGTGTGAGTCTCATCACGAGGTATATTTCTCACCTTTCTAACCATGGTCAGATCAGGTTGCTTTGTCCAGGTTTTAGAATAAATATCGTAACATTCCATGGAAATTAGCTCTTTTTCTCCATCTTCTCCTCCTAGAACGTACAGCATGCCATCTATCTCCACAATTCCAAAATTATGTCTTGCCTGAAAAAACATGAAAGAGCTTTGTAGACAAAAGGCCAACTCTCATACTGAAAGCTGATAATCATATATTTAATACAAATGACAGGTTTTCATTACATTCCTGCAAAGAAATACAAGACTCAGAACTGTGTCTCTCAAACAGTTCTGCTTTCCCCAGAAGCTCACTCTTCTATCACAAGAGACAGAGAACCCAAGTCCAGGAATTTCCCGGAACAAGGGATTTCACACGAGGTGGATTCACAGGTAAAATCCTTACCTTTCGCTCAAGTCAGCTCATCACAAGAAAAAGAACGATTACCGCCTGGTTCCATAAAATGATTTTTGTTCAGCATGGGTAGCAGTGGCTCCCAGCTGACGTGTGAAATTGTGTAAGAGCCCCAGCAACAGGCCTGCCCGTGGTCGTGGTGGGGTGGTGCGTACGGGCCTGCACGAAGGCTGCCCGCAGTGTGACACTCACCCACTCACAGCACTGACCACGCAGACAGAAGCCCTGCCATCCAAAAGTCTGAGAGAACAATTTAGAAAGGCCTAGTGTGTGAGGAGGGGCGATGTGGTATGAAGAAAGAAAGCAAGGGAGGCAAAAAGGGAGCTCAGGGCCGGGGGGAGGCCTTGCTAAGAAGGAGGCGGGCAGCGTGCCCCGCGGGCACCTGGCAAAGGACTGAAGCAAGTGTGTTCCCAGGAGGTGGGGTGGAGGGCACAGGCATGCCAGGCAGGGGTCTTGGTGGGGCCGCTGTCTCTGTCATTTCACTCAAAGGCAGAAGCAAACGAAAGTGCTAATGGGGGTAAAAAGAAACATCAAACAAAAAAGGCAACGCTTTATTTACCTCATTCATTGGTGGCAAAGCGGTCCACATATTTGCATCTGGGTCGTACTTTTCTCCTGAGCTCAGGGTCTGCTTGTTTTCATCTTGGCCTCCAAATACAAATAAAAACCCTTCTGAAAAAATCAAAGGAGACACACAAGAAAGTTGAAGCGTAAGTTTTCAATACCCATTCCCAAGCAAATGCAAATGCCGTGAGGGCAGAGAGAGTACGTGGAGGCACCTTTTTGATGACAAGGGATTTGAGATGTTTGTCACACTTCACTCAATCCTTGATGACACAGTTAATCTGTCAGTCACTCCGACCATTTCACTTCACTCAGAATCTCTGAGCAGATTCCCACTTCTCTATGGCTTAAAAGGGAAACTGACACCACCCATCCAGTCATCAAATGACTCTTAAGTTATTTCAGTTTGTCTGTTCCATTCCCCAGCCCATATTTTAAAATAAAATAGTTTTCTTAAAGAAGAAACAGCCAAAGGGACACTGGTAAAACTGAAGGGAAATGTAGGCTGGAGAGGTTACCATGCATGGAAACCATTTTGCTCTGAGGATATTAGCAATGTGGGAAAAACGCAAGCTTTCTCTTAATGGCTTTGAGGGCATGAAGAAAACAGAAATCTAAATCCCAGGCCCACAGAGAGTGTGGTTTCTGGCAGGAAAGCTTCTTTGAAGTTCTAACCCTCAGGAGGAAGGCCAACCAGAATGAGAAGCCAAATTTAAATATCCTTGCTTATCTAGGAAATCTCAAAATTTGAATTTGATTTACAGTAATTACAAATTAGTGTTTTTAGGCAATTGGCAGAAACAAATGCAAAACTTCTATGTAAGACAGTACCTTTATCTAAGTTTTAGAATCTAATATTCTAAGATTTTAAATCATTAAAGTTTTCCTACAAATAATTTTTAATAAAATGATCAGCACCCAGCCAAGAAACTCAGGTATATAAAGGAACTAGACTCTATGAAGATGAAGCAGTAGAAACAGACAATAGGAAGTAATCTAGAAAAAGACTGCGAATTTCAAATATTAGAGTAATAAAAGAGATGATAAAACAAAAATGCTCACTATGTTATTTAAAGATAGCTCTATACGAAGGGATGGACATAGCAGGTTTGAAAAAAAGAAAATTCTAGAGGGGAAAAAAAGATGAAATAGATTGAATAAAATATTCAATGGATGGGTTCAATGGCAGATTCATCCCAAAGAAAACAAAAAGAAGGCAGAAGGCAGGGGATGGAGTACAAAGGTCTAGCCATGCTTAATCTGACTTCCAAAAGCAGAGGGACAGGGGAGAATAAGCAAGGACAACATTTGAAGACATAAATAAAAATTTTCCAGATTTGATGAAAGGCCAACCTTCAGAGTCAAGATGCCCAACAATCCCCAAATATGGTAAAATTTTAAATAAAATGTTCACCTAATACTGAAATGACAGGGAAAAAAGAAAAAAAAGAAAACTTAAATACAGTCCAGAGAAAAGACAGAGTTTTATATCTGACAACTGACTTAACAACTAGGAATAACAGAGGTCAGAAGAAAAATATCTTCAGTGTGCTGAACAATAATAGAGGCCAACCTAAAATTCTATACCCAGTAAAAACATCCTTTAAGGATGAAGGCAAAATAATGACATCTTTAGACAAATCTTAGACTTTGCCGTCATTAGACCCATGTTAAGTTCAGAAGGATGAACTTCAGAGAGAAGGAAAATGATCCCAGATGGCAAGTTTGAGGAGTAAGAGGGAAAAAACAAAGAAGTTGGTAAATATGTGGATAAATCTAAATGAATACTACCTATAGGTGTGTATATAACATACATTAACAAAACACATATACATGTAAATATTTATTTGTAACTAACCACGTATTTTAATACTGTACAACTGTGGAACATGAAAAATAGAGTATAAATGTACTGAGTAACTCTAGACTTTGTTAACAATACAGGATGAGGACGCTGATGTGACTTTCAAAGGGACAGAGACATAGAATATAACCTCTAATCTGGTAGAGGGAAAAAACTGAATGACAAAAAAAGTCGGTCAAGTTTTTTTGAAAAAAAGGCAGGAAAAGAAGAAACATGGAATAGGCTGGACACATAGGAACTACTCAATCATTTCACAACTTTGGTCAACATGATTGGAAACAATTCCTCTCCTTACTGCTTCAAGTTTCTGAAACAACCACCCCTCTAGGAAACCTGAAAGTTAGTGATACAGGAACCTTTGTGGTAGGTGTGCATGTGCGAAAATTATGAACAACTATACACATTATGGGGGGAAAATTTAAGGAAGGTATGTCTGAGAAAAAGAACGAGAAATCAGACCCACATTCTGTTGCCTACACCACTCCATTCAGCTGACTACCGTTGATGAAAACATCGATAATCGTGGAACCTACAGTTTCATTTTCAGTCCACAGCTTTAGCCATGCCTACGGTACAGTACAGTGTGGAAGAGCTTAAAAATGTTATCGTAATGTTAGTGGGCAAACAGAGACTACGAAAGAAGAGTTCCAGGAAGACTGCGGACAATAGTTTTTACGAAGTGAAACGGCACCTGCGGGATGAAGCCAGCAAGGTAGTGAGAACTTCCAATAAGGCTCCAAACTAAAACATACTTTCTGTAGTAAAGTAACTTCAAGCCAGAACTAATTTAGGTAATATTTTCTCAAGTCTCCTATGAAATGCCTGCTCTTACATGACACTCTTACTTTGGGTGTGTGTTACATGCTGTAACTCTACCCTGCCGGGCTCTCCAAGATGGGGCACTAGCATGGCTCAAGGAGATCTGCATCTCAGATGTGATCGTCCGGGCAGTGGGCGGTACGGGTCACTCAGCTCTGCTCTTCCAGCAGTTAAGTCATCCAATAAAAATGCTCCGCTACTGACATCGTAAAAACAGCTACATATTTAAGACTTGGGAACAGTAAGGACTGGTCAGAAGACACTCTTCTTACCACAGTCTTGAAAGCTAGAGCCACGCTGAACATGTCCCCATAGAGGGGCAATATCTTTAAGAGGTTCTGCGTCATCCTGCACAGCACTGAAATCATGTCTCCCTTGATCTTGTGTTTAAGTGAAGCAGATGAGGGCACGGTACCTGCTGAGAGGACCCCGTGGTTGATTCTGGGCATGCTTAGAGGGGCCAGTTCGATCCACAGCTGCCGATTGGGGTCGTAAAGGGGGCACATACATCGCATCGCTGCCGTTGGCTTCCGCGAACTAAGGGGAGGCAGATGATCAGTTAGCAGTTAATATGTTTATATTCTGCTTAGAAAAACCACGGCGAGTTTTACTGCTCTCAAGAATGTTTCAAACATTAAAAAAAAAAGATCGATTGCTATTTAGGCTTTAGATACTGAGAACTGTCCTGAGTTCTTGTGCACCTGGAAATCTCTCTTCCCTTACTTAGACCACAGCTCACGGCCATGCTTACACTCTCTCCTCTCCACCCACGGTCACGATGCACTCCGAGTAGCCGCGGGGCTTGAAGCTGGCCAGCATGGCCTCCCCCTGCTGTGGCTGGCTGAGGGGGATGTTGCTGCACTCCTTGACGATCTCGCGGACCAACGGCTCATTGAGCATCTGCTCCCGTAAGTAGCTCGAGTCCAACCCTGAAACCCACAGCGCTGACATGACATCCTTCATGTGGACCTGCAGAGTAGGGTGGAGAGCACGGGCAGGAGAAAGGGAGAGTGTGCATTTAGAAGGCACATTTTCCGACTCATAGAAAACTACAAATGTTGATGAGTCAGATGATCAACAGGCAAGGAGTAAGGGCCAGTGCTGCTTGAATGTGTGAGGTGGCCCCTTTCCTTTCTACTTCCTCTGGCCTCGATAAACAAAAGTTTAACTTAAAATAGCATCACTTCAGCATCACTTTGCTGGGTCACTGCAAAGTTTCAAGAAGCTTCCATTACACCCTACAGGGTTCCCACGGCAACAGGAAAACCTACAAGAACCCCGCTATGATTTGCTTTATCTCACTAACTTGGATGTGCTATGAGTTATACCCCATTTATACAAATATTGGTTACAGAAAGAGCTTGACACAATATGTCAACTAGATAATGAAAATGTACCAACATCAAAATTATAAGAAAAATCTGAAAAAGCCCAAGTTCCAAAGACAAAAATCGTGACAACTGTGTAATCATTTCTTCAGGAATTACTACTAAAAATGATCTAACATGTATAATATAAATTACATGCTTTTCATACTCAATCATTAAATTTGAACCAAATGACTACAGCACTGTGCATATGTTAAGGCGACTAGTTTTTCTGGGCTTTGGAACCGTCATTTTAAGGTCCACTTGTCTATACCCTGAGTAGTAAAGGCCAGCAGTCCTTACAGCGTCAAGCTGGGATTAACCAAAGAATGAGGAACTGCCTTTTCTTTCCCGGCAGCCACTCCACCTTTGACACCCTCATCACTTTAAGGCAAGAAGAGGGTCACAGAGAAGCTGCTTCAGTGGTGCTGTCAAGTTGGAAACTCTTCTCTCCTCTTTCCTAAGCTGCCCCACCACCAACGTGGAAAACAACACTAACTGTGCCACCTGAGCCGAGGCTAGGAGTGCGGTTTCCCAGTGGACACAGCTTATGGGCCTACAGAATTAAAAAATTACAAGCTGATCGTTAACATGTAAATCAAGGATTACTAAGAACAATTAAAAACGCACTTATGCATTTTGAAAGCCTGTCTGTAATGTAATATATTTATTTTGGAGCTAGCCTCTAGGACATACACATGAGATTCAAAGCCCTGTGATGTCAAGGCTAAAGCACCCTCCCTAATGACCTCAAACCTGATATCCTCTAACACATTTCCCATTAAAAACAACATTCGAAGGATGTCAAGTCACTTTTAAGTGTTAATATTTTCATTGCTATATGATGAATTACACTCACTCTGGTAGACGGATCTGAAAAAAACCAACTGCTTTAGAGAGCCTATGGGAAGATGTATAACAGGTCATAGTTTAGATCACAACTCTGTAAGTTTTTCAAGTTGGAGGAGAAAGATAAAACATGTAAAACTGGGGTGAAGAACAGACAAATACGAATAAGTGGAATGTCAAAGTCAGAGCATGCTATAAGGTACCTTTCTTATTTCCGTATCGTGCGCTATCCATCGGATGACCGCTTCAAACACATATTTTTCGTTGCCGACGTTTAACTTCTCGAGAGAGATCACCTCCTTCAGCTTCTGCGGACTCAGCTCGAGGAACTCCTCGGTGCTGCTGACGTCCCGGAAGTGGGTCTCCAGGTACTCGGTGGCCAGGTAATGCACGTGGTGCAGGCAGTAGTGCAGTGCGAAGTCGCGGATGCCGATGCAGTTCTCGGCGGCGATGCAGCCCTCCAGGAACTCGCAGCACAGCGCCTTGAGGTCCGTCAGCAGCAGCAGGTCCGCCGCCTGCACCACGTCCTGGATGGTGTCCTCGTTCAGCCGGATCTGGAAGGACCGTCGCGGACAGTTTGTATCTGGGCGTGTACATCTAGAACCCACACCACTAATCTAGCAGGCCAAACCACGGGAGCTCCACTTTTGCAGGTCAAAGGCGACTGAGGATTGGCAGATTTCACTCGGTTCAACTTTGCTTTTAAGAGCAGACAGTGGGCCCCAAGGTACCTGGGGACGACACAGACCGTGCGTGGCTGGTCAGCTTCTCCCAGTTTTTCCCTCGCTTTACCCACATGAGCCACCACAGCCCTTCTGAGTGAACTGTCCACGGTGCTCATGCTTAACTTGGAGGAAAACCTTAAATGACTGAAATGCTTATCAGGAAGTCGCAAGTTCTGCAATTCTATGGTAAACGGAAAGGGATTTCTATAAATGCGAGCTCTTCAACTAATGAAAATCTTTCCTCCAAATAAATTAGGATCCCTCCTCTTTCCACACGGTATTCGAAAGATACCATGTGCCCCTGAAGAGAGGGAGAGCCACGCTGCCTGAGGCGCTGCCTTCGGGACACCAAGCACACCGTACTCGGTGCGAAGGATACCATTTGCTCTCAAAGCTACCTTCTGGAATAAATCCCCCCAAAGTTCCACTGCGAACATTTGCTTTTCCTTAATCTTCATTGTCTGATTGATGCTTCCTCCTCTACCCCCTTCAGTTTTTCTATGCCATGGCGAGGCAACATAAAGACACAGGCCCCTAAAATACTGCCATGATCACAAACGGCCCACACTCGCCCACGGCATGGGTGCTTATCCTCCACAAGGAAACGTGGAGGCGGGATCTCACAGCCAAGTGCAGCAAGAAACATTTTACCACGATTTGAGATGCACATGTCTGGCACCACAGGTAAGTAAGATCTCCAAGTTTCAAATGCAAGCCTGAACATGAATACGCTCTAACTGGCTTCTAACCTGTCATAACTGTCGCTGAATTGATTTTACAAGCTAGCTAAGAGTTGGGTCCTATGTCTGGTTTTTTGATACCTCAGAGCATCGCCAGTATTTTAAGGGCTGTCCCCAAACTGATTTGAGTGCATTTATTTTAAATAATCATATACATAACCTTACTTCCACACACTCACCACCTAGTGTTTAGAGAAACAAGAAAGTGGTAACATTGTGAAATGAAACAGAAAGCTTCAAAGAGGATGATGGTCACCGAGTGTGATTCTGGACAGAATGAACGCTGAGAGAAAAGTAAGGAGTGTACTCAGAATACTTATGCAGGAGACAGAGCCTTTACAGATGGAAAATCAGAAGAATGAGAAGGAAGGAGAGAGAGAGAGAGCAGGACACGCGCCCTCAAGAGGAGCAGAGAGAAAACGCACTCTCGCATAACCAGGCACAAAGTACATCAGCATCCTCCTAATTCAAACCCAGATCGTTAAGTCTTCATGCTACCCTTTAAACCACATGAATAGCGGGGTACGGGGCGACAGAGGAGGGCAAAGAAAAGTAAAGGATCCCTAGCCACTGACCACTTCCTTCCTTGGGTTTCATGAAATTCCCAGAAATGTAAGTGGGTACAGAGAGTAAAGGGTACAGAGAGAGCAGGAAAGAATGAGGGGGACAGGACCGAGGCACTGAGAACAACGCAGGCGCCCGTCACCTGAGTCTTGAAGTCTTTACCTCTAGAGAATAATCCCCACCGCCCACTGAGGCTCCCGGGTCCATGCCATGGAGACAGAACGAGTTCCCTGAGGGTGTGGGTCCAGGGCAAGACTGGAATGGAGGTTTAAACACCAGCAGTGAGGGGGCATCCCACATGTACACGTCTCAGACTGGACGGTGGTGCTCAGGACGGGAGAAACAAAGCCTGGATCTGGGTAAATCAGCCTGCTTTCAAGGGCAGACCCCGGAAGAAAGCGCTCGGGTGCCGCGTGTGGCAGGAGATGCAAGTCAAGCCCGCAGTGACGGAAGATGGAGGGGACGGGGCTGCTCGGCCTCACCCTGAGCCTGAGGGTCTACTCAGTCCTCCTTCCTCTGGGTCTCAGCATACCTGCCCACTGAAGATGTAATCCAGGATCTCTCTCATAACCATTACCGATATCCCTTCAAGTTCAATCTTATAGGTTGATCCATCATCTTTTGGAGGATTATAGTTTAACTTTGTCCTAAGAAAGGGAAAAAAATGTAAAATTTCTATGAAAGAACAGAAATAGCTAGAAATATTTATGCACTAAATACTCTACAAAGTATATGATACTTATCGATATATGAATCCCATCTAGAACATTTGGCTTATTAACTTTGGAGCAACATATGTTCTATGACTTTCAACTGCAAAGTACTTGTTCAAGGGTTCAGTGCTTCCTCTTAAAAGACGAGTGAAACAGACAACCAAAGCACTGAGGGCGTGTGAGTAAGGGTCTCTATTTCACCTGGGGAACCCAGGCCCTTTAGGCTTATTTTTCCCTATTTAATTATCCAGCTATTTTCAATGATGTAACAAGGACCCCACACATCCACCACACAAAACAAAAGCTAGGAGCTCAACAATAACCTGCTTCTAACCAAATCATCCTCCCCATCGGTTCATTCCCCTCCTTCCTCATCTGAAGTAACTATTAAACCAAATCCTGTATTCAAGTTTTCCGTTTAAAGTTTTCGATTTTATAAAAGTGTTTCATGCTGTCTGTAATCTTCTGGGGCCGTTTTCATTTACTATTATATTGCTGAGTCATTCATCTTGCTGAGTATCACACTTTTTTTTGGCTGTATAATAGCCCCCTTTCCAGTGGATGGGCCCCTGGGCTGTGGCTCCGGGTTTGGCGTACTGTGAACAGTACTGCGAGGCATTCTTGTGCATGTCTCCTTTTGTAATATGCTGAAGAATTTCTCTTGGGTTTATCCCTGGGGGTAGAATTAAGCTAAATTCTTTTCCAAAGTATGAGCTAATACTCAATTTATTCTGCCCAGTAGCTGGAGCAGTTTTCGGCCTCATCTGGTGTGGGTAAGGGGACTGTGCGGACCCGCAAATTCTACGACACTCGTCTCTGTCCCACTTCCTACTCCTGCCCGTCGATGAGTGAAGTGTGGTCTCTGGTGTGGTTGTGACCCGTCTTCCCTCACTACCCAGGTGCTGAACATCTCTTCACAGGTCCGTGGCCACACGTGGCTCCTCTTTCATGAAATACACGTTCAAGTGTCATTTTTAATTGAGTTCACTGCCCTTCTCATAATGAGGTGCAGGCCTTCTTTAGTAAACTCTTAGTAAACCTTGGCAGACTTGATACTTTTTTTTTTTCCCTACGGTGATGAACAAGTTGAAGAATAATTTTTCACAGTCAGTGCTTTCTGGGTCTTGTTTAAGAACAGGTCCTTTACCCAAGGTCTAAAAGATGCTCCTAATTTAGCAGCGAGGGACGTGAAGACACACTTAAGCCACACTTAGGAACCTGCCCAAAGGCTTGGAGTCGGCAGGATGAGGCAGCCGTGGAAGGAGGGTGAAGGACGAATTAAGTGCAGAACAACAGATGGACAGAGTCTTAGCAAACAGGTGAGTTCCCAGATGCTTGCTCCACGTAGGTAACGACTCCCCTGCCCTGCTGAGGAAGGCTGCCCAGCTCCAGTGGAAGACGGCTGATGTACTCTGAAAGGTGTGCAATGGAGAGTAGTTTAACCAGTCAAAATGCCGACCAAATATCAGGAATGAATAGATATTTTCATCTATACAAAGTCTCAAAACAAATGATCTTCCATGCAACACTTCTCAGAATGCTGTTCCATAAACTGCCCCAGAAAACATCCAGAAAGAGGGAAGATTTTGAACAAAAAAAGACATGATCCAACACAGGAAAGCAGGGAAGGGAATGGTGGAGGGATGACCCTAAGGATAACAGCCCTGCACCAGCAGGAGGAAGCTGGTTCACTCTGGGCCAACAGGAGGCCGTGGGAGGCCTTCAGGCAGGCGGAATCGATGGAATATATACCGCATCTGAAGGCAGAGAGAGGATATTTAGACAACTCTGCCTCCCCCCTACATTCCCTATCTGCGGTTCCTGCCTCTGTAGTTTCCCCTGAACTAATAATTTTACACAAAGGCAAGTCTTTTCTGCTCGCTGCACTCTAGGTGTATCTATACAAGTGACACTTTTATTACAAGTGAAGAAAAAATTTTTCAGTCAATTCTCAATCAAGAGAGACAGCGGAAGTGCTAAGAATCACACTGAAATCACTAATATTGGGCTCTACAATCTACTGTACGCAGACGCGTCCTCAGGGAATGTTTCACTGAGGATGGTGTCAGTATTTCTAAGTCGCCGTGCTGGCCATTACCATATCGCCTCTTTGGCGCCGAGTCCACCCTTCTTGCAGGCTCCATGAAAACCGATCTGAGCCTTCTGAGGGGTGAACTGGCAGGGTGCAAAGCGGAGGGTGCGAAGCGGAGGGTGCTGGGGAGACACCGCAGGGGGAGGCTCTGCCGCCTGGCCCTGGTCCCGCAGCCGGGCAGGCTCCTGGGGCTACGGCTGCCCGTGCGGCCCGGCAGCTTGCCCTGACACTCCTGGAGGCAGTTTTGCAGTAAACTGTCTCTGCTGAGACTCCTCCCTGTGAGCAGCGTTCCCCGGCAGCACAGTGGACAGACTTCTGGCGTGTTCCAGAGGGCTGACTTCAAGCAAATTCCACCAGTGTGGCTTCTCTGCCACGCGTTGATCTGTCCTGGCCGATCAACTCTGCATCTCAGCTGCTCCTTACGTCGGCTACGCCTTGAATTTGTAGAGTTTCCTCTTTGTGGCCAATCCCTCATTACTCTATAATCTCTTATAGTTAAATATTCTTTAAACTTTTGTTGCTCAGATTACTCTGTGGCGTCTTAATCCTGACTAGATGCAGTCTTGAACATATTTAAAGGCACTAGCTGCAAAATGTGTTCACACAGAGGAGCGCCACCTAGAATTCGAGTGGTTCCAACCAGAGCTGGCTGTGCTGGCCCACGGGCTGCGGAGAGCGTGGGGGGAGGCGGGCCGGGCTGATGGGGAAAGAGGTTCTGAAGAGGCTGATCAGCGTGCCCCCTTTCTACTTTTCAGCCATGTGACTGGACTTTTTTTTTTAGATGATTATACAGTCATCTCTTGGTGTCCTTGAGGGAATGATTCCAGGACCCACAGAGATACCACAATCTACAGACTCTCAAGTCCCTCAGCCAGCCCCCCACACCTGCATCTACAGGTTCAACCAACCATGGATCATGTACAACTGACCTCTGAACAACATGGGTTTGAACTGCATGAGTTCACTTACATGTAGATTTTCTTCAATTAACCCATGTATCAGTAAACCCATGCAACACTGAAAAAAAAAATCCACATATATGGACCCGCACAGTTCAAACCCACATTGTTCAGGGGTCAACTACTGCTGCGTGTTTTCACAATGAAAAAGAATCGCTTTTAAAGAGTACAGTTTCCTGGGGCTTCCCTGGTGGGTCAGTGGTTAAGAATTTGCCTGTCAAGGCAGGGGACATGGGTTCGATCCCTGGTCAGGGAAGATCCCACATACTGTGAGGGAACTAAGCCTGTGTACCACAGCTACTGAGCCCACACGCCACTTATCGCATCTAGAGAAAGCCCGTGCATAGCAACAAAGACTCACCACAGCAAAAAAATTAAATTACTAAATATATATATGTATTTTTTAAAGGTACAGTTTTATTTCAGCAGCTGGCAGGGTATAGTCAATGGCTAAGTGAACTTGCTCAGTCGTGTCCAACTCTTTTTGACCCCCTGGACTGTAGCCCACCAGGCTCTTCCATCCATGGAATTTTCTAGGCAAGAGTACTGGAGTGGGTTGCCATTTCCTTCTCCAGGGGATCTTCCCGACCCAGGGATCAAACCTGGGTTTCCCGCATTGCAGGCAGATGCTTTACCATCCGAGCCACCAGGGAATCCCAATGGCTAAGAAAACAGAAAAAAAAAAAACTTCCTTAAATATTGACCATTTCAGACGTCTATAAAATCTGACCCTTTTCAGAGTCCGTGAAAACTGAATCACTGTACTATTGAAGTCCTTAAATGTCTGAGGGTCAAATCACAAAACTTTATTTTAATTACAGTTTAAATTCAGATCCAAAATTTCCCACCTTCCTGTCCCTCTTATATTATCATGGCCAGGTGACAACTCACAGACCAACACCAGTCTGCAGGTTCCAGGAGGCTGATGTCCATTTGTCTGTCAGGAATGTAGTCAAAGTTGGCCGTTAGTCCCTTCCATCTGAGACGCTAAAAGTCGCTCAGACCTGTTGTGAAACTGTCTTGCTTCACAGCCCATGACCATTTGCAATGACTTCCTTCTTTCTTCTCTTAGATAGTCACCATCCTTTCTCACCGATAAACCT
The DNA here is from genome assembly GCF_032452875.1 of Bos javanicus. Lineage (NCBI taxonomy): Eukaryota > Metazoa > Chordata > Mammalia > Artiodactyla > Bovidae > Bos > Bos javanicus. The sequence goes on along the minus strand of NC_083885.1, from coordinate 8,187,430 downwards.
TATAAACTTGTCTTATTCCTCCTCCTTTTGTCTTCACTTCCCTATCTCCCAACTAAATCTCTACAGTTTTTGTTCCATTGTTTCACGTTTGTTTCCTCCAGTAAGTACCCTCATTTTCCCAATATCTACCAACATATTTCCTCCATACTTTCCCTTTTTTATCTAGAACTTTCTCAATCGTTTCTATCTCCCTTGCCACATATCGCATATAACTGAGAATTCAGTGAACTGGACTGAATGAGTTAATTTTAAAAAAGAAAAGGCTAAGCCAAAGAGCTAATAACTGACGGCTTTGTTTCTATAGTTAGTCCATATATTTGTTGTCGTCGTCTAGTTGCTAAGTCGTGTCCGACTCTTTTGCGACCCATGGACTGTAGCCCATCAGGCTCCTCTGTCCATGGGATTCTCCAGGCAAGAATACTGGAGTGAGTTGCCATTTCCTTCTCCAGGGGATCTTCCCAACCCAGGGATCGAACCCAGGTCTCCTGCATTGGTGGGTGGCTTCTTTACCACCCACCAGGGAAGTCCAGTCCATATATAATAGCAGGTAAATCAACTCCTTTTTTAATTGAAGTACAGTGGATGTACAATGTTATAAGCTACAGGTGCACAATATAGTGACTCACAGTTTTTAAAGGTTACAGTCCATTTACAGTTATTATAAAACACTGGCTATATTCCCTGTGTTGTACAATATATCCTTGTGGATTACTTTACGGATAATGGACTGTACCTATATTGCTGCTCTCCCTCTTCTCTCGTTTTCTGTCTCTGCCCCAGGTTTGGAATCATACGTGAATTCATCCATCGGAAATCACAATATCTTTGCTTTTATTACTATGTGACGTCAACTAACAAACTCTCCCAGAAGCTGCAGTAGTCTTAAAATACCACTTTGAGAGTTTCATAAGACTCTTTACAACAAGGAATAGTGGGGAGTATTCTAAGACGGGGCCTCCGGCATTTAGATATAAACATCCACGCCTGTCACGTTCTTGCCCAGTTTTCTGTTTCCAGGGCAGGGCGCTCCCCCCTCACCATCCCTGCTCTCCCGTTTGTAGAGAGAAGAGGTTAAATGAGGTGACTTGAGAGCTCCCCCATCCCTGAACACTCCTGGGCTGAACTGCTGAAACAGACCCAAGAGTTACTGTGGAGACTCTGCTCTGGAGACGCATCTGTTGAGTCCTAGATGATACAGTCCAGCCAACTCAATCTGTTTCCGAGGATTTACAACATGCCTCCTGTGGGTGACGCGGTATGAGTTCCTTTTCCCTCCAATTACCTACTCTCTGGGCAAGAACATATTTTCTGTTCTATTAAACAGAAGCGAAATAAAATCAGCTTTGCTTTCTTTTGACAACACTGAAAAGAGGTATAATAAGAAAAAACTCATTGCCTAATAAAGAAGCTGGTATTATTCAGTTTTACATCTATGAAAGAGGTCCATGACTTTTAAATAAGTGTTAACAGAGCAAAGTCCTCTGCTGGTTATACACTGTCCTCTTCTAACAGGCTTCCAACGGCTGGGAAAGTTCAGTTGAGCCTAGATGTCCTAACGAGCACCCGGATCATCAGGTCTGGTCCTCCTCCTCAGCGCAGACATTACTGACACTGGGATTTGAGGTGACAGTGACACAGAAGACATCTAAGTGACTTTTCTTCCCCTCAGCTGCAAAGGCTAGTCTCCAATAAGAGCAAAGAAACCTACTCAGACAGGATATACGAGAATGCAATGCTCAGGGAGTCATGCTTCACAGGAACTCCAGGGAGGGCAGTTCACGGGCATTACTCACACTGTTTCCAATGATTCCCGTCAAACCGGGCAGCTCCCAAGAGCAGAGGGCGGCGGGCTCAGCAGTGCGTATGCCCACGGAGGCCTCCCTGATGACGTCTGCACTGCGGGGAGTCTGTCTTACGGACGCGCCCTCTCAAGTCTTCATGAGCTCCTAAAAGCCATACCCAAAATGGCCCTTTTGGGCAGGAATCTCAGGGCAGTGACACTGGTCAGTACGCTACCACGATGGTGGACGCTGATCATCCTGCATCTGCCCAAACCCACAAAATGCACACCAAGGGTGAAGCCTAGTGTCAACCATGGACCCTGGCTGGTGAAGGGGAAGTGGAGGGTCGTCGGTCGTGACCGAGGCTCCCCTCTGGTGGGGGAGGATTTGCACGCGTGCCGGTAGGCGGCTATGGAACCTCTCTCTTCCTCTGTTTTCCTATGAAATTCACTCTAAAAAGAAAGTCTACTTTTCAAATGATTTTTGTTTTTAGTCCCAGTTGACTTCATGATATACGTATGTGCAGGCAATATTTCCATCAACCGACGGCATCCTCTCAGGACAAGGCTTGCTTTTTGGCAGCTGGGAATGCAGGAACCCGTCTATCTCCCAGCTCCCACCTGCTGAGAACTCCATCCACCCAGGGGACATGCATTTGCACAGACGCCTGACACGTGACCACGCGTCCCAGAGGGAGGCCCAAGGAGACCCTGGGGTGCGCAGTGGGATACGAAGCAGGTGCAAAGAACAACCTCTAGGAAACCCCCACATGGCACCTGGACCTACACGGGCCAGCTGATCCCCACAACGCTCCACCTACAGGGCCCTGCAAAGGCAACGGGCAGTGAGGAGAGAAACCAGAGAGAGCTCAGGTCATGGTGTTGTGTGACCCGTCTGGGAACTGCCACCAGCGCAGGGGGTGCCATGAAAAAAACCAGAAATGGGGAGCAGGGTCACATTTCTCTATTACTCTTAAGAATTGAACATGATTACAAGAGTGGGTCCAATGTTATTTCTTTTCCTTTGTTATTTCCTTTAATTTCCTCTAATCATTTCTCTCTGCATCCCAGTCTTTTTTTTTTTTTCCCACTCAGAGAGAGTGTGGTTTTTACTTATTTACCATCAAAACTTTTCCCCTCATATAGATCCTGGCATGACTCATAATTCTAATGGATTTTAAGAGTAGCTCCCCAACCTGCTTCCCGGAGAGCTTTTACAGATAAAGCAGGTCCTAGACCGATGATGTCAGGTCCAAGACAGTGTATATTTTCAAAGTTTCCCAGCTTAGTCTGATGTGTGCCCTCCTGCCTGGAATATTCTGTCTGCCTCCCACTTGCCTGATTAGGGGAAGATTTACTCCTTCACTGACTTTAGGTCTCTGCTCCGGTAACACCCACAAAGAGCGGCCCAGGTACTGTGTTATCTAAAATAACACCCCTTTCCCCTCCCTGCTTTATTTCTCTTCCTAGAATTTGCCACTATCAAATAGATGGTGTTTGTCTCATGCCTATGCCTCTGAAAGCAAGGACTCTGGCTCCCTGCTCTACCCCATCAAGCGTCTGAAGGGGATGTGGGAAACATCAGGGACTTGGTAACAGCACACAGCCAGTGGGTTTCAGCGCTGCAGTGATCAGCTACTGTGCTCGTCTGGGTCCAAAACAAAAGCAGCACCAGTGTTCAGAAACCGGTGTTCTGAACCAGTGTTCAGAAAGCAGACGTGCGTCCAGCCACGCAGCTGGACGCTCCCCTGCACGGCGCCCGCGGGCTGGTCCACACTGGGGGAAGGGGACGCTCTCGCCGGCCTCCGCCCCGGGTGTGCTGCAGTCAGCAATTCAAGAACTGAAAGCTCAAACGTTCCACCACCCAGAGGCCCCCGAGGAAATCATCGGCCTTTGTGCTGAGGCCCAAATGGACACTGGCCGAAGCGGAGGCCTGTCCTCTGTGCATAAGCCCGAATGCCTGCTTCAGTGCCGTCCCCGCACATCTCTGGTGCACCGCGCAGAAAATTAGCAGCTACAGAGTGATGGGCACGTATGAAGCTTAGGAAAGGGTTCCAGAAAACCAAAGGATACTGTTTGGGTGTCTGCCCACCCACCCAGCCCCCAGTAATGAGGCCAAAGCAGAGCCACTTCGTCGCAGAGGATGCCTCCACAGTCTCCACCCGCCCCGACTACCTCCCTGACCCAGAGCCTGCGAGGATTCACAAAAACGCTTTCCATCTTCCTCCTCTTATCACATCATCCGCTCTGAAGACGAAATACAGCGTTTCATATTTAGATCTGCTCTGAGTAACCACATCCAGTGACATCAATATCTGGAAGAAATATGAAAACACAAAATATCTGCCTTCCAGAGCCGTGTGATTTGAACAAAAGAGAAATCTATCTTAGGGAAGATGATGTCTCCTGAAATAAGAGAATGTGGAAAAGTGTGAAGTACCCCTCAAACAGGGACAGCTCAAGGAAACTGCAGAGTGAGAGTCAGGGTGTGAGTCTGGGGGACAGGGAGGGCGGGACGGTGGGTGTACACGACCGTGGGGGACATTAATTATTCCTGCAGAAATGCAGCCATCGCCAGAGGGAAAGATGTACAGACTACAAAAACCAAACCCATAAAAATGGTGACTCTGTTTTGCACGGCATTCAGCACTGGACATGGATTTAAAAACTGGACCTCAACCAGCTGGTGGTCCCCACCCTCGAGAAACTGACCAGCCCCACTTCTAACCACGGTTTAATGTCAGTGAAACGAAATGGTGCCGGCCATTTCTAGGAGTCTTGAGTTTTAAACTTGCTCATCTGAAGCCTCTGGATGAAGTACCCATTACTTTATTCTACAATAAATGCTTTGTCCCAGTCTGCTGAAAGCCTGTTTCTCCCTCTGCTGTTCTTATCGTGGTAATCGTTTGATTTCCTGCCCAGCTGCTTACCCCTAAAATTTAGAAGACTTGACTAATAAAATACAGAAGGAGTGACAGTTACACAGGGTACTTGGATGCTGAAACTAGGGAGGGAAAGTTGGTGGGGAATAGAATGTTCACATAACCTCCAAGTCTTACCCCTTAAGTTACATGTTAATTACAACGAAAGGCGTGAGATTAACCCAGGAGACACCATCTCTAACCATGTGATCAAACCAACACTGACAACGTCGGGACAAGTGGCTATCCCGGGCCCCTGATGCCACGCACCCAGGACGCGCCACTGCCCCTGCGCTGTTCTGGACAAAAACACATAGTAACGTGAGGAAGAACTAAAGAGCCTCTTGATGAAAGTGAAAGAGGAGAGTGAAAAAGCTGGCTTAAAGCTCAACATTCAGAAAACGAAGATCATGGCATCCAGTCCCATCACTTCATGGGAAATAGATGGGGAAACAGTGGACACAGTGGCTGACTTTATTTTGGGGGGCTCCAAAATCACTGCAGATGGTGACTGCAGCCATGAAATTAAAAGACGCTTACTCCTTGGAAGGAAAGTTATGACCAACCTAGATAGCATATTCAAAAGCAGAGACATTACTTTGCCAACAAAGGTTCATCTACTCAAGGCTATGGTTTTTCCTGTGGTCATGTATAGATGTGAGAGTTGGACTGTGAAGAAGGCTGAGCACCGAAGAATTGATGCTTTTGAACTATGGTGTTGGAGAAGACTCTTGAGAGTCCCTTGGACTGCAAGGAGATGCAACCAGTCCATCCTAAAGGAGATCAGTCCTGGGTGTTCACTGGAAGGACTGATGTTGAAGCTGAAACTCCAATACTTTGGCCACCTGATGAGAAGAGCTGACTCATCTGAAAAGACCCTGATGCTGGGAAAGATTGAGGGCAGGAGGAGAAGAGGATGACAGAGGATGAGACGGTTGGAAGGCATCACCGACTCGATGGACATGAGTTTGACTAAATTTTGGGAGTTGGTGATGGACAGGAAGGCCTGGCAGGCTGCAGTCCATGGTGTCGCAAAGAGTCGGACACGACTGAGCGACTGAACTGAACTGAACCTCAAATGAATTTTAAGCAATCAAATAGACCCAAGTTGAAAGACCATGCAGGAGAATCTGCACTTCACCTGGAGGGGAAATGGAGAAACCTCGTTACTTGAAATAATTTTGGACTCACGGGAAAGTTTTAAGTTGTAGGGTTCTTGTATACCCTTCATGGAGCATATCTACCAATGTTAATAAACTTACATGATCTTTAAAAAAAAAAAGATTTTATAAAACAAACTTACGGCTGCTAGTGGGAAGGGATAGTTAGGGAGTTTGGGATGGCCATGGACACTGCTGTGTTTAAATGGATAACGAACAGGGACCTGCTGCACAGCACAGGGAACTCTGCTCAGTGTCACATGGCAGCCTGGATGGGGGCGCTTGGGGGAGAGTGGATACGTGTATATGGATGGCTGAGTCCCTCTGCTGTCATCTGAAACCATCACAACATGTTAGTCAGCTATGCCCCAATACAAAACACTCAAAAGAAAAAAAGTTTTTATTTTTAATTTTTTTAAACTGAAGTAGCATTGATTTACAATGTTGTGTCAGTTTGGGGTGCCCAGCAAAGTGATCCAGTTATTCATACATATATATTTTTTTCAGTCTCTTTTCCTTTACAGGTTGCTGCAAAATACTGAATAGAGTTCTATACTGTGCTATACTGCAGGTCCATATTGTCTGTCTATTTTATATGTAGTAGTGGTATACGCTGATCCCAAATTCTTCAATTTATCCCTTCTCTCCCCTTTGGTAACCATAAGTTTGTTTTCTATTTCTGTGGATCTCTTTCTGTTTTGTAAATAAGTTCATTTATATCCTTATCTTTTAGATTCCACATATAAGCCACATCATTTGACCTTTGTCTTCCTCTAACTCACGTAAACTTAGTACAATGACCAAAGCTAAGAAATAAAGACTGGCACAATACTATTAAGTTCATTCAGATTTAAGCAGCTTTCCCCATAATGTCCTTTCTCTGTTCTGGGACCCAACCCAGGGTTCCAAACTGCACTCAGCTGTTGTGGCCCTAACCTGCGACTCTTCCTCAATCTTTCTTCACCATTCGAGACCTGACACTTTGGTGAACGCTAGTCAATTACTTTGTACAGTGCCCCTGAACTTGCACTGAATTTCTTATGATTAGATGAGGTTGAGCATTTCTGGCAGGGACACTACCAGACTGACACTGTGTCCTTCACATCAGGGAGGACATGATGTCAATGTGTTGTTACTGCTGACCGTAACCATGGCCACTTGGTTAGGTGATGTTTGTTGGGTTTCTCCACTGTAAGTTACCATTTTCCCCTTTGCAATTAATAAATACATTGGGGGAGCTAAGATGAGAATATGCAAATATCCTTTTTCTCCTCAAAGTCTTGCCCACTAATTTTAGTTGCCACTGGTAGCTCTTGCCGGCAACATTAACGTGGTGTTCAACTGACAGTTTCTGATTCTCTTATCCTGCTTCTACATTAACTAATTGAGCTTCTTCTATAAGAAAGGACTGTCTCTTCTCCCCCATTTATTTCTTTATCCATCCTCAGATACATCAGTGTTTCTTTATTCTATGGATTATAATCCAACGTTATTGTTATTCATTTTCTTGCTCAAATTGTTCCAGCTTTGGCCATCAAGACTTCTTTCAGGGCAGCTCCATGTTCCTGCTAAAAGCCTCTATGTTCTTTTGAGCCCCTCCTTACTTGCTGGCACAAATACTTCAGGCACACAGTCTATTTTTCCTGCCCCAGTGCCTGAATCAACCACATCCCCAAAGACACTGGAGTTTCGAACATTATCTAATTACACTCTAGAAACATCACTCTGGCGGCAGCTTTGGGAGACAGGTGGAGCCTGAGCATAGAGGCAGACAGGCCAGCAGGGAGCCTGCCACAACTCAAAAACAGTGGAAGCTCGAACCCATGTGGTGGCGATGGCAGAGAGGAGACGGCTTCCAGAGACTTGAGAGGATGAAATGACAGGTCTTGGCGTTAACGTGACGCTGAAGGGAAAGGGAGGAGGTGGCCTCCCCGAGGACTCCCCCGGGTCCTCCTGGAGAGCCTGGTAGGACAGCAGCCACCACAGCGGACGAAGGACCACCCGCCTGGGGGTAGAGGGAGCAGGCCGGGCTGGGCTTGGGGTGGCTGCGCGCCCGGCCGTCAGATGGACGCGCTTGGGGCTCAGGCCAGAGGAGGAGATGAGACAGCGGAGGGGAGAGGGCAGGGCGAGGACACAGCCGGTGCCGCACCACGTCTGGGGACAGACGGGGGACCAGAAAAGGAGGCTGGGGGAATGGGACAAGAGGTGTCGAGAGCACGGTAAACCAAGGACAACACACACAGCAGACAGGTCGAGGAGGACGGGCACTTAAAAGTTTTCACCCAAGTCAGAAGGAGAAAATGTCATAAGGTATCAGTTATACGTGGACTCTGAAATAGGACACACATGAACCTATCTATGAAACGGAAACAGAGACAGAACCGACTGCTGGTGGCCGAGGGCGGGGCGCCGGCGAGGGTGGAGTGGGCGGCGGGGGCTAGCCGACGGAAGCTCTTATCCGTGGAGTGGGCACACAGCAAGGCCCTACGGGACAGCACGGGGAACTCTACTCACTACTCCATGAGAAACCGCAATGAAAAAGAACGTGTGTATATGTGTAACTGAATCACTCTGCTGTATGGCAGAAATTAACACAACATTGTAAATCAACTCTAAAAAAATTTTGTTTTTACCTGATTTGGCCATTATATTTAGCACTTTTAGAAGAACAGTTTTAATGGAGTGAGAAGACAGGCGCCTACGGGCAGAGGTGAGACCAAGGACGAGATACATACACGCTTCCTTCACAGACTGCCGGCACAAAGTCAAGAAAATCGTGCACTTGTTGGAAGAGGATGCAGAGTGTGTTTGCTTTTATCAGAAGCATTTATTTAACATTTGTGCATTGCCTATGTACTGGGTGCTGGAAAGGACTTAAGCATACTTTTATGTTCAGGAAAAGGAGCCAGAAAGGAATGAAAATTATTACCATTTTTTTTTTAAGAACGAGGAAAAGGATACACTACAGAATGTCCTAGAAGGAAGAGATGAATATGGGGGCAGGGGGACAGAGCCAGGGAAGACTAACCTTGACTGTCAGCCTCTGCTCTCTGAAGACTGGCATGCAAATCATCACACAATATGTAAATAGCACTAAAGACGATCTCCAGAGTCAAAGATTTCATATCCAAATTTTAAAAAGATACTCTAGATCACGGCTGACACACTACAAACCACAGCCTGTTTTTGTATGCCCTTTCAACTAAAAAAATTTTTTTTATATTTTAAAAGATTGTTGTTGAAACAAGAAACAAAGAATATGTGACTGAGATTGGATACAGACTGGAAAGCCTAAAATATTTCTGACCCTTTAGAGAAAAGTTTGCCAAACCCTGCTCTAAATATTTTCACAATAGCAAACATATAACATTTAAAAATTCAGCCTAAAAAAATAGTAATGATATGCAAAAGAGTAATAACTTTGAGAAACAACCTGGAAAAGTGACCAGGCAATGGCAATAAATATAAAGGAAAAAAAAAAAATCAGATACATACTGTCAGGGTCTTGATAATGATAATCCAGTCTTCCTGGACAGTAATCTGGCCTCATATAACAAGAACAAATCTGCTCTATCTTCAGATACAAATATGCCTGGGACAAAGTCCCTAATGTGGGTTTACCCACAAAAAATACAAGAAAAAGAACCAAGAATTTTGTTTTTTTTTCTAACTTGTTTATAGTGCTACTATTCAGGAGAAAAAAAAAAGAACTGAAAATTAAAAGGTCAAAGGGGAATGATGAAGCAAATTATATGGAACATCAATGATGTCATAATAAATAACTATTAAAAATTATTATGGGCATTACCTTGAGATATAAGAGGGATACAAAATGACTTCAAATGAAAAGATGACTCAGAAATCACATATATATGTGTGTGTATAGAGAGAGATTGCAACTGTGACACTATATTAGTGCACTGTTCAAAACCGGAACTCTGGCAGATGTAAATAACTGAACTCTGATGTGGTTTCCCATAAAACCTTTTGTATGAAAAAAAAAGATTCTTAAAATGTAAATCCAGTTCTTATATGTTTCAAAGTAAAGCAGTCAATAAAAATTTACCTTTTAAAAAACAAGGTTTGAAAACGCATGTTAAAACTTTAAGATGAGTTCAAAGACAGAACCATGACGCAGCAACTTGAGAAGCAGAAAATTCTTCTAGGATGAAACAAGCCTGATTCCTTGTTCTGGTCACACCCTGGCCTTCTAGAAATAAAAGAAAGACATTCATGCCTCAACCTGTCAAACAATTCCAGATTTTCTACTTGGGTAAGATTTTTCAGGTGCTGCTTAGGAGAGGCTCCTCCTGTAACCTTAAGAGCCCATGGAAACGGCCATCTCAAGAGGAAACCCCTTTGGTTTGGGGGCACTCTTTTTTCTTTTTGGCTGCACCACATGGCTCGTGGGATCTTAGTTCCCGACCAGGGATCGAACTCACAACCCCTGTGTTGGAAGCTCCGAGTCTTAACCACTGGACCACTGGAGTGGTTGGGGGCACTCTTGGGGGCACTCTCACAAGTCTTCTCTAATTAAAAACTGGCAGATCTGGTTCTTCTTTGCTGCCGCACACAAATGGCACTGAATACTATTGAAATTTCTTATCACAGAAGTAGGTCCGTATTTCTCCTCACTTTCTGTTCCCTCTTCTCATAGAGTCAGAAGGAAGGTCTGCCTTTTCCAAGGCAAAATGGAACTCCTGATTTAAATTCAAAGGAGAAGTAAGAATTTATATGAATGTATTTTCATGTCTTTGTATTCTTCCTTTCAAAGCAGTTCAAACCAAAGCATTAAACGATGCTTAAGAAACTTTTCTTTTTGTAAAAAAAAAAAAAGATAGTGGGAGTAGGAAAACAAAAACCCACTACGGCCTGAAATACACCCCCACCCCACCCCCGCAGCCCGCCACTGCCCTTTCAGTTCCCTTTAATAATAAGAGACAGCTCACGATGACTTTCACTTCAGCATCTCAAAACACTCTTTCTGTTTCTGGCGCCTCCTTCATTTATAATCTGTTAATAAATGTCTCTAAACAACCTGAAGCTGAAAATGCCTTCCAAAATGTTGTCACGGGAATGAATGCTTCTCTATTAATTCTTTAGTCATGTTGTGACAAAAGCTCTCTCTCTGGAGCTACTACTTTTGAAGAAAGAATTTGGTTCCTGCTCCCAGGTTTCTTGGCACCAGAAATGGGACTTTGTTGAGCTTGATCGCGCCATCTAAAGCGGTACAAAACTCAAGACTCTCTTCTGGGTTAAAATCTGTCCTAAGATGGTTTATTCTGCCCCTCTCCCCCAGTCCCCGATACACGTTCAGCTATATAGTAAAATGCCTCGGCCAAAAGCTTCATCTCACTTCCAAGACATAGCATCCTGAACTCTCATCTCCTACTTCCTCATCGGCACTTAAGACTGCAGGCAACTCAATTCTCTTACCTACAGACTTACTAATGGATCTAGTGCCTCTGGCCCTGGAGATAAAAGACGCTCTAAGGGCACCCAGTCCATCTGTCTGTTCTGTTTCTCCTTACTGAATCAGACAGACACATGCGGCACTGAAGGTACACACCATCCACCACAGAGAAGCCTGTAGGAGGGAGCGATTATTTGGCAGAACGGGAAAAATATTACAAAAGAAGGGATATTGGGTCCTGAAGGATGGAAAGGAATAAAAAGCGAGAGGTCAAGAGAGGCAGAGATGAGAAACGCATATATTCACAGATATGTGTCACACTCTGTAGAAGCTGCAACAACTAGAAGAGCCTGATTAAAGTGTTTCTGGAGCAACGCTACCTTGAACCGGACGCCTCAGAAACCGATCGTAGTCCTCCCCATTCTTCACAGGCAGCTGGGCTCAAAACCTGTTAGCTCTTCCTTCTTCCTTCAGTCTAATTCCTGCGTCCAAATAGCAGTCGGTTGATTTCTCCTTTAACGTCTACCTTGGCCACGACTGACATGGGGGCCTGGGTGCTGGGGCCTGAATCAGTCAGCAACTCTGTGGCCCTGGGAACAACCACCCACCAAGCTACCTTCTCAGAGCACAGCCCCGTTCCCATTACTGGTGTAATACCACTGCTGAACGACTGAGTAAAACTCTAGACGAACTGGCCGGGCACTGGAGAACACCATCCCAACTGGCCGTCTACCGCACTTCGCACCACTCCAGTCCAGCCCCCAGTCCAGCCCGCACGGCGTGCTGACCACCGTGAGCACACACCTGGCCCCTGCACGCACACCTGTGCTACCCGGGACCTTCTCTTTGCCCCTCTCTTCACCTGCCCTACCCAGCCTTCTACCTCTAACTCATCCCCAAGGCCAGGCTCCACTGTTTCCTCCTTGGCACCTTAAGGGTCAAGCAAGTGGCCCCTCCTCCTTGGAACGCCTGTAGCTGGAAGTATCTGTACCATTAAAACAGCCTCGGTTCCACACTTTGTCCTTTCACACCTGAGCTGTAAGCTCTGAGGACGGAGCCTGTACTTGACAGAGTCTTTGAGAGCTGTCCTTCATTGCCCAGTAAGTGACGACCAGCGTTGTTCACTGATAGGACGTGAACCAGGGCTCTCCTGACTCTTCCCTTTTTCTCACCAAGTCCTACTGCTACTCCCTCTACTCCAGCCACTCCAACTCCACTGATGAAGCCAAGCCCAGGGAACTCCTATGTCCTGTCTGAACCATTCTCAGTTCAGTTCAGTTGCTCATTTGCGTCCAAGTCTTTGTGACTCCGTGGACTGCAGCACGCCAGGCTTCCCTGTCCATCACCAACTCCTGACGTTTGCTCAAACTCATGTTCATCAAGTCAGTGATGCCATGCAACCATCTCATCCTCCATTGTCCCCTTCTTCTCCTGCCCTCAATCTTTCCCAGCATCAGGGTCTTTTCCAATGAGTCAGTTCTTCATGTCAGGTGCCCAATGCATTGGAGTTTCAGCTTCAGTATGAGTCCTTCCAATTAATATTTAGGAGTGATTTCCTTTAAGACTGACTGGTTTGACCTCCTTGCAGTCTAAGGGACTCTCAAGAGTCTTCCCCAACACCACAATTTGGAAGCATCAATTCTTTGGCACTCAGCCTTCTTTATGGTCCAACTCTCACATACATACATGACTACTGGAAAAACCATAGCTTTGACTAGATGGACCTTTGTCGGCAAACTAATGTCTCTGTTTTTTAATACGCTGTTTAGGTTGGTCATAGCTTTTCTTCCAAGGAGCAAGCATCTTTTAATTTCATGGCTGCAGTCACCATCTGCAGTGATTTTGGAGCCCAAGAAAATAAAGTCTGTCACCGTTTCCATTGTTTCCCCATCTATTTGCCATGAAGTGATGGGACCAGATGCCATGATCTTAGTGTTTTGAATGTTGAGTTTTAAGTCAGCTTTTCACTCCACTCTTTCGCTTTCATCAAGGGGCTCTTTAGTCCTTCACTTTCTGCTGTAAGGAAGGTGGCATCTGTGTATCTGAGATGCATATCTGATTGCGTATTCTCCCGGAAATCTTGATTCCAGCTTGTGCTTCACCCAGCCCAGCATTTCACATGATGAACCATTCTAGCACCCTCCAAAATGCCTCTCATCAACGCCTGACCTAAACTTTTCTGATAAAATCTAAACTATCTCACACAGACTAAACTATATTGGAAAAAAAGTTTGCGGTCCCTTTCCTGTATCTGCCACCTGCCCAGCCAGTTCCCAACATACAGCCCTCTGGGAAGTGTTCCAGCGGGAGCTGGGCCTTGGTGGGGGTAGTGTGCACACCGCTCTGAACTCAGGGCTATGAGGCCCTGCTGCCCCCAGTCTGGATTCCTGCAGCTCCACCAACTGCGCATCATCTCCTTGGGCTGGTGTTGCAATCCAATCGTGAATCGGATCACAGCACTTCGGTTCCCTCTGCTCTCCCTGTGGCCCCCAGCTCTGCCCACACTGACTCTCCCTCCTCCACACCCCCTCCAGATCTCAGGTTAGACAGCTCTTCCTCAGAGTGGTGCTCCCCCACCTGGTCCACCCCTCCCATCTCTCTGTAACGAGATCTCTTCATTGTCTGCCTCGCCAGCCGAAGTCCACGGATCCAGAGCCCTGGAGGCCCAGGGCATGGCAGCACTGTGCATAAATGCAATGCTCAAGAAAAGTTTAATGAATGATCAAGCATTTAGGAAACTTTTGACCAAGGATCTATATTCTCTACTTAAAACAGCTGTTTCTGCAAATGTCATGAATGGGGGTTACTAACACAGTAGCGAATGATTAGATGAGTCATTTAAGTATACTTTTTAGAGCAGACTTTCAGAAGTAACTCCTCTGAAAATAAAATCAATCTCTTCTTTTTCCGTTCTTGAAATTCTGGTACTACCACACCACACAATATCGTGTAAAATTAAGTGAACATCAAAGATAACTTAACAAGCTCACAAGCTCACAAGCACATGGGTTAAAGGGTGATGACATTTCTAGAGAATGTTCTGACAGCTGCAACAGTGATGTCCGTTTTCCTAACTCCCCTTCCTATCAATAGGGAAAAAGACCAGGAAGTCAGGAAGCAGAGCCTCTCCTTTGCTTCTGCTCCACTGCAGGACTGAGAGAAACTCACAGGAAGAGAAACTCTTCCTGTGACTAACAGATGAAACATTCAAGACAACGATGGCTTCTGCTGGCCTCCAACTCAGCCCACTGAAGCAAAAGTGGGCTCTAGCGAGGAGAGAGCAGCAAACAGTGATCACTGACTTTGCTTTCTAAGGATTTTTTTGCTCTTCCCAATCCCACCTCCTCACACTGCCAGCCACTCACAGTGAATGGGCTCAAAGCGGTAGATAAGATGCAGACCAAACTCACACCTTAAATGTGAGGTTTCTCCAATTCAGAGAACTGACTGTTTTGTACAATTCAAGTGACAAAGGTCTGAAAATATTTTGAGCTCAGTAATACACGACAATTTAGAATTATTCAGAGGCAGAGGCACTTGGTTACTGATGAATGTGAATGTGACTATAAAACTATGTTTTACAATATTTCTACTCACGTTAACACAAAAATTGCAAGTGCAAATGGTCTTTAAAAAGAATCACAAAATACTTATGAGCAAAAATGTACATTTAAAGTTCTATATCCATTAGCACATTAACTGTACAAAGAAAAAAAAAGCACATTGTATTGGTCTATACCCCATTACAACAGTCTATTTTTAAAAAGCAGTCTTCCCCACTTCCACTTGATATGCGCTGCCTCTTAAAGCTTTATTGCCTGAAGGCCAACTCTTTTATCTAACAAAATATTTCCCTGAGATCTTATTTTCCCTGAGTATTCTATTTTCTTAAAATCTCTGAAAGGAAGGAAAAAAAATTACAATTTATTCCCAAAGAGAATTGAAAGCAGCAAACATTAGACCATCATTCTACGGTGAAGACATTCTTTGGCAATAAACGCTGAGGAAGACAACTTCAGTCTCCGCTCTTCTGAGCACAGGGGTCAGGAACTCCAGTTGAGCGATGAAGGACATTTAGAAGGACACACTACCTTCACCCTCCACACGGCTGTGGTTGCCAGCTTTACCAGAGCCTTTGATCTCTCCTTCCTTCTTTGGACCCATCCTGTTTTAGGAGGCAGACAACCCATGGGAAGCACTCAGAATTCAAGGTTGCAACCGTAACCTGCTCCTTGTCACACTCACACCCTGCATCTCCACCCTTAACCTAGAATTCCAACTTACAAATTATTCACTTATATCATAGCTCGAGCATACAAAATGATAGACTTGTGTTCTTCCAAAGGATGATGCCACTCCCCAAAGGACTCAGAAGCAAAACAACTCCTTATTTGTCCTAATTATGTTTTCTTTATGGAATATAAATAGAGTTTAAGCCTCACTTTGATATCATGAGACAGACTGATTAATAGTTTAAACAACAGATAAGGTGGTTTTATAATCTAGATGCTTGGTCTATATTATCCAAACCTAAATCCTTGGATAGCAAGGAGATCAACCAGTCAATCCTAAAGAAAATCAACACTGAATATTCATTGGAAGGACTTGCTGCTGAAGCTGAAGCTCCAATACTTTGGCCACCTGATGTGAAGACCCAACTCATTGGAAAAGATCGCGCTGCTGGGAAAGACTGAAGGCAGACAGAGAAGGGGGGCAGCAGAGGATGAGATGGTTGGATGGCATCACCAACTCGATGGACACGAATCTGAATAAAGTCCAGGAGATTGCGGAGGACAAAGGAGCATGGCATGCTGCAGTCCATGGGTGGTACAGAGTCAGACACCACTTAGCAACTGAACAACAAAAAATCTGCGAAGCCAGAATTCCTATGTGGAAAAGCACTTCGCTCAACTCTCTAAATTATATAATAAAAATTACTTTAAGAACACTGAAGAGAACTTGCAGAAGAAAATGGCAACTGGAAGAAGAGGCAGAAGCCAGAGGGCACAGTTAAGACAGGGAGAGGTTACCAGCTGGCATTCAGTGGCGCTCAGATTTAAAGATGCACCTCTGCCACACTGCTTTTTACTCAAAGTAACAAGTCTTGGGCAAGCTATACAGTAAGTCTAAACACTCAACACTTCTCTTAATGTTAGATCCCTTAGTCTAACAAGAATTGTATTGATCTGTTTCATCATTTGAAACCTTCCAAGAACCTGTCCAGAATTGGAGCATTCGCTGCTACTAAGAGTGATAACTGCTGCCTTGTATATATAAACGCGTATCTTTCAGCTGAAATGAGTAATCTATGCTAAACTCAGACCTCCAACTTACAAGCTCTTGGTTTTCTTAGGAACCCTGAGAAAATCTTTCTTTGATCTTCTGAAAGAGAACATGCTTCAATATTGGTTTCAGAAAATCTCACATTAAGAACAAGGTTTAATCCAATACTAAAGGAAGAGGAGGAAGAAGAGGGAGGAGAGGCGGAGGAGGGGGAGGAGGAAAGAGGAGAATGGAGATGATCATTTTGAACCATGTGACTGAAGCTGTTCAGGGCAGATTTCATCTTTTTAAGCAGTTGTTAAGGATGCCTTACAGTAAACGGATAGAAACAAACAAGGCCAAACACGGCCTAGATCCATTAATAAGATGTTCAAGCCCAGTGTATTTTCCATCACCATCAGAGCGCGGCATGAGTAGGTACAGTTGATTGAAAGATTGCTCAGGATCAGTAAGCATCTCAGAACCTGGAGTTTCCAGCTGAACCCGTGAGGACTAAGAAACCTAACAGGTCACAATCACTATGCAAAACCCTTATGTAATCATTCATGAGCTGCTTTGAGACTCAAGCACAAGTGAAAGAAAAGAGACTTCAGGACTGAAAGCTTGCTCTGCACACAGCAGACAAAACTAATAGACATCAGTGCTCAGAAACTAAAGGGCGGGTTTCAAGTACCCAAGGAAAGGATGACAACAATTTCCACATTACCATGAAACTTGGACTCCCACAGGTATCATATTAGTCTCGTTAAGAAGTTTCATCAGCATCATCTATGAGTCAAATTTTAGATTTAAACGGCAAAACAGGCTCATCAATACTTAGGCCTTGGAACGCATCCAAATTAACAGCATAAAATAAACGCTCGTAACAAAAGAACTCTATAGAGCTACAGAGCTACATATGCAGCAGAATATGCAACCAAGTCCTGCATGACAAGGCAAAGGGAAGGCTGTAACATCAATGTGCAACAAAATTTAAAAAAAAAAAAAAATCTTTTTAGCCATATTGCATAGCATGAGGGATCTCAGTTCCCCAATCAGGGATGGAACCTGCACCCGCGGCAGTGGAAGCTCTGAATCTTAACCACTGGACTACCAGGAAGTCCCAACAAAACTACAGATGGTACAATAAAGCGGTAAGACCGAGACAGACACACAGAGCAGAGCAAACACAGCACAGAGCCCGATCAACCTCGCTTCACAGACGAGCAGACCAGACTAAGGCCCATACAGCTGTCCAAGAAGATCCAGGCTGGAGTCCAGGCCCAATGGCTCCACTCCACACCCACTAGACCAGCTTTTTCTCAAAACACAAGGGACAGAAGTCGCCATTCTTACTGTTGGCTAACTTATCACAAGGTCCAAATTCTTGGGAATCTTTCTTTCCTTTACTCTCTGGGGCTAAAAGCTAAACAAACTCCTGTTCCAACAGATTCCCTAGGAAAACCAAAATTCCCCAAAGTGGATATGGGACTGGAACCTGTACAGAGCCCTATTATACCACCACAGAACCACACGGCAATTCACTTGCAAATTCTTTCACAGACATCACACCCCAAGAGCCACAGTTTATGAAAGAGAGGAGGGCGAACTCCACACCAGATCAAGGGAATTGTGCCAGAATGAGAAGAGCCTAAGACATGAAGCAAAGCAAACTTTGCAATACTCAGGAGAAAAGGAAATTTCCTACAAGCCTCAGGGAACCTTTCCCAGAAGGTCTCATAGTTGCTGAGAAAGGAAAGGGTTGCTGCGGGTTGTCATTATAGCTCTGAATTCAATGTCATCATTCTTAAAGGTCGTCAGCTACGTTTAGATTGTTTTTTTGCCAACAAACCGAAGTGAAAATACCATTCAGGGATCATGAGAAAGTGCTGGGCAGAGGGCATGCCGGGAAAGCAGCATCCCACGGTAAGCTGTGGGGAGTGACGAGCTCTGGGAGTCTCTGCCCATCCTCCCTGGAGCACCTCAATCTTCGGCGGTGTGACACATGCCCCACCCAGCCTTCCTTCAGGTGATCATTAGGAGTTTGTTGCTGAATTGAGGTTTTCCTGCCTTTTTCCTTTTATAATGAAAGTCTTCTGGTGCTAAGACGATCAGGAGGAAAAACAAATGCTAAACCAAAGATAAAGCACAGGAAAAGATTAAAACCAAGTTAGGCTAAAAGACTTTTTATATGGAGTAAAAAGTATGCCAAATGATTTGCTTCAATTCCTACAGCCACAAAGTTGGATTGGTTCCCTTGGCTGATGATACAGAAACAATATATAACATTGTTTCTGAGCCACACAACTTCAGACACCTATGACACTTACTAAAACCAGGCAAACTGGAGACTTTAAACAAAACTCAGACTACCAAATTTGCAAACACCCAATCCATTCATTAATGACATCGCAGACCTAAGTGTTTACGCTTCAAAAGGGAAAGTAAGAAACATCAAGTTCTAGAACATACCAATTCATTTTGTTTCACTATAACTCCTTAAAGTTTCATTCAAACAAAATGGACATATTATAAAAGTCCAATATAATCAGCATCAAAAATTAAACAGTTTGTTTCTAAATACTAATATAAAGTAGTCATATTACTTTGAAGAAGCCTTGAGACTGATAATTTTAAAAGAACCCCAGGAACAAATATACAGCTTCAATGACCAAATAAACCTACAGCAGTCAATCAGTCCCTGAAAAAACACATACTGACCAATTCATATTTACCTAGAAAATGTCAAAAATAACTGCCCTACCTACTGTGCAAGATGGCTGAAAATAAAAATCAAAATGAGACAGTATGTGAAAGTACTTAATAAACAAAGTCAGTAAGAGAGTTCACACAAAGACTAGTTAAACGCAAATAATGCTATAACTTGGTATCGTAAACAAGAAGGAGACTAGGTACCACTAACCTGGAGTCTGATCCTAGTTGAATCACTAAGTGCTGGTAACCTCACTGTAATAGAAACCACTAATGCCCACCGTGTTCCATTTTTTTAATTGGAAGGTTAACAGAATTGGACTAGAGGGTTTGAAGTCCCTTTTGGCTCTGCTACTATGATCGCTAATATTTCTCACCTAAATTACTACTAGTATAAACTAGTATTACTGAATATTATCATATGCGCCACTATGTCACAATCAGATAACCCCATCTTTCCTAACTTGGCAGATACAGCAGTGATACCTTGCCAGTGATACTTCTGGAGACCTGTGTGCAGACCTGTGAGGGGTTTAAAGCCCAGTTACCTATTTCTGCACAGGGTTGGTCCAAGATTAAATGAGAGGAAGACACATTTTATCCCTCATTGATCAGACTAGTGGGCTGAAGCCGAGATGAAGTCATCTACTGACAACTCGAAAAAGAGTGAAAGCTGGGAGCACAAAGCAGGTGCAGGGCTCTTCTCCATCAGAGACAACTGAGTGTCTGAGATGGAAATGAACCAGAACTGGTCCCCTCACGTCCAGTCGGCTGTGGCAAAAAGGAAGGCAGTCCCTGCTTCCACTCATCTGCTAACCACCAGGCACTGGTCCTTCTGCATGCCAGGGATGTGGAAATGAACAAAAGCAAAGTCCCTGGCCTCATGGAGCTTATACTGTGGTTGGGGAAGAACCACAAAGTAAATGAGTAAAATGCAGGGTATGTTATCGTGGTAAGGGCTATGGAGAAAAATGAAGCATGCCAAGGGAACAGAGAGCATGTATTTGGTGATTCACGGTTTTCTTTTAAGCCAGCTGGATGCCACTTAGAGAACGACAAGAATGCATCTAAAGTAGTTTTCCTCAGCATTTCCTCAAACAAGGAGTTCTCTGTACACAGGAAGATGCTAGCCTGCTGATCCCAATTTTATATTGATTGCTCAAAAGCTCTAAACTGCCAGCCGTGAGCTATCTGTCACGTGAGCAATCGAAACCCCACACTAACAATAACTCACCCCAAGCCCACCTTTGAAATCCACAGAGTGCAAATAGATTTTAAGAAAGAGAGCCAGGAAGAGCCAGAAGTTACCAGAAATTAGTTGAAATGCTTCTGACGAGGCACAGATGTCTCTTAACGCACAGGTTAAAAGGCAATTTGTGTGCCGAGGTCTGCTAGGACAAGGCATTGAGTCTACAGCACACATCATTTTGCTTTTTTCTGACCTGTCAATTCTAGTGACATTCTCTACTATTAGTCTGTATTTAACGAGCTTACTGGGCAGTTTCTCCAGCTTTTAGCATTTTCTCCATCTTTTATTAAAAGAGCAACTCAGTCTGCAAGAAAGTTCCTACAACATACCAGCCCCTGCAAGATGTGATACCCTTGTATGAACACTGTCCTATCCACCTTCAAATCACCTCGTTAGTTGAGCTGACAAAACAGGCTGATCTTCGTTTTAAAATGCCTTCTCTAAATCGCTAAAATCTCATCATGGTCCTCGGGTTGTATAACAGCATCCTGAGAATGACAGTAAGTCTTTCGAAATGTGCGACAGCTTACTGTAACGTCCATCTGTAAGACACTGCCCTTCTTTTTAAACGAGGACCCACAGGGGTGGCAAAGTCACTTTTGCGAAGAGCCCGGGCCTGGAGTGGAAGTGGGGGCGGGGGGGGGGGGGCGGGTCGGGCCGTCCATCCTAAGAAAAACATCCCATGGGTTTTCCCTCTGCCCGCACCGGAGGGGAGGCGTGTATTCGGCTTCTCCGTGGGAGGGGCGCTCCCTGGCCGCGTTCGCGGCGCGGGGCCCAGCCCACCGCGCGTCGATTCCGAGGCGAACGGCAAACTTAAGCCGGGATCCCCTGGCCGGGCCCCTGGCGAGGGGACAGGCTCTCCCTGGCGCCGCCCCGCCCTGCGCGCGGGTGCGGGCCCGGGTCCGGCCCAGCACGGCGTCTGGGGGCCTCGGAGGCCGGGCGGCGGGGACCCGAGGAGCGAGGGACGGCAGCGGTGGGGACTGCGGTCCAGGGTCCGCTCCAGGGAGCAGGGCCGGGCCTCGGGGCGGCTGTCCTGGGCGGGGGTGAGGCCCGGCGGCCGGGGCGTCTCCCGGGAGGCACAACGAGCCGAGAGCTGACCACAGGGACCCCGGCGGCCGGCGGGGGTTGGGGACCTGGGGCTCCGCGCCCCGCCCCCGGGCCCGGGGCTGCGCGGCCCCGCCCGGCCCCCGCCTCACCTGATGTACGGGCTGGCGGCAGCCAGGATATTCTTCTGCACCGGGATCTCCTCCCCGTCGAGGACCAGGTGCGCGTCGCAGAAGCGGGACTCCTCCCGGAACGAGCTCAGCGCGCGCAGCAGGCGCGTGGCGTGCTGAGGGTCGGACACGGCGCTGCCCTCGGCCATCGCGGCACCCGCTCCTCCGCCCGCCCGTGGGGGCTCTGGAAGTCGCCCCGCCGGACCCCGCGAGCCGCCTGCGCTCGGCGCGCGCCCAGTCCGCTCGGCCCCGCGCTCGGCGAAGCGAGATCCAGCCCAAGCCTCCGGAACGCGCTTGCGCCGTCCGCCCTGCGAGCGGCCGGCGCCTTTAAGGAGCCGCGGCGTTGCGTCATTTCTCCGCGACGCCCCCGTGCCCTCCTCTCTCTCTCCGTCCCGCCCTCCGTCGCCGGAGGCGGCCAATCAGAAGCCTCGTTCCCCTCCAGTATGCCCCGATCCCGGAACTGGCGCTGCCTGGGCGCGGGTCGGCGGCTGAGAGCTATCTCTGCAGCGCTGGAAGGGTGTGCGCGCGCGCCGGCGCTCCAGGGTTAAGTCCGTGGCTCTGGCGCCGTGAATCTGAATCCGAGCCTCGGTTCCTCCGCTCACTAGCCGTGTGACCATGGGTAAGGTGCCCATCCGCAGTTTGTCTTTCTGCAAGATGAAGCTGATTTCTTAGGTGTTGGTGCGGGCTGATGTGAGATAACCGCACGTAAAAAAGGGCGCACTAGGTGTAGCTTTCATTATTTACGAGAGAAAAGGCGCTTCCCAGATAAGAGCACAGAGATCCGAGAAAGCCAGCCCCGAAAAGAGCGTTTGGGTTGCGGGCCCGGGAGGGAAATGCAGCGGATGAAGCTGAAGACGTAAGCGAGACTTCTTTGGCTTACGGTCGGGAGGTTGGTCTTGATCCCATAGATGGTAGGAACCGTGATAGGGTTTTTCACGAAGATCGAGCTGCTGCGTGGAGAACTGGAGGGTGGGATTGGATGCCAACGGTAGAAACGTGGTTAAATATTGCCTTACTTGAGGGAAGGGACTGGTGGCCTAGATGGAAGGGTGATAATGGAGGTGGGCAGTAGCTGATGGCTTTAAAAGAACAGGCAGAATTAGGAGGGGGAGGGAGTCCTGGGTAATGTTCTGGATTGAGTAGCTGCGTGATGTTGGTACCTTTCAGAGAGAGACA
Source organism: Bos javanicus (assembly GCF_032452875.1). NCBI lineage: Eukaryota > Metazoa > Chordata > Mammalia > Artiodactyla > Bovidae > Bos > Bos javanicus. The sequence goes on along the minus strand of NC_083885.1, from coordinate 8,164,543 downwards.
GAAACGCTGAAGGAGTGGAAGGTAGAGAGCCCAGACAGAGGTGGGCTCTGTACAGGTGTGACCAGGCTCCCCCACCCAGTCAGGATCAAAGTGCTGACAGGAAGCAAGTGTGGGACAGCTCTATCTGCAGAGCAAGCCCTACACTGTCAGAGATTTCTGGGAAGGCTGCTAAGGGCACATGGGAACGTGAAATGTAGCCCCCGTTTTGTCCAAACGTTAGGGACTCCACAAGCTCCTAAGGAATTAGCAGTTTTACCAGGGCCAAAGGCCCAAAGAACATGGTCAGTATTCCAGGTAGGCTGGGATAGGGTTTTCAGTGGATCAGCTTAGGTTTTTCCTTCAGCCAACTCAAAGGCCCCAATAAAGTCTGGCATCTTTACCCTGAACCAGCCAGGGGTTTGGGGTTACTGGCAGGAATCAGGGTATTTAACTCTGGTGGAGTCACTGACCAAAGAATAGATAGGGAGAAGGAAGTTACTAGAGGGCTTCCCTGGTGGCTTGGCTGGTAAAGAAACAGCCTGCAACGCAGGAGACCCCGGTTGGATTCCTGGATCAGGAAGGTCCCCTGGAGAAGGGATAGGCTACCCACTCCAGTATTCTTGGACTTCCCAGGTGGCGATAAAGAATCTGCCTGCAATACGGGAGACCTGGGTTGGGAAGATCCCCCTGGAGGAGAGCATGGCAACCCACTCCAGTATTCTTGCCTGGAGAATCCCCATGGACAGAGAAGCCTGGTGGGGTACGAGTCCATGGGGTCGCAAAGAGTCGGACACGATTGAGTGACTAAGCACAGTGGAAAATCCAGACATTTCTAGATCAGTATTATGGATAAAATGATTAAAACATCTAGGATTGGCTACAAAACAGTATGAAGGGAAGGAGGGAAGTAGGTGGGAGTATAAATGAATCAAAGGTGGCTATGAGTTACTCCTATTAAAGCTGTGTCATAGATATGTGGAGATTCGTTGTGCTAGTCTCCGTATTTGTTTGTATGTGGTAAAATGTCATAATGCAAAGTCAACAAGATAAGCGGCTAGAGCTTATATCCTCCATGATATCTGCCCAGTATCCCTGGGAACAGTTGAAACACTTCTTCCTTGAAGTTGTTGCTGTACTTTGAACATTGCTCTGGAAGGAAAATTACTGTAAGGGGTTTATTTGCCTATCTTGCCTGCTAGCTTGTAAATTTAGTGCATCTCCATTTCCAGGTGCCAAGTCCACCGCCTAGCCCTGTTAGTGCTCAGTGGATGTTGGATGGATGGAGGGATTTTAAAAATTGTGAATACCGGGCATTTAATAAATGTTTTCTGAATTGCAATCTGTTTTTAGTTTCTTTGTGTTTGTCTTCTTTCTCAGCTGGGTTGTTGCTGGAGTCAAAAACGATACATATGACAGAAGGCCTTCATATCAAATATGTAGGTACTTGATAAACACTTACTTGGAATTAGTTGGAATGCTGATCTAGTCTTCGAATGTCAGCGGTTCCAAAACAAAGAGCTCAAATAACAGAATCACCCTCAGGTAACCAGTTTTCCCAGAATGGGAGTGTTGCCTTAGTTGAAGTAACTGGAGGTGAATGGGGATTAGTCAGGCAGGTTCTTCCTGGTAGAGGTGAAACTTCTCTGATGTTTTGACAGAAGGAAGGTATAGGAGGGCCTGGGCAGAGGGTTGTAGACAGACCAACATCAATCAGGGCAGCCTCCCACCTGACACCTGACAGGGGAAAGGCAGTTGCTGGCTTGAGAGGTTCCCCTGTGCAGCAGGCAGATGGACAGAAGACCGTGTAAATGTTCTCCATTCCATCCCCACAGTTGCAGTATTCCCGGCCAACCACCTGCCTGAATCACTCACATTCACCCTTCAAAACCCAGCTCGGTGACCTTCGGAGGACCTCCAGCCAGCTTCTCGGGCAGAGTCCCTGTGCTGCACCGTGTTTTTGCCTTCTTCTGTTCTGCACTTAGCTGGCAACGCTGTAATTCACCGCTGTATACTTGGTTTGCGAGCTCCTCCAGGGTAGGAGCTGTGTTGTATTTACCTATTTCGAGGGACTTGCACAGTGCCTGGTGCTTAGTGGGTGCCCACTGAATGCCTCACATAATCAGAGGTGGCAAGTTGGGTGAAGGAGCATGGGCGGCAGACTGTAACACAGTAGGGGCAGGTGGTCCCACAGGGAGTTAGGTGGGAGGCCATCCTGCACTGCCAGCTGATGGCTCCAGGAGATAAGGGGCCAGTGGTGCCAAATCCAATAATTTTTCAAAAGATCTGAAAATTCAGATCCACATGTGCAGTGTCCCAGTTTTTCAACATTAGCCACATATTCCGTTTGAGGAAAAAAAAAAAAAGATGCTGCACTTGTCTGCAAACAAGATCTGGCTTCCGTTCATTTCCAGAGGCAATCAGAAGTCCATCTTGGTTTACTGAGAAGGGAGTTAACAATCCAAAGGGTGCTTGATCCTCAATAAAATTGTTGAGTTGAACTTGGGTGCCCCCACTAAGCCTGATGCTGATGCTGTAGGGAAGGAAGAGGGCCCACGTGTGGGAGGATCTGTCGGGCAGCTGCTGCCAGAGCCACTCCTGGTTAGACCATGAACTGTCTTGCAGTCTATTGATACTGCTCAAACCGAGCCACCCTTGACGTTGCCTATGGCCATCAGAGCGGTGTATGTACTGTTATTGTTTCTCTACATTCCATGTATATCAGACATCAAGCTGTTGTGAAACATGTAATCTAAGAGATTTAATAAACGTCCCAGCAGTTTCAGTCTCTGGTGACTATCAGTGATCCCTTTTAGAGGCTAAAGAGCCCCAGAGGAAGGATTCTTTTTTGGGTCTGAAGACGGAAAATGGATATTTTCACAAGGTGCTAACAGTGGTCATTCACTCAACAAATATTTATTGAGCACCTGCTATATGATACATGTTGCAAAGGTGCTGATGGTGAAAACAGTTTCCTCCCATGCGCTCATCCAAGAGACTTTTACTCTCTTCCTGCTTTTCTGATTATGTATCATTTTACGATCAGGAAAAAACAATTTTCATTTGCAAAAAGAAAATACTTTGTTTCCAAAAATGAACCCTCCAAGGAAAGAATCACTTTGGGGTTTTCTTTTAAAATAAATGTTAGAAAGAGGAATAAGAGTCCAGTAAAAGAGATAATGCAAAGCAAAAGAATTAATAGTTTAGAAGCTCTTTAGAAAACACTGACTTGAGTGGATTCATTTTATTGAAGTGAAAACTGAAGCTCGAGAAGTAAAGGACTCAGTCAAGGTCATACATGTGACCTAGTTGGGGCAGAACAGACTGGCCCCAAGCTTCTGCCTTCCAGCCCTGTAAGCTTTTCCATTACACCAAGTTGACTCTTCGTAAACATTAATGTGGTTGAGACAGTCTCTTCTGATTCATTTTAAGGCAGTCTTCAGATATTTTATTAGGTAAATCTGTCTTTGGTCCAAATCTATATATGGCTCCTTTCCGAAAATCTGAGCTCTTCCAAATCGCTGAGTCAGAGAGCATCTCAGTATTTATAACTCTTGAGAGTTGATTCTACATATTTACACAACATTCAGAGAAGTATCTCAGAACCAGTGAGCTAATTAAGCTGTGCTGAAGATGGTGACTGTTTCTGTCCAAATCCGTGCTGTGTTGCTAGCGCCTGGCGCAGTGTCTGAGGCACAGCAAGCACTCAGTAAATATCGGCTGAGTGAATAAATCTCAATAAGTGGGGAGACCTGGATAGACCTTCAGTTCTATCCACTGAACGGGTTACTTCAGTTGTTACCACAGTCCCGCACTGAACTCCAACTAGTCTATGCAACAGCAGGCTAACATCTCCGGTTGAAAATAAGCTCCTGATTTTACTCTAAACCCAGTCATTCCCGGACTTCCTGGTGGTCCAGTGGCGAAGAATCTGTGCTCCCAAAGCAGGTTTGGATCCCTGGTCGGGGAATGGGATCCCACATGACGCAATTCAAAAAGATTCAAGCCGAAATTTAAGACCTGGCGCAGCCAAATAAATATGTAGATAAAATATTTTTTAAAAACCCTAATTGTTCCCCAAATAAAGTGACAGCATTATTCACTTAACCACAGACAGAGATTTCTTGACATTCTTGACCTTTTTCTCATGCCCTTCATCCAATTCAGCAGCAAAACCCTGCAGACTGTCCTGAGTCCAGCCTCATCTGACCTCTGTCGGTACCACCCCGTCCAGCCACTAGTCAGTCCCCCTGGACTCCTGCACCAACCTCTTAGCTGTGCTGCCTGCTTTTCCTCTTGCCCCGTTCTGAGTTCTTTCACTTCATAAGTTAATCAGATCCAGTCACTTCCCAAAACAAGACTCTCCAAAGGCTTCCCATCAAACTTGAGGGAAAAAATCCAAAGCGGAAAGCCCTGTGTGATCAACCTTGTACTTCCTCTTCAACCTCATTCCCCATCACTTTCCTCTCCCCTGATGTTCACTAACCAAACCAGCCCTTTTGCTGTTCCCTGAACAGGCCTCACATAGGCCTACTCCAGGGCCTTTGCATTGGCTCATCTCAGGCTGGAAATGTCCTTCCTCATATTCTCAGACCTTGTTCTTTCCTTCTTCATAGATCAGAGCTCAAATGCCAACTCCTCAGAGAGGACTTCACTAATCTTCCTGTATAACGAATGCCTCACTCAACTACTTCATTTTTTCTCACTGCATTCAGTCACTACTTAACATATGTTTATTTGTATATTAGGTGTCTCCTCTGACTTTAAGCTTCATGAGGCCTGGCAGGAACTTCCTGTTTTATTTATCAATGTTATTCCCTAGCCTCTAAAACAATGCATAGGAAATAACAGATACACAATAAGTATAGACTTACTGAAAGAAACAAACTGATGGAAGAGAGAACATATTCCTGGATCTTTTCATCCCTTGTTGCCTAACCTGACCTTGCCAACCTGGAGGAAGATGAATAGTCAAGGAAGATGAAGATTCAAGGACATGAAGCTTCCAAACCTCAGAAGGTCACAATGTAACAGCTCTGGACAGATGTTGCTTCAATTACTTCTTTCAAACCAAGTTCTGTGTGAGAACCTTCAAGCCAGGCCATCTTCCACTTTGTATTCTTTAAATTTAGTTTGAGTATTATATATTGTTACCATACCTAAAAGCATGTAAAAGATACTCAATTTCTGTCCTCCCTGTAGAATTCTAGCCAATACACTGAAGGTGTATGAGCTGATTTATTCCGCAACATTTATATCATGTAAGTAATTTGCCTGCTCCTTAGACTTATTTAAATGTAAAGTCACCTGAATTCCTTTAAGTCACTGGACTTCCTCTATACCTCCCTGTGGGTCTCATCCTCCTATTCTGGAGGCTCCAGGGTTCATTACTCCACTGCTTCAGTTTCCCTGGCGTAACCTTAGTAACTTCCCAGAGCAGTTGAGAAGCTCTCACACAAGGGTCTGCCGCACGGCAGGAGCTCCACAAACGCTAAGTGTTGCTACGTTTCCTATCGTGGTCATCGCCACAATCCTCATCCTGGTTTATAACGGCATCTTTCCCGGCTCAGGAATCACTACCTTCTATCTGATTTTCAAGTCAGAAGTCTAGCCTCATCACTTTTACAATCAAGGCCCCACCAGCTTCCTCCTCTCCGTCTGGGTTGACAGCTTCATTTCTTGTTTCTCTCTGATGTGAATGCTGGACTATAGCGAACTTAATGATTTTCTGACTCTATCTGCCATCTTCCCTTCTTACTCTTTAAACATTCCATTCTACTCCTTTGTATTTCATGCTCCATGCCTTTATTTTTTTACCTTTAGATTCATTCTTGTATTTTCTGAACTATGTTAGATCTCTTTAATGAGCAATGTTTGACCCAGTTAACACTTTAATGTATTTATTATCTTTGGAACACATCTTGATTGAGGTATAACGTAAAGCATATGGACTGATGAATTGTTTCATATGGATACCTCTGTGAACTCACCAGATGGATGAAGATAAAGAACACTTCCATAACCCAGAAGGTTCCTTCAGACCTGCTTCTAATCAGAACCTCCCAGTGGAAAGCACTGTTCTGACTTCTATCACAATTGATTTGTTTTTCCTGTTCTTGAACCTTTGCATTTGGCTTATTCCACTCAGGACGATGTCTTTGAAATGCTTCCATTTGTGGCTTGCAGCAGTAGTTAACCAGCTGCACCACATATGCCACCACTTATGTGTCTCTTTCCCTGCTGGTGGACACTTGGGTTGTTTGCAGTGTGGGGCTATTACAATGAAGCTGTCATGAACATTCTCAAGTCTTTGGGTGGCGTATGTATGTTTTTCTCTGTGGATGCGCCCTATTTCAGTTGTCAGGTCATAGGAAAGGCATGTATTAAACTTTAGCAGATAACTGCCAGTTTTCCAGAGTGGCTGTACCAAATTTTACTCTCACCAGTCTTGCACGAGAGTTCCAGTTGCTCCGCATCTTTTGGTAATTGGTGGTGTCTGTCTTTTAATTACACCCATTCCTGTGGGTATATAGTGGTATCTCGTTGTTTTAATTTCTGTTTCCTTAATGAATAATGATGTCGAGCACCTTTTTATGTTCTTGGTTCACTTGGATATAGCTTTTGTAAGGGCTGGTTTAACTTTTGTTTCATTTTTTAAAAGTTGATTTCCACATTGATTTTCAGGAGTTCTTTTATTTTCTATATGGGAATGTAAATGTCTTTTCCCACCCTGTGGCTTGTCTTTACACTCTCTTTGTCTCTGATAAACAGTCTCAATTTTAATGAAGTTCAATTGATCAGTTTTCTCTTTTATGGCTAGTGATTCTCATGTTCTGTTTTAAAATCTTTAAACCATGATGACATTCTCCTATGCTCTCTTGTAGCAGTTTTATTTTCTCTTTCACATTTAGGTTTATGACCCACATCAGCTCCATGCATTTTTCTTAAATCCAGCTTAAAATTCACTTCTTCAGAAACTCACTCATTCATGCTTCTAATCACTCCTCCATTTGACAGAATTTTTAAGCACCTACCATATGCCAGGTATTTGTGGGAGAACAAAAGCACTTAGAGTCAACATTTAAGGAACTTACAGGCTAGTAGGAGAGAGGGTTAGACTTGCACATAAACAATATTTAGAAAGTAGTAATTTAGCTGGAAATTATGATACGGCCTAATTATTTAGACATACCACCCAGAGTAATTTCCCCTTTGAACATCGGCATAAATTCCATTCCCTACAGGCCATGATGCTGTCTTCCTCATCCTTTGCTGGTTCCCCGAGACCCTGTGCCTGGCTTGCGAGGCGTCCCACCATCTGGCCCACCCCTCCCTCCTCACCCTCACCGTCCTCTATCCCAGGCCCTCTGCACAGACCCAGCTGTTGGTCCTGCCACCTCTTACCTCCTGCCTGGACTCCTTCTCTCACCACTTTGATGCCTGAAAAACTCCTTGCTGCTCCCGCACCTCCTCTGTGAAGCCTCTCCTGGCTTTTTTCTGTCTCTTTGTGCCTTGAAATCTGTCCCTGGAGCCAGATTTCTGGGTTCAAGTACTCCTTCTGTCCCTTGCCAGCTCTGTAACCCCGAGTGTGTTACTTAAACTGTCTGAAACTCTGACACCTCATTAGGAAAAATTGTGGTTCCTGCTATATAGGGTTTTGAGCAAATAAATGAGAGGAGCCAGGTAAACTGTCTAGCACAGAGTCTGACACATAGTTAAGTACTCCGTAAAGTGTCACTTTTTAAAAAAAGAGCAAACGAAACAAGACAGTCATACCCAACACACAAATGACATTTATCTGTTAACATATTGGTCTTTTTTCACTAGACTGGGTGTTTCTTGAAATCAGAAGTAGTCTTTTCCTTCATTTTCCTACAGTTGCCACTTCTTGTAGGACCCACTTGTGGAGTCCTTAGTGCAATTCACTGTGCAGGGAGCTTTACATACATTTTCCCAACAGATCTTTACAAGGAACTGCAAGGTAAATATTAGGATCTCCATGCCATGGTTCACAAAGCCGTGTCCCTCAGCTGATTGGTGGAGGAACCAGGATTTTCACTCCCTGATTCATTGCAAAGTTTTCAGCCATTCATTATCCTGCCCTTCCCTCCACGTCCCCGGCACCTACACAGTGACCTTGGTAACCATCTGATGAATGCAACTGAATCTAATAAGCCCCACTCTACCCAAGTTTGTCAGAAAGGAACCTGGATTTATCTGTGTTGCTAAAGTTCTGAACATGACCCTCAAAGGTCAAGCAATCAGGGACTGAGACCCTTCCGGCAAAACAGATAGCTCCTAGAACAGGTGGCTGTTTTCGACTTTCCCTCTTGGGAAACGGTGGTTTCAACATCAGTAATTTGTACTTTGTGGCTTGAAGGTGTGCTCTTCAATTGACACAGTGCCGCCTTTCCAGAGGAACAGGTTGTTGCTTTTCACAAAATTTGTCCTATTTAACGAAACTTCTTGTCTGCTGTCTTAATTACCTACCATCTCGCCTACTGCTCTATTACTGTGGAAATGTACCAAGCTTTTAAACTGCTGTCCCAAGAGGCTTGGAAAGATCCTTTTCAAGCAAATTCTGGAAGCTTGGCCTCTCCAGTTCAATTGTAAATATCATGAGAGCAGGAACCACCTCATATTTGTCTGTACCTCCCATGGCACCTGACTGGGTTAGGGAGGAATTCAGTATTTGCTGAATGGGGTCACCATTATCTGTCTGCTTATTTCATGCTGGAGACTGGGTTAAACCTTGGAAAGGAGAAAGGAGGAATCAGATTCAGGGATTACCCTCCAGGAGCTTCTAGTCCAATGCAGGAGATAAGATTCAAACATAAATAATGTGCATCTGATATGGAAAATGGTGTTTGTAATAGTGATTCCCTGGTGGCTCAGACAGTAAAGAACCTCACTGCAATGCAGGAGACCTAGGTTTGATCCCTGGGTCAGGAAGATCCCCTAGAGAAGGGAATGGCAACCCACTCTAGTATTTTTGCCTGGAGAATTATATGGACAGAGGAGCCTGGTGGGCTATAGTCCATGGGGTTGCAAAGAATCAGACATGACTGAGTGCCTAACACACTACACCGGGGTCCCCCCCAACATACACACCCAAAGCATCACTTGCACCTAAAGATTGATGGGAAATTCTTTGCTATTAAAGCAAGCAGGGAAATATTGTGGGGTACACCCTAACATGTATATGCATTTTGGTGAAACCACAGGTTTCAAGGTGCTTTATTTGGTAGACCTGTGCCCCCACCTTTCTTTAGGAATGTTATGGTGGGCGTGATTTTGAACAGTGCCACTGGGATCAGACAGAACTGGGTTTTCATTCAGGCTCTGCTCCATTACTTTCTAGCTGTGTGATTTTGAGCAAGTGGTCTGAGCTCTCTGAACCTCAGTTCTCATGATTTTTATGAGGATTAGTGTTTTATGTAAAGCTTTTGTCACATGCACAGTAGCTTTTATGCTCATTATGGGAATACAGGTGTGGGATGGGTGGATGGATGGAGCAGAGAACAGGCCAGTCTTGCCACAGCAAAAAAGGCACAGGTTCCCTGTGACATGAATACTTGGCAATTCTGTAGCATTTTGTACTCTTGAAGCACTTTCATAATTACACAAAAATCAAAGAAAGAAGAGCCATCCCAGTTCTACCTATGAGAAAAGCTGAAGCCTCAAGAAATGCCCAGAGTCTTGCAAGAATCGGGACTGGTCATCTTGAGATTTGAACCAGTGCCTGGTTCGGTATCTTTTACACAGGAGCCTGGAGACTTGTTAAGGGGTGGGGTGGGGAAAAGGGGGCCTGCCTTTCAAGCTGCAGCCTTTCTTTGCTGAGCCACGTAGGGCCTGTTAACCTGACCCACATGTTTGGAGACAGAGCCATAGCACCCGCGTGGCTGGGGCAGCACACAAGTCCTCCACTTTCCCTGGTGAGAAGCCGGTACAAGCGATGGACTCCACTCTCCTTATGGACATACAGATGTACAGAACCCCACATACAATTGCAGGAAGCCCTGGGCCTGAAGCCCCTCCACCATGCCCCCTCATAGGGGACTCAAGGCCATCGCTCAAGTCCTCTACAGCAACCATTCTGAACCTGACCCACTGCAGAAATCGCAGACTCATTTCCTCCAGCAGACCAGTAGAAACAGTCTAATCCAACATAACGAACCCTGGCAGTGTCAGCCAGGAACAGCTCACCCTCCCAACTCTGCAATCATCCAGATTCCAGAAAGTTTATCCTTCAAAAATGGCCAAAGTCAACCCGTCCATTTCCCTCCCAGACTTTGACAAGTCTTGATGGAGATGAGAATTGAGGTTACCTGAGTTTTAGAAATCGGAATTGCCAGCGTGTTGATGGAAGGGAGTGGAGAACAGGGATAATATGTAGGTTACCTAGAATTGATGGGCTGCACCACGGCCCAGCACCTTCCTTGTGAAAGTCAAGATCGAGCATGAGAGATAAGAACTCGACCTGCAGCTGAGGGAAACTTGGTAAGGCGTTAAGAGTGTGTGTTCATTACGCACTCGTTTATCAAGCGCCCACTACATGCCAGGCCCTGTTCTAAACACTCAGGAAACATCTGAGACAAGAATAGAAAAAAAAAAATCCTTGCCCTGAATGTAACCTCTGAGCTTACGTTCTAGTGAGGGCTGGTCTGCTGGAGGAAATGCGTCTGCGATTTCTGCAGTGGGTCAGGTTCAGAATGGTTGCTGTAGAGGACTTGAGCGATGGCCTTGAGTCCTCTATGAGGGGGCATGGTGGAGGGGCTTCAGGGTGCCCAGGGCTTCCTGCAACATCCCAAGTTTGGGATGATTTGTTACAATACGCATAATAAATAAGTTAATTTTATAGCATTCTAGAATACAAAAAGTGCTACAGGGAAAAAGAAATTAAGTAGGATAAAGGGATCGGGTGTGTGGGGGTGATAGAGAAATCAATTTGCAATGTTAAGCTACATACAGGAGATGTGTATTGAAGGTGACATTTGAGAAAACTTGAAGGTGAGGAGACCACACACATCCTGAAGCCCAGACGATACCAGTGAAAACAGTGAGTGGCTAACATTCACGCATTCACTCACCAAATATTCACTGAGTGCATTAAGAGCTAGTTGCTTGCAGTAGGCTGAATAAAGGCCCCCGCAGACCCAGGTCCTAACCCCTGGAACCTGTCTGGTCCGTCAGCTATGTGGCAAAAGGGACTTTTTGGATGTCAGGAAGTTAAGGATTTTAAAACAGGGAGATGGTCCTGGATTATCCAGTGGGCCCTAAATGCAACCATGGGGGTCCTTATACAAGGGAGGTAGAGGGAGATTTGACTTTATAGAAGGGAAAAAGTGAGGTGAGGAAGACAGCAGAGAGAAAAAAGTGATGGGAAGCAGGACCATGAGCCAAGGAAGCTGGAAAAGGCACTCTTGCCTGGAGACTTCAGAAGGAAGCTGCCCTCGGACACCTCGAACTTACTCCCATGAAACTCCTTTTAGACTTGTGACCCCTAGAACTGTAAAAATAGATCTATGTTGTTTTACACCACCAAGTTTGGGATGATTTGTTACAGAAGCCACAGGAAACTAACACAGCACTATTTTAGATGAGGATCAAAACTGACGAAAATCCCTGCCACATGGATCCCTTGGCCACTCATTCTGTGCCTGGCACTGGCCTGTGTCTTCGATACATGGCATTCTTTTAATGATCACATCCGTCCTAGGAGATGGCTGCTGTCTGAGCTGAGACCGTGTAACTCGGAGACCCTGTTCTTTACCCATCAGATGGTCTTCTGGTCATGCCGGATTAGACTGTTTGTTGTGTGATGGCTATTTTGGGTGTGCCAATGATATGCTTCTGCCATATCTGATGCCACTGGTCACTCTGGGTGCCTGGCACGCGGTCCCCTTCTTCTCTCCCCAGACCATGAGTAAGGCCCCTCCCAAAGATAGGAGGACCAGCAACAAGTAGCACCTTCTGCATGAACTGCCCCCACAATCTTCATTAAATCAAATGGTGACAGCTCAGAGGCAGGCACTTCTTCTAAGGGCTACAAGGACATTATTTCATCCTCACTGCAGCCCTGTGAAGTGTGTTCCAATGTCATCCCCATTTCGCAGGGCAGGAACCAGAGGCACTGGGAGTTTAAACAACTTATTAAAGGTCTTATGACTCATATGGTTTGGGAGCCAAGATTCAACCTCTTAACTGTTTTTAAGGCTCATCGGAGCTAAAACTTATTGAGCAACTGCTGTGTGTCAGGCAACCTTCATTTACATTTTGCAACTCTCTGGATGAGGGACATGTACTGTCTCTGTTTTATGGATGATGAAACTGAGGCATCATCAGGTTTCGAGAGGATCAAAACCCAGGCGGTAAGGCTGGAGCCCCTGTTCTCAACTCTCGCGCTGTCCTTTAATTACGCACCCACTTCGTCCCAGGCACTATACGTAGTCCCAAGGGTGATGAAGTGAATGAAATTAAGACAATAAAAGTAGTGGTTGAGCAGTTTGACTTTGGGGTCCCAGGAGCCACCTGTGTGATCTTGGGCAAATCACGTAAGTGTTCTGAGACTCAGTTTTCTCACCCATAATACGAGAATGGTACCAGGACCGACCTCAGGGCTGCTGCAAGGATGATGTGGGAACCAGCACCTGTGGGTGTCAACACATGTCAGCTACTGTTATACTGTTGCTACCAGCATAATAAGCTCCATTTCTGCCCTTAACTAGAGAAGAAGCACAGTGTAGCCATCACTGTTCCTCCCATATTAATTCCGATGATAATTTAAGGAACCCTGAACTGGGCTGAGACCTCCTGCCTGTCCAACCCAAATGGCAGACTGAAGACAAAATCAGGGACCCCGTGCCTTCCACTGGTCCCAACCTCCTGGAGGGGGTCAGCATCTCAAGAAACACCAGTCCCCCTCGGCCCTCCAGGAACACAGTGGATGCTCTTAAGGAAAGAAAGTGCTAGAAAATCCTACCAGGGCATGTGATTCTGAATTGAACACGCATATGCTGGACTTCCTGGAACTTTGCCAGGCCCAGAGGTGAAGATGGAGGAAGATGCTGCGTCTCCACTGACTGAGGCTTCCATCTTGGCTTCCTCGTCCCTGGACCAAAGCCTTGCTGGCACCAGCAGAGAGCTGTCCTGCAGTCTCTTCTTATTAGTTGAAGGCACCCTCTTCTAGGGGATGGTGGAGGAAAAGGACGTGCTTTCGTTTTCTCTGTATAGATTTATCAACCCTAAATGGTGACTTCTATACTTGGACAATTGTACACCTGAATGCAAAAGAATGAAGTGGGACCCCTAGCTCACACTGTCTACAAAAATTAACTCAAAATGGACCATTGACCTAAATATAACTGCTAAAACTGTAACATTCACAGAAGCACACATAGGCATACATCTCTGGGACCATAGATTAAATAATGGTTTCCTAGATACAACACCAAAAGCAGAAGAGATAAAAGAAAAATTAGATTAAATTGAACTTCATCAAAATTTTAAAACTTTTGCACCATCTAGAAAGTGAAAAGACTGCCCAAAGAATGAGAGAAAATATTGCAAAGCATAAATTTGATGAGGGGTTTACTTCTATAATATATAAAGAACTCTTACAATTCAATAATAATTAAAGAAAAAAACTCCAAATACCCCAGTTTAAAAGTAGCAAGGGATGTGAGTGGATATTTCCTCAAAGAAGATACACAAATGGCCAATTAGCACATGGAAAGATGTTCAACATCATTAGTTATTAGGGAAGTGCCCATCAAAACCACGATGAGATACTTCATTGTATCTAGGATGACTAAACTAAAAACAGCAGACAATAGCCGATTAGGGAGGATGTAGACACACTGAAACTCTCAGACGCTGCTGGTAAAACTATAAAATGGGGCAGCCACTTTGAAAAACGGTTTGGCGATTCCTCAAAATGTTAGACACATTCATCCTAGGATCCACCAATTTCACTCATTTGAGAGAAATGCAAACATACATCCACATTAATAACTTGAACACGCATGTTATTCACGACAGCCAAAACCAGGAAACAACTCAGATGTCTCTCAGCTGATGAGCAGATAAACCAAATGTGGTTTATTCATCCAATGGAATACTATTTATCCACAACAGGAATGAAGTACTGATTCATACAACACAGGTGAAGCTCAAAAACATGCTGAAAAATCAGTTACCAAGACACGCCCATATTACCATATGATTCCGTTCATATCAAAACACGCACATACAGTATGACTGCTTTTGTATGAAATGTCCAGACTAGGCAAATCCATAGAGATAGAAAGTAGGTTTGTGGCTGCCTAGAACCCGGTAGGGGAGGGATGCAGAATGAGGGGTGGCTGCTCATGGGTATAGGATTTCTTTTACGGGTGATGAAAATGTTCTAAAATTAGACAGTGGTAATAGTTACACAATATTGAATATACTAAAGGCCACTGAATTGAGTACTCTAAAGGAGTGAATTTTATGGTATATGAATTAGATCTCAAACAAGCTATTATTAAAAAAAAAGAATACTATCAGTCCTTGATTGTCCTTGAAGAAACCATCAGAGACTTCTCTTTAGTTAATGCTAATTCCACTCCATACCTGAGTATGGATAAACTGGGGTTCTGGCTGCAACTTGTCTTTTCTGTCCATCTTCTTCTGTGCTACAGAAGCTCTTGGTAAATGTCTACCCCAAGTTTACGTAGTTCTCTCCTGACTCCACGCCCTTTTCTTTATCTGCGTTGCCCATTTTACCTAGTTACCTACTACCATCCTTCACACGTCAGCCATCTCTGGCTCCCCAGACATGATTAGGGGTCCCTGGGGGTCCCTTTTTTACTGCTACTCCATTGAGTTGTGTTGGCCCGTTCCTTGGTGCCATGTCCTTCACTGTGCTATATGATCCCTGAGGACCGAGGAGGTACTGGTTCTGCTGATCATTATATGCCAATGTGGTCCTGGTCATCACTGAGGGAGTAGATGAGTCCATGAGTGAGTGAGTGCATGAGTGACCATACGCCTGAGAAGAACAAGTATCTGAACTGAGTGGAGAGATACAGAGCATAAGAAAGAACAGAGGAAAGGAAGACGGGAGGATCTGCACAACGGTTTTTTCGCATGCAGCTGCTTTTTTACCTGTTTGCTGAGAAGGTTGGATTTCTCAGCTCTATAGCCACTGTGACCATTTGAGCCTCCTAGATTGTAGAATGGCTTCTCAGTTTCCTATGAGTCAATCAGAACCTTTGGCCTTTGAAAGAACATCCAAACCTCATTTTTCTACTCTTTGGCTCAGAAATCCAAAGTTGGGAATCTGGCCAATGCACATGTGCTCGGTCACTCAGCTGTGTCCGACTCTTTGCACCCCCATGTAACCTGCCAAGCTCCTCTGTCCATGGGATTTCTCAGGCAAGAATACTGGAGTGGGTTGCCATTTCCTCCTCCAAGGGATCTCCCCAATCCAGGGATCGAACCTGCATATCCTACTCCTCCTGCATTGGCAGGTGGATTCTTTACCACTGAGCCACCTGGGAAGCCTAATCCAGCCAAAAACCAAAAAAAAGGACAACAATAACAAGAACCTGAATATAGAGAGAGATGTGGGGTGGGCACTGGAAATACACACATGAGGTCACAGATCTTGTGTCAAAATGTCCACCTGCTGGCTGGTGCATGTCACACCATGTCCCAGAGATGGAATAATTTGCATCCCTTAGAAGAATTTAGTGATTTGGGAAAAATACTTGTAATAAGCGGGGAAAGCAGGTTATAAACTGGTGGGTTATAAACCTATTGCCAATATGTAAACTGCATCAGAAATTTTTTTAAATGGGGGAAAAATACACCAGAAGGATTTCAGGGGTTTTCTTCTTTTTTTTTTTTTACCTTTAAACTTTTTATTTGGTGTTAGGGTGTAGCCGATTAACAGTGTTGTGGTAGTTTCAGGAGAACAGGGAAGGAGCTCAGCCATACATAGACGTGTATCCACGCTGTCCCAAACTCCCCTCCCCTCCAGGATGCCACATAACACTGAGTAGAGTTCCATGTGCTGTACAGTAGGTCTTTGTTGGTTCAGGGTTTTCTTCTGGTAATGGGGTTATGGGTGTTTTTTCATTTCTTGGTTAACACGAGGGGTTCTACAATGAATATATATGAATTTTATAATCACAGAAAGCAATCCCCTTAATTCTCTCTCTTTCCACTGCTCTCTTGAGGAATCCACTCTGCACCTGCTTTGTTCAGTCAACCCACCTCTGGCTCCACACCCTCTTCAGGAGCTACACCCTCAGCATCTTGCCAGGTGCTCCTGAAGGCCACTCAGCACGTCCCTCCTGGTCCCCAGGAGGAAGGCAGGCTGGCTCATCCCCACCTGTCCCAACACAGGGCTCCCACGTCCCTCCCCGCTCACCGTGTGCAAGGGAACTCCAGCCTCCTGCTGGTGCTTGACCTCGAGAGCCCACTTCCAGCTGCAGCTGGCGGCCCTGTGTCTGCACCTGGTTCCTACTCCTGGAAGGAACCTGAAGAGCAGAGGCCCCGGGTCTCACCGTTGTTGGATGAAGAGGAAGTCGGTGGTGACTTTTCTGTCTGCATGTTCTGATTTGCCATGAGAAAGACTTCTCCCGGCCATTTAAAAACCATCCAAACTGTCTCTAAATAGTGTAGGAAGTGATCAAAGGTGTTTTCATGTAATCTGGACCCGCAGCCATCTCAACAGTCAGTCTGATGCTTGGTGACTTTCAGAGGAAATGAGTACAACCCAGTAATGCGGATACAGCTGGAATGCACTTATAATTTTTGTGAGTTGATATTCCCTGGTAGCTCAGCTGCTAAATAATCTGCTTGCAATGCAGGAGACCCCGGCTCAATTCCTGGGTTGGGAAGATCCCCTGGAGAAGGGATGGGCTACCCGCTCCAGTATTCTTGCATGGAGAATCCGCATGGATAGAGGAGCCTGGCGGGCTACAGTCCATGGGATGCAAAGAGTTGGATACAACTGAGCGACTAAGCACATGTCCACGTACACACCTAGCTTATTCCTGGGGTGGGATCAAATTAGAGAAAACCTGGATGGAAAAAGTTAGTGGGTCAAACATTTGCAGGCTTACCACGTACCTGACACATCCTTAGAGCGCTTGTGAAATACCGTGGCTTTATCAAAGCAATAAACAAATCCCCGGTGATTTTTCCTGCAGAGCTTCCTGGTCACGTGTTATACCCACATGAAGCACAACAAGGAAGGCTCCCAGGGTAAGACAGACGGTCTTGGCTTCAAGAAAGGCGCATGTGTCTTGGCTCCTACAGCCTTTTGAGCTAATTACCCTGGCCTGTGTCTGAAACACAGGGGAATTCAGGATCGAGATAAATTGGACGTCCTACCATTGACCTTTGGTGTTTTTGAAACTGAGAAGAAAAGACGTGGCAGGCCAGGCTTCCTCATCGGTCTGGTATTTCACCTGTCTTCCTAAGCAAGGCAAATAAACCATGACATACTTTTCTTCCATGCCGAACTGCACCCTTTTTTCATGGCCACATCTGGGTACTGTTTGGCAATGAGAATTGAGTAGAATAGAGGTGGGGAAGCATTTTTCAGATACCACCCTCTTCTCAAATATTTGAAGTAAAATAATGAATAGGTGAGTGACTGTCCCATCTGTCAACTCTTTTCCGTTCCTGCCACCCAAATGCAGGCCTCCATCACACGTTTCTTAGGCCACCATGGCTGACATTTCCTCCCGATCCATCTTATCAATACTGGAGATGCTGAGGTCCCCAGAGGAGAAGAGCAGATGGTCTTCAGTCTACCATCCCCAAGGTTTATTTATTTATTTTGCCATCCCCAGGGTTTGGGTTTTTGTCTGATGGGCTCCATGAGCTGAGCTGAAATGGAAATGCTGGAATGGTACACGAGGTTTTGAGGGAGCAACAGGGGAAGAAAGAGAGACCAAGGATGGCTGGAAGAGGAACCTGGGCGTCATCATTGGTCTCCATGTGAACCACCTTCCTGGTCTTCCTGGGACACCTTCAGTAAAATATGTATTTCTTTAAAAAAAAAACAAACCTATTTCTTGTGGGTACATTGGAGTTGGATTTCTTCATTGGTGGAATTCATTCATCCAACAAATATTTAATTGAGAGCCTGATCCTCCAGGCAGTTTTCTAGGTGCAGAGGGTAGAGTAGTGAATAAAATACACCCAACACAGGACAACTTGGATGAAAACAAACACCAGTGTGGCTGAATCTCCAGGGAACACTGCCGAGGGGACTCCTGTCCTGTGTGGCTCTGATGCACCTCACTGCCCTGGTTCTCAGTCAGGCAAGACAGGACTCAGTCCTGGACTCCAGCCCCTCCACCCCACACCAGCCCTCTGGCCCCCTGGGTGTACCATGAGGCGCCTGTCTTTGCCTCTGTTTCTCTGTCTTAGAAGATCTTCAGAGGAAGAAGCCATGTAAAAAAATAAAATTAAGGTCTGACAGGGCTTTAAAGTTTTAATTTATATTATGCCATGCCTTGCATGGAATGACCACAGAGCACACGCCTTCTGGGTCAGCTGATTGAGAAAGCTGGAACTCATGACCAGGTCCACTGCGAAAGCAGAGAGGGAGCAGGGAGCAATGATAAATGTTTCTGTGTCTCTTCTCCAATGGGTCATATGTGCCCATTCTAGGGACAATGATTATGTGACAATACAGTTTCTGATTCATGGTCACTGTCTTTGTACTCAAGGAAGGGGGCTTTCTTACAAGGGCTAGAGCTAATCAATAAATATTTGATTGACTTTCAAGCAAGGTCCTCATGGCCAAAATAAAATGAAAGAAAAGATACAGATGAGTTCTGTTTTCAGAATGTTGACTCAAAGCAGCTGCGGAAAGAATAAGTGCGAAATGGAACGAAGGACCACCTCTCCTGCACCTCCCCCGGGGCGGGGACAGCCGTGAGCTGGGCGGAGCTGGTCCCCAGGACCAAAGCCTCCAGGCTGTCAGGTTCTTGGGGCCGCATGTCCGGCGGCAGCCCTGGCCGGCGCCTCCTGGGAAGGGGCCTGCTTCCCCGGGTCCCTGCCTGCGTCTGGGATGAACAGCCCGTGGATATCCAGGTGCATCTCCACATCGACGGACGCGCGGGCCAGTTCTGTAAAAGTTCTGGCATCGAGAACCAGCAGAAAAGGCGACTTCTGGGGATCGGTAGAAACTATGGCCGATAAGATAATCCCTTTGGGGAAACAAAGAGAGGCATTTTGTAAAAGTGCACCCTCGAACCTCTTCCAGCTGGGGTGGGGAGGGGGGTGCTAAGTTTCTCAGCTCTGTCTCCCTGTTCTTTGACTGTACCTAATGCGAAGAGTTGACTCATTGGAAAAGACCCTGATGCTGGGGAGGGATTGGGGGCAGGAAGAGAAGGATGACAGAGGATGAGATGGCTGGATGGCATCACTGACTCGATGGACGTGAGTTTGGGTGAACTCCGGGAGTTGGTGATGGACAGGGAGGCCTGGTGTGCTGTGATTCATGGGGTCGCAAAGAGTCGACATGACTGAGCGACTGAACTGAACTGAACTGAACTGAATCGAAACAGAAGGGAAGTGAATTTGATATTCTGTGTGAGCTGAAGGGAAAGGCCAGGGAAATCGGAAGGCTTGGCTGGGCCCATCCCCTCACCTTTCTGAGCCTCAGTCTCTTCATCTGTAGAGTGGGGATAATCTCCCCACTCTCAGGGGGTTGCTGAGAGGATCTTGCATGGTCAGTTATGAAAGCACTTTGTGAATTATTGCACATACAGAAGAATGGCTATTTTCCTACTATTTAGAAATTCCAGTTACAGCGAATCAGCTTCAACACTGCACTTAGCCTAAACTCAGACCTGCTGCATTCAAATGGCGTTTGAATAAGTGCAACCACCTCATGCGTGTGCAGCTTTCCCCTTTGTGAAATGAGAATAGTCTAAATATTCACTCTCAAAGGGACAGAGGGCTAAACAAAATAGAGCAATAAACTTCCAGCAAATATTCCTGATTCTTCCCGAGGCCTCCTGGGTTTCAGAGTGGCTGAGCACAACTGAGGTCAAATCAGCCTGGACTCAAACCCTCTCCTGTGTATGTACTGGGCGTGCAACCGTGGGTAAGTGACCTCAAGCTCCGAGCCTTTCCTCTGGTGGAATGAAGACAAGGCTGCTTCCTGTCCACAGGAGAATATGCAGGGCGTACACGCCCAACCCGGGGGAGGCCAGCCTCGGCAGGAGGTGGCACCAACCGTCCCCTACCTTAGAGGCGACAGTGACACGGGTCCCCTGCCTGGCACGCTGTGCCGTGCAGGTCAATAGGAAGACACTCCCAGGTAGAAAACCACTCCCTTCTCGCCCAAGGGAAGCACCTGGCAGGCTCAGCGGGCAGCCTGCCCTCCCCCCAGGTGTTTGCAGCCCCACCCAGGCTTCTATTTACCCTCCTTGGCATCCCCAGGGGGACGGGCAGGGCATTTCTGGGGCAAAATCAAGGAGGGAAAGGACCTTTAGGTCAGGTGGAAACCTGGATGAGAGAGGAGTCCCACAAGCTTTTTAAGGGGCTCCCTGGAAAGTTTATGTGCTCAGAGGAGTTACAAGTTCTGACCCAGCCACTGCAATGAATTTTAAAACCAGGATTCCACACTCTGGGCCAGGGCAGTGTTGCCCTGTGGCAAGGAAGTGGGCTTTTGTGTTAGTCTACCCCAAAAGGAGGTCTCTCCTCTGCCCCTGGGAGATGACGCCCGAGTCCTTGGACTGTCGGTCTGACGAGAGGTCTTTGTTTACCTGAGGCTGTGCCATCCAACCCGGCCTAGCAAAGTGATTCAGGGGAGGCCTTGGGCCACAGGGCTTCCCAGGAGGCACTAATGGTAAAGGTCTCACTTGCCAATGCAGGAGACGTAAGAGATGCAGGTTGGATCCTTGGGTCAGGAAGATCCCCAGGAGGAGGGCATGGCAACCCACTCCAGTGTTCCTGCCTGGAGAATCCGATGGACAGAGGAGCCTGGTGGGCAACAGTCCATGGGGACGCAAAGAGTGGGACACGACGGAAGCAATTTAGTACTTGGGCCACAGCCGTCAGCTCGACCTCCAGAGGGGCGAAGACTAGAAGTCAGCGTGGTCCGCGCGACCACGCCCCACACGGGCTCCGAGGCTGAGGGAGCACCCCTGGTTGGCCACGCTCCGTGGGGCTCGTTGGGGAAGTGGGAGTGGTCCGTGACTCCCGCAGGGAGGACCACCGGAGACCACCCATGGGATTCTCCCAGATTCCATCCCACTCGCCTTTTCTCTTTCAGTCTGTACCCTTCCGCTGAGATAACTGTCCCCACGAGTGTAACAGCTTTCAGAGTCTTCTGTGGGTGCTCCTAGTGAAGCTGAGGGTGGTCTTGGGGACCCCTGAACTTGCAGCTGACGTCAGAAGTGGGGGTGGGCTTGGGGACTCCCTCGCCCTACTGCTTTGCACTCAGAACCGCCTGGACTTCAAAGCATGGCTGCACCAGCTGTGTGAACGGTGTCTGAGTTTGAGGGGTGACCACAAGCACAGTGCAGCAGGTGGGTTGCCCTTCCCGGGCCTTACCATCATCCTCGTCCTTGGCACCTGGTGTGGGCACGAACAGGGGCTCCGCCGGCCAGCAGTGCTCCTCTCTCCACATCAAGGAGGACTTGGTGACAATGTCGTATTTTATTATCTGCGCATGCAAAGGGGAGAAACGCGAAATGAATGGTTGCAGAGCATGCTCATTCCCGGCGAATAGGAAGGCGTCAAGGCCCCAGAGAAGGGGTGAGCGCCTCAGATGGGGACCTCACACCAGCGAGCAAGGCCCCAGATGACACCTGCCTCTGGTCAGCACAAAAACAGGAAAGCAGCTCCCTTCCTTCTCCGGCTTTAAGCTAAGGTCCCCCCGCCACAGCAGAGCTGATATACACTCTGAATTCTTTAAGAAATAAGAACCCTGGATTTATCTGATATTGGGCACTATATTGCAATTTTTATACGTATCAGATAATCTAACATATTCATTGCCCAGCCTTTAAAGCATAATGTGCTTTCTTCATTGCTTTCCAAGCGTGAGTCCCTGGCCTTCTCTCTGTCTCTAATAAGCCTCTTTCCCCTTAGGGTGTGGGATTAATGGGAAGTGACTCGGGGCGTGTGGATGAGCATGTGGGAACCTTAATTTTTCTCATTGTACATTCCTGCACTGATTGCGTTTTTTAAAAAAAGATCTTCCATTTTCTTACTAAAAACTGAAGCTACTAAGGAAAAGTGATGTCTGTACAGCACTCAGCATGGTCCCTGGGAAACAGCAAGTGTTCAACAAATAGCAGTTTAGGAACCAAAATATGAACCTCTGTGCTGAACACCTGAAACTAACATGATATTGTAAATCAGCCCCGTTGTTACAGCTGTTTAGTTGCCAAGGTGTGTCCGACTCTGTGACCCCATGGACTGTAGCCTGCCAGGCTGCTCTGTCTATGAGATTTCCCAGGTAAGAACACAGGAGTGGGTTCCCATTTCTTTCTCCAGGGGATCTTCCGGACCCAGGGATTGAACCCTCGTCTCCTACATTGGCAGGTGAATTCTTTACCACTGAGCCACTATACTTGAATAAAAAAATTTTAAAAAGCAAAATAAATCCTCCAAGTTTCAGCTCTATTTTCTCTGCTTGAGACTATGAGTTCCTTGAGGGCAGGAACCAGGATCCTCCTGTTCACTTGCTTTTCCTGTGTGCCTAAGCTGGTGCTCAATAAACATGCATCCAATAAAGAAATCACTGGATAAACTCCGGCCACCACGTCTTACCTGAGTGAAGCCCATTAGGAGCAGTTCCCTCTCCTGGATGCTCCGTCATTGCTTCCAGCATATTTTGTCCCAAACTGACCTCACTCTCTGACCTACCCCCATCCCCAAGGGCATCTCAGTCCTGACATCCCTGAGAACTCAGATTTGCAGACAGACATGACCATCCCAGGCTGCCACCCGCCGGGGACCAGTACCTTGGTTGGGATGGGGCTCCACTGGACTCCAGCAGCAAAGATATAGCGGTATGGCTGCCCATTGTGGGCATAATTGATGTGAGGCAGTTCTAAGCCTGGAAAGAGACGACATGGCTGACAAAGCCCCCTTCAGGAGGGTGGGACCACCCGCCCTTCGTGGTATCGAGGCCAGGCATCCTTTCTACAAAAATGGCTCCCAAGCCAGGATCCCTGAACATCACTCAGGCCCTGAGTTGGATCAAGGGTGGTCAAAGGGCAGGAGGAGGGAACTTCAGATAATTACCCCAGCTCTATTAGAAGCTTCGGGAGCAAGGTAAGATAGACCTTGGTTTTTAAGTGTATAAACATCTTTAATTATCCAAGATAGAAATCAAAGAGAATTACATGATTAAAATCAGAGGCCACTGCAACTTTTTAAAAGCTCTTAAAAAAAAAAAAAGTATGTGCGTGCAAATGTATGTGGGCGTGAACAGAAACTTCTGAAGCGTGGAGGAAGCATCAGTGGGGAATAGTTAGATGAATCTAATGAAATCGTATAATAAAAAGTAATATTTACAAAGAATTTTAGTAACATGGGAAAATGTCCCCATGATAACGTTAGATGTAAAAGGCTGCCTAGAGAATTATCACCACTATGTTACAAGTGTAAAGGAAAAGTTTAGAAGTGCTACTGGGCTGATAACTTTCTTATTGTGGCTCGTAGTTTATATTGTCCATTCTGAGTTTCTCATGTGAAAATTTCATTACGTCTATCACTTTTGTAATCCAAAAAAGCCTTCAAATTTCATCCATGTCCATGTATACATATTTACATATGTCCGCTGTGTCAAATTAAATTTCCAAGTCCCCCCCACCATGGCATGGGGCAGCGATGTGGGGAGCCGGGCCCCTGGAGCCCTGCCCCTCCACTCCCCAGCCGTGTCCTGGGCAGGCCAGTTCGCTCCTCACCTACGCACTGAGCACACCCTGCTCTGAGCCTGGTTCCTGTCTCGTGCTGGTGACAGCACTGAGCACGGGGCACAGGCCCTGCTCCACAGGCTTCTGCTCTAGGACAGTGGTTCCCAGTCGGGTTGCAGGCCCCGGACGCTGCTCAACAGCTGCAATGCCCAGCGCTGCCCCCTCCGCCCCGCAGCCGCAGTGCTGGGCAGGGAAGCCTTGCTCCGGGGGCTGTGGCTTCTCTCCGAGGGGCTTTACGTTCTGCGTGGCGCACAGCCTTTCTGAGGCCCAGTTTTCTCCTCTGGCCAGCAGAGGAGATGGCGCCTGTTCTGCAGGGTGCTCAGTGTGCCCAGGTGGAGACCCACGTATGCTGTGCTGTCCAGCACATGGCAGCATCGGAACTGTGGTTTCCTCAGGGTGTAGGCCCTGCAGTGGGATTGCTGTGTCACGTGGTAGTTTTATTCCTAGTTTTCAAAGAAATCTCCATACTGTTTTCCATAGTGGCTATATCAGTTTACATTCCCACCAACTGTGCAAGAGGGGGTTCCCTTTTCTCCATACCCTCTCCAACATTTTTTTTATAGATTTTTTTTTGTTTGTTTTTTGGCTGATGATGGCCATTCTGACTGGTGTGAGCTGATACCTCCCTGCAGTTTTGATTTCCATTTCTCTAATAATAAGCGATGTTGAGCATTTTTTGCAAATGCATGGCAGCATTTGAGACAGAGAACAAGTTAGTGGTTACCAGTGAGGGGGAAGGAGGGGATGATATAGGGGTGGGGACAGGGAAGTACAGACTATTGGATGTAAGACAGGCTCAAGGACGATTGTACAACATGGGGAACACAGCCAATATTTTGGAATAACTAAGTGGAAAGTAACCTTTAAAAAGTGTATAAAAATTTAAATGCAACAAATAAATAAATGTTTTAAAAGAAAGCAAAAAAATTACATGGCAGCATTCAAAAGGCCAGCCGTGAAAGTTCCTGGGTCTAGAGACCACCCCAGTGCTGGGAGGGGTATGAAGGTACACGAGAGAGAAGCGTCTCCAGTACAATGCCTCGAGTCCCACAGCCTTCCCTTGCCTCCCTGGTCCACACACAGCTCCTCTGCACTGGAAGGAGGCGTTACGTGAAGAGGACATCCACCCCTTCCTCTGAACACAGAGAGAAGATGCGTTTTACCTTCACAGAGCAGCTCCGGCTGACAGGAGACCTGGTCATCGTTTTCCTTCAGGGCTCGCGCTGTTGTAGACGACAGTTTGATTAAATTGGAGCCCACTTCTGCATTCTGAAAGAGATCAGTTTTTCCAAATAAATCAAAACGTTGTCCAGAGCAAACACTGGCTTTATGTGCACATTTTTAAAAGAATGCTTCAGTGTCTTGTTTTGGCCTCATGCTAGCCACCAGAAGCAGCTATTACATGATTGGAGTTCTCAGTTAAAAATGAGAATCGGGGACTGGAGGTGACTCCCCGAAGAAGGCAAAGCTGGCGGGTTGTGGAAGGGGGGTCCGAAACCCTGGAACTTTTCTCCTGCTCTGGGCTGCCTGATCCCTCACAGGTGAAATGGATGTACTTATAAGTGAAATGGAAGTACTTACAAGTTCTCGCTTTTTAAATACTGTATGAGTCACTTGTCAAAGGCTGCATCAGTTATTAAAAAGGTGTTTATAAAGAGTTCATAATAACACAGAGAACACCGAGTGAAAGAGCAGAAGAGAGAACCGCAGACACGGTCTGAGCTCAGCCGTGTTAAAAAAGAAAAGAAATCACAGTGGAAAGAGCCTGGGAGAAATGTGCCAAATAGTAACAATAGAGCATGCAGCGGGTGATGCAGACTTTAATTTCTTTGTCTATGTTTTTCTAGATTTTCAGTATTTTCTCCTATGAAAAAATAGGAGAAAAACAAACCAGCAGGAAAGAAAAACAAACATGAGATAAAAATAACTTGGGAGGAAAAAATATCTATGAAGGACGTCTCTTGGTCTTAAGGGGCAGTCAAGACTTGGTTCAGTACTTTAACCCGGGAGAGAGACGTAACACAACTAATTAAATATCTATCGAGCAGCAGTTACTCCCTGTGTCCCCACACACTTGCCATGGTACTTGAACAAGTTACTTGACATCTCTGAAGTTCAGTTTCCCCACCTGTATAATGAGGTATAGCACAAACATTGTATAAATAGTATATGCATCTCTGAGTTATCATGCAAATTAAATAAAATAACGCATGCTGTTGGCTTACAAGAAGGCCAGGTTAACAGTAAGTGCTAAACAAATGTTAACTGCTGTTGATCACATAATTGTATTATTATTATTATTGTTATTGCCATTACCCCTGCCGGGTGAGTTCAGGTTGGGCACTTGGGAGGGGATGAGGAGCAAGACCACCGGCATCTGTGAAATTCCAGAAGGAGAATTACTGCCATGCCTGACTTCTCATTTAAACCTTTCTCGACTTTCCAAATGTCTCCAAACAAGTTTTTATAATTAAATCGATAAATGGCAACCCACTCCAGTATTCTTGCCTGGAAAAATCCCATGGACAGAAGGGCCTGGTGAGCTAAAGTCCATGGGGTCACAAAAGAGTCGGACATGACTTAGCAACTACCCAACAGCAAATTTGAACAACAGCAGCTTTTTGCTAGGAAGGCAGGACATTTACTGCATCTTAGAAGCTGAATTTTGAGATGTGTTTAGTGCAATCCCAGTTGACAGAGGAGGAAACTGAGGCCCAGGGTAGGAAAGTGGCTTGCCCAAGGTCGCACTAGGGGAGCGGAAGCTGAGCCCAGACCTCCACACTGGGGTTCTTCTGCTCAGAAACAGAAGCACTGCAGGCAGCAGGGAAAGCAGGTGCAAAGACCCTGAGGCTGGCCCATTCCCCTCCCACAGGTCTCAGCTCCAGCGTCCCTTTCCCTGACAGCTCAGTCTGCAGTGTCTCCAAGGTGTCTGTTCCACACTGTAATTATCTCCTTTATGGACCTGGCTCCTTCTTTGATGCTGTCTTCCCTGTGAAGACAGTGACCACATTTCACCCTGTGCATGGCACACAGGCAGCTCCTAAGAAGCAACTGCTAAAGGAATGTGTGAACGCTCAAGAGGCAGAACACGTGCTTTGCAGGTGGTTGTAAGAATCAGTCGTCCAGCGCCCGGCACACTGGGCGTCTTGTTGGGAGCAGCTCTTGTTTGCCTCCGCCTGTGCGCGCAGCCTCACAGATGGTGAGAGGCCCTGCCTGTTGCCTTGTAGTCACGAGGCAGCAGCCACGGGCCTCTAGTGCATGTCCTGGGCTTGATTCTCAGGGAGGCGGTCTGCGGACATGTTTTCTAGCTCCAGCATGAAACTGGTCAGACTGGTTGAGGCATGGACCATGAATTTTTCCACACACAGCAGTAACGAGCATGACTCGGCTGCTTTCTGTGGCCAGTGTGCATGACTTTGGGAAGAAATCGCTCTCCAGCCAGAATTCAATAAAATCTTGCAGACTGGCTTTGAAATTCTTCGATGCGAGGGACCTCCCAGGAGAAGAAGTTAATCTCAGTCATCCCCCCAAAACACTGGCTTTGAAGTTTGGCAGTCCTGGGTGTGAAATCTGACTCTATAGGTTTCTTCGTGAGTTCCGGCAGGCCTCCCTGAGACTAGGTGAACTGGAGCCTGCTTCCTTGTTTGTAAAACTGGGGGCAATCTGTAACTTCTGGACAGATGGCGAGTGCAAGCGAAGGTTCCTTCGACCAGCGTCTGAGCACCGTGGTTAGGATTAAATTAAATAATGGTTATGAAAACACTTGGTTCAGGGCCAAACCCACTGTAGTTAGTAACTTGGAATGAGACAGACAAGCACCCAAATCCCAGCTCAAATCCTACGGTGATTCTGCGACGTTTGGCACGTTACTTTCTTTCTCATCTGTTGTCATGGGGATGACAAATAACTTCAAGCACTCACATGCAGATTCAGTGAGGAGCATGCAGACCATTACACGCCCCCACACGTTTGAGGGGGGCATGGCAACCCACTCCAGTATTCTTGCCTGGAGAACCCCCATGGACAGAGGAGCCTGGTGGGCCACAGTCCATGGGGTTGCACAGAGTCGGACACGACCGAAGTAACTCAGCACTCACACAACATTTGCAGGACCCAGGATGAGTGCAGAGGCCCACCAACCCTTTGTCCACATATATTGAATGGTTAAGTCAAATACCATTTTATCTTCCCTTACTTTATACACAGAGCTTCAACATGTTGTGGAACTGTGCTGCCCGGGGTGAGGCAGCCACCCCCAGCCACAGGTGGCTATTTAAATTTAAATTCAGTAAAATTTAAAATTCCATTCCTCGGCTTCACTGGCTGCATTTCAATAGCCCAGGCATCCCGTCCAGCGGCCGCTGCGTTGGACAGAGAACACTGCTTCATCGCGCAGGTTTCTAGTGCACAGTGCTGGGTCTGGAAGGACGCGTGTGAATTTAGAATTCCAGGACTCCTTGGCCTTCTGGAATGGGCTGCAGGGGAGAATGAAGGCCGGCCTCTGGGCCCAGGCTCCCCGCCCCCTTTTCTCCCTGCCTTCCTCGTGGGCCTGAGGCCGACACACCAGAGCACTGTCTGCCCTCAGGAGGACAGAGGCAGGCGCTGGAGGCAGGTGTGGGACATCTGGGCAAGGAACTCAGGGATCCCAGGTATGGCTGGGGTCGGAAGGGTGCCCTTCTGGGTGGGCACCCTGTGGCCCTGTGGGTTCCTCACCCTGTGGAGAAGGGCCACTGGAGAAAAGCCAGAGCAGGGGCCCCTCTGGCCTGGGTCTAAGAGAAGAAAAGGCGTCTAACACAGGGCCCAGCGCAGAGGGGGCCCTCGAGAAACGGGGCTTCTCTTGCTATTTGAACACAAGACAAATCAAATTCACGGAGCCAGGAGTTGGAGCCACCCCTTCGAGGTCAAAGATGCCACCCCCATGGCAGCGCACGGAGCCCTGCAGGGTGAGGGCAGGGCAGCTGGCACAGGTGGGCCACACCACCCAGGCCCCTGGAGGCCTAGCTCCGCCTTAGACAACCCCCACGCCACCCTAACAAACAGGCCAAGGGTACCAACGGGCCCCTCCTTCCTCTGACCCCAGCTGGCCCAAACGCCAGGGAATCTGGGACAGCTGGGAGACCTCAGACTTCTGAACACACCTCACTCACTTTAGCCCATTCTACGTGGAAGGCGCTTTCCACTTTGGAAGTGTTCCAACTGCTAAAGGAAGGCCTTGTGTCCTTTGAGAGACCTTGCATCACCTTTCTCATTCATTCATTTAAAATATCTAAGGGCTTCAAGAGAACCTGCGGAGAACCAGACCCTGTGATGGGTGCAGGGGATAAATGGCTGGCAAGACCAAGAGTCCGGGCCCCCTGGGACCTTTCACAGGACGAGGTGACCCAACAAGCTCATTACTCCTGACATCAATGTGAGCAAAGAGCTGTAGGTGCCACTGGAATGTACAAACCCACTGAGGGAGTCAGGACGCCGGACCTGAAGGATCAGCAGGAACTAGGATCCTGGGGTGGGGGTGGGGGGTGCCTGGGAGCCAAGCCCATCCCAACCCCTCCCCTAGAGGTTCTGCCTTCAGTGGACTGGTGGTCCCGGAGCCCCCAGGCCAGTCCGACCTGCGGCCGGGACGAGAATGGAGGACTCATGGAAAGAGGACAACAGAGGGACAGCGATGTGCAAAGGCCCCAGAATGAAGGGCATTTGAGAAACGGTGGCATCGCCCGCCCCCAAGGCCTCTCCGTAATGTAGACTGTGGATGGGATGGAATCGGAGCTGCTGGATCTGAACACACAGGCCATGTCTGCCTGCTCAACCTTCCCCTGTTCACATGCAGTGAAGCAAGAAGACATTTTTTTAAGGGACAATAAATAGCAATTAAAAAGCGTGGCCAGAGCTACCCTTCCCAGCGCTCACTTTTCTTTGCAGATGGTTCACGCAGCGCCTGTTTAAACTGTACAGGCTAAACTTCTTAGCTTGGTTCCAAGGAAGCAGATTGTTTCTCGAGCTTGTTAAGAGGTGACAGAATCCCGCGCTGCGGGCGTCGGGGGAGAGTGCTTCCTCTCTGTGCTGAGGTCTGTGAGGCAGGGGGAAGGGTCGGCCTCGGGACTCGCCCTCTGGGTGACAGCCCCCCACCCCGCCCCCACTGCACCCTGGAGCCAGGAAATGCTCCAAGCGCTGCACTGTGGAACTTCCCAGAGTGGGGGGGGCGCGGAGGCCAGGGGCTCAGGTGGAGATTCTGTGGGCCCTGCTGTTCACTCGTTAGCCCTGAATCATACCAGGAGAAAGTTAATCCTTTCTTCTCTTCCAGTCTTCCCAACCGGGTCAAGGAGAGCGTCTCAGTTAGGTGCCACTACACCCTTAACACTGAATACTTCCCCAGTGTTCTCTTTAAGGGAGAGATTGGGTCTTGGCAAGAGCAACAGCATCAGGCCAGTGCTCGGGACCTATGCTTCATCACAGCACTCGGCGGTCATCACTTTCTCCTTTGGCAGCGCTCAACGCTGGCTTTGCCCTGGGTTGTCATAGGTTCCCTTCCAAATGAGCTAGGGAAAGAGTGAGTTGATTTAAATGAAAATGTGATTTTGTAAATTTAACAGAAGTGGTAGGAAATACAGTGAACATCATGACAGAGATACACAAGTGACTGCAGATGGGGGAAATGCTGGACAGGAGAAAGGACCCAGCTCTGTGGTCTGACGTAGCTGGGCTCAAATGCAGGCCCCAGGGCCTCTGGCTGGGAGGGGTCTGGGGGTGGCGGAAGCCTCCCTGGGCATGTAGGAGTGTCTCCTGTTCCCTAGGCCTGCAGGGGGGCCCTGTGAGGGGTCAAGGTGACCCCCTGGGGCGATCTGCAGAGTTATACCCTTTACCAGCTCCAAGGAAGGGCTCAGAGCCAGTCTTGGCTTTGCTACCAGGCTGTGTGACCTTGGGCACATTCCTTAACCTCTCTGAGCCTCAGTTTCTTCATCTGTAAAATGAGGCTAATGTGTGGATCTCTTGCATAGGTTTTGATCACTAAGTGAGGTAAAGAAAATAAAATGCTTAGCAACGTACCTGGTACATAGAGTGTGTTCAGTACAGATGAGCCATCAAAATTGAATTGAACTCAACTGGGTTTCATTTAAACGAATTAAGTCATGAAGTAAGGAAGTTCTGGAGCCAGAAGCCTCTGTAGCCTTTAAAACCAAGCCCAGAGCCTAGGCAGCAGCACCCTAATTGACGGTAATGTCTGGCCTGGTGGTCATTTTGAATGCAAGAACAGGACTGTTCAACATCAGGGAAATGGGTAAGCAACTGGAGATGAATTCCCACCGCAGATTGTCAGGCAAATATTTAAAATGATGTCACAGAAGAATGTTTAATGTCTTGGAAAGATGTTTAGATATATGAGGAGGACGGAAAAGCAGTACAAAAAACAGTGTGTACATATTCAGTCATAAAAAAAGAGGCACTGATACGTGCCACGGTGCTGACGAACTTTGAAAACATGCTAAGTGAAAGGAGCCAGCCACAAAGACTGCTTACGGTATGATTCCATTTATATGAAATAAAATAGGCAAATCCACAGAGATAGAAAGTAGGGCAGTGGTTACCTGGGGGTGGAAGGAATGGGGGAGGCTCTTTTGGGGGAAATGAAAATATTGTAAAATTGATTGTAGTGCAACTCTGTGAATATACTAAAAGCCATTGAACTGTACACTTTAAATGAGTGAAAATGGGTGAATAGTATGGTACGTGAGTTATATTTCATTAAGGCTGTTAAAAATTATGCACAGCGCAATTTTTCTCTAAAATTAAGAAATACATATTTATATGCTATATATTAGTTTCAGAAAAGAAAATCATACTGTACATACTTTTTAACAGCTTTGATGTATATATACAATATGCATATGTTATATGCATATATATCATTATATACTAATATGTATGTATATCTTCCTGTCTATTTGCCTGTCTATCTACGGAGAGAGAGAGACTTGGGAGGCAATACAAATATATTTGCAATCGGCTTATGGTGATTTTTTTCCTTTTCACTTAATCTG
This sequence comes from Bos javanicus, assembly GCF_032452875.1. Taxonomy (NCBI): domain Eukaryota; kingdom Metazoa; phylum Chordata; class Mammalia; order Artiodactyla; family Bovidae; genus Bos; species Bos javanicus. Next base: position 8,132,583 of record NC_083885.1, on the reverse strand, counting down.
TATTTTCTAAAATTTCTACCCTGAATATGTTCAATATTTGGAAAAATAATGAAAGCATTTTCTGCCTTTCTCTAAGAACACCTCATTTTGAATTTCAATGTCAATGAAATCAGAACCAAAGCCACCTCCCGAGTGGGCTCACCTCCCCAAGAACTCAAGCCGTTACCTTGTCCACGTGGAGGGGAAGCACGAACCTCTTGAGGGTGGGCATGGAGGTGAGCCTGGAGTTCTCCTTAAAGTCCTCGTTCAGGTTGGCCAAGTAGAAGAGCTGGTAGAGGCTGCCGTCCTCGTAGGTGATGACGTCGAACAGGAGGCAGCCGTCCTCCTCGTAGGCATTGACGTGGTGAAACACCACCATGGGGTCCGTGTGATACTTGGTCGGCACGGGCTTCCGCGTCCTTCGGTCGATGATGTGGATGTGAGTCTGAAAGGAGATGCAGCCCGGGGCTCAGCGCTCCCTCTGCCAGCCCCACGCTGCAGCACTGGGTGGGGGACAAGCCCCAGCCAATGGTTCACCTGCTCGGGACCCTGAAGCAACCCCTCCCCTTTCTGAGCCTCTCTGTCCCACTCCAGGGGGCAAACCTCACCAGAAGCCATGGGGAGGAGGGAAGCTTTGCCGCATGGGGTCTCGGCCTCACGTGGAGGACCAGACCTTTCAGGGAGGGCCCTGAAAGTGCAGCGTCTCCCCGACCTTCATTCAACTGAGATTCAGGTGGGCGGCAAGTGGCCAGCTCCCCGGCAACGGCCAAGTTGGGGAGGACCAGCCCTCTCAGCTTCCTCAAGTCCCACCCATGGCCAGAGCCCCTGAAACCCCGTCCTGGACCCCCCACCAAAGCCCCGGCCCATTGCAGATTGTCCCAGCAACCAGGCTGCCCTGGAGGGCTGCAGTGCTGAGTGACCAGTCTAGTCAAGCTGATATCAGCCCAGTAGGCCTCCGTACACACCTCTGGGTGTCATAGGCGGTATCGCTCTGGGTGGCAATTAGCCGTATCTACAGCCCTAGTTGCTTAATCCGAGGGTGAAGGGGTGTTTTCTTTCTTTTGGCAGCTCTGGCCTAACCATCCTCCTCTGAAAGGAGGGAGAGGAGGCTCCAGCCACCTTCTCTGGCTCATCGTCTCTTTCTCTCTTTCCCCAAAATCAAGCTCTGAAGTTAAGTGGGGGTGATGAGGGCTGAGTGTTGCAGAGGAGAAGGGACAGTGGGAGATGAACACAGGGTGAAGTGACAGGCACTTCTTTCCCATAAACCCAATCCAGGGGTCAGCTGCAGGGACTGCTCAGAAAACTCTACAAATGCATTCAAAGCCCTGCCAGGGCTCGGGGGCTCTCACTGTGGGACTCTCTGGGGCCAGAGATCCCTGGGGGATCCCTGCAGCCTGGAGGCCAATGGGGCCCTGATGCTCCAGGTGGTCCCCCAGGGCAAACCCACTTCCGCCGGCCCCCTGATGGCCCCCTTGCCCAGCTCATTCGTGCCACAAACACTGACATATTTTCAGGGGAACTAGAGAGATAAACCCCCCACACTTTCATGCAGTTTATAGTCCAGTGGGGGTGAGGCCAAGGGTCAGTGACCAAATGTACAACATGTGAAGGATGATGGCTGAGCACGACTGGGAAAATGAGGTGGGAGGTGGAGAAAGCCTGGTAGTGGGGAGGGGTCTGTGACAGCTAGGGGGACCTTGGTGATGGAGGTGAGGGCCTTAGAGCCAGACCTGGATTCACAAGGGGAGGGAGCCAGCTGGGGAAGAACGTTCCAGTGGAGGGGGCAGAAAGTGCAGAGGCCCTGAGGCAGGAACGTGTGTGCGGCAGGTCTGAGGTGTAGGAGGGAGCCAGAGGCTGGGCTGAGGGCATGATGAGGGCCTTCCCAGGCCAGTGAGAGAGGCCTGTGGGTCCGATTCCGGGGAAGACGGGGAACCAGCAGAAGGTTCTGAGCAGGGGAGGGACCTCGGGGAGCTGCTTTGCTTCCTCTCCTCCCTGAGAATGCAGGCATTAAAGAGGGGGTGGCCACAAAGACACCTCTGTACGGATGCCCAAGGATGCTCGTGGTGCACAGGAAGGGGAGCAGAGCGGTGCTGAATGGACGACGGAGGGGGCCCTCTGGCAGGGCTGGATGGGGAGAAGTAGGGGGCTTGGCAGCTGCTTTCTACACTCGTGTGCTGTTTGAACAGATGATGCTGAGCCCCTTGCCCTAACTCGGGACCCCTGTGAAGGCCCACCCAGCCTCAGAAGTCTCTGGAAGGCTAGCTGGTGCCTCTGGGGACACTGCCTGGGAGCTCGCTTCCTCCCCCGCTGAGCCGCCCGCCCCTGCCTGCTGACCTCCGGCTGGCTCTGGCTGTCCTGGGGCTGCGGGGTGGGGGGTTGCCTGGCTAGGCCTTACCTTGTCCTCCCTGTGGAAGGCCAGGCAGGAAGCCCAGCTCACACCCCGAATGTAAGCCGTGGCCATCTTGAGGATGTCCAACTTGAAAGGCTGCTCGAGGAAAATGATGTAGTTCTCGCTGACTCCGAAGCTGTGGTAATAGCTCGGGGAGAGGAGGGAGTGGGCGGCGATGGAGCAGAAGACCTCCGTGTCCTTCAGGGGGCTCCGGCCCTCCTTCCTGCCCCCTGGAGAGAAGCCAGCCTCAGGAGCAGCTGGGACCTGACTGCCTCCCAAGGACACCACAGGGCCACCGCATCCTACAGCCCAGCCTTTCAGCCCGCCCCGCTGAGAAGAATCTTTGGGAGTCGACAGCAAACCGGGTGAAGGGCTGCTGCCTGGCTGAGGCAGGGACTGGACCTCCCCCCACCCGACCCAGGGGCCTGGTTTAGCATCTGAAACCGCTGCCTCCCCAGGCTCAAGGCCCCTGGGTCTCTGGGCCTTAGGGCCAGGTGTCAGTAACTCTGGCCTGGGGCTAAGCTGGCCTCCGCCTGCTTCCAAAATAAAGGTTTATCTGGAGCGAGGGCCACGCTGCCGCCTCCTGCAGAGTCCACAGCTGCTTTGCCTTCAGGATTCAGAGTCCAGCAGACGTGGCGCAGACCACACAGCCGGCAATGTCTCAAATAGTTACTCTGGGGCCCTTTACAGAAAACATTTGCAACCCCGGCTCTGGAGCAATGCTCCTGAAGCATTGAACGTGCATGCAGATCGTCTGGGGGTCATGACAAAGTGTGGAGGCTGACTCAGCCTGTGGGGCAGGGCCCACGGCTCTGTATTTCCGTCAGTCTCCCAGGCCATGCCCTGGAGTGAGGCATGGCAACCCACTCCAGTGTTCCTGCCTGGAGAATCCCCATGGACAGAGGAGCCTGGTGGGCTACAGTCCATGGGGTCGCAAACAGTCGGACACGACTGAGCGACTGAGCACAGCCACGCCCGGGCCGTGGGCTAGCTTCCCAAAATGAAGCTTTGACACGCTGCTGAGGTCCATCATCTGACATGCATTTCACAGGGTTTCTGTGAATTTCTCTTGGCATTTCCTGTTCTGAAGGACCTAGGAGTGAGCCCAAGTGCCTGTGTTGATGTGACAGACTGTGGCAGTCAGGGTCGGCTGTATGATTCCCATTTTACAGATGGGAAACCGAGGCTTGGCGGGGCGGCCAGAGGCACAGGGTTAAGCCAAAGGACACAGTCCCCTCAGCCTGGCCACCTCCTCTGTTCTTTGGAGGGACAACCCTTGGAGGGAAGGGAGGAACTGAAGGAAATACTGCAGGAGGCCAGGCGCCTCACCCGGCACCCAGCACAGAGGTGCTTGGGACTGCTTGGTTTCCTTATTCCTCTGCAAGGATGAGTCAGCTGCTGGCCAAAAGGCCTCCCCACCCAGGCCTGCGGCTGGGTTATAATGAGTTACATGCAAGCGTCCCTGCCATTCCTGTGGCCACCTGTGCACCCTGTAAACAGCTGGCTGGTGGGAGGCAGGCTGTCGGGTTGTGGGGTAGGTAGGTCTTTTCTTCACTAAACAAATGGAACACAAAGCAAACGGGAAGGAAAGGCACCCTGGCCTGGGAGGCGGGAGGCAGGTGTGAATCCTGGTGAAGCGCCAGCCTGGAGCAGGTGCGGAGGGTACCTGCTGTGAGCCGTGGGGACATCACCCGATCCCCTGGGGCTCCCGGTCCTCAGGAACATGAGGTGGCAAACTCAAATGGCTAGCCTACCCTCAGGTGGGACATTCTAGGATCCTGAGCCGGACCCTGCATCCCTTTATTAGCTTAATTAACGGGGGTTCCATTTAACAAGAGCACTCACTGCACCATGGGACCCAGGGATTCCCGTCTGCCAGTGGAGCCTGGAATTTGCTGGACGGGGGTGCTCTACAGAATGGTAAGGGAGGGGCCAGGGGCAATCTCCTATGGAAACCTGTCTTCCTAAACCAGAAGGTCTAGCTGAGCACCCTCGCAGTCCTGCACCATCCCCGGAGCCCGCACAGCCACCCTCGGAGGCCTGGTCTCCTGGGTGTGGTTGCGAGAGGGTCCTGCCCAAATAAGGGCTAGGAGTCCCACCCTTCTCCCCCGCAGGAACGCGCAATCACAATCAGCCTGGGCGCCATGCCAGGCTCCCGGGCCTGAGTGAAGAATGTCTAGAAGGCTCAGGGAACAGGGCGGAATCTGCAGTGGATGCCAGCAGGCCTGAGCTCCCTGAACAACCCGGGGAGCCTGGCTTTTGGGGCTTGGATGAGAAAAAGCAGCACAGCCCTGACAGATGGAGGTTTGTCAGAAAACTAAAAAATGAATGAATGAAAGGAAGGATGGATGATGGATGGATGACAACATCAGTGGATAGATTGATAAATACATGATTAACAGATAAATTAATGAAATAATGAACAGGAATCGAAAGAAAAGGAGGTTGAAAGAGCAAAGGGATTCACTTCTTCCAAAAGGAAACGTAGCATCATCCCTTTTCTCCTAAAGGAGAAAAGCGAGTCCATGGTCCTCTGAGTCATGGATGTGGGCAAGTATCAGGTTGAGTGTTGTGCCATCAACCAGAACCAGAACTCTTCCCAAAGAGCCACCTTGGTGTTCACGCCTCATCCCAGCCCCAGGATGACCCACCTGGGACTGGGGCAGGGATCTTAAAGATCACATATTTTGTCTTCCCCTTGTCCACGATGGACGTGCCAACATTGAGAACATTTCCAGCAGCGTCGTAGTGAGGATGTGAAGTTGCCAGATTTACAGCCACATATTTACGAAAATCAACCTGCAGAACACGACAGTCAGCTGCTTTTAAAAAGGGGAGAGGGCAAAGTCCCGCCAAGAGCTGCCTGACTCCAGGCTCAGAGAGGTGATGGCTATTTTTCCATGTCTCCCAACCTGAAAATAAGGCAGACATTGCCTTTAAAGGAGACGCTTCCTCTTGCGACCTGATGTAACCTCGTGGGGGCTCCCACAGCACACAGGCTGCAGGGGGCTTGGTGAGCTACGTGTGTTCTCTGACGGTTGTCCCTCTCTGGCCCCACCGGGTGGCCTCGGTGTGGAAACCCGATGCCTCACCGCAGAGAGCTCCAAGTAACATCGTGGGCAGAGAGGCAGCCTGGGTGCTAATCCCGGCCCTGGTGAAGTCATTTAAATCCTCCCCTTTTGTATCCCACAGAGGCATAAATCCCCAGGCCTCTCTCCTAGGGTTATTCTGGGAACGGAGAGGTTACAAAAAGCATTTGGTCAAAGGGAAACACTGACTAACGACCTCAGTAACGATCCCGACTCCAAACAGGCCACAATCATAGAGCAATGGGGTGGCCAGGGAACCAGCTGTCCGCCCTTCCTCCCTGAGAACGGCACAACCTTCAGCCAAAAGTCGGGCGCTACCTCCTTCTCACCTAGTGATTCCTCTCTGCAGCTTTGTGGAAAGTGCTCCTCAGTTGGACCTATGCTGCCTAGCTTCAGAGGAGCTGGACATGATTTCATGGCTAAGAAAAGCACTCCCTTGAACAGATCGTTAAGATGTATTGCAAAGACATCAAGGCTTTGAACAGCCAGCTGGAGAAAACTGAAAGTGGATCTACTGATCTTTGTGAAAACGTAGACTCGCTTCTGCCCAGGAAAGGTATCCACGTGGGCGCTGATTTTTGCACCCATGCTCTCTGCCTAATGCCTTCCTCTCCAGGGATGCTGGGGGTCCTGGACAGCCCAGCACTGTCTGTCATTCATTCAAATTTCCACTGAGGGGCCACTCAGTGCCGAGGACTGTCGACACTGTCAGGGGTCGAACTGGACCTTCCAAAAAGGCAAGTTGAAATAGGTCCTAACCACTCGTGTCTATATTTTGGAAATAGGGTTAAAATGAGGTCATTCTGGAATAGGGTGGGTGATTTGTATCTTTACAAGAGATTGGAACGAGGCATCTGTAAACCAAGGGGCGACCACCAGAAGCAGGAAGAGGCAAAGAAGTTTCCTTCCCTAGAAGCTTCAGAGAGAACAGGGCCTGCCAGCACCTGATTTCAGACTTCCGACCTTTAGAACTGTGGGGGAACACATTTCTGTTGACCTAAGCCACCTAGTTTGTGTTCCTTTGTCACGGGAGTGCTAGGAACGAATTCAGACACAGAGATGGCAGGGCAGAGTGCTAAGATGCCCGAGACGAGGGGCTCAGAGGGGGCTCCTCTCTGAGTGCCTGCAGCCTCCTGGCCTCCCCGCAGAGGGTCCATTCCTTAAGTCAGGCACTGAGGCTGCTTGTAGACTCACTGATACCTTCTCCAGGGTTTCCAGGGTCTGGGGGTTGATCCTCCTGATGTAACTGGTCTCTGTGGTCGCGTAGAAGTCTTCTCCACACCTCATGATGTTGATCAGACAGTTGTCTGTGAAATCGGGGATAGTGTGGGACAGGTAGGAGAAAGCTCTGGGGAGGAAAGCAAGTCAGCAGGTCAACCACTGTGTCCACTCAGCTGGAAGGTTCTACTCCAGATGGCTTTAGTTCGCCTACCACTTAAAACACTCTACTTCAACTAAGGGAGGGAAAGTGCTGGGTCACAACTGGTCGTTTGAGGAATCTGACAGTCCAGAGATCGAGTTAACCCAAAGCACCACCACAACCAATCAGCTAAGAAGGGAGTCAGCTGGGACAGCAAGGCTGCCCACTGAGCCCTCCCCAGCTCCCCAGATCCAAAGGTCTCCCCCACCAGAGCCATCAAGAGCTGGTGGACAGTTCTCAAGTATTTTAAGAAGCTCTATAGAAATCATACACATACCCATAATGGCTCCCCCGAAACTAGAAAAGCAGTTGATCTCTGCTTTGAGCAGGAATGACAATCCACCCTCGTTACCTCAACTTTGTCCAAGAAATTCGTTTCTTTGAAAAAGGAAAGTAAACTGAGTTAAGAACTGATCATCCGATTAGAAGGCACACTCAAAGCAGGAAGTCTTGGCCCCGAGTACTGGTGAGTGCTCCCCCTACTGGCAATCACTGTAACAGCAAGGATGCCGCACAAGCTGCGGTTTCAATTCCTTCCCTCCCGCTGCCCCCTGGCTCCTCCCCCGTCTGCAATGGCTGTTCCCAGCCTGCTATTTGCGGGACCCCCAGCGCTGGAAGCTGGGATTGGAGAGATGATGTCAGTTCTGGAGAAGCAGAAACCAGCTTCCCTCTCCAGGCCAGTCTACCCTAATGTACCCCTTCTGTGTCTAAAGCCTATCAGAAAGGAGATGATGACCACTGGCCTGATTCCCTGGCCAACAATTCAGAACGCGTAAGGCATTCATATGCATCACAACCCAGATGGTTTTAAATGTGTACAACTGAAAATCTCCCCCGTCCTTCCTCCCGTTGGTTCCCTACCTCGCCCATGCCTTCTCCCAGGCTTTCTGCACATTCAAAAACAAACCTAGATATCCCCTGCCTTATAGCACAAATTACAGCATATTATATGCTCTTTCTACACTTAGCTTTTTTTTCCTTTTTCCCCACTTAGCAGTGGGGAATTTTCCATTCAGTACATAGAGAGCATCCTCAGTGCTTTTTATATCTGCCTGGTGTTTTCCTGTATAGTGTTACTGCGATTTATTTAACACTCTTCTGTTAATGATCACCTGAGTTATTTTCAGTTCCTCATCATAACAGATCATTCAGCCACGAATAACCTTGTACATTTGTCATTTCAGAAATAGGCAAGCACCTCTCTGGACTGAAGGGAATGTGTGTTTGTAATTTTGATAGGTGACTTCAAAGTGCTCTCCCACCAGCCATGTGGGAGAACATCTGACAATCTGCCAGATGCTCTTTGCCTTGCCTGCTATCTGTAATCCAGAAGTACGTAGCCTGCATGGTCAAAGGCCATCATGGGAAGTTTTCCATCCACCCTAAACACACCGTCAGAGGAGCAAACGCTGGTTGTCTCGACCGTCAAGGATATTGGAAAGCGGGACTAGATACAAAACGGACAGTTACTTGGAAAATATGTTTTTGCAGGGGTCTGGATAGGCCATTGTTCCGAATTCTGACACCACAATCCTGTTTGCTTCGATGTTGGCAGTGTAGGTATCACTTCTCAGGTATTTGCTCCTGTAGTAGACTTCGCCTGAAAGAGAAGCAGCAGAATCATCACAGGCTTATTTGAAACTTATCTGAACTTATTTGAGCCATTCCAGGGATGTGAAGGGGTGGGGGTGGGGGTGGGGGTGGCTTACTGAGACCGTCCCTTAAATGTGTGTGCTGGATACAATAAGCGCTGGTGTGAACTCTCACATACATTTTGGCAAGGTTGACTCACAACAATACGGCAAGGTAAGTATTCCTAGTCCCAGCTCCATCTACGTATGGCGGAACTGAGGCTCAGAAATGTTCCATCGCCTTGTCCAGCATCACCCAGAGACCTGCTGGCCCAGGCCACTGACCATGCCTTCCACCACGTTGGAGTCCCTCCAGGTAAGGTCCAGGTTTAGAGGACTGATCCAGAAGGCCCCATACTCAGGCTGGGTTTCCCAAGGACCCAGTTCAGTTCTGGGGGCCTTACATTAACAATTTAGCCCCTGGAGTAACATTTTTTTAATTGAAATAAACATGGTTTCATTTTTAATTATTAATGGTACAGAAGACTTTTTGCTCTCACTAAAATTATTTTTCAAATCTTTTAAAAAATTTTAATTGGAAGATAATTGTTTTACAATATTGTGTTGGCTTCTGCCGTACTCTGCAACCAGGGAGCGCTCTTATACCCATTCTGCACACAGGAGAGGGTCAGTACATGTGTTGATGACATTGGAGAGAATCTCACTCACTCCAGAAAAGCATGGACCCTTGACCAGTCTGCCAAGACCAACGTGAAAATATACTAGATGATTCTAGACCTGTATTAATTTCTTGTGGCTGCTGTAACAAATTATCATAAATGTAGTGGCTTCACGAAACACAAATTTGTTATCTGTTTTGAAAGACAGGTCTGAAGTGGGTTTTTCAGGGCAAAAATCAAAGTGTCAGCAGGACGGGTTCCTCTTGGAGCTCTCAGGGAGAGTCTGTTTTCCTTGGTTTGTGGCTGTGTCACTCTGATCTCTGATTCCCTTGCCACAGCTTTTCAAAGCCCTTGAAGGATAAGTGGAACTGAACCACGAATCGGGGAGGTGGGGCTAGGAAAGAGGGCGAGGTGTTCCCAGTCAGTCTCCCCAGAGTCTGTAAGTCAAGACGTGGGGTTGGGGAGCACAGCCCACTTCCTGTGAGGGCGGAGTCCACAGCGGCTGAAGCACCAGTTAGGTGCTTGAGAGCAGCAGGAATGGGGGGAGGCTGGGGGACCCGTGGGGACCCCACCAGGTCTTCAGGGCTGTGACTACTTAGGCCTGGGGCCTTCATTTTGGTGGGTAATTTGAAACCTCTAGAGTTTGGTGGGGTTTTTTTGCCATTAATTAGCACATGACATTATGTTGACTTTTCACATTCCTTGCTGTAGTATAACCTATGCTTCCATGGTTGGTGCAATTATAATATGCCAAAAAGTGGGGCCCAAGACACACTGACAACTCGTTCCCATCAGAGAAATGCCCATCACATATCCACTGTCACAAGGATGGCTTCAAGGAGAGGCTGCATCTCAGGGAATTCTCACCCAGGGATTGACATACATACACTACTATATATATAAAGTAGATAACTAATAAGGACTTCCTGTATAGAACGGGAACTCTACTCAACACTCTGTTATAGCCTATATGGGAAAAGAATCTAAAAAAAGAGTTGTTCAGTCGCTCAGTTGTGTCCGACTCTTTTTCGACCCCATGGACTACAGCATGCCAGCAGGCTCCTCTGTCCATGGGATTCTCCTGGCAAGAGTACTGGAGCGGGTTACCATTTCCTTCTCCGAAAAAAAAGAGGAGTAGATACATGTATGTGTATAACTGATTCACTTTGCTGTACACCTGAAACTAACACGGCATTGTAAATCAACTATAATTAAAAAAAAATATCTCTGTGACTTTGACTCTTGGAATTCACACGTTCGATCCTCATGGGATGACGGCTTGGTTTCTTATTGGAAAACAATCAAATCTATCGCTAAGGGGGACCTGGGTTGACTCATCTTCAAATCTGCTTTATAAAAAATTTTAATTTTGAAAGAATTTTAGACTTGAAAAAAGCGCTCCTGTATACTCTTCCCCATCTCCACTTGGCCTTTATGATTGAAATCTTTGTTAGTGTTTGAAAGCATTATCTTCTGGTGGCCTCTGCTAAGGGTTATGAGTCATTTTTCTGTCTTTGCTGTTCTTACTCCAGTTCTTGTCTTCCCAGTTTGGCACTGATTTCCGTTCCTCATGCCAACTGTGCACTAGAACCGCCTGGTTTTGAAGACCACGGAGGCCTGAGGCCCACACCACCAGTGTGCTCGGGGTCATCTGGGAACACAGATGCTCTATCCTTCCCTTTGAGCCCTGGGCAGGGTCTCAGGATTCACAGCTTAAATGAGCATCCTGGGGGATTCTGATGCAGAAACCCACAGACCATCTTTTGAGAAGTACTGGCTTTATGTTACTTGCAAATCGGAGGGCCCTGATTGCCTTATGTGTGCCCTCTTAAATTGTGTATAGAAGTACTTAATGTTTTTGTTTATATTTCCACTGTGAGACACAGGGGAGGCATTGAGAGCTCTAGAGGAGAGGAGAGACCAGGCCAGGCTGTGCTGCACCAACACTGGCAACCTGACTGCCCATCTCAGAAAAGAACAGGAAACAGCTGCTTACCTCTGAGAGTAAAGTTTTAGTCTGAGACTCACTAGAAACTTTTAGGTGCTTTCCAGGTGGCTCAGTGGTAAAGGCTCCACCTGCAATGCAGGAGCCACAGGAGATGCAGGTTGGATCCCTGGGTCAGGAAGACCCCCTGGAAGAGGAAATGGCAGCCCACTCCAGTATTCTTGCCTGGAAAATCCCCTGGACAGAGGAGCCTGGTGGGTTACCGTGCATGGGATCACAAAAGAGTCAGACATGATTTAGCTACTAAACCAGAAGAGAAATAGAATTGTGTGTTGCTTTAAGATACTCCACCTGTGGTCATTTGTCACAGCACCCACGGCAAACCATGCAGTGCTCTTACCATCTCTGATTGTGAAGCTGTGGAGCAAGGCCAGGCCATCGAACCAGTGGTTGTATCTGGTCTCGCCCACCGTGTGCATCCCAGGCCCATTGCGGAGCAGGATCCCCTGCAGCCAGGCTGGAATCTTGCCTGATGAGAGAAAGAATGTTTAGTTTCCAGCTCTGCACCTAAACCAAAAAGCTCAAAGAAGTGTCCACACAGCCCCTCTACCACTCACTGAATCTGTTCACTTCCAGAAAGAATGTGCCTGGCATTGTGTGGGCGCTGAGGGTACCGAGATGAACAGGCAGCATCCTTATGTTCAAGTGGGGCTTCCCAGGTGGCACTAGTGGGAAAGAACCTGCCTGTCAGTGCAGGACACGTAAGACACGGGTTCCATCCATGGGTTGGGAAGACCCCTGGGGGAGGGCATGGCAACCCACTCCGGTATTCTTGCCTGGAATCCCATGGACAGAGGAGCCTGGCAGGTTACAGTCCATGGAGACACAAAGAGTTGGACCCAACTGAGCACCCATGCACACTGCTTCCAAGGAACTCCTCATCCATTAAGAGACAAAGACTAAGGAAAATACCCAAAATACACTGTGATAAAGGCAGTTCCACAGACTCAGCAAGGGTGCTGCGTGGAGCAGAACTCCGCTCCAAGGTGGGTTGAGAGCAGGAGGGTGAGGAACACTTCCTGGAGGAGGTGACCTGGTTGAGTTTTGAGGGAGAGTTGGTGTTTGCCTTGCAAAGGCATGAGGAAAGAACATTCTAGAGCTGTGCTGTCCCATGTAGGGGAACTGGGTACTGGAAACTTGGCTAGTCCCAACTGAGATGTACAGTAATTGTGAAATGCACACCAGATTCCAGAGACTTAGGATGAAAAAGAAATGTAATACATCTCATTAGCAATTTAAGAACATTAGCTATATGTTGAACTGATAACATTTTGGATATGTGGCATTAAAGGAAAAACACTATTAAAATTAATGCCATCTGTTTCTTTGTTCTTTTTGGTACGGGGCTATTAGAAAAGTTTAAATTATACGTGAGGCAGGCATTCCACGGCTGTTGGGACAGTGTTGCAGGTGCTGTCGGCGCCCTGCCCACGTCCCCTTGGCTTTCATCTCTCCCTGAAGGCTACTTTCTGCAAATACCAAAAGCTCTTCACCTGAGGGCTTTGTTCTCACTGTGGAGCAGCTCTGCACACACATGGACAAGCCAGAACCACGTTGGAGAGTTAATGCCCCTGGAAGCTGCTCTCACCCGACGACAGATGGGGTGCTGTGGGTCCGGGGCCACCACTTCCTTGCCCTCGGTGGACACAATGTGAGGCGTGGTTTATGCTTTGCCCGGAGGATGCAGCTCCAATAACTCCTGGTGGTCAATGGCTTGACAACGCCTCCTTCGCCCAGTGTTCCTTGGGATCAGATCAGATCAGTTGCTCAGTCGTGTCCGACTCTTTTGTGACCCCATGAATCGCAGCACGCCAGGCCTCCCTGTCCATCACCAACTCCCGGAGTTCACTCAGACTCACGTCCATCGAGTCAGTGATGCCATCCAGCCATCTCATCCTCTGTCGTCCCCTTCTCCTCTTGCCCCCAATCCCTCCCAGCATCAGAGTCTTTTCCTATGAGTCAACTCTTCGCGTGAGGTGGCCAAAGTACTGGAGTTTCAGCTTTAGCATCATTCCTTCCAAAGAAATCCCAGGGCTGATCTCCTTCAGAATGGACTGGTTGAATCTCCTTGCAGTCCAAGGGACTTGCAAGAGTCTTCTCCAACACCACAGTTCAAAAGCATCAATTCTTCGGCCCTCAGCCTTCTTCACAGCCCAACTCTCACATCCATACATGACCACAGGAAAAACCATAGCCTTGACTAGACAAACCTTTGTTGGCAAAGTAATGTCTCTGCTTTTGAATATGCTATCTAGGTTGGTCATAACTTTCCTTCCAAGGAGTAAGTGCCTTTTAATTTCATGGCTGCAGTCACTATCTGTAGTGATTTTGGAGCCCAGAAAAATAAAGTCTGACACGGTTTCCACTGTTTCCCCATCTATTTCCCATGAAGTGATGGGACCGGATGCCATGATCTTGGTTTTCTGAATGTTGAGCTTTAAGCCAACTTTTTCACTCTCCTCTTTCACTTTCATCAAGAGGCTTTTTAGTTCCTCTTCACTTTCTGCCATAAGGGTGGTGTCATCTGCGTATCTGAGGTTATTGATATTTCTCCCAGCAATCTTGATTCCAGCTTGTGCTTCTTCCAGTCCAGCGTTTCTCATGATGTACTCTGCATATAAGTTAAATAAGCAGGGTGACAATATACAGCCTTGACGAACTCCTTTTCCTATTTGGAACCAGTCTGTTGTTCCATGTCCAGTTCTAACTGTTGCTTCCTGACCTGCATACAAATTTCTCAAGAGGCAGATCAGGTGGTCTGGTATTCCCATCTCTTTCAGAATTTTCCACAGTTTATTGTGATCCACACAGTCAAAGGCTTTGGCATAGTCAATAAAGCAGAAATAGATGTTTTTCTGGAACTCTCTTGCTTTTTCCATGATCCAGTGGATGTTGGCAGTTTGATCTCTGGTTCCTCTGCCTTTTCTAAAACCAGCTTGAACATCAGGAAGTTCACGGTTCACATATTGCTGAAGCCTGGCTTGGAGAATTTTGAGCATTACTTTACTAGTGTGTGAGATGAGTGCAATTGTGCGGTAGTTTGAGCATTCTTTGGCATTGCCTTTCTTTGGGATTGGAATGAAAACTGACCTTTTCCAGTCCTGTGGCCACTGCTGAGTTTTCCAAATTTGCTGGCATAATGAATGTAGCACTTTCACAGCATCATCTTTCAGGATTGGGAACAGCTCAACTGGAATTCCATCACCTCCACTAGCTTTGTTTGTAGTGATGCTTTCTAAGGCCCACTTGACTTCACATTCCAGGATGTCTGGCTCTAGGTCAGTGATCACATCATCGTGATTATCTGGGAGGCACATCCCAAATAAATGACTTACTCCTGAATTCTTAGCTCTGGAAAAACCTGAACCCAGAGACCAGAGACTGGTTCAAAGACCAAGAAGTATGCAAGCTGTTTAGTAAGAGCTGGCCTGTAACTTTCAAGTGAGGGTATAGCGAGTATTGAGGCTGCAAGGCTAAGTAGAGGGCAAGATCAGTAAGACCAAATCTAGCTTTGATTTGGTGCTTAGAAGAAAGGGACACTTTTGATGGGTGTGACAGGGAATAATAGGATTAATTTTTTTCTTTTGCAATTTTAAAAATTGAGATATAATTCACATAACATAAATCCATCATTTCAAAGTATACAATTCAGGGTGTGTGTGTGTGTTTTTAGTATATTTACAATGTTGTGCAACCATACCACTAACCCAAGAGCATTTCCATCACCCTCAAAAGAAGCCCTGTGCTCATTAGCAGTTAGTCTGCATATGCCACCCAGCTCCTAGCAACCCCTAATCCACGTTCTGTCTCTAAGGACCTACCTCTTCTCATACTAATGGAATGTGATCAGATTTGGGGTACCAAAAGTTATTTCTGGCTATGGTGTGGACTCTGGGTTGGAGGAGAAGCTAGAGAGAGGTGGGAAGACCTGAGAGAGGAGGAAGATAGTAGCAGTGGGACAGAGAGAAACTGATAAAACAAAGGGACTTAGAGTTTGACTAATTGTAGGGGAAATGGAAGGGGAACACTGAAAAAGTGCCAGCCGAGTCTCCTGCCCTGGGTGTGACTATTCACAGTGACCTGGGACACAGGAGAAGGAGCAGGTTGAGACAGAGCAGGGAAAGATGAATCTGAGATTAAAAGTAAAGCCCTAGATGTAAAAAGAACATTTGTGCTGTGCTTAGTCGCTCAGTCATGCCCATCTCTTTGCAACCCCATGAACTGTGGCCCACCAGGCTCCTCTGTCCATGGGGATTCTCCATGCAAGAATACTGGAGTGGGTTGCCATGCACTTCCCCAGGGGATCTTCCCCACCCAGGGATCAAACCCAGGTCTCCCGCATTGCGGGCGGATTCTTTACCAGCTGAGCCACTAGGGAAGCCCTAAGAAGAGCGTTTACTGAGCACTATGTGCTGTAGTCGATTAAATCATTTGGTCATTGCAGCAATCCCATGTGGTAGGTATGTGCTGACTTTATCAGCCATACGAGGAAACTGAGTCAGGAAATGCTCAAGTGTCTTGTAAAGGAAGAATCAGAGTCACGAAAGCACAGCCGGATGTGAGGCCAGAGCCTTGGCCTGGCTTCCCTGGACAGATGTGGCCACACAGCACCGTGTGTAGTGAGCTGCCTGCCAGCAGACCCTGACTGGTGGATTAGACGTGACCCTGCAGGGAGGCTGGCACTGGGCTGGAGCCTGTCCTCTGCTGGCCGCCTGGCCTCGGGCAAGTCGATGCTTCTTCCAGGCCCGCAGCTTCACACCTGTCAAGGAAGGGGGCCCAGTTTACAGCAGTGATCCCCCACCTGCACGCAGCCAGAGGGCTCTGAAAACACACATTTCTGGGCTCCACCCCTGGGTGTCTGATTCAGAGGGTCTGAAGTGGGTCCAGGAATTTGAGATTCTAACAAGAGCCTGGGGAGTGCTCGTGCTGCAGGGCTGGGGACCATCCTGTGAAAACAACTGACTTAGATCTGACTTAGATCTAGAGGTTCATTCAGCATCTCAGGTCCTGGGATTCTTGTTCTCTAAAATTTCCAAGTATTGACATGCAGCCAATAAACATGAGCTGCAAGGGAGTATAATGGCAAAATGCCCACCGTACCCCAGAGCATACAATGATGGGTATCACAGATCCACTTTTTTTAAAAATAAAAAGTTAATAGTAAGTGTACATTTGTTTTTTGAAAAAGTATTTGTATATAAAGTCTACCTATCATCAGATTAATCTTATGGGTTTCCCGGGTGGCTCAGTGGTAAAGAATCCACCTGCAATGCAGGAGACTCGGGTTCAATCCCTGGGTTGGGAAGATCCCCTGGAGGAGGGCAGGGCAACCCACTCCAGTATTCTTGCCTGGGGAATCACATTGACAGAGGAGCCTGGTGGGCTACAGTCCATATGGTTGCAAAGGGTCAGACATGACTGAAGCGACAGAGGACGCATGCATATACTATCTATATCGATGTTTCTTTTAAAAACTTAAAGAAAATAGACTCAAATGTTAACAGTCCTTAAGAGACAGAAGAAATACAGCTGATTTTTATATCCCTCTGGATATAAAGTACAAAGAATCGGACACGACTGAGTGACTGAACTGAACTGAACTGAATATACATACATATATAGATTGCACATTACCTCTGTAATCAGAAAAAATACACATAGACGCTATTTCTTTCTTCCAAAAGCCTTCCAAGGCAATTCGTCTGCTGTAAAGCTCCAATGTGACTTGCCTCTCAGAGGGCAGTGCTGTCTCGTCCTTGTGAAAACTGCCCATCTGTCCAAAACAGTGGTGTGGCTGAGCTGACCCCCTTCCTTGTTCTCAGCACGGCTCCTGGGACCCGAAGTGCAGACCACTCTCTGCCCTGTACAGTCTAAACAAGATGGTCCCAGGAAAGTGGCCATGCAGAAGAGGAGGAGAAAGCTATGCAAGGAGGGTTCGTTTGGCAGCTCCCACCCTGGAGCTGTCTCATCTGCTCTGCAGTGCTCGCACCCTGAAACCGCACCTGTGAGGAAATTTCATCGGGATCTGCGGTGCCCTCCCGCACCGCGCATGCACAAGAACGGGCCCTCACACACGCTTCTCGTATCATTTTGAAATTAATTTAGGATGCACCCACTTTTACAAATACCGCACCCTGGGGACAGAGCACAGTTTGCAGGATAATCCCACTGGCTATGAGCCAATAGCAGTAGTCCTCGGACTTTTCTCCTGGAAGTAGTGAGAACCACTGACTCCCCTTGAAAGCTGAGTTATAATGCATAAAAGCACACCGAGATTTTCACAGGGAATATACCTAGAATATGGATCATGTCACCTCTATTTACGGTTTTCCAGATTTTCCAAAAGTGATTTACAGTAAGCATTACTTTTATAAGCAGGAAAAAAAAAAGTGTACATCTAAACATGTAAGTACCCGTGGTTTATACAAAATGCTCACCTGTTACTCTGGCCCTCACAGGCTCCAGTTGCTCCTTCTTATTTCTGCCAAATATTATTTCCATTGTGCAGGGCTCTGAGCGAGAGCGATGCTCGTCCGTGTTCAGGGACTGGTCTTGGCCACTCCTTGTCTTCCCTCCCTGCAGCTTCCTTTACATCTCCCTCCCTTCAGATGGCACTGCGAGGGCCTGGGATCTCTTCCTGCACAGGGAGAAGCTGTGCTGGCGTGACTTATATTTGGTCAAAGGTCAGTTCCCCGGCCATGTGTGGCAGCTAATCTTTAATCCTCCGATTACATCCCCAGCTCTCCCTTTCCACTTCCACATTTGGCTGAACCAAAACTAACAAACAACTTTCTTGATGGGTTTAAACTGGTGGGATGGGGGGAAGGATAAATTGGAAGATTGGGATTGATACATACACACTAATATATAAAATAGATAACAAGGAGCTTCTGTATAGCACAGGAAACTCTACTCAATACTCTATAATGGCCTATATGGGAAGGAACCTAAAAAAAGAGTGTCTATACTGTATAGGTATAACTGATTCGTTTTGCTGTGTACCTGAAATTAACATAACGCTATGTTATGCTCTTACTTTAGTAAATCAGCTACGCTATTGCTTTAGTCGCTGTGTTGTGTCCAGTTCTTTTTCGACCCCATGGACTGTAGGCCGCCAGACTCCTCTGCCAGGCAAAAATACTGGAGTGTGTTGCCATTTCCTTCTCCAGGGCATCCTCCTGACCCAGGGATCAAACCCATATCTCCTGCATTAGCAGGTGGGTTCTTTATCACTGAGCCACTAGGGAAGCCCCAAATCAACTATACTACAATAAAAATGAAAAAAAAAAAAAACCCAAAAAACAACTGGCAAGATCATTTAGGGAAAATTGTTTGGTTTTATTTTGACTAAAGGTCTCTGAGTCTCCTCACCACCCCCTACCTCCCAGCAAGAAAAAGAATCCTATGTAAAGAGCAACTTAATTATATTTCACTTTCTGAAGAAGTAAACATAAAATGTTTCATGTGCCCTTTTAAATAATAAATACTGGGAACCAAAAACTTTACGCACGAACTGTAAGGAATAGTACTGAAGGTTCCCCTGCATTTCTGAATCTCGAGGTGATGCTATCACCAGAAATCCACACTCACGTTGCTACGTTGGATGATGAGTTACTGACCTCACCTTTACTTATGTTGCTTCAAGAAAGAACCAGCTGTTGCCTCTCTGGGTGGAGTGAGAAAAGTGAGAGGCGCTGGCCTTTGTACAACCAGCTGGGTCTAGCAGGGTCAGGGCTGGGTCCACACTGTCTCAGGATCGCAGAGCTCAGCTCTGAGAGCAGCCTGGCCTGGCTTTGCTCCAGCGTGGCCACATGTCCTGACCACCTGGTTGGGAGCTTTAGCAGTGCCGGTGCTGGGCCCCACTCCAGGCCCACCCAGAGTCTCTGAAGGTACAGTCCAGCCCTCAGGAGTCTTGCAGCTTCTCCAGAAGATTCTCACTTGTGCAGCAGGTGCTAAGAAACTCTGGACCAAGGAAAGACGCTACATGTTTCCAGTGACGCTAGATTCATGTTCCTCCCTTTTGTTTCTGGGGTACGTTATGTACCCTTTGGGAGCCTCCGTTTCCTTATCTGTAAATGGAGGTATAGTGATACCAAAATCTCAAGGTTATTCAGAGTCAAAAGTCCAGCAAAAGCCCCTGTCCCCCAGTCAGTGTGGGGGTCCTTTCTTCCCCACTGTCTCCGAAGGCATTTCTATTTGACCCACATTTTCCATTCAGTCCCACAATAACTTGCAAGTTTATTCTGCTGTCTGGTTCAAACATGTGTATCCATGTCAGAGTTATTTATTCCTAGGTTGTGAACGCTGAGTTCCTGTGAGGATTAAAGGAGAATGTCTGGCATACACTGAGCATTTGGGAAAAAATTACACTCCCAAAGGTGGCAACTCTGGTGCAGAAGTAACGAGCTCAGGGCTTATGGGGATCAGAAGACCTGGGCTCTATGATTTAAAAACTGTAACTCATCACATGACCCCTCTGAACCTCACTTTATTCTGCCAAAAGGGTTGGCAATGCCCGAGTCATGGGGTTTGTTGAGAGGATCAGATTGAAGCTATAAAGTGAAAACATGACCACGTTCTCCTTGTCCATTTTGTATATTCAGAAAAGCAATGGTCCCCATTCATGGAAAATATTTTCTGAGTCAAGCACTTGGTGAAGCACTCTGCATGTACTGGCTTGCTCTGGCCTTATATAATCCTGTGACATGAGTGTTCTTAGCAGCATTTGGGGGATGAGAAAACTCAAGGAAGACAATCAGGTTGCCTTGGATCACACAGCTACTAAGAGATCGAAGCAAAACCAGGAAGTCTGACTTCAAAATACCCACTCTTGACAATTTCACACAGCTCTGATGAGTGAGGGATGTTTGCTAGGTTTCTACTTTTCAAAGTAATGGGTGGAAGACCCCAAGAGGGCCTGTCTTGGGTTGATATGTTGGCCTTATTATATCCAGAACACTGAAGAACCCCAGTTCTTGAGCCCCAGTTCTTGAACCTTCATTCAGGTTCCAACTGTTCCTCAGGGCAATGTTATGGTGAAACAAAGGATTTTTTACAATGGTGATAATAACTTGATCGTTACAATAGATCTCCATATTCATTATCTAGAGCTGCCATCACAAAGTTGCACAGAAGGTAATTTTCTCACTGTTCTGGAGGCTGGGAACTCCACAACCCAGGTGTCGGCAGGGTTGATTTCTTCTGAGATGTCTCCTTGGCTTGTAGACAGTCTTCTCACATGGTCATCCCTCTGGATGTGTGCACCCCCCAGTGGCTATGAGTGTCCACTTTTCCTCTTAAAAGGACACCAGTTTGGATGAGGGCCCACCCCAATGGCCTCACTTTACATTAATCACCTCTCAAAGGCCCCACCTCCAACACTGTCACATTCTGAGGGGCCAGGGGTTGGGACTTCAACATATGAATTGGGGAGGGGCACAGCTGAGCCCACCACAATATCACGAAGGCACAATGACAAGTTAATACAGGATGTGTTGGCCGAAAGTAACAGAATATCTGCTGACACACCAAAGACGTGCATTTATCTCAGACATCAAGTCACCTGGGGGGCTCGGGGGCTCGGAAGCTCACCTGGGTCATCTCGCCAGGCTCCCACCTCCCACACTGCCTTCCTCAGGGGGTTAGTTTTTCACTCTTGGGCTTGCTCAGTTTTGCTTGTGAATGACTGCCTTCCCTCCAGGAATCATGTCCTTGCAGAATAACTACAAAAGTAAGTAGATAAGATGGGGACATAACAGGCATTTTTAAAAACACTTGTCTCTCTTTTTGTGCTAGAGAAAACTCTTTCCCATAATGACCTGAGCAGATTTTTCTTAGTGTCATTGGTTGAACAGTGTCACATGATCTCCCCTAGTCCAGTCCCTGGCAAGGAGGAACAGCAGCGCCCCGAGTTCCTTAAATCCACCAAAAGTCACCCCTGAGGAGCATGTTGCCATCTGAATCATAGCAGGATTCTATGAGCAAGGAAAAAGGAGGGAATAGCTTGTAATAGGCAACCCACAGTGTCGGCTGCAGGCAGTACAATGTTCCTGCGTCCTCAAATTCACGTTTCCTTAGCACCAACTATGGGCTGAAAATGCAGCAGCGAGCCAAACAGGAAAACTATTCTGTGCCTTCTTGGAACTTACACTGACTACATGCCAAGTTCTGAGGATGCAGAAGTGATTAATGAGAGTCAGTTCCTGCCTTCTTAGGCTCTCATGATGTTCTTTCGGTTTGTGGGCTGAGTCCGCATACCCCACAGGACATACATTTCCTAAGGCAGTTAGAGGCGGTGCAGTGGTTCGCAGGGCTGTCTTCATGTCAAACTTCCATCTTCCCTCTTTATAAACACTGATAATAAGCAGCAGTGTTATTTCCCAAGAAACTCTGGCATCACTCTGGAACCATAAAAGCCTGACCACTGCTTTCTATGTCTTTGCTAATATGGAAGAGTGGACAAGTAGGCGTTGTCTCCCAGCCTGTCCTCCAGCCTCTGATAAACACCACTCACTGGATGTTTGACACGTGCCAAGAAGTGTACTAAGTGTCTTATTAGCCATCTTTTACTTAATCTCTTTGAGGGACTCATTAGTAATCTTATTTTTACAACCTCAGAGATGTGGAGGAATTTGATCAAGGTCAACGGCTAGTTAGTGCATGTTCTTGCCCAGTACCCGGTAATGCTGCCCACTTTTTGAAGCTGTTGGTTGAGGAACAGAGTAGATATGAGAGCAAAAGTAGGTGTTTCACAATGTCTAAAATGCCTTAAAATGGGCCAATGCATAAGTGAACAGGGCAAGGGAAATATGAAGGGAAGCAGCTCTTCATACACAAGAGTTTTGGTCATTTATTGATATGTAACAAACCACTCTAAGACTCAGTGTCTTCAACATACAGATGGCCAAAAAACACATAAAAAGATGTTCAACATTGCTAATTATTGTGTATGTGTGTGTCAGTTGCTCAGTCATGTCTGACTCTTTGCAATCCTATGGATTGTAGCCCATCAGGCTCCCCTGTCCATGGGATTCTCCAGGCAAGAATACTGGAGTGGGTTAGAGAAATTGAAATCAAACTATAATGAGGTACCACCTCACACCAGTCAGAATGGCCATTATTAAAAAGTCTGCATAAAACAAATGCTGGAGAGAGTGTGGAGGAAAGGGAACCTTCCTCCTACACTGTTGATGGGATATAAATTGGTGCAGCCACTATGCAGAGCAGTATGCTGCTGCTGCTGCTAAGTCGCTTCAGTCGTGTCCGACTCTGTGCGACCCCATAGACAGCAGCCCACCAGGCTCCCCTGTCCCTGGGATTTTCCAGGCAAGAGTACGGGAGTGGGTTGCCATTGCCTTCTCCAGTATAGAGGTTCCTTAAAAAACTAAAAATAGAAATACCAGTGCCGGGGTCCAGCCCCGGTGGATCCAGGGAATTCGAAGCGGGGACGGCGTCGGCGAGGATCAGGAAACAACTGCTTAACTAAATGTTAATTAAGGATATAAAGAGTAATAGAATAAGGATAGCTCAGTGAGGAAATTCAGTGGAGAAAAGAGGCTGAAATAAGGATAGCTCAGTGAGGAAATTCAGTGGAGAAAAGAGGCTGAATAATTCAGCCAGAAGGTAAGAGAAAGAACGACATGGGGAGACCAAGTTTCGGTGAACAAGGCCCCGCACTTTATTTTCCAAAGTAGTTTTTATACCTTAAGTTATGCATAGAGGATAATGGGGCAAGGGGTAGAGTCAGGCAGCAAGCCAGGCTTTCTTCCTGCAAACTTATGATATGCAAATTTGCATCATCTTCTGGCCCAGAGGCCTGTTAACATTTTAAGACTCTTTCTTCAGAAAACTTATTTTTCTCTAAAGGTGATAAGTCAAGCGCCACCCTCCAAAAGCATTAGATAAAGTTGCATTCCTACAGAGCAAAGGTGTGGTGGGCTATAACAAGAAAAAGAATTAACTCAAGGGTCCCAGGTTACAAACATTAAAGCTACTATTTACACCAATTATATTAATCAATACACTGCCAGGGACACAGCAGGTAAGGGATATGGAAACTTAGCAGCAAACATTGGCCCAACAAGTGAAAATCCCTTCACCAATACAATTTCTAATCAATCTTTTAACTACTCAAAATAATCTGTGTTTAGACAGTTTACAACATCTCCTGCCTCTCACAGTTGGGAGGCTCTGAACAATCACATGTGGCCGGAAAAACCTATTCAGGCAGGCTAGAGGATTTCCAAAGGAGTTTGTAGGTTAAACACTGTCACACCCAGGAATTATTAACTGGAGCTGTAAGCTAACTCTTTTTTCAGAGAGAGGTAGTCGGGGACAGCCCCCCGTAAAGTCAGAGGTGTAGGTGAAAGCACAAAGCAGAATGTAGGCAGACTCTGGTTTGGGGGGTAGATGCTCGAGATTTTCCAGGGGAACTCCTGAGGCTTGATCCCGCCTTTGCGTATGCCAAGCCTCCTTCCTCATGACCTTTGCCACGGGCGGAGCTCGCTCCCAGCAATCCAGCAATCCCACTCCTGGGCGTATATCCAGAGAAAACCACAATTCGAAAAGATACACGCACCCCTATGTTCATTGCAGCACTATTTACAATAGCCAGGACATGGAAGCAACCTAAATGTCCATCAACAGATGAATGGATAAAGAAGGTGTGGTACACAGACACAATAGAACATTACTCATCCATAAAAAAGAATGAAATAATTCCATTTGCAGCAACATGGATGGATGGACCTAGAGCTTATCATACTAAACGAAGTAAGTCAGACAGAGAAAGACATACACCACATGATATCACTTATAAGCGGAATCTAAAGCATGGAACAAATGAATCTATCTACAAAACAGAAACAAACTATAGGGAGCAAATTTATGATTACCAAAGGGAAGAGGGGGAGGGGGTAAATCAGGAGTTTGGGATTAATATATACACACTACTATATATAAAATAGAAGATCAACACAGGGAACTCTACTCAATATTCTGTGCTAACCTAAACGGGAAAAGAGTCTGAAAAAGAATGGATGTATGTATCTGTGTAACTGAATCACTTTGCTGCACACCTGAAACCTATACAATATTGTCGATCAACTCTACCCCAATATAAAATAAAAATTAAATTAAAACACACTATTAAATCAAAGAAAAAGACTTAGTGACTTCAAATAACAGCCACTTTGATCACGTCTGTGGGTCCAGTGGGCTCAGCTCTGTGGGTCTGCAGTGCTCTGTGGGTCAGTCCTCTGCTTTCACTGCGTGTGGTTCCGGGCGTGGTTGGGGATCCGCTGGCAGCTGACTGGGACACCAGGGGGGCTGGGCCTGGGCCTCTCTCCCTCTCCATGCAGTCTCAGGGCCCATCACTCACCCTCTTCTCCCTGAGATCTATCAAGATAGCCAGAACTTCTTCCGTGGCAGCAAAAGCCCCCTTAAAGTGAAGGCTTCAAGAGAGAGGAAGCCAAAGGTACAAGTCTCCATTAAGGCTGGACCCAGGACAGCAGATCTGGGCAATTCTGGCAGGTGGGTGGTGAGGAAGCCGGGATGACCCTGCCAGGGACATAGTAAGAGATACTCACAACTAAGTGCCATTTATTGAGAGCTGCCTGTGTACTGGGCTTTCTTCTGAAACTTTTGTACATAAAAACGCATGTCCTCCTCACAATAACCCTAGGTACAGGTGTTTAGCTCCATGGTACAGATAAGGAGAGTGAGGCACAGAGGAGCTAAGTAACCTTCCCTGTACACAGAACTGGGCTTCGAACCCAGGCAACCTGGCTCTGCCTGTCCGTGGGGTCGCAGAGTCAGACAGGACTGAGCGACTGAGCTGAACCGAACTGAAGACACGTGCAGCTGGTGGCTGCCATATTGCACAGTGCGGATCATCATGGAACGTTCTTCTGACAGTGCTGAGTTAGCTGGAGAGCTGCCAGGATGGCATTTATATGTGACTCAGGCAGACAGATGGAGAAGGAAATGGCGACCCACTCCAGTATTCTTGCCTGGAGAACCCCATGGACAGAGGAGCCTGGTAGGCTACAGTCCAAGGGGTCGCAAAGAGTCGGACACGACTGAGCGACTTCACTCACTCACTCATCACTCAGGCAGAGAGAAGCAGGTATGACTGCACAAAAAGCCAGTTTGGAGGGTACAAGGGTCAGAGAAGCACATGGTTCACAATGGTAAAAATGCAAATAGTCCAGGTATTCATTCATTCATTCACATATTCATCTGTTCCACAAGAACAGAGTGCCACCCTTGGTGGGGGCGGGGGTAGCAGTGGCTCATCAGAGGTGACAAAGAGGCAGGAGTGGGAAATCCTCTAGAGTGAGGAATGTGGTGAGGAGAGTGAATGTCCAGAAGGCTTCCCAGAAGGGGCAATGCTGAGTTGAGAGCTGAAGGATGACTGGGAGTTGGCCACATGGAGAAGCTGGAAGAAGAGGCCAAAAGGGGACCCAGCTTGGGCAGAGACTCAGAAGCATCACACAGCCTGGCCATACCACTTCACACCAGACTATTGAAGGAGTAGGCACGCAGTAGAGGGGAGGAGGGATCGGGGGAAACGGTGGGCAAGAGAGAGGGAACCGGGGAAGAGAACTGTTCAGACTTGAAGCACTGGAGGCCGGGGTGGCTGGGAGGGAAGCAGGAAGCAGGTTGGAGTTCTAAGAGGCGCTGACTGGCAGGGCCCTTCCCTGAGCTGGGTTGAGTATCCCCTGGAGCTCCTCCAAAGTCACACACACGTTTGCACAAGTTGGCCATGTTGCCTCCAGCAGCAATCCAAAGCAAGAGACTTGGAAGAAGACTCCGTCCCAGAGGGCAGAGGGCAGAGTGCAGAACCACACACCGTCTGCCCTCTGGAGGGTCTGAGAGGCTCTCAGGGGGAGCAAGAAGGCGTGGTCTCCTCCCTCAGGAAGGGGGAAGGACAGGCCTTCCCAGATGTGTGCCCCGCTTTGTGCTTTGTGCTCACCAGCCATATTTTCTTATCCTGGCCCAGACCCAGCAGGCGCTACTACTGTCCCCTCTTTATGGAGGAGGGCTTCCCCTGTGGCTCAGCTGGTAAAGAATCCACTTGCAATGCGAGAGACCTGGGTTCGATCCCTGGGTTGGGAAGATCCTCTGGAGAAGGGAAAGAGTACCGACTCCAGTATTCTGACCTAGAAAATCCCATGGACTTGCATAGTCCATGCGGTCGCAAAGAGTTGGACACAATTGAGTGACTGAACTGGAAGCTACCCTCGCCGGGAGTTGGTGATGGACAGGGAAGCCTGGCGTGCTTCAGTCCATGGGGTTGCAAAAAGTTGGACACGACCGAGCAACTGAACTGAACTGAACTTTATGGAGGAAGCAACTGAAGCTTTTGAGGTTGTAGCCCTGGGCCAGAAATCACACAACATGGCAGGTGTAGGTGATTGAACATGGGATCCTCTTACCTGATCATCTGGGGAAGGAGGCAGGAAGAGGAGGCTACCCTTCCCTGGGGCCACTTTTTCCATGGAGCATGTTGCATCCATAAAGCAGTCTTGGGATCAAGAAGTAAAGCTAAATTCAAAAGGAAAAGTTCTTGTGATATAAAAACAACAGCCTTGGGGGCTTCCGTGGTGGCTCATTGGTAAAGAATCTGCCTGCTGATGCAGGAGACATGGGTTCAATCCCTGATCCTGGAATATCCCACATGCTGAGAGGCAACTAAGCCCAGTTGACACAACTGCTGAGCCTGTGCTCTAGAGCCCGGGAGCTGCAGCTACTGAAGCCCTGGACTCGAGAGCCCGGGCTCTGCAACAAGAGGAGCCAGCGTGATGAGGAGCCTTTAAACTACAACTTGAGAGTCGCCTCCACTTGCCACAACTAGATAAAAGCCTGTGCAGCAGCAAAGACCCAGCATAGCCAAAAATAAACATAAATAAATAAAATTATTAAAAACACAAAAAAGACAGCCTCGGACTTCCCTGCTGGCCCAATAGTTGAGACTCTACGCTTCTACTGCAAGAGGCATAGGTTTGATCCCTGGTCAGGGAAGCTCTGCATGACATGCGGTACAGCCAAAAAAATAAATAAAAATAAAAAAACCCAGCAGCCTTATTTCGCAATTCTGTATCTTCTACTAAAATTATGGCCTAAAATGAGTTAATGTTTCCCTTTTGGAGATAATGTTATCATATCTAAATTACTTTGCAGTTTTCCAATTAAGCTAGCTTTTAAATGGTGCCTCTAATTAGTCATGGTGATAAGCTGAACAGATAATGTGGAAATCTTGGATAGCAGGGTTCAGGGTGACAGGCAAAGTCCCAGCAAAGGTGGCAGCTGCCTCCCCTAGGGACAAGCATTGGTGGGGAGTTCCAGAACACAGGATGTAGGAAGCAGGGGGAGAGCCTCCCTGGGATTCCAGGAGCAAACACATCATTGCTAAACAAAGACCATAAATTATGCCATTAACATTTAACAGGATTTGTAACTTCCTCAAAGTTCTACTAAACAGCAGAGGCTGGTGTCATATAGGGTATGACAGGTAGAAAAGCGGGAAATCATAGCTCCTGACCTCAGGGAGCTGACCTGACCTCAAGGAGAAAGGAATGCAGGTAATAATAACAATAACCACACAGATGTATTGTATATTATCATTTATATAAAATGAGTTTGTCACACATGGGAGGTAGAATTGACAAGACTAACATACAGTGGGCATTAATGTTAAAATGGAAGTAAACTGCTATAAAGACATGGAATAAGTGGCACTTAACTCCTGCAGCACCTGAGAAGGCTTAGGGGAAGAGGTTTACAGTTGAGCTATTTTTGAAAAAGTGTGTAAGTGTGCAAATGTATAAGAGAAGGCATTCTCAGTAAAGAAACAGCATGTGCAAAAGAGTGGTGGTGTGGCTGGCTGCAGCAGGCCACCCAGCGGGAGATAAGGTAAGGTTCTGTAGTTTATCTTGGTTCTGGGGTACTGATATGAAATAGGAACTTGGCAATCTGGGGGCCTCTGCCTGAGACACCTCTTCAGCTAGCTCTCCCCCAATCCCTACCTCTACCCCATTCCTTTCTAGTCCTTCAAGATCCAGGTTACCAGGCACCTTAGGGTAGCAAACAGCCAAGTGTACATGAGCAAACCTGGAAGGCTAGTCTACACAGATGTTTAAAAAATCTAGAGAACACCGCCCACTATTCCAATACTGAGGTCATTATCAGCTTCTCAGAGCTGGTCCCCAAGTATAGTACTGAAATCATCAGAAAAGTGTGCAGGACACAACGACTCAGCTGTGCAAACATGTTTCTCGGAATTTGATCCAGCAGCCTAAGCCTTCAGGTGGGACCAGCAACATGAACAACAGCGAGATTATTAATTTGGTTTAAATAGGTGTTGAGTCTATAGCAAGAATCACAGAGATGTTCATGCCCTGTGGGCAGCATCCCAGTCCTGAGAAGAGACTTGTCTGAGCTTGGCTCTCCCAGAAGCAGACCTGAAGACTGAGATTCCAGTGCATAGACGGTTTATTTGGGACGTGAACCCAGGAAATGCCTGTGAGGGAGTGGGAAGTGAGCCCGGGAGGGTAGACATTGCTGTTGTCATTTAGTCGCTAAGTGGTGTCTGACTCTCTGCGACGCTGTGGACTGTAGCCTGCCAGGCTCTTCCGTCCACGGGATTTCCCAGGCGAGAATACTGGAGTGGATTGCCATTTCTTTCTCCAGGGGATCTTCCCAACCCAGGGATCAAACCTGTGTCTCCTGCTTGGCAGGCAGAGTCTTCACCACTGAGCCACCTAGGAAGCCTGTGGTAGACATTAACAGAGCATTATCAAGGCCATTACCATCTGGGACAACTGAGCTCCCTCGGTGGGGAACTCTAGAGATGGTGTGAACATGCCTTAGAGTGATCTTGAGAGAGATGACGGATTGACCCAGTAACTTTGGTCAATAAGGGTGAGAGTTTCTCCTGAGAGGCTAACTTTCAGAAACTTCCATCCTGTTCCTTGTGTGCAGAGGGAGGCAAGGAGCCACGGGTGTCTGCATTGAGAAGCCTTACGTGGTGTAAGGGGTTAAGGTAGGGCATTGCCAGTGTCTGCTGTAACCCTCAAGAGATAACTCAGAAGATGTTCATAGCAGTGTTGACTAGGATAGCAAAACTGAATAGATGGAGAAAAATCACACATAAAATCTAGCAAATGGAGATGGACTACTGAAGGTCCATTCATGAAAGGAGACTCAGCCACCGCCATGCTGATTTCAAAGCCATTTAGCAACATGGAAAAGACTTCCTATAATGCTAAGAGGTAAAGGCAGGATTCAATGTGAGCTATTTATATGTATACTATGATTGTGCCTGAATAAAATGTTTATCTTCAAGAAAAGAAGCATTCAAAGGAAGCACAAAGAGATGAATATGTGTTAGGGGGATGAAACTATGAAAATTCTTTTGCTTTTTTGTCTTTTTGATCAAATAAGAGACAAAGATTCAATATGACTAACAAAAACACCAATTCATGTAGAATTGCACCCTTTCCCAAATAAACTGCTTGCACTTGAGTTCTTGTCTCAGGTTTCTGAGGGAAGCCAGACTAGCGTGGGTCTGTTCCTAGGACTTCGATGTCTGGGCCGCAGGGCATGAACAGCATTCTGGTTCTTTTTAGGGACTCAATGCCCTATTTAAACCAAACCTGCTCTCTTCCTGTTTTCCACTTACTGATAATGCAAACCAGGATTTGGAGGCTTGGGCAGCTGGATGGATCCCTGGAATCAGGTTCACATGGGTCCAGTCATGTCCTGTCTTTTCTTCACATACACAGAGGTTAATGCACATTGAGAGCTGACATCACCCAGATAAATTCTGTGCCCAGGAGTCTGCAATTAATCAGAAAATGAAGAACATGAAAATGGAATTTAGCCTGCAGATTTGCAATCCTTATCGAATGTCGCCAAGCACATTCCATGCGGGACATAAATTAAGCCTTTACCCAGGAGATACACTATCTCTGCGTGCGGCCTTCCACATAGATTTCTAATGAAAGTCATTTGTTGCTTGGCCCCTAGAGATAAGAGGCTAGCTCTGCCCAGCCTGTGAGTCAGCGTTGACATCGAATCCTACCCAGGGCCCTGCCCGGCGGAACGACTCCTGAGGGCTTGGAAGGCTTCTGGGAATGGTAATTGGGTTGGGGGCAGGGGTTGGTTTTCAAGGGTCAGCCCCAGGGACCTGGGATGGGGCCAGGCTGGCCAGTGCAATTGAGTCCTACTGTGTGCCAGCCAAGGGATACATGGAGATTAACAGACATCATTCCTTCTCCCCAAGAATTGCACAGAATAAAATAATCCAAGTGTACCTCAACAGAAAGATGGATAAGCAATATGTGGTCTATATTACCTGCAGTAAAAAAGGAATAAAGTGCAAACTTTGAAAATATTATTCTAGACACAAAGGCACACATAGGATTCTGTGTGTATGAAACATCCAGAATGGTGAAGTCCATAAAGACAGAAAGTCGGAGTTGCCAGAAGCTGGGGGAGAGATGGCTGGGAGCGAAAAATAGAAAGCGGTAACTTGGGTCAGAGCGAGTTAACAGCTTAAAGCCAAACGTTAGACCTTTGGCCACCCTGCCATGAGAATCCACTTACCTGATACCTTTTCTGAAGGCTCCAGAGTCCCACCACGTTGCATGGCTCCCTTTTCCAACCACAAATTACTAACTTCTTACGTAGCCCATCTCTTCCAGCACTGTGTTTTGTCATAATGGTATAAACCAGGCCCTGGAATCACCCCTATCACAACCCAAATGGCCTACATAGATATCTTTCTAAAGAAAAAATTCCCTAGAGAAACTCTGGCATTTTCCCACTGCTAAAGTATCATAGTAATTCTGGCAAACTTAATTAATATTAAAAGTTATCATGAACAACAAACATTACCCAGAAAGGCAAACGAAAAGCTAAGGTGGGGATATAACATATCTGAAAGACCCTTCCTTGAACATTTATTCTATAAGCTTTTTAGGAATGCTCTCCCCGCCCAAAAAAAGGAAGGAAGCATCAATACCTGCTATAAGATGGATGAACCTTGAAGACATTATGCTAAAGTGAAAAAGCCAGTCACAACAGGCCACATAGTGTAGGATTCCATTTAGATGAAATTTCCAGAACAGTGGGTATATGGGATGTACCATATTTTATTAACCAATTTTCTCTCAATGGATGTTTAGGTTGTTTCCAATCTTTCCTTCTCACAAAATTCTCCAACGAATAACCATATATCTATATATATGATATTTCACATATGTATGAATTTTTCTATAGGCAAAATTCCTAGAAGTGGAACTGCAACATTACAGAGCTTTTGCTTTTAAAATGTTAATGTTTTTTGATAGATATTTCTATACTGCCCACAACAGAGGGTGTACTAATTTATAATTCCAACAGCAATCAGTGAAAGAGCTTGTTTCCCCACATTTTGGGGGTGTATTTGGAAACTGTCAGGGACCAGTTCTTATAGGGCCTTGAATACAAAGCCAGGAGGCTTGAACTTGATCCATTGACCATGGACACCTGTTGGAGGGTTTAGGAAGTGGGTGAAGATGGGCAGGTTTGAAGTTTTAGAAGCTTGTTTTCATGATGACATCAAATAAATTTTGTAGGAAATATTTATTCTCAAATAGGCACGACTGGTAATGTGATGAGTCAGAGAGCAGAAAAAAGTCTTCATTAGGATGAAGCCACGCTGGGAGAATGTGATTATCATCTGGGCAGAGTGGCCACTCCAGACAGTAGGGCTGGATATGAGCACAACTTGGTTTCTTTACCATCCGTAACTCTAGCTTTCCTGCTGCTTTCCTTTTATCGCATAGTTCCCACAAGCTGATGGCTCCTCACGAAACATTGAGCCCTGAAGGGTAATGACATAAAACCAAGAACCAGGAATTTTTATCGGAAGCTAACAGTTGACCGAATGACAAGCAGACAGGAGATACAGCACTGCTATCTTTCTCTACAAGACTGTTTCGCAAATTAACTGGATTTGGAACTGTCATGGAACAAAGAGCTGGGGGAAGCAAAACAGCAGACACATTCGTCCTGAGTGTTTTGTCTCTTACACAAGAGGTTAGTCACTATGATGTGATACAAAAAGAGGAGGAAAGATGGATGGCAGTCAGTTGTGAAGGCACCAACATATGAAGGACCTGAGCCGGCTCCACCCAGATGTTCCAGCCGTGGTTCAAAGATGAGCACCTTGGCCGTGGTACTCCTGGGGCTTGCTCTGGAGTTTGGGGCCATTACTGCTAAGCCAGATGATGGCAGCTTTTGCTCTAAGAACCAAGTGGCTTTCAGAGATGCTTGCTATGAATTTGTGTCTCTCAGCCGCACCTTCTACGGTGCCCAGAGCTGGTGCGAGAGGCAAGGAGGTCATCTGGTCTTCATTCGTGATGAAGCCACCCAGAAATTTCTGCAGAAGCACCTCTCCCGGGACAGGGAATGGTGGATTGGACTCACAGGGAGCTCAGCTCGGAATGGAACCGCAGAAGGTAGGTGCTGTGATAATTATACTTTATGGGGAGTTTGTGGCTGTGATTCTCACCATAGCTTCTTATCCAGAGCTCCATGGAGCAAATTGCTGCAGCTGCTGCTGCTAAGTCGCTTCAGTCATGTCCGAGACTGTGCAACCCCATAGACGGCAGCCCACCAGGCTTCCCCGTCCCTGGGATTCTCCAGGCAAGAACACTGAAGTGGGTTGCCATTTCCTTCTCCAATGCATGAAAGTGAAAAGGGAAAGTGAAGTCGCTCAGTCGTGTCCGACTCTTCGCGACCCCATGGACTACAACCCACCAGGCTTCTCCGTCCATGGGATTTTCTAGGCAAAAGTACTGGAATGGGGTGCCATTGCCTTCTCTGATGGAGCAAATTAATATGTGCCAATTCTCATGATTAGGAGATTCTCCTTTTGGTTGTTTTGGATCAAATGAAATAATTCTTGCTCAGTAGCTAGCAGAGAATCTGGCACACAGCTAACGTGCTAATGTTAAAAGCCAATGTCCTTTTCTTTACTTGTGCCTAAGACTAGCTGTGGCATCTTCACTTCTTGGTGGAACAGTGCTGGGCACTGCCCTGAGGGCTTCACATCCATTTTCACACTGAATCCTTGTCATAATTGATGAGAATTATCACTGTTGTCCCTACTCCATAGACAAGAAAACTGAGCCTCAGGAAATAATGACTATTTCCAAAGCACTCCCATATGTCTTTCCTTACTTGTTATGAGGCTGAAGTGGGTTAAGTGCTTAACACAGCTCAGTTCACAACAGAAAGTCTCATGTTAACGGTCGTCCTGGAAACCCTTCCTTATCCTTCTCTAGGTTCTTGGTGGAATAGTGAGCCTTCCTTCAACCCCTCCATGTTCAGGTGAGTCCTCCTCTTTGCACCTGAAGGACCTTGTCCACTTCTGGCATGACGTCAGTTCTTAGGTGTCTTCCCCCACACTGTGAACTCTTCAAGGGAAGGAACAGTATTGTGGCCATTTTTGTTTTCCTGGGGTCCGTTCATAACAAAGAATGGGTGTTCATATTTAAGCTTTACACCTGCCCCATGAGGCGAGCACTGCTACACTTATTTTATGGACGGGGAAAATAAGTCCAGAGAGAGGACATGACTTGCTCAAGATGACAGTGTCCTGCCACCTTGCATTGCCCTGTAGAAACTGCTGGGCTTTAGTAATGAGAAGCTAGGTCTGGCGGAGAAGGCAATGGCACCCCACTCCAGTACTCTTGCCTGGAAAATCCCATGGACGGAGGGGCCTGGTGGGCTGCTGTCCATGGGGTCGCTAGGAGTCAGACACGACTGAGCGACTTCACTTTCACTTTTCACTTTCATGCATTGAAGAAGGAAATGGCAACCCACTTCAGTGTTCTTGCCTGGAGAATCCCAGGGACGGGGAGCCTGGTGGGCTGCCGTCTATGGGGTTGCACAGACTTGGACACGACTGAAGCGACTTAGCAGCAGCAGCAGCAGCTTGGTCTGGGCTGAGCACCTGCAGCAACATGCCAGCATAGATGGAAAGGCTTTAATAAAGGAGCAGCCACCAAAGCTCAGTTTAGGAAACTCACAACCAGGAGATCTGAATTCTAAGATGCATCTTCAGGTGACATCCTTTGAACGGTTTCTCGTTTTGTAGGCACAGAAAGCGTGGATTTCAGTGTATCAGACACTCATTTACATGCAGTTAAAGGAGCACGTCTACTTTACATTTTTATTTGTTTATTATTGGCTGTGCTGGGTCTTCGCTGCTGCATGAAGGCTTGCTCTCGTTGCAGCGAGTGGGGGCTACCCTCCAGATGCAGTGGCTTCTCTCGTCCCGCAGCACGGGCTCTAGGGCACACCGGCTGCCGTAGCTGTGGCATGTGGGCTCAGTAGCTGTGGCACACGGGCTTAGTTGCCCCACAACATGCAGGATCTTCCCAGACCAGGGATCAGACCAGTGTCCCCTGCACTGGCAGGTGGATTCTTTACCACCGGACCACCAGAGAGGTCCAGAGCATGTCTATTTACAATCTCCGAGGGATACTGCATGGCTGTTACAGAAAATGGGGTAGATCTGAGTAGGCTGCGAGGTCCTGACCTCCAGCATTCAAAGTTGCTTAAGCAGCAGGGGACTGTCCTGGCCGTGTGCAGTACCATAGCATTTGAGTACTACGCTACGTGCCATTTGGGTACTAGATTCCAGGCGCTCTAGAGGTGGGTGTGTGGATGCCACTTGTTCTGGAACAATTTGCAAGAGACATAACAATGATGGGAGAAGTCTGTGAGTTGAAAGAGATGTTTTCATTTTATACCTTTTTGCTCTCTGAATCTTCCTTAACCATATGTATGGATTCTTTCCTCTAAAAAATGGTAAATGTATTCTTAAGTCTTCACAGTAAATATTTCATATCCAGTGCTTTCAAGATCTCTGGTGTCCTTGATACACACACACACACACACACACACACACACAGTCTCTCTCTCACTTCTTCAGTAGCCTTGTCAGTGCATTCAAGTCTCTGAAGAGTACCGAGGCTATGAAAACTTCTACTTTAACTTATCACTGTCCACGTATATATAACAAGTCCCCTGTTTCTTTCTGGAACATTTCTTACCAACCCAAGGCACACTGCTATGCTCTTTTTTCGACTGTGCTTAGACATTGCTGGAAGCATCATTTATTTAATCAAACTGCCTTGCATGGGCTCGGTGCCCTGGTTTGCAGGTCAAGAAACCTGGAAGACAGGTCTTCTGTCTTACGTTGGAAGACAGTGGCTAGGCAATGCCCCTGCACTGGCGTGGCACAGAGGCCTTCAGGCCGTCCGTCAGCACTGATTAAGCACCCACTGCACACAAGCAGTGGCTCTGGGGCAAGGCCTGGTGGTCGTGTTCCCATCCCAGGGCCCAGGATCTGGATGGACGCCTCATGTGTGAGCTACAGCCACTGGCGCCGAGGGCAGGATGCTTCTGCACCCAAAGCCTGCAGCTACATCGGGAGAGACCCTTCCTTTAGGTGGGTGGCCTCGGACAACTGCACGCAGGAGTTCGCCTTCATCTGTGAGTTTGGTGAGTTGGGCTCTGCTCTGGGGTCTTCCTCCACCTTTTCCTGTCTCTTGGTTTGTCTCCGTCTCTCTGCATCTCCTCTCTCGCTGTGTCTCTCTTTGTCTCTCTCTGTCTCTCTCTCTCTAAATGCCCGTGGTCTCTGTGTGTGTGATGCTCCGTGTCTCTGTGTCTCACTCCATCGTCTCTCCAGCTTGCATCCCTGTCCACTCACCTGCCTACCTCCGTGCTGGTCTCACAACCAGCATTAGATGGAGATGCTCGGCCGCATTTCCTCTCCTTTCCAGTCTTCCTGTGGAAGGAGATGTGGTCCCAGGAGATTGTTCTCACTCGCCTTTGACTCCTGTTCCCTGGTCAGCCTGGCTTTGAGCCCCTCACCCCCAACTCCTGAATCCCCTCCGTGCTCTGCCTTTGTGCCCTTTCCATCTGCTGCCTGTGGCTGACCCTTTGTGGGCCCTGGGGGCTGTGTGTGTGTGCAAAGTCCCTGAAGGCATGGCCTGTGGCTCCACGCTGGGTCCTGCCTGCCATGTGGGGCTTGGTCTTGGAGTTGAGCTACCCCATGGTCCCCTGACCATCAAGCCAGACTCAGTTGAAGCTTTTGTGCTTCCTGGGCCCAGCTTTCTTCCTGTTTCTAAGCCCCTTAGTGGAGACTCTGGCTTCCAGGCCCCGTTCTGGGTTTGGACACTTACAGGGGTCCCTGCTCTATTTCCCCCATGCTCAGCTTTAGATAGGTGCCATTCGAGCTTAACTCTCCTGCCTGGCTGATTGTGAAACTCAGAAACTTTGTGCACCTGTGGGTTATGCAACTTCCCTGGCTTCTTACCAAGCCCCTCCCCAACCCCCCCCAAGCTCCTCCCCCTTCCCCACCCCCACTGCAAGCCTGTCTCAGCACCTTCAGCCCCAGGAGCTGAACTGCACATGCCTGTGTGCGCTTACTCGTCACACAGTAGAAGGACCTCTACTATTCTGTCGCAGGCCCACTACAAAGCTAAGAAAGGGAGGCTCGGAAGTTCTGGGGTAAGTTCCTGCCCCAAGGCCACAGGTCTAGGAAGTGATGAGACGAGATGTGATGATCAGAGAGACAGGGGGAGATGCTGTGCTGCTGGCTTTGAAGACGGAGGAAGGGGCCACAGTATGAGGACCGTAGGGGCCTCTAGAAGCTGGAAAAGGCGAGGGAATCGATTCTCCCCTAAAGGCTCCAGAAGCAATCAGCCCTGGCCACACCTGGATTTTAGCCCAGTAAAGCCCACACTGAACCACGACTATCAGAAGATACATTTGTGATGTTCAAGCCA
This sequence comes from Bos javanicus, assembly GCF_032452875.1. Classification (NCBI taxonomy): domain Eukaryota; kingdom Metazoa; phylum Chordata; class Mammalia; order Artiodactyla; family Bovidae; genus Bos; species Bos javanicus. Next base: position 8,095,600 of record NC_083885.1, on the reverse strand, counting down.
CTAAGTTTGTGGTCATTTGTTACAGCAGCCACAAGAATGAACACAGATTTTGGTCTCAACCTCTGCCCTGTGGTGCTCCCACCAGGCAGACAGGCTTGAGTTTGAAGCCAGTGGTTCCCACTTTCTGCTGTTCACACCTGAGCTAGGTCAATAAACAAATGCTTACCGAGTGTGGACCACATGCCAGGAGCTGGGCTGGAGTGGGGTCTCAACACAGGGACCCCACAGAGCCCAATGTCACCAAAGAGGATAACAGTACAGCTCATAGGACTGGTGAAAAGACTCAACGAAATCACTCGTTGTTTCAAAAAATGCTTGTTTAGCATCTTTGTTTTCAGATAAGGCTCAAGGAAGGTACTTAAACAGGCGGAACAATAGTTGCCGCTTCTGTAGCCCTGACTCTACGTGTAAAGATTCACCTGATCCTCCTAACAGTTCTATGGGGTGTGATGTTGACTACCCCATACAGGGGAGGCACAGAGAAGCCGGGTAGCCTGCAGAAGGCAGCACGGCCAGGGCAAGGCCGGGCTGGCCCAGACCCTGGGCAGTCTGGCTCCAGAGCCACACTCATGCCCATCACGTTGTTTCTCAGCCCTGCTAAGTCAGCTCCCGCTGTGTCCAGCATCTCACAGTCCTGGCCCGAGGCCCCTCCACTTCCCATCAACGGGCACCGGCCCATCTGTGACCTGTGTCCCCCTCACCTTTGCCACAGGTGTCGGCCAGAGTCTGGCCTGCGAGGGCCTCAATGCCACCCTGCACTGTGGCTCGGGGGAGGTCATCCAGATCCAGGACGCTTTCTACGGGCGCCGGACGCCCCATTACTGCATCCAGGGCGCCGGGCACCCCTCAGACCTGGAGGAGGAATGCAGCTGGGTCAGCGCCAAGGATGAAGTGGCAGGTAGGACCCAAGGGCTCTGGCTGCAAGTGCAGGACACTTCCCAGTGTCCCGTGTCCACCGAAGGGGTCTGGAAGGATTGCAAGGCCTTCACATCTGAACTCGGGCCTCTTTCATGTGGGAAAACTGGCCAGTCTGCCCACACCAAGTAGGGGAGTAAGGGGGCCATGGCTCACACCTCACCTGACATCAAAGCCATCTGATGAGTCTGGCGGGCATTTTGCTCCCCATCCCAACTGGGTGCAAACAATATTGCTTTCTCTTCCGAATTTAAACTTCTAAAATTTCAAAATAATTCAAATGTACAGACAAGACTAAAAAATACTTCAACAGACTCCTTGGATTCAATACCCAACTTGGTCAGATCTTAACGTTATTCCATATTTGCTTAACATTCTCTCATTACCAAAATGAATAAAATGTTAGATTACCCACCACTCCTCTTGATACCTGTACTAGCATATTTATTTCATCCATATGTGACTATATCATAGTTTGTCTCTTCCTCTGTTGAGAGATGTGTGGATTGATCCTTGCTATGCGAACAGTCCTGAAACAATTGTTTTTCTTTGTCTAATCAAACCACCATTCTGGATAGTATCTCCCCTTCACATGAGAGGATTTCTCCAGGCCCTTGTTTTCCTAAACCAGATTAAATCCGCCTCTGAGCCAGGTTTGTCTGGTGACAAGGGTTTTCCCTTGGAAAACAACTTGCTCCTCTCTCCACACGTCTGACCCACATTGCCCTTGCTCCCCTTAGAGCAGGCGCCGGGGAAGGAAATGCTGGCTTCAGCTAGTTGGTTCCCTCCGACTCCTTCGTTGGCCCCACATCCCTGAGACGTGGCCCCCCAAGGGGGAATGGCCTGGGCTGGACAGGCCGATGAGTGTGCCTCCCTCTCAGGTGGAACTCAGTGGGCTATTTCCTCAAACACTCAGATGCAAGCTCTCAAACCTTGTAGCCACACCCAGGGGGCACACTGGATGAAGCCCTGCATCCTTTGGGGGAAGGTTGGAGGAGATCTGGGCGGAGCCCCAGGAGGTGTCTGTTTGTACCTAAGAGCCACCATCACTCGTTCATTCAATCAGTTTGCCAACAGACATTAATTGAGTACCGACATTATGCCACGCACGATAGTGGGCTCTGTGGATTCAGTGATGAATAAAACACAATCTGTTCCTCAACAGAGGTCACAGTCAAATGGGGAGACAGACACAAATGCAGGCAATTACCTAGCACTGTGCTCAGTGTCACACAGAAGGGGGCAAAGCTGCTCCTTAGTCACTCACGCAGAACTCACTTTGTGCCTACTCTATGTGTCAGGTACTGTTCTGTGTGCAGGAGAAAGAGCAGTGGACAAGAACAAAGCAAAACCAAACATCCCCTCTCTGTTGGAGACTGCACTCTAGTGCTATGGGCGCCCCTAGTAGGGAAAGAACTCACGCCGAGTGATGTAGCGAACTGGGTCCTGGCAGGAAACTAGAACTCATGGTAGGTCTCCCAGCAGAGTGGACTACCCAAGTCATGGAAGTGCTGAGAGGCCAAAGATGAGATAAGGGTGCAACCCTCAGAGTGCAGCAGCATGAAGCCACTACTATCCCAAAGGGATGGAGGGACAGCCACAGTGGATGTCACACCAAAACCAGAAGTCAGGGCTGCCCAGCAGGCGCTGGAACCATGACGGAGGCTGCCCTGTGGGAGCAAGGACCAGGGGGGAGGTCCTTGCCAGAGGGAGCTGGGGCTGCAGAGGAGCTACCGTGAGAAGGGGTGAGAGGCATCCTGCCCACACCTCTTCCCATCCGGGGCAGGTAGAGTTATGAACACCAAGGTTCCCGCCCCAGTCTCTGGAACTGTGGGTATGATGAAACGCCATGCCCATGAATAAGCTAAATTACGTGGCAAAAAGGTCTCTGTGCAAGTAATTATGGTTGCTAATCTTAAAATAGGAGATTATCCTGGATTACCTAAGTGGGCACAGTCTAATCACATGAGCCCCTCAAAGCAGAGAACTTTTTCCAGCTAGAAGCATAAAACAGACATGGCAGATGGATAAATTGGATAGATTCAAGCATGAAACAGATCTGATGGTCACTGCAGGCTCTGAGATACAGGGGGTCACGTGAAAGGACTGGAGAGAGGCCTCTAAGAGCTAAGGGTGGTCCCAACTGACAGTCAGCAAGGACATGGGACCTCAGTCCTACAGTCCCAAGGAACTGAGTTCAGCCATCAGGAAGAATGGGACTGGAGGCAGGTTCCTCCCCAGGAGCTCCAGGAAGGAAACACAGCCCTGCTGTGATGCTGTGATTTCAGCCTGTCATACCGAGCCCACCAAGACCTCTGACCTCCAGAACTGTGAGGTAATAAATGTGCACTGCTTTATGCCACTAAGTTTCTGTCATTTGTTACAGCAGCCACTGGAAGCTAATACATTGCCTCCAGTCTTCCATCAGCACCTGCTAGAGCACAGGGGAGTGTGGGAAATGTAGTTCCCTGAATTTGAGACCAAGTGGGGTGAGGGTGGATATGCGGGCTGATGGTCAAAGGACTGGCCCACTTCCCAGGGGAAGTGAGATCTAACTGAGACCTGAAGATCTGATAGGAATCATGCACGAAAAGGACAACAGGGTGAATGGGGAGGGGTGTTTAGGGAGAGGGAAGAGCCTGTGTCGGTCTCGGGGCCGAGAAAGAGCGTGGTAGGTGCAGGGAGCTGCAAAGTGTTCAGCGCAGGTGGAGGTGGGGCACTCGCACCCGAGGAACCCAGGCTGTAGCCCAAGATGTTGGGGAAGCACTGGAAGCTTTAGAGCAGGGGAGGAACACAGCCAGGTGTATTTTAAAGCCACCCACAGGCTGCTGTGAGTCCAGGCAAGGGAGGCTGATGCCAGAAACCCAAGTGAGAGAGGCTGGGGGCACAGACTAGGGCAGTGCAGATGGACAGAAAGGGACAGGTTTCAGAAACAGGAAGTACTGATGGGACTCATCAATGGTGGGAGTCCAGGATGACCTTGGCATTGAGAGGAGAGGCTGCAGGAGGAGAAGCTGGTGGAAAGAGGAGAAGGGAGATCTGGCCTGGGGCTGCCTTACCAAGTACCACAAACTGAGTGGCTTAAAACAACAGAAAACACATTCTCTGGCAGTCTGGAGGCCAGTCCAAAATCAAGATGAGAGCTGGACTTCTCTAGCTCTGAAACCTGCAGAGGAGAGCCCTTCCTCTCCTCATCTAGCATCCAGGATTTGTTGGCAACGCTCCACCACAAACCCTTGTAGATGTGTCTCTCTAATCTCTGCTTCCAGCTTCACGTGTCCTGTCTCTGTGTCCAAAGGACAGCGATCATACTGGACAAAGGGCTCACCCTAATGACCTCATCCTAACTTGATTATGTTTGCAAAGACTATTTCCAAGTAAGCTCACATGCACAGGCACCAAAGGCTAGAACTTCAAGATACATTTTGGGGGACACACTTGAACTCTAATTAGAGATCAAAACCTCATTTCAGGATATGAGAAGCCCAGGGTACCCTGTGACACCCATGTGTAGATGCTGTGTAGATGACTGGACACATAGGATCGGAACTCAAGAGAGAGCTAGACAAGAGACATAAACTGGAGAGTCATTGGTCCATGGCTGACAACAGGTGAGGCTTATTAGTCTAAAATCACTACGGATGGTGACTGCAGCCACGAAATCAGAAGACAATTGCTTCTCGGTAGGAAAATTATGACAAACCTAGACAGTGTGTTGAAAAGCAGAGACATTACTCTGCTGACAAAAATCCATATAGTCAAGGCTATGGTCAAGGCTATGGTCTTCCCAGTGGTCACATACGGTTGTGAGAGCTGGACCATAAAGAAGGCAGAGCACCAAAGAATTGATGCCTTTGAACTGTGGTGCTGGAGAAGACGCCTGAGAGTCCCTTGGACAGCAAAGAGAAATCAACCCTGAATACTCATTGGAAGAACTGATGCTGAAGCTGAAGCTCTAATATTTGGTCACCTGATGCGAACAGCTGACTCATTGGAAAAGCCCCTGATACTGGGAAAGGTTGAGGGCAGGAGGAGAAGAGGGCATCAGAGAGTGAGATGGTTGGATGGCATCACCAATGCAGTGAACATGAACTTGGGCAAACTCTGGGAGATGGTGAGGGACAGGCAGGCCTGGCATGCTGCAATCCATGGGGTCACAAACAGTTGGACATGACCGGGCAACTGAAGAAGACAAGACAAGAGGGAGGCATGAAACCATGACACAGGGGGAGGAATCAGGGCCAGGAGAGAATCTGAGGATGGGGTGGCGCTTGCCTGGCAAAGTAACTGGGCAGGCAAAGAGCACTGAGATATGTCAAAATCTGGGACTTTCCTGGTGGCGGTGGATAAGAGTTGGCCTACTGATAAAGGGGACACAGGTATGATCCCTGGTCTGGGAAGATTGTACACGCCACGGAGCCGCGAAGCCCCCAGGCTGCAGCGACTGAGTCTATAGGCCACAACTACTGACGCCCGTGTGCCTAGAGTCTGCTCTGCAGCAAGAGAAGCTACCGCAGTGAGAAGACCAACGCAGCCACAGAGAGTAGCCCCAGATCGCTGCAAATGGAGAAAGCCTAGAGTCTGCTCTGCAGCAAGAGAAGCTACCGCAGTGAGAAGACCAACACGGCCACAGAGAGTAGCCCCAGATCGCTGCAACTGGAGAAAGCCTAGAGTCTGCTCTGCAGCAAGAGAAGCTACCGCAGTGAGAAGACCACACGTGGCCACAGAGAGTAGCCCCAGATCGCTGCAACTAGAGAAAGCCCATGCAGAGCAATGAAGACCCAGCACAGCCAAAACATATAAATAGAAGTAGAAAGAAAAGTTAATTTTAATTTTAGTCGATCAGTCGTGTCCGACTCTTCGCTACTCCATGGTAGCAAAGAGTATAGCTTTGGTATCGCTATACTCTTTTGAGTATAGAGAAAGAGTATAACCATGGTATAGCTCACCAAGCTCCTCTGTCCATGGGATTTCCCAGGCAAGAATACTGGAGTGGGTTGCCATTCCTTTCTCCAGGGGATCTTCCCAACCCAGGGATTGAAGCCAGGTCTCCTGCATTGCAAGTAGTCTCCTGCGTTGCAGGCAGATTCTTTACCTACTGAGCCACCTGGGAAGCCCCAATAAAGTTGTTTAAAAAAATAAATATGCATGCCAAAATCTGGAGCAAGCATGGGTTTCTAAGAGATGAAAGAGGACAAGGAAGGTGATGCTGCTGCTGCTGCTAAGTCGCTCCAGTCGTGTCCGACTCTGTGTGACTCCATAGATGGCAGCCCACCAGGCTCCCCCGTCCCTGAGATTCTTAGGCAAGAACACTGGAGTGGGTGCAGGGCAAACCTACAGGATGCTCTGGAGCCAAGGAGGGAACCAGGACCTGCCTGTCCCTTCTCCAGGCCTCTCTAGGCAGCTATTACATCTACATGGGTGGAGGGAGGGGCATTGGCATGACCCCGCAGTTTCTGACCAGAGCTCTGACCAGACCACACCCGTCTCCTGTGGACACCTGGTGCCCTTGGCAGACTCAGAGTTCCTAATCTTGTCCCCTCTTTGCCAGTTCTCAGGGTGTGGGATTCTACCTTAGGTCATCTGACTAGATGCCAGTGGACCGGTGGTTCTCAAAGTGAGGTCCCTGGGCCAGCAGCCTTGACATCACCTGTTAGAAAAGCAAATTTTCAAGCTGCTGTCCAAATCTACTGAATCGAAATCGGGGTCTAGAATCTGTGTCTTCACAAGCCCTCCTGGGGATTCTGGTGTATTCCAACATTCTGGACCCTGAGCTATTGGAGGGAAGGAATCTACTTCTCTCACAGCCAGCACCAGGCTCAGTGCTGGGTCTTCAGTAGGTACTAACTGGTGCTTGTTGGGGGCGTGGTGGGTGAATGAACAAATGCAAGGTCGTTCATCTCTTGTCTGTGTTATCCCCTGTCTCCTTCACACGGCTCCTGTTTCCTCTGGGATGTGGGTGCCTCCCAGGCCAGTGCCAGGGGCTGCAGGCCTGCCAGGTGGCAGCAGATGGGACCTACTTTGGAGACCTGTGCCCCGGCCGAGGCAGCTACCTGTGGGTGCAGTACCTGTGCCGGGAAGGTGAGTCTCCAGCTTGCAGGGGTGCGGGAATTCCCTTCTTATTTCCAAGCCATGTCTAGTCTCCCTTGGACCAGAGGGAGCAGCCATTCACGGGGCAGATCTGCTGTGTGTTAAGAGACCTCCTCGCTCAAAACTGCTGTCCTCAAAACTCCCTGCCTGGCTTAGTCTGGGGGAAAACCATTTGAGGTTCAGTTGCAAAACAAGCCACCAAACCAGAAGTTTAAAATAACTGTTTTAACTCCAAGACCTTTCAAATTAAATTTCATGGATTGAGCCAATAAACACAACAGACAAAACCGAGATTACTTGATTAGAAGGATTCCTACATGCCACACCCACTCAACCACCACCCTCCCCATAGGCTGCCATTTTAGAATGCACAGCGACTTTCACAAATCTAAAAAACCATAAACGGAACCCAACTACCACAATTTGTGCAAGTTTTATGAATCAAGAAGGAAGACTCCCCCCATTCAATTCTATGATCCTATTTGTGTTAACTATTTAGAATAAATTCTTCCCTCCTTTTAAAGTGTTTTCATAGACAGCCATAGACATGAATGTACAGATGTATATTTTCATATAATGAGTTAAACATTTTAGTCTCCAACTCAATGTTTTTCACTTAATAATATATCTTGGACCTCTCTCCAAGTCACTACTTTATCCTTTTAATGACTGCACAGTATCCCATCATAAGTGAAAGTGAAGTTGCTAGTCGTGTTCAACTCTTTGTGACCCCATGGACTGTAGCCCACCAGGTTCCTCCGACCATGGGATTTTCCAGGCAAGAGTACTGGAGTGGGCTGCCATTGCCTTCTCCCATCATAAGATTAAGTCAAAATCTATTTAACCTGTTCCCCTCTTGATGGACACTTAGATTGCATCTGAGTTTTCCTTCTTACAGATCACTCTGCGGTGATCTCTTGTGCATGTATCTTGGCATGTACCTGGGATTATTTTTAGAGGAGAGATCTCTAGTAGCAGAAATGGTGGGTCATAGGGTATGTGAATTTTAAATGTTAGTAGATATTGCCACATTACCTTCCAAAATGGCTGTATCGAGTTCATTCTTACTAACAGTGCCAATTCCCCTTGGGTTGGGACACCACATTATGCCCTTGTCCAACCAATTAATCGGTCAGAACAGCAAATTCTACTGAGGCTGTGAGTAATGGAGCAAGGAGCTCTGCAGGGGAAAGATGAGTCAGGGAACATTGGGGTCCCCAGGGGCCATCCAGGAGAGCAGAACCCACAGAGACAGGAGGAAGAAGCCTGCATAGAAGAGAGGGTACAGGACATGGGGGTGGCATTAGTTTACAGAACACGCATGGGTGGAATAAGAGTTAGCAGGGTGTCTCGTTTTGTTTGCTGGGAAGAGAGGCCACGTGGTTTGGCAGCAGTTTCCGTTTGGTGATTTTGCTCCCGGACAAAGGGTGCCCTTGGAGATCTGCCAGTCGCAGCCTCACTGTCGTCAGACAGACACGCAGCTTAGGGCAGTGGGTGAGCTGGGTCTGGCTGCCACATGGACCAGATTTTCTGTCTTGACTTTGATTTCAAATATCCTGTCCCTTGTGAATCAGTGTGTTCTGATCACATCAGTTTCTGATTTCTGAAGGGAGGAACTTCATCCAGCAGTCTCCTCTCCCTCCACCCCCTGGCCTTTGTGCCCAGAATGGCCTGCTGCATCCTGAGTTTCCTCGGATGATTGTGAGTCAGGACCAATCAGGACCGCGGTGGCTTTCTCACCAGCTCAGGAAAGTCCTTTTCATTTGTGTCTGCTTTTTATTTCTTTTCCCTTCTCATTTGTGCCAGAAACCAAAAGATGGTATTGCACAAATTAGCCCAGGGCTGCATGAACCCCAGAAGTTCTACCCTTCACCCCATCCTCTAGGCTAACTTATGAAGCTTTAGTTTTCGTAAAATTTAAGGTGCGCTAAATGGCTAACATTGATTCATCAGCCACCCTAACCAAGGAGATTTTCCTAAAGATGCTTTGCCTTTTGTCTTTTTAAACATTATAAAGTACATTTAGACAATCAATGGATCCTAGTTAAATAAATTAGGCTACACTGTGCAGCTTTTAAAGGGTATAAGAGCTCTCTGACTGAACTCATACAGAACAATCTCCAAGATATATTAAGTGAAAAAAAAAAAACAAAAAACGGAAGGTGCCAAATAGTGAACAGAGCACCACCTGTATAAATAAAAAAGTATGTACATGCTTGTGCATGTATTCAGTTCAGTTCAGTTCAGTCTCTCAGTAGCGTCCAACTCTTTGCGACCCCATGAATCGCAGCACGCCAGGCCTCCCTGTCCATCACCCTCTCCCGGAGTTCACTCAAACTCATGTCCATCGAGTCAGTGATGCCATCCAGCCATCTCATCCTCTGTCGTCCCCTTCTCCTCCTGCCCCCAATGCCTCCCAGCATCAGAGTCTTTTCCAATGAGTCAACTCTTCGCATGAGGTGGCCAAAGTACTGGAGTTTCAGCTTTAGCATCATTCCTTCCAAAGAACACCCAGGGCTGATCTCTTTAGAATGTACTAGTTGGATCTCCTTGCAGTATCTGTAAAAGGTGACCCAGGAGACTGGTTAACAGTGATTGCTTCTGGGGACCAGAACTGGGGGTCTGAGGGGTAGCAGTAGGGAAGAACTTTCTTTTCACTGTAGACCCTCTGTACATTTCAAGTTCTGTATCCTGGATGAAAAACAAGATTCAAAAGAACCTTATAAAGTAGAATAAACATGCAGAAGCTGTAAAAGCTCCACTAAGGACAGGTAGACAGAAGACAGTAAGTTTTAAACAGAAACGTGCAATTTTGCTTCATAATAGCAAATGGCATTTGTGTTTTGATCTGCAGGCCTGCAGTTGATGGTGTCCAATGAGAGTTTCATCTTTGACAACATCACCATCTCCCTTACATGGCTCCTTTCTCCCTACATCGGAAACCTGTCCTGTATAATTAATATGGGAGATGGCCACATTTTCGATCCCTACTACCCACCCAGGTAAGAGGTATCTCTGAGCCTTGATTCAGAATGTATCAGTCAGTTTTTGCTGCATAACAAAACAACCTAACACTTGGTGATTTACAATAATAGTGATTATTTTCCATGGTTCTTTGGATTAGCTAGGTGGCTTTTCTTGTGTGGACTAGCTCAGATGGATGGCCTAGGAAGGCCTCATTCATGCGTCTGGCAGTAAGCTGGATGTTGGCTAGTGGCATGTGTCACTTGTCACACACAGGCTAGTCTAGGCTCAGCTGCATGGCGGCAGAAGAGTCTCAAGCAACGAGAGAAAGCCAAGCACAACATGCAAGCATTTTTGAATCAGTACCTATGTCACATTTTCTAATTTTCCCATTGGCCAAAGCAAGTTCCAAGGCCAGAGAAATAGTCTCCACCTGTTGACAGAAGGCATGGCAAAACCACAGTACAAAGTGGCATACATATGGAAATGGGAAGAACGGTGTTCACAGGTTTTCTCAGCGGAGGTCACTCCAGCAGTCATGGAGAGCCGGGTCCTTTCGGCTTGGCTCAGTAGAGTCTTCCCTGAGTCACTGTCCAAGGAGTCAGTAATGGGGTGAGGAAGATGCTCACCTGGGGGTGGGAATGTTTTTTATTGATAAGGATAATAAAAATAATAGTAGCATTACTAATAATAGAGCAGCTAAGCAGCTTTCATACATGATTTCACTTAATCCTCACAACAACCTCATGAGCTAAAGCTATGCTGTCCAATATAATAGCCACTCACCATATGAGCTACTGGGCCCTTGGAATAAGGCAGCTCTCAATTGAGATGTGCTGTAAATGTAAATACACATGGAATATTGAAGACGTAGCTCCCTCCCCACCAAAGAGTGTTAAATATCTCACTAAATGATGTTTTGATATTGCTTATACATAGAAATGGGCTGTCCCCAGGCGGCGCCAGTGGTGAAGAACCCACCCACCAATGCAGGAGACATGAGACGTGGGTTCGATTCCTGGGTCAGGAAGATTCCCTGGAGGCGGGCACAGCAATCCACTTCAGAGTGTTTGCCCAGAGAATCTCCTGGACAGAGGAGCCTCTTGGGCTACAGTCCACAGGGTCTTAAAGAGTTGGACACAACTGAAGTGACTTAGCATGCACCCACACATACGTATAAGTGCTAGTGTTATGGATCTATGAGGTTCAGTTCAGTTCAGTCGCTCAATCATGTCCAGGTCTTTGCAACCCCATGGACTGCAGCACGCCAGGCCTCCCTGTCCATCACCATCTCCCAGAGCTTGCTCAAACTCATGTCCATCGAGTTGGTGATGCCATCCAATCATTTCATCCTCTGTCGTCCCCTTATCCTCCAGCCTTCAATCTTTCCCAGCATCAGGGTCTTTACCAATGAGTCAGTTCTTCGAATCAGGTGGCCAAAGTATTGGAGCTTCAGCTTCAGCATCAGTCCTTGCAATGAATATTCAGGACTGATTTCCTTTAGGATTGACTGGTTTGATCTCCTTGCAGTCCAAGGGACTCTCAAGAGTCTTCTCCAACATCACAGTTCAAAAGCATCAGGTTAAAGGAAATAAATTATTAAAATTAATTTCACCTGTTCCTTCTCACTTTTTCAATGTGACCATTAGAAAGTTTACAATGATACACGTGGCTCACAGTTTCTGTTGGACAGTGCTGAGCTAGATAAGGATTATCTTGTTTTACAGACAAAGCTGTTGAAGCTTAGAGGGTTTAGTAGCATTGCCCAAGCCATGCAGCTAGTGAGTGGCAGCACAGCCGGATAAGTCAGGACCGCCTGGGAATCAAAGCCCTGGCTCTTAGACCCTAGTGGAGAACATGGCTTGCAGCATCAGGGCCCAAGGGCATTGAGTGCTGCCTCCTCTAGGGAACAGAACCTCCCCAACTCAAAGGCAGCTGCACACAATTCATAACGTTTCAGAGTCCTACCTGGGCCTGGGTAAGCTCCATTCTGCCCTGCTGGGTGCCCCAGCCAGAGGACTGACCCATCAGTTCCAGGTCCTTCTTGGGTTCTGGTTCATTTCAGGGGCTCCAGTTCAACAAGGATCCTCAGGGAAATCATGGAGGCCCATAAGCCCCTCACCTAACCCTGAAACATCTCTGGTTTCTACCTCGTGGGGCTAGGTCTCTGAATCCAGCCCTGCGGGGGCCTAGCCTTCCTGGAAGGCCTGGGTGGGGTGGGGCAAACGAAGGGCAAGCCCCACCCACAGCCCAGATCCGGTCCAGTGAGTGTGCTGGGTCTCAAGCTCAGAAATCCTCTGGGGTCTCAGGCATCGTGCCATGCCGCCAAATAAACTGCATCCAGAGGCTGGGGTTCTTATCCCAGATACAATTTGAGAATCAGAGATGATACCTGGGTTTCCATTTTCTTCCCTATCCCATTTATATTGATGGCGATCTTAATACATTTGTTGACCAGGGAATTTTTGTAGAAATTAATACCTGTGCTGTTAATATGTTTCTGGTCAATAATGTGTTAACAGTTTTACAGAATAAAACAAATTATACATGAAGATGCTTTGTGGGGGAAAAAAAGGTTTAAGTGATAGAAATACCCAAGGCATTATTCTGTGAATTTCTTCCCATTTGCTAGTATTTCATTCATAAAACAAGAAATGCTATGTTACACAATCTTTCACCCCCCCAAATTTCATACAAATTGTACTTGGCATAAGTTAAAACTGACTGTAGCCCTGCTAAGCTCTTTAGTTACACAAGGACATCTTAGTAACATACAAATATAGTTAAAAACTGGAGCAAGTGGGACAAAATGCAAATATTTGTCCAGTCAGGATGCTGAATTCAAGGGTGTTTATCATACTGCTCTCTGGAATTCTCTGATTAATTTTTTTCATAATCTAAGAGAAACAGCAATAAGCAATGCTTTACGTTTGCAATCCCTCAGGGCATTCCTGTAAGTAAAAGCTACTGGTATTTTTTTTCTTCTCTTTCGAAAGAAATAGATGGTGACACCCTTCACCATTACCCCACCCAAACAATCCAATTTTGTCTACTTTAAAGATTTGTTAGACCTTGAAACTACCCACTCACCTTCTTCTATGATTCTTTTTAACATTAGGATATATATTTCTGATGCTCTCTTATCTGCACCAGCAGCCTCAGCACTCAATTTACAATGTGAAAATAGCATGAATTTTAAGTGTACAGAGGTCACATACTTTGCATAAATGTCACTATGCTCTTTTAAAATGTGTTTGTACAGACTCCTACTTTTGCTTAACTCCTCATTAGAGTACAAGGTGGGCTTTTCAAACCGGACTGTTGATCTCCATGCCAGATAAGTCACCTGAGTTAATGGGATAGGAGGACTCTCCCAGTGGCTCAGCAGTAAAGAATCCACCTGCCAACGCAGGAAACAATGGTTCTATCCTTGGGTCAGGAAGATCCTCTGGAAAAGGAAATGGCAACCCACTCCAGGATTCCTGCCAGGGAAATCCCATGGTCAGAGGAGCCTGGCAGGCTATAGTCCACGGGGCTGCAAAAGAGTCAGACCCGACTTAGCGACTAAACAACGATGGGATAGGATCAGACCTCAAACCGAAACAAGTTAAGTCAAAGAATTTCTCCTTTAAATGCTTGCCTTGCACCTCCGTGTCTTGTGTTCACTTGCATGGCAAGCTGTTTTGTTTCTTTGTCATGGGCAACTTTCTACATTTCTGAAATTATCTCAGTGCCTTAAGGGACAATTAGCATAAAGTGAAATTTGTCCTGGTGCTGGATAACTCAGTGCCACCTACTGGCAGATCAGGGTGTTGCCGTTATTCTTGGGTCTATTTCAAGTCACCTCTGGACACCTCTGAGTCTGGAGGGCGACCTTCCCTTCCCATTAAGCTGTATCCCATTCATGTCAAAGCAATGTATACAAATCAGTAAGTGAGGGAGTCTTGAACTAATTTTTAAACTTTTCATTGAGGCACAAGGTGTGTACAGAAAAGCGCATAAAAAGATACAGCTCAATTAATTTTTACACAAAAAACTCAGGCATATAACCAGCATCCAGATCAAGAAACAAAACATGATTCTCCCCCTAGAAATCCTCCAGGGCACCCCTAAGGATGATTTCTAACATCACTGAATACTGTGACCTGTGTTTGAAGGTTATATAAATATAACCATAAAGTATATTTTCTTTTGTGTCTTACTTCTGCTCAATAAGCATGTTTCTGAGATTGATCCATGTTATTGTGTATAACTGTGGCTTCTTTTTTCTCATTGCCATATACACTCTGTTGTATGAATATTCCTCTATCTATTCATTCTAGCATGTCAATGCTACATGCATAGGGGTGGTTTTGCATTTGGATTATTATTAATACAACTTGTACAGCTGTGAACATTCTAGTAAATGACTTTTCAAGCACATATGTACACATTTCTGTTGGGCTTATACCCAGGAGTGGAATTGTCGGGCCATAGGATTATTAAATTTAAGTTCTTGTCTCCATTGCTTTGTTCTCCGAGCATAGCTTCTCTTTGTTGGCAGCAGTTACTAAACCACTTTGTGCTCTTCTCCCTTGGGTAAGATCACTGAGAGAGAAATCAGGAAAAAAAAAAAAATCCATTTCTCTGCTTTTTAGTCCTGGGCAATTCAGTTGGCATCAGAGTTTAGAGAATGAAATAAATTGTTTCTTCCAGATGGATTGCTAAAAAACGGGCTAGATTCAAAGCTATCCTTCACATTTCTATAAAGAGTTAGAGCTAGTTTATTCTTAAATCTACATTGTTTGATATTAATAGTGGACACTCCAGCATTCTTTTGATTAGTGTTTACTGTTACATCTTTCTTTATCCTTTTACTTTTAACTGAGCCATACTGTCATATTTAAAGTGGGCATCTAGTAGACAGCATATGGTTGAGTCTTGGTTTCTATTAAATTCCATCTGGCATAATAATTGTTATGTTTAGACCTTTTACAATTGATATAATTATTGATATAGTTAGATTTAGGTCTGTTATTTTGTTATTTGTGTTCTATTTTACCCTCTGTTTACTTCCTCCTTGTTTCTCCCCTTTCTTGCCCTCTTTTGGATTATTTGAATATTTTCAGTATTCTATTTTTGCTTATTTATTGGCTTTTTTGGTAATACTTATTTGGATAATGTTTTAAGTAGTTTCTTTGGGGATTATAATATATATATTTAAACTTTCACTTTATTAACTCTCAGTGGTAAAATATTCACTTAGAGTTAATATTTTACCACTTCAGGTAAAATGTTAAGGCCTTGTTAGCATATGGTTTCCTTTGCCTTTCATCTTTTATGTTATAATTGTCAATTGTAGGGCACTTATATACACTGAAAAGCCCTTTCAACAGTTATGCGTATATCAAAGAACTTGAGAGGAAAAAACCAGTCTACATTTAAAAACCAGTCTACATTTACCGAGACATTTACCTTTTCTTGTGCTCTCCCTTCATTCCTGAAATTCCAAGTCTCCCTCTGATATCATTTCCCTTCAGCTGGAAAAACTTCCTTTAGCATTTTCTTTAAAGTAGATTTTACAGCAACAAAGTCTCTTAGAGAATTTCTTTATTCCTGATCAGTTCAGTTCAGTTCAGTTCAGTCGCTCAGTCGTGTCCGACTCTTTGCGACCCCATGAATCACAGCACGCCAGCCTCCCTGTCCATCACCAAACACCAGATAATGTGTTTATTTTGCTTTAATTCCTGGAAGATACTTTTGCCAGCTATAGAATTATGTGTTGACAGTTCTTTTGACACTTTGAAGATGTCATTCACTATCTCTGACCTCCACAGTTTCCAAAGAAATCTACAGTCATTCATATCACTGTTTGCTCTATGTGGGAGGCAGGTCACTTCAGTTGTGTCCAGCTGTTTGTGACCTATGGACTGCAGTCCTCCAGGCTCCTCTGTCCATGGGATTCTCCAGGCAAGAACGCTCGAGTGGGTTGCCATGCCCTTCTCCAGGGGATCTTCCTAACCCAGGGATCCAACCCACATTTCTTATGTCTCCTGCATTGGCAGGCAGGTTCTTTCCCAATAGTGGCCCTGGGAAGCCCCTCACTATATGTAGTGTATCATTTTTTTTCAGACCGATTTCGAGATTTTCTTTTTATTCTTTTGATTTTCAAGCTATTCAGCAATTGTGTGGGCATGCTTCAAGTTTTTTTGCTTGTTTGTTTTTTGTTTACATTTGGTTTCATAGAATTTCTTGAATCTTTGAATTTATGTGTTTTGCCAAATATGGAAAAATTTCAGCCATCATTTCTTCAAATATATTTTTCTACAGCAACCTCTCCAGTGCTAAAATAACACAAATGTTTTACTTTTAGATATTGTAACACAGATTGCTGACATTCTACTCATTTTAAAAAATTAAATATTTTTTCCCTCTGTGTTCTTTAGGTTGGATAGTTCCTCTTGCTCTTTTAGTTAGGTGACTTTTCCCTCTTCCATCTCTGTTCTGCTGTTAAATCCATCCAGTGAATCTTTTGTTTCATACACTGTGCTTTTCATTTCTAAAATTTCCATTTGGCTTTTAGTGGTTTATACTTTTCTGCTGAGAATGTCTATCTTTCCATTCATTTCAAGAGGATTTCCTTTTATTTCACAGAGCATGGTTATAATCCCTGGGTTAAAGTCTTTGGTAATTTCAATATCTGAGTCATCTCAGAGCTGACATATATCGATGATATTTTCCCTGAAATTTGGTCACATTTTCGTGTTCTTTGTGTATCAGGCAATTTTGAATTGTATTCTGGATGTTTTGGGTAGTAGGTTCCAAGACTCTGGGTTCTTTTTAAAATGCTCTGGAAAATGTTAATATTTTGTTTGTTTGTTTTGTTTTAGCAGACAACCAACCCAATTAGATTCAGACCGCACATTCTGACTTGCCTTCTATGAGCAGAGATTCCCACACCAGTTCAGTTTCCAAAGCTGTCAGGTTCCGTTCCACTCGTGTGCCACTTGGGGTGCTGGTTTCCGCTGCAGTTTAGTCCTTTACTAAAGGCTTTTACTATGTTTCTTTGGGTCTGTTCTGCACATGCACAGTTTATGGGTGAACTCGTGATTCATGCTAGGTCACACACAGAATCAGGGAGCTCTCCTCTCTCCTTTTCAGGACTTTCCCTACACTCTCCAGCTTCCACAGTCCCCTTTCCATGGTTCATCTGGATAGAAAGATCAGTTTTCTCTTAGGTATTTCTGCATCATCCCACACAGTCCGTGCAGCTCCAAGAGAGAGGATAGCTTGGGATGGGGACGGGAGAGAAGAAGAGATAAACAACACAAAACAAAAAATGGGTATTTCCCCTGTACGCTCAGACTCCCTAGGCCCCTTTCTCTGGTCCCCTGGCTAACAGAAGGGATTTCTATCTGGGTTTTTGTTTCCTTTACTCACTGTGCAGTACCATGACTCAGGCTACCACTGGGACAAAGAAAGCAGGAAACCCCCATCTTTATGGATGGCTCCTGAGCTTCTGACTTTGGTCCTGTCTGCCTGCTGGAGTTTCCTTCTCAGGGTCCTCTCATAGTTTCGTTTTGTCTTCTGCCCGTATGTTAGTTGTGATTAACGGGAGAAACAGGCTCTCCTAGGCTAACTCCAGGCCACTGTCCTCCAGGCTTTTTCACAACTGTGTGCTTCTGTAAACTATTTCTCAGCACTTGCTATGTGCTAGGTGCTGCGCCAGGTGCAGGTACACAGGGGGAACTGACAGTGACTATCTGCACCGACGGCCCCGCAGAGAAGAATGACGGGGAATAAGCAAGGTCACCTAGGAGAAGCAGAGAAGCCACAGTGTCTGTAAAGGGAATCCAGGAAAACTTCCCAGAGCAGGCAACGTTTAAAATGAGAACTGAAGGAAGACCAAGAGTATGAGCAGAGAGAAGGGCAGGAGTTTTCCCTGCAAAGAACGGCATGCTTACTGGCCTTTGGGTGGGGAAGAGGTGACAAGTCCTATGAACTGCAAAGAGGTCTGAGCTACTAGGATAGTCAGAGAAGGGGAGTGTGGCAGGGGATGAGGAGAGGGACAGGAAGGGAGATGATGGGGATGTTTGCAGGCCATTTTAGAGATTTAAATTAGTCCCCTCGGGAAAATGAAAAGCAAAACAGCCACAATTTTGATATGTTTGGACTCTGATCCCATTTTACAGATGGGGAAAGAAAGCCCAGAGAGGTAGACTGGGCACAGTATTTTACAGACTAAGCAAGAAGGCCCGAAGAGGGGGTTTGTATGGACCACAGAGGCAATAAATGGCAGAAAACAGACTTCCGGCCAAATATTCGGCTCCCTGGTTAGTCAGAGCTATTTCTTCCACTTCTCACTTGCTTTGGGAGTCTTAATGTAACCTTTGTGAACACTGAGACCCTGGCTTGGTCGTGTAGCATCTTTTTCTTCATTCTTTTTATCTTTGCAGAGCAGGGAAGATGTGCTGTGGGTGAGTACATGTGTGCACACGTGTGTGAATGCATGTGTTTGTGTGAGCCTAACACTGGTAACTTTTCTGACTGTTGCTGGCAGTCTGTCCAGCAGGGTGACCCACCAATTCACAGCCCCCGGGGATTTCACCGTGTTTGCTGAGTGTTCAACCAGCGAGTGGCATGTGATGGCTCAGAAGCAAGTGACGATTCAAGACAACACGGAAAGGCTCCGTGTGACTGGGTGTTCTGGCCTGACCACGTCAGGAGCCAGCCCTCTCTGCTGGGCAGTCTTCGGGGACCCTCTGTGGATTCAGGTGGAGCTTGATGGAGGTGAGTCTGCAGAAATGGTCAAGATCAAAGCAACCTTGATTTGCCCCAAATCTATCCATCCAGCTCCCAGGCTTCAATGAATACTAACAGCAATGATTTATGGAGTCAGTTTTTTTAGCCATTCATTTATCTAGCACCTAGTGTATACCAGAACCTTGTCTAAGTGCTTTATATATACTAGCCCACCCAGTATATTTTACAAAGGAAGAAATGGAAGAAATGTTTAGAAATTTGGCCTAAGTCACAAGACTAGTGAGAGCAACTAGCCTCCTAAAGATCCTTGGCATGCCCATGTCCCATTTCAAGAAATGGACTTCCAAGCCACCCCCTGTTGAGGGAATGTGAACAGTAGTGGGAGGGCTGCCAGCTGGGCCTGAGCACATCTCAGTGCTGCCAGCATTGACCAGCTTGGCACAACCACACTGCCCCCAGTTCAAGCTAATATTCAGCTGCACACACTGGTACAGCCACAGCAGCTGTTATGGCTGGTGTACCTCTGGTTGCTCAGTTTCCCTTCTGACTGGTTACAGAGGCCATTCTGCTTGGTCATCATGTCCATTTTGATTGGTCATGATATCCATTCTGATTGGTCATGGCATTTATTCCAATTGGTCACAGCAATATTTCTCATTGGTCACAATGTCCATTCTAATTGGTCACAGCATCCATTTAGATTGGTCACAGTGTCCATCTGATTTATCAGGACATCATTCTACTTAGTTAGTGCCCATGCAGTGGCAGTTGCTAAATATTTTGCCTATCACCCCTTCTGTCCATAGAGAATCCTTCCAACCAAGACCTGACCTCATCCGAAGCAGCGTCTTTCCTCAAGGCACAGGTCCAGTCTGAGATGTGGACAGAGGCCACTGAGTGGCAAAGAGCTGTGGAGAGGACAGGTCTCAGCCCAGCCTAACACCTCCTGGAGCCTCACTCAGAGCAGTAACTCCATGGAGCTATAACTGGACTTTATTTTATTTTATTTTTTTGCCATTGCTTTTTATAACTGGACTTTAAACAGTGCTTATGGCTCCTTTCTGTTCTGGTGTTCTGGTTGGCTGAAGATGCAACCTAGGTGCACCTGGAAAAGCTTAAGATAATCTTTTTTCATTCTACAAATATAACTGAGTGACTACTCTTTGCCAGATATGGGGAAGGCAGCCATAAACACAAAAGTCAAGATTCGTGTTCTCAGAGGGCTACCATCACCATCATCACCCTCATCAACAACACCATCACTCAAACAAGAAACACACTAGCTTGGTTTCTATTGGAAAGAATATTAATCTGGGGGCTTAAATCATATTTTAAGAGTCAACCACAATATTTAGCATCCAGGTAGCACAAGCACCCGCAAGCTGTAAGGGAGCCCTGTCTTAATGTGAATGGGCTGAGTTCTCCCACTGGGCAGGGTTTCAGGTGGCCAGTCATGGAGATGGAAATAATTAAGACTTTGCAGGTGAGCAGTGAGGACCCCAAAAGAAAAATCACTTGTGAACCCAATACTCAAGAGATCCGTGTTAATTATCTGGGGGAGGATATACCCTTATATATGTCTTTATATCCACATCTATGTGTGTATGTGGACTCTGACCTCACAGCTGGAGTCTGAACTGTCTCAGTATAATCTACTGCATGTTGTTACTGACATCCTTAAAAGTTTCTTACTCCACCTAGGAACAGGGGTGACTTACACCGTGCTGCTAGGTAACACAACCCTGGCTGAGTTCACCATGCAGAGGGGCCCGCTCCCCTACAATCTGACCCTGGACAGAGGAGTCCAGCGCCAAACGGGCCCAGGGATGCACCACCTGGAGATTCGAGCCACCAACGACAGCACCAACTCCGCCCCCTCCAGAAACATCACCGTCCGCTTCGTGGAGGCTCTGTCGGGGCTGCAGGCTTCCTGGGCTTCTGACCACTTGGAGCTTGGGCAGGACCTATTAGTCAATGTCTCGGTGGCTCACGGCATCCCGGAGAGTTTGACCTTTGAGGTGGCAGGACTCAATACAACCTTCTCCTATGAGAAAGAGAACCTCAGAGGGTCATTTGGGACTTACCATGTGGCGGTTCCTCTTGAAGGTATTTGGGGTGTGTGGCTCCCCTTCCAAACCTCCCTCATCTTCCCTTTCCAACTTGGTATCTAGGGTCCTCTTAGTCAGTTTCTCCATATGCCCAAGACACAAACGTGGTTTACAGCAACCAGCTGAGGTCACAAAATAAGGAAGATGCAGAGGCCATCTTCAGTCATGGAGTTTGTAGTTATAGGGATTCTCAACACCGGCACTTCTCACATTCTGTTGTTCAGTTGCTCGATCATGTCCGACTCTTTGTGACCCCATGGACTGCAGCACGCCAGGCTTCCCTATCCTCACTGTTTGGAGTTTATGCAAACTCACGTCCATTGAGTCAGTGATGCCATCCAACCAATTTATTCTCTGCCGCCCCCTTCTCCTGCCCTCAACCTTTCCCAGGAGCCAGGGAAGCCCCCTCCTGACATTTGGGACCGGATAATTCTTTGTTGTGGGGACAGTCCTGTGCATCACGGGATGTTTAGCAGCATCCCTGGCCTTGACCCACTAGATGCCAGTAGCACCAAATCATGACAATTACAAACGTCTCCAGTCACTGCCAACTGCACCCTGGAGAGCAGAATCACCCCCATGGAGAATCACTGGAAGTGAGCAGGCGTACTTGGATCTCTTCCATCATTTCTAGAGGAGAATGTGTTACGGGAAACTGCAGTCCACGCCCTGTGGGGAGAGAGACGGGTAAAAAAACGACAGGGTGGGAAACAGAGGGACAAGAAAGGAAGTGCTGGGACGCTGGCGGGAATAGACGATAGGGCAGCAGACTGGCTGGCACCAGCCAGGGCAGGAGGCCACAGCTGACGTGCAATTAATCTGGAAAGAACAGAGCTCTTTGAGGCCAGTGTGGTGAGGTCAGCAGGCAGGAATGTGATGAAGGCTGCAGAGTCTCCAGCCCACCCAGGTCCCCTGCCCTGGACCTCAGACGTGTGTGAGAAGGTGGGGTAATGTGGTGCAGGTGTGGGCCACCATGCCCTCAGCAAGGGAGTTGGTTTAAAAAAAAAGAGAGAGAGATGGCAGAAGGAACGATAGAGTCAAGAAGAGAAACACTGCAATTTTGCCAGGTACCGAAGGGTACAGATTGGAACAAGAAGAATCTGGAAATGAAATGGAATGACAATGGAAAATACAACACAGAGGCTAGAGATCAAATGCAAATTAATTTTTTGTCCCCTTTAAAGTTACTCAGTGGGGGATGAGAGATTAAAATCTCCGTACACCCTCTGGCTTTTGGACTCACTCTCAGATGATAAGCAGTCTTCTCCTCCCACAAGAACAGACTGGATGCCTCTGGGATGAAGGGGGTGAGGGAGGGGAAAGGGCACCGGGTAGGAACAGATGGCCTTCATGTGACGGCACGGGCCCCGCAGGTGTTTGCAGCTGCCTCTCGGAGGAGCTTCCACGGGCTCCTGCGGTGGGGGTAATGCCTCTCCTTCGGGGCCACATCGCCTCAGCTGGTGCTTCTCCTGTCACCAAGAGGGTCCCTCTCTCCGTTCTCCTCATTCTCTCTACCATCTCCAGTGCCCCCTCTCCTGAGGGCAAACGTCTGGTCCATAGCAAATTCTCACCCAGTCCTTGGCTGCTACCGGCCAACTGTAGTCATTTCCCAGATGCAGAAATGCCACCTTTCCTGTCTTCCCTCCCCCCTCCCTCCACCTGTCATAGATCATTCCTTCAAGGCCATGAGTAAGGAACTGCCCATGGGAGTCTCAGTTGGCGCTAGTGGTAAATAATCTGCCTGCCAATGCAGGAGATATAAGAGACACAGGTTCAATCCCTGGTCGGGAAGATCCCCTGGAGGAGGAATTGGCACCACACTCCAGTATTCTTGCCTGGAAAATCCCATGGGCAGAGAGGAGCCTGGTGGGCTATAGTCCATGGGGTTGCAGAGTCAGACGTGACTGAGTGACTGAGCATAGCACATGTGAGTCCTCAGCCCCAAAGAATACAAACCCAGCTGTCCAAGGGCCCTCTCTGGAGACCTTCTCTCCAGGCTTGAGAAGAGAAGAATGCAGCACCCACCCCCCACTTCCCCATGAGAGAGGCAAGTTGGGGATACACATGTAGCAGCAGCTCTGTCCAAATCCTCTGACAAATCTTTCTCCCCGCTCTCCACTCTCTTGACCCTTTAAAACCACAGCAAGGCCCCCTTCTTCTGGAATCTCCTCTCTCATCTGGCAAATGAGGACTACTCATCCTTTGAACTTCAGCCCTGGCCCCTGCCACACCCCATAAACATTTCTTTCTCCTCCAAGGTGGAAGCAACCCCCTAACCTGTGCCCACACTGCTCCCCATGCCAATTCCTATCCTGGAGAGCCCCACGTGCCTACTAGACCATACGGCCCTGAGGACAAGGACCACATTTCATTCATGTCTGTGTCCTCAGAACCTTGCTCCATGCCTGGCATACAACAGGGAATCATTAAATGCTTCAATGATGAAAGAGTCAGATGCTGCACTCAGAGAACTGGAGAAGCACAGGCTGGGAGAACTGTCTCAGAGTAAGTTGAACCTCTGATTACAATGCCCATAATTCTCCACTTTTTGTATTGCAGGCACATTTCTGGTCACTGTACTGGTGAGGGACGCCTTCTCAAACGTGAGTTTGGAAATTGGAAGCATCACTGTCACAGGTAAGAATTTTCTGAAAAGGGGTAAAAAATTTGTGACTAGGGGCATCCACACTGGCTCAGGATCTAGAAAGAGGCCCCTCAAAAACAGAGCTTTGAATACTTACTTTGTTCTACAGATATTAAGAATTATCTGGTTACTCTAAACAGGCAATAATGTAAGCAGTATAACATCCAACCACTGATACAGAATTCTAAAACATCCAGACTTGTATTACTTACAATCCTTTTGGTTTCAAGTAATAGAAAGCCCCATCTAAGTGGCTTTAAGTTCAAGTCACATTATCTCATGTAATTGGCTAGGAGGTAAGTAGTTCCAGGGATGGTTCAATGGCTCGATATCACCAGCAAGGACCCAGACTCCATCTGTCATTCTGCTCTGTCATCCTCAGAGCATTTGTTTGATCCTTAGGCTTGTGCCTCATGTAATCAAGATGGCTGCTGCAGTTCCAGACATCACATGTCAACCCAGCATTATCCAGCGGCAGCAGAAACCCATTTACCCATACTCATCTCTCTTTTAAAAATAATTTTCTTTCCTTATTTATGGTCGTGCTGGGTCTTCGTTGCTGCATAGGCTTTTCTCTAGTTGCAATGAGCAGGGCTACTCGCTAGTTGTGATGAGTGGGCTTCTCACCGCGGTGGGTGGCATCACTTGTGGAGCAGGGGCTCTAGGGTGCACGGGCTTTGGTAGTGGCAGCTCCCAGGCTCCAGAGCGTGGGCTCAATAGTTGCTGTGGTGCTCAGGCTTAGTTGCTTTGTGGCAGGTGGGATTTTCCTGGCCCAGGGATCAAACCTACGTCTCTTGCATTGGTAGGCAGATTCATTACTACTGAGCCACCAGGGAAGCCTCCGTCTTCTTTTTATTTTGTGTGTGTGAGGGGTACTTTTCCACTAGTCCCTAGCAACCTTCCCTTTAAATACCATTGGCCAAGGTAGGGTCATATGCCCAACTGCAAGGGATGCTGGGAAGCCAGCATTTTTAGGCCCTGTGGGAGAAGAGGGATTCTGTCAGCCAAGAGGAAGGCTGTTGGTAGGCAGCCAACAGTAGATGTCACTGTCTGAAAGTTTGCCTTAAACATGGTTGCCAAAACTTTTGAGGAGCAAGAGGCAGAAAAGCAATTCAAACTGGCTCAAGTCAAAAGGAAATTTTATCAATTCTCAGAAAAGTCCAGGGTTTAGGCACAGCAGGATCCAGTCACTCAGTGTCTTCAGAAATCTGCCTCTCTCCATCTCTTGATTCTGTGTTGGCTGCAGTCTGATTCCCTCTTCCTAAGTAGTAGCAAGATGGCCCCAGGCTTCAGTCCTTAACCCCGAAGAGAAAAAGCATCTCTTTGTTGACATTTCCACCATAAGTCCTGACGCTGCCTCTCACTTGTCCCAGCTTGGTTCATGGTCCCTCCTAGACCTGCTGCTGAGGCCAGGGGGAAGTGCTACTCAGGGCAGATCGGGGTCACACGTCCACCCTGGAACCTAATGTAGGATCAGATCCTCCCACAGGACTGAGAGTGCGGAGGGATGCTCCCCCAGGGAAAAAACATCACCTGTAAGTGCTGTTATCAAAAGAAGGTGGCAGGGACACCTGGATGGGAGGGAAACATGAGATGTCCATTCTGCTGTCCACAGCCCTCCTAGGAGTTTCCACACATGCCATTCAAGGCCCAGAGAGGTTGAGTGACTTTGCAGAAGTCACTCATAAGTCACTCAGTTGATTCATGGCAGGACCAGGGGAGCAACTATCTAGATTTCTTTATTCAGGGACCATCTTCTTTCTTAAGGTTAAGCAAGTTCTCTGGGTCTAGCATTTTAGCTTTGCTTTGCATAATTTTATAGACATTCAAACTTATCATTATGAGAATGAGAATTTACTGAGAGGGAATTTCTTTAAAGATCAGTGATACTTTGATATTAAAATATCCAAGCCACCAGGGCCTAGTGAATCACATGGAATGACCAACCCTAAGTGCTCAGCTTAATCACTACACTTTAATTAGGCAGTAATCACACTCACATTTCAGTTGTCTTCAGAGCATATCACCTGAGAGTACCTACTCCATTTTTTAAAAACTTGACACACTAATGTTCTTTATGGATGAACAGATGACAAAGCAATTATGTATAGCACAGCACTCAGTCCTCCTGGAGCTTTGAAAAATAAGGGTTGCCTTCAGCCTTCTTTACAGCTGTGTATGCTCAGTCGCTCAGTTGTGTCTGGCTCTTTGCAGCCCCTATGGGCTATAGTCCACCAGGCTCTTCTGTCCATGGCTTTCCAGGAAAGAACACTGGAGCAGGTTGCCATTTCCTACTCCAGGGAATCTTCCCAACCCAGGGATCAAACCTGCATCTCTTGCGTCTCCTGCATTGGCAGGTGGATTCTTTACCACTAGCGCCACCTGGGGAACCCACTCTTGATGGATGAAGCATCTAATACTCAGTAACTAACCTGCTCAGGTTCACACAGCTGGTTAGAGGCCACTGAATGGATCCAGAAACACACCATGGTGCTCTGAGTCCAACTCCTACCAGACTGGCAGAGCAGCTTGTACCCATCTCTCCCCATTCTGCATTCAGTGAGGTCAACTTGGCATCTTGAGCTCTGCTTTATGGGATCATTTGCACCACAGAAATCCACAAGCACTACAAATCAGGGCTCCCACCCTCACCCTTCAAGTGCTAGGTAAACATTAATAGAAAACAGTTGCATGTCTGACCTAAATCTTAAGTTCTACCTGCACTGGCAGCTGTCTACCTCTTTCTTACCTGCAAAAGCAGTGTCTCTGGGCCAGTGGCAAACATGACAGTTTTGCTTCTGACCTGTTTGCTATGACCTGAATGTTTGCTATGCGTCCCTAAATTATTTTCAGAGACAGGCAGATGCTCTGACTCTGCCCTTTGGTGACCTTATAAACACCACCAATGTTTGACACCCATCCCCACTGTGTTCACAGCTCCTTCCAGTCTCCAAGAACCACCCCGAACAAAGGTCCAGAGAAAGAATGTGAGTATTTTTAAAAAACGCTTAACCTTACAGGAAAAAAAGGTGTCTAAGTACTCTGTTTTATTGGGGTTTGGGCCTTTTGGGTGCTAACAGCAGAGCACTAGCAATCAATGAGATTTCTTCTGTTTAAAAAGAAGCCCAGAAGAAATCAAATGAAGCATGCTCTCTAACCACAACAGCACTATGCAATAAGTCAGTAATAAGTTATCTAGGATATGTAGATAACTATCAGACATTTTGGAAATTAAACAGCACACTTCTTTAAAAAAAAAAAAAAGATCAATGGATCAAAGAAAAAAATCAGGATATTTTTAAATATTTCTAAGTGATAATAATAATACAGCTTATCCAAATATATGGGATGCAGCTAAGGCAATGCTCAGAAGGAAATTCATGGCTTTTAACGCTTATTTTAGAAAAAAGGCCCAGGTTCTTTAGTGTTTATAGCAAGACTAAGTCTTTGATTCCTTGCTGTTGACTTTTTTCTTGCATTCATTTCTTCAACAACAAGATTTACTGTGCCTCTACAATGTTCAATGTTCAGATATTAGGAGCTGGGGATACACTGGTGAATAAACATATGTGTGGTCCCTGCCTTCATGAAGCTTAGTGGGTGAGACTAACAAATTAGCAAAGAATAAATAATTGTGATGTGTCTAACTAGAATCAATAGGGTGTGGTGACAGCAACTAACAGACTATCACATGTACTATTAAATGTGACCAGACAAGACCTGTTAAGAAGTGACATTTAAGTGGGGACCTGAAGGTAGGATAGTCAGCCACCCTGTTAGGAAGAACAAGCGCTGTCTGGGTGCATAGATGAGAAGGCTCTGAGGTATGTCAGGGGAGGAGGAGGATGGAGGAGATTACTGAGATGGGCAGAGGCCAAATCACACGGGGTCTCGGGTACGAGGGTGTTTGGTTTTATTCTTGGGCCATGGAGACCCCTGGGGGTTGAGCTCTGTTGCAGCCTCCTGCTATTCCCAGGCCAAGCCCTCTGGGCCTGAGCTTTCAACAGGTCCAACCAGAATTGATCCTGGAGCACACTGCACTCCTGACAACCCCTTTCTTAGAATCCATGTGCTCTCTGTTACTGCCCAGCTCACCCTCCCTCCTCCTTCCAGAAGGCTCCAGGGTCCTGTCCTCTGGGAAGCTTAGCCCAATACCAGCTGTCTGCTGTGTAGAGCTAATAGCTCTGCAGCCTCTCTGCTCCAGGCACAAGAGGACGCGCATCACTATTATTCTCACTTGATATGCAGCAACCCCAGGAGTCAGACAGGATCAGAACCTCCAGGGGAACAGAAGCTCTTAGCCTACTGCCTCCCTCATTTACATTCTCATGATCCCCTGAGCGCCCTCTACTGCAGCAGTTAGCACTCTGCGTTTTAATCCTTGGTCTTCTCGTCTGTCCATCAGAGGAGACGTAAGGGCAGGGGCTGGGTCTCTCTCTGTTTCTGTATCTCTAGGCATCAAGCACAGGGCCTGGCCCACAGCAGCCGCTGCCAGCACAGCTGAATGTCTGATGAACCCTTAGCCGCCAGTCCACACCAGGCTAGTGACTTACCTGGTGATCCATCCCACTCCACACTTTACACTGTGGCCATCTCTTGCACAGACTGCTCTGGGGCGGAAGGTAGGGTGCCAACTGTGGAGTGTGTATCACTGGCCAGCTGCTTCTTCTGCAGAGAGACAAAGGGAAAGTGGAGCTGTACGTGGAACCTGGTCAGTACTTGGATCCTTTCACCACAGTGACTCTGGGCTGGCCGGACAGGGATAAGGACTTACGCTTCCAGTGGGCATGTGGTAGGTGGTCTTAGAGCTCTGAACTGTCTTATCTCATCACGAAGCGATGGATGGCGGTCAGCTTTTGCTGCTCTTAACCTTCACACCAGGATTATTCATGCTTGACATTTTGTGTGCCTTGTATGTGCCAGAGGTGGTGAATTCCATGGAAATGGGAGGTGTGGGGAGCAGTGGCCTTGAAGGCAGGCAACCAGAAGAGGCACTATCTATAGAGAATTTAGGAACAATAATTAGACCCTAAAATCAGTCTGCTTTTTTATTATTGCCACAAATAATGTCAGTGGTAAGACACTCCTCTCCTCTTGGACTCCATCCCTCTTTTAACCTCCACGCTTTTGATATGCCACAGTTTAGAAAGAGGAAATGATGAGGCCTTTTCTGACAAAACTTTTTTGTCAACCACTAGCACCTATTTTTAAGAAGTTGTTGTTCTCCTTTTTATGGGGATAGCTAGCTAGGTGTATGTGCTCAGTTGGGTCCGACTTTTTGTGACCCCATAGACTGCAGTTCACCAGGCTCCTCTGTCCGTGGAATTTCCCACATAAGAATACTGGAGTAGACTGCCATTTCCTACTCCAGGGGAATCTTTCCATCCAGGGATCAAACCCTCGCCTCTTGCACTTCCTGCATTAGCGGGCAGATTCTTAGATATATCTTACCTATGGATATATTCCTTTAGAAATAAAATGAATGCCATTCATACTGTATATACTGCTTTTGTTAACCATTTTTTTATTGAACAATATATCCCATATATTTTTAAGTCAACATATTCTTCTGCACCTTGATTTTCATAACTGCATAATAGACTGTCAAGTTGCTATATGGGCATTTACTCACCAGTGCCCTCTTTTTGGCCACTGAGTTTCTTTTGAATTATTTGCCCTTAAAAACAACGCTATAATGAACATCCTTACAATGTTCAATTTCTATTTGCATCTGTGATTACTTTCATCAACAAGTTGCAAAGTCACGTAATGTTTGAAATCTTTTGATATGAATCGGCAAGTCTCACAACACCCTTCAGCATGTTAGTTCTTATTATCTGAATTAATAGAGGATACAACAAGTACAGACTTTAGGCGACTGAGCTGATGGCCTGACCCCCAGGCACGTCCTGTGAATGACTGCACACTGAGGGTCGTTGGGGTAGTGGATAAACACTGATCAACAGAGTTGAAGGGCACAGATTTCCTGAGCTGATATAAAGCAGGAGATGATCTGCAGCCTCCCAGATGGAGATTCGTCCTCCCAGGTCCCCAGTGTACCCCCAGAGACAGACAGCTGTGGACAATCCCTTACATCAAGAATAAGAAGATGCCTCGAATGTTCTCCAGGCGGGGATATTTATCCTCTCAGCGCCTCTCCAGCTATAGGCTGTCCTGCTCACCAGTGCAAGTCACCGATGCGAAACAAGCCAACAAACCCTGCAGGTTTGCTTAGAGTTTGGGTGAAGCGAGGGTCATTTTCCCAGCAGCATCCTTCTGCAGCACCATTCCTGCAACCTGAAAGTGAACTGAAAAAAAAAAAAAACACCAAAATCTCTATTTGGAGCCAATTTTCCTATCAATGACCCATTTCTTCTAAAAACCCAAACCAGAAGGTAGCCACATGTGTCAAGTTCAAGGTTCCTGGGTGGATTACAGTGTTGACCCACCTCTCTCTCTCTCTCAGGGCGCTGCTGGGCCCAGTGGAGTGACTGTGTTGAGAGGCAGCTGCTCCGCACAGACCAGAGGGAGCTGGTGGTTCCACCGTCCTGCCTGCCGCCCTCGGACTCTGCTGTTACCCTGCGCCTGACAGTCTGGAGAGGCCCGGAGCTGGAGAACCTGGGGGAGCAGTGCCTCTATGTGTCCGCCCCCCTGGAACTCAGGCCGCGAGTCAGGTGGGGGCGTGAGAGCAAACTCCTATGGGGTTGCTGTCGGGCCAGGGTGTTCTGACAGTCAACTCTGGCTACACTGAGTAAGGGGCAGGGTTTACACTGGTGGGGAAAACCAGGCCCTGTCTCCGTTCTCTCTGGAGTCACTCAGTGGTCAGTGATGAATCACACAAATGAATGGAAGGAGAGGGTGTACCTCCATGACAGCTTCCCTGACCCCAAGGCTGCTTCAGCAGAGATGTGAAGACAGAACAGGAATGAATTTGGCCAGGAAAAGGGGGCTTGAGAGAGAACAGAACAGCAAAGGGACGGAGCATAGAACAATCTAGAAGTGAAAGAGGCTGGTGTGGCTGGGGCACAGAGGAAGAGCAGGCAGGGGCTAGCTCGGCAGGGCCTCAAGGGTTGTGTGAGATGCATGATTTTGGACTTTATCCTAAGAGTTCTGGAAAGCCACCAAGACGTTTAAGCAGGCTGGGAATGTGATCATGTTTTGCTTCCAAACACTGGTAGCTGGGTACAGAAGCAGCTGGAGCAGGTAAGAGAGGACTCAGGGAGACTGATTAAGCTCATGCAGGAATCAAGAGGAGAGTTCAAAGTAGCAATGACTGCCAGCTGGGTCCCTGAAGGAAGAAGATGGCTCACTCGAACTGGGAACTGATGGGAGCTGGATAAGGGTTGATTTACAGATGTGGGCAGGGATAAGAGGACCAACCATGGATGACCATGCAGGCTGCAAGAGGAGGAAGCCATTGTCCCTCTTAGGACTCAGGGGAAAGAGGCGTGGATGGCATTCCTGTGAACCCCCTGGGGAGCTGCAGCTGCGGGAGAGGTGCCCCTGGAAGGAGCTGGGGCTTCAGCCAGAGGAGCATGGCCTCTGCCAACTACAGGCCATTTGGTGAGGAGCAGGGAGAGTGGTGAATAACTATCCCAATGCTCCCAATTGGATAGACCCAAACAGAAGACAGAGGGTGTTGGAACCTGGTGATGCAGTCTATGGAGCTCAGTCCTGGGTGCATAGAGCCACAGAGTTGATGGCGAGCGGGCTGCAGGGGCAAAGGGAGAATGTCCAGCCCACTAGTTCTAGGGTAGAGGAGAAGTCAGAAGTAGGGAGATTATTCAGCTACTATGAAGCTCATATGGAAAGGATTGGGAATGGGCTGGACACAGCAGGAATCACACTGACCTCTCATTGACTCAAGAGGGGGAATATGACAACACAGAGAAGGCCTAGGACTCAGGTCAGGATGTGTGGGCCCATGTTCCCTCCCCCAGTCAGGATGAGTCACATAACCTCTCTGAGCTCGGTTTGCTCACCTGTGATATGGGAACGCTGATAGGGTTATGGTCAGCACTGGATAAGCCAATAAAAGTGGGACATGGCAGGTATGCTGCAAAATCATAACATTCATTGGAGCTGAAGCTCCAAAACATTGGTCACCTGATGTGAAGAGCCGACTCACTGGAAAAGACCCTGATGCTGGGAAAAATTGAAGGCAAAAGGAGAAGAGGGGGCAGAGGATGAGACGGTTGGATGGCATTACCGACTCAAAGGACATGAATCTGAGCAAACTCCAGGAGATACTGAAGGATGGGGGAGCCTGGTGTGCTGCAGTCCATGGGGTCGCAAACAGTCAGACATGACTTAGCAACTGAACAACAACAATTGATCGTTATTAGAACTATAAAGAATCGTGGAGATTGATAGCTCTCATCCCCTCACTTTGCAAGTGAGGAAACCGAGGCTCAGACAGGTTAAGTGACTTGTGCGAGGCAGCCTTTCCTAAGTGGCAGGGACGAGATTGGAGCCTGGGGTCCTGTCAGCCTCCTGCACTTTTCATACTGTTATCCTGTGCAGTGAATGGAATGGGGATTCAGGCAGGCACAAACTGCTCCATCTCCACGACCACGGGTATGCCCCGGTTTGGGTTGGGGCAGGGGCTGCTTTTATTCCGCTTTGACTTGAAAAAAGGCCATTTCCTACCTTCTCAAATAAATTGAGAACTGGACCAGGCAAGGTGGCTCCTCAGACTAAGGATCTTGCCAGCTCTGTTCTCTGTCTCCCTTTCAGCTGTGAGGAGAACTGCGGGCCAGTGGATGCCAGCAGGGACGTTATGCTGAGGGTCACCATGGGGGACAGGTCTGCAGCAGCCATGTTCAGCTGGTATTTGGATGACACCCCACTGGAGAAGGTGAGGATACTGGCAGCCTCGAAAAAACAGAAATGTCTTCCCACTTTGACTGACCAGACTTGTGTCACAGGCCCAGGACTGAGCTGGGGGTGGATCAGTCCACTCAGCCCGTGGAGTAGGAGTCGGGGGCTGGGGGCACTGGCCTGCAGAGAGAATGGATGCAGGGGAGAAAAACCAACAATAAACATCGCAGCAGATGCCGTGGGGGCCCCAGCCATCCCTCTTACCAGGCTGATCCAGGCCTCCCCCAGGGCTATGGGGAGGCTGCTGATCCATAACTGTGGGGATCTAATAGCCAGCCCCCAAGCCTTTGAGTGCCACAATTTCTGTGGTGCAGCTTATGCTCCAGAGCCCCCCATGACACCAGGCTGAATGAAGCTGGGTGCCTCCTGAAACCACTTCTTTGCCTCGTTTCATTTTCTCCCCACCTCAACTGCCCTCTTGGTTTTCCCTGGGAGCCCTGCCTTGTAAATGCCCTGCACATGAACCCTTGTCTCAGGCTCTGCTTCCAGGGAACCTGACTGAGGACAGATACCCCAACATGCTGGGGATGAGCATTTGGGCTGACCTCGGGGAAAGAGCTGGTGCTGCTGTCCATCCATCGGAGACAAATCTGAAAGGTCTCCCTAGCTCAGAAGCCACTGCCCGGGGGGGTCTGGTGGCCTGGCTGCAGCCTCAGAGATCCTGGGCTGTGCTCTCTTTCAGGCCGAGCCCCTCCCTGAGGCCTGCAGACTCCGAGGATTCTGGCCGCGTTCTTCAATCCTCCTTCAGAGCAACACCTCCACCCTGCTGCTCAACAGCTCCTTCCTGAGGATCTGCGGCCAGGCCGCCCGGATCAGAGTCACAGGTGGGAAGGCTCCTCCAGTCTCTTATCACAGACCCCACCTCCTCCAGAGTGAACTGAGAGGAAGCCAGGGGTGCTGAAACAGGGCCGGCAGTGCGGGGTGGGGCCATACACAGGCTCTGGCGTGAATCCCACCACCGCCACCTTCTAGCTGGGAGACCTCAGGCTGGAGATTTAAGCCTGTTTCCTCACATGCAAGCAGGGCAATAGCAAGGTCTGCTTCTGACTGTACGGTGCAGGCTGAGCGACACAACATGGTGAGGAAGGCAGACCGTCCCGGGGTGTGCCGTCTGTGTGTCCTGCCAGGTGATTCGGCGCTTCTCACTGAAAACAAGCGCCGGACAGCAGCATGTAGACTCTCAGAAAGATAAATAATGGGGTAATTATTCCTCTTCAGATGAATTCCTTTGATTCGGTATTTCTCAAAGTGGCTCATAGGCCACTCGCCCAGGATAACCTGGTACCATTTTAAGTTACACATTCCTGGGTTCACCCCAAACCTTCTGAATTAAGTCTGGGCCAGGGAATTCATTTTAATTGATTAAAATTCTGTATGCACAACTCTTCCAGGCATGCACTGTTTTTGAAAACTAGGTGATTATAACAGGCGGTTCGGGGTGTTGGTGCAGGTTAGCTGGGGCTCTTCATGGTGCTGTGGGAGCCCTTGGTTTGGGTAGGATCTTCCTCTTTCTAGGTCTTGACTGTGGCCCTTCCAAGCTTGGTCTCTTGAGAAAGTCTTGTTTTCCAATATTTTTCCTCCTCACTAAAGCCCTGTGAGGAAGCTATTGTTATTAGCTCCATTTTACAGATGAGGAACTGAGTCTCAAAAGGTCAAAGCCAAGGTCACATGGAGAGTAAATGGCAGGACTAGGATTCTGTCTCTGTCCAATTTTGCTGAGACCCTGGAATGTCCTGCCTGAGGTGTGAGGGGTAGGGGTGGAGTAGTTAAGATATGCGGATTTCTGAGCCTTACCCCTGAATCTCCAGAGAGAGGCTCTGGAGCAAGGCCTGGGAATCTGCGTGTTAAATAAGTTCCCAGGAGATCATGAGCCATGGTGGAGTTTGTGTGACACCCACAGCCCCTAAGCACATCTTTTGTCTCATTCTCCAGCAGTGACCGGGTGTGCCTATGGGGAGGACACCTATGTGGTCAGCTCCCTGCCTCCCCTGGAGGTGCCCACCTGCACCATTGCCCCAGAGGAGGGGACCATCCTGACGAGCTTCACCATCTTCTGCAATGTCTCCACTGCCCTGGGCCCCCTGGAGTACTGCTTCTGCCTGGAGTCAGGTACCGGCTCAGGACTGCGCTCACCCCTCACTCCTGGGCTCATTCCTCTCCAAGAGCAGACACCTGTCTCTCTCTGAGAGCTGCAAAAAATGTGTTCTGTGGGTGAGAGAGGTTTGCAGGATGACCCATAACCCCCACCCCAGGCCCACTGACCCAGCCACACACCACAGCAACATGAGAAGCAGGTCCCATCAGTATCTCCTCTGCAACGATAGAGGCCAAAAAGACCTCTGCCCTGGCATGAGGGACATGGGAAGGGTGAAATGGAGGAGGGTGGGCAGAAGTATGACTACCAGGACACCATTCCTTAGTACACACTGGAAGGAGCCCTGACTCCCGGAGCTCTTCAGGACTAACACAGCCCCGCTCACAGAATCATCAGTGATGTTAGGACCCACTTTGGAGAGGCAACAGGGAGTGGGTGATGTCACAGAGCATGCCAGGAGGAGAACCACTTGCAAAGGCCTACAGGAGGAGATGGAGCATGCTGACGCCGCCCACCGCGATGCCCGGGCCAGTGCCCTGTCGCTGTAGCCCCCACCCAGGACTGCCGCAGGGCATCTTCAGGGGAGACGGGAAAGCCACCCAAGGTGTTTCTGCTCACCTGGAATGGGGGTGGCTGGTCCTTGGCAGGCTTATCTGAGTCCTTGTCTCTTCCCAATGAACTTCAGCATCTTATGACCCTCCCAAGAGCTCTTGAAAATGTTCTAGTCAGACTGGGACCATCATCCAAACCGAGGCTCCAGGAGTGTTTCTGGGGGTTCCCCAGTATCTAGCATTAAACACCACAATGATGTAAACTGGACACCTTGACAAGGTGAAGGTGGAGGGGAGCTATCGTCAGATCATGGGTGTCCTTCAAATAGATGTGGAATGCATGTCTGTGACTGGGTCTGAGCCTACAGGGAAACAATTCAAGGAAGGTAAGTAGATTTCATTTCAAATCTGTGTTTCCCTAAATGAAGACACCAGGCCCGCTGCTCCAGTTCTGACTGGTTATTCCGTTATATTTCCTCCTTCTGCCTCACACAGGTGAGCAGGGGGAAGGAAGCGTGACCAATATAAAAATGAATTGGCATTTGCAATTCTATAACTTTGTGAATGTTTGCACACTACAATGAAGAGATTCCAATGACAGGCGAGTCCCCTTTAAGGACAAAAAGGATATTCATTCATTCATTCATTTTTACAACAAATATATTGAATTTCAGGCTCTGTTCTAGGTCCTATATATACAGTAATGAACAAAATAGAGGAAGTCTCTGACCTCACTGTATTTATAATCAGTGGTGGAGACAGCTGGTAAACAAAGACACAGGATGAGAGGCACTGTTTTAGATAGAGCAGCCTGGGAAGACCTCTATACAGGAAGTAATATTTGAGGGAGTCTGGATACGCTTTGAACCAGTTGTTAAGATCATCTTCCTTTCCTTCTGCTCCTCTTTCTCCTTATTTTTGTAATTTGGTTTACCACTTTGAATTTTTCTAAAAAATCTATCAAGGGGGATTGTTTTTCTGAAAATCGTCATGGATTCTAGTAAGGCTATTCCAAAGTTACAGCAGCAGGTGATTTCCTAGGGAGGACAGTCAGTCAGTTCAGTTGCTCCATCGTGTCTGAGTCTTTGCGACCCCATGGACTGCAGCACGCCAGGCTTCCCTGTCCATCACCAACTCCCAGAGCTTACTCAAACTCACATCCATTAAGTCAGTGACGCCATCCAACCATCTCATCCTCTGTTGTCCCCTTCTCCTCCTGCCTTCAATCTTTCCCAGCATCGGGGTCTTTTCAAATGAGTCAGATCTTTGCATCAGGTGGCCAAAGTACTGGAGATTCAGCTTCAACATCAGTCCTTCCAATGAATATTCAGGACTGAATTCCTTTAGGATGGACTGGTTGGATCTCCTTGCTGTCCAAGGGACTCTCGAGAGTCTTCTCCAACACCACAGTTCAAAAGCATCAATTCTTTGGCACACAGCTTTCTTTATAGTCCAACTCTAACATCCACACATGACTACAGAAAATATCATAGCCTTGACTAGACAGACCTTTGTTGGCCAAGTAATGTCTCTGCTTTTTAATATGCTGCCTAGGTTTTCCTAGCTTTTCTTCCAAGGAGCAAGCGTCTTTTAACTTCATGGCTCTGGTCACCATCTGCAGTGATTTTGGAGCCCAAGAAAATAACATCTGTCACTGTTTCCATTGTTTCCCATCTATTTGCCATGAAGTGATGGGACTGAATGCCATGATCTTCATTGAATGTTGAGTTTTAAGCCATCTTTATCACTCTCCTCTTTCACCTTCATCAAGAGGCTCTTTAGTTCCTCTTCACTTTCTGCCATAGGGTGGTGTCATCTGCATATCTGAGGTTATTGATATTTCTCCCGGCAATCTTGATTCCAGCTTGTGCTTCTTCCAGTCCAGAGTTCCTCATGATGTACTCTGCACATAAGTTAAATAAGCAGGGTGACAATATCCAAAGTCATAGCAGCAGGTGATTTCCTAGGGAGGACAGTGGATCAGCATAAACTGTCTTCTCTCGGGAAGTATGGAGTCCAGAAGTCCCTGCCGTGCCCTCACGAGCTGTGGCTTTTGTGTCCTTGTCATCAGGCTCTACCTTGGTGGACTTATAGTCACCCTGAGACCTGGGAATGCCCCCTTAATTATTCAATGTCCATTTGCCAGGTTCCTGTCTATACTGTGGCCCTGAACCTGCCCTCCCATCAGTTTACCTGCCACTTGGAAAAGAAAACGATGACTTCATGTTGACAGTGGTCATTTCTGTCTCCAATCATGTGGGGGGCAGACAGCAGACCCAGGCAGTGGTTAAGGTGAGTGGCAGCCACTGTTCCTCTACTGAGACAATTTCTTTTTTATTTGTTTGGTTTTTTAAAATTATTTCTTTGCTTGGCTATGTTGGGTCTTACTTGTGGCATGTGGGACCTTGGCTGCATCACGTAGAATCTTTCACTGTGGTGCAGGGACTCTCCAGTTGTGGTGCACAGGCTTATTTGCCCCATGGCATGTAGGATCTCAGTTCCCCCATCAGGGACTGAACCCATGTCTTCTGCATTGCAGGACAGATTCTTAACCACTGGGCCACCAGTAAAGTCCCTGAGATAACTTCTTGACTTGTCTGAACTTCACCAAGAGGGTGGTGGGGTTGAAAGGAGCCAAGGGCATGACCATATGAGGGTTTATTCATTCATTCCTTCAACATATATTTACAGAGCACCTACCACATACCTGGTCTTGGTGATACAGCCATGGGCAAAAGACCTGATCTCTCCCTTTGTAGATCTTAGGACTAGTGGCCAGTACAGGGGAAGGATCCAGGGGATTTGGGGTGGGGTACCTGAGGGAGGTGGGGGCAGAAGAACCTAGAGATGAGTTAGACCAGTGCCTTCGGAGTTCAGAGGAAGGAGGACCAAGATCAGCCACTAGCTCTACAAGGAAGAGGTTGGATAAAATTTCAAGTCAGTTTCAAAGGTGAGAAGCCAGGTGGATGGAAAGACCTGAGGGCACGATGAGGAGGACAGTGAGAGGTGAAGTCATGACCTGCCCGAGGTTTGCTCCAGGTGGCCGTCAGCGCAAGTGGGTCCACGGCCCTCAAGCCCTGGGGGGAGCGCCCACGCCAGGTAAAGCCCTCCAGCCCTACTCTGCTTCGCCGTGTGCAGGCTGGGCCATCAGGCTCCAGCTCCAGAACAAGAGCTGGTGGGTTCAGATCCTCCTGCTCTGAGCACATCTCTGCTCTCCTGTTAGGTGGCACCTGGACACACCTGTGTGGAGGAGGAAGCATTCCAGGCCGTGGTGTGGGACAATGTCACCGCCATTCTGCAGGGCGGGCGTGGCCCTGAGCGGCTCTTCCAGCTGGCCAGGGCCGTGTCATCCGTACTGAACCAGGGGCCGGGCTCCAGGCAGCTGCCGAGAGTGGACACCAGACGGAAGGTGCTTCCGATGGACCCCTCTGTCCTTTTGCTGGGGTCCTGGGGTCTGCATGCAGCCATCTGGGGAGGGGAGTGGGGTCCATGGGTCCATGGGGAAGTCTTTGGTGTCTCCCAAGTTGATGTCATGTCTCTCTTCCAGTACTTTTAGTGAGTGACATAAAATGAAGCAACCTTTCTCTGCTCAGCTTCATGGAACCACAGGTTTCTAGGGTGGGAGGGAATTTAGAGGCTACCACTCCTGTCTCTTTCTGTTCAGTTCAGTTGCACAGTTGTGTCTGACTCTATGCGACCCCATGCACTGCAGCACACCAGGCTTCCCTGTCCATCACCAACTCCCAGAGCTTACTCAAATTCATGTCCATCGAGTCGGTGATGCCATCCAACCATCACATCCTCTGTCATCCCCTTCTTCTCCCGCCTTCAATCTTTCCCAGCATCAGGGTCTTTTCCAGTGAGTCAGTTCTTTGCATCAGGAAGGGGATGAAACTGAGGCCCAGAGGAGAAAAGTGACCCTGTCTTGGTCATATGGTTCATGGTTTGATGCTGTCCCAGCTCTGTCACTTACCATTTCTATTGTCAGGCCCAAGACTGAAATTCTCTAAGCCTCAGTTTTCCCATCTGGAAAACAGGAATAGTATTTTCCTTACAAGGTTGTGGTGAATGTTCAGAATTACATTCACTGTAGCTATGAGTTAAATCACAGGAAAATTGCCAACATTCAAACAGCTTTAATTCACGAACATGGCTATTCCATGCCATACAACCTAGTATAAGCAACTCTGGCAGAAGGCATGGTTACTTCCACTCCCAGTGCATGCTCTGAGGCATCTGCCTGCACTCACCACACACAGCGTCACACACACCTGGGTGTGGGGGACAGAGGACAGACTCCTCTGGACCCTGAAGGGTTTGCACGAGAGCGCTGAGCACACTGCAGAGGACGTGAGCAGCGTTCCCGGGTCCACATTTCCAGTAGGTAGTGAAGACAAGAGCAAACCCGGGTTGGCTCTTCCCCTGCCCTCCTCCAGCCCTCTCACCCCAGCCCTTCTCCCCACTTAGTCCCCTGGCCCCAACACACATGCACATAACCACCTGGCTCTCATTCACCCTGAGCATGACTTACATGCTTCCCTTTGGAGGGGAACTTCCTCTTGGATGCCCTATGATCCTAAGCACACGGACTACATAGCCTGACCCCAGGTCTTCTCATGAAACACTGGGGTCCTGGTGAGAGACAGATGTCAAGCTCTCATTGGGCAATGGAGGAGATTTTAAGAAAGGCTCTGTTGAGAAAACTGGAGGCAAGTCTTCAGAAACAAACGAGAGAGGACACAGGACCCCAGGGGCTCACCCTGAAGTGACCAGCATCCTGAAGGGGCAGCTGTGTGTGTGTAGGGGGCTCCTTGGTAGGAGTGGTGGTTTTTGAAGGATGAGGCCGGCAACCCTGGCAGGGAGGGCGCCTGCAACAAAGCTTCCTGCTCTCTCCTCCCGCCCGCTTGTCTCCTGCGAGTGAATCCACAGGCCAGAGGCCCAGCAGCCTGACATCTCCATGCAGGCAGCCTCTAGGTTGGTGACCAAGGATGGGGAAGATCTGCAGAGGCAAATGTGAGATCATCCATTACCCACCCGAGTTTCCCTCCAGAACAATCTGATACGAGTCCCCTCACTGACAGGACTATTCTTCCCTCCACCCGAGTTGTAGCCTGAATGGGAGCCTGGCTGGCAGCAGACACGCTCAGACTCCACAGCTGCTGTGAAAGACTGTTGTTTTTCAGTTGCTCAGTCATGTCTGACTCTTTGCAACTCCATGGACTGTTGCCTGCCAGGCTCCTCTGTGGGACCTCCCAGGCAAGAATACTTGAATGGGTTGCCATTTCCTTCTCTAGGGGTTCCTTCCTAACCCAGGGACAGAATCCTCATCTCCTGCATTGGCAGGTGAGTTCTTTATCACTGAGCCACCAGGGAAGGCTGAAAGACTGTTAGGCGATTAGATGAGCAAGTTTTGAGTAGCAAGCAGGACAGGAGGGTGAGCAAAAGTTCACCTCTGTTTGTGCTCTCCCAGATGGTTGCTATGAGCCATATCTGGCCACCTATTATTAAATTAAAATGAATTTTAATGAAATAAAGTTAAAAATCCAGTTCTCTGGTTGCACTAGCCATATTCCAAGGTCTTAATATGTAGTTACATTTCGCAAGCGGCTATGTTACTGGACAATCACAAGGACAGAACGTTTCTATCAACACAGAAAGTTCGATGGGGCAGTGCTAAAATTATATTCTTAGGTTTTACCTGCCTCAACCAAAGCCAGCCCCTGGCCTGCCCCTCGTTAGGGCTTAGAAAGCATGTTCCCCCAGATGCTCCAGGAGGTCTGGCTTAAGGCTGGAGTGGCGGGGGGACTGGAGGGAGCCTTGTCCCCACTGCCCCCCAAAGCACACAGGGACCTATGGCTGCAACAAGCTCTCCCACCCACACTGGGCCATCACAATAAGCTAGTTCCTTAATTTCATGCCATTTGAGTCACAATGAGACCATTTGTTTCAAAATAATGCCAGATTTTACAGATTTGATTTGAAGAACTGGAAAAAGCTTGAGACATCCTATATTAGTTTCCTCCTGCTGCCGTAACAAATAACCATAAACTTCATGACTTAAAATGACACAAATGTCTTATCTTACCATTCTGGAGGTCAGGAGTGTGAAAGAAACAAGGTTCATTGGGGCTAAAGCCAAGGTGTTGGCAGGGCTGTGAGCTGTCTGGAGGCTATAGGCAAGAATCCATCTAGGGGCTTTTCCAGCTTCTAGAAGCTGCCCACATTGCCTGCTCCATTTTCAACACCAGCATCTTCAAACCTCCTCCCTCCACGGCCTCCCCCTTCTCCTCCTGTCTTCCGTCTCCCTCTCTGCCACCTCTTCCTCCACCATCACATCTCCTTCTCTGACTCTGACCCTCCTAGCTCCCTCCTTTAAAGACCCCCATGAAGACTCAGAAAAGGAAAATATGGTTGCTGGAGGGGGAAGGGATAGTTACGGAGTTTGGGGAGGTCATGTACACACTGCTGTATTCAAAATGGATAACCAACGAGGACCTACTGCACGGCACAGGGAACTCTGCTCAGTGTTATGTGGCAGCCTGGATGGGAGGGGGGTTTGAGGGGAGAGTGGATACGTGTGTATGTATGGCTGAGTCCTTTCACCATTCCCCTGAAACTATCACAACATTGTCAATAGGCTATACCCTGATACAAAATAGAAAGTTAAAGTTTGAAAAAAATAAAGGAGCAAAAAATCACAGGGACCCCTGTGATTATACTGGTCCCACCTGGTTAGTACAGGATACTCTCCCCATCTCAGAATCCCTAATTTAATCAAACCTCCACAGAGATTCTGCCCAAGCGTCTCTTGTCATGTGAATAACATATGCACAGCTTTCAGGGACTAGGGTGTGCCTATCTTTGGGAGGCTATGATTCTGCCTACCACACATCCTAGGAGACAAGCAGAGATCTATCAGCTTTGGAGGACCCCACATGAGCCTGGTCACTTTCCTGGTCACTTTCTCAGACTCCAGATCTTTCTGGGACAGCCTCATCAAGCCACTGGCATTACATTATCTCCCCCACCTTCTTCTGTCTTTTCCAAGGTCAGAGAGCATATCCTGGGGTCACTGTCTGTGGTCAATGCCACCATGGGGGACATGCAGAGGCTGCGGGGGCTGGCTGAGGTGCTGAAAGAGGTGACCCAGCGCAGTGAGGAGCTCACGCCCTTGGCCCAGGTGAGTAGTGCCCACCCACTAAGTCCTGACCTTTATTTCTGGGACCTTGATCATTCTTCACACTTAACACTTCCATTTGCTTGTACACCCCTTCTATGCATATACATCTATACATATACATATACATTCCTGACCTTTCACTCATGTATCCATGTGTTAATTTATTCATTCATTTAACAAATGCTCCCTAAACGCCTAGTATGTGCAAGTACTATGCAATTCATAGAAAATTCAGCAGCTAACCCCATAGACATGGCCTGTGCCTTCATGGCACTTTTAGGCCACTGGGTGACCAGATACTGACCAAATAACTTCATGAGTACATATATGATTACAAAATTGGAATAAGTGCTGTGTCCGGCCAGTCAGCCAGCCAGCCAGCTGTCCCCAGTCAGTGAATGTTTACTGAATGCCTACTGTGTGCTGGGCATTGTGCAAGGCACTCTGGGAAAGACTCTGAGATGGACAAGGTTACTGTCCTGAAGGAGCTGAGCACACGGCAGGGAAGGAACACTGGCTTCCAGTCCTCGACATGGGCAGCTTGTGTGACGGGCCCGGCCCACATCTCCCCTGGCTTGAGTCCCCACACGCTCCCTTCCACCGCAGTGCTGGCCCTGGAGGAGTTCAGGGGGTGGTCTGTTCCAGGCAGGGCCTCATGCTGTTCTTCCTCCTCCTCTGGGTGAGCCAGCGGGAGGCCGGCTGGGCTCTGCAGCACGCCAGCGAGGGCCTGCTGGCAGTGAGTGCCGAGGCCCACCCTGAGGACCGGAGGCGCCAGGCGGCCACCAGGGACCTGCTCCAGGCTGTGGGCAATGTGCTGGAAGCTTCCCTGAGGGACAGGTCTGAAGAGCCTGCACAGGCCAACAGCAGCCAGGTGGGTGTCCCGGCCCAGATGTGGACCTCATGCTAACCACATGCCCGGCTCACACCAGCATTTCTAGGCGGATCCTCTCCACTTTGTGTAGATGAGGAAACTGAGGCGCGGCGGTTACAGGCCCTTCTAGGAGCTGACAGAAAGGCTCCAGGACAGGAGCTCCTGGGAGGTGGAGCTGTGCAGCAGGCCGAGCGCAGGCTTCAAAGGAGGCCGCCTGAGTTGGAACTCTGCCTTTGTCACTCGCAAGCCTTGTGCCTTGGGCAAGGACACTTCCTGCAGCCTTATCTCCTCATCTGTACTAAGCTGACCAGCTCTGCTGCATCAGATTGGAGAGATCCTATACTCACTCTTGCAAGTCTGAACTCCTGGTTCACTTAGCCAAGGACACAGCATCGTTAGGAGAGAGGCCATTCCAGCACCCAGGACATCACAGAACAGAGACACAAAACCCATCTCCTGCTGCTCCACAGCCCTTTACTCTGTGCTACCACCATTCCATTAAAAAACTCACACATTCTCACGGTGGCCACGAAGGCACACTCAAACACATACCCACACACTTACACACATGCACAAACACTAACTCACATACACCCACACACATTCACACACACTGAGAGCCATCACTTATACTTTCACATATACCTCAAAGCACACACTCCTGTATTTACTTACACCTACACATTCAGTTACACAGTCACACACAGACTCTCACATATAGTTGCAATCACACACAAAATCACATACATACACACTCATTCATGGTAGGATACTAATACTCCCATATCCTCAAGCCACATCTACTCAGACACACATCCACACACTTCCACCCACACATACCCACATCAGTTCAGTTCAGTTCAGTTCAGTCGCTGACTTGTGTCCGACTCTTTGCGACCCCATGGACTGCAGCATGACAGGCCTCCCTGTCCATCACCAACTCCCGGAGTTTATTCAAACTCATCTCCATTGAGTCAGTGACGCCATCCAACCATCTCATCCTCTGTCATCCCCTTCTCCTCCTGCCTTCAATCTTTCCCAGCATTAGGGTCTTTTTCAATGAGTCAATTCTTTGCATCAGGTGGCCAAAGTATTGGAGATTCAGCTTCAACATCAGTCCTTCCAATGAATATTCAGGACTGATTTCCTTTAGGATGGACTGGTTGGATCTCCTTGCAGTACAAGGGACTCTCAAGAGTCTTCTCCAACACCACAGTTCAAAAGCATCAATTCTTTGGCAGTCAGCTTTCTTTATAGTCCAACTCTCACATACATACATGACTACTGGAAAAACCATAGCTGTGACTAGACGGAACTTTGTTGGCCAAGTAATGTCTCTGCTTTTTAATATGCTGTCTAGCTTGATCATAACTTTCCTTCCAAGGAGCAAGCATCTTTTAATTTCATGGCTGCAGCCACCATCTGCAGTGATTTTAGACCTCCCAAAAATAAAGTCTGCCACTGTTTCCACTGTTTCCCATCTATTTGCCATGAAGTGATGGGACCAGATGCCATGATCTTCGTTTTCTGAATGTTGAGCTTTACACCAACTTTTTCACTCTCCTTTTTCACTTTCATCAAGAGGATCTTAGTTCTTCTTCGCTTTCTGCCAAAAGGGCGGTGTCATCTGCATATCTGAGGTTACTGATATTTCTCCCAGCAATCTTGATTCCAGCTTGTGCTTCTTCCAGCC
Source organism: Bos javanicus (assembly GCF_032452875.1). NCBI lineage: Eukaryota > Metazoa > Chordata > Mammalia > Artiodactyla > Bovidae > Bos > Bos javanicus. Next base: position 8,050,867 of record NC_083885.1, on the reverse strand, counting down.
CAGCGTTTCTCATGATGTACTCTGCATATAAGTTAAATAAGCAGGGTGACAATATACAGCCTTGACATACTCCTTTCCCGATTTGGAACCAGTCTGTTGTTCCATGTCCAGGTCTAACTGTTGCTGCTTGACCTGCACACAGATTTCTCAAGAGGCAGGTCAGGTGGTCTGGTATGCCCATCTCTTTCAGAATTTTGCACAGTTTGTTGTGATACACACAGTCAAAGGCTTTGGTACAGTCAATAAAACCGAAGTAGATGTTTTTCTTGGAGAAGGCAATGGCAACCCACTCTAGTACTCTGGCCTGGAAAATCCCATGGACGGAGGAGCCTGGTAGGCTGCAGTCCACAGGGTCACTAAGAGTCAGACACGACTGAGTGACCTCACTTTCACTTTTCACTTTCATGCATTGGAGAAGGAAATGGCAACTCACTCCAGTGTTCTTGCCTGGAGAATCCCAGGGACTGGGAAGCCCGGTGGGCTGCCATCTATGGGGTTGCACAGAGTTGGACACAACTGAAGTGACTTAGCAGCAGCAGCAGCAGATGTTTTTCTGGAACTCTCTTGCTTTTTCGATGCTCCAGCGGATGTTGGCAACTTGATCTCTGCTTCCTCTGCCTTTTCTAAAACCAGTATGAACATCCGGAAGTTCACGGTTCACATACTGCTGAAGCCTGGCTTGGAGAATTTTGAGCATTACTTTACTAGTGTGTGAGATGAGTGCAATTGTGCGGTAGTTTGAGCATTCTTTGGCATTGCATTTCTTTGGGATTGGAATGAAAACTGACCTTTTCCAGTCCTGTGGCCACTGCTGAGTTTTCCAAATTTGCTGGCATATTGAGTGCAGTACTTTCACAGCATCATCTTTTAGGATTTGAAATAGTTCAACTGGAATTCAATCACCTCCACTAGCTTTGTTCGTAGTGATGCTTTCTAAGGCCCACTTGACTTCATATTCCAGGATGTCTGGCTCTAGGTGAGTGTTCATATCATTGTGATGATCTGGGTCATGAAGATCTTTTTTGTATAGTTCTGTTGTGTATTCTTGCCACCTCTTCTTAATATCTTCTGCTTCTGTTAGGTCCATACCATTTCTGTCCTTTATTGAGCCCATCTTTGCATGAAATGTTCCCCTGGTATCCCTAATTTTTTTGAACAGGTCTCTAGTTTTTCCAATTCTATTGTTTTCCTCTATTTCTTTGCACTGAGGAAGGCTTTCTTACCTCTCCTTGCTATTCCTTGGAACTCTGTATTCAAATGGGTATATCTTTCCTTTTCTCCTTTGCTTTTCACTTCTCTTCTTTTCTCAGCTATTTGTAAGGCCACCTCAGACAGCCATTTTGCCTTTTTGCATTTCTTTTTCTGCGGGATGGTCTTGATCCCTGTCTCCCGTAAAATGTCACAAACCACCATCCATAGTTCTTCAGATACTCTGTCTATCAGATCTAATCCCTTGAATCTATTTCTCACTTCCACTGTATAAGGGTAACGGTTTTGACTTAGGTCATACCTGAATGGTCTAGTGGTTTTCCCTACTTTCTTCAACTTAAGTATGAATTTGGCGATACGGAATTCATGATCTAAGCCACAGTCAGCTCCTGGTCTTGTTTTTGCTGTATAGAGCTTCTCCATCTTTGGCTGCAAAGAATATAATCAATCTGATTTCAGTGTTGACCATATAGTGATGTCCATGTGTAGAGTCTTCTCTTATGTTGGAAGAGGGTGTGTGCTATGACCAGTACATTCTCTTGGCAAAACTCCACTAGCCTTTGCCTTGCTTCATTCCATATTCCAAGGCCAAATTTGCCTGTTACTCCAGGTGTTTCTTGACTTCCTACTTTTGCATTCCAGTCCCCTATAATGAAAAGGCATCTTTTTTGGGTGCTAGTTCTAGAAAATCTTGTAGGTCTTCATAGAACTGTTCAACTTCAGCTTCTTCAGCATTACTGGTCAGGGTATAGACTTGGATTACTGTGATATTGAATGGTTTGCCTTGGAAACAAACAGAGATCATTCTGTTGTTTTTGAGATTGCATCCAAGTACTGCATTTCGGACTCTTTTGTTGACTACGATGGCCACTCCATTTCTTCTAAGGGATTATTGCCCACAGTCATAGATATAATGGTCATCTGAGTTAAATTCACCCATTCTGGTCCATTTTAGTTTGCTGATTCCTAACTGTTCATTAGATTAGTCAATCTAATCACACGGACCACAGCCCTAACTCAATGAAACTAAGCCATGCTCTGTGGGGACACCCAAGATGGGCGGGTCATGGTAGAGAGGTCTGATAGAATGTGGTCCACTGGAGAAGAGAATGGCAAACCACTTCAGTATTCTTGCCTTGAGAACCCCATAAACAGTATGAAAAGGCAAAATGATAGGATACTGAAAGAGGAACTCCCCAGGTCAGTAGGTGCCCAGTATGCTACTGGAGATCAGTGGAGAAATAACTCCAGAAAGAATGAAGGAATGGAGCCAAAGCAAAAACAATACCCAGCTGTGGATGTGACTGCTGATGGAAGCAAGATCCAATGCTGTAAAGAGCAATATTGCATAGGAACCTAGAATGTTAGGTCCATGAATCAAGGCATATTGGAAGTGGTCAAACAGGAGATGGCAAGAGTGAACATTGACATTCTAGGAATCAGTGAACTAAAATGGACTGGAATGTGTAAATTTAACTCAGATGACCATTATATCTACTACTGTGGGCAGGAATCCCTTAGAAGAAATGGAGTAGCCATCATGGTTGACAAAAGAGTCCAAAATGCAGTATTTGGATGCAATCTCAAAAATGACAGAATGATCTCTGTTTGTTTCCAAGGCAAACCATTCAATATCACAGTAATCCAAGTCTATGCCCCAACCAGTAACGCCGAAGAAGCTGAAGTTGAATGGTTCTATGAAGACCTACAAGACCTTTTAAAACTAACACCCCAAAAAGATGTCTTTTTCATTATAGGGGACTGGAATGCAAAAGTAGGAAGTCAAGAAACACCTGGAGTAACAGGCAAATTTGGCCTTGGAATACGGAATGAAGCAAGGCAAAGGCTAATAGAATTTTGCCAAGAGAATGCACTGGTCATAGCAAACACCCTCTTCCAACAACACAAGAGAAGACTCTACACATGGACATCACCAGATGGTCAACACTGAAATCAGATTGATTATATTCTTTGCAGCCAAAGATGGAGAAGCTCTATACAGTCAGCAAAAACAAGACCAGGAGCTGACTATGGCTCAGATCATGAACTCCTTATTGCCAAATGCAGACTTAAATTGAAGAAAGTAGGGAAAACCACTAGACCATTCAGGTATGACCTAAATCAAATCCCTTATGATTATACAGTGGAAGTGAGAAATAGATTTAAGGGACTAGATCTGATAGATAGAGTACCTGACGAACTATGGACGGAGGTTCGTGACATTGTACAGGAGACAGGGATCAAGACCATCCCCATGGAAAAGAAATGCAAAAAAGCAAAATGGCTGTCTGGGGAGGCCTTACAAATAGCTGTGAAAAGAAGAGAAGCCAAAAGCAAAGGAGAAAAGGAAAGATATAAGCATGAATGCAGAGTTCCAAAGTATAGTAAGGAGAGATAAGAAAGCCTTCCTCAGTAATCAATGCAAAGAAATAGAGGAAAACAACAGAATGGGAAAGATTAGAGATCTCTTCAAAAAAATTAGAGACACCAAGGGAACATTTCATGCAAAGATGGGCTCGATGAAGGACAGAAATGGTATGGACCTAACAGAAGCAGAAGATATTAAGAAGAGGTGGCAAGAATACACAACAGAACTGTACAAAAAAGATCTTCAGGACCAAGATAATCAGGATGGTGTGATCACTCAACTACAGCCAAACATCCTGGAATATGAAGTCAAGTGGGCTTTAGAAAGCATCACTACAAACAAAGCTAGTGGAGGTGATGGAATTCCAGTTGAGCTATTTCAAATCCTAAAAGATGATGCTGTGAAAGTGCTGCACTGAATATGCTAGCAAATTTGGAAAACTCAGCAGTGGCCACAGGACTGGAAAAGGTCAGTTTTCATTCCAATCCCAAAGGAAGGCAATGCCAAAGAATGCTCAAACTATTGCACAATTGCACTCATCTCACACGCTAGTAAAGTAATGCTCAAAATTCTCCAAGCCAGGCTTCAGCAGTATGTGAACCGTGAACTTCCTGATGTTCAAGCTGGTTTTAGAAAAGGCAGAGGAACCAGAAATCAGATTGCCAACATCCACTGGATCATTGAGAAAGCAAGAGAGTTCCAGAAAAACATCTGTTTCTGCTTTACTGATTATGCCAAAGCCTTTGACTGTGTGGATCACAATAAACTGTGGAAAATTCTGAAAGAGATGGGAATACCAGATCTTCTGACCTGCCTCTTGAGAAACCTATATGCAGGTCAGGAAGCAATAGTTAGAACTGGACATGGAACAACTGACTGGTTCCAAATAGGAAAAGGAGTTCGTCAAAGCTGTATATTGTCACCCTGCTTATTTAGCTTATATGCAGAGTACATCATGAGAAACGCTGGGCTGGAAGAAGCACAAGCTGGAATCAAGATTGCTGGGAGAAATATCAATAACCTCAGATATGCAGATGACACCACCCTTAGGGCAGAAAGTCAAGAGGAACTAAAAAGCCTCTTGATGAAAGTGAAAGTGGAGAGTGAAAAAGTTGGCTTAAAGCTCAACACTCAGAAAATGAAGATCATGGCATCCGGTCTCATCACTTCATGGGAAATAAATGGGGAAACAGTAGAAAGTGTCAGACTTTATTTTTGGGGGGCTCCAAAATCACTGCAGATGGTGATTGTGGCCATGAAATTAAAAGACACTTACTCTTTGGAAGGAAAGTTATGACCAACATAGATAGCATATTCAAAAGCAGAGACATTACTTTGCCAGTAAAGGTCCATCTAGTCAAGGCTATGATTTTTCCAGTAGTCATGTATGGATGTGAGAGTTGGACTGTGAAAAAAGCTGAGCTCTGAAAAATTGATGCTTTTGAACTGTGGTGTTGGAGAAGACTTTTGCGAGTCCCTTGGACTGCAAGGAGATCCAACCAGTCCATTCTAAAGGAGATCAGTCCTGGGTGTTCTTTGGAAGGAATGATGCTAAAGCTGAAACTCCAGTACTTTGGCCACCTCATGTGAAGAGTTGACTCATAGGAAAAGACTCTGATGCTGGGAGGGATTGGGGGCAGGAGGAGAAGGGGACGACAGAGGATGAGATGACTGGATGGCATCACCGACTCGATGGACGTGAGTTTAAGTGAACTCTGGGAGTTGGTGATGGACAGGGAGGCCTGGCGTGCTGCAGTTCTTGGGATCGCAAAGAGTCTGACACGACTGAACGACTGAACTGAACTGAAGTGTTCATGTTCACTCTTGCCATCTCCTGTTTGACCACTTCCAATTTGCCTTGATTCATGGACCTAGCATTCCAGGTTCCTATGCAATATTGCTCTTTACAGCATCGGACTTTACTTCCATCACCAGTCACATCCGCAACTGGGTGTTGTTTTTGCCTTGGTTCCTTCTCTTCATTCTTTCTGGAGTTATTTGTCTGCTGATCTCCAGTAGCATACTGGGCACCTACCAACCTGGGAAGTTCATCTTTCAATGTCCTATATTTTTGCCTTCTCATGCTGTTAATGGGGTTCTCAAGGCAAGAATACTGAAGTGGTTTGCCATTCCCTTCTCCACTACATACTGACATAAACACACTAAAATACTTATAATCACACACAATCCTCCTCAACACGCACATACACAGTCACATTCACACATGTACACACACCTATCAGATGTACGTACACATGCACACGTGATCTGTGCTCTGATAGGAACTCCACACAAACGTCCAGCCCTGATGGTCCTCACGCCTTCCTTGGCTTCAGTGAGGCCACATCTTCACTCAAGGCTTGAGCAGGGTTGGGGAGGAGTTTGAGCCCGAGTGAACCGCGCAGTGGTTCTACCTGTGACTTCCCATTTCCCCTCGGGTAAGACCTGGGCTGTGGGTAGACATCAGGGCCCAGTGGAGCAGCAGAGGCAGGCACACAGTGAGCCTGCCCCTGGTTCTGCGCCTTCCCCTTATCAACACATGGCCTCCATAAGTCACCACCCTCTCTGTGCCTCTATCTCGCCGTCTGCCAGACAGGATGGTAAAAGCACCTGTTCGCAGAGCTTGGAATCTTCTCGGGGCTTATGCCTGATTCCCTATAGTACCTGGTGCTTGGTGAAGTGCATCCCATCCAAGTCTCTGCCTTGCTCCTGCTGCAGGCCCACACGAGCTTGGTGGCAGCAACCAGAGGTGGTATATGGAGACCAGCCCACAGCTGTGGTCCCCTGCTTCCTTTTCCAGATGGCCACAGTGTCCCAGCTGCTGGAAGCTGCAGAGCATGTGCAGGCTGCCCTCCTGCTGGGGAGACTGCCCGGGGGCCTTCCGGCCATGGTGACCACTCCCTCCATCTCTGTGTACACAAACAGGTAATCTGCTGTACTGTGGGTGACCCAAAAAGCTCATCCCCTGACCTGGTTCACTCCACATCCACATCCCAAGACCCTGGGACAGGCAGAGCCCAGGAGACCCACCTGGTGGGATGCAGGGTGGTGAGTGATGGGACCTAGAAGTGGGAAGGGCTTTTCACTGAGAGAAGGGCCCCATACTGGGTGTTTGTACAGCATGAGAAGGGAGGTGGGAAGTGCCACTGGGTGGCCAGTGTCAGAGCCACCCATGTGTCTTCAGAGACGGGTCTTATTGAACTGTGCAGGGAAGGGGGCTGAATGAGGGGGACCAACCCACTTTTAACCTCACTCAGAGTGTGTCTGGCAAGCCCGCTGCTCCATGGACTATGGGACTTCCAGACACTCTGGCCTTAGGTGTTTCTCCGAGGAGTGCCAGCCTCCTTTCACTGAGCCCTCCTCCAGCACCTAGGGATGACCTGCCACTTCCATGCCACCCCCTGACAATCGGGGGCTGGACGACGCTGCAGGCACTGCTGGGACCCTCGGCACTGAGCACCCCACCTTGGTTCCTCTGCCACAGCTGCCCTGGATCCCAGGGGCAGTTTCCCAAAGCAGCACTGTGATCATGACTGGGATCTGAAACCAGGTCCCCAGTCTACTCAGATGGGACAAGGTCAATGGCCAGTAAAGATGGTCTTAAGGGAGGTCAAGTAGGTTGGGGAGATAGGTCTGGAGAAGTGTCTACATCCAAGCTCATTTACTCATTGAACAAAATATGTATTGACCACCATCACATGCCAGGCACTGCTCTAGGCACTGGCGTGCCACAGGAGAGAAAGCAGGCCGAAGCCCTGTCTGTGTGGGGCCACCTGCCCAGCCTTGAGGCATCACCTGCCTTTTATGCTGCTCCCACTGATGCAAACACAGAACCATCTGAGTAAGGCAGGGGTCCCTAACCTCCAGGGTCTAATGCCTGATGATCTGAGGTGGAGCCGATGTAATAATAATACAAATAAAGTGCACAATAAGTATAATGTGCTTGAATCATCCTCAAGCCATCCCCCTACCTGCTCCTTGGAAAATTCGGCTCCCATGAAACTGGTCCCTGGTGACAGAACTTTGGGGACTGCTGATCTAAGGGGATCACGAAAGAAGCTCTGATGCCAAAGCTAGTCCCCATGCGGTGCTAGAGCGGGCAGATCCTCCTCTGACACTGACCTTCTCCTCTCTCTCCCGGCACCTCTGCTCTCCCCTTGTGGATAGAATACAGCCCTGGAGTTGGCGAGGCTCCTCCGTACATGTTGCTGCCGCCAGCTCTGCGACCTTCACCCTGCCCACTGCCCCCTCCCTTGGCTCCATGGAGGACTATCGGGAGCCTGTGGACATAAGGGTAACAATAGAAAGAACACCCTTGGAAACAGCCCTTTACAGTTTGCAAAGCACCTGCACATATGCTTGCCCATTCATGTTGCTAACAGCTCTATAAATTAATCAAGCCCATTTTACAGGTGAGTTCAGTGACTTGCCCAAGGTGACCAGCAAAGCGGCGGGGCTGGGATTCAGACCCAGGCCTTCTGACTCCCCAGACCACTCTTTCCACTGTATTGTGGAATTTCTCCAGCAGCCCTGGTTTAATTAGTCCTTGGAAATGAAGCTCCTCAGACTCCATTCCATAAGTAGGCAATAGTAAACTCAGGGCTTTTTCCTTCCCAAATTAGGGCACATCTGACACTCGGCTCCTTGAGCCTCCAAGAAAGCAGACAAACATCTTTCTCTTAGAGACCTTGCACCTTTGCTATAAGAAAGTGTCACACTGTTCATAGTCCAGTAACTGCTCAGCTGTAGCAAGTGTGGTCAGGTCTCTAGGCCCTGATTTCTGAGGTCAGAGCCCTGAAGGTCACACACACACACACACACACCAGGAAAGACAGCAGCAGCTAAAGACAGGGCCCTCCCATTCACGCCACAGCACAAGGGCCTCCTGTCCACCCGTCTGGGGAAACCTTTTCCTTCACACAGGGGCCTGGTTACCTTCTGGCCCTTGGGCGCCTTGGCTCTCTGTTCTTGGTTTCAGATGATGAGCTTCCCCAAGAGCCCCTTTCCAGCCCGAGGTCACTTCGATGTCAGCGGAACTGTGGGTGGCCTCTCTCTGACCAGTCCTAGTGGACAGCTCATCCCTGTGAAGAATCTGTCGGAGTATATCGAGGTAGGCTTTGGGTGTGCTCAGAAGTCAGGTGGCACTTCTGTCTTCTTTTTCAACTTGGTTGGGTCCAAAAGTTGGCTGGTTATGAAAAAAAATGACTAAAGAAGAGAATCACTGGGAATCACCTGGCGGTCCAGTAGTTAGGACTCCACAATTCCACTGCCGAGGGCCCAGGTTCAATCCCTGGTCAGAGAACTAAGATCCCATAAGCTGCATGCTGCTGCTACTGCTAAGTCGCTTCAGTCGTGTCCGACTCTGTGCGACCCCACAGACGGCAGCCCACCAGGCTTCCCCGTCCCTGGGGTTCTCCAGGCAAGAACACTGGAGTGGGTTGCCATTTCCTTCTCCAGTGCATGAAAGTGAAAAGTGAAAGTGAAGTCGCTCAGTCGAGTCCAACTCTTCGCAACCCCATGGATTGCAGCCTACCAGGCTCCTCCGTCCATGGGATTTTCCAGGCAAGAGTACTGGAGTGGGTTCCCATTGCCTTCTCCGAATCCCCTTCATAGCCCGTCGGAAAATTTGCTAAATATCTGACGGGTGCTCACAGTTTCATTGGTCTGATCTTTGGCACAGAGAAGAGAAAGGACAGAAGAACCCCTACCGGCTTGTGTAACAGCTACTGGGGCTCAGCAGATAGCGCCTTTGGGACATGCTGAGGAGCAGCCTCTCTGGAGTCCCTCAGTTGTGCCCCCTGCCTCCCGCCTGTTCTCGGGAGGTTCGAGGAAACAAGAAACAAGAGATTGTAAAGGTCCCTCCAGCCGGAGAAGGCAATGGCACCCCACTCCAGTACTCTTGCTTGGAAAACCCCATGGACGGAGGAGCCTGGTAGGCTGCAGTTCATGGGTCTCGAAGAGTCGGACACAACTGCACGACTTCACTTCCACTTTTCACTTTCATGCGTTGGAGAAGGAAATGGCAACCCACTCCAGTGTTCTTGCCTGGAGAATCCCAGGGACAGGGGAGCCTGTTGGGCTGCCATCTATGGGGTCGCACAGAGTTGGACACGACTGAAGTGACTTAGCAGCAGCAGTAGCAGCTCCAGCCATAGGAGAGAGGACCTCTTACCTTAACCTGAGGTCTTCTGGAATCTGAGACTGGGTCGCGTGAGCTTTCTGCTGAGTTCGTTTTTCGCTGTCCCGGTTTCCAGCACGATGGGCCTTCCCCTGCGCTGGTTTCTTCGCCTTCCGTTTCTAGCGCGGGAGCTTTGCTGAGTTGGGCTCCTGCTGTGCTTGGCCTCTTCCGCGCAGAGGTTGTTTCAGCCAGGTTAAATCCGAGTCAAGGCACCATAGATGTCACGCGAGTGTATGTTCCTCGGTTCTTTGTCTCGTCACGACAAAGATTTGGAGCAACGGACATTAAAGCTCTCGGCGCCTCACAGCTCTTGGGTCTTGGACAAACCGTGCTACAGCTCTTAGGCAAATCAGTGTTACAGCTCCATTTTATTTAGAAGATAGCAAGAGAGAGAGAGAGAGTGAGTGAGAGAGAGAGAGAGAGTAAGAGAAAGAGCACATGCACGCGGGAGAGAAAGAGTCTGTGATAAGCTGCATAGTGTGGGCAAAAAAAGAAAGAAAGAGAAAAGAAAAAAGAAGAGAATCAAGAGAAATTATCCTCACCCTGCTATAAGCATTGCAAGCATTGTAGTTTAACATAAAACCAAGTATTTTATACAGTTTAACATAAAACTATATATTATTTGGTTATATATATGCTGTGATAAAGAATGTTCAAACAACTGGTTCAACCCCTGGTCAGGGAACTAGATCCCATATGTCACAACTAAGACCCAGCTCAATCAAATAAATACATATTTAAAAAAAGACAAAGGATGGAGGGAATTCCCTGGTGGTCCAGTGGTTAGGACTTGGTGCTTTCACTACTGTGGTCCCAGATTCAACCTTTGTGGTGCAGTCAAAAAAATTTGTTTAATTAAATAAATAAATAGTGGGTGGAAGGCATCAGTTAATCTAGAGAGCTTTTTAAATGGAGAGTGGTTATGGGAAGTCCTAATGTAAGAATAAAAGCAGAGGAATACCAGTAACTAATTGAGTGCTGCTGTATATGTGGTGCTTGGCTAAGGATTTTGTACATAATAACAGTTCTAATCCTCTCAGTGAGGGCTTCCCTGGTGGCACAGAGGCTAAGAATCTGCCTGCAATTCAGGAGACTGCCTGTAATACAGGAGGACCGGGTTTGATCTCCAGTGCAGGGGACATGGGTTTGATCCCTGGTCTGGGAAGATCCCACATGCCATGGAGCAGCTCAGCCTGTGTGCCGCTGCTGAGCCCGTGCTCTGGAGCCTAGAGCCAAGCTTCTGCACTTTCCATGCAGGTGCACAGCTTGAGGAGCAGGGGCCGAATAAAGGCCCCCAAGATATCCTCATCCTCATCCCTGAGCTGTGAATACGTCACCTGACATGGCAAAATGGGACTCCGCAGATGTGATTTAAGTTAAAGATCCTGAAACAGATGATTCTGGATCACCTGGGTGGGCCCAGTGTCATTGAGAGGTCCTTCTAAGCGGCAGGCGGGTGGAGGTGGGGAGGTAGTTTGATGACAGAAGCAAGAGGTCGGGTGATGCAAGGAGGGGTCCGTGAGCCAAGGACTGCAGGCACTTCCAGAAGCTGGAAAAGGCAAAGAAGTGGATTCTCCCCCTGGAGCCCCGAGAAGGAATCAGGTCTGATAACTGTAGCCCCATGTGACTGATTTTGGGGCTTCTGGCCTCCAGGGCTGTAAGAGAAAAAACTTGTGCTATTTTAAGCCACAAAGTTTGTGGTCATTTGTCATAGAAGCCTCAGGAAACTAAAGAAAAGAGCAGAGCACAGGTTGGATTTCAGCTCCCCAGGGGCTCACCCTGATATTCACCGGCATTCCTGTCCTGGCACACCCTTGATGTGACTGTTTCTGATGACAGATCCTGCTGCCTCGGCTTTCAGAGACACATGGTGAGCCAACCGTGCTGAACCTGAGCAGACCTGAAGCTCTGCGGGTGAACCTGACGTCAGGCAGCGCGGCTTTGGGGATCCAGCTGCACTGGAGACCTGACGCCCCACTCACGCTCAGCCTGGGTTACGGCTACCACCCCAATGAGACCAGCTACGATGCCCAGGCTCACCTCCTGCCCACAGCTGCTTCAGGTAGTCCCACCACCCAAGGCGGCTTCTTGAGTTGCTTCCTGGGGGTGTGACCAGCTTAAAACTTGAGAATCAGAGCCATAGAGAAAAACAAAGAAAAAGAGTTTTACACTTGCTACATTCAGTACTTATTTTTGTTGGTGGTATTATTATCAGGCAATATACTAGGTGAACAATTAACTATATGTCCTGAAGGAGCTGACAAGCACTCACAGAACTGAGCTCATTGCAGTCCTCATGACAGCCCTTGGGATGAGGATGACGGAAATGTTTACTTTTCAGATAAAAACAGAGAGGTTAAGTAACTGGTCCAAAGTCACACAGCCAAGGAGGAGCAAAGTCAGAATTTGTGCCCTCAGCAGTCTGACTTGGCAGCCTGCTCGGCACACTGAGCTGGGTGTGCCTCCTCTCCTATACTCCTGGGACATCGGGGAGACCATCAGTGTCTGCTTCCCTGCCCAGGCACCTGGTGCTCCCCTCCTATCACATTAGACCCAGTTTCCACGAGGCTTCAGGCTGACCTGGACACCCCCACCCCCCGTACCCACTGCTTCCTGCAGATGAGCTCTCCATGTGGATCCTGAGCCCAGAGGACCTGCATTTTGGAGAAGGCGTCTACTATCTGACTATTATCCTCGAGTCTGACCTGGAGCCAGCTCCAGGCAGGGACCTCACAGTCGGCATCACCACCTTCCTGTCCCATTGTGTTTTCTGGGACGAGGTCCAGGGCACTTGGGACAACTCTGGGTGCCAGGTAAGGAGGGGGAAGTAAAGAAGATGGTAGAGCTGAGAGTCAAACCCAGGTCTGTCTCCAGAGCATAAGCTTTAAGCAACATGAGGCACTGCTTCTCCAGAGCCTAGCCCAGGCTCCCAGAGCCCTGGAAGCAGGTGGTTCTGTTAATAGCAATCACACCCTTGTCTCAGGGCAGCTTATCTCTGCCTCCGAGGAGCCAAGGCCTGTGACAGTGTCCTGGCAGCAGACATTGGTTTTGAGGCCATCAGAAGCCATCTCTGGGGTATCAGTGTCCCCCTTCCTTCTTCCATGCCTTTGCGCATGCAGTTCTTTCCCCCAGAATGCCCTTTTTCCCTACCCTGTCTGGAAAACTTCCATTCCCACTTCGATCTTCCAATCCAAAGCCATCTTCTTGGGGCGGGGTGGGGGGGGGGGGAGCGGAGCAGATGTCTGCAGTTTCCCTCTGCTGGACTTCCATACCCTCCCCAGGAACAACCTCCACGTCTAGTTGAAATTTATCACACACCCGTACCCATCCCCTAGATCATATTCCTTCTTTCATTCATTCTACACATGTTCACCAGGTTCCAGGCCAACTGGTAGGGATACAATGATGAGTCAAACCAGTGAGCACTCAGTCTAGTAGAGGACACAGATGAGAAGCAAATGGTGCATATGTCCAATGATAGCAGTCACAAGTAGTTTAAGAGGCCAGGTCCCAGCAGACCCACAAAAGGGGACTCAGAACCAAGCTCCTTTGGGATTTGTTTCTGCTTCCTCTTTGGCTTCCTCGTCAAATCCTGCCTGGCTTCCAGCTGCCACACATGGCAGTTCCCCAAAGTACTAAGAAGAGACAAGGGCTCATTGAGATGTCCAAGAGACGGCGTGTTTCCCACACTTGCAGCATAAGTCTTTGTACCTTGTGAACGAGACCTGAGTGTGTTGCCACCTTTGAGAGTCCTCACTATAAGTGACTTGTCTGATCTCCACGATGCTGACACAGAATGCCCATTGAAGACTGCCTTCTGAGGCCTGGGGCTCAGAATAGGATGGTGCAGGGGCTGGCCTCAAGGAGTCTGCCATTGGACAGACTTGGGTCCAATCCCACATCATCAGTACTTGCAAGATGACCTTGGACAGGCCCCCTACCTCCCTCAACTTTCCCATCTGAAAATGGGGATAAGGGATGGCTGCCATTTTCCACAGGGGGGGATCTAGACCAGGTTAGAAGTATAAAGTACTCAGTGTGGCACCTGGTGCATAGTAGGTGCTCCACAGACGAAAGTGACTGCTGTGGCAGACACTCTGGGTTGAGAGAGCATGAGGACAGACTGAGTGAGGACCACTTAGCTAAATGTAAGTTACTGGGAAGTTCCTAGCTTCTGGGTGGAGTCATGGGGTCCAGGTGCTTACATGTGTTTAAGAATATACAGATACTAATGCACACACACACAGATGTGGGGCATACAAAAGTCATGTGGGAATGTGCCATATTACCAAAATTACATTAACCTAGTATTGTGAACCTGATGGTCATTACAGAAATAGATGTTGATACAGATGAATACTGATACAGAGCCATCTGAAATAGGAAACAGCAACCCACTCCAGTATTCTTGCCTGGGAAGTCCCATGAATGGGAGGAGCCTGGCAGGCTACAGTCTATGGGGTCACAAAGAGTCAGACATGACTGAGTGAATGTGCGCACAGAGAGAGAGAGAGCCATAACTAATTAAACGGGGGAAAAATAAATAAATAGATCACCAATTTTGGATGGAAAAATCACCGCTGTCTATTCTCTAAATAACTAAAGAAAGCTCCAAATCTGTGAACTGCAGACCTTATCAGTGGAGTAAAGGCAGAATTATTGCAAGGGATTTGAGAACTATATTCTTCTTTACATATTTTCTCAAAGGATACTAAAGGTGCAGCTTCTGTCATGGGGGAATCTCATGAAGAGTTTCTGGTTTTTTCCAGATTAGCTTCTGGTTTTCAAAAGGGCTGTCATGCTGGAAAAGAGTAGGAAAGCCACTGCCCTCCAAGTCTTTGTGAAAACCCAGGAAAGTAAAACGTTAGGCATGGATCAGGTGTGGCCCCTGGGTGCCTAGTGCTGAGAGGGTCTTGTCAGGGGCACTTGCTTGGGGTTCTTCTCTGAACCAGCCCCACCCCTCCTGGGTGTGCCAAGGGTTTGCGTAAGACCCCAGCTGATGCAAAACACTGATCAGGATTGGGAAACAGTGAGCAAACACGGATGTGAGACCCACATGAACTCTGTCAATAAAACAGTTGACGCCATAGCTGTCAGAGGGGTCAGCCTCGCCAGGAGGTGTGTTAAGGGTGAAAGATAAGAATGATCTGCTGAGGCACATTTGGGCTGCCACAGGTTCTTCCTCACCAGGTGTTGAGCAAAGAACTTTCCACATGTCAGTATTTTCTGTTGTCTCCTACCTTACCACCTCATGGTGGGCCCTGGAATGAAAAAGTAGTGCTGGGTTGTGGGCCTGAATGAAATCTACAGCCTCCAAATAGCCCTGGGTGGACTGCAAGCTAAGGAAGGCCATAGTCTGCAAGGGAAGGCTTGCCACTAAGTGCACGAAATGAATTAAGAGCCAGATAGAGTGCCCTCCCCTGCCTCATTCCTGTCTCTCTCTCCCCTAGCCTCAGTCCCCGTACCACAAGGACCCCGAGCCCAAGCTCCATCTACATGCCCCATTTCCCCCTGTTTTGCCACAGGAAATGGCAACCCACTCCAGTATTCTTGCCTGGAAAATTCCATGGACAGAGGAGCCTTGTAGGCTACAGTCCATGGGGTTGAAAAGAGTTGAACACGACTGAGCGACTTCACTTCTTTGCCACTCAGCAATAGAAAAGAATTCTCCAAATTTTACCCACTTTGGACCAATTGCTGAGAACCAGCTTAGAATGTGAATATTTGTCCTTCCTGTTTTCTTTCCATGGTTCCCCTGATCTCTGGTGTTTCTCTCTTCAGTGTCAGATAACCTGCTGTCTCAGTTTGCCTGGGACTCAGGGGGCTCCCAGGATCTAAGACTTTCAGTTTGAGAAGCAGAGAGGTCCCTGGCAAACTGAGATGAGTTGGTCACCCTGAATGTTTTCTCAGCACCTTGCCTGGCCTGGAAGCAGCACCCCACAAATACTTGACTGGTGAGGGAGCACCAGCTGGGAGAGAGTACTGGAAAGGATGCACACCAAGCACGTGGCAGTGACTGCTTCTGGAGGTTGGGGGACAGAGGGCATTTTGGCTTTACCCTTAACACTTCCTATCCAAAAAGGCGAAGCAGATTGGCAAGATGGGCATGGTCATTCAGTAAGAATGACAGGTGCAAAAATGCTTATTACAGACATGTGTAAGTGTTAAGTCACTCAGTCATGCTTCACTCTGTGTGACCTCATGGGCTGTAGTCTGCCAGGCTCCTCTGTCCCTGGAATTCTCCAGGCCAGAACACTGGAGTGGGTAACTATTCCCTTCGTCAAGGGATCTTCCCAACCCAGGGACAACCTGGGTCTCGGGCATTGCAAGCAGATTCTTTACCATCTGAGCCACCAGGTGAGCCCACTACAAGACATAATTCACTATATTAAAAAAATTAATGTTTCATTAAATAAAAAAGCCCAAAGAGAATCCTGAAGCTGGCCTTCAGCAGTCTCCCACCCCTCCCCAGGACAGGGTCCACCCCTTACTGCTCTCCTCCCATGGGTGGGGAAGATATACTTCCTGAGTCCTTTCACCAGAGCCTCTTTGGGGTTGCAGGTGGGGCCGCGGACCACCCTCTCGCAGACCCACTGCCTCTGCAACCATCTCACCTTCTTTGGGAGCACACTCCTGGTGATGCCCAACGCCGTGGATGTCCGCCAGACTGCTGAGCTCTTTGCCACCTTTGCGGACAACCCTGTGGTTGTGACCACCGTGAGCTGCCTCTGCGTGGCCTACCTTCTGGTGCTGATCTGGGCGAGGAGGAAGGATGCTCAGGATCAAGCCAAGGTGAGGTGGCACGATACACGGAAACAGCAGGGGGCGAGCAGTCCCCTTGCAGGAGCTCCAAAGAATGGAGCCCTGGTGGGGGGCCGAGGGGCCAGCTGCAAGTCCAGGCCTTGACCCCTGGAGTCATCTCCGGTAAGCTGGCCTCTCAGCCTCTTTACCTGTAAAATGTTCTTGTTTATCAAATTATCAGGAGGATCATAAAACTGACCACTTATTGAGGATCGACTATGTACCAGGTACTATTCCCACTTAATGCCCACAACAGCACCAAGGGGGAGGATGCTGATGTTGAGAGTCCCCTAGACCACCCTCAAATTCAGTGATTTGCTAGGAGGACACACAGGACTTTAAATAGCTATTATCCTCATGGTTCCAGTTTACTACAGTGAAAAAGCGCAGATTAAAATCAGAAAAAGGAAGGGTTCAAGAGATATCAGGCAAGAGATTCTAACTGTCCTCTCCCATTGGAGCCCTACAGACAGATGAATTCTTCTAGCAATGATGTGCAACAGCACATGTGACATATTGCCCACTAGGAAGCTCCCCAAACCTTGGTTTTACTAGGGGTCAGTCTCTTAAGTATGGCACCTGCGTGACTGCCGTTAGTCTCTAGCATCCACTGCCCCTCATCCCTGCCCAGGTCAGACTGACAGAGCGTGGCCCAAAGCTCTCACCACAGATCACACTGCTAGCACATAATGCCTAGGGTGGCCCGAGGCCCCGGATAGTCAGACATCCTGATTATGCAGGATATTTCAAGAACTTAGAGGTTATCTTCCAGGAGCTTGCCAAAACCAGTCCTTTCTTTGGGATGTGTAGGGTAATTATCTAGTCCAAAGCCACCTCCAAGGAGCCAGAATTCAAACTCAGATCTGCCTGACGATAAGTCAGGTCTGAGGGTAAAAACAAGATCAAACAATAACCAATTGTGACAACAAAGTTCTGATTCTTTTTCTGATACATGCATCACATCTGACCCATAGGAGCCTTCAATACACACTCAGGAGTGAGTGAGCACATAAATGAATCTAAGAATGCACTGAACCTTTCAACATTGCCTCCCCTCCCTACATACAGCAACACCTCTCAGGATATGAATGGTATGAAACCTAAAAAGATAATAGTTGCCCAATTTATACTGTTGTCTTTGATTTGCCCAAGGGGTTTAACACTAATATTTTAAGTCTCTCAGCTGTAGGTTGGTTTCTGGGGAGCAGACCCTCAGATGGAGTTGAATATGCAGGGTGTTTATCAAGAAGTGCTTGGGATCAGCCCCGGGGCAGGGAAGGAAGAAGGTAGGACAGGCAGGGGGAGAAGTCAAGTTGGGATGCAGCCTACTGATAGTTGATTGACCCCTTGAGGAGCTCTGGAATTGTCCTGAACTACGCTGAGAAGCCCAGGTCTTGATCTTTGGCAATGAACGAATCTGTCCTTAGATATCGGGTTCCCTAGGAGGTGCATGACTTTGACAGAGATGACTTGCATCCCTGACAGTACCACCTTGGCAACTGAGAAAACAGCCCTCCACTGACAATAGATCTGGGGAGCTCATCACTGCCCAGCCCTCTGTAGCCTCTGACCAACTCCAGCTATTTATTTTTTGCTAAAACAACATTCATTTTTAAAAAATTTCCTTAGAGGCACAATCTGGTTACCAATGTTATGAGAAATCATTTATGAACAGAGTTTCTATTTATCAGCTCAAACATCAAACATTCTCAGCTTAATACCAAGTTCATCTCCAATTTGACTACTTTGGGTCATATTTAATAATGAATGTATATTTTTTATTTTAAAAGTTTTTGTTTTTATAAAGTAATTAGCCTCCAATTAAAATAAATAAATTTAAATTAAAAAAATAAAATAAAAGTTTTGGTTTTCACTTGAAACCCTGCTTTTATAAAGAACAGTTCTTATCTGATGCAATGAATCAATAGCAGACATAAGTGTGCTTCCCCCCCTTTAACTGTCATGAACGCCCAACTCACTCCCGGCTAGTGTGTGGTGGATGACCCCACAATGCCATCCTTCTGCCCAGGTAAAAGTCACGGCGCTGGAGGACAACGACCCCTTGGCTCAGTACCACTACCTGGTGACAATCTACACCGGACACCGGAGGGGGGCAGCCACCTCCTCAAAGGTACTTGACTCACCAGACCCCTTGGTCAGTTAGCATGTACCACCCAGCAAAGCGCTGGCCAGTCGGTTGTTGAGTTACTTTAGCACACTGGATTTTGCTGTGGGTTTTTTTTTAACTTCTGCTTTTTTTAGAGAAAAGTATCTTTTTGCTAGACAAAAATAATACCCTAAGCCCCAATATTTAAAAAGATAAAGGAGGAGTGGATTAAGGGAGATCTGGGGTCTGATGCTGCTTCCCTGGTGGCTCAGTTGGTAAAGAATCTGCCTGCCAATGTAGTAGATGCAAGAGATGTGGGTTCAGTCCCTGGGCTGGGAAGATCCCCCGGAGAAGGAAATGGCAACCCATTCCAGCATTCTTGCTTGGGAAATCCCATGGACAAAGGAGCCTGGCAGGCTACAGTCCATGGGGTTTCAAGAGTCGGACACTACTTACAGACTAAGCTACCACCATCACTGTACCCACTGGTCTTCTCATTTAACCCTACTAAAGGATAATTCAAACAGCTAGTTACCTGCACTCAAATGTGCTCACATATGCAGAACAGTCAGTAGACTGCTACCCATGAATAAAGGGGAAAAAAGAATTTTTAAGAGAAAGGGGACAAAAGAAAGAAAGAAACAATGGCAATCATTTGAAAAAGAACCTCGGATTACATTTTTGAGGAAAACAGATTAGCTGGCATCCAGCTAAGAGGTGAGGCTGTCCTTGAAAGGCTGACTAAAGGTAGTGAAGCCATGATTTCATTTGTTTATAGATTCTCCAAAATCCCTAAAAGTTTAGTTGTGGAGCACACAGCAGGTTGTTTCTGTCATGTCTCAGCATCCTTAGTTAAGTCTGGCCTGCGTCATGGCCTTCATCAGAATGTACCATCCCTCACAGCAGCCTCCAGGCCTCCTTTACTGAAACTGTGCTCCTTGGAACATAGTTTGAGAACCACGGATACTGTGTGTACTGTGCTAAAAAAAGCTCCGTTGATTTGGGGTTTTTAAAAAAATATTATTTATTTGGCTGCACCAGATCTTAGTCGTAGCCTGCAGGCTCTTCCATCTTTATTGCAGCATGAAAACTCTTAGTTGTGGCATTCAAGACCTAGTTCCCTGACTAGGGATAGAACCCCTTGCATTAGGAGCTCAGAGTCTTAGCCACTGAATCATCAGGGAAGTCCCTCCATTGTTTTTTTTAAAAATGATATTAGGCTCCATGAGAGCATGGCATGTGTCCATTTACTTTTTACTTTTTTAGTCTTATTTAAATCTTAAGTTTTACTTGTGTATATTTATTTTTATTTGAATTAAATAAATTTTTAAAAATTGCTGCACCTCAGTGCCTCAATCAGCTATCTAACGCACAGTAAGTACTCAGTAACTATGTGCTGAATAATTGCAGGAATCACTTTCATCCATCTAATGAAACACCCACCCCATTTCTGTTTGATATGAGGAACTGACCTTCCTAGGAATGAAAGAGTGAAAGTGTGTGATCCACAGGCCATTTCATGGCTCCCCATTTCATTTTTCAATTGATACTTCTTAGTTGAGTTCTTCTGGCATAGTGGTTCTCAAATGGTTGGCCCCCAGGGATGGCTGGTAATTTCGGAAGTCATTCTGGTTGTCACAACTTAGGAGAGGAAGAGATGCTGCTGGCACCTAGTGAGTGGAGGCCAAGGATGATGCTAAACATCCAACAGCACACAGGAAAGCCCCAGAGCAAGGAATTGCCTGACCGAGAATGTCTACAGGGGAGACTCTGCTTTAGAAGCTGACTCTGAAACAAGGATTCAAGCACAAGTAGTTCATTTGAGAGGGGATTCGAGGGCACCCCATAGTGGAGTGGGAAGCCAGGCAGGGAAGGGAAGGAACGAAGAACTCATAATCAAGCCTACCACCCCTGTGGGCAACTGTAGCCCAATCCCACTGGGGAACTCCGGAAAGCAGTGAAGAACGTGGGCCTCAGAGTTATCCCAGCAGAGGACTGAGGAAACTGGGCTGTTTATCCACCAACCCCACAAGTCATCGGGGGAACACAGCTTGCAGGGGCCATTAATTCTCTGCCAGCTTTCACCTGCTGCTCTGACAGCCAAGAAACCCCCAGAGCAAGAGACACAGCAGCTGGCAGTGGGACAGCCTCACCACTGTGGTGAGGCTGAAGAACGGATAACAGTGGGGCATAGTGATACCTGCTGTAGTTGTTTTGGGCTCAGGTAATCAGGCATGGCCACCAGCAGCACCTGCAGGGCTTCAGAAAACTACAGATTCCTGTGCCCAGTATTCTTGGTAGATCTGGATGGGGCCCGAGAATATGTATTTTCAAAGTAATGGGCAGTCATTCATTCCTGCCTCAATACTGGGAACTCTGGGAGCCCTGAGAATATAGTCATTAGGGAGAAAAACCAGTTCTTGCCCTACGGCCCTTTCAAATAAACAGACGGGAAGTCTGAAAAGTTCATCAGGAAGCATTTTATGAGTACGGCTCATCTCAAAGATGTGCATACAGATAGTGTCACCTCAAATCTTCATACAGCTGAAAAATAACTCAGGCAGGCCCATGGTGGGACGAGAGGAGGAGAAAGGGCAAGCTCCGTTGGGTTTCATTGGTTTTCAGACACCTCCAGTGAAACACGGGGCTCAGTTACCATGCAGAGTTGGCCACTCCTGGCCTCTGGGTTTCAGGTGACTGTCACCCTATATGGCCTGGATGGAGAGAGTGAGCCCCACCACCTGTTGGACCCCGACATCCCGGTTTTTGAGCGAGGGGGAGTGGATGTCTTCTTGCTCTCCACCCTGTTTCCCCTGGGGGAGCTGAGGAGCCTGCGACTGTGGCATGACAACTCAGGGGATCAGCCATCTTGGTGAGTCAGGGGTGGGCAAATCACGGGGACCTACTAAGTGACAGGTCCAAGGCTGGGCACTGTGCATATGCTGCCTTGCTGATCCTCATGAGCCTCTCTAAGAAAACAGAATGGATCCCTATTTCACAGATGAGGAAACCAAGGATCAGAGAGGCCCACCAGTCCACAGGCCACACACAATGCTCAGTCTCTCATTTAGCTCTCAGTTTCCGCATCTATAAAGTGGGGATAGATGCCTACTCTAATGACAAACCCTGCCCAATATGAGGAGAGTAGATGAGACACTGGCTGATTCTCCAGGAGAAGATGTGAGAACAGCTCCACTGCAGAGCACTAAGCTAATTCCTCCCATGCTTTCCTCACTGGATGCTCACTGACCCTCCGGGACAAGTGCTGTTATTATCCTTGTTTTATAAGTGGGTGAATCTAAACTTGGGAAAGATTAACTGGCTTGCCCAAGGTCACACAACTGGCAAGCTCAGAGCCAAGAGTCCTCCCCTTCCTGGCTTACTGCACTCCCCATTTTGCCTGAGACCCAGATGAGTGGCCTCCAGCCTGAACACTCGCCGGTGGCTGGCAGCTTTCAGAAAACACAGCATTTCGACCAGTGTCCTTAACTCAGCTACAGGATTAAGACCCTCAGCTGAGGGTTGGTTCCTAGGATGCAGACTCTGAGATGAAGTTGAATATGGAGGCTGTTTACCTAAGGGATGCCTGGGATTAGCCCCTGGACAGGGAGAGAAGCAAGCAGGATGGGCAGAAGAGCTTTGATGCAGCCCAAAGACAGATCAGCTGACCACACAGGGAGCTTTGGAGCTGTGCTGAGTTGGGTTGAGATGCCCAGGTCTTGATCACACCCAGGTGCCTCACCCAATGGGCACTGGATGTCAGCCACCTCAGGAGGGTGTATGACCTCAACAGAGGTGGCTCTTACATGCCTGATGGGGACTATCCTCCATGAAAGGAGAAAATGCATGTCAAGAGCTTCTTAGCATAATCCCCACTGTGCAGTAAATGCTCAATAAAGAGTGCCTACAGGGCTTCCCTGGAGGCTCAGTGGTAAAGAACCCTCTTGTCAATGTAGGAGACAGGGGTTTGATCCCTGATCTGGGAAGATCCCACCTGCCTCAGAGCAACTAAGCCCATGCACCACAACTTTTGAGCCTGAGCTCCAGAGCCCTGGAGCCACAACAACGGAAGGCCAAGCGCCCTGGAACCCATGCTCCAAAACAAGAGAAGCCACCGCAATGAGAAGCCCACCAACTGCAACCAAGAGTAGCCCCCACTCGCTGCAACTAGAGCAAAGCCCACACAGCAACAAAGACCCAGCACAGCCAAAACTAAAATAAAGTTATTTTTAAATAAATAAAACATAAAAGTAGATAGTTTAAAAAAAAAAAAAAAAAGAGTGCCTATTGATATCATTAGTCTCATTTCCCTGTAAGGCAACAGAGAAAACAGCTGCTGCTGAATCTGACCTCCCAGCAGAGGCAAGATGACTTCATTTCTTCCCTGGGCCTCAAAGATCTAAATCAGATTTGATGATCACCACAGAGCCCTGAGTCCCAGATGGAGGGCAGGCCCATTCTCTGGATGGAGGCCCGGGGTGGACCGGGTTTGTGTGCTCAAGCTTGCACCTCCCTAGACACACAGTCCAAACAATTCCACTTTCCTTGCTTGTATCAGGATGGTGACCCTGGGCTTGCTGCCCTACATGAGGCTGCACAGTTTCAGAATGCACGCTCTTGCAGCATACCTGTGAAAACTTGGCAGCCTCCAAGCTGGTGGTCTACACTAGCTGAACTCCCCACATGAAACCAAATTCACCCACTGATTGGGGCATTTTGATCAAGGCACTAACGGCAATGAAGAAAAATACAAAGTCTCTTTTTAGGAGTTCTCGTTCTTAGGCTCAGGTCTGCAATATATTACCATTATCTTCAAGGGGTCCAAAGACATCTCATCTGCCTAACATTATCCTCAAAAGTGTGGGTCCCCTCCAGGTATGTAAGCCGGGTGCTGGTGCATGACCTGGCAATGGACCGGAAGTGGTACTTCCTCTGCAACTCATGGCTATCCATCGATGTCGGAGACTGTGTCCTTGACAAGGTATTTCCAGTGGCCACAGAGGAGGACAGGAAACAATTCAGGTACTGTTCTTTTTCCTTTAAAGCAAATGCTCTTTTGTCATTTCACCTCTAGAGGAGTTGCATCATAATTCAGTCTCAGCCAAATAAAAGCATGTTTCAGCTTGCAGGTCTGGGTAGCTCTGAATGTGTGATATTAATGACTAATCGGTTTTTCTTGATGTGATAGAAGGGCCCTGGAGGGACACGGACCCTTCGAGACAGAATTATCTTCAGGTGGTGATAACAGTTATAGAACAGTTATCCAAATTTCCTTACGCATAAAGTAACTTGCCTGAGGTCACACAGTAGGTAAGAGGGCTCCAACCACTCTGTCCAGAGTCCCCATCACTAATTCTAAATGATGCTACTATGATGCTGTATTTCTTCTATAACAGGAAAAAAAAAACAAAAAACAAAAAAAAAACAGGTGAAGAATTTTAGAAACAAATCCTCCATCTCAGTCCAGGATTGCTCCAAAGAGCCCAGGCTTCTCCCCTATTCCTGTCTCCCTAATGCCTGTCACTCTCCCCTGGTCTGTCCACAGCCACCTGTTTTTCATGAAGACCTCCACAGGCTTTCAGGATGGCCACATTTGGTACTCCATCTTCAGCAGCTCAGCTTGGAGCAACTTCACACGTGTCCAGAGGGTGTCCTGCTGCTTCTCACTGCTCCTCTGCACCATGCTGACCAGCATCATGTTCTGGGGTGTCCCCAAGGACCCAGCTGAGCAAAAGATGGACTTGGGTAACTCCCACTCTCCAGGCATGGAGATCAGGGCTACTGGCAGTAGACATGAGCTGTCACTGCCCAGAAATGCCATGCAATTCCAGAGGCCCCAAGACTACTCTGAAGTTCAATAACTCATTAGAAGGACTCAGAAGTCAGACATGCCATTATACTCATAATTATTAGAGAAAGGATACAGATCAAAATCAGAAAAAGGAAGAGGCATGTGGGGCAGGATCCATGGGAGACTAGGCACTGAGCTTCCAATGGAGTCTGGATGGTACTCACTCCTTCAGACAATGACATGTGATCACATGTGCAGAGTAATGCCAACCATGGATCCTCTCTTGAGCCTTAGTGTCTAGTTTTTATTGGGGCATGCTAACATAGACATGGCTGACCCTGGATGACTGACCTAAGACTCCAGCTCCTCTAGACGTTGAGGTGATACAGGGCAACCAAGGCCCCCACCATAAATCACATTGTTAGCACAGAGTATACCAGATGACCCAAGAAACCAGGTAAACAAAGGCACACCCATCAGGCAGGACATCCCAAGGGCTCAGTGGTCACCACCTGCCACTCCCTGCCCCCCCAGCCTTGGTGCCATTCAAGGGGCAGACCTCTTTTCAGGCAAGGATAACCCTTGCTGCACAGCCACATTCTGGGAAGGGTGGAGGGGACTCTACTTGACCCCTGCCCTCCATCTGCCCCAGGTCAAATCGAGTTCACTTGGCAGGAAGTGATGATTGGGCTGGAGAGCTCACTCCTCATGTTCCCCATCAACCTCCTGATCGTTCAGATCTTTCGGAATACCCGTCCTTGGGTGGCTAAGGAGCAGAACGCTGGGAAATGGGATGGGAGGCGCCTCAGCCTGGCACCCTCACCACAGCCCATGGAGGATGGCCTTCTGACGCCTGAAGCAGTGACCAAGGCAGGTCTCAACCCTGGCAGCACAGGGGGACTTCTAGCCTGGGAAGAAGTTGGGTTGGGGACTGGGGTTTGAGGCCTGCAGTCCATGTTGTCTGACAGCGTCGGTTACCAAGATTCATCAACTGCACACACACGCACGTACACATATGTGCAAAAATGTGTACATCACACGTACACATGCAGGCATACACACATGCCACATGTACACACATTCACACAAACCATGGATACACCCACAAACATGTATAGAGGTACACAATGTACATCTGCACAGTGCACACATGTACACATGCACACACATACCCACATGAATGCTTACACACATGCCACATGTACACATTAACACACACCACACATCTACAATGCATACATATATGCAAACAACATACGCACATCTCCACACACATGTACACACATGTGTGTACGTGTGTTTACACACATGTACACATGTGCAAGCACAGACCTACAACATACATTCACACATGCACAGATACCTTTTTTGGGTATCTATTCTGTACAAAATATTATACTTTCACTACACATCACAGGCTGGAAGTACCCCAAAAGGATTCCCTCTGTATTCATGCATTTGTTACGCATTTATTGAGCACGTATGTGCCACACTTTGAGGAATATAGCCTGAAATGTGTCAGTTGAAATCCTAGAATAGAGATTTTATGCAGGACAAAACAGAAGCTCAAGGTGATCCAAGGTCATGTCTCAATAGGCAGACCTGGGATCAGACCCAGACTGTCCAACCCCAGGGTGAGTGCTCTTGAGTACTCTGCTGTCCCCTTACCTGTAGCTCACATCCTGTTCCCACTGGGTGACTTGCAGGATTTGTGGAGACTTGTCAGCTCCCTGTTCAAAACTCTGAAGGTGCCACCCCCTCTCTTGGGCTGGGACTCCACGAACTCAATGAACATCAACCAGCTGCTGGCCTTGATGGAAGATGTCATCTGTCGACAGATCAAAGCAGGGCAGGTCTTCTCGGAGGAAGTCAGCCAGACAGGGGCCCCTTTAACACTCACTCTTGGATCAGTACAAGTAAAAGGTGAGTTTTGATATTTCTCTGCTTAGAGGGGACATGTTGGAGCCAGGTGGATGCAGGACTGAGGGCTGTGTCTGTATCACTAGGGGATCAAGAAGTCTTCCCAGGGTCTCCCTCACCAGCCTGCACTCCAACCACTCACCATAGCCTCCCTCTCTGTACTACAGGTATCCTGGTCTCCACATAATTCCAAGGTGCCTTCCCATGAAGGCCTGTACACATTGTTAGTCTTCTGACCTTTAATGTCCTCTCTCCTCTCTTCGCTTGGCTAATGCCTACTCAGCTTGTATTCTTGGCTGACGTGTCCTTTCCTCTGAGCAGCAACTCAACCACTCAGCCCACAACAGGGTCTCGAGCCACGTGCTCTTTAGCTCTTAAGTATCTCCTGCACTGCTTTCACATTCAGTTCACTTCAGTTCAGCCGCTCAGTCGTGTCCAACTCTTTGTGACCCCATGAATCGCAGCACGCCAGGCCTCCCTGTCCATCACCAACTCCCAGAGTTCACCCAAACTCACATCCATCGAGTCATTGATGCTATCCAGCCATCTCATCCTCTGTCGTCCCCTTCTCCTCCTGCCCCCAATGCCTCCCAGCATCAGAGTCTTTTCCAATGAGTCAACTCTTCACATGAGGTGGCCAAAGTACTGGAGTTTCAGCTTTAGCATCATTCCTTCCAAAGAAATCCCAGGGCTGATCTCCTTCAGAATGGACTGGTTGGATCTCCTTGCAATCCAAGGGACTCTCAAGAGTCTTCTCCAACACCACAGTTCAAAAGCATCAATTCTTCGGCGCTCAGCTTTCTTCACAGTCCAACTCTCACATCCATACATGACCACTGGAAAAACCATAGCCTTGACTAGACGGACCTTTGTTGGCAAAGTAATGTCTCTGCTTTTCAATATGCTATCTAGGTTGGTCATAACCTTCCTTCCAAGGAGTAAGCGTCTTTTAATTTCATGGCTGCAATCACCATCTGCAGTAATTTTGGAGCCCAAAAAAAGTAAAGTCAGACACTATTTCCACTGTTTCCCCATCTATTTCCGATGAAGTGATGGGACCAGATGCCATGATCTTCATTTTCTGAGTGTTGAGCTTTAAGCCAACTTTTTCACTCTCCTCTTTCACTTTCATCGAGAGGCTTTTTAGTTCCTCTTCACTTTCTGCCATAAGGGTGGGGTCATCTGCATATCTGAGGTTATTGATATTTCTCCCAGCAATCTTGATTCCAGCTTGTGCTTCTTCCAGCCCAGCGTTTCTCATGATGTACTCTGCATATAAGTTAAACAGGGTGACAATATACAGCCTTGACGAAATCCTTTTCCTATTTGGAACCAGTCTGTTGTTCCATGTCCAGTTCTAACTGTTGCTTCCTGACCTGCATACAAATTTCTCAAGAGGCAGGTCAAGTGGTCTGGTATTCCCATCTCTTTCAGAATTTTCCACAGTTTATTGTGATCCACACAGTCAAAGGCTTTGGCATAGTCAATAAAGCAGAAATAGATGTTTTTCTGGAACTCTATTGCTTTTTCCATGATCCAGCGGATGTTGGCAATTTGATCTCTGGTTCCTCTGCCTTTTCTAAAACCAGCTTGAACATCAGGAAGTTCACGGTTCACATATTGCTGAAGCCTGGCTTGGAGAATTTTGAGCATTACTTTACTAGCATGTGAGATGAGTGCAATTGTGCGGTAGTTTGAGCATTCTTTGGTATTGCCTTTCTTTGGGATTGGAATGAAAACTGACCTTTTCCAGTCCTGTGGCCACTGCTGAGTTTTCCAAATTTGCTGGCATGTTCAGTGCAGCACTT
Organism: Bos javanicus; assembly: GCF_032452875.1. Taxonomy (NCBI): domain Eukaryota; kingdom Metazoa; phylum Chordata; class Mammalia; order Artiodactyla; family Bovidae; genus Bos; species Bos javanicus. The sequence continues at coordinate 8,022,685 of NC_083885.1, read as the reverse complement.
TCACAGCATCATCTTTCAGGATTTGAAATAGCTCAACTGGAATTCCATCACCTCCACTAGCTTTGTTTGTAGTGATACTTTCTAAGGCCCACTTGACTTCACATTCCAGGATGTCTGGCTCTAGGTCAGTGATCACACCATCGTGATTATCTGGGTCGTGAAGATCTTTTTGTACAGTTCTTCTGTGTATTCTTGCCATCTCTTAATATCTTCTGCTTCTGTTAGGTCCATACCATTTCTGTCCTTCATCGAGCCCATCTTTGCATGAAATGTTCCCTTGGTATCACTAATTTTTTTGAAGAGATCTCTAGTCTTTCCCATTCTGTTGTTTTCCTCTATTTCTTTGCATTGATCGCTGCAGAATGCTTTCTTATCTCTTCTTGCTATTCTTTGGAACTCTGCATTGAGAGGCTTATATCTTTCCTTTTCTCCTTTGCTTTTGGCTTCTCTTCTTTTCACAGCTATTTGTAAGGCCTCCCCAGACAGCCATTTTGCTTTTTTGCATTTCTTTTCCACAGGGATGGTCTTGATCCCTGTCTCCTGTACAATGTCACGAACCTCCATCCATAGTTCATCAGGCACTCTATCTATCAGATCTAGGCCCTTAAATCTATTTCTCACTTCCACTGCATAATCATAAGGGATTTGATTTAGGTCATACCTGAATGGTCTAGTGGTTTTCCCTACTTTGTACAATTTAAGTCTGCATTTGGCAATAAGGAGTTCATGATCTGAGCCACAGTCAGCTTCTGGTCTTGTTTTTGCTGACTGTATAGAGCTTCTCCATCTTTGGCTGCAAAGAATATAATCAATCTGATTTTGGTGTTGACCATCTGGTGATGTCCATGTGTAGAGTCTTCTCTTGTGTTGTTGGAAGAGGGTGTTTGTTATGACCAGTGCATTTTCTTGGCAAAACTCTATTAGCCTTTGCCCTGCTTCATTCCGTATTCCAAGGCCAAATTTGCCTGTTACTCCAGGTGTTTTTTGACTTCCTACTTTTGCATTCCAGTCCCCTATAATGAAAAGGACATCTTTTGGGGGTGTTAGTTCTAAAAGGTCTTGTAGGTCTTCACAAAACCGTTCACCTTCAGCTTCTTCAGCGTTACTGGTTGGGGCATAGACTTGGATTACTGTGATATTGAATGGTTTGCCTTGGAAACAAACAGATCATTCTGTCGTTTTTGAGATTGCATCCAAGTACTGCATTTCGGACTCTTTCGTTGACCATGATGGCCACTCCATTTCTTCTGAGGGATTCCTGCCCGCAGTAGTAGATATAATGGTCATCTGAGTTAAATTCACCCATTCCAGTCCATTTTAGTTTGCTGATTCCTAATTGTCGACATTCACTCTTGCCATCTCTTGTTTGACCACTTCCAATTTGCCTTGATTCATGGACCTGACATTCCAGGTTCCTATGCAATATTGCTCTTTACAGCATTGGACCTTGCTTCTATTACCAGTCGCATCCACAGCTGGGTATTGTTTTTGCTTTGGCTCCATCCCTTCATTCTTTCTGGAGTTATTTCTCCACTGATCTCCAGTAGCATATTGGGCACCTCCTGACCTGGGGAGTTCCTCTTTCAGTATCCTATCATTTTGCCTTTTCATACTGTTCATGGAGTTCTCAAGGCAAGAATACTGGTTTGCCATTCCCTTCCCCAGTGGACCACATTCTGTCAGATCTCTCCACCATGACCCGCCCATCTTGGGTTGCCCCACGGGCATGGCTTTCACATTGCTTGTTGCCAAATCATGAATTTCATGGAGAGCTGTACATGTGTACTGCACATTATTCTGGTCTGAACTAGTCTGACTCTCCTCTTGCCCCTTTCCACCTAGATCGCTGTCTCCAGTGCTTAGACCAGTTGTCCAGTAGAACTTCTCACAGTGACAGAAATGGTCTATGTCTCTATTGACCAATATGGCAGCCATTGGCCACAAGTAGCTATTGGCACACTTGAAACATGGCCAGTGTGACTAGGGAACTAAATTAGTTTTATTTTAATTTAAATAATCACACGTGGCAAGTGGCTGCCATATTGGGTGGTGTGGCTTAAGTATGCTGCCATTTTTAACACAAGACTGATCACTGTCTTAACCTTGTTTAGAATACAAAAATGGGCGCTATAGATGGGGAGTTTGAATTCATAACTCTTTGGCCCACTTCTGATACAGTGAATTAAATTTTCTGGAGTGAGGCCAGGAATCTGCATTTTTAACCAATCACTTTGGTGACTGTTATGTGGACTGAATGTTGAGAGCCACTGCCCGCAAGACAAGGTCCGAGTTCCTTAATGGAGCACTCGAAGCCCACCTGGCCAGGCCCATGCTGACCCCATGGTCAGCCCCATTTTGACCCCTGTGTTCCAGCCATGCTGGAGGATTAGCCCCAGAGAGCTGGGCTTGGGCTGCCCATGAAGGTCATCACAGCAGGAGCTCTGCTGATGCCCGCACTGGACACTTGGTCCTGTTTGGGGGTCTTTGGGGTTTGGGGGCATAGGCATTCACAGCATGGGCCTTAGAACAAGGACTCTGGAGTTGGTCAGACCTGGGGCTTGCCCACATGCAAGAGCAGCTGTGCAGCTTTGGACAGTTGGTCAACCTCCCTGAGAAAACCATTTCCTCCCTGTAAAATGGAAGCATTGATCCAGCCCTCTCCTTGGCTGGTTCTGAGGAATCAGTGAGATTATTGGACACTTGAACTGCTTAGACCCAAGACTGACACAGAACAGGAATTCAGTAAGTGATTATCATTGGGAGTGACGGGATCTTCCGGAAACACTGCTAGAATGCTTGCAACACCAAGGCTGTTGATGCTGGAAACTAGCTGTGGCGTCAGTGAGGGAGGCCCAGGAAGGAGGGGGAGGTAGAAGGCCTGAGTTGAGTCAAGGGAGGCAGGGTCTGTGTCGCCATTCCTTTACCCACAGGTGGTAAAGGAGCCTCTACTTTCTCCACATCACTTATTTTCTCAGTCACTTCTCACTCGTGACTGGAGAGGGGTCCTGGAGCCAGGGTGCTCCATTGTGCCATCTTCTATATGTAGTTTCATGCACCCTTTATGAAAATGAACTCTGGTCCAGACCTGAGCCCTTCTTGCCCAGGAGAAAGCCCCATGGGTGCCGGTCTCCCATCTCAGGGTCCAGGGACCCAGGCCATAATCTACCTGGAGAGGCCAAGCTTCCCTTAGAAGGTATGGGGAAACAGTGGAAAGGGTCAAAAGTCTGTTTTTCTTGCATGAATATGTTTTACCTCTGTAATTTAAAACATAAAACACCTTTGCTTTTTAAAAAATTTTTTAGGAAACTGAAATTTGAAGAAAAGAACTGCAGAAGAACATTCAGAAGTAATCAGGGGAAACTTTTTCACTGGCTGTTTCATGCTGTTAAGGAATTATTATTAATTGTTTTAAAAATTGATAATGACACTGGTTTTGTTTTTAAAAGGAGCCTTTTCCTGATACAGGAGAATATTTAGTGTCAGGACATGGGGCTTGGAATTTAGATGAGATACGACTGGGCATGAGGAGATAATTTTGAGCAATGGGTACAGGTTCATCTCATTCTCTTTTCTAATTTAGAATTTTTCATAATAAAAAAACTAAAAACAAAAGATCAAGACTTATACCATCTTTGGCAACATGCAAACTTGGCTTCAAATTAAAATCTTGTATGTATTAAAATATTTACAGATGAGAGAACTCTGTGTCTAGGATTTGCTTTTTATATACTCCAGAAAAAAAAAAAAAAAAAAATTGCAGGGCAGAGAAAGGACTGCCAAAATGTGGGTATATGCTGTGGGAGGGCAATACGTATATTATTCTCATCTCTTCTATGTGTAAGGAAATTTTGAAAATGCCCTTGATAAAAGACTAGAAGTGTGTGTATGCTCAGTTGCTCAGTCATGTCTGATTCTTTGTGGACCCATGGACTGTAGCCTGGGAGGGTCTTCTGTCCATGGGATTTTCGGGCAAGAAGAAGTACATTCAAATCCTAACTGACCATGTGGGCTGAGTACTCCATCTTTCTGAATCTCAGGTTTCCCATGTCTTGGCATATGGTAAGTGCTCGATATAAGAAAATCATCACCAACACCTCTTTTTCTATTGCAGGCAGTCTACTCTGTCATTCAGCACCAGCTGATGCTCTTTCTCTCCCTTGTCCTCCAGAAAACATGCAACGCTCCAGGCCCAAGGTGGGCCCAAGTGATGCCTGGAAGAACAGTGCCTTCCAGCAGTGTCTCTATCTTCAGCTGGAGCACCTGGAGCAAGAGCTGCTGCTGCTGGAGCCCCGGGGCTCCTCCCAGGGTCAGAACCACACCAGGGCACTAGGGCAGCTACAGACCCTGAAGGGCTGTCTGGTGGCACAGGCTGGAACCCTGCCCCCAGCACACTCCAGGTAATCTACTCCCCTGGGTGCTCCCAGCCTAGGGGCCTGCCAGGACAGCATCCTGGGCAACATCAGAAGGTTATTCATCCAGATCTTTCCAGGAAGCAGCGACTCAGGACGTGCAAAATTTCAGGGAAGAGGGCATTCGACAGCGTGATTTTATCAGATCACCGTTGGAGCCCTTTGTACAGCATTTTACAGTTTATAACCATTTCCACATGGGTGCTTCGAGGCTGCACTCTTGGACAAGCCCCTCAACCTCTCTGAGCCACATTTTCCCCATCTATAATAGGGAATGATAACACTTATCTCTTGGTCCAAACCTAAAAAGAATTTAAAAGGGCCTGGCCCATAAAGAGCAGTACCACCCAGGACATCTACAAAGAATATGGGCTAGGTGTGGAAGGGCCTGGAGACAGAGTCCTCGCCAGAGTCCCCTTGACCTGGCATAGTAAGCATTTGTTTACTAAACATTTGCTTTCATCTCCAGGTGAACTGCCTTCATCCCCTTTTCAAGGTCCCAAATTTCAACCTACTTCTCAGATGCCACAGAACCTTCAATTGCCTAACTTGTCCTTGGGCCTTAAATTCTTCTGAAGGCCCATACATATGTAATTAAATTTGCTTTTTCTCCTGTTAATCTGTCTCATGCCAACTTAATTTAAACCAGCCAGAAGAATCTAGAAAGTGTAGAAGGAAATTTTTTCTTTCCCAAGAATAGCACAATAACTGAGTGAGAAAATGACCATTTTTGAGATGTATTCTAAAATAATTGGTGATAATTTTATATTATGTATGGAATTTATTTTTAAATATGCCAAGGGGAAAAAAGCATGTGGAAATAGATGAAATAAGTTTGACAAGGTGATGGTTGTTGAAAGTAGTTGATGGGGGTTCAGTCTACTCACTGATTTTTGTATAATGGGGAATTTTCATAATAAAAACAATTATATAGTACTAGCCTTCTAGGCTTGCCATCTGTATAACGCAGTCTGTATGGGGACTCGCTCCTCAGTTCAGTTCAGTCGCTCAGTCGTGTCTGACTCTTTGCAATCCCATGAATTGCAGCACGCCAGGCCTCTCTGTCCATCACCAACTCCCGGAGTTCACTCGGACTCACATCCATCGAGTCAGTGATGCCATCCAGCCATCTCATCCTCTGTCATCCCCTTCTCCTGCTGCCCCCAATCCCTCCCAGCATCAGAGTCTTTTCCTATGAGTCAACTCTTCACATGAGGTGGCCAAAGTACTGGAGTTTCAGCTTTAGCATCATTCCTTCCAAAGAAATCCCAGGGCTGATCTCCTTCAGAATGGACTGGTTGGATCTCCTTGCAGTCCAAGGGACTCTCAAGAGTCTTCTCCAACACCACAGTTCAAAAGCATCAATTCTTTGGCGCTCAGCTTTCTTCACAGTCCAACTCTCACATCCATACATGACCACTGGAAAAACCATAGCCTTGACTAGATGGACCTTTATTGGCAAAGTAATGTCTCTGCTTTTGAATATGCTATCTAGGTTGGTCATAACTTTCCTTCCAAGGAGTAAGCATCTTTTAATTTCATGGCTGCAATTACCATCTGCAGTGATTTTGGAGCCCCCCAAAATAAAGTCTGATACTGTTTCCACTGTTTCCCCATCTATTTCCTATGAAGGGATGGGACCAGATGCCATGATCTTCATTTTCTGAATGTTGAGTTTTAAGCCAACTTTTTCACTCTCCTTTTTCACTTTCATCGAGAGGCTTTTTAGTTCCTCTTCACTTTCAGCCATAAGAGTGGTGTCATCTGCATATCTGAGGTTATTGATATTTCTCCTGGCAATCTTGATTCCAGCTTGTGCTTCTTCCAGTCCAGAGTTCCTCATGATGTACTCTGCATATAAGTTAAATAAGCAGGGTGACAATATACAGCCTTGACGTACTCCTTTTCCTATTTGGAACCAGTCTGTTGATCCATGTCCAGTTCTAACTGTTGCTTCCTGACCTGCATATAGGTTTCTCAAGAGGCAGGTCAGGTGGTCTGGTATTCCCATCTCTTTCAGAATTTTCCACAGTTTATTGTGATCCACACAGTCAAAGGCTTTTACATAGTCAATAAAGCAGAAACAGATGTTTTTCTAGAACTCTCTTGCTTTTTCCATGATCCAGCGGATGTTGGCAATTTGATCTCTGGTTCCTCTGCCTTTTCTAAAACCAGCTTGAACATCAGGAAGTTCACGGTTCACATACTGCTGAAGCCTGGCTTGGAGAATTTTGAGCATTACTTTACTAGCATATGAGATGAGTGCAATTGTGCAGTAGTTTGAGCATTCTTTGGCATTGTCTTTCTTTGGGATTGGAATGAAAACTGACCTAGTCCTGTGGCCACTGCTGAGTTTTCCAAATTTGCTGGCATATTCAATGTAGCACTTTCACGGCATCATCTTTCAGGATTTGAAATAGCTCAACTGGAATTCCATCACCTCCACTAGCTTTGTTCGTAGTGATGCTTTCTAAGGCCCACTTGACTTCACATTCCAGGATGTCTGGCTCTAGGTCAGTGATCACACCATCGTGATTATCTGGGTCATGAAGATCTTTTTTGTACAGTTCTTCTATGTATTCTTGCCACCTCTTTTTAATATCTTCCAGTTCTGTTAGGTCCATACCATTTCTGTCCTTCATCGAGCCCATCTTTGCATGAAATGTTCCCTTGGTGTCTCTAATTTTCTTGAAGAGATCTCTAGTCTTTTCCATTCTGTTGTTTTCCTCTATTTCTTTGCACTGATTGCTGAGGAAGGCTTTCTTATCTCTCCTTGCTATTCTTTGGAACTCTGCATTGAGAGGCTTATATCTTTCCTTTTCTCCTTTGCTTTTCACTTCTCTTCTTTTCACAGCTATTTGTAAGACCTCCCCAGACAGCCATTTTGCTTTTTTGCATTTCTTTTCCATGGGGATGGTCTTGATCCCTGTCTCCTGTACAATGTCACGAACCTCCGTCCATAGTTCATCAGGTACTCTATTTTTCAGATCTAGTCCCTTAAATCTATTTCTCACTTCCACTGTATAATCATAAGGGATTTGATTTAGGTCATACCTGAATGGTCTAGTGGTTTTCCCTACTTTCTTCAATTTAAGTCTGCATTTGGCAATAAGGAGTTCATGATCTGAGCCACAGTCAGCTTCTGGTCTTGTTTTTGCTGACTGTATAGAGCTTCTCCATCTTTGGCTGCAAAGAATATAATCAATCTGATTTCGGTGTTGACCATCTGGTGATGTCCATGTGTAGAGTCTTCTCTTGTGTTGTTGGCAGAGGGTGTTTGCTATGACCAGTGCGTTCTCTTGGCAAAACTCTATTAGCCTTTGCCCTGCTTCATTCCGTATTCCAAGGCCAAATTTGCCTGTTACTCCAGGTGTTTCTTGACTTCTTACTTTTGCATTCCAGTCCCCTATAATGAAAAGGACATCTTTTTTGGGTGTTAGTTCTAAAAGGTCTTGTAGGTCTTCATAGAACAATTCAACTGCAGCTTCTTCAGCATTACAGGTTGGGGCATAGATTTGGATTACTGTGACATTGAATGGTTTGCCTTGGAAACAAACAGATCATTCTGTTTTTTTTTCCAAGAAAACAATTTATTATCATTTAAAATTTGTTACTTTACTCATATTTCCTTTTGTAGATTCTGTTGTTTTTGAGATTGCATCCAAGTACTGCATTTCGGACTCTTTCGTTGACCATGATGGCTACTCCATTTCTTCTAAGGGATTCCTTCCCACAGGAGTAGATATAATGGTCAACTGAGTTAAATTCACCCATTCCAGTCCATTTTAGTTTGCTGATTTCTAGAATGTCGACGTTCACTCTTGCCATCTCCTGTTTGACCACTTCCAATTTGCCTTCATTCATGGACCTGACATTCCAGGTTCCTATGCAATATTGCTCTTTACAGCATAGGATCTTGCTTCTATCACCAGTCACATCCACAGCTGGGTATTGTTTTTGCTTTGGCTCCATCCCTTCTGGAGTTATTTCTGGAGTTATTTCTCCACTGATCTCCAGTAGCATATTGGCACCTACCAACCTGGGGAGTTCCTCTTTCAGTATCCTATCATTTTGCCTTTTCATACTATTCATGGGGTTCTCAAGGCAAGAATACTGAAGTGGTTTGCCATTCCCTTCTCCAGTGGACCACATTCTGTCAGACCTCTCCACCATGACTCACCTGTCTTGGGTGGCCCCACACGGCATGGCTTAGTTTCATTGAGTTAGACAAGGCTATGGTCCTAGTGTGATTAGATTGACTAGTTTTCTGCGATTATGGTTTCAGTGTGTCTGCCCTCTCGCAACACCTACCATCTTACTTGGGTTTCTCTTAGCTTGGACGTGGGGTATCTCTTCACGGCTGCTCCAGCAAAGTGCAGCCGCTGCTCCTTACTTTGGACGAGGAGTATCTCCTCACTGCTGCCCCTCCTGACCTTGAACATGGAGTAGCTCCTCTCAGCCCTCCTGTGTCCAGTAAGCATTGAATAAAAGTGATCTCAATACCGTATGTGTATGTATATCAGACAGAATACAGAACAGGACAAAGAGAAAACTGAGGGTCTGACAGGTCAAGGAACTTGACCAAGTCATGAAGCTGGTGGAGGTGGAGTAGGAGTTGAACTTGAGCCCAAATGGTGCCACACTGATTATATTCACCCTCTCTTGCAGTTCCCTGCAGGCAAGCAAGCTCCCTCGAGGCCTGCCCTGGTGGTGTGTCCTGGTGGGCTGGCTCCTGGTGGTAGTCACAAGTGGGGTGGCAGCCTTCTTCACCATGCTCTACGGCTTGCACTACGGGCGGACCAGCTCCCTCAAGTGGCTCATCTCCATGGCCGTCTCCTTCGTGGAGAGCGTGTTTGTCACCCAGCCACTGAAGGTCAGGACCTCTGTGGGGCTGCCCTCATCTCCTCCTCCCCTCTGCCCATGCTTTCCCTCCTGCCACCTGCTCCCTCCTTAGGCTTCAGCAGTTCCCTTATCTCTTCATTCAACAAACCCAGCTGTAGGGCCACTTCTGGGTAGACCTGGGGCAGGAAGGTAATTACCAGGATAACCCATGCTCCCTCATGGCCAGATGCTGGCATCTTATCACTGTCACCCTCGGGAGGGTCCTCGCCTCCACTTTACAGATGGGAAAACCTGAGGTAAAGTGGACATGAGTTTGAGCAAACTCTGGGAGATGGTGAAGGCCTGGGAAGCCTGGTGTGCTGCAGTCCACAGGGTCACAAAGAGTCAGACAAGATTTAGAGACTGAAGAACAACAACAAAAGAGGATAAGGTCACAAAAAAATCTTGCCCCAGGTCACATGTAAAATAGGAATTATGTGTTTCCTCAGGGCTAGGATGATTTTGATTGTGGCATGTGCAACTTACAAGAACTTTATCTTCAGAAAATAAAAACACCAAGTCATTAAATGTGTCCATGAACTGGAAATACACTCCTGTTCCTGAAAATGTAAAATTATGCAAGTGAGCAGTCAGTCACTGAACCTGGCCTGGAAGAAGCCAGGTGGTAGGAATACTGGCATGGGGTAGGGGGAAGCTATAGAAATGAGGGAACATTTATAGAGACTCTTTCTACCTATGAGGTGTTGCAGAATCTTTCTCACCACCCACCCCACCCCCACCCCAAACAGCTCCTGACACCTGACCCAATCCAGTCTGAGAATATTAAGAACAGAGTCTTGAGCCTTATGCTTCTATACTGTGGGTGCAGAGACAATGTAACGGGAGGAATTACTTCATACAGAAAGGGAGGGCCAGACGGAGGGAGGAGGTAGGTGTATATGCTAGGGAGGTGTAAGTCACTAGGCTGAGAGGTAACAGAAAGGCTGAGCAAAAGGAGAGCAGCGGGTGGGAGGGCTCAGGGAATGCCAGAAGCAGGGTGAGTTCAAGGATTTGCCTGTCTTGGCCTGGTTGGTGACCAGGCGCACACACACTTCATGACCAGGTGACCTCTCTGCAGAGGATGGGTTGGTTCCCACCTGGCTGCCCCAGAGCATGGCTCTTGTCCCAGGACACCAATGTATCTCCCATTCTACCCAACTCAGACCAGGAATTGACAGAGTTTCCAACACAGGCTTGGGGTTCACGGTGGGTGTTTTCTAGGTGCTGGGGTTCGCAGCTTTCTTTGCTCTGGTGTTGAAGCAAGTGGAGGATGAGGAGGAGCCTGTGGTCTCCCTCCCGGGATGTCTCTCCAGCCCAGGTAATGGTGCCTGGGTGTAGGCAGGGGGCTGACAAGGCTGAGAAAGCCCCATAGAGCCCAGCCACTGGGTGATCCTGGGCTCAGACCTTTGCTCCCCATCAGACTTCAGGCCTACTGGTGAGGCACCCCCAGACCATCCTGGAACAAGTGCCTCCTCCTCTGTCTCCTGAGCAACCTCATTCCTCCCCTATCCAAGCCTTTCTGACACCCAAGCATGAAGAGGCACCGTGGGGTCCGTGTTCGGCAGGGGCCGTCACCCTCTGTGTAATAACAAGCAAGCTTTCCTCTCCAGGATTCAGGTCATTAGGGAACTAAAATACAAGTTGTGGGGGTGAGGGGTGAGAATGGGGGATAAGAGAGTTGTAATTAGGATTCTCAGACAAGGGTCTGCAAACAGCAGCCAGGGGCCCAAATCCAGCCCAGCACCTGCTTTTGTAAAGCATTTTAGTGGAACACAGCCATGCTGCCTCTGGTCAGAGGACCTCTTCCGCCCAACCTGATCTCTCACTTTCCAGCCAAAACTCCTGAGGGTGCCTACAATAAGAGAATTACAAAAAACAAACAGGCAGACAGAACAGAACCAACACTCTAACAGTCTATGCAGAGATTCTGACTCTCAAGGAAAAACAGGAGCAAACAAAAGCCCATACCCCTACATCCCTAGGCAGTATGGTGACTTCCTCATGGGCCTGGATCCTTCCGTCCTCCAATAGGGTTTTGGCTGTGCAGACCCAAAAAGTCCATTAAAACCATCTTCCAAGTCAAAAATTAATTTTCTCCAAAGAGACGTCAGCCTCCCAATCAATTAAATATTCATCGGTCATTCCTTTGGCATTTATCCAGGGAGTACTTGCTGTGTTCCAGGCAATACACTGCCTTGGGAACATGATTTACATAAAATCCAATCATTGTAAGTGTATAATTCATTGATTTTAGTAAATTTATAGAGTTGTGCAACTATCACCACAATTCAGAACAGCTGTGTTACCCCCAAAAGTTCCCTCTTGCCTGTTTGAAATCAATCCTTGCTCTCCACTCAGCCCTAGCAACACAGCACTGACTGGTTGGAACAGGTTACTGCTCTTAGAATAAAAGACATTTGTGGTGTTAGAGGTAAAGAACCCACCTGCCAGGGCAGGAGATGTAAGAGATGCAGGTTTGATCCCTGGGTCAGGAAGATCCCCTGGAGAAGAGCATGGCAACCCACTACAGTATTCTTTCCTAGAGAATCCCATGGACAGAGTAGCCTGGTAGGCTACAGTCTATGGGGTCACAAAGAGTTGGACACGACTGAAGTGACTTAGCACACTTGGAATAAACAGCCCATTTGGGAGACACACTAACAAATAAATGTACAAGATAACTTTAAGAAAGAATGAGGAGGGTAGAATAAGACGGTGCAGGCCTCTCCGCTGAAGGGGTACCTAAGCTGGCTCCCAAAGGATAGGACAGGGAAGGACTGAACACTGAGTATGTGCAAAGACCCGGAGGTGGAACCATAGCTTGTCGCTTTACAGCAGTTGCTGACGGGGTGGCTAGGGCATGGGGAGCTGTGTGCATGTGGAAGGAGGGGTTCAAGATGAAGGCAGAGAGGTGGGTGAGGACCAGGCCATGCAGTGCCCTGGGGCCATGCTGGGGCTTTGGAGTGTCTTAAATAGGAGATTTGTGATTTTAGGAAGATTACTATGACTGCTCTTGGAGACCAGAGATAGTGGGTCAAAGGTAGAAGTGGGGAGGCCAGTAGGAAGACTAGTGAAATGGTCCTAGATTGGGGGTGGCATGCGTTAGCAGTGGGGATGGACAGAGGGGCGTGGATCTAAAAAGTCAGTTGGGTCAATATAGCCATATCAGACTGCCTATAAACGGTGTTAATACCAAATGCAGACAAGGATGCAGAGAAGCTGGAGGACTGATACAGTCCCAGTGGGAATGTAAAATGGTACAGACACTCTGGAAAACAGTTTGGTAGTTCCTTTCAAAACTAAAAATGGGTTTACCATTTGACTTGGAAATTGCACTCTTGGGCATTTATCCCAGAGAAATAAAGATTTATTTTCATACAGGAATCTGTATACAAACTTTCATAGCAGTTTCATTCGCAATTGCCAAAAGATACTTAGCCACTCCAAGAGAAATGAAAATATATATCCATACAAAACATTCATAGACACACTATTCTTAATAGCCCATACCAGGAGTAATCCAAATATCCATCAATAGGTGAATTAAACAAAAGGTAGTATGTCCATTCAACAGAATACTACTCAAACATAAAAAGAAACTACTAATATACACAACAAGGATGAGCATCAAATATTACACTAAGTAAAAGATGCCAGATACAAAAAACTATGTACATATGACTCTATTTATATGAAAAGTCCAGAAAGAAAATCTATGGATACAGAAAGCAAATTAATGAGGCTGAGGGTGGAGATAGAGTGGGAGTACACACTCACTTCAGGGATATGAGGGAACCTCTAGGGGTGACAGAAACACTCTAAAACTGAGTTGTGGTGATGGTGGCACAACTCTATAAATTTACTAAAATCACTGGATTGTAGGTTTCTATAGGGTGCGTTCGTGAAAATTATAGCTCATAAAGTGGTCTGAGAAAGAAGATACTTGGAATTAGACATAACAGGACTTCGAGATATTAGATACCCTCATCTTTCCAAGTTTGGGAAGCACTGAGATCCACCTTAGAGTTCAGGAACACAGGAAGACTGCATTCAGTGATCAGTGAGACCACAGTAATGGGAGGCATCTGTTCCTGGAGGAAAAGGGACAGGACCCTGGGCACAGGATAGCCCAGGCAGAGGAATGGAGGGGGAATGATGGGTCCCGTGGTACCTGGTGAGGGGAGTCTCTTGGTTGCAAATGTATGACCTGGTTCCACTGCCCATTTCGGGGACTGCTTTTATGCCCTTCACTTTCACAGACCCCTCTGCCTTGTTCCGAGCACGAAGAAACAGCAGAAGGGATATCTACCAGCCGCCTCTGGCCTCTGACATTGAGAAGATGAAAACCATGCACCTCAAGGAGCAGAAAGCATTTGCCTTAATCAGAGAAATCTTGGGTAGGCAGCCAAGATTACCTATGAGTGACCTTCCCACTTGCTGGTTCTTAACACAGACTTGAACAGATGTGGTGCAATCTCTTTTCTTTTTCTACTCTTTTTGTTCTGTTTATTCATTTGGTTTTCCAGGCATTGGTCAACCCCCGATTAGTGTTCTAGATGTCTCTTAAGATGTGCATTCACATGAGACATTTTGTCTCTTCATCTTCTGGGGGAATCTCTCCGGGAGTCCTCTGACAAGCTCTTGTAAGGACTGGCTACTGTCATTCTGAGGTCCCTCTTCACTGGGGCCTGAGAATTCTCTTTATTATTCTACTGTGTTGAAGCTGCAGCCTGTATCTCATATTTTCATCCTTCTTGGTTCATTCCTTTGTTTCATGAAACACACTCTCCCATAGTTGCCATGACAAGGAGGCCATACTTGTGTCTGTGCTTCCACTGGCCAAGCACATATGGCTAAAGCACAGAGTTGGGGAGCTTGAGTAGGAATTGCATACACAGAATGAAGAACAGGAGGGGTGTGGGCAGAACCCCAATAAGTCATCTTGAGGTGAGGGGAGGGGTGCCAGAATGCATACTCCCAAGCCCTGGACCCAGAGATTCTAGTTCAGTAAGGTTATGCATCCCCCATGAGATTCTAGCTTCGGGCTTTCTAAACTAAATCTTTGTACCTAATGACCCTTAGGTCACACTCATCTGTTTACTGGTGAGCTGCATGAGGGCAGGGAACACATCTGTCATCTTTATCGCTCTATCCTCAGCATTGCAACTTGGCAGAGCACCCGCCTTTTTTTGGCCGTGCCACACAGCATGTGGAGTCTTAGCTCCCCAACCAGGGATTGAACCCATGCCCCCTGAAGTGGAAGCCCTGGACCACCAGGGGAGTCCCCAGAGCCCCATTTTAAAAAAATTCTCTTTAAGAAACATTCAGACAGCACAAAGTCCATGCAGGCACTATTGTAAGTGCTTTATGAACATTAACTTGTTGACTCCATCACAACTGTGTGACAGAATTTTCATCTCCGCTTCACAGACAAGGAAAAGGAGGCACAGAAGGGTTAAGTCACTTGCGAAGGGCACATGGGTAGGAAATGTCAGAGCTGGAATTTGAACCCAGACAGAGGCTCATGGCCTGTGGACTTTGCTCCTTTCTGCTGTCCTTATAAGGACTGGCTCCTTTGTCACCAGAGGGGCAAGTGGCAGGTCTACAGACCTCAACTGTTCTGAGCCATGTGCCTTTCCACATCTTGCCCTGCACTTGGTAGGAGTTGGGGCTTCTGCCTGACGAGGGGCTGTACCTCTCTTCCCAGCGTACCTGGGCTTTCTGTGGATGCTGCTGCTGGTTGCCTATGGGCAGAGGGACCCCAGCGCCTATCACTTCAACAGACACCTCGAGCACAGCTTCACCAAAGGCTTTTCAACCGTGCTGAGCTTCCAACAGTTCTTCACATGGGCCAACACCACCCTCGTAAGCAACCTGTACAGTCATTACCCAGGTATTGTACCCAGCCCAGGATGTGTATTAGCACCTTTCACACTCCTTTCTTGGAACAGCAGTGGGTCACTGCCTCAGCCTTACAGAGAACCAATAACCACAGAACCATACGCTTTGAAGGAGAGACCCTCTGAGGGCCCCTAACCCTCCCTGAATGCAGAGTAGAGAACCTCCTTCTTAGATAACTGAGCCAGAGTTGGCCAGAGGGAAATGATGTGGCAGGCAGAAAGGACAACATGAGTGAAGGCAAGCCTGAAACACTGAGACGCTACACTTCCTGGAACTAGAGTGCTGAGTGTGGCTGCCTTGTGGGGTAGGAGTAGAGGACCTGTGAGAAGCAAAGCAGAAGAGAGGAACAGGGGCCACATCATGAAGGCTCTGGAAGTTCAGTTTATGTTTAAGGAAGTGAAGTGCCATTGACAGCTTCTTTGTGAGGCAGTAACATAGTCAGTTCTGTGGTATAAACAGCACATGGAAGCTGGAGTAGAGGGTAGGTAGGTTAGGAAGCTGGGGAGAAATGATGGGACTGATGTAAGGACAAGAGGCAGAGGTGATGGAGAAACGGAGGTGGGGACATCGAAGATGCACTGCTGATGGGCCCTGTTGACTCACAGGATGAGCACTGGGGGAAAGGACAAAAATGGTCTCCAAGATGACACCTGGGTAGGGTGTGTCATTCCTCAAGAGAAGTTATGCAAAAAGTAGACCAGGTCCAAGGTGGGGAGACGGTGATGAATGGTTGAATGTGGTTGGCCATGAACTTCTCTTGGCTGATTCTACGTGGTACACTGGAGGTCGTGTTAGCATCCAGGCCAAAAAGCTTGCAATGTGTTAAGACAGTGTTGATGGCTACATTTACCCACGTGTTTCTCATCCCCAGGCTTTGTCACTGATGGGAATGCCAAGCTGGTTGGCAGTGCCCAGATTCGCCAAGTGAGGGTCCAGGAGAGCTCCTGCCTTCTTGCCCCGCAGCTGCAGGCTTTCCTTGACAGGTGCCATGCACCATATTCCCTGGATGTGGAAGACCTGTCAGACTATGGGGAAGGCTGGAATGCCTCCGTCCTCAACAACACCAATGACTTCTCCCAGGCTTGGCGGTACCAGAGCCAGAGCCAGCGCCGAGGGTATCCCCTCTGGGGCAAACTCACCGTGTACCGGGGAGGAGGTTACGTGGTCTCCTTGGGGACTGATCGCCAAAGTGCATCAAGGTAAGGCTCACTTGATTCATGTGCAGCAGAGGAAAGACATTTGCTTGATTCCAGGTCTGATTGGTGGGTGCAGCCTTCAAAACAGGGCTGAGCCAAGCTCATTTTATCATTGTGGGGAGGGCCTGGGGGATTCAGAGGCACTCAGGTTGTATTTTCAGGCCGCTGGGAACTATGCAGTCTCCAAGTTGGAAGAGAAATCCTGCCTCCAGGATTCTCAGCTTAGGGCACGAAGCCTGGTGGCCTCAGTTAGAAACAGTAGAGGGATGGGGAACTCAGGACCACACAAAGCACCCACCACCAGGCAAGTAGGAAGTGGTTAGGGCTCTTAAACCTCAACCATGAATTTGCAAGTTCTGAGGTTTTACCTACTCATAAGCTAACATGCTAGTTCGTTTCATGGATGCTGGCAGAAGACACAAGACTCCTAGGTCAGACACAAAGGATTTCACTCCTCACAGCAAAAAACAGTAGCAGAGCTTCATGGCGATGGGAGTCAGTCCCCAGGAGGAGCCATGATAGATGCTTGCCCTGCAGGGAGTGACAGCACCAAGGAGAAACACTGTGCATAGAGCACTTTATCCACTGTTTCTACAGTGGCAGAAGCAAGCCTGCTCTTTGTCTGAAGGAGGACCTCACCCCATTCCTTGAAGCTGCTCACTGCAAACTCAGTGCTGAGATGAAGCCTGGGTAAAACCCAGCCAGAGCCTTGAGTTTCTGAACACTCGGCATGAATGTGTGGGGACAGGCAGGGCTCACGCATACTGCCTCTCCCAGCACGCTCTAGTGTCGGAGGTATGAAACCTGGCACTGTTAGCGGTGTGGATCCAGGTGAGTGAGTAAACCTGTGTGAACCTCTGGCTCCTCCGCTGCATTATTACAACATCAAGGAACAGAGGTAACAAACTCCAAAAGGAAACACCTGGCGGGGTCCCCTGGGATTAAGGACAGGCCAGAAATAGTCTATTTCCACATAAGAGGTGTTTTCCTGCTACTCAGAACTGACACATTCAGCAGGGTACAAACCCACCAGAAAAGTGAAAGTCGCTCAGTCACGTCTGACTCTTTGCAACCCCATGGAATTCTCGAGGCCAGAATACTGGAGTGGGTAGCTCTTCCCTTCTCCAGGGGATTTTCCCGACCCAGGAATCAAATTGGGGTCTCCCACATTGCAGGCAGATTCTTTACCAGTTGAGCTACCAGGGAAGCCCCAAACTCACCAGGGATGGGGCATATTTTAAAACAGGCCCATCATTACTGCTCTAATAACAGCTATTATTATTAATACTTCATGCACACACACACATATTTCTATTTTCTCTTCATAATGATCCCGAGGCACTGGTGTTAACACCACTGCAGATGAGGAAGCTGAGACCTTGAGATGTTATCAGCTTGCCCACGAGGCAGGCAAGTTTTGAACCCAGGTCCCTCTGGCACATGCTGTTCCCACAACACCTGTGAGCAGATCTCTGGGAACTGGTTTTGTGAACTGCCAGCCCTAGAGGGACTGTGGCAGCTATAGCTGCTGCCTGCCTAAGCCCCTAACGTTCTATGTGGCTCCTCTAACACCATGTCCTCCAACTTTAAAATGCATCGGATACTAAGTACTATGTACAAGATTGGGACTTCCCTGGTGGTCCAGTGGTTAAGACTCCATGCTTCCACTGCAGGGAGCATGGATTTGATCTTTCTGGTCAGGGAACTGAGATCTCTCATGCTACTCCACATGCCAAAAAAATAATAAAAATGAAAATGAAATAGACAAGCAACAAGGATATATTGTCCAGCACAGAGAATTATAGGCCTTACTTTGTAATAACTTTTAATGGAAGTTATTAAAATCTATAAAAACACTGAATCACTATGCTGTACATCTGAACTAACATTGTACATCAGGTACACTTTAAAAAGATAGAGATGGATAATGGTTAAAACCAACCAAAAAACCACATCATAATCCCTTGGATGGCTCACCAAAGCACAGATTCCCAGGTCCCCACCCCCAGAGATTCTGACTGGGGAGATCCGGGGTGGAGCTTGAGAATTTGCATTTCTAACAAGTTTCCAGATGATGTGATGCTAGCAGTCTGGGGACCAGATTTTTAGAAACTCTGCACTCCCAGGAGCAGCCTGAAGGCCCTGGGGCCTGGGGCACAGAGGAGAAACAGAGGGAGGAATCTTGACAGGAAGCGTTGGGCTCCTCCCTGGGCTGAGAGGGCAGGGAGCCCCTGTGTATTGAGACACCTCTAAATGCTCCTCTTCCCACAGAACCCTCCAGTATCTCTTTGACAACACCTGGCTGGACAGCTTGACCAGAGCCGTGTTTGTGGAGTTCACAGTCTACAACGCTAACGTCAACCTGTTCTGCATTGTCACTCTGACCCTGGAGACCAGCGCCCTTGGTGGGCAGGCTTGCCTGTGAACCTATCTGCATGTTCCAGATGATAGACACCCCTCCCTCTGGGCTAGGGCTCCTCACCCCCAGGCCAGAGCTCCAGGGCAAAAGGTTGTTTAGGCAATACTGCCAAAGGGTCTTGGTTCTGCCTTTGCCCCTAAAGGCAAAGTTTCAGGACTGTTCCACCCTTCTTTCTGGCTGTCTGCATTTCTCTCTGGCCTGTCTCTCAAGTCTGGGAGACAGCTGGGGTCTGAAGGCAGCTCATGTTCTTGAGCTTTCCACTCTCCTGTGTGTGGGGATGGGGGCCTAGCAGTGAAGGGCTGGGGAGGGGGTGACCTGGTAACAGATAACTTCACCTAAATCACACTTTATTTGTGGTATCTCAATGTACAATGCAAAAGTTACATGCAACCTATATGTAAAAGTTCATTTTACATCAAATTCTAATACACACATACCAATATATTAAAACATAACTGAGACAAGGGCTTCAAAAATAATTTCCTTAACTACATGTAATACTATTTTGTGTTCTATTCTTTCTCTCCATTCCCCGCTTTCCACCCTTTTTTAATGCTAATCATAATCCACTAAAAACACTGATTTAAGGCCTCTTCAGCTAATAATCAATTTTCCTAAAATCAACCACCTCTTTTTTAAAAATTAAACTTTTAAAATATGACTCTTTTTTTTTTTCCTGGCCACTCTTTGTGACATGTGGGATCTTACTCTCCTGACCTGGCATTGAACCTGGGTCCCCATTGGACTGCCAGGGAATTCTGTACTTTACATATTTTAAAAAGTAATATTTGTAGTTCTTTTAAAATTTCAGGACTGTGTAAAGTGAAAAGTAAAAGGCTTTCAACTTTCATTATCATTCACTACTGTCAAAAGTTACTTTCAAATCCTTTTTGGGGGATTTATTCGCACGTCTTGTAATTTCCTATTTCTTTTTGCCATCTCTTTGGCTGTTTAAGAACCTTTTCAACAATTTGTCCCCAACACAACCTGATTAATTTATTTCTACAAATGAGAAGCGTGGTTTCGGCTTCTGGTCTAGTTGATTCAGTAGCCCACTGATATCAGCAAGGCCTCAGGTGATTTGTGTCTCTCCAGTCTGCCATTTTTTGGAATGGCTTTATCTTTGCAGGCAGTAGCCTTATTAGTCAAATTGGTTTAGGAAAAGACATAAATGGATGAAAAAGAATTCTAAAGAAGGTTGAATTTTAGGCATATTGGTTAACAGCTAAGTTGATCTCCAGTGTTCTCTTTAGATGAAACAGTCTTAACCACAGCCTTAAACAAGCCAACTGGGAGTAAATAGACCTTAGGCAAGCAGGTGTGCTGTGGCTGGAGGTGATGAGGGCAGTGGCCGACACTGAAGGAAAAGGCCGGAGGCCTGTCTTCTGCTGTAGCACCCCCCACCCCCACACCCTGTCCCATCAGATACAGCAGCTGTTTCTTGCCCTCCCCTTTCAGTCCCTTGGTCTGTGGGTTAGAAGGACCTCTACCTTCTTTTCTGCCCGTGCCCACCCCTCAGAAGGGCTTGAGTTCACTTCATCTCACTGATGACTTCCGGTATTGAGTGGGCATGTGGCCGTGGGTGAGCAGAACACGCTCTGCTTTGCAGGAACCTTCTTTGCACATGCGCACCTGCAGAGCCTGCGCCTGTACCCCTTTACTGACGGCTGGCACCCCTTCGTGGTAGCCGCGGAGATCGCCTACTTCCTGTTCCTCCTCTACTACATGGCTGTGCAGGTGAGGGGCGGGCTTGCGGCTCCAAGAGTGAGGACGGAGTGGGTGTGTGCCTGCCTGTTCTCTCTCCCTACTCCCCTCTTCCTCACAGGGGGCCTAAAGAAGGGAGAGGAAGGTGGTCTGCTTAGCTGTGTGCCATGGCAATCTTCCACATCCCCTGCTGGCCCCGAGGGCTGACCCAGCTCAGGCACCTCTCAGGAACTGAGACTTTTAGGATGGTCCTTCCTGGGTGGTCTCTAGGAATTAGGAAAAATCCCCTTTGTCACATTTACCACCATGTTGCACACTGATCCATAAACCTGGATTCCACATAGTCTCTAAGCACTGCCAATTCAAAACCACCAGCCAACAGTTACCTAATAGCAGTTTAAGTCCCTGCATTTCTCTAACAACATCAAAGGAGGCCCATCCACCACCCACCTCTCCTCTCCAAAGCCCTCACACTCCGCCTGCAGCTGTTTCAGAAAGCCTCTAAAATTCTTAAATCCTTCTCATCATGCTGCTTAAACAGTTAAAAATCCCTCCATCTCTTTATAAAAGAGGTGAATTTAGCCTCTTACCAGCCAAACACATGTCCTTCTTCCAGAGGAGTGGGAAAGAGGAGGGAAGTGGAACAGACAACACAAGATTATCTTGCATGTACGGGAGAGGGCTGAGAGGGAGGGCAAGACCACACACTGTTCCCATTTAACAATAACTCCCATTCCCCCTAAGAAAACAACTTTTTTTTTTTTTTAATTGATTAGGCATTGAACCCCCTAGTGGCTCAGTGGTAGAGAATCTGCCTGCCCATGTAGGAGCCATGTGTTCAATCCCTGGGTTGGGAAGATCCCCCAGAGAAGGAAACGGCAACCCACTCCAGTATTCCTGCCTGGGAGAATCCCCATGGACAGAGGAGCCTGGCGTGCTACAGTCCATGGGGTCTCAAAGAGTCGGACATGACTTAGCAACTAAGCAACAAAGCATTAAACTGAATGTGAAGCTCATCCCAGACAATCTGATAAAGAGGTTGTAAAGAGAAAGAAATCTCACTCTTGCGTATCTTCAGGCAGATACACACCCACTCTTAAAATTAATGTTGATTAATCCTTAAGAGGACTTGGAATACCATTTATACCACTATAGGATTGTTTATACCACTAGTTCAAGCTAAGTTCACCTGTTAATTGTGGTAGCCACCTGAGTTTGCTAACTGCCTTTACCAAATGAAAAAAACAGACTTCTTCTATGTTTACAACAGGAGGTAATTTTCCAACTTGTAACCAAGTGGCTTGGCTCCTACCTTCCCAGAGAAACTGGGAGATAAGGGCTCTATCTTCCTTGATGACTATATTTCAAAGAGATGACTCCCTGGCCCTTGAGAAAAAATTTTCTGACTTTTAACATTGGGTAAGACGATTGTTTTTGTTTCCCTGGTGGCTCAGACAGTAAAGTGTTTGCCTGAAATGCAGGAGATTCGGGTATGATCCCTGAGTTGGAAAGATCCCTGGAGAAGGAAATGGCAACCCACTCCAGTACTCTTGCCTGGAAAATCCCATGGATCGGAGGAGCCTGGTGGGCTACAGTCCATGTAGTTGCAAAGAGTCAGACAAGACTGAATGACTTCACTTCCCTTAAGAGGATTGTTTAGCTTTAAAAAGATGTACATACACCTCAAATTAAGGGTCAAGTCCGTTCTTATGTATTGGCTTTTATGTGTGTGTTAGTCACTCATGTCTGACTCTCTACAACCCCGTGGATGCAGCCCATCAGGCTCCTTCCTCCATGGGATTTTCCAGGCAAGAGTACTGGAGTGGGTTGCCATTTCCTTCTCCAGGGGGTCTTTCCAACCCAGGGATCAAACCCGAATCTCCTGCATTGCAGGCAGATTCTTTACTGTCTGAGCCACCAGGAAAGTTCTTCCATCTCAAAGAGGCAGAGAAAGAATTCACAATTATAAGTTTTCTAAAGTAAATGCTTTTTTGAGGGGAGAATTTTCTTCCTCCCTTCTCCCCCCTCCTTTTCTTTGCATCTGAGAGAATTAAGTGCTTTTTTATTAGATCCTACTTTCTCTTAAACACCCACAAATCCTGCAGCCTCGACTGATGATGGGGACAGGTGAGGTCCATGCACAGGATTGGGGAGAGGCCCCTGTGCTCTATGCATATGAGGGCAGGGATCTGAGAAACCCCTAGGGATCCACAGTCTTTGTTAGAACCTCTGGCTCCTTTCCCAGGGCGAGCTCCTGAGGAAGCAAAAGTGGTGCTACTTCCACAGCAAGTGGAACGTTCTGGAGCTGGCCATCATCCTGGCCAGCTGGAGTGCCCTGGCGGTGTTTGTGAAGAGGACTGTCCTGGTTGAGCGTGACCTCCAGCGCTACCGAAAACACGGGGAAGAGTAAGTGGCTCTGCCTCAGGCCCCAGCTCCCACCACTAACACTGACGCTGCTGCCTCCAGCTCTGAGTGGCCCAGAGGGAGGCTTCAGAAATCCTGCTGGCCCTCAGAGGATCCAGGGTTACTCTTTAAAAAATAACTCTAGCTGTAGCACTTAGACTTGGGGTCTGAAGCATACACAACCGGAGAGGACTCAAAAACAAAAATAGAATCCTTTGCAAATCTTACCAAAGCATAGGACTATGTGACATTCTGTAAGGTCCCTCCCAGCTTTGGGGGCAGGGTCTTTGCAAGTATTAGTGCCCAGTCAACCCACGTCTGCTACCATTTACCAAGAGTCCAGTCTGTGCTGTGCAGGAGGTACTAACATTGGCCCCTCAGGAGAAGCCATGGAGGTAAATGTTGTCATCACTCCAGTTCACAAATAAGGAAGTTAGAGAGGTAACGGGACTTCCCCAATGCCACAATACGAAAAAGTGGCAGAGAAATAATTCAAACCTAGTTTATGTCTCCAGGATCTTGGTACTTACTCTGAAACATCCATTGATTGTATAGATATGGCTAACAATTTATTGAGTCATTGTTGGATACCTTACACATTCATAAAAACACCACTTTAAAAGCATTATCTCATCTACTTTAATCTTCCCAGAACTTCTAAGAGATGATGTTATCCCTTTTTTGCAGATGAAGTAATTGAGGCTCAGCGAGGTTGTCTCTGCAAGGTCACACAGCAAGGGAATGCAGAGCTTAGAATCTGAACTCTGCACTCTATCCTAGACTGTGTCCTTCATTAACAAACTTCATTCACAAAGGCCTCAAAGGGGAGAAAATGGAAGGCAGGAGGTTAAACAGAAGGATGGTTTTTCTCAGGCATTATGTATATTAAATGCTTTTATAAACTTCAGATCATATAATTTTTTTCTATAACCTGTTCGCAATCCATGTCAATAGATAGAAGTATAAGTCACACTCGATAATGTACCAACATTAAGACTGAAGTGACATACACAGGCAGGCACAAAAGGGGCATGAAAGGCAGGGTGGGACAGCAGGAGGGGCCTGGACTGTGGAATGAGACACAGCTGGATCCCAACTCTCATTCTTCCACCACTAGTCTTACCACTATATCTCTAGCTATGTGACCTTGTACCAACTGTCTGTCCTTATCTGTAAAATGGAGATGTGATACCTTACCCTGTGGTCCTGAAGGGCAAATGGAACAATGCAATTGAGGTTCCTCAGCACAGCAACTGGGCAGTACTTCCATCGTTCCTTTAAATGTAAGGATGCTGTGGATATACACTCAGACAGGTGTGCAGGAGGACATGGCATCCAGTGACCCCCAAACCAGGAGAGGAGGCTCATGGAACTCCCTTACCTCTGTCCTCTCAACTCTGGGAGGATTCCTCCTTTGTCAGTCTTCCTCAGCTCTGTGGCCATTAACCAAGATTGTCAGGTAGTAGCCCCGTGACCACCACCAGCACCGTCCCTTTTGTAACCAGGACGCTCACCCTCACTGTGACCACCACCTCATCATCACCTGGCTGGGGAGTTAGGATGGCTCTGTCCCCAGACCATGATTAGGCTAATCTTGACAGATGAGCGCTGGCTGAGGCTCTCACTGTCTCTGAGACCAGTCTCTCCATTTGGTCCCACAGAGGGATCAGCTTCAGCGAGACTGCAGCAGCCGACGCTGCCCTTGGCTACATCCTCGCCTTCCTGGTACTCCTATCCACAGTGAAGCTTTGGCATCTGTTCAGGCTGAACCCCAAAATGAACATGATCACGTCAGCTCTGCGTCGTGCCTGGGGGGACATTTCAGGCTTTATCGTTGTCATCCTTATCATGCTCCTGGCTTACTCCATTGCAGTGAGTAGCTCCTTTGGGAAAACTTTCTGGGCTGGTCTCCTCAGAAGTAAAGGCTGCTGAGTGGTGGAGAGTTGGGAGGTTAGGAAAACCCTGGGAACCTGAGGGAGATGGTGGATCTTCTTTCTGAGTCTGGAGCCTTTCAGCTGGGAGCTCATGAACTGGTCACCCCAAATGGCAGAGGCTGGACACCTCGATTGGGTAAGAGTGAGGAAATGTACTCTCTAAGACTGAAGGGACCAACTATCTGCCACGAAGGACTCCTTTCTGTGCCTACTCTGCCTTAAGGGCCAGTTCTCCGGACATTCCAGTTACTCTGACATGCACAGAGCCCTTCCTCAGGCCAGGGGATGCAGAGGTGAAGTGGGCAGTCCCTGACCCTGAGATGGGGCAGAGATGGGGGAGACAGGATGGACACGACTGCAGGCCATGTTGGTTCCTGATGCCCTACACATGAGGCATGAACTTAGAAGGGCTGAAACCACTTCATTTAGCCCCTTAACACTGAGAGCTTTTTGACAATCATGCTCTTACGTGACTGAAAAAAATTTTTTTTGAACTATCAATTATTTTGTTTACTATCGAGTAAAATGAGAAACAAAGACCCTCTGCCCCATGCTGATTTCCATCTAAATAAGCTTCAGCCCCATCCTCTCCAAGTCTATGATTCCCACTGTAACCCAGGCTCCCACCTCTCTATGACCCTTCATCCAGTCCCAGCCCACGCCAGCCCCCTTCCCAGTGCTCACCCTGCCCCATCCAGTCTCTCACCTCTGTCATCCCCCTGATGTCCATACCATACAGCAGTCTATCATATCCTCGTCTTCACTCCACCTCTAACCTTTTCCCTGCCCTTTTCACCCCAGTCCTGGCTCTCACTCCACTGACCCCACCTCATCTTCCTCTCTCACCCTCAGAAATGGGATGAAGTGTGCTGAATAAGTGATGGAGGGTATTGGCTAAGAAGCTGGAATCTGGCTTTGTTAAAAGTACTCCATCCCATCCTTTAATTCATGTGGATTTTTTCAGTCCTCCATCTGCAGTGTGTGGGCTGCAAGGACACCGCAGTGTCCTGTGGGACCAGGAGTCACCAACTCAGGGCCGAGGAACTGCTGGGCTTCCCTCTGATGCAAGAGCTATGGGGGAATCTTTGAGGAGGGGGTAACTGTGGTGAGAGGAAACCATGGTGGGGAGGCTGGTTCTGCCCAGGAAGAAGCCTGTTGTGCATCCAACCCAAATCCCCCAGAGCAAAGAGGCTGGGGCTGCAGAAAGCGCAGCACCATTACTGAGCCTTAGAGTGACCATCTGGGAGACCACAGCAGTGGCCTCCGAGTGTTGGTGTGTGAGCCCAGGTGCATGTGCATCCCCTACAGAACTAAGTGTGCACACACACCCATTTGAAGGCCCTGTGACATGGACAGTATTGCCAGGCCAAGGATGTGGCTGATCCAGACTGCTGACTCTGCTGTCAAACAACACCCTTTGGGGGTGGCATGGTTTCTTTCCTTGTTCATAAGGACTCTTTCCTTAACAGTCAAACTTAATCTTTGGTTGGAAACTCCGTTCCTACAAAACTCTCTTTGATGCGGCAGAAACCATGATCAGCCTTCAGCTGGGAATCTTCAACTACGAGGAGGTAATGGAGGGGAGAGGCAGTGAGGATGGTATGGACACTACCATCAACACCAAACCTTTATGAAAATTAGAGAAAGCGCCCCTTCAAATGCCTCCCCAGTGGATGTCACCCCTTGGGTCCATGGCCTGGCAAGCGCAGGGCAACTCCACACAAATAAAAAGGTTCTCACAGCTCACCCTGGGGATCCCTGTCTACAGAACATCAGACACTGGCTAATCAGGGGAAGACTGTGCTGGTGGGTGTCTAGAAGGGAATGCTCCCGGGCCTAGCCAGAATGACACTCATATTGGAAACGGCAGCAGTGGGGAAGAGAGGGGCTGCCCTTTCCATCTCCAGGCAGCTTTTGAGAGCAATGCCCACACTCTCAGTCCCCAGGCAGAAGGGAAACTGCCTGGCTCCAGGATCTGCCTAGCTCTAAGGACCAGCTTCCCTCTGAAGGTGCCTACTGAGGGAAGTGACCACTAGCACACAGGACCCTGAGGGATGATTCTGGTTCTCTTCCTGACAGGTCCTGGACTACAGCCCATTGCTCGGCTCCTTCCTAATTGGGTCCTGCATCATTTTCGTGACATTTGTGGTGCTGAATCTGTTTATCTCTGTCATCCTGGTGGCATTCAATGAAGAGCAAAAATATTATCAGGTGGGTCCCTTTGGCTTGGTCTTCAAAAGTCACTGACCTTGAACTAAGAAGAGGCTGGCTGAGCAGCATCAGACATTAGGGGAACTAAAGGATCACTGTAGCTCAAGGCCCTCATTTCACAGGAAGGGAAACTGAGGCCCAGAAGGAGGAAATTAATTCCCCAAGATCATAGCAAATGAAAGGCAGACTAGAATCACATCTCCAGTTCCCAGCTTGGGACTCTGTTCGTTACATCGGTGATTCCCAGCTATGCCTGTAGACTAGAATCATCTGGGGGCTTCTGGAAATGCCTGCTACTGCACCTGAGGCAAATAAAAACAGAATCCCGGGGGGAAGGATCCAGCCACTGGTATTCCTAAAATTTCTTGTGTGGTCTGCATGTACAGTCAAGACTGAGAACCCGTTGGATTTTAGGTGATGACAAACAAAAGTTAATATTTCATGAAGTGGACTGTCTCCATTCAGAGATCTGCAAAATGGGGTGTAAGGCAGGAAACTTTTATAGGATAAAGAATAAAGGATAAGGAAGTAGAAAACAGAAAATATCTGATTGGCCAGGGCCACAGTCAGGCTTGTTTGGGGTGAGAAGAAAGAGGAATTAAGTATAGAGCCTGGAGTGGTCTAGCGTCTGGGGACTGGCTGACTGGCTATACTGCATTGCTGGGGGAATCTTTACAGAGACACAAAAGACACACAAGTTTCAATTTGCTGACATGGCACCCTGGGCAGGAGTGGCTCCATCTTGGGGCTAGAAATTTATTTCAAGATGTCATGTGGTCACTTTAGCTTAAATTTGAGAAACCACCAAACTCTTCTCCATTTCACATTCCCAGCAGCAACACAGGAGAGTCTTTGTACACAAATTCCTAATAGCCTTTGTTGGGGGTGGTAGAGGGCATCTTGTCATTTTCAATGGAGGGGAAGAAGGAAATCCCTGAGGATAAAGGCAGGAGTGAATACCCTTAAGATTCCCAGAAGGAAGTCAATTCCAAAACAAAAGCAACTCTAAACAGTGATATCACTTTGGCAGGGACCAAAGTGGATGAAAAAACCATGGTTTCCCCATAAGAAAGAAAAGCCTCTGAAGAGAATAGCTCTACCTAAGTCACATGGTTCTTTCTCCCTCTGCAGCTGTCGGAGGAAGGAGAGATCGTCGATTTGCTACTGATGAAGATACTCAGTTTTCTGGGCATTAAATGTAAAAGACAGGAGCCTGGAAGCAACAGTGAGCAGCCTGTTGTCTGAGGTCTGGCACGACAACCTGTTTCAACTATGCCCCAAATTTAAGCTGTTGGTCCAGGCATGATCTGTAGAATAGGGGAAGGCCAGCACATTAGGCCTACACTTACCAGTGATTCTGTAATCTCCCCAGGTTAGTACTTTTCTGTGTCCATATTAGAGTCACCAAGCCTGGCAAGCAAAAAAAGATAAGAGAAATACATACATATGGTTGCCACCACTATGATACTGTTCAAATGTATTTCCTCCTAGAAATAAAACAAATATTGTCTGGAGTTCATGGGGAAAAGATCCCCTCTACAGACTAATTATTTCATCTTCTCGGTCAGTCAGGAGTTGCCTTTGAATGATTCTAGCTCAGGGTTTCCCAAACTGTGGTCCAACAGATGCTAAGGGATGTCGTATTAGTTTGCTAGGGTTGCCAGAACAAAGTACCACAAACTGGGTAGCTTAAAACAATAAAAAAGTATTGCTCCACAGTTTTGGAGGATAGAAGTCCACAATCAAGGTGCTGACAAGGCCATGCTCCTGTGGTAGGCTCTATGAAGGAATCCTCTCTTTTAGCTTCTAGTGTGTGCCAGCAATCCTTGGCATTCCTTGGCTTGTAGGTGCATCACTATAACCTCTGCCTCAGTTGTCACATGGCCTTCTCCCCAGTATGGGGGCTGGGACTTTAACCTATCTCTTTAGGGGACACAATTCAACTCATAACAGCTGTCGTCCTCCCTTAAATGTTTCTAGATCAAATGTGGGAAACACTGGACATATAAATTCTTTAGCATGGGAATTGTTAGAGCTTTTAATATGCTAAATGTGCACTGTGAATCTCCTGGGATAAGTGTGAACAATAACATGTGTAATGATTCCCAAACCCCTATAACCAAGGCTTCTGGTATTACAGCACTTCATTCAGGGCTAGTGTTCTTTAGGCAGTATTTTGCGAAGTGCTGATCTATACTAGTGTTTCTCAATCTTGCTTGCTGCTGCTGCTAAGTCTCTTCAGTCACGTCCGACTCTGTGAGACCCCATGGACGGCAGCCCACCTGGCTCCCCCATCCCTGGGATTCTCCAGGCAAGAACACTGGAGTGGGTTGCCATTTCCTTCTCCAACGCATGAAAGTGAAAAGTGAAAGTGAAGTTGCTCAGTCGTATCCAACTCTTAGTGAGCCCATGGACTGCAGCCCACCAGGCTCTTCCGTCCATAGGATTTTCTAGGCAAGAGTACTGGAGTGGGGTGCCATTGCCTTCTCTGTCAATGTTGCCTATATGCTAGAAACCCCAGACTTCACCCCAATTTATCTATCAGCATCTCTGGGTCACAGGCATCAATATTTTTTATGCCCCCTAGGTGATTCCAATGTGCAGTCAGATATGATAAACATGCTTTAAATTCTGAAAACCACAGATCTAGATAATAAAAGTCTTCCAGGTAACTGTGAGGACAAGTGTACATTTCCCCTCTGCTGCACAGTGGAAGCACCTGATGAATCCTCTCCAATTCACCCTGTCTTGTCTCTCCTCACACACCCATTGGAGCAGATACTCTAGGTTACTGCCCCAGATCCATTCCATGCTTTCCTCCTTGCTGTCAGAATCCTGATTTATTCAAGTAGCCACTACCCTTACCCCACGTGACACACAGCAAGGTGAGGCTGCAGCCGCCTCAAAGTATATCTCAATCTGTCTTGATAATAGCCTTTGACAATGAGCCATCCATTTAGGGTGGCCACATGATCCAGTCTGGCCAATGAAAATTTTGAAAAGAGGTCTCTGAGACACTTCTGGGAAAGGTCAGTTTGGTAATAAAAAGAGATGAGTTCAAGGGCTGCTGGACACTGTTCGGTGTAAGACTGCTGGAACTCTGACAGCTACCTTGAGACCATGGGGTACAATCTGAAGATGGCAGAGCAGAAAGATGAAAGGAACATGTATACTTGGTGAGGTCTTTAAATAGCTACTGTAACAAGGAAGCTGAACTACTGCCAGCTTTCTATCTGGATGAGAGCTTAAATTTCCTTTTATGATGGTTGAACCAGGATCCCACTCTTCTACTGACAATGAAAAGCCAGGATCCTTTACAGAGAGACACATAACATGACAATGCACATAAAACCTTGGGGGGTTTATCTTCTATCCACCGCAAAACCCATCATCCCTTATGTATTTTGTCATGAGCTATATTTGCAGACATGCATCAAATAACTCATAGCAAAGTGTACACATGTCTTCTGAAAATATGGCACAGAAATCAACCCAAACACATACTGTCTGTTTTAAACAGGAAAAGTTCTAAGATCTGGATTAGTTATAAATTCTTCGTTTCTTTTTCCAACTATTCTCCACTTCTCTATTGACTGTAAATATCAAATTGTAAACTTCTTTCATTGTATTTCTGTGAGAGAAATAAATATATCTGCACAAAGAGATGAGCAGACCCCTTTGAGACACCTGAAAGAAATCACCACCTGAATTTTCAGGTGCCTGTACCAATTGTGTAATGAGATGACCTTTCACATCTCAAGCCATGGATGCTACAAAGATAATCAGATGGAAAAAAAATTTTAATCCCCAATGCTTGTTACATTAAAAAAAAAGACACACTTCCTACTGCTTTGGCATAAGGGCCCATGACATAGCCCACAGATTGATAAGTGACCCTGTTCTTTGTATCAAATGAGTTATTGAAGCTGGGAATAAATATTTTAGGGCATGGCTTGCATTATGCTGAAGTGACTTGCAACAAAACAGTAAAAATAGAACACTGATATTATGGAAACTAACCAAGATCTGGAGTTTAGAATACAGCACTGTGAATCAGTCAGCATCCCAAACAGAACTGAGCTTAAGAGCAGTTGACTGCAAATTGGACTGATGAGCAAGTGATGCTACTGACACCTAGTATGCTTAAGCCATAGAATGTCTCCCTCATTCCACTCCTGGGAAAGTTAGTTAACCTTTCCAAGCCTCCAGCTCTTCATCTATGAAATGAGTATAATACCTACCAGTAGGGCTTTGGTGAGAATTACAAAGATAGTGCATCCTCCCAGGCACATAACGAAGGCTCAGTGTACTCAGAGGAAAGGACAACTCAGAGGAGCATGACAAACTCAGAGGAGCTTGCAAACCACTGCACAGATGTGTTGACTTCCCCAGTTTTGTAAGTGAGGAAGAATGTTAGCACAACATTTGGGTCTCCCAAACACACACATATTCGCACATATACTCACACACGCATATACTTCAAGGTATGCCCTGTAATACTGACAGTGTGGAGATTGAGGTGTTTCTCACTCCAGTGTTTCTTTGCTGATTCTTGCCTACTCCACAAAATCTGTGTTAAAGGCGAGGTCTTTTCTCAAACCTAATTTTCTGTCTCCTTGGATTGGGTGAGACATGTCTTCTGCTTTTCTCCTAAAGTTTCAGTCACAGGACTGCTTAAGTAAGGAGCTGATCATGCTGGGTCTCAACTCTCTGCCTTTTGACTGCTACTGCAGTAGCTCCTGCAGTATAGACTCCACCAGAAGCCACTCCTGACCCTTCAACAAGTCCTTGCCCCTCTATAAGCTTCATGATTCGGTTTCTCCCCTCTTTGGAGACTGTAGGATTTGGGGAATATGCAAAGTAATAAAGTTTTCAATATTTCAAAAAGTCAAAGAGAAACTGCATTTGTGTTAGCGCACCTTTGGCCAGTGCCCAACAACCAACTTTGGCTGGAATGATTCTTTGGATCTGCTATGAATACTGCTCTGGGTGACCTTGATCCTCTTTCCCGAGGACCCAAGAGCACCACTCCTGCCTGGAGCCCTTCTCACAGCCTGGGTGGGTCTTGGAAGTCACATAAACTGACCTACAGCTTTCACTCGCCCAGAAGCACCGCCTGAAGGCGTGGTCCCACCCCTCCCGGGACGCCCCGCCCAGCTCGGCCTGGCCCGCCTACTCCACGAGCCAGTCCCCGCCCCTCGCCACCGCCCCTTCCGGGCCTCAGGGTCTTCCGAGCGTCCACGCCCCTCCCGCCTGCGGCCCTGTCAGGCCCCGCCCCTCTCGGGGCTTCGCCCCCACGCCCCCGTCCAGCCAGCTCGCTCCGGCTCGCTCCGGCCCGGAGCCGCCCCGTCCCGCCCCGCCCCCGCCGGCCGGGGTGCTCTAGGTGCCGCGCGGAGACCCTCTGCACCCGTGCGAACATGGCGCTGCGCGCGGTGCGGAGCGTGCGGGCCGCGGTCGGCGGCCTGCGCGCCATCTCGGCACCCAGCGCGCCCTGCTTGCCGCGGCCCTGGGGACTGCGAGCGGGTGCAGTCCGGGAGCTGCGCACCGGCCCTGCTCTGCTGTCGGGTAAGTGTTGGAGGGCACGTGGGCCGAGCCGGGCTGCCTCGGGGGAAAGGGGCTGGGCCTCGATCCTTACCTCGGGTCCTCGGCCGCGGGCCGCCCGGGTCCAGCGAGGCGACCTCTGTGCGCGCTTTTTGTTGCTGGGACCCCGTGTTGCGGCGCCGTTGCTACCTCCCTGAGCTGCTGGGACGGCCCCGCAGCCTTTGTCATGCGGGTTGGGAGCCGGGGCGAGGGGGCGGGGAGACTAAAGACACGCGCGGCCGCCGTGTCCAGGGTGGTTCTGGCAGGAGTGTCGGCCGTTCGCTGCTGCAGACCCGGGCAAGGTCGCTGAGCTCCTTCGTGACCTTAGGTTCCTCGCATTTGTGAGCATCGTGCACCCTAAGAGTGAGGACAAGTAATAGGTTTTACTTTGCTATGCATATCGTCACTGTAAGTTCTGAAGTAAAAGTAAAGCAAGAGCATTTATTGAAACTTAAAGCACTGGATCTAGTTTTACCAGCTAAAGCTAGCATAATTTTGCAGACAACTATTTCCTAAGGCAGTGCGATAAAGTCTCCTGGGTTCCACTGAGGACGTTCTGCTAAAGTCTGTATCGTCGTATATAAAGTATAGTTGTGAATGTGGCTGAAACGAGGCCTTACATACACGGGCTTGAAGTAACTGGGAGACTTGCCCGTGAATATCTTGGCCATCTGTGCTACTTTAGCACAAGTGAACGCAGAGGAAAAACTGTTGGACTTCATGCACCAAAACGTGAGGCACTAAGTGCACCTCCTCGCGAACTCCGGCTTCTTAATGCACGGAGCGCAGGTCTGGTGGCTGTTATCTCATTAAGTTCGTTGTTTTAGAAACCTGTTTGGGACTAGAAAAGTTGATAAATTTAGTTCAAAGTCAAACATAACGAAGCTTACTTATCTCCCCCCCCCCCCCACCGTAATCTCTCAGATCTGTTGGTGGTACATATCAGTACATTACTATTTTACATACATCAATACATTACTAATTTGAATATAAGGGAAAAGCATTTCTCAGATAACTGACTTTCAAGCCTGTTATTTTTTTGGTTAGTTCAGTATTACTTTTTTGCATTGTCCTGTTAACTAGTTAAATATTGCCCAAGATATCAATAGCCATGATCTGGTTGAACACCTGAGTTTTCAGTTCTAGAGACTTGAGTTCCAAATTTTGGCTTCCTCTATCTTTGGTGGTCACTTGTTTCCCTCGCTGGAAAAATGGAAATAATAATCCCTACTTTACACACTTGTTGGATGAAATGAAAGAATGTAACTGCTGTACATATAGCCTGATGCATAGTAAGTACTTGATAATGTTACTTATTAAATGTTAGTGTATAGAATCAGCAGAAAATTGATCAAATATTAGTATATTTGATTCAGTGACTTTGAAAGGGGGAAAATGCAAAGTTCTCAAATTACTCAAAACACTTTATTTTCTGGGGGCTGAAACCCATTGTTTTCAAGACTCAAAATAACTATTTACCTAATCTCCTGTTCACCTTTCCTCCCATTGGGCCAGGGGTTAAAGGAGAATTGTACCAATCATTGTTTTTAGCCTAAATTGCGTGGCCTGGTATAAAGACTTAATGGCCTTTGAGGCCAACAGGACCTGGGTGCATTTAGCTTAGCAGTGTTGCTGCCTTTTCCTCTAAACTGTGGTTGCTCAGTTGCTAAAACTGAATGTTGAGTACTCTTGTTCCTCAAGATTATCTTTACAATTAGGCAAGATGGCAAGACCAAGGTCAGGACAGTCAAGTCATATTTATGGTTGTCCAGTCCTTTCTATAAAAAAGTGTATTAGTTTAAACTGCCAGTTCTAGAGTTGTCACAGAATGTTAGGGAGAATTGAGTGCTTTAGCCAGATAACTATATACTAGATGTTTTGCTCAGAATCTTCTTACACTTTAAAAAATTACTTCCCTCCAACTTTTGATTGCTTACTATATGCCAAGGACAGTGTTTAGAACTGGGGCTACAAATGCAATAAACCCTGCTCTTGCTTGCTTTGTGCTTGGTCTACTCCCTGGGGGAAGGTGACAGAAGGGCTGTATCTGTAGCATGTTAAGCGCCATGTTGGGGGGAGAGGTGCAGAGAGCTGGGGGAGCAGACTGGACAGCCCAGGAACCCAGGCTTGGAGGGCTAGATAAGGCTGCTGGCAGGAAGAGTTTCTAAGCTGAGATCTGAAAGTCAAGAAAAGGCAGTGGGGAGAGTGGGTTGCAGTCAGAACACTAAGTACAAACAAATCTTAACCTTAGGGAAACATCAGATTGACCTGAAGCATTCAGTAATTTGAAGTGGAGCGGAGCAACTGACTGTGAGATTTTGCCACCTCTTCCACTGAGGAGTATGACATTCAAGTTATTTAATGATGGGGGTGGAAATTAATATTTTTTATTTACATTCTGGTATCTATCAGAGCTGTGTAATCAAGACAGTTTAATGTTTTAAGTACAGTTATCTTTTGGGTTAGGGGTAAGAGTAAACTAGCAATACTTGTTTTAAAACAGTATTGAAATTAATGAGCCATTTTCATATTAATTTCGGTACTTTTGGAAAACTGCTTCACTTCAGAATGTGGCATATATTTAAGAAGATATGCTTTATAAAAAATTTTATTCTTTTAAGCAAGTACTATCTAAGTAATTTTTTTCACATCACTCAAGTTTTGGTAGGTCTTTGTTCCAGGAATCCTTGAGTAGTTTGGCCATCCTTGTATTTGAAAAGAAGCAGGTTATAAAGCCAAGGGCTAACCTATCCAGTAAATGTTGAGCAGAGCTTGCCTTTCTACCGGTTAATGTCTTAGCTCTGAGGTGACAACTGAGTTCTGATGGTATAATTTGCTTCTCATAATGATGGTAGCCACTTTATTCAAGGGCCAACTTGAATTCAGTTAAAGTAGAATCAAGAACTTAGTCAAGTTATAATTGTTCAAGGTCAGTTTTATTCCTGACACAGCTCTACCTAAAGAGGCACATTATTTTTTAGGTTAAATCATTTATGAGCATTTTTATGCTCCCAAAATTTCATCACTCTTCAGAGGGACAGACTTCTTTCTGTAAGACAGACCAGTAATGGATAGGTATACATTTGAAATGTGCTCCAGTATTTGTGTGTATGATTTAGACTGAGTAATGTTGAGTACAAATAATCAAATTGCCAAAAGATCCAAAGGTATTCACATCAAGCCATCTTTGCCTAAATAATATCACTGTTGAGATGTGTCTTATGATCTGTTTTGTCCTGGGCAGTATACTATTGAATGACAGTGTCAATAAGTCAAACAAATACTGGGAAGACCTTGCCTTTTGATAGCATTGATATGAAGAGAAATGCTTTTAAAGAAGTGATGCCACTGCTTTTCTGAAATATTGGTCTTTATTTTAGTGCGGAAATTCACAGAAAAACACGAATGGGTAACAACAGAAAATGGTGTCGGAACAGTGGGAATCAGCAATTTTGCACAGGTACTAGATTGTCTTGAAATATTTAAAACAGTCTGCTCTTGCCTAAATTGGATTGTCTTTATCTTTTAAAATTGTTTATTCTGCCCCTTAGTATCTTGGGCCCTTTAAAAGCCCTTAGAAGAACATCTGTCATAGGTGGAAAAAGAAAAACATAGGAAAGTGTATAGTGTTTTAAGAGAGTAAAAGGTTAACAGTTAATAAATTCAAGAGAAATGTTTGTTTCATATTGGGTCAGTTAAGGAAAGCAGCAGAGCAAGCAAAGGGCTGGAGTGTTAGTGTTTTGTGGATAATAGTGATATACACATGACCTGGGGACTTGAAGAGGGAACACCTAGAATGGCACAGATTACACAAAGATAAACTTTTTATTTAGAGTTTATCTCAACTAATTCCACTATTGTCACTGAGCCTCCAGTTTGATATTGTGTAAAAGAAAACTACAATATTAGAAAACTACACCAGGACTTCCCTGGTGGCTCAGATGGTAAAGCATCTGCCTACAACATGGGAGACCTGGGTTCAATCCAGTATTCTTGCCTGGAAAATCCTATGGACGGAGGAGCCTGTTAGGCTACAGTCCATGGGGTTGCAAAGAGTTGGACACGACTGAGCGACTTGGGTGGGGAGAGGAGGGGGCAGGGGATATTAACTGATGGGAGGATATGGTATTCCTCAGAAATGCTGGGATCTCATGTACTGAGAATCAATGACAGCCGTATCTTTGTGGGCATATCTGTGTACCTACTGAGGCCCAGTACAGAATGCTCTGTGAAATACTGTATAAATATTGTCCTCCTCCCCTCAAGTTTATGAGGGGAAATCACTTAACATGGAAAACGACATGCAAAACAATATGTGGTGGATGACCTGAGTCGTACAAGGGGTTGTAACCCACTCACCTGATGGAGAGATCACTATTGATTAGTCAGCAAATCAGTAGGAGAAATGTCCTCAGTAAAATTGCAGAAGTGGAAAAGCACAAAGTGTGTTTGTTCTTAAAGGAGCTAGTCATCTTTTCAGGGCATGTGGTTGGTGACAAGGGTCACTGCCACCTGTGGGCCAGCTGATGGCATGTTTTCTTGCAAGTCCTGAGGTGAGAATAATTTTGCATTTTTAAAGGGTTATAAGAAAAAACAGAATTTGACCCCTCAAGTGTAAAGTATGTACTATTTGAATTAAAGGGATTAAATGCTTGGCTTGTTCCTAATTACTAGGTTTAATTTGATTTCTTAGAGATTTTTTTGTTTTTGCTTTTTAAAGGAAGCTTTGGGAGATGTTGTTTACTGTAGTCTGCCTGAAGTTGGGACAAAGTTGAACAAACAAGGTGAGTGTTTTTCTCTTCTTGGTATGTCATGACTCATGCCATGAGTTTTATCTTGAATAATGACTTGTCTGCATCTTATTGCCATCCCTAGCTGTAAGGAATGATGATAGTAAAGAATAGTGAACATCTTCATATTTTATAATGGAAGGTAGGAAGTAGAGAGAAATGGCTCTTAGCACCATCCCTGCCACACATTAATGCATTAGGGATATAGCTGAGGCTCCAGTGTTCTTGCCTGGAGAATCCCAGGGACGGGGGAGCCTGGTGGGCTGCCATCTGTGGGGTCGCACAGAGTCGGACATAACTAAAGCGACTTAGCAGCAGCAGCAGCGGAGGTCTCTTAAGTTTAAAAAATAAAATCTGTTTTTCTTTGGAGGCAGTAACGAATATCAGAACATGAGTTCATGAGTCAGAATCTGGTTTTAAATCCAGGCCCCTCAACATATCAGCTGTGTGATTTGGCAGAAATTACTTAATGTAGACCTCATCTGTGAGTTAGGATAATAATAACTGCCTCATATAGTAGTTATAAAG
Source organism: Bos javanicus (assembly GCF_032452875.1). Lineage (NCBI taxonomy): Eukaryota > Metazoa > Chordata > Mammalia > Artiodactyla > Bovidae > Bos > Bos javanicus. Next base: position 7,984,729 of record NC_083885.1, on the reverse strand, counting down.
ATTAAATGGAATTAGCATAATATCCAGCATAAGATTTGTTGTTGTTTAGTCACTAAGTTGTGTCCAACTCTTTTGCAACCCTTTGGACTGTGGCCCGCCAGGCTCCTCTGTCCGTGGGATCTTCCAGGCAAGAATCTTGGAGTGGGTTGCCATTCCTCCTCTTCCTGACCCAGGCATGGAACTCATGTCTCCTGCATTGGCAGGTAGATTCTTTACCATGGAGATTAGTACTTGATAAATGTCAAGCAGTAAAACCACATGTTATTCATGGGCTCCTTTACATGTATAAGATACTGCTAGAGAATTTAAGTATCTGTTTTCTAATATCTTTGACAATATTGGCCATATCTTTTTCTGCTTAAACTTTCCCTATCATTTATCTTGTTTAAACTTTTTTTTTTATCTGTACACCAGTTGTTTTCTTTTTTATGCTTAATTTAAAAATTTCCATAAATAAAAATATGTTGAGTAACCTCCTTAAACTAATGAATGCTTTAAACTTTCTGCCAAAGGTGTTTTTTTAAATTGATATGAAATTTATATATGGTGAAAATGCCTAGATCTAGATCTTAACTAGATCTAGGCATTAACTATATACTCTTAACTGTATAATCCAAACAGTTTTGATAAACGATAATCTCTTCTCTGATTTCTATCACCATAGATTACTTCTGCCTGTTCTTTAACTTCATTTAAAAGGAATCGGACAATATTATGCCTAGTCTCTTTTGTCTACCATCATGAGTTTGAGATACATTCATATTAAGTGCTCAGTAATTTGCTTTTTATGCCAGCGGTGTCCCATTGTGTTTGCTGAAGTTGTTATACCATTTGTATTCTCACCAACAGTATCAGAGTTCCATGTACAACATATCTCATTGTGGTTTTAACGTGCATTTCCCTAGTGACAGATTACTCACCTTTCCATGTGCTTTTTGCCACTCACATCTTTGTGAAGTCTCTAGTCTATCTTTTTTACCATTGATTTTAGGCATCTTTTATAAATTCTAGATACAAAACCTTTTTCAGATATGTATTTTATGAATATTTTATCATATTTATGTATAAAACATTGTGTTTTCTCTAAGATATCTTTGTCTGTCTTCATAGTTCCCAGATTATATACCCCAGTAACATGAGGTGCTGTGGGATATTTTTAATTTTTAACATCTGTTGGACACAGCACAAACTAAGAATCAGTGAAGTTAACAATTGCAATATTGAATCTTACTCTATTACTTTGGGTAATGTATCTTTGAAGCAAGTACTCCACAGTTGGTGTGGAACATGAGGTTGGGCATTGGTTGATATGACCTGATTCCCTGATGGAGAACTTATACAATATGCAGCAGACACACTTATATCTGTAAATTGTAATTAAGAATGAAAATTCTATTTTTGTTCAATTGCTGTATTTTTTTTTTAATTGCTACTCAGTTGTTAGGATATAAAAACCTTCTAAGTAGCTTGGACCTGACCTCTTAATAAATTGAAATGTTAGGTATTTGTTTTGGTCTAGGAGAAGGCAATGGCAACCCACTGCAGTACTCTTACCTGGAAAATCCCATGGACAGAGGAGCCTGGTAGGCTGCAGTCCATGGGGTCGCTAGGAGTCAGACACGACTTCACTTTCACGCATTGGAGAAGGAAATGGCAACCCACTCCAGTGTTCTTGCCTGTAGAATCCCAGGGACGGGGGAGCCTGGTGGGCTGTCGTCTATGGGGTCGCACAGAGTCGGACACGACTGAAGTGACTTAGCAGCAGCAGCAGCAGCAGTTACCACGAAATCCCCACCAAGGGCACTATGAGCTGAGAAAGGGCATGGTATGGGCAACTCAGGTCCATACCAAGGTTCACAGAGATTGAACATTTCATTATTAGGTATATTTAGCTGTGGGAGTTTTCAAAGATGCCCACTATCAGATGAAGCAGTTCCCTTCTATATCTAGTTTGCCGAGATTATCATTTGTGGATGTTGAATGTTTGTTGAATTTTCTCCATCTGTTGACATGTTTGAAGGGTTTTTCTTGTTTATGTGATGAATGATGATTCATTTTTCAATGTTAAACATTCATTTTGACTGTTTAACCAACCTTGGATTCCTGGTAGTCATTGTGTAAGAATTGTTTTTTTATGGTGGATTCATGTTGATGTATGGCAAAACCAATACAATACTGTAAAGTAATTAACCTCCAATTAAAATAAATTTATATTATAAAAATATTAAAAATAAAAAAGAATGTTTTTTAAAAAATGTACTGTTGATTTGCTGTTTTTTACATTATGTTCATGAGAGATACTGGTCTTTTCTTAAAATGGCTTTGTCAAATTTTGGAATCTGTTCTATCTGCCACATAAAATAAGTTTAGAAATATTCCCATCTGTTTTTCTGAAAGAATGTGCATCAGTCTTGATAGCTCATCAATTTTATCAATCTCTTGAAAGAATTTCTACTGTGTAGAATTCATTTCTACTATGCTAAATTTTCTGTTTTCCATTTCATTTATTTTTTCATGGCTTTATTTTCTTCCTCCAACTTAATGTTTTCTCGCTTCTGGAAATTTGTGGGTTTGTTGGTTTCCACAGTTTTTCTTAAATTGACTTTTTATCTGTACTGTAAAATGCCATCTCCCTTGCAATGAGTGGCAGCTAAAATCTAGTTTGATGCTTTTTTTTTGTTGGTTGTGCTGGTTATTTGTTGTTGTAAGGACTTTTGTCTAGTTGTGGGTAGCAGGGGCTGTCCTCTAGCTGGAGTACACAGGCTTGCCATTCCAGGGCTTCTCTTGTTGCGAAGCATGGGCTCTAGGTGTGTGGGCTTCAGTAGTTGTGGCTCATGAGCTCAGTAGTTGCAGCACACAGGCTTAGTTGCTCCACAGCATGTGGGAGTCTTTCTGGATCAGGGACTGAACCCATGACCCCTGCAGGCAGGTTCTTAACCATTGGACCACCAGGGAAGTCCCTAAAAATCATTTTTTTTTTTTTTAAGAATCAAAAGTGTCATCTCTTCTTTCGAATGTTGCCTCTTCTCTCTAAACTGCCTTCTTTTGTTCATTTTCTAGTATCTTTAGAAGCCAGGTCATTTATTTTAAGATGTTATTTTTAAATAAAACCTAAAGATATTACCTCTGTTTCATTGACTACACTAAAGCCTTTGAGTGTGTGGATCATAACAAACTGTGAAGAGCTCTTAAAGAGATGAGAATACCATACCATCTTACCTGTCTCCTCAGAAACCTGTATGCAGGTCAAGAAGCAACAGTTAGAACCCTATATGGATCAACTGATTGGTTCAAGATTGAGAAAGGAGTAGGACAGGGCTGTCTACTGTCACTCTGTCTAACTAACCTATACACTGAGCACATCATGAGAAATGCTGGGCTAGACGAGTTACAAGCTGGCATCAAGATAGGTGGGAAAGGGACTTTCCTGGTGGTCTAGTGGCTAAGACTCTGCTCCCTAATGCAGGGGGCCTGGGTCTGATCCCTGGTCAAGTAAAGTAGATCCCATATGCTACAACTAAGAGCCTGCATGCTGCAACTAAAGATCCTGCGTACTGCACCTAACACCCAGTTCAGTCAAAAAAAAAAAAAAGATAGATGGGAGAAACATCAACCTCAGATATGCAGATGATACCACTCTAAATGGCAGAAAGCAAAGAGGAATTAAAGAGCTTCTTAGTGACAGTGAAGGAGGAAAGTGAAAAAGCTGGCTTGAAACTCAACACTGAAAACTAAGATCATGGCATCTGGTCCCATTACTTCATGGCAGATAGAAGGGGAAAAGGTGAAAGTAGTGACAGATCTCTTCTTCTTGGGCTCTAAAAATCACTGCAGATGGTGACTGCAGCCATGAAATCAGAAGACGATTGCTTCTTGGCAGGAAAGCTATGACAAACCTAGACAGTGTGTTGAAAAGCAGAGTCAGTATTCTGCCAACAAAGGTCTGTATAGTCAAGGCTATGGCCTTCCCAGTGGTCATGTAAGGTCATCAGAGATGACTGTAAAGAAGGCAGAACGCCAAAGAATTGCCTTCAAACTACGGTGCTGGAGAAGACTCCTGAAAGTCCCTTGGACAGCAAGAAGATCAAACCAGTCAATCTTGAGGGAAATCATCAACCCTGAATATTGATTGGAAGAACTGATGGTGAAGCTGAAGCTTCAGTATTTTGATCATCTGATGCGAAGAGCTGACTCATTAGAAAAGACCCTGATGCTGGGAAAGATTGAGGGCAGAAGAATAGGGTGTCAGAGGATGGCATCATGAATGCAATGGACATGAACTCAGGCAAACTTCAGGAGATGGTGAGGGACAGGGAGGCCTGGTGCACTGCAGTCCATGGGGTTGCAGAGTCGGACATGACAGGGTGACTGAACAAAAGATATTATTTCCTTCTAAGCACTACTTTAGCTCTACCCCCACAAACTGGTATGTTACATTCACATTCAGTTCAGATCAATTTTCGATGGTCTTTCTTCATGTTCATTGATCCTTTCTTCTGTATCCAGTCAACTCTTAGTGCCATCTAGTGAATATTTTATTTTAGATAGGCCTTCCAGTTCTAGAATGTCCATTTTTAAAATTATTAGTTTTTTGCAGGTATTCCCCCAAACATTGATTCACTGTGATTTTATAACATGTTTTGAGATTCTCTGCTAATTCCAATATGTGGGTCTGTGGAACATTTTGAGATCTTTATACTGACTACTTTTCCACTTTGGCAGGCCCATACTCAATCCTCTGACCCCTTGAGCAAATAAGACTATGGTTTTTTACTTGTTCTAGTTACAGTGTGCTGTTTGGATGGGGCAGTGTTGTCAGGCTACAAATTGTATAAATGAAGATCTTGCATGACAAAACCTATGGTTTTATTTAAAGATATTTAGATCTTTTTATCATGACTATAGAGGTGATCACTTTTCTCTATTTTGTATTTTGGGATCACTAACTTGACATTTCATATTTTCTTTAATTTTCTCAATTTAGAGGAGTTTGGTGCTTTGGAAAGTGTGAAAGCTGCTAGTGAACTCTATTCTCCTCTATCAGGAGAAGTAACTGAAATTAATAAAGCTCTAGCAGAAAATCCAGGACTTGTCAACAAGTCTTGTTACGAAGACGGTAAGTTGTTGGTGAAAATTTTTTTAAGGATTGTTTGCTGCAGTTAACATTTAATCTAGACTATAAAGCAATCTTTAACTGATTGTGATTTCTTTTTGTACTTCTTGGTATTATAATAAAGACATTCTGCTTTAAAAAGAAAAAATACAGGTTAGGTTATATTTTAGATCTCTGTCAATAAAAGCATTGCCTAATTTTATAGGGTTCTTAGTATTGTAGTTGTAGACTCATTATAAACTTCAAAGTACTTACCTCTTCAGTCATAAAGCATTAATCACATTTTGTGGTAAAGGTGGTTAGTAATTATTGCATTCAGTTTTCTCATATTTTCATCTTCATAATAATGTAGTAAGGTAAACTAGTAGTAGTTTTTTCCCTTTCATAGATGAAATTCTCAAAGGATTTCTTTGGTAAGGTCAAACAGCCAATAAAATGCAAAATTAGCATTAAGTTGTAGTTTTCTATTTCCTATCGCCTGCTTCTCTCTTCTAATGCTTTCTAATGCCATTAATTTCAGTAGTTCCAGTGTTGGTGTTCTTTATTTTATATACCTGTATATTTGGATCCCTGTGTAAAGTTGTTAATGCTTATTAACTACAACCTAAGATTTCTTAATCCATGATGGTACAATTTCTTCTGGTTCTTTATCATTATTATATGTAAGAAATATTAATTCTTAAGGTTAAAATTTATGTGACTTTCTCTTTTAAAAGGTGATTTGGAATATGATACATTTTTTTGGTTGCAGGTTGGCTGATCAAGATGACATTCAGTAACCCTTCAGAACTAGATGAACTAATGAGTGAAGAAGCATATGAGAAATACATAAAATCTATTGAGGAGTGAAACTGGAACCCCTAAATAAACTACTTTGAAACAACTTAATCTAGCATAGTTGTCTTAAATTAGTGGTAGATAGATATTTAGAAAGCAACTTTTAGCAAAAGAAACTACTTGTAACAATGTTTCCTGAAGAAAATACCCCTTAACTTTCTAATGACTTCAGATAAACACTGCATCTTTTTCCACAGCATCCTGTGATTTTTAGGCTAGGCTCCAGTTATAATATTCAGAATTCCTGAAATTATCTCTGGTAAAACTAATTACAAAAATTATGTAATTCAAGGATAACATGGTTATCTTAAACCTTATATGACTTGTAACTTGCTTACAGCTATCCTTGGATTTGGGTCAAAATTATCTTTCCACTAGAAATAACTGCCAGTGGAGAAAAGTTTGTTAGTTGTATAGTGTCCAGTGAAGAATATTACTATCTTAATTTTGCAATACACTGTGTTTGCTGGTGCTATTTTTATACAGTGAAGCAACAGCCTTGCAGGAGAATAAACAATTTAATAATAAAATATTCAACTTCTTAATCATGTATTTTGTTCTGCTGTTAATATTTCATAGTATGTTTCCTAGTATTTATAAAGATGCTAATTTTAACTTATGGGAAGTCTTTTTTTTTTTTTAAAGGAAATTTAAGTCCTGCCAATGAGAAAGTTCCAAGAAGATGTTTCCTTTTAGTCACAAACCTGGCTTTTCTTAAGCAAAGATCTAGTTGCCTGATAACATCAAGTACTATTTTTTGATTATCTTTAATGTATTGAAAAAGAAATCACTGACCTTGTTTTTCTGTCATGCTAAATTAGAAGAGTGGAGTAAAAACAAGAAAAGGTGAAATTGTGACCAGCCTAGCACATGACAACCTTAAGAAAGCTAAGCCACATAAGTAATGGGAATAGAAGTGGACACAGTGAAACTTGTGGCCAACATAGCATACACTAAGAACAAACTCTTCTATCATTTTCCCAATACTGGAGGAGAAAGCAAGTATTTAGGGATTACTGTCTTCTGATAAATAAAGAGCAAACACGAGAACATAGAGTATGTAGATAGATAAGTAACATACAAGCCTTTCCTGTTCCTCTGCAAAATGGATGCATTCTTTCCAGGACTGAGCCATTAGCCCTATCACTGCTGAGCTGTCTGTTAATAATCTATTTCCTTTGGAACTAGAAATGGATAAGTAATAATTGCTCATCTTAGTCTAAATAATTAAATTTTGTTTTAAAGGTGCTCTTTTGTATTACCTTCTTTGGTCTTTACAATAGCCAGAGCTCGGTAGGGCATATCCATAACTACAACCATTTCACAGATGAGGTGATGGAAAGGATAAAAGCTGGAAGTTATGGTTAGGGTTTTCACATTTCCTGATTCACTATCAGTTCCTTTACAAATGTATGTTACTATAAAAATACAAGGGAATTCCCTGGAGATCCAGTGGTTAGGACTCTTTCACTATGCAATGAAAGTTAGGCACTTTAATTGCTGGGGCCCAGGTTCAATCCCTGGTTGGGGAACTAAGACTGCACAACATGTGTGACGTAGCCAAATATATATATTTAAATGGGAATCTAGTCAAAGCTATGGTTTTTCCAGTAGTCATGTATGGATATGAGACTTGGACCATAAAGAAAGCTGAGTGCTGAAGAACTGTGGTGTTGGAGAAGGCTCTTGAGAGTCCCTTGGATTGCAAGGAGATCCAACCAGTCTATCCTAGAGGAAATCAGTCCTGATTATATTCATTGGAAGGACTGATGGAGAAGCTCCAATACTTTGGCCACATGATGTGAAGAACTGACTCATTGGAAAAGACCCTGATGCTGGGAAAGATTGAAGGCAGGAGGAGAAGGGGGCGACAGAGGATGAGATGGTTGGATGGCATCACTGACTCGAAGGACATGAGTTTGAGCAAGCTCCAAGAGTTGGTGATGGACAGGGAAGCCTGGCGTGCTGCAATGCATGGGGTCAAAAGAGTTGGATACAGCTGAATGACTGAACTGAACTGGGAGTCTGATGGGAGAAGGGGATGGGATCAAAGAACAGCTATTACAACTTGGTCTTTCACAGTTCAGAATATAGAGCCAATTCAATTCTGTTATAGTGCTGCTGAAAATAATAGGTGTTGAATGGCCCTTCAAATGGACTAAATCAACAAAGAATTCAGTTTCTCAGACCTCATTCCTTTGAATCATTTTGGTCTTAATAGAGAAGCTTAACCTATGTTTTGAATAATGCTCTCTAATTAAAACTCAAGAAATGAAACCGATAACCCTGAAGGTTAAATTTCTTTTTTTTTTTCATTTCCCCGAAGTTGACAGCCTTAAGTTTTAATAAAGAAACCACTAGAGGGCTCGCTATAGGCGTGCTAGTATGAAAATGAGGCTGGTACTTCAGATCACCTCAGCATAATCAACTTCAGAATTTTTCTGAATTTCTGCAGTTTTGGGCTGCTAACATGTCAGGGTACCACCCACTTTCGGTTTTTAAAAATATGCTAAGTATATAACTTATTACTCAACAATCACTGTATTATTTCAGACCTAATCATACATCTATATTTGTGATGAACTTTTTTCTTACCAGCAACATGGTTTTACTATTGACTACTTCCTCCACCCGTTTTAAGTGGACTTTTTTTTTTTTTAGGGTTAGATATAGGTTCAAAACTGAATGGAAAGCTTCTGTATACCTCCTGCCACCATTTTGGTGTTTTTAAAACACCCCTTTGCCAACTCTGAGATCTTATTCTACAAGAACTTTTGTATCTTGATTCCATCTCTACTTCGGCATTTTATAAACATGACTAGCTAAACGCACATTTGTTTCTGCTCAGTCATGCTATCAAACTTCTACTTGCTAGGCCTCAGTGGTGATTACAAGCCTTTAAAAGGGGTATGCAGGCATAATTAGTGTGAAGCTCATCAGTTGCCACATCTTCCAACTTCCACATGTACTTAGGGCAAGGTGCTTTCAGTCAACATGTTTAATTAACAGTCATTTAATAAATCTTAGTTAAAAGACTTTTGGTATACTTCCCAGAAACTGAGAATATAGTTTTAATGAGTGGGGTAACAAATCCTGCTAGTCAGGTGGTTTCAAATTTTCCATTTTCAACAGAACTCGAGGTCCTTCCTAACCAAACTGTCTGCTGAAGTTAAGAGATACGGCAATGACAAAATCCCTTTCATGTGTGTCTTCCTATGAACAAGTTATTTCACTCAGCTTACATCTATGAAAAAAAATGAATAAAATTGAGACTGAATCTCTCATTCTGGTAATATGTAATATTTTCCTATAGATACATGAATTGATGAGAGAACAGCCCCGTATTTTGTACACTGTCAGTAACATCTTTTGTTTACTATTTGTAAACACAAGGAATACACTCCTATTATTTGCTGAGTAGAAATAAAGGTGATTACGTATCTGAAAACAAATTTAGTTGTTTTAGCTTTACAGTCTTAGGAAAATTTTTTAAATTTCATTTTCAAATTATATTTTTGTGTTATGTTAGGATGAAATTATGTGGATAAAATAAAAATACAGTTATGAATTTAAGGGGAAAAATCAAAAGAAAAATTTGCATTTTTTTCTTTCACTTTATATAGTTTTTTCCTTTACAATTAAAAAAGTATATATAGAATGCTTCACAAACTTGCATGTCATCCTTGCGCAGTGACCACACTAATATCTCTTATTATTCCAATTTTAGCATATGTGCTGCCAAAGTGAGAACAAAATTATCCATTTTTTTCATGTATTTTGATCATCTGGATGTTACATCCTTTAACATTTATGATTGGGAACTTCCTGATGTCCCAGTGGTTATGATTCTGGGCTTTCACTGCAGGGGCCCAGGTTCAATCCCTGGTTTAAAGAAGTGATATTCCATGTGGGTCAGTCACGTAAAAAAGAAAATATAATTGAAAACTTTATGTTTTAACACAAAAAATGTGGAATGAGGCATGCAGTTTTGCATAGTTCTTAGAAGTATGCAGAGATACTATTCATTACAGGTTATAAAATACAAAAGATCCAAAAGTATATTTTTAGTTAAAGAATACCTTAATAAGTAATCATAGTCTAGAAAAGTATGTTGTTCTAAGGTCTTAGAATGTCGTATTTATATCATAAAAATGGTCTTTCCATACAATTGATAGGCTTTGTAATTAATATAGTGTATGTCAATCACCTTGGACTCTTTTGAGACCCCATGGGCTGTAGCCTGCCAAGCTCCTCTGTCCATGGAATTTTACTAGGCAAGAATACTGGAGTGGGTTGCCATTTCCTTCTCAAGGGGCTCTTTCCAAACCCAGGGATCGAACAGGGTCTCCTGCACTGCAGACAGACTCTTTACCATCTTAGTCATCAGGGTAGCCCAAACAGCTTTTAATCACAGTGGTATAAAAGGCTGATATTTCTCAAGCAGTAACAGTTACACTTTTAAAAGCAGAAAGGCTTTGGAACCAGAACTGAACCACCATGAATGCCTGATTTGGGGCAGTTTCCCATTCCTGGCTGCACCTTGGGATGCTCGAAAGTACTAGCACCAAAAGTGGGAGGGGAGTAGAAGGGGACCTTCCACTGAGTTCCTCAGCTGATTTAACGACGTGGGGCTATTTTTGACATCTGTAGAAAATATGCCAACGCCCACTTCACAGGTTGCACTACTACAAGACTTGGGTTCAAACTAGTCCCGCCCAGTCAAGTAAGCGGCTTAAACGCCGACTGTTAAGTTTCTGGCCTGTACCGCCCCGGCACAGTCCTTATGTGGGGAAAGGCAATTTGGGGACAGTTGGCAAAATCTGGGGACAATTTCGTTCATCTAGTACCTCGTGGGTAGAGGCCAGGGATGCTACTATCCACCCGTCATCACAGAACCAACCGCGCCACGAGCAACGGTGCTGAGGGCGAGACCCTGGCTCTCTGAGGGGAAGCTGAGTCCTCGTTTTCTAACTCCAAGGCCTGACGGGCGCCTAAGGGGACACAGTACCTCGCCATGTGACCTCCCGCGCGCTCACGCGTTGTGAGCGCCTCACGCGCCGGTGGAAGGTTGGCGGGCGCGCACAGGCTGTCGGGAGCACGCGCCAACCGCGGTCAGTCAGAGCCGCTTCCCGCGCTGAGCTTTGTTGCGCGGGGCGAAAATACGTCACTTCCGCCGCGAATCCCCTCCCTCCCCCTCCAGGGACCGCCCATCGCCCCGCCCCCAGCGCGTCTGTAACGCAGGGCAACCGCCCCTGTAGCCCGCCGGCGGGGACTAACCTGCCCGGGTCCTTCCACCCCGCTGGCCCCTCAGGAGGGTGTGAGCGGCCGGGCCGCTTCCCCGCCTCCGGGTCGAGGCCCCAGACTGCTCCACCGGCGGCAGAGCGAGACGCCTTGCCCAGTTGGGAAGGGAGCTGCCTTCTGAGGCGGGGAGGTAAAAGGAAGAGGAGAAGCTGGGCCTGAAGAGGAGTGGGCAGGGCCTGGGGGGGAGGGGTGCGGAGTGGGTGGGGCAGTGGGAGGAGCCGCTGAAAGGGCGGAGCCCTATGAGAGAGCGGCCCTTGGAGGAAGGGGTAGGGTTGGTGGGGGCGCCTCGCTGGAGGGCATAGCTATTGAAAGAAGGGGAGGCATCTTTTGTGGCCAGGTAGGATGCTGGAGGAAGGGAAGGGCCGAGAGGAGGAAGAAAGAAAGGTCTTGGAAGAAGGGTAGGGAGCCACGCTGTCAAGTGCCTGGGCTTTTGGAAACAGGTGGCAAGAGTTGCGTGTTTGAAGACTTGAATTTTCCTGTACATTGTATGCTGTGTGAGAGCTGGGAAGACTGGGGTTGCTTTACCATTTTACTACCCTTGCTAGGCAGAAGGAGAAGCGGGTGGCAGAGGATGGGATGGTCAAATAGCAACGACTACTCCATGGACATGAAAAGACCTCTGATGCTGGGAAAGATCGAAGGCAGGGGAAGGGGAGACAGAGGATGAGATGGTTGGACATGAGTTTGAGTAAACCACGGGAGTTGGTGATGGACAGGGAGGCCCGGAATACTGCAGTCCATGGGGTCGCAAAGAGTCAGACACGACTGAGCAACTGAACTGAACTGGGAGATAGTGGAGCGCGGAGGAGCCTGGCATGCTGCAGTCTATGGAGGGGTCACAAAGAGTCGACAGGACTTAGCAACTGAACAACCACCACCAGTGCTAATGAACACTTAATGAGTAATGAATGTGACTGGAAAAAGCAGAAGAGTTGGAGACTGGGATTGGAGTGAAATGTTCTGATAGGGAGGGATGGTTGTAGAAACTGTGCTTCTAGGAATCATTCTATGAATAATCAAAGCTGCTGTGCTCTGTGGGCATGTAAGAAGAATAAAGCACAGATAATTAACATGGTGGTTTAGTCACTAAGTTGTGTCGGACTCTTGTGACCCCATGGACTGTAGCCTGCCAGGCTCCTCTGTCCAAGGGATTCTCCAGGTGAGAATACTGGAGTGGGTTGCCATTTCCTTCTCCAGGGGATCTTCCTGACCCTGGAATCCAACCCAGGTCTCCTGCATTGCAGGCAAATTCTTTACCGACTGAGCTATGAGGTATAGGAATTGAGGATAGCCATTTGTAGTCTGATTATAAGGATGAGTGATAGCAGAAATGTGGCAAAGATAATGGCAAAAAGAAAGAGTGCCCGCCTTCTTCAGTCAGTAAGATGTCTCAAATTCCTCTCTCATGCTTTAGCTCTCTGACTTCTGCTGCTGCTGCTCCTGCTGCTAGCCAAAGAAAACTCTCTGCTTTTAAGGGACACATATCATTAGATTTCCTGAAGAAGGGCATGGCAACCCACTCCAGTATCCTTGCCTGGGGAATCCCCATGGACAGAAGAGCCTGGTGGGCTACAGTCCATGGAGTCACAGAGTCAGACACGACTGAGTGACTAAGTACAGCACATCATTTAGATTAGGCCCATCCCAGTAAACCAAGATTGTTTCCCTGTCATCGGGTCAACCAATTGGTACCCATAATTACATAGTCTTTTGAAGAATGGTCCTTGGGACTTACCTGGTGGTACAGTGAATAAGAATCTGCCTGCTAATACAAGAGACAGGGGTTTGATCTCTGGTCCAGGGAGATCCCACAAGCCACAGAGCAACTAAGCCCATGAACCACAATTACTGAGCCTGAGCTCTAAAGCCGGTAAACCACAACTACTGAGCCCTTGTGCTGCAGTTTCTGAAGTGCATGTGCCCAAATGTGTGTATTACTGTTGTTGTTGTTGAGGTGCAAAGTCGTGTCCAACTCTTTTGCCAACTGTGATGGCAAAATATGATGGCAGATGTGGGGAATCACTGGCTTTTAGGTACTTCTGCCTAGAAGTGACTCATGATTTCAGTCCTGTTATTAGCCGAAATAAGTCACAAGGCACTGCTTAACTTCAAGGAGAAATGTAGATAATGCTTCTCTATCTCCAAAAGGAAAAGGAAGAAAGATTTGGGGGACCAATAGTAGCATCTTGGTACCACACTGGTCTGGTATCATCAGAGGTGATGTACGAAGCAAATGACCTTTACATATATTATAAATGTCACTACCTAAAATAAGAACATTTGTGGTCTTTAAAAATAGAGTCCAGGGGCTATGGGAATGGAAAAGTCCTAGATTTGGGGACAGAGGATGAGATGGTTAGATGGCATCACTGACTCAATGGACATGGGTTTGAGCAAACTCCAGGAGATAGTGGAGGATGGAGAAGCCTGGCGTGCTGCAGTCCATGGGGTCGCAAAGAGTCAGACACGACTTAGCAACTGAAGATAAAACTAAAACATTATAATTATTTTCTTAAAACTGTTTTCAGTTTTCTAGATTCAGAAACATTTATGAAAATACAAAATACAAGGTCCAAGAATAGATAGACAATCTCAAAGAAGTTGGAGGAGTAACTGTTGAATATCAAGATATGAATCTGGAGCAGGATAATTGAGGGATTGGGGGCAGGAGGAGAAGGGGACGACAGAGGATGAGATGGCTGGATGGTATCACTGACTCGATGGATGTGAGTCTCAGTGAACTCCAGGAGTTGGTGATGGACAGGGAGGCCTGGTGTGCTGCGATTCATGGGGTCACAAAGAGTCAGACATGACTGAGTGACTGATCTGATCTGATCTCTGATAGGAATCAATATGATATTGGTGAATGGAGAGACACAGGTCAATGGGCCAGAATAGGGTGTTCTAAAATATACCCAAATAAATATCAGTTCAGTTGCTCAGTTGTGTCCGAGTCTTTGCAACCCCATGAATTGCAGCATGCCAGGCTTTCCCTGTCCATCACCAACCCCCGGAGTTTACCCAGACTCATATCCATTGAGTCGATGATGCCATCCAACCATCTCATCCTCTGTCGTCCCCTTCTTCTCCTGCCTTCAATCTTTCCCAGGATCAGAGTCTTTTCAAATGAGTCAGCTCTTCACATCAGGTGGCCAAAGTATTGGAGTTTCAGCTTCAATATCAGTCCTTCCAATGAACACTCAGGACTGATCTCCTTTAAGATGGACTGGTTGGATCTCCTTGCAGTCCAAGGGACTCTCAAGAGTCTTCTCCAACACCACAGTTCAAAAGCATCAATTCTTTGGCAATCAGCTTTCTTTATAGTCCAGCTCTCACAGCCATACGTGACTACTGGAGAAACCATTGCCTTGACTAGACAGACCTTTGTTGGCAAAGTAATGTCTTTGTTTTTGAATATGCTGTCTAGGTTGGTCATAACTTTTCTTCCAAGGAGTAAGCGTCTTAATTTCATGGCTGCAATCACCATCTGCAGTGATTTTGGAGCCCAGAAAAATAAAGTCTGACACTGTTTCCACTGTTTCCCCATCTATTTCCCATGAAGTAATGGGACCGGATGCCATGATCTTCGTTTTCTGAATGTTGAGCTTTAAGCCTACTTTTTCACTCTCCTCTTTCACTTGCATCAAGAGGCTCTTTAGTTCTTCTTCACTTTCTGCCATAAGGGTGGTGTCATCTGCATGTCTGAGGTTATTGATATTTCTCTTGCCAAATAAACATAGCCAATTGATTTTTGACCAAAAAAAAAAAAAAATTAAATGCAGGAAGAATAATCTTTGAACAAGAATGTTGCCACCACTGGCTGTTTATATTCAAAAACTTAATTCAAAATGGATCATAGACCTAAATATAAACCATAAAACTATATAACTTTGAAAATTAAATACAGAAAATCTTTATGACCTGTGGTTAGGCAGAGTGTTATTAGACATGACACCAAAAACATAATCCATTAAAAACAAAACCAAACCCACATATGATAAAACTGGTCCTCATTTTAACTTTTATACAACATATCTGTAAGAGTAGCAACAGAAGATAATGTCCTTTCTCTGGCCTCTGCTGTAATATTGGTGTGTCTTTGCCACTGACCAGTGGAGAAGGCAATGGCACCCCACTCCAGTACTCTTGCCTGGAAAATCCCATGGACGGAGGATCCTGGTAGGCTGCAGTCCGTGGGTCGCTAAGAGTCGGACACGACTGAGCGACTTCACTTTGACTTTTCACTTTCATGCATTGGAGAAGGAAATGGCAACCCACTCCAGTATTCTTGCCTGGAGAATCCCAGGGACAACGGGCCTGGTGGGCTGCCATCTATAGGGTTGCACAGAGTTGGACACGACTGAAGCGACTTAGCAGCAGCAGCAGCAGTGGTAATGAAGTCTTTGTTCCTTTCAGGAGCAGGGCAGTTCGTATTCTAAGTTACAGATTGGTTAGGGTGTCAAAGCTCCATTGAGTTTGCCAGATGTCTAACAAAGAGGCATTTGGTAGTCTCTGTACTTCTCAGTTCATTAACAAATGACATCATCACAACGTGGGGTTGGAGATCCTAAAGGTAATGTCTGTGTTTTTTCTTTTCCTCCTGCATTTCCAATGCCTTCTTTTGTATTCAGTAAATTCAATGAGAAGGCCTTGAGTCCTTTGACTTAAAGAGTAATTGGCCAGTTATTTATGGAGTGTCTCCAAATCTTCCCCTGTGGCTCAGCTGGTAAAGACTCCACCTATAATGAGTGAATCCTGGGTTCAATCCCTGAGTTGGGAAGATTCCTTGGAGAAGGGAAAGGCTACCCACTCCAGTATTCTGGCCTAGAGAATTCCATGGACTGTATAGCCCATGGGGTCACAAAGAGTCAGACACAACTGAGGAACTTTCACTTTTCCAAATCATCTTCATTAACTATATTCTCCAATTTTTTTCTGAGTTTTTTCCCCACCTTTTGGTACATCTCTTTAAATAAGTCCCTGTTCAAGGTCTTTACCCCAATTAAATTATCCAAACCATGAAATCTGTTCTTTGATACATTTATTCAGTTTGCTTAAGATCAAAATTCATGCTTTGCTCACCTCCACTGTTATCCTGTTTTATTTCTTGAACCATTCTGTTAACATGATGGCTTGAAAAAAAAAACACATTTTATTATGGAAAATTTCACAGTGACCCAAAAGTACAGTGAATAGTGCAGTTAACCTCAATGTCCTCATACTCTTCTACAACAAACAGAATTTGTGGCTTTTTTTATTTCCTTGTTCTCTAACCACAACCAACCACCCCCACCCCCTTGCAGGATTATTTTGAAGCAAATCATGATGACTTATGTTCAATTGGTAAAATAATAAGCTATTTTACAGGCTTTTGAAAAAAATTATTTATCTATTTATTTGGCTGTGCCAGGTCTTAGTTACAACATGTGGGATCCAACTCCCTGACCAGGGATTGAACCCAGGCTCCCTGCATTGGGAGTACAGAGTCTTAGCCACTGGACCACCAGGGAAGGCCCCTATTTACAGGGTTTTTTGCTGATCATTTTCTTCCATTGCTGTTTAAATGCTACTAGAAAAGATATTTTCTGTATCACACTGAATTTCCCATAGGCTCTGTTTCTTAGAGTCTCACTCATCTTTTTTTAATTTTCATTCATCTTCTTTATTTCATTTCTAAATATCTTAAGTTCCTTTGGCCTTTTCATCTTGAAAAGGATCAGCTTTTCTTTGGGTTTATTCTTGTTTATCCAGACATGTACTTTCGGGGCTTGCTTGGACCTCAGTCAACATTTTTTTCTTTGTACATTTTTTGGTTCTAGCCACTTCAATAGTGTATGTCATATAATTTAATATCTTCTGGCATACATGTGTGTGCCTTCCTGCTTTGTACTCCAAATCCAATTTTCTAGTTGCATCTGCAAATGCATTTTCCCATGGGAGCATTTTCACTGTGATCCTTGTGTTTCCTTGATGTGATTTTCTAAGAAACATATGGATTTTAATGTATGTTTTATACCAGTGATTCTTAAACCAAATCAGATTGTAAAGCTCTGTGGAAGTCAAGAAGTGGAAGAACACGAGCTCTGATTTACTTTAAATCTATAAACAAGGCATAATTTTACCATCAGAAAATCAGTATTACACCACTGCAGATTTTTGCATTCCAAATAGAAGGAAAACTGCATGTAATTGGTAAGAAATCACATAGCCACCCTTTTAGTTGACCTTTGATTGCTTTTTGCACATTTCTATTTGTCATCTCTTACATGAGTTTGGAAGATAAGAATGGACAATTAATATTTTTTCTTTTAAATAAATCCAGGTGTTTTATTTGTTTTTTGCCACACTATTCTGCATTCGGGATCTTAGTTCCCTGATCAGGGATAGAACCCATACTCCCTGCAGTGGAAGCACCAGGGAAGTCCTAAATCCATAAGTCTTTGAAATTAGCCTTATATTTTATATTTTATAATGTCAATAGTTGGCAATGGATGGTTTCATAATATTTCTTCTGTCTATTCCTGAACATGTCTTGACGATGTTTCACCTGAGTTATTGAATTGGTTTTTTAAAAGAAACAAAGCAGTATTAAAAGCTAAGTTCCATTTGCATTTTAAACCACAGGAAGAAGATGTTAAAGACTTTAAGCAACCATCACAGTAATGGATTTCGGTCACAAAAATGAGACTGAATTAGAAAATAGTGAAAATTATGAAATTGAAAGCACAGAAGAAACTGAATTAATCTATACTTGTCCAGATGAAAGAAGTGAAAAGAATCATGTTTGTTGTCTTCTCAATATCAGTGACATTACACTTGAACAAGATAAAAAAGCCAAAGAGTTTGTCATTGGAACTGGATGGGAAGAAGCAGTGAGTATTTTCTTGAGTTAGGTCTTGTGCATGTTAGGGTTTTGATACAAGCCTTTTACTATTTTCATAAATAGTTACTGTTGCCAAAAAAAAAATGTGTAAGCAAGGAACAGAAACCTCTGAAACAGAGGTAGAATATTAATGATGATAATAGCAGTACCTTTTATTGAGTATTTATGACCATTCTGTATGGTCATAAATACTAAATACACAGTACTAAATGCTTCACATACATCAATTCATTCACCCTCTCAGGTGTTATGAATAGCCTCACTTTTTGGAAAAGGAAACCAAAGCACCAAAAATGAAATGTGTCAAAATCTCCCAGGCGGTGGTCAAGGCAGGAGCTTGAACTGAGCTTTTCTGGACTCCAGAACACAATTCCCTTAACTCAAGCTACTTAACTTAACTCCTGCTACTTAACTCCCCAGGAGACCAGAGATTTCTATCCTGGTGCTTCTATGCAGAATCCTGTGGTTTATTCTTAAACTATTCTTAGAATCAATAATGAAATATAAGGGAATTGGTCTGATTGCTTGGCAATGTCACAGCTAGGGCTGGGAGGGGAGAGGGGTGTCTCTGGATGTACTGGGGTTGAGGCTGGGGTGCTGCTCCACATTGTAGAATGCTCGGGGTGGCTCCCACCACAGGAGATGCTCCAGCCCTGTCTCAGTTCGGGCTGCTAGAAGAGAATACTGTAGGCTGGGCAGCTTAAGCAGCAGACATTTATTTCTTACAGTTTGGGAGGAATGTTCGAGATCTGGGTGCCAACATGGTCGGTTTCTTGGTGGGAACCGTATTCTTGGTTATATCCTCACACAGCCTTCTTTGGTGCAGGCAAGCGCAGAGAGCCTGCAGTACAAGAAAGCCTGGCAGGCGGGACAAGTATGGTTTTGATTTTATTTTAATAGTTCTGAATTTATTTTAATACACATCTAAAAATATATATAGTCAGCACATCAGTGTGCTGATAGATACTATCGCTTAGTATTTTAGTCTTTACAAATACTATTACAAATACTATGGCGTAGTAGGAGGCTAAACTAAGCATGAAAAGTTAAATTAAGTCAATCCGAAGAAAAATATTGATTCAAATAGGAGAGTCAAAATGGGGATGTGTCCACAGTGGGGGCAGCTAGGCTGAGAGTAACACACTGCTTTATCTGCAGGTCCGAGGCTGGGGACAGATTTCTCCAACTGCCTGCATCTGGCCCAGGAAGAAGCTTAAGAAGGCGAGGGTGGGAGAAAGTGCCAGCAGCTGCTTACTCTGTGTCAATCTCTCCCATGGGAGCCTGGAGGCCAGGCCTCAGTCAGAGGGCGGGAAGTTGGAGTCTGGGGCTTCAGCTCCAGCTCCAGCCGAGGCAGGCCCAGAGAAGGATGGAGGCAGCCTCTCCCAGACCCCAGGCATCCCCCCAGGCTCCACTACGACCTCCAGGGAAGTTAACAAAATCTGCTTTCCCACCTACAGTCAGGGAGAGAAGAAAAGTCTGCAAATAAAGGAGTTCATTTGGTGCCTGGAAGACTGGGCCACCCCGGAGACCGTTAGGGGCAAGGACCCCAGAAGGCCCTGGAGAGGCACCGACAGAATTCTCCCCGCCTCAGACTCCCTGACTTCCAAAGCCCTTTTAGTCCTCCCTCCCTTGAAGTCTTCGCCCCCAGATGGCTTGGATGTTCTGGGTAAGAAGACTAAGAACTTTTTCTTGCGGCCAGAAGAGAAGGGGCTGAGTGTGGAAAAGGATGAGTGTGTGGCTTATGCCTATGGAGTGAAAGCGGTTGACGGGGCAGGCGAAAAGCAGCCCACTGAGCTGGCCAGGCACCACAGAGTCAAGGACATGCAGCCTTTCCTCACCCCGGTGGCCCGGACGCCCCTGCTGCCCGAGCCTGAGCCCTGCTGCCTGCACTGGTCCCGCCTGCCTGAGAAAAACCTGCTGTGCCCTCCCTGCTATCTTGCCACCTTCCAGCTTTTGCAGAAACAAGGAGCGAGGAACTACAAAGCCAGACTCAAAGCCAGGGAGCCCAGACCTCCCATGAAAACCCCAAAGCGCGTCCTCACAGAGGCCAAGCAGGAAAACAGGCCCCAAATGTTGGAGACCAAAGTGTTCTCAAGACCTCTCTTGCCGTCCCTCACAGTGAGCAGAGTTGTTATTCCCATTTCCACTCACAGACTCCTTTGAGCTGCTACAATATAATTCCCTGGGAACAAGCAGCGTCTGAACATGGTTCATCTTCTCTCCCCTGTCTCCCTCCTGCCCCACCCCAGTCTCTTTCTCTTTCTCCTTCTCCTCTTCATCTCGCACACTCTTCTCTCCCTCTCTCCCCCGGTCCTTTTTTGGTGGTAGATCAGGGACAGCTGAACCTCATAGTACGGATTTTGATGTACTCTCAAAACCTCCACATTTTGGTGTTACCTGCTTCTGTTGCTTAGCCATTTACAAAACGCACACTGGTTGTGCCAGTCTCAGCCTCAGCCTGGCTTATCTGTGCCCTGGAAGACAAGCGGATGGTGGGGAAGCTGGAGGGCCTCCCTCTGGGGTGGCCCCCAGGTCAGCCCCTGAACCCCAGTGCTTCAAGCCAGGCGTCCTGGGCTTATTGAGACCAAATCGTTTCCTGATCTTTTGAACCTGGCAGATGGTCTATCAGTTACCACATTTTCTCTTGCAACAGAGATCTGCTTTAATTGAAACAGTGTTGTAAGATAAAATTCCAGCCTGTGTCCAGATGAATTTCCTGTGTCCAGGGTGGCATATCCTTATATTGATATTGGATGGATGGATGTGCCATATCCATTGTATCTTATGTGTCCCAGATTTCATATACTTAGAGCCTCATGTTAGTCTGTGTCTGGGAGGTTTTGGCTACCTTTCTACAAAATTCATCGTGAGAGGCAGGTTGAGAATAATTATTATTTTTTAAATGTCACTGTGATTATTGTTAGCACACATGCTTCTTCAAGTCTTACATCTACTATTTGGGAACTTGACATCCCCAGACAGAGTTATGGGATGGAGGTGTGACTTTCTTCCTTCTTCCATCTTTCCTACCCCCTCATTTTACTCCAGTGCACATTTCCTGAAGTTGTGTATAAATTAAACGTTTGTAAATAAGTTATATTTTAAATGTGAAGTGACAATGCTATGCAGAGAGATGCTGTGAAGAACAATTTTGTAATGTGAAAAGCCATTTAGCTGCTCTGTAATTATATAGTTTGCATTTGCTTAAAGTATATTATACTTGAACTGTAGGCTTTCCATTTCCTAAGTGATGGGCAGACAGAATATATGGCTATTTGTAAACATCTGCTTTCCATAACTGGTCTTTGTAATGTCTTGTCTGTTTAAGTTTAGTTTTGTTGGTTTGTCTTTACAAAACACCAGAAATGCAGGAATGATTACAGTACAATAGTCATTTAAAGGTGTATTTTGCCTTTTGAGGTTGGACACTTTACAGACTAGAAGCACTTTTCAGGTTCTACTCACCCTTTCTCGTCTGAATGAAGAAACCATCTGAATTCACGTCCAAGAAGAGGTCCCGATTTCCCCCCGTGTCTGCACACTGGGGGTGTCGGACCCAGTGCTGCTTGAGCACTGTCCAGCTCTGGCAACCTGCCTACCTGAGTCAGTGGTTTTTTCCAAGTCCTTCTTTGTAGGCTGCAGAATAATGAATAAGCTCACTGTGTATACACCTGTCAAAGTGTTTGCTTGGGAGGGAAAAGTATCTACCAGTATGAACGAGGGACAGAGCGCACTTGCTCAGCCCAGGGCTACTTACCAGTTGAGATCTTGCCACAGTTTGAACTGATACAAGTGACAACAGAAAGAATTTTTTTTTTTTCTTAAGAAAAACTCACTTCTTGAGATAAGGGTTATATATTCTATACCTTTGGGGATAAACATATAATAATTTAGAATTGAGATTTAGTTAAAGGTTTGTTGTTGTTCAGTCATGTTCGACTCTTTGCCACCCCGTGTTGGTTTTAGTATCTTAAAATTTTTTTTTTAATCAACTAGTTTTTTTTTAAATTATGAAAGTGTCTATTTCTTTAGGTAATTATTCAAATACCTGATAAAGTCCCTCTAGTATCTTATTTGTGTTGGCCGAGGAAGTTTGGCTTGCTTCTCTGGACAAAGTCACTTTAGGCCTTGTCCCAGTTTTTAGTCAGATTAAATCAGGACGTTCAAACTGGTCTTTGATATCCTAGTCTATCTAGATAAATGCTAAATGTTTACTAGAATGCAGTAACAAAAATCTAGGCCAGTAACAAAAATTCTTCCATTTTAAGGAGTCAACATGTTATAATTCAGTCCCAGTCACCCTCTTCCTACCTCCAGGTGATGACCTCAAATTAAGTTTTGGTTCTTATGTGTTGTTGTTAGTCGCTCAGTTGTGTCCAACTCTTTGCCACCCCCTGAACTGTAGCCTGCCAGGCTCTTCTGTCCGTGGAATTCTCCAGCGAGAATACTAGAGTGGGTTGCCATTCCCTGCTCCAGGGGATCTTCCAGACCCAGGGATTGATTCTCAAGCCAAACATGGAGGGCTCTGTGTTTCATCTTTTATTCTGTTAATTTGTATCATTAGTAAAACTTTCCAAACTCCTATTTTTCTGGAAATTTAAAAAATCACCGAGTGGAAGTGTGGCTGCTCCCAACACAGGGCTCCTCTGCAGAGCCTCACCTCCTAGGGGAGGCCACACTGAGTTCTGGGAGTGCTGCTGAGCAAGTGCCGGGCCGGAGGGACTGGACACCTGGGAGAGTGTAGATCTGACAGTGATGGGGGGACAAGGGCGAGGGGAAGATTAAGTCAGAATAAGACCCGGCAATGTTTGGACAAGTATGGCGAGCTTTGGCTACTCGAGGAGACTTCCTCTCATTTTTAGCTTTGTTCTTTTTAGTCTGGACTAGATCTACTTTGCTTTCAATCTCTCCCTCTCCTAAGTGCTGGAGCCCCAGCCCATCTCTATGCAGGCTCCCCCGGCTGGCCAAGCAGGCTGAGCTGCACAATTGGAGTCCTCACACCTGGGACTTTTTGGGGTGTCTGGGCTTGGGTTCAAGTGCAGCCTTGGTGCTGCGGTTTAGGGGCTCCTGAGAAGCCAGATGAGGAAGAAACAGGGGCTCCCGTAGCTGTGGGCAGACAAGAGAGTTTGCTGGTACCACAGGCAACACTCACCCACTGTCTGCCAGGCTAACTGCGGCCCTGGAGCCAGGAGAGGTTCTGTGCCATGCCCTTGAGGCCCAGGCTAAACTCTGACCCGAGTACCACTAACCCATCACGTGACACAATAATTCCACTTGAATTGGCAAGGCACTATTCTAAGTGTTGAGAGCTTCTTCTGGGTATTGCCTCCTTTTATCCTGAGCAAATTCATGAGGCTCAGGGCTCATTTTCTCCTGTGACCCAAGAAGAAACTCATCAACAGAGTTTGGGTTCAGGTGTGCAGCTTGGGCATCTGAAGGTGCCAACTTATCTCCAAGGTGAAGAAACAGCTGGAGTGCTGGGTGGAAAGAATCATGTAGGGCAAGGAAGGAGGACTTCGGAATGTCTTTCCTTCCTGTTAGATGGGAATAATTTCAGACACAGGATGTGGTGAAGACGAGGAGGTAATGTATGTAAAACGCTCACAGAGATTTGTGGTTTTCCAGAATGTCGTGATTGGATCAAATACAGATAGCTGGATCATTTCCCTTTAATGAATGCCTGGCTGTTCAGAATCATTTAGAAATCCTGTGGGCATGGCCAGTTGTCACGTGGACTCTTTAAAAAGCTCACCTCCCTAACTTGTCAACTTGGGGGTCCTTGGTTGGGATGCCTGTCCATCAGTTCATGGGCCATCTTCATTGCCTGGCCCTTCTTCTCATTCTGTTTTGCCTGAATTTCCACCGCAGCAGTCTAAACATGATTGCTCTCCAGACTTATGCCATGTCTCTCAGACTGGTGTGGTGTCATCCTGAGGTGTTACAGCAAAAAATTTACTTCTCAAGTTTAATCTAGCAGATCAAAGCTATTGTATATCTTCCTGAACACAGTCTAAAGTAACTCAATAACTAAAACTAGCACCATCATCTTTTTTTTCCCTAGGAGCTGAAAACTAGACATTTTTAAATTGACTCTGTCCTATAAAATGAGGGGTTAGGGACTTCCCTGATGTTCCAGTGGTTAAGACCCTGTGCTTCCAGTGCAGGGGATTCAGGTTCGATTCCTGGTCAGGGGGAAAAATTGAGGGAATTAATACCTAAGGTACTTCCTGATTCTGTCATTTTAGTGAAGTTAACTTGCCTGTAAACATCACTGCTGCTACTGCTAAGTTGCTTCAGTCATCTCCGACTCTGTGCGACCCCAGAGACGACAGCCCACCAGGCTCCCCCGTCCCTGGGATTCTCCAGGCAAGAACACTGGAGTGGGTTGCCATTTCCTTCTCCAATGCATGAAAGTGAAAAGTCAAAGTGAAGTCACTCAGTTGTGTCCGACTCTTAGCGACCTCATGGACTGCAGCCTACCAGGCTCCTCCATCCATGGGTTTTCCAGGCAAGAGTACTGGAGTCAGGTGCCATTGCCTTCTCCGAGTAAACATTACTAGACACTCAAAATGTGAACAGTTCTTTCTGTCAGATTTGTGATCAGATTGACTCTGGATGCTGGCTCTTGTAGTGTAAAATCTAAGTGAATTTCAATTTCTACATTTCAAAAGTTGCTTACAGTAGAAGTCCTAAAAGAGACTTTTTTTTTTTTTTTAACGTAAGACCCAGGTGGCTCAGTGGTAAAGAACCCTCCTTAATGCAGGAGATGCAAGAGATGTGGGCTCGCTCCCTGGGTAGATCCCCTGGAGGAGGAAATGGCAACCCACTCCAGTGTTCTTGCCTGGGAAATCCCATGGACAGAAGAGCCTACAGTCCGTGGGGTTGCAAAGAGATATAACTAAGCACCCACCAGAACTCAACTTTTCTAATACATCCTTTCTAAACAGCATACACGCTTTATTTTATTTTAGACCATGCTGGGTCTTCGTTGCTGGGTGCGGCCTTTCTCTAGTTGCGGCAAGTAGGGGCTTCTCATTGCTGTGGCTTCTTTTGTTGAAGAGCACGGGCTCTAGGGTGGGTGTGCTTCAGTAGTTGCTGCACACGGGCTCAGTAGTTGTGGCGCATGGGCTTAGTTGCCCCGAGGCATCTGGGATCTTCCTAGGCCAGGGATCACACTGCAATATACACACTTCTTAGATTTCAGTGGCCGAGCATCTTTGGAAATAAGCATTGCATCCACAGCAATGCTTAAAGTTCCACCTCACCAACCGGCCCTATCCCTTGGGCAGGACTTTTCAACCTTGGCACTACTGGCATTAGGGATGGGTAGTTCTTTGTGTGGGGTTGTTTTGTGCATAAAGGGAAACAGCAGCATTTCTGGCCTCTATGCACTAGATGCCAATGGTCCCCTCACAGTTGTGACAATCAAGAATGTCTTTAGACATTGCCAAGTGCCACAAGGGCCTAGGTGAGAATAGGTGCTTTAGGGAATTAATCATCTAGAATCCAATACCTGTTTGCAGCTTCTCTGACAGCTCTGCTTTCTGCTCCAGAGTGAGCAGAAGCCTTGGCACAGAGGCAAAGGGCATGTGGGATTAGTTCCGCCTGCCTCATCCTGGGCAGCACGAGTGCTCTTGGCTTTGACCTGGTCCCTCAGGGCCTCCTGGGGGCACCTGCTCCATTTCCCTCCAGGCCTGCTTTTCTCTGGGACCATTTCTCTCAGAGTTAATAGTAGGGCTCATTTAGTCAGAGCCAGGGACAGCTGTAGGCATAATCTGATTCTCTTTAGGAGAATGTGCATTATTTTGGCAAGGTTTTCAAGAAAATTCTAAGATGCTAAATTGATGTGTTTACATTTAATGGCATAATTCAGAATTCTCTACTTTTCAACCAGTACTCTCCTCACATTCACTGCACTAAATCAGTGTGAATACTGAGAGGCAGCCCAGTATGTATGACCCTCCTTAATAGCCACTGGAAAATTGATACTTTATATATGTGAAAATGGCTTTTTTCCTCCCATTTGGCTCAAACTACAAGCCTTGCTTCCCTATGTATCTTAAAATGAAACAATTTCTCACTTACTTAAACTTGAGGAGTGCTAACTTGAAGATATAACATAAAGTAGCCTTATTTCCAGCAACACAGGAGGGTTAGGACTATTTACTGTAAAATGTGAAAGAACTGTTAGCAATTTCATTTAACATCTGCATGTGCTCTGAAGAGAAGTAGAAATCTAACTAACAAGATAAAAACCACTGGTCCCGATATTGTTCATGACTCTGCTCGGGCTGTTTTGTGGCCATTCACCAAATCCTCATGATGGACTTTTCTAATGTAATCCCAGGAAAATGGAATGTTAGGGAGATACCATTATAGTAGCTAATGGCAGAACTTGAAATCTGAAAACTTACTCCTTAGACACATATGTCATCAGAGAAACGGGATTTAAACGGTTCTAAAATATACCATATCTTACCAAAAGAAAAGGTGAAAAAAAAAAAAGATACCAGCCTACAACTCATTAATAAGTACTAGACTCTCAAATATAGCTAAACAAAAACTATTACCACAAACTGAACTAAGACAATATAAACAGTTCCTAAAATATCATTTGCCAAAGTTTGGATGGCTTCTCAAAAAGCAAACTATAAAATCTTAAGTTTTGAGAGCTCACTTTTTAAATAGGGAAGTCTTTAAGGAGCATTTTAAGGTTAGATATCCTTTTGTGGTAAGTTAACTCAGATGCACTGACTTCTGCCAAATTTTTATTGCAGCACAAGCTCTACATTTTCTGAAGTCACTAAATTTCTCATTACAGCACAGGAAAAAGAAGATAAAGTAGGAGAAGTATCAGTTTCAAATTCAGCCCTAAGCAGCAACATTTTTGAGATGCAATCATAAAACCAAATATTTCACCCGGGACAAGGAAAAAGCAGTGGATCATCAGAAAACAGAGTAAAAAGCTGCAAGAAGATGTGAAAAAAAAAAAGAAAAGCAGTGAGAAGATGCCAAGCTTGGAACAAGGTCTTATTGACACATACTATGCTAATCTCACTTCTTTAGGCTAAAAAAAAAAAAAAAGTCTTTGTTCACATAGGTAATATATACATCTTTCAGAATTTATGGAGATAAATTTTTTAAAAAATATTTTTTTATTTTCTGAAATATTTGACTGTTTCAATGATAAACTAAAAGTTATAAATTCTGTTGTTTCTTCTTTGTAGTCTTTATGTCCTGTAATATTAACTTGCTAGATGGTGAAGGAACCAAGTTAATGGAAGGGCCTTGATAATGAGTTTCTCATGTGACAATCTTTGCTATTTCTGATTTTGTGGATTTAGAACAAAGTTACAAATGTGTTTATTAATTAGTAAGGCAATATATAGATTTACATGTTTCCCCCTCAAGTTGAAGGAACTGAATGAATACCGGCACTCTTCCCGTGTATTATAGACAATACTCTTATTCCCTCATTTGCTCCTTTCAAACATGCATATTTTATCCTATTTTTAAAAATGTATTATTTACTTACTTATTCTTTTTGGCAGCACTGGGTCTCCTTTACCGCATGTGGGCTTCTCACTGCAGTGGCTTCTCTTACTGTGGAGCACAGGCTCAGTAGTTGTGGCACATGGGCTTAGCCGTGCAGCATGTGTGATCTTCCTGGACCAGGGATCAAACCTGTGTCCATGGCACTGTCAGGGGGATTCTTAACCACTGGATCACCAGGCAAGTCCCCACACATGCATGTTTTAAAATAAAGAGCCCAAATGTGTTAATTTGAGGACACCAACAACCTGAGTCCTTTCCATTTGCTCTTTAGTCTGCCTCTGTTGATGGATATGTAGTCTAGTAAATACAGTTCACACAACTGTGAGAAACTTTGGATTTAGGCACTGCAAAACAGTGGTATTTAAAGGACTATCTTCTTGACTATCAAGAACATTAGATTAGCCTACATCTTGCTGAAAAAACTAACTAACATTCATGTGTTTTAAGGCTTTTAGGTGTTGGGAGTAACCAGTAAGTCAAAAGACTGTGTCCTTTCCTAGTGTCAGATCTAATCAGTGACACTTTAATGTATGTAAGATAAGCACACACACATATATGAGATATAAAACAATATTTGAGACTCCAAAGGCATCACCGACTCAATGGACATGGGTTTGGGTGGACTCTGGGAGATGGTGATGGACAGGGAGGCCTGGCATGCTGCGTTTCATGGGGTCACAAAGAGTCGGACACGACTGAACTGAACTGAACCAAAGGAATCATTCCTAAATGCTTCTAAGTTACACATTCCTCCCAGTCTTTGTTTAAGAGCCTTCTGAAGACAAATCTGAGAAGCATTACTTTAAATATTCAAGTAGGGGTACTCTTTCTACCCCCTTCTGATGTCTATGTCAGAAGCTTTCTCTATGTCCTTTATACTTCAATAAAACTTTATTACACACAAAAAAATAAATAAATAAAAATAAATAAATATTCAAGTAGTAAGCGCTCTTCAGTGTCAGTATTAGGTTAAGTTTGGACTGGAACTAAGACAAGCATTCTAAAACTGAGATCATAAAGGATTACATGAAAAACCACCCTGTCAGTTACCACTATTAAAACAATTCAACTTCACAACTAGACTGAAACAATGTTTTCTTCCAATCAAAAGTAGCTTCAAACTTTGCATCTTTCAGGTAAGTCTAAAAAATTTCTTCTTTTATTTCCCTTTATCTCTAATCGAACACACTGATTTGGCTTTCCTACAGCTGGTGACTGAGCAAAGAACTACTCATATAGCTTTACGCTCACATATTTGCTCTTAAGCTAGAACCACATTACTTACAAAGATAAAAGACACCCCATTATGAAATGGTGACATTTGGATGAAAAAAAATGGGTAATTTCCTTTGAAAAAATTTTCCAAAAACTTATGGTAGTTTTTATCAAAATAAAAACTTTACATCAAAATAGCAGCTTTGGTAATGGAATGTCTTTCTCTTTTCTACTGGGAAAACTGTTAGCATATTTTCATGAACAAAGGTAATGGAAATAACTAGGCACAGTCATTTCATCATGTGACTTTCAGAGGAGGATGAATTTGTGAAGAGTTAAGGCAACAAAGTCACATTATGAGTACGTTGAAGAATTCACACAAAGGTAGAATTCTCACTTCTCTTTAATCACTGAGTTTTCAGCTTTTACAAATAATCTTAGAACAATTCAGGGAACTAAGGTTTGGGTGGGGGACAGTTCTTACTGGTACATGAAC
The DNA here is from genome assembly GCF_032452875.1 of Bos javanicus. Classification (NCBI taxonomy): domain Eukaryota; kingdom Metazoa; phylum Chordata; class Mammalia; order Artiodactyla; family Bovidae; genus Bos; species Bos javanicus. The sequence continues at coordinate 7,955,329 of NC_083885.1, read as the reverse complement.
TATTACATGCTCAATTTTCTGTAAATAATTCAGTTGGCTGAATTAACAAACATTGTCACAGACACACAGATTTTTTTTTTTAAAGCCATAGATCACTGCATATATATTTACAAAAAGCCAAAACAAACATGCACTTCTCCTTACTAGGAGAACTGAAATAGATGTTTGAAACGTTAAGGCAGTGATGATTCTAAAACATAATGAAATACTAAGTTAAGGCTTTATGTTTGTTTTGAAACCCACATTCATAGGCAACTGTGACCCAAGCAAACTTTAATCTACCAGGTTGAGTTCATCTGCCCAGGACATGTTATTTATCCATTACCACCAATTCTTCTATGGGATAGGAATCAGTAGCAACACCAATGATTTTCTCTAATGAATTATTAGTTCCTTCCTTAGGTTGTATTTTGAGGGTTTAGTCTTCAGCAGCATAAAGCATGTGCCACATAAGGAAAAGAGCATTTTTTTGGGTAAACTTAGAAAAATGTACAGACTGCATTTTTACTTGCCTGAAAGCTGGCCAACAATCAAGAACTCAGGATCTTCTAAATACAAAAAACCCTCCAAGTGTACCTGACTGTTCAGCCATCTCAAAACATATTATGTTCTTGCAGTGCTGGATCTTCACCTCATTTTCTCTGAAGACCGTTCAGTATTACCCTCTCTAAACAAACAAAGCAACATAATGCAGAATGCCGTATTTTAGACGGATCTATTCTAGACTTGCTATCCTCAAGGCACAAACACTATTCTTGCTAGACCAATGTGTTTCCTCATTCAAGGAAAAAAATGAGAGGTGGATGAAAAGACTCACTTTACTCTAGTAGTTGATTGCACTCTTGCCCTAGCAAGCTTATGAAAAGTACTGAAATGTAACAGGGAATATCCTTTTCTCCCTACATTACTATTTTTATTGTTTTTTTAACATTTAGAGCGACAAAACTCAGACTCAGCGGGTGGGGTGCACCTTGAGCAGCTCTGGAGCACCACCCTGGCCTTCGGTAGGGTGCAGGAGGGATGGCTTGTAGGACACACTCCAGGACGAGCTAACAGGTGTGATTCTACAGCCCAGCATTTCCATAGTTGGGGTGACTTACTGTCACTTAGACTGAAAGGATCACTATTTACACTAAGTGCTTGCCGCTACTACTTTAAGCAATAATTGTACAGCAACATGTCTTGTGAGCAAAGTACTATACACTTACGTTCCTACCAGTAACAGTTCACGTAGAGGGATGGCATTGGCTATAAGCAAATTGTCTCAGAAGCTAAAGACAACAGTAGTTTTCCTTTGTGTCTTCAAATTAGGGAAGAGTAAGATGTCAAAGCAGGCGAAGCTGTTGCTGTTTAAATCTGACGGAGCAGCGTCAGACTTCTTTACACGTTATCAGGGAATAGGACTCTCTTAACAAGCACTGGTAAGAGTATTTTAGGTGCAATTTAAGTCAGTCATGCTTTGATGAACATGTTTTGAAGATCTGAGGTTTGCACCCTAAGTCCTGATGAGCTTGGCTTCAGCTAAATGGCAAGATGGGTTTTAAAGGTGTGAAATACATTTTTTTTTTAAAAAGGGAAGACTACACTGAAAGGGCAAATGTCGGCAACACAAAAACAATCATGTTCAGATCAACATCTTACACTTTATAATACACTCACAAATTTTTACACAAGTTTCATGTTTACAAGTACAAAAAGGCAAAGAACCTCAAAGAATCGAAGTAACTGTATCGTCAACTACATTCAATAGAGTTAATACTGTTGTCCCTGTTCTTCATCTTCTAAATCCAGAAGGGAACTGTGAATCCATCCCCCATGTGGACTCCGCTTTCAGAAGTTGGAGACTGGGTGTAGTTCTGCACACGTTTGGGTTTCAACAGAGCTGAACTGAGATTCCATCGTGTTCCAGGCCAGATCGGCCAGAAGAAAGTCATCCATTGCTGTCTGAGTTTCATTGCTGGTGAAGAATAAGCTCCCCAAAGTTTCAAAGCCAGAGTTCATGGTCTGTGTTTCGGCACTGTTCAACTGAACTTTGCTTTCCAGGGCAGGCAGGTTTTTAGCAGTGGAGATTCCGTCAGTCTGGGTCTCTGTGTCAGATGAATCAGTACTCATGGAAAAGCTGGAGTGTTTCAGGATACTTCCCAGTGGCAGACGAGGGCTACTGTCTAAAAAGAAGTTCAGGTCTGTCTGTGTCTGCGTGTCAAACATCTCAAGGCCTAAGAAGCTCGAATTCCCCCTACAACTGTAGGCCTGGGCAGAAGGGTCTGCAAGGAAGAAGTCAGTTTGGGTTTCTATGTCCAGTGACTCCAAGACTGGCTCAGTGGTCATGGTGCTAAGTTCACTCTCCTCGGTTTGTGTCTGTATATTTGAGGCTGAAAAGAACTCTTCGATATCAAAATCAATTGCAGGATTCTGGGTTGGGCCAGATGGGAGCTGGGTGTCAGGTCCAGTATTTGTGTCAGACAAAAGACTACGATTGTCCAGCGTCTGACCAGGTAGGTTACTTGACAAGATGTTTTCTAGATCACTTAGTAAATCCATGGTTTGGGTCTGATTATCTGTCATGTTCTGTGACGAAAGCATACTGTTTGGTGCACTGAAGTTTATTATTGGTGTGGATTTCTCAATATCTTGAGTTAAAGTTTTAGCGTGGTTCTGAGGTAACAAGTCATGAGTTACAGACTCTGCTACTAAGCTGCTGCTTATAATATTGTCTGTGGACACACCATATGATGAATGGACACTTTCAAAAATGTCTCCACACATTACAGCTTGGTCCATCTGTACTCGGTCATCTGCTGGACTTTGCATTCCGCTGGTCTGAGTTTCTCTGGAGATCCCACCTGGCTGGAAACTGGCATCTATAAATGCATCAGTTTGAGCAGCGATGGATGAGGTTACCTTAGAACTGGGCAAAAAAGTCTGAGTTTGAACACTAATGGGAAGGGAAACCTGGGAACCAAATGTCAAATCAGTTTGCGAACAGGACGACACAGAGGAGTCAGGGCTGGCCCACTGTGCAGTTGGCATGAACTGCGGTGTGGTGTAGGACAGGTCTGTCTGCACATTGATGGAAGAAATGCTGTTCTTCTGACATGTGTTCCCGAGTTCTTGTAACGGGCTAAATGGACTTTTACCCAAGTTCACTTGAATACCTGTGCTAATTGGCTCAACAGCAACAGGATTTACAACTTCTGAAAGAGGGAGGCTCTCCTTGAGAGAGCAGGCTTCCGAATCCAGGCTGAGGATCAGGGTTCCAATGGACAAGGGCAGTAAGTGCACGGCACCGGGGGCAGAGCCCTGATGGTCGACACCCAACACCACAGGCTGGGCTGAGGAGTCGGCTGTAGGCACAAAGACAGGCACAGGAGAAAACTGCATGACGGGGAGTTTAACCAAAGCCACTTTGGGCTTTGGTAAAAGCAACTTCTGAGGGTACCTTGGAGCTGCTGGAAGAGTCTGTTGTTTGGCATTAGAGCTGCAAGAGTCTTCAAAGGAAGCCACCAGCTTTATTTCTGAAGTCTCTAGTTGTGGAGCGTCTGGCCGTGGAATCGGCTGCTTGCTCAGCGATTCAACGGTCTTCCTGGACAGCTTCTGGCTGTGCAGGCAGCCTTCCATTTTCCTTTTCTTACTAGGTGGATCCCTGAAAACGACGACAGAGTGAAAAAGAGAAAAGTGATTTTAAACTGCGGCTTTCTTCATCAACCCTGGCACTGTATCTTCACTTATAAGCTCTATGTCTCACATCTACAGCAGGGGTCAGATTCAGCCTGGTGAAAAGAAATCCCGTTTGTAACCTGGCCCATTACACAGAAGTTCAGAAACATGCCAACAGGAAAGGAGGAAGCACACCTTTGGGTAAAGCTCTAAGCACTAGAACTCAGCTTAGATCCGCAAGCATCAGGAAGCTAACATATTATACAATGCAGTGATTATCATGTCTAAAATAGGGAGCTATTAATCCAAATATAAATTTGACCTTTCAAATGAAGCGATTTCATGATTTAAACAACTCTTCAACAATCCAGTATCCCTCTAATAGAAAACGATGAAAGTTTTGGAAGAATTGAAAACTCAATAGGCACTTCCCTGGTAGTCCAGTGGTCAAGAATCCACTTCAATGCAAGTGACACAGATTTGATCCCTGGTCCGAGTAGATCCTGCCTCTGGCAGACCAACCAAGCCGTGCACCGCAACTACTGAATGCCTGCGCCGTAACTACTGCAGCCTGTGCACCGCAGCAAGGGAAGCCTCCAGTGAGAAGCCCTGGCATCGCACACAAGGGCAGCCCCCGAGCACTGCAACTGGAGGAAGCCCACGCAGCCATCAAGACCCAGATCAGCCACAAATAAACACAGAAATCTTAAAAAAAAAAAGAAATCCCAGTAAATTTTCAATTCGGAATAATAAGGGACCTTTAAAAGGAGTTGGTGAATGCGTAAGGAGCGCAACTGGGTCAAGTAGATGTGGGTTATTTACTAGTACTGCTGCCATTTCCAAAAGGTCCCTTCTTCATGTCTCATCTTTTCTCTACCATTCCTCCTCTCTCCTCAGCCTAACGGCTCTCCAGGAAGTTTCGCCTGAAGCTCTCCCCACAGCTGCTGGCTTTTGGGCCACCCCCCCCCTCCCCCTTTACCTGTGTTCTGCAGGGATCTCATGGCCAGTTCGGTAGATGTGGGACTGTAACGCAGTCCGGCTGGCATAGGGACACCCACACGTGCACTGGAAGGTCTTGCCACAATCCTCTGCATGTCTTTTCAAGTCCCACTCGGTGCCATACGAATTGCTGCACTTACTACATTTATGCTTCTTTTCAGCATGCATTTTCATAAAGTGCTAGGAAGAACACAAAAGGACCGAAGTGAAAATCTGCAACTGCTCAAAACCTTTCAAAAGTCATCAACATAAAATAACAATGATTTTACATGATAAAATATAGCAGTGCAAATCAAAAGAATGTAAAAGCAGGCCAGCTGCCCTTTAACATATGCCTCATCTTTGTGAAAAGTTGAGACTGTTTTGGAAACAATCCATGGTATCCACCCCTACTTCTGATTTACAAATAAGTGCTGCAAGCAGAACAAGTCTTGGAGTGCTGTTCTCAGGACCCCCTCCAGCAAACCCTCAGGGAAGTGTTTCAGTGTCTTCCAGTCCAGAATCACCACCTTCCCCACTGACTGGGTCCCTCGCTCCTCTCTAGAGGAGCTGCTTCTGAAATTCTTTTCCTACAGTTTCTTCCTCCCTGGGAGAACATCTCCCTATGCCTCTGCTCCTCTGACCTTGAAAGATTCACACCAGACATCTGGAAGCACACCCAATTTATCATACTTTGCTGACCTGGTCTTCTCTCCAAATCCACTCTGGACATCTTCCCCCCGAGAACCAGCCAGCCTTTGCTCACACCCACTCATTTTTCCCCAAGCGAGAGACTTGGGTGTCTGTCCTTATAAGCAGCTTTCTGCTCAATTCTCTTGTATGATTGGCAAGTAATTACAATACATTGGGTTTATGACATCTGCATTTCATCCCTAGAGAAGTATATAGTTAAGACAAGTAAAATACCTGTTTTACGAGAGAAAATTGAGAAAATGGTCTGTCAGGGCCTCTAGGGCATCCTTCAATTGGACAACAGTAGAATTTCGGTACAGTTTTCAAATCTTTTCTTACTGTTGGATTTACTATGCCATCCTGCAAAAGAAAAATGAAATAATGATCTTTAAAAACCATCAGAGCGAGTTGGGGGTGATAATAAGGAACGACTAAAGATGGGCACAAGGGATCTTTATAGAGTGATGAAAATGTTCTGAAGTTTGGGATTGCAGTGGTGGTTGCAGAACTGTGCATCTACTTAAAAATAACTGAATTATTCACTTAAAATGGATAAATTTTATCGCGCATAAACTATAACTTAATGTGTTACAATTTTTCAAAACAACATAAACAAAAAACAACTATGTTGTTTAAAAACCTTCTATCCATTCCTTTAAGATTCCTTCTAGATTTAAAAATCTCTGTCCTTAATCCAATGTCTTTAATTGTAAGAGTTTCTCAGGCTCAAGACTTAGTGTCATCCTTAAGTCTTCCCTTCTTTTTTATCTCACCCCCACTGAATCAGGGTGAGCCTCTGAAAGAAACCTCCTTTGACTATGATCAAAGTCTTCTTGATAAAGAGCACAGTGACTTTCTCTGATCACCACTATGCCCCCTAACAGAGCTAAAGCGAGCTGACACAGCTCTTTTACGGCAGCATGAATACAGGCACCATGCTCTAATCTGAAATTTAGTAATCATGATAATGGCCAGCGCTAACACAGCGCTTACTACTGTGCCAGGCACTGCTGTAAGCACCTCATATATATATGAACTCATCCGAGTAATCCTTTGTTATTAAGTATGTGACTGACATTTTGACTGGGGTTTTTAAAATAACTGGTGAGTTAATTTAGCCTGAAGTACTATCTTATTGCCCTTGAGGAATCCACAGCCCTCAGGAGTGAAACACCTCTGGCCTCCAGTCTAATTCTTAATTGGCCACTCCTAGTTGGCCCCAGAGGAAGGTGTGTGGGGGTTGGAGTGATGAAGGGCCTCTCTACGGGCCACTGGAAACAACCAGACATGCGTGCAGGCCTGCAGCAGCACCTAGATGTTTGAGTCCTTAGGTGCTGTGATGAGAGAGGATTCAATACCTTTGGAACATGCCACCTCCTCCTCTACCATCAGTGTGTACCTAGAGAGGAAATGAACAACCATGTGGCTAAGACTCCCTTTGGTTTAACAATCTCCGTAGATGATCCTAATGTGTAGCTGAGCTTAAGAAGCACGGTGCAGTGGTTAAACCCATGGATTCTGGAATATGGACTGCTGTAGTTTGAATTGCTCCTTTCCTTTAACCTTGAAAAACTTAACTGTCTTGGTTTCCTTATCTGTGAAGTAGGCATGATAATAGGACCTACTTCAGGGTTGTGGTGAGGACTGGTGGCTCAGACGTTAAAGCGTCTGCCTGCAATGTGGGAGACCTGGGTTTGATCCCTGGGTCCGGAAGATCCCCTGGAGAAGGAAATGGCAACCCACTCCAGTATTCTTACCTGGAGAATCCCATGGACGGAGGAGCCTGGTGGGCTACAGTCCACGGGGTCGCAAAGAGTCAGACACGACTGAGAGACTTCACTTTCACTTTCAGGGTTGTGGTGAGGACTCAGTAGCATTATAGTTAATAGTACTATAAAACAGAGCTTATCACATAATCCCCCAATGGCTCAGCAGGTGAAGAATCCACCTGCAATGCAGGATCAATCCTCGGTTGGGAAGATTCCCTGGAGGAAAAGTACTCCACTCCAGTATTCTTGCCTGGAAAGTCCTATGGACAAAGGAGTCTGGTGGGCTACAGTCCATGGGTCCCAAAGAGTCAGACATGACTCAGTGACTAAGGCTATCACATAATCACTCCATTATTACAGCTACTAGTTATCTGCTGTGGAGATTTTTGTTGCTTCTCTTGCTTTCTGCCAATAAGCTAATCTAAACTCATCCTATACATTAAACACTGTTTTTGTGGCACAGAAATAAAAGCAAAGTAAACACATCAGACCAAGTCAAACTTACATGCTTTTGCACAACAAAGGAAGCCACAATAAAACGGAAAAACCACCTGCGGAATGGGAGAAGATATTTGCAACGATGCAACATAGAAGGGCTTAATCTCTAAAATACACAAACAGCTCATATAACTCAACAACAAAAAACAAACGACCCATTCAAAAAACAGGTGGAAGAACTAAATAGACATTTCTCCGAAGAAGACATACATACGGCCAACAAGCACATGAAACATTACTCAACATCGCTAATTATTAGAGAAATGCTAATCCAAACTACAGTGAGCTACCACTCCACATCAGTCAGAATGGCCATCATTAAAGTCTACAAACAATAATGCTGAAGAGGTGTGGAGAAAAGGGAACCCTCCCACACTGTTGCTGAGAATGTAAGTTGGTGCAGCCACTATGGAAAACAGTATGAGGTTCCTCAGAAAACTAAAAATAGAACTGCCATATGATCCAGCAATCCCACTCCTGGGCATGTATCCAGATAAAACTATAACTCAAAAAGATACATGCACCGTTACATTCCTAACAGCACTATTCACAATAGCCAAGACGTGGAAACAACCCAAATGTCCATCAACAGATGAATGCACAAAGATGATGTGATGTATATACATACAATAGAGTACAACTCAGCCATAAAAAAAAATGAAATGCCACCACTGGCAGCAACATGGATGGAACTAGAAATGATCATATAAGTGAAGTAAGTCAAAAAGAGAAAGACAACTACCATATGATATCACTTATATGTGAAATCTGAAATATGACACAAAATAATTTATCTATGAAGCAGAAGTGGACTCACAGGTATAGAGAACAGACTTGTGGGTAGCCAAGGAGGAGGGACAGACTGAGAGTCAGGTTAGCAGATTCTAACTACTATATACAGAATATACAGACAACAGGGTTCTACTGTATACTATAGGGAACTATATTCAACACCCGGTGATAAACCGTAACAGAAAAAAATACATAAAAAAGAAAGTATATGTATGTAAAACTGAATCACTTTGCTGTGAACATAACATTGTAAATCAACTATACTTCGATTTAAAAAAGAAAATCTATGGACTCATCTTAAAGAAAATATTATACTTGTGAAAGTATGATTGGAATGCTCCTTTTGTTAAAACAAGGACATCTGCTAGGCTCAAATGACAATAACACTGTCATCAAACTCATCCCATTCACCAATTTATCTTTTTTAAAGGAAATACTTTTTAAACTTATATTATCTTCCTTCTAGTGTATAATAGGAGAAGGCAATGGCACCCCACTCCAGTACTCTTGCCTGGAAAATCCCATGGACGGAGGAGCCTGGTAGGCTGCAGTCCATGAGGTCGCTAAGAGTCGGACACGACTGAGCGACTTCACTTTTGACTTTTCACTTTCATGCATTGGAGAAGGAAATGGCAACCCACTCCAGTGTTCTTGCCTGGAGAATCCCAGGGACGGGGGAGCCTGGTGGGTTGTCATCTCTGGGGTCGCACAGAGTCGGACATGACTGAAGCGACTTAGCAGCAGCAGCAGTGTATAATACGCAAGAAAAAATGAAATGTGGACAAGATATTAAGAAAGACCCTAAAAGCCTTAATTCACTTGACCATTACCAAATTCTTCTTAGTTACAACCAAGGAGACGGCCCTCTTCTGTGTTTTAGCCTGTCAAATGTTCTATAAAACTCTGCTTACAGGGTCACCACGAAATTCATGCTTATTTCTAAAACATTCTCAATTTGCTTAGCAATCCTTTTATTACCCCTTTCAAACTCCCTATCATGTTCTCATATACCTGTTCACTTCCTTTTTTGAAAAATTAATAAAATTTATTTTTAAGAGTTTTATTCCATAGCAAAACTGAGTGGAAAGTACAGAGTTGCCATACACTATATGCAGCCCCCCATCCCACTCCAATATAGCCTGTTTCACTATTAACATCTCTCAGCAGAATGGTACATTTGTTTACAATTGATGAAACTACACTGACACATCATTATGACCCAAAGTCTATAGATTATATTAGAATTCACTATTGGTGCTGCACATTCTATGGCTTTTGCCAAACGATAATGACGGTTATCCATTATTACAATATCACACAGAGTGTATTCACTTCCCTAAAAAGCTGTGCTCCGCCTATTCATGACACCTTTCTCTGTAAGCACGGACAACCACTGACTGACTGCTCATCTCTTTTCAGGGCTGACACTCCACTGTCTGGATGTATCACTGTTCCCTACTGATTCACCTCTGGAAGGACATCTCGGTTGCTTCCAAGTTTTGCTAGCTACTCTTTTATACTGTCTCCTACCACCTGCTCGTCTTTCCTTTTCCACTGCTACATCAACAGTTCAAGTATTCCTGGCTTTGTTTGGACTTTGTCACTAGCCTAATTTCTAAACCTTCAATTTTCTTTTCATTCACATGTTGCCAGATTCACCTTTCTAAAATATAGCTCTGATTATAACATTACCTCACTCAAACATATTCGAGAGCACTCCAAATTCTTCTAGCCACTGGGACATCCAAAGTCCTGTACTAAACAGCTTCAAACTACACTTCTTTTCTGTCATTTCCCTGTTATCTAATGGAACTACTTAACATTCCCCAAAAGTTTTCAAGAGGAGAAATATATATTTGTTGCATTTAGGAATCTTTTTGAAGAGTAAATGTTTATGGTCACCTAAGTCAAAGTTGTATCACGCACCAGGATGAGACACTAAAGGCAGCCATGCTGATGTCAACATCTTGGTGTTGTCATTACAGGTGTGGCAACAACCTGATGCTGTTCACTTTCCCGCATTCTTAGGGCCAATTCCTCGGCCCATCCCAACACCACCTCTCTACCCAGTTCCTGACCTTCTTCCCAACTCTGTTTAGAGACAATAAGCTCTGAGCTGAGAGCAGGGGAGAAAAGAAATGGTGATGGCACAGTAAAACATGAACTGCAGTAAAAAGTGGTATTTTCGTTCTTAAGTGCTATATACATTCTAGAATAAAACTTAGCAGACTTATCCACTAAGCCATGCTTTAAAAATGTGTGTTGTTGGATAAGGTGTTCTTTAATGGTCCTCCTGTCCCTTCCACTATTTTCAAACACGAGGGATAAAAGAATCAAGAAATGCTCATCTACTCCTACTCTTCTTTCCCCCTGAATCACCAGGAACCCACATAAAATCACAAGGTATCATGTACCTTGCAACTTACAACTCTTTTATCTCCACTTTTATCCATCATCATTCAGAAGAACTTGTTAATCGTAAGGGAATAGTTCAGTGAGGGCAGGATACCTTCTGAGCAAAGATTAGAATAAAATAAAGAACATCTCAGCAACCAATGGGGAAGGGAAGAAAAGATTATCATAATCTAGGAGAAAAAAAACAAACTAGGGAAGAAAAAAACTATAGGAAAGAAAAAAAAAAACTAGGAAAGAAACTAGAATTACGTAAGTAGCTCTAATCAACAGAAGAAAGGGAAAATCTCCATGGAATACTATGCACATCTCCAAGCAGACATACTCAGGTTCAGGGCCAGAAGGAGCACACTGGAGTCTCTGGTCTAACACAGAACCCTTTCAAGGCCACAGAGAGCTCCCCATCAGCTCCTGTGCTGAGGCCTCTTTTGGACACGTGGAGAACATCGTGTCCAAGAGTAGTGTGTGAACTCAAGAGCCTGCTTCTTTGGCTCCTGACTAAGTGTAGATTCACCACACTGGGCAACACTATGCAGATATGGCTGTTTTGTCACATAGGCCACCTTTATTTTAAAAAACACCAAGAGGGCAGATGTTCAGGGGCCACATGGTTAGAAAGACAGAACAAGGAAGCAAAGTGAGCCTGTTTGATAAGAAAAAAACAACGATGGTTCAGGGTGAGGTTTCTCAAATTTCCCCTGAAACAGGTCTCTCTAGTGACCTAGGAAGGCAACTCAGGAGAGTCCATTTTGGGGTTGTTCAATTTTCAGTTCAGAAAGAGATCTTGAATGCACTGTGCTGTCTTCAGACAAGAGAAATCTGAGAAATGACTAGAACTGGAAGAATGGCTTCACACAGATTCTAAGCAGGAGAGGCTACTGATACTCAGCTGGGCTAAAGTTCAAGTAAAGACCTGACTGTCAAAATCTGCACTTGCCTCAAACACATTCCTGCTTCTTAGTCTACTGTATGCTTCAGAATTCCTGAACTTTATATACTTTAAAAACACAATTAGAAATAAACTTATTCAAGCTAGGCTTCAGCAGTACGTGAACTGAGAACTTCCAGATGAACAAGCTGGATTTAGAAAAGGCAGAGGAATCAGGGATCAAACTGCCAACATACGCTGTATCATAGTAAAGGCAAGGGAATTAAAAAAAAAAATCTACTTCTGCTTCACTGAATACACTAAAGCCTTTGACTGTATGGGTTACAACAAATTGTGGAATATTCTTAATGAGATGGGAATACCAGATCACATTACCTGCCTTCTGAGAAACCTGCATGCAGAACAAGAAGCAACAGTTAGAACCAGACATGGAACAATGGCCTAGTTCCAAACTGGGAAAGGAGTACGTCAAGGCTACATATTGTCACCCTGCTTATTTAACTTACGTGCAGAGAACATCATGAGAAATGCTGGGCTGGATGAATCACAAGCTAGAATCAAGACTGTTGGGAGAAATATCAACAACCTCAGATATGCAGATGACACACTTTAGTGGCAGAAAGTGAAGAGGAACTAAAGAGCCTCTTGATGAAGGTGAAAGAGGAGAGTGAAAAAGCTGGCTTAAAACTCAACATTCAAAAAATGAAGATCATGGCATCCAGTCCCATCACTTCATGGCAAATAGATGGGGAAACAATGGAGACAGTGTCAGATTTCATTTTCTTGGGCTCCAAAATCACTGCAGATGGTGACTGCAGCCATGAAATTAAGACGCTTACTCCTTGGGAGAAAAGTTATGACCAAGCTAGACAGCATATTAAAAAGCAGAGACATTACTTTGCCAACAAAGGTCCGTCTAGGCAAGGCAATGGTTTCTCTAGTAGTCATGTATGGGTGTGAGAGTTGGTCCATAAAGAAGCCTGAGCGCCGAAGAATTGATGCTTTTGAACTGTGGTGTTGGAGAAGACTCTCGAGAGCCCCTTGCACACAAGGAGATCAAACCAATCAATCCAAAAGGAAATCAATCCTGAATATTCATTGGAAGGGCTGGTGCTGAAGCTGAAGTTTCAGTACTTCAGCCATCTGATGCAAGGAGCCAACTAATTGGAAAAGACCTTGATGCTGGATTAGATTGAGGGCTAGAGGAGAAGGGGATGACATAGGATGAGATGGCTGAATGGTATCGCTGACTCAATGGACATGAGTTTGAGCAAACTCAGGGAGATAGCGAAGGGCAGTGAAGCCTGGAGTGCTGCAGTTCACGGGGTTGCAAAAAGTCAGACACGACAAAGGGAATGAACAACAATTGTATACTATCAAACCAATCCTGAGAAGTACTGATAAATGGTATCTTTTTGCTTAATGGATTCTTCACAAGATCTGGAGAGATATAGCTCCTGACAGCAGTTCCACAAAAAACAATATAAAGTGTTAAAAGGTGCTTGCCAGAATGACGTTCAGGCCAACAAGGTAAAGACAGTCCTCGTCAGACTGGCCGCTTCCGTTGTGCTTCGAGATGTAATGTCTGCCTTAGTAATCAGTGAGGGGATGATCTGAAGGTGGGTGATGGCTGTTACATATGAGCTGAAGAGAACACAGCAATTAGGCTGCAGAATTCCTACAAATATATAGTTCATCCACTCAAGTTAAAATCTGATTAAGGAAGGGAAGTGTTTAATTAAAATTTAGTATGAAGGAGGAAACAGGAGAACAACCATTTCCAGAGTCACTGCACTTGTGTGTGGAAGCAACCCAGAACTACCATGGAATACTGCAGTTCCACCTGCAGGGAAAATACAGACCCACCCCAGCTTACTTCCACAGTACATTTCCAGATTGGGCTCCCTCATCTTCCTAAGAACCCTGTTGCCTCTCTAATCAGCTGGAGTTGGAAGTGGACAGCTCTTCATGGTCACCGTATCTACCCTACTACAGAAGACAACCTCAAACTTTCTGTTAAATTCTTATCAGAAGTCTGAGTCTAACAACATTCCTGAGGAAGCTTTACCTGAAGGGCAGACATACCATGCAAGAGACTAGGTGATTTAAACTTGCTTCTCAATCAAGTCAGACCATCAAAAGCTACATACTCACAACGTAGCTTTCAATGACACACTTTAAAATTACGTTATAAGCCACTGTTGGCTTAGAAAGACTTTAAGAAGTGGTGGAAGGAAATGTCCTATTGTAATGATTGAGAAATTATGATTTAAGAGGTATTGGGTGGGGCTGCACCTCTGGGTTTTTAATAAGCTTTCCACAGACGGCCACTTCGGGTTGAAAAAAGAATCACCTCCCCGTTTTATGTAAGGTGGAATGGACGTTCAGGATTATTGTCCTGTAATTATATATAATGTCCCCTCTTAAGATCCTAGAGGGAGACTTCCCTTAGCTCTCATTCCTGAGCAAAGCTGATATTACCAAAGCGGTGGAACTTGTTGCCAAATCTGCAGCTCCCTGCTAATGACTGGGCAGCACCCAAAGGCCCGAAGGAGGTGCTTGTGGGTGTGGTGCAAAGAGCGCCGGCATAGAGCCGAGCCCGCGTTTAAAGCCCAGCACTACGCGGGCAGCGTCACCGGTTTCTCTGCAACAGGACGGAGGTGCCCTGAGAGCTCACGACACGACCGTGAGAAACACCCGGGCCGCCGCCGCGTGCGCGCCGGTGGTCCCGCGGGTCGGAGCCCGACAGCCTGGCGCGTGACACAGGGCTTTCCTCCCGCCGTGCCCTCCTGCGTCCGGGCTTCCACTCTCCCTGGCGGGTCCCCCCTCGGCGGTCCGGCCCGTTCTGAGGGCCGCGGCGGCCCGCACCCCCGCCGCCGGCCGGACCCCGGGGCGGTCACGTCCGTGGCCCTCGCCGCCCGCGTCAGACGCTCGGTGGCGCCAGGCCCCGGGAGGCGCGGCCCGCGGCGGGCTCACCTGCAGGCGGTGGCTCTTGACCAGGTGCATGTTGAGCGCGGGGCTGTTGGGCAGGATCTTGCCGCAGCCGCGCACCGTGCACAGGATGTTGGTCCGCACGGCCCGGGACAGCTCGCTCACCGACGGCTGGATAAGCTCCCGGGCCGGCGGCGCCGAACCCGCGGGCTGCTGCCTCGCCGGCGGCGGTCGCGGCCGGCTGCCTCTCAGCCGCCCGGGGGGCACCCACGGGCCCGAGGCGGCGGCGGCTCCCCTCGCGGCCGCCGGGACGGCCGGGGCGCCCGAGGCGAGAGCCGCGGGATCCGCCGCCGCCGCCTCAGAGGCCGCCATGGCTCTCGCGCCGCGGACGGACCAAGCCAGCCGGCTCCGCCTCCCGCCGCAGCGACTTCCGGCAGGGGGCGGGGCCTTATTAGCATCCGGCGGGGCCCGGGCGGCGGCGCCCCCTGCCGGAGGCGGAGGGCATGTCTGCGGCGGAGCGCAGCCAGGTGAGGCGGGCGGGGTGTAAAACTTCACAGGGGGTCCTGGGAACAGGTAAGACGTGTAGGTCCCTCTGAGCCTCATTCGCCTTCCTAGAAATCTGAACCTCGGGCAAAAGTTGGATACAAGAAAAAGCAATGCGTTCGGGAACTTTACTTCCCAAAGATTAGAAATAAACCAGGTGTTCAAGAGCAGCAGAGGCCGAACCTTGTTAATTACAATGAATGATCCGTTTACCACACATGGGGAATGCACTTTTCATCCAGTATCTCATTTTGTCCTCAAAACAGCCCTCGCGGGTACATACTATGAGTTCTTCCTCATCTGCAGAGAGGCAAGTAACTAGCCTGAGGTCACATTATACAAACAAAAGAACTGTTATAATTGACAGAATTAATAATTTTAGAGACGGTAGATTTACTTGCCTGTAGTTTAACTGGTGAAATCTGATTACTCTTTGGGAGACAGTGTAACTCAGGGCCGGGCTCCAAAAACGAAGTAGCAAGAGGGACCAGATAGGTCAAGTAAATGAGTGTAGAAGGCCAGGCGTACCTAAAAGGGAGGGGTGAGGACCCCAGGGAAATGAGATCTAGCCTAACTGGAGCAGCTGCTACCAGTCTTTGGTATTGCCATGTTTATTTTTCAGGATTTTTATGTGACAACTCCCAACTTTTTAACATATTAGCAGCTCTGCTTGTTTTCTACTGCTGCAGTAACAAGCTACCACACACACCTGGTGATCTGAAACAGTTTGTTATTCACAGTTGTGGAGGTCAGAAGTCTGAAATAAGTCTACTAGGTGAAGATGAAGGTGTGGGCCTGGCTGCATTTTTTTCTGGAGGCTCTACGGAAGAATCTTGTTTACTTGCCTTGTCCAGCTTCTCAGTCATTTATGGTGAGTCGTGCCCTCTTCACATCACTCTGATTTCTTCAGTAGTCACATCTCCCTCTGCTCTCTTCTATTCCAACTTTTGAGGACCTAGTGATTACATTGGGTCCTTCCAGGAAACCTGGGATAACTTCCCCATCTGCAAAGTTAACAGGTTTATATATTCCAGGGACTAGGATGTGGACATCTTTGAGAAGGGTACTGTTTTGCCCACCAGAGTAACTAATTCTGATTTTAAAAGTATTGTGTGCCAAAAAAAAACCCCACGTGTGAGACAGCATCCATAAGGCTTTTCTTTCTTCCAGCTCGGTGTCCAAGAGGGCAGACTTGAGTCTGACTGCCTGGGTTAGTTAGTTAGTGTTAGTCGCTCAGTTGTGTCTGACTCTTTGTGACCCCATGGACTGCACCCTGCCAGGCTTCTCTGTCCATGGAATTCTCCAGGAACGAATACTGGAGTGGGTTGCCATTTCCTTCTCCAGGGGATCTTCCTGACCCAGGGATCAAACCCAGGTCCCCTGCATTGCAGGCAGATTCTTTACCACTGAGCCACCAGGGAAGCCCAATGGTAATCTTACCTCTGGTTTTATTTTGTCCTCCTGTTTCTTTTTCTGTCCTTCATTTGCCCAGATTTCCTCACTTTTAATTCTATCATAATTGTAACATATGTTGTTTTAACACCAAATCCTTTGTGGATCAAGATAGGTACTGTGTTTTAAAGTGTTATTATAAAAGGACATGTGATTTAGTGATGATCACTGAAGGATTTTCACTAAAAGTGACTCATGTACCAGTTTTTAAATATCTTTATTTACAAATTGGTATATTACCAGTCAGTTTGAATGCCATATGTGTGATAAAATAGATTATGAGAAATATCATATTTACAATGAAATCATTATTTTGTATAACTGAATCACCTAGTAGGCTACCTCTTGCAATAATAACTTAATGGGCCCAAATGTGCCCTTTGAATGGACCAATTTTATGCTTCTCTTAGAAAATTTTGAGTTCGGTGTAGTTTCTTGGTGCTTCTTTCTGTGATCCAAGTCTTAAGAGAAAATCCCACTGGAACCAGACCTCTCTGGGATTGAGGAGAGACAGGAGTGAAAGAAAAGACATCCTGTCACATCTTAGTCCCGCAACTGCTATGCTTTGCGGCAGGAGGAAAGAATCAGTCCCAAGAATTACATTGAACATTTCCAAATCTTCAATATCAAGGATGAATTTCTAAAACAGGTTTTGTAGATAGAAGCTCTCCAGCTAGTCATTAACTAAAATTCATATGCAATACAGTCAAGGATGCTGTACTTAACAAAAACCACATATAGCTTATTTATCTCTAATTTTAAAATAATTCTTTCCCTTATTGGGTATGCAAGTGAGCAGTGGAGAAAGTGGTGCATCTGCAATACCTAAAATTAAAAAAAAAAAGAAAAGAAAATGAAACATCAGTTTAAAAATGGCCAAGATTAGAGGGTGGATCATGGACCCTCGTTAAATGAAACAGAATATTTTCAAAACGAGGCATGACGGAATAGCAGGCTGGAGCCATGAGAAAGTTGAGAGGCAATTAGTCAGCACAGAGAGGGTCAAATGTAGTGTGTTGTTAATTCCCACTGGTGAAATAAGCTGACCACTTACCGGCTGGGGCCAGGGATTTCAGTGCTTCCAGAAGATGCGGGCTAGAGAACTTTACCAGGCACCGGAGGGGCTCTTCTCTCTCAGCCAGGATGCCCCCGTTTAAGTCACTTTTGAATTTCGTTTCAAGCTGTCATCAGATATATTTATAAATGACTATTAAATACATCAATTGCAATGGCAAAATATAAAGAGACAGGATTATGTGTTTCACTAATTCTTGTTATCAAGAAACACAGGGATTAATGGGAGTGGGACCATTTAAATTGCTAATTGCAAACACTGGGGGAAACCAGGATATCAGCAATATCGCACACAAAATGCCGAGGGTGCACAGTGCCTGACATGCAGGAGATCCTGCCCTCAGGATGTCCTTTACTTGAGCATTAGGTTTACATTCTTAATGGAAAATGAGCACTATTTTTTGTAATCTGTCATTTCAATGTAAAAAAATTTCATGTGTTTTGGGTCACTACCACAATTTAACTTATTATAGAAAATTTAAGAAACATACAGAAGGAGCACAGTGTAAGGAGTCCCCCATACATATCACTCAGCTGAAACAATCACCAGTCTTGTTCCATCTATTACCCCACCTCCTGTTCCCTACTGCCCATATCCACTGGATTATTTTGAAGCAAATCCAAGACACCATAGTATCCTGCTTGTAATATCCATATATACCTAAAAAGGATTTTTTCTAAACTTCACCTCCACATTAGCACACCTAAGAAAATTACTAACAGTTCCTCATATCATCAAATATCCAAGTATTGCTACTTCAATAGGTACTTGGCTATTAGACTCTAACTTCAACTTTTTGCTTTTTGCTTAAAATGATTCTTAAAATTTAGAGGCAGAATGCTGAAGCACTCATGCATGAAGCAGTGCAGAGGGTGAGTAATGTCTGCTGCTAATTCAGATGGCTCAGAACAAAGAAAGAGAAAAGAAAGCAAATGTGGCTAAATGGTAACAACGAGCGCATTTTGAAGCAAAGGGGAAATGGATGCTCACTGAAGTATTCGTGCATGTTTCCTGAAGGTTTGGCATTTTTCAAAATAGAAGAGGTAGGGGAAATTTAGTAGCGGGTATGAATAAATGCATACCTTGACTTATAGAATAGACACATTCTCAGATGTGTATAAAGCAAAGTTTTGTGGATTAAATCTTATGTGTCCTAGATCAGCGGTTCTCTATGCAGAATCAGCTTGAGGGCTTGTGAAAACAGATGGTTGGGACCCACCTCCAGAGTCCCCTATCCAGTAGGATTATGGGGGGCCAAGAACCTGCATTTCTTACCCATTCCCAGGTGATGGTGATGCTGCTGACCCAGAGACCACACTTGGAGAATGACTGTCTTAGGGTATATTTAAAAGAACTGGGTTAAAACCCGCCATTCAGGGAACTTAACTTGAAAGGTGTCAAATCAACTTTTCCCACTAAAAACAAACCAAACCAAACAGGTGTTGGGCCTGACTAAGCAGATCACTGGTGGACTTCAAGTGTGGCCTGTAGCTGCAGAAAATTCTAAGCAGGAAGAATGTTATTGGAAGGTTTGAAGGGAGGAGAGTGTTATGAATATGAATATGACTATTAGATTAGAGTGGTCATGATATAAATCTTGAATTTTGCTAATGGTGGCCAAGGGCTTGCCCCCCACCTGGCTTTCCTGGTGGGCAGTGACTCACTCCTGGAATGAGCCAGGTTTGCAGGCTACTGTTTTTTTCCCTATGTGATGCCAACTGGGCTATATAATGACTGATTTCTTCAATCTTTTGTCCAATAAGTATTTATGAGCACTGACCATGCACAAACACTATTCTAGGTGTGGATGGGCTAGAAGGATACAATCTGTTTTTCCCTCAAAAATATAGATCACAGCTGGTTACACATAACTGGATTAATATAAAAGGTGAAATGAAAAAGCAGATTCAAAATTTCCAAAGGTTGTCCTTTGCAACAGAGGAACTTACTAAATACGATAAAGAAGTCTATTTTAACTCATAGATTATACAAAATTGAAGTGACAAATGAATGACATAAGTTTCTTTGAATTGTTTTCCACTTGAAATTTTAGTTCTTTTTAAAAAATATTGATAGCTTGTAGTTAGTTTATAGCAACATCCTACCTTATATTGTGCAAATTCTAGTCTTGGTTGAGGATAGTCTCCAAAAATTTCTTGAGTCACTCTCTGCACTCTTTCTTTTTCAACTTTGTTTTCATGAATGATCCTTGAATCCACTATAGATGGAAGATTTCAAGAGAAACCAGCTGTTAGGAATGTATTTCATCCACAAAGTATCATCCTTTCATTCCTAATCTTTCAACTTGCTCATATAATTTTGAAGTAACATTTACTGCCTTTTCACTTGATTGAAATCATTTCTTATAAAGTAGAAAGTTAGAAATATAGGTTGATAAGAAAGAAGATAAAAATCACCCATAATCCTACCACACAAAGATAAATACTGTTAACATTTTAATACATTTGTCTAACCCTTTGTTTCAGTGAATAAAGATATGTATTTTAAGGCTGGCTTTATAAAATACACACAATTGTGTAGCCTGCTTTCTTTACTTAACGTGAAATCAATACAGTTCCTATGCCATTGGAAAGGCATGGTTTACTTCATAATGGCTGCACCATTTCATCTTACTGCTAAGTCACTGCCAAGAAAGAGGAACATTTCCATTTTTATAGTATATTATACCCCACCACTTTTTTCGAACTTTCTGATCCGCATTAGTAGTTTCATAGTCTATTTTCTTGGGTTTTCTATGGATGGACTCGTGTCAACTATGAATGGTGATATGGTCACGACTCTGATTACAGGCACACCTCAGAAATAAGTGGGTGCAGTTCTATACCACTGCAATGAAGTGACTCACATGAGTTTTTTGGTTTCCCAGTGCATATGAAAGTTATGTTTATATCGTACTGTGGTCTATTACATGTGCAACAGTATTATGTCTAAGAGGACAATATACATGGCTTAATTAGAAAGTACTTTATTGCTAAAAAATGCTGACCATCATCTGAGCCTTCAGCAAGTTGTAATCTTTTACAATAGTAACATCAAAGATCACTGATCACCGTAACAAAAATGAAAAAGTCTGAAATACTGCGAGAAACTGTGACAGAGACACGACCTGAGCCAGTGCTACGGGGAAAATGGTGCCCACAGATTTGCTCAATACAGGGTGGCCACAAACCTTCAATGTGTAAAAAGCGAAATACCCACAAAGTGCAATAAAGTACTTGGGAAGCAATTTACCCAATGCATTAAGATCCTGGGCTCCAGGCTCAGATTCGGTTTTTCTTCTGGCTTTGCTGATTCCTAGTTATGTGATTCTGCTCAGCAAGTTACTAAACCTCTCTGAAACCCAGTTTTCTACCCCTCTTTTCTCATGAAAAGAGCTTGTTCATGGGACTGCTGTGAAGATTAAGGAAATGATACATATAAACACCTTAGTATGGTGCCTGGCACAGAAGAAATGCTCAGTTAAATTATTTAATTGTTTGTTTTGTTTGTGATTATGATTAGATGCCATTCTAGCAAATTCTAAAGGAGACCTATATTAGCTTAGCTTCCCCACTTCAACAGAAATTTACTTTTCAGTTTTCTGAAAACAGGAGATACTTTTGAATCACAATCCTGGTACAGAAATGTTTTACTGGGTGAGAGAAATCTGAAAAGCAATGTCCTTCCAAATTTCAGTTTTTATCTTAAAATACACATACTATTTATATCTAGCCCAAGGCTTCCTTCTTGTAGAGATGTAGTACAGTTGTGAGTTTCAAAGCTCTAGGAAAAAGAAAACAGAAAAAAGTAAATGCTTTCTTAATTTTATCACCTCAAAGTATAGATATTAATTGGTTTTAGTGCACAAAAGTATGGCAAATCTTATCTTTCGTTTTTCCCAACACAGATATTTGAGGCCCTATGCAGACTGAGTTGAGCATTTCTCCTAGAGCGATATTGACAGAGGCTGCCGGGGCCAGCAACTAGGCTGCTTTGTTTGAGGAACTCTGTACCTTGTTAACATAAAAGTGTATCTGGAAGAACTATAGCTGCTGAGCCAAAAGCTAGAGAAATCAAAGGCAGCCTTTACAATGTGATGCTGCAGCTTTATGTCTTTATAACTGTGGAAAAAAACCTCACTGACATTGCTTACAGAAAAATAACTTTCCCGCTGTAAGTCTAAATCTCCCAGACTCCTTCACTCACTTTCCCCCACTGAAAGCACTGTTTTTATAATCAAGTATTTGATGAGTTTTTCCAGAAATGCACCTAATCATAGCAGAACTGTTGATATTAATAGCAATTTGGTAGGAGGCAGGTAGGTAAGAGGGAAGGTGCTATGGGGGAAAATCATTATCTAACTTTTTTAAAAAATATTTTTAATTGGAGGATAATTGCTTTACAGTATTGTGTTGGTTTCTGCCATACATCAACATGAATCAGCCATGGGTATACATATGTCCCTTCTCTCCTGACCCTCCCTCCCACCTCCCACCCATCCCACCCCTCCAGGTTGACACAGAGCACCAGGTGTGAGCTACCTGCATCATAACAGCAAATTCCCACTGGCTATCTGTTTTACATATGGGAACGTATATGTATGCAACATCTTAATGTTAAGCTTGTTTTCTTTAAAGAGTAGCTTGCAGAAAGCCATCACTTCTTTCTACTTAGAACAGATGAAAATACATAAGTAGAACATACCTAGGGGCTCGAAGATATACAGTCTTAACAATTCTATAGGAGTCTGAACATATGAGCACACAGATGCCATGCAGAGGGGGGAAAAAAACACAACAACCCTGAGCCTTGGAGCAAGGCCAGATCCATTATCATTAAAAGGAAAAAATACATTCAAATAATTTTTTTTCTTCATAGGTTTTTTTTGTTTGTTTGTTTTACTCCTAGTACACTAGACACACCTCATGAAGTTATGAGGAATTATGGTTATACCCTTTGTACCAGATTGGCCCAGGATAATATGCCTTGATATTTGACCAGAACATTTTTTCTTTTTTTGACTTACACAGCATGGCACGTGGGATCTTAGCTTCCTGACCAGGGATTGAACCCATGCCCTTGCTTTGGAAGTGAAGTCTTAACCACTGAACTGCTAGGGAAGTTCCACACTCAAATAATTTTTTTTTTAACATTCAAATGCAGAGCTCATTTTATTGAAACTCAGTTGAACAAATTACCATTAATTTGCCCTCAGTAAAATTCAGTATTAAAAATGTTTCATGTTTGCCAAGTGAAAAGTAAATAGCTGAAAGGTGTTAATAAAACTTTTTTTAATTTATTTTTTTATTGAAGGATAATTGCTTTACAGGATTTTGTTGTTTTCTGTCAATACACTCAAATAATTTTGACAAATAAACTGTGGGAATTCATAAACCAATGCTTCCTCTTTTAATTCCTATATCACTTACTTGACTAGTGGGACAAAAAATTCTGCTTCTCTCTTGCATAAAAGAATAATATAATCAGTTTCAAAAGATAATGTCAAGTTACTCTGAAGAGAAAATAAATTCTGATTGGAATAGCTGATTAGGAAACAGGGGCCCTATAACATACACTCCAATGACCAATGGGCAGTATAAACAATACAGTTATGAAAAGGTGAAAGTGAGGAATTATCTTATTTCCTATCATGTTTGCTGAAATCTTTCTCCACTTCAGGGACATCTAATGTGATCTCCTGTTGTTGGAGGTAGACTTTCCTACCTGCTTAACTTCTAAATTACGCATGAAAGAGAAAATGGAGACTCAGGTTTAAATAGAGTCAAAGATGGGCTCACCTGATTATACTGTTTAAAAACAATAGCCTTAAGAGAGTCCAGATACCGGCTTCTGAGGTCCATTTTCACAATCTGATGGTGTTTGCTAGCAACTGTCAGTGCCTTGAAGTGAAAATTAGCAAGATTATTAATAACATTACTGTGTCTATCTCTTTATTTATAATACTTGTTCAGACAAAATGTAGGAGTTGTAATCAGTGAATAATTTTTACTTTAAAGTGAAAAGAAATCCAGAACAATTAAATCTCATGGTCTGTTACTCAGCTTGAAAAACAAAAACAGTGGCTAGTGGCATTAAGATCCTCAGAAAGGCAAGATCTTTTGTACCATTTTTAGAAAAGAGATCCTATTTTTTTTTTTTGGTCAAACTACACAGCAGGCAGGATATCAGTTCCCCAACCAAGGACTGAACCCATGCCCCCTGCAGTGGAAGTACGGAGTCTTAACCACAGGACTGCCAGGGAAGTCTCAGAGTGATCCTGTTTAAAGTTAGGAATTGTGATAAATTAAGGTGAGAGTTAAGAATAAAGGATGAATATGCAAATGTTACCATTTTTGATGATTAGTTGTTAATACTACAATGACACTGCCATGCAAAAATTATAGACCCTATGTACCACTCTGGTTTTTGTAATAAAACATCTTCCGAAAGGAACCAGCAAAACAATTAAAAGCAGTTACTTTGGGTGAGTGGGATTGGGAAAAGGGGTATGAAGTCTTAAAAGATTGTTTAGAGACTTCATTGGTTGGATTTTTACCTCAATTGTGCATTACTTCTCGATTTCGAGACACTAATGAAGAGTTCTAAACCAATGCTGAATAATAGTACTTCCTGCTCCTTATTTTAGGAGATCAAGAATTATGGGTGGTATTTTACATCAAATGATATTGAGGAGTTTAAACCTACATGGCCCTGAGATAAGGATAATGCAAGAGCTGACTCATTGGAAAAGACCCTGATGCTGGGAAAGACTGAAGGCAAAAGAAGAGGGCAGCAGAGGATGAGATGGGTAGATAGCATCATCGCCAACTCAATGGACATGCACTTGAGCAAACTCCAGGATAGTGGAGGACAGGGAAGCCTGGCGTACTGCAGTCCGTGGGGCTGCCAAGAGCCGGACACAACCTACCAACTGAACAACAACAATACCGCTTATAGTGGTTGGTTCCATACCTGACCCAGAAGGGGTAGATTGCTCTTCAGTCGGGAGGACGAAGTGAAGGCATATGGAGTTTGGGAATAGTATACCACGTAAGCAGGTTTGTACTGGTTTGGCTTTTTATACTGTGTTCCCCAGGCAATTCGAATCCATACCGAGTTCTCCTCGGCGTCTCTGAAGCTGACTGTCACCTTAAAAAAAAAAAAAAGACATAAGTTCCCTAATTAACATATCATATTGTACCAACAACTGATGCTTTTTAGGGGTGAAGGATGTCACTGTCTGGCTGAAATCTGGCAGTTTTTCTCTTACTTCTCATTACAGTGATTTGGGAAATCTCTGGATAAGTGTTTTATGGTTGCTTTGTAAAGATACATCCATGCCTTGCAAAGTCTTTTGGAAGGAAAAAAAAAGAATTTAAATCCCACAATCAGTGTATGACATCACAAATTTTCAATAATTTCTTGGGCTTTGTCCTGAAAAAAAATAGTAGAAAGGGACAGAAAATGGGCTACCTTTAATAACTGGAAAACATAGTTTTTAGTTTGTCTCTTTGTAAGTTTTCCCAAGAACTTTCTATTTTGAAGAGTTTTATCTGATAAGATGTGCAGTTAATCCTCTCTCTCTCACATACACGCACACACGCGCGCACACACACACACTCCACCCAGCACTCCCCAGTTATGCTTCCTGTGCCCTCTCATACCAGCTTCTCTCCCCCATGGTTCCGGGAAGGAGTTCTTAACCTGAAGTCAATGGTTAGAATTCAGGGCATCTCTGGACTTGGTGGGGGCGGGGGGGAGTTATTTCATCTTTACTTGTGGGCCTCCCTGATGGCTCAGACAATAAAGAATCTGCCTACAATGTAGGCCACCTGGGTTCAATCCCTTATTCGTAAGTGAAATTTAGCATCTCCCTTCAAGTAGGGAGTGAAAGTAGGCATCAAGACAGTAGAATTTTAGGATGTTATTTTATTGTCCACAGAAATCTCAAGTATTTTTATCACATTACAATTGTTGCATGAGCCTTAAGAATATCATTTACACTTATTAGCACTTTGAAGCTAGTTGTTTTTAGACCCATTATGAGATTATTTATTGTGTTAATAAAGAAGCACATGCATTACTGTATCAGTTTGCCATCTTAATGCCTTTACAGTAGCTATCATTTGTTTCCCCTGTGATTCTGTAGATTTTATTTTACAGCATTTAAAAACACACTTCTGAGAAGTGGTCCATAAGCTTCACTAACAGCGAAAGCATCGTTGCCACAAAAAGGTTAAGACACCTGTCCTAGAGCAGCCACTGAGTCACTCTTCAGTCCTGGGCACCGGGAGATACTACTTGGCATGATGTCGCCATCATCAGCCTTTGGGAAAGTGGGGTTAACTAGCCACTAGTTAAGTTATGCAGAGGAAGGTAAAGATAAGCCAGGAGACCTCAGCTGGTTGAGGAAAGGGATGAGGACGTGCTGGTCAGCTCAGAGTAAAGGGACAGGGCAGACAGAGAAGACCCAAGGCCTTTACCTGTTTATCCTCATCTAAAACCTGCAGCGCACACAGCATGTCACTCTCCGGCTGGCCTTTCAAGCAGGACAGATGTGACCAGTAAAAAAGCCCCTTTGTCGCCCCAGCGCCATGCTGTTGCTGCTGTTCTAAGTCATGTCTGACTCTTCGCGACCCCGTGGACTGTGGCATGCCAGGCTCCGTGGGGTTCTCCAGGCAAGAACACTGGGCTGGGTTGCCATTTCCTTCTCCACCAGCCCCTGCTAGCGTGCCTGAAATTCATTCACGAGGCAAAACCTTTCGGACCATGGTAGAGATGAGAAGAGATCTAACAACTGAAATACAAGGGCATCAAAGTAGGAGGAAATGTGAGTGTTTCAGACGCTTTTTCCCCTTGCATGGTAGGGGTGGCCTGGGGTTCAGAGAACAGAAATCCCTGCTGCCCAAAAGAGGAACAGGAAAGGCCGTCAAGTGAGGAGCTGGGAGTGAAGTGAAGGCGTCAAGTGAAGGTGCTGGGAAGGAAGATGCACATAAACTCTGAACTGGACCCGAGAGAGGAGACGCTTTCTAGCTTTCTTGTTTTGGGTGAAGTAGGGTGGGTGTGCTGGCTGCAGTTTTGCAAGAGGAGTCAGCCAGTCAGTTTGAGCTTCATGAGAAGGCTGCTTCCAGAAGGGTCCAGATCATATATCTACAACATTCCTGGAGAACTGGCCAGGGATTCTGTAATTATGAGGCTCTTTGTTTTTGTTTTTTTTTTTAAAAAAAAAAAAAGCAGGTGCATGCAGTATACCCACAGTCCAGATGGGACTCTCCTATAACCTCTGCAGAGTTCACAATTTCATGGTAACAAGTTTTCAAATAATATAATCCAAAATAACAACTTATTCACAAAATTTAAATAATAATAAAAAAAAAGAGAAATCTTCTTTTGGTTTACAGTTTTCTTTGAATTAATTTATAAATACGTTCCCCCTCAAAAGGCTGAAGATTTTGTTTTGTAAACCTCATAAAATGATTCTAAGATTCATTTGGAGGAAAGGTTAGCACATTTTTGACAAAGAAAAATAATTGGGGGTAGGGGTAGGGTTGACTTGTCTTACAGGTTATGAAAATGTTTTAAAAACTAATGATTAATGGAATGGGGAGTTTGCTCCAAGCAAGTGATCCCCCTGATACCAAAACCAGAAGCAGGAAGAGTTGCCTACACGGTCACTGGCAGGACCACTGTGAGTGGTCTCCCTGCTAGGGCAGAGCTGGCCCCTGGAGGAGTAGACCAGAGTAGGTGCTTTCTGCAGGCAGCTGCTAACTCAGGCTAAGCTTGTGCTCCTGCTGGAGACAAGTGAAGGGGGCAATGGGGAGGGGCCGGTGGGATTCCTTCCATGTGGGGGGCACAGCAGGAACAAGAAGAAATATTTCCCTCCAAGAGTCTTGTGGCAGAAAAAGCAGGGCTTGAGGATAATCCTGGGGAAAGGATGTATTTTCTCTGAGAATTAAGCATGTTTCTAAGCAGTAGAGTAGGAAGCAGATGAGGGAAGGGAGTAAGGATACAAAAGAGAACAGAGAAAAATAGAGCAGAAAAATCGGATGAGGATGCAGGAGATGAATGCAGAGCACACAGAAGGGTCCTTGTAAGAAAGGAGATGAGGGCACATGTTCGGTGACAGGTGGATAAGTAGAAAGCAGGACCAGTTCCAGACTAAAGGATGAGGAAAGGGGATGGAGGTGACATCACCTTTACGGCAGAAGGCAAAGAGGAACTGAAGAGCCTCTTGATGAAGGTGAAAGAGGACAGTGAAAAACCTTAAAGCTCAACATTCAGAAAACCAAGATCATGGCATCTGGTCCCATCACTCCATGGCAAATAGATGGGGACACAATGGAAACAGTGACAGACTTTATTTTCTTGGGCTCCAAAATCACTGCAGATAGTGATTGCAGCCATGAAATTAAAAGACGCTTGCTCCCTGAAAGAAAAGCTATGACCAACTTAGACAGCATATTAAAAAGCAGAGACATTATTTTACCAACAAAGGTCCATCTAGTCAAAGCTGTGATTTGCCATTAGTCATGTATAGATGTGATAGCTGGACCATGCAGAAATTTGAGCGCCGAAGAATTGATGCTTTTGAACTGTGGTGTTGAAGTCTCTGGAGAGTAACTTGGACTGCAAGATCAAACCAGTCCATCCTAAAGGAAATCAACCCTGAATATTCATTGGAAGGACTGATGTTGAAGCTGAAACTCCAATACTTTGGCCACCTGACGCAAAGGACTCATTGGAAAAGACCCTGATGCCAGGAAAGATTGAAGTCAGGAGGAGAAGGGAACTAGAGAGGATGAGATGGTTGGATGGCATCACCGAATCGATGGATGAGTTTGAGTAAGCTCCAGAAGTTGGTGAAGGACAGGGAAGCCTGGTTGTGCTGCAGTCCATGGGGTCGCAAAGAGTTGGACATGACTGAGTGACTAAACTGGACTAAAGGGGATGGAGAGACAAGTCAAGGGGTTTGAGAATCAAAATATGCTCCAAAAGGGAACACCAATGTGCCAGAGGATGGGCATAGTGAGGTGGATAGGACAGAATTTGGGGCATTTGCTAGTCTTCCTCTATGCAAGGAGGACTAAGGCAGAGTCAGGTGGGAAGGGAATGAAGCAGGGGAGGCTGTGAGAAGGCTATCACCTCAGCCTATGACAAGATGTTGAAGTGGTGCTTGGCTCTCGAGCTACAATGACCAAACCGCAGCCATGAGCCACCCAGGGCCATTTAAGTAAAATTCATTATTGTTAAATAAGATGATCATTTTTAGATTCTCAGTCAAACCAGCCACACTTCAGGTTCTTGGCAGCCACATATAGCTGCTTGGCTGGTGCTAGACATCTCTGATCTAGAACACTGCCATCAATGCAGAGTCCTACTGGGCAGTGCTGCTCTTGAGAAAGAAGCAGAACCCCTGAACTGAAAGCTAAGGCGAGCAGAAAGTTTTTACAATGAGCAGAGTTTGTCTTTGATATTGAGTAGAATAGTATGGAATATTACTAACTGAAATTCTTGCAAATTAAAAAAACAAGGTAGTGATGAATTTTAAGTGCATGGGTGCCGTGAAATTGAATCTCATGGAAATTCAGATAAATTCTATTCTTACATTTTTTAATGCTCTCTGAAGAATTTTCTTGAATGAACTTTTGAATTGTTCCATATCAAAAAGATCAATGTCGTCACCTGTCAAAGTGAAAAGAAAAATCAAGAAAAATCAGGGGAGCTACACTGTCTTCAATACATTTGCAAAGACCCTGAAGGTAAGAACAATAATGATCGAATCACACAAACACTGCCAGTATCTCTGACTCAGCATCACCAAATAGAGTTCTCACTTTTCTATACATGAGTAATAATCACTTCATTTGGAAAGAAGAGACTTAAGAGGAATATGCTGCTGTTCCTTTTTAAATTGCCCAAATATCAAATACAAGTGTTTGGTTTAAAATGAGAAACATCACCTGGTGCTTTACTCATCTGAAAAACATCCCAAATTTTCTGGTGCCGATGAAACTGAGTATCTGAGGGAAGAAGAAACAGCTTATTACTGCATGTCAGAAAACTTTCAAGCAACGGGCTTATAAGTACATATTTTTAATAATGTGAAAGTGGAGAAAATAACAATAATTTACAAATTAAGTTATGCAGATTTTTCTTTGAAATATAAATTTTCAATGGGTTAAATTTACTCCAATAAAATAAGTTATAATGAATTACTCAACACAGTAGAGATTTAGCCTTTATTCTTAGACAATTTATTCTGTCCATACAGGTCTACTCCACAGAGTGCTGCATCTCTCCAGCAAGCCAGCGATGACATGTTCCCGGCACTGGTGTTTCCATCGACTTTGCTTATTTTGCGCTCTTCTCCTAGCTCCTTAGGCACCTCATTATGGTCTCTACTAAAATGCCACCATGCAAAAAGGCCTCCCTGAGCACTCTACCCAAATTGAAGCCCCCATCCCACTATGGTTTTTCCAGTAGTCATGTATGGATGTGAGAGCTGGACCATAAAGAAGGCTGAGCACCACAGAATTGATGCTTTCGAACTGTGCTGCTGGAGGAGACTCTGGAGAGTCCCTTGGACTTCAAGAGATCAAACCAGTCAATCCTAAAGGAAATCAACCCTGAATACTCATTGGAAGGACTGATGCTTTAGCTGGAGCTCTAATATTTTGGCCACCTGATGCGAACAGTCAACTCATTAGAAAAGACCCTGATGCTGGGAAAGATGGAAGGCAGGAAGAGAAGGGGACGACAGAAGATGAGATGGTTGGATGGCATCACCGACTCAACGGAAGTGAGTTTGAGCAAGCTCTGGGAGATGGTGAAGCACAGGGAAGCCGGGTGTGCTGCAGTTCATGGGGTCACAAAGAGTCGGACGTGACTTAGCAACGGAACAACAATAACAACATTCTGCCCTGCTCTAGTTTCCTTCTTGGCACTTATCACTACCTGACATTACAGCATATATTTAGATGTTCATTTGTACACTTGCTTGTACACATGGGATACTGGACTTAGTCTTGTTCATACTGGACTTAGTCTTGTTCATCTTATTCCCAGTGTCTAGCCACTGCTGCTGCTGCTGCTAAGTCACTTCAGTCGTGTCCAACTCTGTGTGACCCCATAGACGGCAGCCCACCAGGCTCCCCGTCCCTGGGATTCTCCAGGCAAGAACACTGGAGTGGGTTGCCATTTCCTTCTCCAATGCATGAAAGTGAAAAGTGAAAAATGAAAGGGAAGTGGCTCAGTCGTCTCTGACTCTTCATGACCGCATGGACTGCGGTCTACCAGGCTCCTCTGTCCATGGGATTTTCCAGGCAAGAGTACTGGCTGGCATCAAATATATGTACTTGATGACTGACTGAATGAATGGATGAATGTATGATACAGAAGGCACCCTTTAGGAGTTACAAAGTTAAGGGTATCTTGGATTAAAAATGGATCCAGTAAGTTACTGAGCTCAGTCCTAGCACATCATCATCCTGGCCTTACTCCGTCCCTGTGCTGACCCCCATCTGCATCCGTGTCTTTGGACCTAGGACCAAGGTGCTCTGCACCCCAAAAAGAGGGACTGTGGGCTCCAACACTCAAGGACGCCAACCTGCTGTGCCTTTGAACTATTATTTTTCTTGCCCTGTGTCTTTTTTTTTTTTCTTTTTTGGTGCCTTAGTGTTCTCTCCCTATCCAGTCTGTTTATGGTGATGGCCTGAGAAATCTTCATGATCTAGTTTTGTCTAAAACAGGTGTAATCAGGTACAATGTGATGTCTGCCCTTAAAGACAGCATCCAAAGGGTTTTGTTTCTTTCTAGTATATTCTTCCTTGGTTCTGTGTTTCAGAATTCAGATGGCCTGCTAAATGATCTCTGAATAAGGTTGTTATATTAATAATGGAGATGAATCATTTTTTGTTGATAATGATTCTTTTAAACACCATGCAGAAGTTCATGATAAATGGCAAAGAATTAAGTACAAATGCTGACATTTCCTTGAATAGTACATATCTGAGACTAACCCATGATCTTTGTGACAAGCTTGGTCCACTTCTAGTGTCCACTGTCTTAGTCAGGGGTCCACTTTCTTTCTAGTGGCACATGCAGACCCCGGAGCCGTGCCTGCCTCTCTCACTCAGTACCCCCTTGACCACACCACGTGCAAGTCCAGTCAGTTTTATCCTTACAAGCGGCACTGTAATTATAACAAATTCTCAGAAATATATTTTCAAATTCTGTTAGCAATAATACAAAGCCTAGCAAATATTTACTATGTGCCAATTATTGTGATAAGAACTTTTCAAGTCTTATCTTACTTAACCCTCACAACAATCCTGTGAAATACAGGTTGTTATTATGTCCATTTGATTTAGGAAAAGTCTGAAGCTTAGAAAAAGGTGACATGACTTGGCAAAGGACACAGACTGGTAAGTGACAGAGCTGAAATATGAAACCAGGTCAGCTTCACTTTAAAATCTGAGCCATCACATACAAAACTGCCTCTCTGATGAAACTGGACTGGTTAAGTGTAAATACAAATCACCAAGACTTACAAATGATGTCTAAATGGGCTGCGTCATTGAGACTCGCACGGTTCTCCTGAAAGAGATTATAATAATACTTTTAGTAATTATGGTGACAGGTTTGGTTCCACTCCATCTACAGCACATTTTAGGGTTGCTAAGGACAAACTACGAGGGCCCTCTCCATACTGTACTGACAACGTGTCTCCCAACTATGCTCTTCTGTTAAGTAACAAATATGGCTTCCGATTCATGTCCCAGTACGGGCTCTCACAACTGTTCTCCCACCATCTACTCTTCATTGATCACTTTTAACTTTCTGTTTGGTTTTTTCAATCAATGGTATCCTTCCACACCTCCTCTATACCAGCATTTCTCAACCAGGCTTGAGTGACATTTTGAGTCAGATACATCTGTCTTGTGGAAGCTGTCCTAGAATGTAAAGGAACATTCCTGGCCTCTATCCCCTGGAAGCCAGCAGCGCCCACTCCCAGTTTTAACAACCAGAAACATCTCCAGATGTCATGTCTTCTGGGAGCAAAACCATCTCAACTGAGAACTACTACTCTATACATACACATTTGTATGTTCACATAGTATATAGTTTCTTTTAATGTTATACATAAAGATCTAGTTTATTCTTTTTAATGATCGAAGAATATTTTGTTAAGTGGATGCAACATTTTTTATCTCATCTCCTAAGTATAGTTAGTTCCAATTTTTTGTGTGTAAATAATGCTAGTTAACATCTTTATTTATATGTAACCATTTATATATAACTAGATATATAAATGTTTATCAATTATAATATCATATATACCTCCTTATTTTTTATGTTTTCTATATATTTAAATATCCAGAAGTGGAACTGCTGGGTCATAAAGTATATTTATTTAAAAATGAATGAGGGAAGGGTATACTGGGTATATAAGGGTATAGTAAAATTCTTTGTACTATACTTGCAACTTTTCTGAAAGCCTGAAATCACTTTAAAATAAAAAGCAAATAAGTAAATAAATACATGTGAAAGAGAGTGTCTCTTTCTGCATAACTTGATCAACATATTTGAGTATTATCTTTTCATCTTTGACAATCTGATAGTTTAAAAAAAGAATACTGCTCATTATTTTAACTTCTTTGTTTCTTCTTCCTTGGTATTCACTTTTCTTCTTCTCACTAGTTTGTAAGCATTCTTTGTAAGTTGAAAAATCCAATTAAAAATTAGCACCTTTTCCACTATAGTGGGACAGAGCCCTCCTCAGTCACAGCCTAGAGCTACGTAAATCTCTTTTGGACTAAGGAAAGGAAAGAGAGAGGAAAACCAAAGGGTAGCGTGATATTCAAGGTTAATCACTTTGAACACTGTTACCTCACAAAGCAGAACCAAGTCCTGAACAATAGATTCCTTTCTCTGCCGAAAGTTTACGGTCTGCAGTTGATTTTCAGACAAAAAATTCCAGGTTTTTAGGATTGTCATCATTTCAGTCATTGGGATTTTCAAGATGGTCCTCCTGAAAAACTCAGCAAGAGTTTCATCCATCTCTTTGGCACTTTAATAAAAATAAAAACAGTACAACAAAGTATTAAGCAAACACAAAAGTACAAGTTAGTGAATTTTCAGCATCATAATTTTAGCCAGAATTATGATTTGTATGTCAAACACCCAAATTTTTCAGCCATTCTGCAGAGTATTTCAACAAGAGGATTTTCTCTTAAGTGTACATTTAAACATGTTTTAAGGCTTTTAAAAATTAGTATTCTCTCTCCTTTCTTGGCTAGAGTATTTTGATCTTTTGATAGCAATAGTGAGTGAATCATTCACTCATTTACTTATTCATGTATCAAATTACTAAGCACCCATGAGTGCCAGGCACTTTTTTAGGCACAGGGGATAGAGCTTTAACCAAAAATGACAAAAATTCCTGCCAGTAGGAAGTGTCCTTCCTAGCTGGGAGAGACAGGTAACAGGAAAATCACAAAAAATGTTAAAACTGGTAAGCGCTGAGGAGAAAAGGGAGCAATGTTAGGAAGCTAGTAGCAGTGAATATGGAGCAGGCTGGGAATGGGTGGGGGAAGAGGGGAATGGAGAGCAGGCCTGAGAGAAGGTGGCATTCCAGCCAATTCTTGGGGGAGGAAGAGTGAGCCATGTGGCTGGTTGTTGGAGGAGCTCTCCAGGCAGACGGAACAGTAAGCACAAAAGCCTTGCAGCCATCAAGGGGAGAAGGAGGCCTCCAGACAGGCCAGAGAGGAGAGTGAAAAGGCACAGAGGAGGAGGTGAGGAGGGCCGTGTTTATGACAAGAAGCAGAAGTCAGTCTGTCAATCTCATGCGCTTCCACCAAGACTACAGGATACACAAGGACAAACAGAAGAGATTCCCCCAAAAGGATCGTGGCTATGAATTATTTCTACCATTTAAATGTTTGTTGAATGGCATATGATTATATTATATGATTATATATGATTAAGCTCCACAATGGCACCCCACTCCAGTACTCTTGCCTGGAAAATCCCATGGACGGAGGAGCCTGGTGGGCTGCAGTCCATGGGGCCGCTGGTGTCAGACACGACTGAGCGACTTCTCTTTGACTTTTCACTTTCATGCATTGGAGAAGGAAATGGCAACCCACTCCAGTGTTCTTGCCAGGAGAATCCCAGGGATGGGGAAGCCTGGTGGGCTGCCGTCTATGGGGTCGCACAGAGTCGGACACGACTGAAGCGACTTAGCAGCAGCGGCAGCAGGGCAGGAACTATGTTTGTCTTATTCACACCTGCCTTCCTAGGATCTAGAACAATTTCAGCCCAAGAACTGTCTTAGTGGAAATACTTGTTGAATAGGAAGCCCCAAAGTATTAGATACTCTCCCTAAGAAGCCGTGCCTGAGGAGATAAACAACCTGGGAAGGATTGGCCAGTGACAATATCAAACCAACGTCCCCCATCAAAAACACTGGAGGTGGGGGTGGTTGTCAAAACGCAGACTCCTGGGCCCAATGATTTAAACTAGGGGAGGGGAATGCTGGGGAAGTGCTTGAGATTTCTGCATTTTTACAATTAGAGTCTTAATTCTGGCTAAAGTATGGGAATGTCATTCTAAAGAATTCTGGTAGAAAGAGGGAATGGAGGGAATGCAACCTCATCAATAAAACTGGAAACCCTTGAATAAACTCTTCTGATTCCCTGTGATTATCCAACTTCTCTCTATTTCGCTGCGCGTGGCACAGTGTCTGGCATATAGTACGTACACGAGATACAACAGCTGAATGAAAGCATGACCAAAAAGGTCCCTGTAAATATACACCGCCGAAGAGCTGCCACAAGGAGCACGAGTAATGCGAGACTAAAAAGGACGGACGCCAAGGTTATCCTAAAATCGAAACACCAAATTCTGAAGGAAGCAGCAACCGAAGACTGTTTAGCCCTTGACAGCTCTGGGCGGCGCGAGCGCGACGCAGGCCCTACGTAAGACCCCGCCCCACCAGGGCGGATGTGACGTCACGACCCAGCGTCTCCGCCCTCTTCGCCTAAGCCTCAACTGAAGTTCCCCGCCTCAGGCCCGAGACCAAGGACCAGTCCCTCACCTTGGGACCCGTGGCAGTCACAAGAGAGTCGCCTCAGAGTCGTGGGACGTGGCTTCTTCTAGGCTCCCGCCACATCCCGCCGGATCCCACGCCGCCGGGTTCTCGTACCCACATCGCCGGCCGGCTCTCCCTCATCGACTGTTCCCGCCCGCTGCACCTTCAAAACCACCAATTGCAGGTCCCGCCGTCCTGGAGCCCCGCCCACCGGGGGGCGCCAACTCTGGACTGTACCCTCGGCACAGGGGACCGCGTGAGGAGAGCGACAGAAGTGAAACGCGCCGAGCCCCCCGCCTCACTCTTCTCAGCAGAGAATATTTTTTGAGTGCCTTAATCCCAGCCACAAAATCTGGCTTGTCGGTTCCCCTTCAAGTTTAGGCTCTGCGGCGCCTCGGCGGACTTGCTCTCCCTCCCCTCACAGCGCCTGAAAATGGGCCCGTCCAGGCAAGGCGGCGCAGGCGCCTGAGGTGGCGAGCGGCGGGGGCCGGCCAAGCGGTGTCAGCCGTGGAGGGCGCCGTGCCTTCGCCACCCGGAGCTGGCCCGGCTCCGGCGCCCAGACCGCGCGTTTGCAGGCGCAGCGTCTTCGCCGGGGAATACCGCTTCCACTTTCCGGGTGTGGCCGCGAGTCGGGTGAGTCCCGGGGGTCCGGGCCGTTCGGAGGCGCGCTCTCTTCCTGGCCGCGTAGTGCGGGGAGGCCGCGGGACACCCACCGGCACCCCCCTGAGGTCCCTCAGGGTCGGCACCGCCGCACTGGGTTTCCCGGGGCGGGATAGGCTAAACTCAGTCCGGTTGCATCCTCTGAGGATGCGCTGGTAGTTGAGCGCAGGATTGGGGCAGACCTTCGCTTTCTGCCCCACAACTCTCGAGCTGGTGACCTTGGGCAGGCTCCTCCCTCCTCGGTTTCCTCGCCTGAGAAATGGGTGTAATCCAGCGCCTAGGCTGTGAGAAGCGCTTAACTACGTGTCCGACGCGGTGAGCGCTCCCTACGGTGTATGCTTGTTACTGCTCTTGGGGATCCAGGCGTTCAGGGTTTGCTTGTGGGAGCCTGTTAGGGCGCCTCTCAGCTGCAGTGAAATTTTCCACCAGTCCGTCCTGCGATGCGAGAATCCAGTAAGATCCTCATGTAGACTTTTCAAGGAAAGTGACAGGCAGATCCCTTTTATCGGGTTTAAAGATGACCGAGCTTGTTTCACGTAAGTAGTTTATGAAGAGTTAAGTAAATCCTAGTACTGATTTAAATGCATAAAGGAAGTGTGCAATGACAAAGGAATTCTGTTGTAAGACACTCGTTGTGTCTTCTTTCCTGTTCATACAGGCTGCTGCACATGTCGGGTTGATTTAAAACGACCCTCATTTCCCACCTTTTTTAAAAAAGAAAAACTATATTAAGGTCTGAATCAGTGCTCAAATCTGTGATGGTACTGCATTCAGGAAACATTTATTGGCCATATACTATGTGCATTTAGGAGAATATCTCTTCCCCTACTAGCCTGTGTGGTGTTTGATGGTTATGGACTAATTTTTTTTTTTTTTTTTGCTCTGAACTTCACGTGATTTGACAGAGGGCTCAGCACCAAGAAAGTGGTGATAAATCCTAGTTCAGGGAACGCTACAACTGGGCCCATGCCTTAAGAAATGACGTGAGGTTGCTCTCAGTAGCAGTAGGGGCATGGTCTGTACTTCGAGCACTTGTCTCCTAATCAGAAGCCTCTGTTTAGATTTGGTCATTTTGCAGCTGTGATAAGTAAAAGTGGGTGAGGAAGGTCGTCCCCTGCTATGTCTGCTACTTCTGCTCAATACAGTGAGGTGTGAAGTAGAGAGCTTTCTGAAATTAGACTTTTAAAAAATATATGTTTTAGAGAGCAGTTTTTTCCTGGAGAACAGATTCTTTAGGCTCTGAACAAGAGACTTTTCTGGCCTTGTTTTAAAATGACATTAGAAATTGTAACTGTAGTGTGAATTTCTTTCTGGTGAAGTCACACAATAGCAAAATGTCTCTAAAGAAAGCCTTAGTGGCATTAAAATATAGGGTTTCCCTCTTGCGATTATAGATCTGCTGAAGTGTGTTATTAGAATGTTTCCTCTCTTTTCTACACTAGTGTTCATATATTGCTTGTGCTGTCTTTTTTTTCTTCTAAAATTGTGCCACCTGGTGGTTGAAATCTATCATAGACTACTTGTTAGATTTTACCTCAGAGTCTTGGTAGAATAAGGTGAAGCAGTGAATAAAATAAAACTATAAATTTTGTTATCTTTAGCAAGAGCTCCCTATTGCTTAGACCCTCCCAGCTCACCCCCAAGTAAAAGTTACGATTGCTTTGCAGGGACCTATTAGACAGTTATAAAAATATCAGATGTCACAGATGAACATTTTTAAGAGTTCAGGCAGACTGTTTTGGTATCAATCTGTGCATACCTGAGGAAGTGGATGGGATTGGCATGGGGAGAGAGGAGTTGTAATTGTGAGAAGTAAACTGTTCTGATGGTTTCTGAATGCCAGTGTACAAATGGAACTGAAATTTTGTGTTTAACTAAATAATAACTGTTTGAATAGAGTTATCCCTCTCTTTCTCATTAGAACACCCTTACACTAAATCTTACCACAAATGAATGTTTCCTTCACTTTTTTTTTAATACAGTCTGTCTGTAATTATCTTGGTGCTACCTTTTGAAACTGTTTTCTGTATTCTTAGCAGTAACAAGTGTTTATCCTTTGAGTGCAAATTTTATTTTGCGAAATGGCTTAAATTTAATTGTGAACTTAGATTTGAGAAAAAAACTTAAGGGTGCAATGTAAGAATATACTCTGTGACATCCTTACTTAGTCAGTCTCTTGGGCACAGGAGGCCAGATAAATGAGTTCACACAGCAGCTTGTTTCAATGTTGGACAGCTCCAGGAAAATGACATCTGCCCCTGTAACTTCCACTTTGATTTCCAGTCCTATCTTCGGACACATCTCAGAGTCAGTTCGGTTCAGCCTTTCCCATCAGGTGACAGAACACTTCAGATATACTAATGATACTACATTTGTCACACTTACTCTTGATATAGATCTAGAGCTAATTCTGTTTTATGGAAGAAGAGACTTATGTTTCAGATTAAGTAGCTAAAACGATATAACTTGTGAATAGCTGTGTCCACAGTTTTTACCTTCAGACCCACATCTTCTCCCTTCAAATCCATTACTTGTCCTACTTAACCTGGCTGTTCCTTTTATCTATTTTCTCTGTTGTGGGTTTCCCTTAGTTAGTAAATATTCCCAATTTCATGAATGGCTTCCTGTTTAAACCTAATATCAGAGCCATCTCCTTCCTGAGCATTCGTCCCAGGGATATTCAAATTGTCAGTGTTCTGGACATGGCTGATCAGGACAAGCACAATACTTTTCTTTTTCTTGATGTAGACAGATACTCTTGTTTCTAGTAATACAGGATAGTATTAAATTGACTTCTTTGAACCTCAGCCTGCAATTAGTCCCTGTTGAACTTGTAGCTAATCAGAGGTTCTTTGGGGAGTAGTTTTTTCTATCTGAATTTATTTCATTCACAAACTGCTGGGAAGGCATATCTTTCTTATTTTGAAAGTGGGAGAAATCTGTCACAGTGAGAGATTACATTGGGTAGTAACTCTGTTATTTACTGTGTGACCTGGGGCTTAGTTTTGCTATGAAAATATGAGTAACACATATTTTGACCTACAAAAAAGCAATTTCTTATGGTTTAACTGAATTTAAAAAGGTACCTGCTTCCTACAGTTATTGGAAGAATTATAAGACTTGTGCCTGCACATGGTAAGTATTCAACAAATTATTTCTATTGTAATAATATATTGTTATGGCTTTGAACAAATTTTGAAAATAAGAATATGGAATATATATTTGACTTTTGTTCATTTCATAAAATGTTACTTGAGTTATAATAGTGTTATTAGAATAGGCTGTTAAAGATGACTACTGAAAGGTGTCAGCACTCATTTAAATGTGCTCTAAGAACAATGTTATTATTTTATAGTTATACTTTGTATATTATACCCAGGAGTACCCCAGTACATATGCGTATGCACCAACAGTTAGCCGAAGCTGGTGGATGGAAGGAAGGGGGAGGAAGAGAATATCTAACTAAAAAATGGGGTAGAGGCAAGAGGGGAATGATTGATAAAACGAGGAATTTGTTAGGTAAGGGATAAGATAAGTGTTTAGAGCTTTAAGTTAAATAGTAGCTTTCACTAAGAACAAGAAAAGGAAACTCCTATATATGAAACCATTTTCTTATTTGGTATAATCATCTAGGATAAGTAGGTAGAAGGGAAGGTAAGTAGGTAGAAGTACACCATGGCTGTGTGTAGAGTAGCATACATATTTGAAGTAAACTTTTAAGGAAGGAAAGAAAAACATGTACCACGGTATATATTTTTGCTTATACACAATGTGCATATGTGTGTTTTTCTCAGTACCCAAGTGTTTTCTTAAGTATTTACTTTGCCAATTAGAGAGGGCTTTTCAGTACCTCAGAAGTTTGTTTCTGAACTGTAAAAACACACATTTGAGGGCTGGTTCATAGATATATGCAAAAATATTTTGTTAAATATACTTACAAAATAAAATTATTAAAGACATTTTCTAGATGACTAAAACCAGTGTACGTCTTCTTCAGAAAAAATAAGCAAGGCAGAAGCCAGATAACCTTTACTATATATAAGTGTAGGTGTATAATATTGGTATAATATTAGATGACTTACATTGCTGTACTGTACGAGACCTCTTTTTTCTGAGGCAGAATTTTTATATCATTTAAAAAGATTGTAGTCAGTGACAGGCAAACAAAACTTGAACTTGGCTGCGTTTTCAGTTTCCATTTCAAATACTCAAGTGTTTTCACTTGGCACAATGGCCTGATTTGTGATCTTTAGCTGTGGTATGTTTGTGTGTGTGGCAGGGGGTGGGGTTGAGGTTATTAGTCACTCAGTGGAACAGTGATTTGATACTTTTATAAGTTGAAATCTGAAGTAGTAGGTATAATTCTCTGCAATTATTTGTTTAGTCATTTTTAAGGATTTCGTTTGTCAGGAGTAGAACGTGGACAGGCTGTTTGAATTTCTTGAAACTTTTTTCACAGCTTTATTAAGGCATAATTTACATACTGTAAAATTTGCCCATTCTAAGTGAATTAAGTGATTTTAGTAAACTTATACAATTATGCAATCATTACCACAATCCTATTTTAGAACATTTTTGTCACCCAAAGTTTTCTTTTTGCCATTTGCAGATTAATCCTCACTCTCACCTTTGGACCTCCACATTGATCAGCTTTTGCCTCAAAAAATTTGCCTTTTCTAGACATTGCATGTAAATAGAATCATACAGTACTGTCTTTTGAGTCTGCTTTATTTCATTTAGCTTAGTGCTTTTGAGATTCCTCCATGTTGGCACATGTATAAGTTTATTCCTTTTTAGTGCTAAATAGTGTCCCATTGAATAAATACACAAATTGGTTTATCCAGTACTTGGTTGTTAAACATTTGGATTGTTTCCAGTATTGACTACTATGAATAATGCTATGACCATTCATATATAAATCTTTGTGGGGATATATGCTTTCATTTCTCTTGGGTGTGTTCTTAAGAGAGAAATTTCTAGGTCATATGTTAAGTTTGTGTTTAACTTAAGAAACTACTAAATAGTTTTCTAAAGTGTCCGTACTACTTAACCTTCCCAGTAGCGTTGTATGAGATCCCTTTCCACCACATTGTAAGCAGTGCTTGCTATTGTCTCATTTTTTGATTATAGCTATTCTGGTGGATGTATAGTAGTGTCTCATTGTGGTTTAAATTTCTGTTTCCCTAGTGACTAGTGATGTTCAGCATCTTTTCATGTGCTTAATTAACCATTCCTATATCCTCTTCGGTGAAATATCTATTTAAATCTTTTGCTTATTTTGGGGGTATATTTTAAACACTGGATTGTTCATAAACTTTCTTTATATGTGTTAGGTGCAAATCCTTTGTCATATATGATTTGCAAATATTTTCCTTTAGTGTGTAGCTTGTAGAGGAGCTACACACTTTTATTTTTTAGAGCAGTTTTAGGAGTTTTATTTTTTAGCTATTTTTTAGAGCTAGTTTCATAGCAAATTTGAGCAGGAAGTACAGAGAGACCCCCTAGGCCCCCTCTGCCCACACACACCCTGCCTCTCTCCCACAGTCAATATCCTCTAAGAGTGGTATGTTAATTACAATTTGATGAGCCCTGCATTGACATATCATCACCCAGAGGGTGACTTGTCTTTTCATTTTCTTAATTTTGAAAATGGAAAATTTTAATTTTGATAAGTTTTAACCAATTTATTCTTTTATGAATTTTAATGTATCTTTGCCCAACCTAATGGATTTCCCTGGTGGCTCAGATGGTAAAGCGTCTGCCTACAGTGTGGGAGACCTGGGTTTGATCCCTGGGTCGGGAATATCCTCTGGAGAAGGAAAGGGCAACCCACTCCAGTACTCTTGCCTGGAAGACCCCATGGACGGGGGAGCCTGGTAGGGTACAGGAGCCTGGTAGGGTACAGTCCATGGGCTTGCAAAGAGTCGGACGCAACTGAGCAACTTTATTTCACTCACTTTTGCTCAACCTACTGTCATGATTTCTCCTAGGTTTTCTTTCTTGGAACTTTTAAAAGACTAAAGTAGTTAATTGGTTCTTTCCTTTGGTAATCTCTTCTGGGTCATAAAGAATTGGTTTAAGAGAGAAATGGGTGAATAGAGAAATAGGTGAATGTAACTATAGCAAATACCTCAAAATAATATTTTATCTTAGACCTTGGATGCTAATTTTCTTTTTTGTGAATGAACCAATTAAACCTAATTTCAGGGATTTTTAGCTTCTTGTTTTCATTGTAATAATTACATTTTATGGATAGATCTGCTAAATTTGAAAAAAAAAAATCCACATCTGCTTCTTGTTTCTCTTCATGATTTAGATAGATTTTTCTCAGCCAGATGTTACTTAGGAAGAAAGCAGTCTATATTAATTCACACTAATGTGAGACTGACTAATGGCCCTTTAACCCTTATACATTTAAAAAGGATTAATAGGCCAGTTCTCTTCATTGGTAGGATTTTACCTGAATAAAATGGGTTGTAATCTATTTCAGGAGTATGGGAAAAATAATTGAAGTCAGGCTTGTTAACATAGGCAAGCTGTTTCTGGTTAAGCACCTATTTCGAGGATCGGGTCTCTTGAGTCTGCTTTTTTCTGAACCTGCATGTTCTCTAAATACTCCTGATAACCCACGGAATCTAAGTTGTTGGATAGGAAGGTGAGGCTCAGGTTTAATTTGCCTAAGGTCACCTTTCTTTTCTGATAAAGGTCACTGAAGTTTCTTACAGAAAATAATTTTAGGTTGCATTAACAAATACAGTCACACATATTCAAGACACTCTTGTATCCACAGGTTGCTCTGCTGTGTTCCATCTCCTCCTAAAGATGCATCCTGACTTATCTCCACACTTGCACACTGAAGAATGCAACGTCTTGATTAACTTGCTTAAGGAATGTCACAAAAATGTAAGAGTTCAGAAAATAACCCTGAAACAACAATGAAACCTAGATACAATACACTAATGTAAAACGTTATCTCCATTAATAGAAGGAAATGATAATTCTTAGTTATGGGTCTTAGCTTAGTGAAGATTAGCAGTTGATGCTTGTGATTTGTTTTTAGAAACTACTTCCTTTTTATGATGAGTAGAAATCAAGCCTGGTAGTTTTATTAGGGAGCTTCTGAAGTGATACATAGTAGTTACAGTCTATCTTCCTTGACATCTATCATTATGTGCTTAAAGGAAGTTGAAACATTTTTTACAATTACCTGTTAACTAGATTTAAATTATGACTGGCCTCATTTAGCAGGTTTACTTAATGGTTGCTGTGTACTTAGTCACTGAGTCCTGTCCGATTCTTTGTGACCCCATGGACTGTAGCCAGCCAGCCTACCCTGCCCATGGGGATTCTCCAGGCAAGAATACTGGAGTAGGTTGCCATGCCCTCCTGGTTAGTGGAATGGAAATAAAATTCCATTTTTAAAACCAAAATAGAAAATAAGCCCATTTTTGCAATGCATTAAATTTGATGCTTTCACAGATGTCAAAGTTTTTTTTTTTTTTTAATATATTTGGTGTATGAGACAGTTATAAGAAGCATTTGTGTTTTTCTTTAACTTTGCATGATGCATTATTTCCTTCATGTTCTTCATAAACTGTAGATATATCAGATTCTTATTTAAATGAGTAAAATTTTAAGACTAAAAGTGAGGTAGTAAGGAATGTTGATGACCTGTGAAGTCTGATATTTATATTGTTTCAAAGAATGTTGTTGATGACAATACACTTTCAACAAACTATTTCCGCCATACATCTAGATTAAGAATTGATATTGTAAGTCTTTTTAACTTTAGCCATTCTGTGGATGTGTAATAATATATTATTTGGTTTTAAATTGTGTTTCCCTCGGGCTGATGACTTTAGGCATCTTTTCATGTACTTATTGGCCATTAACATAATGTCTTTTGCCCATATTTAAAAATGGGGTGTTTGTCTTGTTATTGAGTTGTAAGAATTCTTTTTATCATTCAGCATACAAAGTGTGTTGTGAATATTTTCTCCCAGTCTGTGGCGTCCTTTTTTATTTTCTTAAAGATGTGTTACAAAGAGCTTATAAGTAATAGTTTACTAGGTTTTTCATTCATTGTTTATGTTTTTTTTTTTTTGTTCTAGGGATCTTTGTCAATTTCCTGGTCACAAAGAGTTCTCTCCTATTTTTTTCTTCTGGAAATTTTATAGTTTTAGTTTTTTAAATTTAGGTCTGTGATTCAAATTAATTTTTGTGTATGTTGTGAGGTATGAGTCAAGGTTTATTTCTCTCCCTCTGGATACCCAGTTATTCCAGCACCACTTGTTGGAGAGCTT
The DNA here is from genome assembly GCF_032452875.1 of Bos javanicus. Taxonomy (NCBI): domain Eukaryota; kingdom Metazoa; phylum Chordata; class Mammalia; order Artiodactyla; family Bovidae; genus Bos; species Bos javanicus. Next base: position 7,910,586 of record NC_083885.1, on the reverse strand, counting down.
TCTTTCCCCACTAAATTACCTTGGTGCTTTTGTCAAAAGTCAATTGCCCATATGTGAATGGGCCTATTTCTGGGCTCTCTAGTCTGTTCCACTGATTTATATGTTTATTCTTAACACAGTTGATTTTGACATTATCTTACTGGGGCCACCTGATCCCATGACTGTTTTGTCCTCTTCTCTGTCTTAATTCACTTGCACTGCATGTAGACCGATCTCTCAGTCCTAAGTTTAATCATTGTTCCCCTTTAATGGCTCCCTTTGCCTGTAGAATAAATTCTACATTTCTTTGTATTTTGAGGCCTTCATGTACTGGCCCCTACTTACACTTGGGCTTGACCACCCTCCTGCCCCGCATCCTTCCTGCTCACTCTGTCTGCAGTGGTACTGGAGCATGTTTCTGTCTTCTAGGCTTTTTTACTTGTTTTTTCCCTTTGCTTAACTTAAAGGTTTTCTCACTGTCTCCACTTCTCACTTGCTTGATAAGGTTTTGTCATCCTCCAGGCTTTATTCTGCTTAATTTGTCATTTCCTCTTCCTTTTCTTTCTTGGCCTGGATTCCCTTGATATAATTACTCTATATTTCAGTAATACTTTATGTATTATTTCCAACTTTATGGCAGTTACTCTCACACTTTTTAGTCTCAGAACTCCTTACATTCTTCAGAGTTATTGAGGACCCCAAAGAACTTTTGTTTATGTGGGCTGTATCTATCAATATTTGTTGAATTAGAAGTTAAAACTGAGAAGTTGAAAAATATTAATTTATTTTAAAATGACAATAATAAACCATTACACATTAATAGTTATTTTTCATAAAAAAAGACCTTATTTTCCAAAACAATAAAAGGGTGAAAAGAATGACATTGCTTTTACATTTTTGCAGTTCTTTTTAATGTTTGGTTTAATAGAATACAGCTGGATTCTCATATCTGCCACTTTGCTCAATCTGTGCTGATATTACAGGTTATGTAGCCTCTGGAAAAATCTACTGTACCCTTGTGAGAGAATGAAAGTGAACAAAACAAATAAGATCATCAGTTATTAGGAAGATGGATTTTACCTTCTGAAAAGGTTTTGAGTGGTCCTGGGACTGCACTTTGAGAGCTGCTGCTGTATGGTGATCACTTCATATTTTGTCTCTTCCTTCTGACTCTGAGCTATGAGAGTGGGGCCCAGGCCCACCATGCTCACTCTTGTGTCCCTAGTGGCTGGGACACTGTCCTCCAGACCCTGGTTGATTCACTTATCCAATCAGTAGCTCTGCCAGTTTGCTCTCTAGAAATAGACACCAGGCACTGGAGGCTCATGCCATGGGTATACAAGAGAGGTACAGTCCAAGAGCATTTCTTTTACTTTTCAACTTTTTATTTTATATTGGAATATAGCCGATTAACAATATTGTGATAGTTTCAGGTAGACAGCAAAGAGGCTCAGCCATACATATACATGTATCCATTTTCCTCCAAATTCATGGATATTTCTTTTATCAATGCCACTGGGGCATTTGTGGGTTTGTTTTTCATGTAACATCACAGAGTATTATTCTCATTTGGGCTTAATGTTGAGGGGAAAGTGAGAGTATAAATTAGCTTTTGTCTTGAATTTTTTTTTTAATTTTTTTGTTGTCTTGAATTTTTAAAATAAGATGTATGAATATGGGATGATATCAATAAATATAAAGTAAAATATGAAATATTGTGTTACATTCTAAAAATTTAATCCTGTCTATTGTTTCTGTTTGGCCAGAAGGTGTATGAAAAAGCATTGTCCCTTTGTATTGTCAAGGAGGTAATTTATGCACAGGAATTATTTATCCTGAAAAGGTCATTAGGTAATCACTAGGAAACCTTAAATCCTTGCCAGAAAAACTCTGATCATTTACTCAGTGTGGACAAGAAAAGTACATTTAAAGTGGTAAAGAAATAGGGAAAAAAGAAATAGCATGACTATTACTAATTATGTGTTGTCTGGTTTCCATGAAAGCCTTAATTAGAAAGAAAAGGGAAAAAGTGCTTATTGTTACAAGTTCAGCATTTATGGCATGTCATTAAAGGAGATCACCATGCTCTCTGACCTGGCCTTGAAAATGGCGATGTGCAAACACACTAATGGCAAAGCAGAGCAGACTTTGAATATTAAGCATTGATTTCCTTTTATTGTGAATTAGTGACTTGTTTATATGGCCCATACAGGCTGTGTAATATTAGTGTTAATGTGTTTTTAATTTATTTTGATGACATAGAGGCAAATGAAAAATGGCTTTGGCACCAAGCGTTTCATAGGTAACTCTTCTATGGGACAGGAGTGTTTGCTCATGAAGGAAGTTACTGTCAATATGGCTACACTGCATTTGGACATCACTCTGTAATAGAGGATGGATAGCATGCCCCTAAAGAAAAGATATTAGGTAATAAAATGCTTTTCACTAGGGCATTATGAGGTTTTGGCAGGTTAATAAGCTTCTCTTTTATCAAAGAAAAGTCTTTTTTATTTTTCATTTCTACCTATAGAACATTTCTTCCTTTTTTGTAGGAATGCTAGGGTAAGCCCATTTATTTGTATATTTTGTACTTGTGGGTTAACTGTTTGATTAACTATTAGCCATTTGCTTATTGACAAGGTGACACATTAAATATTTCAATTCTGAGCCAGAGACCTTAGCATATTATGGGATGAAATATTTTACCCCTTTTCTTCCTTTTAGCACAGCATTCTGAAATTTTTTGGTCATTGCAATGATCTTGATCGGGAGATGAGAAAATGCTTGAAGAATGAGGTAAGGAAAACATTAAAGGATGGAAATGGTTGAGCAGTAGAAAAGACTATTTTGGAGCAATATTATTTATTACTACCATTATTAATTTTTTTTTTTTTTGGCAAGTTTTCATATAACACCAAAACTTGACTTTATAGGTATGTCTTCCCCTAAAGTCAAGAGGATAAATGAAAGCGTCTTCTGGGGACAATCTTTTGGAACACTGCTGATTTTTTTACATGCACATAAATGAAAGCAACTATCTTAAAATAATCACTGTAACTCCTCTGGATAAATTTTAAGGTTTGAGAAGTTGAATCTGTACAGCAGAAAGAATTGTTGATCAGCTTTTAGCTCTAGCAGGTAACTAAAACTCTCTGGGCCTCAATTTCCTTGTATAACATGAGGAGGCTAGATTTAGGCTCTTTCCAGCCTTAAAACTTGGAATTTCTTTATAATTATAGTATATACAGCCCATAGGGATCTAGTTTGACTTGTTTGGAAAGACTCATTTCCTGAACATAGCTTTAGGCTATGACTTGGACTTGGGCAAATAGCCAAAGTTTATTGTCTTTTTGTAGGTACCGCAGACTGAACAGAGTGCATTTTAAATCTTTGAAAAGAAATTTAATTCCATTTCTGTTTTATTCATCAGAAATTTTTTGTCCAGAACCTTTAAAAATATGTAACTATTAAAAATCTGCCTTCCAATTTTCATTTTCTGTACTTTTGAATTTTCTCCCCACATGAGCCACATATCAAAAGGTATTAGATATTTGAAGACATTCAGCATCTATCTTTAATCATTTTTTCCTGGTTTCTACTTTGGGGCTTTTTTCCTCCTTCCTTCCTGGAATCCCTTTACAGCATCTTTACTGTTTGAAGAACTTCCTGGAGTTCTGATAATTTTCTTCATGTGCACAAATGGGTATATGTTTTAAACTAATTTTTGAAACACTTTTTCTTTATATGTAAAGGGTATTTTGTATGGAAACTAAACCTAGGGCTGTCTTCCTTTTTTAATCAGATTATGGAAAAATAAGCCCATACTGTTTTATTTGGTATAGGTATTTATTTCTTACGTGCTTTCAGTTGTGTAAGATAGCCTTTTTCCTAAGTTTAGATTTTTTTATCCTCACAGTTTAGTGATTTTTGTCATTGGTTTGGTGATTATATCTTCATATGAAAATTTCCCACCCAGGTGGTCCTGAACTGTCAGGAACTATTTGGTAGAAGAATGTTGGTAGATCTAATCCTTTAAATTTTAAATTCTTATTTTGTCCCAGTTTGTTTTTGTATAAATTTCAGATTTTCTCCTTGACTACTTTCTAATCCTCTCTGTGGTTTTTATGTTGCTTCATTTCCTGATTTATAGATTGTTTTCTATCTGTTCTTTCATCCTCCAGTTCTCCAAACCTGTGCTCATTTATTTCCTCTCTGCTTTTAATGCTTCCCAGTTTCCCATTTACTGCTCCTAATGCTCCTACCATTTCCTTCATGTGTCATTTAAGTACTTCATTCTTTGAAGCTTTTAACTAGAAAAAGGATCTGGCCAGTTCTTTCTGACCCTCTCTTTGCTGCTGTGTTGCTGCTTTTGTCCTTTTTATTGAAATAATCACTAATACTACTTTTGCAGTGTCCTCTTTTGTTCCTGTTACTTGTTTGGTTTGGTTTCTGCGTTGTTTGGTGGCATTTTGTGAATAACATAATAGTCACCCTTTGTATCTTTTTTTTTTTTTTATTCAGGGGCCATCTTGACTCCTTTTGGAGATTTTATAACATATATTTTAATATAAGCTCTGTCTCAATTTGCTCTATGACTTATTTTATTGGCTACAAAATACTGTCTTCTGAAGACTTACCTTTAGAATCCTCTTTCCAAGCTGATTTTAGAGGCTTCCTATGATATGAAGAGAGATATCAAATATTCTTCTCAGAGCAGGTATCCCTCCATGTTCTAGAATTTTCTTCTTTAACCTTTTAAAGCAGTAAAATGCCCTTCTCCCCCTAGCAGTCTATGAGGAAAATTAATGTAGGACAGATAAAAGGAATGCTTTTGTTAAAGAGACCTGGTGCTTCATCTGTTATTTGAAGTGGCCCTTTGATGAGGAAAAAAAGAAGTTTGAAAATTGCTACTATTCTAGAAGATATGTTAGAACTCTTGAGTCAAAACTTTAGACTTAGAAAACTTCTTAAAGATTATCCAGCCCAACTCCTTATATTTGAGGTTAACTGGCCCAGAAAATCAAGTAAGTACCTCAAAGATGTGAATGTCAGGCTCAGGGGACGGGAGCTGGAGTTCCTGGTCAGTGCTCTGCCACTGATCTTTTGTTTTTTTGGCTTCTTTCTATACCTGATGACTGAAGGATTTTAATGTCCAGCTGTTTACACATACTCAGTTTTTTCAACTTGAATCTGCTTTTACTTTTTTCCCACTCTACCTAAGAACCCCTCTTGCACCTTTAAAATATATCTTTATTGGTGTATATATTCTAAGCTTAGTATGTAAATAGTAACATAATCTGCTGTCTCTTTTCTCTCCCCTTCCTTTTATTTTCTAGTACATGGAAAAGAGGAACAAGAGCAGGGAGCTTGGCAACGCAATGCGAAAGAGACTTTTTAATCCTCCAGAGGAATCTGAAAACTAGATCTTATTTTCACTGGATGCCTTGCCTGAGAGAAGACCCAAAGACTCTTGGTTGGTAACTGAAGGAATCCTGTTGCATTTGGTCTCTAAAATCTTTTGCATGGAAAGTGACCCATGAGAAATCAAGCCTTGGAGAAGTATGGAAACCCTGGATCTGGAATGTTTGTCGGGCAGAGCTGTTTGTACCCTCCCTCCTCTACCAACGCATCTGAGACTTCTGTTTCTTCCCTTTGCCTATGACCTGTTAACATTTGAGTACCTTAACCTTCAATAAAACTATTGATTCTGATCATATTTCCTCTGTTCTTTTAGACTGTCTTGGAATTAGGGCTGAATGGTGCCATTAGACTTCTCTTTTTGCAGTGTGGCAGTTCTGGAGCCTAAACATTGAAAGCACAGCAAGAGTTTGGGGAAATCCTAGCTGTGTTAACTCTATGAAAATGTTCCAACTTGATTGTTTTTAAACTGCTGTTTTCCAAGAGGTTACATGTTTAACACTGATAAAATTGCTTCTGGCTAGGATTTAAGTCTGAGCAGACTTAGCTTCTCCATTTGGTTGAAGGGCCCACCCTGGGTGCCAGTTATTTCCTGGGCCTGTGTGCTTCCTTTTTGTTGGGGGCAGGGTTCTTCTTCCCAGATTCATTTTCTAGCAGCCATCCTGCCAGTGTTCCTTTGGCCATGCAGTGTTTCTGAGACCTGTGAATCTGGAAGCCAGCTTCCAGTCATGGCCACAGCCGGGGCTTGAACTTCCTGTTGGATAAGGTTTCAGCAGACTCTGAGCCTTGAGTTCCTTGTAGTGAACTCTGTGTACATGTATGGTAGGAGGCCTTGTTGAGCATCAGTGTTTACTAGTGATTTCCCCATCGCAAGAGGCATTGAAAAGGCTGGACATTCATTTAGCAAGGGAGTTAAACAGGGTAACAGAGATTCAATGAAGATATGGAGGAAGAAGCAGAATTCTGAAGTCCCTTTTAAGGTTCAGATTTATGAGTATTTATTCAATCACCCCTTCTCCTCCCAGCCTCCCTGAGACCAAGTACAGGTACAGAAGTGAGACGTTGTATCTTCAGATGGTTGTAGTAAGCTGACAAGTTAACTATTACAGTAGTATAGTAAGTACCATGATTAGTCAGGTGTCATGGAAACACAGGGCATCCATGCCCAGCCTTTAGGAAGAAGCCATTCTAAGAAAGCTACTTAGCAAAGATAACCTTTGGCAAACAGTGAAAATGAAATACATTCTCAGGAACTTAAAGTTGTTTAACCTGAACAGAATACGAGAACTATTAGTAAAGGAAGACCACAGACAGCTTTGAATTCTGTTGCAATTTTATCTTCAGTGCTCTGATAACCACGTGGGGGTTTAGAAATGATGATTAGGGATTTATGGGGGGCCTTAGTTGGAAGGATGATGTGTTTTAACTCTGTACTTCAGTAATATTTTGGTTATGGTTTGGGACATAAATTGAAAGAGATGGGAGACTGTACCCAGGAAGACCAATTTGGGTTTTGCCCCAACATAAATGAGAAATTAGGGCTTGAGTTAAGGGTTTGGGGATCAGGGCTTTGAGGGAAATTTGGACCCAGAATCAGCATTTCTGACTAGGTGGACAGTTTAAGAAGAGTCCAGGGCAGCCTCAGCATTTGATTTATGTTTCATCCTGATGGTCCCTGCCCTGCGTGGGAGGGAGTTCAACAGAAGTGTGGTGTACAGTGCTGAGTTTGCAGTATGTGTGTGTAGGATCCAGGTGGAGATTTATGCTTTTAGACTTCTGAGTGTTAGAACCTAGAGCTTATTAGGATCACAGACTAGAGCAGAATGGGGAGATGGCAGCATGCAGGTGGCAGCTAATGCTCCGTTGGCCAGTGTCCGTAGTGAACTGTGAATGTTTATAGAGCAGAATGAAACCTTGGGGTCACTTAATTTTTTAAAACGTGTATAAGTAGCAGCTTTCTATGGAGCATTCAAGCAATTTGTAAGTTTTACAGAGTAAAAGTTAGGCATCCTCCTTTATACCCCAGTATTACTTGACGCCCCAGACGTCTCTGTAGCTGTCAGTTGGGTGAGTTTCCTCTATACATTTACATAGATATTTCAGGTCAGGAGAAGCCCTGTGTGCGGAGAAGGAGTAGGCATAGAGTTAGAAGATAAACCATAGGAAAATGTGCCTCAGATTGTCAAGGGTGTTATGGAGGAGGGAGTTTCATTGAGTCAAAGTAGGGCTGAGGTGCCAGTTGATTTGGTTCCTCTGTCTTGTGTGACCTTAGAACAGTGTAGTGTGGGGTGGGGAGAAGTGGGTGGAAGCCTAGGTGGAGCTGAGGATTCAAGCACCTTTGAAAAGTCTTGGCTCTGAAGAGAAGGGCAGTGTTGTATTGAAAGATGGTCTTCAAAAAAATCAGAAGAAGGTGGGGAGTGGCACTTGGGAATGGATATATGTTGAAAGAATGCCAGAAAAGAAGGATTCATTTGTGGAGTAAAGTTCTTTGAGGCTGTGAAAATGAATGAGGTTCAGGGCTCAGGCTGACAGTGATAATATTTTTTTCCAGAAGGCAAATTAGAAACTTTGAAAACTGAAGCACTATAGGAAATGATAAGTATTCCTTTCACAGAGCAATAAATACCTATTTATGCAGGATGCAGTGCTGTTTCTTCTACAAAGAATTAAGAGGTTCTTTCTGAGCACCAGAAGCTCAGACACACTAACACGGTCGCCAGTGATAAGCTGGTAAACGTTTCATAACTGACTCTCAGGAAAAAACAAACAAGTGAAACCACTCATTTGTAGCTTTTGCCATTTTCCATGGTGTAAAGTCCTGCCATGGCAGATTTTAAGGTACCCAGTTGACCTAGCTGAAGGTGGCGTAGGGAAGAGAGGTACGCACGGGGGTCCCTCCTGAGCTGACACCCACCCCCACAACATCCACTGCTCCACAGAAGGAATCACCCTTGATTGCCCCCTGCTTGTCACCTTTCCCACCTCCAGTGTTTGGCGAGTTGAAAGTACCTGTAACTGAGGTGTACGCTGAAGCAAGAGTGTTGTGACTTCTGCGGCAGGGTAACTTCAGTCCAGGACTCCTGGAATCCAGAGTGTCCGGGGCATGCCGTTTTGTAGAGGAATGAATAACCATTTGCCAGGTGAATCAGGAAGGAAATGAGACCCGCCTCTGCCCTGAGGGTTGGGTTTGTGTCCCAGGAGCTCAGATGCCTCCTGCCCTCAGCCCTCCTCTCCATAATCACACCGTGATAGCCATCTCAAGGACTTTGGGGATCTTCCTGGCTGTGTGACTTCTCAAGTAGTGCTCAGCCTGAATTTCAACTCTTAATTTTAAAACGAGGTTCTCAGACTAGTATACGGTGCTGTTTACCTCAAGCCGACAAAGCACAAGTAATCAGTGGGAGAAAACTTTGTTTTGTAATTTAAAAAAATGCTATGACTGTGAGGGGAAATTTAGCCAGGGCGTTTTTGCTGTTTTGTGTCGTTTTCCCTTTAAAGTTCCATCCCATCTAGATCTCAGCTTCCTGCCTTCATTTCTCTTTCTGACTGCTATAAGGCACCACTTTTACTCATGGGACTAAGTCATATCCCTCAAGAGTATGGAGGCTAAATCGAGAGTCACAAATACCGCTCAGAACTCCTCTCCTTGCTCTGGTCTGACTTCCCTCTAAACAACCAACCTTCTTTCTACTGCTGGGGAAGTGCTTTTCATGTCCTGCCCTGAATATTCCAGCTGTTCCTAATTTCTGTACAGTAACATGCACACGTAAGGCCTTGGCCATATGAACCCTTTCTAGTTTTCCAGCTCCTTCTAGGAAGGGAGTTTGTGAAGGAAAAAATGCTCTGGAGCTGGCACACAGTGAGCAAGGGAGAGAGGAGGGAGTTTTCTTCATCTCCTTCAATAGCTAAGTAGTGTTACTTAATACCTTCCTTGTAGTAAATCCTTTTCTGCCATCACATACTACCCTCTATCCTTTTTAATGTACTTTATTATATAAGTTATGTGTTTTATGCTCACTGCTAGTCTTATCTATTAGTATATTTCTAGTTATTTTTGTTGTCTGAAGCATGTTCTTGCAGATTCCTCAAGAAGGTCTCATGGAAACAGTACTCCCCAGGTTTTGGCATGATGATAACAGTTTGTCTGTACTGTTAAAGAAGGAGTCTTGATTCGAATGGTTTTTCTGACTTAGTATGAAGTCTTCATTGCCTTTGCATAATATTAAACAAATACTATGCTTTCTGAGATTCCTTGGCTTTCTTCTTCCATTTTTATCTGAGCCCTCACTTTTCCATGTCTCTGTTGTTCTATCGTGCTCAGCTTTTATCCTGCTTCCTGCATTTCCTCCCCAGGGTGGGATCTTACCCTGGAAAGAAACCCTGGAGGATGGGTTTTGAAAGTCCACAGAGGCTAAACTGCTCCACCCCTTTTCACACTATCCATGGACCCTTTTTAAAAAAAAAAATGTTTTTAATTGAAGGATAATTGCTTTACAGTATTGTGTTGGTTTCTACCGACCATCAACATGAATCACATGGGTCCCTTTTAACTCACCCACTATTGAAGTAAGCGAAAACTCACGCAGTTGCAACTGCTAGTCTCAGATTGGCTTGTCAAGCTTTGCCATGAATATTCGTTGACTGTTTTGGGTGCTTCAGATGCCCTATTGCCTCTCTGTGCTTCTTACCATATAGTAGATGCTGGTACCTCACAGCACTCTGGCACTTGATTTGTCTTCTGTTTTTGTGGGTTACCTGTTTATCTAGTTTTGTTGTAAATATTGTTCATGGGCCTGTTTGTTTGTTTGTTTTGGTATTCTTATCTAGTTTCTCTGTTTTTATGTGGGGGTTTGGAAGGATCTACAAAAAATTTGCTCCACAGCCACCACCATCTTTCCAGAATTTCCTGTCATTACCCATCATGTACACCTGATTAACAAAGGCTAGAACTAATCAGTATCTCCTGAGTAGAATGTACTTTAACCTTACTGTTACTTTCTATCCCGAGACGTCTCTAGCTTTTTTAGCCCTTAAAGTGGTGATTGTTTTGGTTTTTGACTTCAGTATGTGTTTAGGTTTGCCATGGGTTGCTTGTCATTCTATCTTCTATCCCACTGCTTCTAACTTTAATTACTTTCCTTCTGAAAAACAAACCTCTGAGGCTCTTTTAGTCAGTGTCTGCTAGTTGTAAACTCTTTCAGAGTTTGTCTGAGAATGTATTAATTCTGTGCTCACCTTGGATGGTATTTTGGCTGGGTATAGAATTCTAGGTTATCATTTTCTCTCATCATTTTCAAGAACTTTTCTTACTATCTTCTGACTTACTGTTTCAAATTTTTTTTATCATCGAACCTCTCTGTCCTGCCTACTTGGTAATTTTCTTAAATCTGTTTTCCAGTTTATGAATTCTCTCTTCTGCTTTGTCTTCTCCACTGTTCAAACAATCCATCAAGTTTTTTATTTCAGTGACTGATTTTCCCTTTCTAGAAGTTTGATTTGATATATTTTCAGGTTTACTCATTCTGTTTTCATAAACATAGTTCTTATCTTTTCAATTCTTTTATTTTAAATAGTTTTATTTTAATAGTTTTTATCCAGTAGTTCAATTATTTGAAGTTTTTGTCTGTTTGCTATCTCTTCCTCATGGTTGATTGTTTCTTTGTGTGTTTTTAATTTCATTATTGTTAGCATATCTTTCAGTTCAGTTCAGTTCAGTCGCTCAGTCATGTCCGACTCTTTACGACCCCATGAATCGCAGCACGTCAGGCCTCCCTGTCCATCACCAACTCCCGGAGTTCACTCACACGTCCATCGAGTGGGTGATCCCATCCAGCTGTCTCACCCTCTGTCGTCCCCGTCTCCTCCTGCATATCTTTAGCAGGGTTCATTTAACTGAACTTGTACAGTGTAACTTGAGGTTATAGTCTACTGTATTTGCTTCTACTAGGTGCCCCAGAGGTATTACTGACTCAGAGGCTAACTTTTCTGGTCGGGAATTCTGGGTCACTTGAGTAGTGAAAATTGTTCAGGTTTAGACTCAGTGTTATGAATTCTAGGTGAAATTTTTCTGCTCAGAACCCAAGATATGTCAGGGTTTACCCCTATCTCCCTCTGCTGCTGAGTGAATGTATTCTAGTTTCCTTTTCTTAGAGGTGAGTGCCCTTTTGGTGGTCCTGGTACAATACGGTATTCTTACTTCTTATACCACTCCTCATACAGACCCAGTGTCTTCCATCTTTTTTTATGTATGAATGAAAACCTATTTCTAGGTTAGTGGAACTGGTCCAGGATACACAGCATCTTCTGATGCTCTTATCTTTCCAGTTTAACAATGCTTTCAACCCCCAAGAATTTTATTTTATTGTGAGCTCAACTATACTTAAAAACCTCATCTGAAATATGTTCTCTGGGGCTTCCCAGGTGGCGTGAGTGGTAAAGAACCCACTTCCCAATGAAATATGTTCTCTGTTTTTTTTGTTGTTGCTGTTCATGCTGATCAGCTTGTGAGACCTTAGTTCCCCAACCAGAGATCAAACCAAGACCCCCCACAGTGGAAGCACAGAGTTCCAACCACCAGACCACTAGGGAATTCCCTCTTTTCTGGTATTTTATAATAGCTTTTTAGTGGGAAGGTTTTCAGATGATATAATCAGCCATGTTATCAGAACTGATACCCCACACATAAAATTTTAATTTTTCCTAGAGGGTGAGTCGAGAGAGTAAGGAGTTGGAAGGAAAGGAAAAGTGAGAAGAGCATGGCGAAGAGAGGAATTGTAAGAGAGCCTTCTTTTCCAGGTGCCTCCATTGATGTTTGGATTCTTGCTGCCTAACTGGTCCATAATGATCGGTTTCAGCATCACCTGGGAGGTTTGTTAGAAATACGGAGCCTTAGGCTCCATTCCAGACCTACCAAGTTAGAATCTGTATTTTTATTTTTACTTTCTTTTTTGCCACACCATGCAGCATGATCTTAGTTCCCTGACTGGGGATTGAACCCATCCGTGCCCTCTGCATTGGAAGAGCAGAGTCCCAACCACTGGACCACAAAGGAATTCCTGAGACTCCGCATTTTAATAAAAATGTCCAGGTGATTTGTGTGCACATACAAATTTGACTTAGACTATTTCTGATCTAATTACCTTCCATAAAATGGCTATTTTTTTGAGATCAAAAACCTTCTTCCACTCCTGTTGACCACTTCTCTGGCTTTATCTTTTTCTCCAGTTAATTTTTAAACACTTTCCTGAAATGACGTTTGTATTGAGGTTTTTGAGAACATTCCTATTGGTGATATATTGAGGAAGTGTTAATGTGACAGACTGTCATATTGACTATGACAGCAAAATCTTAATGCTGGAGCAAAGCCGTTGTGAAATTCTCAGGGTACTTGCTTTCTACTCAACTCTGCAGGGTAGAGAATTGAGAAAGTGGAGCGTTCTGTATAGAAGGCCTTAGAGCTGTATAGAGAGCTTTTATCTTTCACTGGTGTGTTTGCTCTGCACATGGAGGATTCATAATTTGCTCCTTTTGCTCTACATGCTCACCAACATGTACTGTCTCCTGTCTTTTTGATACCATTCAGACAAATGTGAGGTGATACCCTATGGCTTTTTTGGTTTGTGTTTCTCTGATGATTACCGTTGTTGAGCATCTTTTTGTATACTTGTCCATCCATATGTCTTTGGGAAAAGGTATATTCAGTTCTTTTGCCCATTTTTAAGTTGCTTGTTTTTAGCTTTTGAGTTATAGGAGTTTCTTATGTATTTACATTTTAGATATTAACCTCTTATCAGATATATGGTTTGCAAATGTTTTTTCTCATTCTGATTGTTTTTTCATTTTACTGATTGTTTCCTCTGCTGTGCAGAGATTTTTAGTTCAGTGTAGTCCCACTCGTTTATTTTTGCTTTTGTTTATGCTTTCGATACTGTATGCAAAAAATTGTTTCAATTTTTTGAAAACGGTTTCAAGCAGCTTTTGTTTCTCCCTGCCCCCCACCCCTCTGGCTAGGAACTTTACAGTTTCAGGTCTTATGTTTAAGGTTTTAATTCATTTTGAATGTGTATTTGTGAGTGGTGTAAGATTAAGGGACTTAAGAAACATAAGAACCAAATGTAAAGTATGAGTCATGCTTGGATTCTGATGGGAACAAGCCAACTGAAAAAGCCATTTGGGGGGATAGTTGGAGAACTCTTGAGTATGACTGGATTTCAGATGATGTTAAGAGATTACTGTAATTTTGTTAAGTGTGATAATGACATTGTGATTATATTTTAAAAAGTGTCCTTTTCAGTCAAACATGGGTTTTGGAAGTGTTCATAGTGGGAGTGATGGGTGTGTGGGATTTACTTTAAAATACCAGTTAACAAAGTGAGTTTGAGGGTATTAGGTAAAAATGAGATTGATCATGAGTCTAACTATTGAAACTGAATGGTAGATTCATAAGATTGTGTTATACTTTTCTCTCTTCTTTAATGAATGCTTGAAAATTTCCATAATAAAAAAATGTTTTTAAGAGTCCTAGATTTTTAGAGTCAAGAAGCAATTTCAGCAAGAAGTGTGATTTGTCATAAATATGTGCTTTTCTGAGAAAAGGACTCAGTATCATTGGTTCTTTTCTTCCTAAATGCTTAAGATTTATCTTAAATTTTTTGACTCTGAAAGGTTCTGGGTTTTTCTGCTGAAAACAAAGGACAGCCTTTCAAGAAAGACAAATGTTGACCATGGAAATGCTAGGAGTGAAATAGAAATGTGTTCACATAGTGTTATATATGCCCACACAGAAACCTACTCATAACTATTCCGAAGGCTTTTTTTTCTCCCCAGGGCTTTATTTTCCGTGACAAATTCCCATAATCCCAAAATGTGTATTTCAGACTTTGTTGAGTTATTAGAATACTGCCATGATCAGGAGTTTGGAATCAGACACACCTATATTCAAACCCCAGCTCTGCCACCTATGAACTGTGGTGATAAAGGGAAATTTTACTTAAATTCTCAGAACCTTGATTTCTTCAACTGTCAAACAGGACCTACCTCATAGAGTTGTAGTGAGGATTAAATGACTGTATCTCCCATGTGGAGAGTTTAAATGATCATGTTCTTGGAATGCTGTGAGTGTCCATAGAATCCTAGCTTGTTTCTATGTGTTAGAAATCTAGAAACTCAGGAACATGGCCCTTTGGAGACAGATGCCTCCTGTCTGTCTGTAGATCTCCATCTCACTTGCAACACATAACTTCTTGTGTCACTGTAAGGCATTGACTCCTCTGAAGTGCATTTGTACAAAATTCCTCTTTCTGGAGCTGACAACTCAGAAGTGCAGTTCCACATGTTTGTTCGTCTCATTTCGTTTGGACTTGTCTTCTCAAATTCCCCCAGGGGAAGAGAGTGAGATGTGAAAACTAAGCTTAAAGACCGTTTTCTTGATTGAGGAGGGCACTGCTAGATACTGCCTGGGCTACACAGATGAGCAAGGCCCAGCCTGTGTCCTCAGGGCCTCAAACGTGTGTCTGTGTGTTGAGAGAAGAAGGAAGGTGGTGTGAAAGGCAAGTTTTAGAGTCAAGGTTTCACTGAATCTTGGCTTTCTTGCATATCTTTGGCAAGTCATCTCTTCTGTCCTTTGAACCCCAATTTTCTCAGTTATAAAGTGGAGTTCTCTACGTCGCCCATTGTTGGGCGGATCAAAGACAGTGGCATTGCTTTTGAACTACACAGTGCCATGCATATGCTCACTGATATTTTCGAGAGAGTGTCCAGCTTCTGTTGGCATCCCAACGGCATCAGAACAAGCAGGGACTGCTGGAGCGCGAGCTGGGCCTAGGGAGGGTCTGAAGCAGAGTCTAGCCCCACTGTCTGGTTCTCAGCCTCCTTGTACTGCTCCTGGGCCCAGACAAGGGAGCTGCCCAGGATGTGGTCCTTGGTCCAAGTTGCAGTGTCCTCAGAGCATCCAGGAAACCCCTACTCAGAAGGACAAGGAATGAGGGGTCACAGGCCCTAGGGTCACTCTGCACCTTCATATAGAACATAATGGGATCTCCAGGGCATGCCGGCCAGTGTGCAAAGTGCTGGGAACATAGCATGAACCAACAGACGTGGAGGTTGTAAGTTCAATGAGCAGTCCACTGGGTCTTCCATGTGCCTGGCCCAGCACTGTCCAGTAAAACTTTCTATAATAATGGAAATATTTATGTATCTGGGCTTCCCTGGTGTCTCAGTGGTAAAGAATTCGCCTGCCAATGCAGGAGACATGGTTTTGATCTCCGAGTCAAGACGATCCCCTGGAGGAGGGCATGGCAACCCGCTCCAGTGTCTTTGCCTGGAGAATTACCATGGACAGAGGAGTCTGGCAGGCTACAGTCCATGAGGTCCAAGAGTCGGGCATGACTGAGTATGCAGCATGCGTGCCATGCAACTCAGTAGCCCCTTACCCCATGTGAGCATCAGATCAGATCAGATCAGTCGCTCAGTCGTGTCTGACTCTTTGCGACCCCATGAATCACAGCACTCCAGGCCTCCCTGTCCATCACCAACTCCCGGAGTTCACCCAGACTCACGTCCATTGAGTCAGTGATGCCATCCAGCCATCTCATTCTCTGTCGTCCCCTTCTCCTCCTGCCCCCAATCCCTCACAGCATCAGAGTCTTTTCCAATGAGTCAACTCTTCACATGAGGTGGCCAAAGTACTGGAGTTTCAGCTTTAGCATCATTCCTTCCAAAGAAATCCCAGGGCTGATCTCCTTCAGAATGGACTGGTTGGATCTCCTTGCAGTCCTAGGGACTCTCAAGAGTCTTCTCCAACACCACAGTTCAAAAGCATCAATTCTTGGGTGCTCAGCTTTCTTCACAGTCCAACTCTCACATCCATACATGACCACAGGAAAAACCATAGCCTTGACTAGATGGACCTTTGTTGGCAAAGTAATGTCTCTACTTTTGAATATGCTATCTAGGTTGGTCATAACTTTCCTTCCAAGGAGTAAGCGTCTTTTAATTTCATGGCTGCAGTCACCATCTGTAGTGATTTTGGAGCCCAGAAAAATAAAGTCTGACACTGTTTCCACTGTTTCCCCATCTATTTCCCATGAAGTGATGGGACCGGATGCCATGATCTTCGTTTTCTGAATGTTGAGCTTTAAGCCAACTTTTTCACGCTCCACTTTCACTTTTATCAAGAGGCTTTTGAGTTCCTCTTCACTTTCTGCCATAAGGGTGGTGTCATCAGCATATCTGAGGTTATTGATATTTCGACTCTTGAAATGTGGTTTGTGTGATTGAGGGACTGAATTTTAAATTTAATTTTAATTAATTTGAATAGCCGCATGTGGCCAGTGACTGCCATACTGGACAGTATTATACAGCGCTGGAAGCATTCTGAGAAAGTTAGAACGGTACCCATGCACACCAAAGGTTTGATTTCCCTTAAGAAAGAGCTGTATCACTCAGAAGACCTGATTTTAGCTCTGCCTCCCACTGTGTGTGGATTGGTTGTGGTACTTGGCCTCCTCTCTGTTGAGCTTCCTCATCTATAAAACAAGAACAGAAGGATTGGATTAAATTCTTCATTGCTAAATTCTGGACTCTCTTGTGATTGGCTTTTTATTCGCGTGGTTTATTACTGTGCCATCACCTCTGTAACTAAATGCCATGGACATAGGGGTTTAAAACAGGAGAAGTTTATTTTCTTAGTTTTGGGAGGCCAGAATTCCAAGGTTGGTTTCATTGTGTTGAAATCATGGTGTCAGCAAGGACTGTGTTCCCACACAGTCTCGAGACTCGAGGGGAGGGCTTGAGGGAAAAATCAGCTCCTGGTGGCTGCCGACACTCCTTGGCTGGTAGCTGCATCACTCCAAGCTCTGCCTCCCTGGCCACATGTCCTTATCTTCTGTGTTTGGATCTCACTCTGCCTTGGGGCCCACCAGACAATCCAGGGTAATCCCCCTATCTCAAGATCCTGAATTTAATCATTCTCAAAGACTCTTTTTCCATATAAGGCAACATTCGTGTATTAGGACCCAATGTCTCTGGGGGCTGCTCTTCAGCCTAACACACAGTACTATTTAATAATTTGGGTTAGCTTCCAGTCAAAATAACGCAGCCTTATAACTGGATGCATGAGCGTTACCACCTGCCCACATCCTCTCCAGGGGAAATTGTCCCAGCTTTCAGAATAGGGACTTGAGTTCGGTATGAAACACACTTCCCTGCTCCCACCTTGATTTGTTTATGCCAGAACAACTGTACTAAAAGATTGACTGACTCATGCATATGCCCTGGTTCTTATACTACCAATACTGAAGCAATGCCCACATCACTGGCAGCCTCCAAATTGTGTGGCAGGGGGCTTTGACAGGAATTCGAGTCAAGAAGACCCAAAGTGTATTGTACGGGGTGAGAGGAGAGAACGCTTGTTGGATCAGCTGGGTGAGTGATGTTTCTCTAGTGGCATACTCATAAATTTGAAAATATAAAGGATTGGCCCTAACACAGACCAGGAACAGCTTGTAACTGATTTGGGACATCATGTTTTACTGTTACTTAATCAAATCTGAGAGCAGTGGTTGGGGAAGTTAGTTTTGTAAATATTGCTCTGAAGCTTTCACATTTCAACAGAGAACAGATGCCAAGTGTTTTTAGTATTATCAATGTTCAAAGTTATTGAAATAAACCACAGATGTACTCTTATCTGGAAAATCCCATGGACAGAGGAGCCTGGTAGGCTGAAGTCCATGAGGTTGCTAAGAGTCGGACACGACTGAGCGACTTCACTTTGGCTTTTCACTTTCATGCATTGGAGAAGGAAATGGCAACCCACTCCAGTGTTCTTGCCTGGAGAATCCCAGGGACGGGGGAGCCTGGTGGGCTGCCGTCTATGGGGTCGCACAGAGTCAGACACGACTGAAGCGACTTAGCAGCAGCAGCAGCATCCTCCTTGAAACAGCAAGATGCCAACAATGCCCTGGGGTGGGGAAAAGATGGAGAGGAGAAGAAGAAAAATGAATTTGTGAAGTTTGAAGGAAGAGTAAGTTGGCTGAAAGACCTTCATTTTCTTTCTTTCTTTCTTTCTTTTTTTTGCATAAGAGGCCTAAAAGTGAAATATTTATCATCACAGAGATAGAGAAACACAATTATCATTTAACATGAGTCACAACATTGTATTATTCAAAAAGGAACAAAATGACTTAGAGGCGGAATAAAATCACTTCATTTGTGTCTCAAGAACACAAAGTTCTTTTGGTTTGCTTAAGTCCTTGGATTAAATCAGTGGACAAGCATCTGTTCTGTTCCCTCAGGTGGTCAGCGGCTTTATTACTTCCCATTCACCAATAATGATGAGGTATTTCTTAAGTATCAGGCAGCATGCTTTACTTGAATTATCTCATTTAGTCCTCATGTAGTCCTATAATAGGGCTAATAGTTTTTCCCAAGGACAGGGAACACAGTCTTTTCCCACACCTAAAGAAAATCTCACTGACTTCCGGCTTCCTGACAGGGAGGGCATTTTTCCTTCAGATTCCTGTCTGGTTCTGACTGATGTGTTAACACTCTGGTTTCCCAAGTGTGCTTGTGATAGGCTCTTGAGTTCTGTGGACCAGTGCCATAGAATACTGGGATCACAAGTACCTTCTTAACAGGCATTTATGGGGCTCCCACTAGGCCAGGCCCCAGGCCAAGTGTTGGGGACACACTTGTCCTCAGCCTCCCAGAGCCCACAGAGTTTTCAACGAGAGTGCTACGGGCATTTTAGGCCAGATAGTTCCTCTCTGCGGGTCTGTGCTGCTCATAAAGAGCCTTCAGCATCCCTGGCCCTGACCCACTAAATTCCTAGCAGGGAGACAGCTAAAAATTTCACGGCACGTTTCCATTTGCCTCCAGAGGGCGCTGCTGCCCCTGGTTGAGAACCGCTGCAAGGAAGATGGATTTGGAACAAAGCAGAGAAAGTTCAGATGTACGTCTTGGGTGTGGTGCACACTTGTCTTCCTTTCTAGGAGTTTGGCCCATTGTAAGTTAGGACAGTAGATGGTGGAATTTAAAAAGCAGAGGGAAAAGCAAATCCCTTTATCTGAGAAGTTGCTGCCTTAGATGCTACTGCTGAGGTGGGGACCAGGAAGCCGCTTTCTTCCTTTTCCTTCACCTCCTCTCCACGGTCTCCCACCCACTACCCTGTTCCCTGTCTCCATCAAAGGGGATACCTGATGGGCCTGAGTGACTGAGCCTAAGCCAGAGGCAGAGGGGGAGCCTGAAGAGGCACAGTGAGGGGCTAGGTGACCCTGAGCACCGTGGATGGTGGGGGGAGCGAGTAGGAGGACTCCTCCATAAGGCTGATGAGCAGCCTGAGGGCACAGGTAAAGACATCCTCTCCCCATCCTCCAGATCCCTGGAGTGTGTGCTGATGCAGCCCACAGCAAGATTATCCCGATCACCAGACTGTACCCTCCCACCCTACCCCCTTTCTGTGAACAACAGAGCAAAGGATTTACACTGAGAAGAAGAAGAAGGCCGGGACCCTGCCCTCAAAAAACTCAGCATCTAGCCCAGCTCTCCCTCATGAAACCTACCAAGTGCCACGTGTTGTCTGGGGGCTGGGAGTGAATGACGGAAACACTGCCTTGGCCTACACAGAGTTTGGAGACCAGCAGGAGCGACAGGCCATTGAAAAAAGATTTATAGGGCCAACTCATTTCAAAGTTGGATCCGACGTGTGGTTGGCAAGAGTGTGGAGGGACCGAATCGTGCACAGCTGGTGGAGATACAGCTCAGTACGACCTCTGCTGAGAACGGCGAAAGCTGGAGATGCATGTACCTTATGAGTCAGTGACGCCACTCCTGCTCATGCACCCCAAAGAAACCCTCCTAGGAATACACCCAGTCAGGTATCAATGGCATGTTCACAGCAGCTTTCTCTGCAGTGGTGAAAGGAAAAAAAAAGCATCGGAAGTGGTGAACAGGAGGATGAAGGAGTACGTTCATCATGTGTTGGGATACATCTGTGAAAATGTGTGAGCTGAAACTTCACATATGCCTGCGGATGTGTCTCCCTAATCTGATCATGAATAATAAAAGCACGTTACGGAATAGTATGTACAGTATGATCCCGTTTGTATTAAGTTTATTTTATTATTGGCCACACCGGGATCTTAGTTCCCCGACTAGGGATGGAACCCCTGCCCCTGGCATAGAAAGTGGAGTCCCAACTACTGGACCCTGAGGGAATTCCCTGTATTAAGTTTAAAAACACACAAAAGGAGACTTGGGGCGGGGTGGGGGTGGGGGTGGGGGTGGGGGGGGCAGTAAGAGTACCCCCTGCGGGTCTCAAGAAAAAAAAATAAAACCACACAAAAGAATGCAACATATTGGTTAGACATACATGCGTAGATAGTAAAAGTAGAATGAAATAAATGGGAATTATAAGCCCTAAATTTATGCTAGCAGGTAACTGTAAGGAGGCAAAAGGGAATGTAATTGTGCATGAGACTGCAGGGATCTTCACCTGTGGCTGTATTTTCTATTTTAAGGCGGATGGGATGGTGGCCACTTCGGTATTCTGTTATTATTTATCTTTAATGCCCACCCATCTTCTGTTCCCCTCTGTCCTTCCTGACGAAACCTCCACTTTACTTAGGGATCTACTCTCCCTTTACACATCCTATGGGGGCCTCCGGAAAGCTGACCCACCTTCAGGTTTGTGGGGCATGGACTCATTAAAGGACTCATCACTGTTAGCCACCAGTTGGTTTAGAAAAGGGCCTGTGGTCCAGCTGTGTTCAGTTAAACTCGGCAAGGTTTGCTGAAGTCTTCTGGGGAGCACCTTCTCTAAGGAGAGGGCTACGGAAGCCTCTCTGTCATTCTCTGACTCTCTTCCTGGACCCCAGAGAGGAAGCACATAGTCCTGCTTGCCGGGGCGGCCCTCCTCCAACAGTGAGAGGAACAGCCTTAAAAAGCAACCACCTCTGTAAACGGCAGAGTGGAGAGATGATTAAATCCTTTGACTATCACACTGGCTCTGAAGCCCGTCCCACTGCTGCTTTTCCAGAATGGGAGCCAGTAAATGTTCTTGAGGTTTAAGCTGCACTGAAAGCATTCTCTCTGTGCCACACAGGTTGCTATGGAAGCACACGGCAATCGTTCCCTAATCAGGAAAGTTAAGTGTTTCTTAATTTACTCAGTTTTAAGCTTTTCTCCTATTTGTACTATAAACATTTGTAGTAGTAGCGAGGTTAGCCACTGAGGAAACCCATGAACAAGAAGGAAACCAAATATTAATGGAAAATCACGGTGTGATCGTGATTGTCTTTTTTTCTTTTTTTTGAGAACATGTGTATTAGTTCCCTGTGTCTGCTGTAACAAATTACTACAAACTTGGTGTCTTAAAACAACAGAATTTATTCTCTCTCACTTTTGGGGGTCAGATATCTGAAATAAAAATGCTGGCAGGGCTGCGTTCCTTCCAAAGGCTCTAGGGGGAGGCTCTGTTCCTTGGCTCTCCCAGCTTCTGGCGGCTGCTGGCATCATTCTGGTCTGTGCCTCTATCTTCACAGTCTCCTCCTTGGGTCTCTGTGTCTCCTCTTCTGTTTCTCATGAGGACACTTGTCACCGGGTTTGGGGCAGCTGGATATTCAGGATGGTCTCATCTTGAGATCTTTAACTGAATTACATCTGCAAAGACACATTTCCCAGATAAAATTACATTCACAGGTTTGGGGAGTAAGGACATAGGCATAGGTTTTTTTGTGTGTGCCAACATTCAACCCTGTTTGTTGGGATTTTACAGAGCAAACAGATGACATGGTTTTATCTGCAACCTAAAAAGTGGTTCCTGATTCATAAAACATAGGAATAAATAGATCAGTAGTTACTGGTGCTCTATAGAAAGTATTAAATCTTCTCTCATCCAAGTTAGGTAACTGCTTAGGTTAACATTTGAGAGTTGGTTTTTTGTTTTTTTGTTTTAAAGATTTTAACAGAGGAAATGAAGTTGCATGATATATATGTTGGACAACACATTCTTGACACTGTAAATTCCTGGCTCCGTGGAAGACAAACGGTGTCCCGCCTCAGATAACGTCCCAGGACAAATGTGAGCAAAGAAACCCGGCACCACACACAGGCTACCCAGAAAGGAAAAGTGTGAATAAAATTAGCAGACCACAGATGAGCGTGAGAAGGGACAAGCTAGTCACGTTTTGAGACCATTTGATCTCCTCTGAGAGATGATAAGTCCCCGAAAGACAGCTGTGGATGTTGGAAAGGAAGGAAAGGACCTTGAACTTGGAATCAGACAGACCTGATTTGCACTACTGACATGTTCCCATATGATCTTGCGGAAGTAATATCCTGTCCCTGGATCTGTTTCATCTCCCCCTTAATCTTAGGAAAGTTGCACTTCCCAATACAATTTTATTTTATAAAAAATGGGGATGATGATGCATACCTCTCAGGGTTTGGGCTTCCCTGATAGCTCAGTTGGTAAAAAAAAAATCCGCTTGCAATGCAGGAGACCCTGGTTCAACCCCAGGAATCGACCAGGAATTGTTTGGAGAAGGGATAGGCTACCCACTCCAGTATTCTTGGGCTTCCCTTGTGGCTTAGGTGGCAAAGAATCTGCCTGTAATGTGGGAGACCTGGGTTCCATCCCTGGGTTGGGAAGATCCCCTGGAGAAGGGAAAGGCTACCCACTCCAGTATTCTGCCTTGGCCTGGAGAATTCCATGGACTGTGTAGTCCATGGGGTCGCAAAGAGTTGGACATGACTGAGCGACTTTCACTGCTCAGGGTTGTTATGAGGATAAATTGATTTGTCCTCTGCAAGAGAACCTTGCCCATAGTCGGGGCTCAGGACATGTCTGTTGCATGAGAATCTGAACTATGAGTGTCTTCAGTGAGCGGCCAGTGAAGAACACCTACAGCATGGGTGTATTACCATAGTTCTTCAGATTCATCAGTTTCTACAGGGCTTCAGGTGGAAATAGAAAGGCCAAGGTAAACACACTGGACTTCTAGCCGTCACAGAGTAACTGGTGTGGATTAAACCTGCCACCACAAGCAAATACAAAAATGTATGAGGCAACCTCTGTCAGACAGTGGGCAACAAATATAGCAATCACGTGATCCCTGAGAGACAGGAATTGACAGGAATTGAGAAACTCGAGGATTGAGTCCCATAATCATCTAGCACTCTGCCTGGGGACATTATTCTGACTGTGGCATGAAGAACTGGAATTTGACCAGAGCACAGGGGTCCCACTGACTTAAGGAAGCAGAGATCAGAGTTCAGGGCAACTGAAGAAGTGGAATCCACGGGGCAGGATGTTGCAGAGGAGGGCGCCATACAGGGAGAGCTGGGTGTGGGGGCTTCCCCTTTGAATCTGTGGTTGAGAAACACATGTGCAAACAAGTCCACCTGATGCTCACAGAGAACAGCAGCCGCAGGGTTTAGAGAATATAGGTACTAGACGGAGAAGGCAATGGCATCCCACTCCAGTACTCTTGCCTGGGAAATCCCATGGACGGAGGAGCCTGGTAGGCTGCAGTCCATGGGTCGCTAGGAGTCGGACACGACTGAGCGACTTCACTTTTGACTTTTCACTTCCATGCATTGGAGAAGGAAATGGCAACCCACTCCAGTGTTCTTGCCTGGAGAATCCCAGGGACGGGGGAGCCTGGTGGGCTGCCGTCTATGGGGTCGCAGAGTCGGAGACGACTGAAGTGACTTAGCAACAACAAGCAACAAATAGGTACTAGAGGATAAATAGTGCTGGGGATCATCGTATGTTAGTCCTGCCAGAACAGAGATTTCATTAATGGCTTGTGAATACCCTGTATTCAGCTGAGATGTTAGAAAGGTCAGGCCTTAGGAGTAAAGACTTAGAGCAGGGTTTCTCAACACTGGTATTATTGACCTTAGTTCTTTCTTGTGTGGGATTATCCAGTGCATGTCAGGTGTGTAAGCATCATCCCTGGCCTCTACCCAGTAGATGCCAGGAGTGCTCCACCACCTGGTGAGAACCAGAAATGTCTCCAGAGGTTGCCAAGCGTCCCCTGGGGCAGAATCGTAGTTGAGAACACTGCCCTAGGGTAAGATCTAATTTGTACTTTTCCTAACAAAACCCAAAATAATGTCCTGACAAGATTTGCAGTCTGGAAGGCAGAGTATGTGAGTTGAGTCCTACCGAGTTGGAGGGGCTGGGCTTTCCACAGATCCACACTAACATCGTAAAACTAAACCTGCACTAGTTCAAGTTTTTTTTGAACAAGTAATGGTTTGCCAGTAACTGAACAGCAGAAGCCACACCTTTCAGGAGATAATAAAAAAGTCTACAATATATACCCTTCTATGTATTAGTCACAATGTCTGATTTTTGGTCCAGAAATACTAGACATACAAGGAAATAGAAAAATGTGATTTCTAGTCTAGAAAAAAAAAAAAGCAGGCACTAAAAACTAAACCCAAGGTAGCCCAGATATTGGACTTAGAAAATGAAAGCTTTAAAGCAGCTATTACAAATATCAGAAAATTAGAGCAAACTGATAATCTTGGCAAGGAAGTAAAGACTATAAAAAAGAACAAATGGAAATTCTACAAGTGAAAGTAAAAACTGGAATGAATAATACCTGAATGTATTTAACAGCAGATTTGAGATAGCAGAAGACACAGTCAGGAAACTAGAAGGCAGATGAGTAATAATGATTCAATCATTATTGCAGAGATTTTTTTTAAAGCTGAAGAGAAAAAAGAGTGAAGAGATTTTCAAAAATGAACTGAGCCTCAGGGACTTGTGGGACAATATCAAATAATCTTATCTATGTGCAATTAGAGTCCCAGAAGGAGGAGGCTGAGAGGGTTCACCTCCAGCACACTTGTATTACAAAAAATGCCAAGGGATGTCATTCAGGCATAAAGAAAATGAAACAAATATACAGACCAGTCCAGGGACCATGTCATATTA
Source organism: Bos javanicus (assembly GCF_032452875.1). Classification (NCBI taxonomy): domain Eukaryota; kingdom Metazoa; phylum Chordata; class Mammalia; order Artiodactyla; family Bovidae; genus Bos; species Bos javanicus. The sequence continues at coordinate 7,885,244 of NC_083885.1, read as the reverse complement.
AAGCAACCAAAACAAAAAAACTTGTGTAGTCAGAGGGAGAAAAAAAAAAAAGCAGTCCCCCAATAGTATTCAAGGGAATTAAAATCACAGTCCACAGTGACACTCTTAAATCCTTTTGGTGGCTTTAAAATATGTCCATAAATTCTCTGATACTCCTTCTTTCAAAAGATGGAGGTCAGTTCTCTCCTCCTTGAGTGTGAACTTATGATTATACAGTGGAAGTGAGAAATAGATTTAAGGGCCTAGATCTGATAGATAGAGTGCCTGATGAGCTATGGAATGAGGTTCATGACGTTGTACAGGAGACAGGGATCAAGACCATCCCCATGGAAAAGAAATGCAAAAAAGCAAAATGGCTGTCTGGGGAGGCCTTACAAATAGCTGTGAAAAGAAGAGAAGCGAAAAGCAAAGGAGAAAAGGAAAGATATAAGCATCTGAATGCAGAGTTCCAAAGAATAGCAAGAAGAGATAAGAAAGCCTTCCTCAGCAATCAATGCAAAGAAATAGAAGAAAACAACAGAATGGGAAAGACTAGAGATCTCTTCAAGAAAATTAGAGATACCAAGGTAACATTTCATGCAAAGATGGGCTTGATAAAGGACAGAAATGGTATGGACCTAACTGAAGCAGAAGATATTAAGAAGAGGTGGCAAGAATACACAGAAGAACTGTACAAAAAAGATCTTCACGACCCAGATAATCACGATGGTGTGATCACTCACCTAGAGCCAGACATCCTGGAATGTGAAGTCAAGTGGGCCTTAGAAAGCATCACTACGAACAAAGCTAGTGGAGGTGATGGAATTCCAGTTGAGCTATTTCAAATCCTGAAAGATGATGCTGTGAAAGTGCTGCACTGAATATGCCAGCAAATTTGGAAAACTCAGCAGTGGCCACAGGACTGGAAAAGGTCAGTTTTCATTCCAATCCCAAAGAAAGGCGATGCCAAAGAATGCTCAAACTACCACACAATTGCACTCATCTCAGATCAGATCAGATCAGTCGCTCAGTCGTGTCCGACTCTTTGCGACCCCATGAATTGCAGCACGCCAGGCCTCCCTGTCCATCACCAACTCCCGGAGTTCACTCAGACTCACGTCCATCGAGTCAGTGATGCCATCCAGCCATCTCATCCTCCGTCGTCCCCTTCTCCTCCTGCCCCCAATCCCTCCCAGCATCAGAGTGTTTTCCAATGAGTCAACTCTTCGCATGAGATGGCCAAAGTACTGGAGTTTCAGCTTTAGCATCATTCCTTCCAAAGAAATCCCAGGGCTGATCTCCTTCAGAATGGACTGGTTGGATCTCCTTGCAGTCCAAGGGACTCTCAAGAGTCTTCTCCAACACCATAGTTCAAAAGCATCAATTCTTGGGCGCTCAGCTTTCTTCACAGTCCAACTCTCACATCTGTACATGACCACAGGAAAAACCATAGCCTTGACTAGATGGACCTTTGTTGGCAAAGTAATGTCTCTACTTTTGAATATGCTATCTAGGTTGGTCATAACTTTCCTTCCAAGGAGTAAGCGTCTTTTAATTTCATGGCTGCAGTCACCATCTGTAGTGATTTTGGAGCCCAGAAAAATAAAGTCTGACACTGTTTCCACTCTTTCCCCATCTATTTCCCGAGAAGTGATGGGACCGGATGCCATGATCTTCGTTTTCTGAATGTTGAGCTTTAAGCCAACTTTTTCACTCTCCACTTTCACTTTCATCAAGAGGCTTTTGAGTTCCTCTTCACTTTCTGCCATAAGGGTGGCGTCATCTGCATATCTGAGGTTATTGATATTTCTCCCAGCAATCTTGATTCCAGTTTGTGTTTCTTCCAGTCCAGCGTTTCTCATGATGAACTCTGCATATAGTAAAGTAATGCTCAAAATTCTCCAAGCCAGGCTTCAGCAATACATGAACCGTGAACTTCCAGATGTTCAAGCTGGTTTTAGAAAAGGCAGAGAAACCAGAGACCAAATTGCCAACATCCGCTGTATCATCAAAAAAGCAAGAGAGTTCCAGAAAAACATCTGTTTCTGCTTTATTGACTATGCCAAAGCCTTTGACTGTGTGGATCACAATAAACTGTGGAAAATTCTGAAAGAGATGGGAATACCAGACCACCTGACCTGCCTCTTGAGAAATTTGTATGCAGGTCAGGAAGCAACAGTTAGAACTGGACATGGAACAACAGACTGGTTCCAAATAGGAAAAGGAGTATGTCAAGGCTGTATATTGTCACCCTGCTTATTTAACTTATATGCAGAGTACATCATGAGAAACGCTGGGCTGGAAGAAGCACAAGCTGGAATCAAGATTGCCGGGAGAAATATCAATAACCTCAGATATGCAGATGACACCACCCTTATGACCGAAAGTGAAGAGGAACTAAAAAGCCTCTTGATGAAAGTGAAAGAGGAGAGTGAAAAAGTTGGCTTAAAGCTCAACATTCAGAAAATGAAGATCATGGCATCTGGTCCCATCACTTCATGGGAAACAGATGGGGAAACAGTGGAAACCGTGTCAGACTTTATTTTTCTGGGCTCCAAAATCACTGCAGATGGTGATTGCAGCCATGAAATTAAAAGACGCTTACTCTTTGGAAGGAAAGTTATGACCAACCTAGATAGCATATTCAAAAGCAGAGACATTTCTTTGCCAACAAAGGTCCATCTAGTCAAGGCTATGGTTTTTCCTGTGGTCATGTATGGATATGAGAGTTGGACTGTGAAGAAAGCTGAGCGCCAAAGAATTGATGCTTTTGAACTGTGGTGTTGGAGAAGACTCTTGAGAGTCCCTTGGACTGCAAGGAGATCCAACCAGTCCATTCTGAAGGAGATCAGCCCTGGGATTTCTTTGGAAGGACTGATGCTGAGGCTGAAACTCCAGGACTTTGGCCACCTCATGTGAAGAGTTGACTCATTGGAAAAGACTCTGATGCTGGGAGGGATTGGGGGCAGGAGGAGAAGGGGACGACAGAGAATGAGATGGCTGGATGGCATCACTGACTCGATGGATGTGAGTCTGAGTGAACTCCGGGAGTTGGTGATGGACAGGGAGGCCTGGCATGCTGCGATTCATGGAGTCACAATGAGTCGGACATGACTGAGCGACTGAACTGACTGAACTGACAGTGTGAACTGGCCTCCATGACTCACTTCTAATGATTGGATTATGGTGGAGGGATGGTGCCTGATTTCCAAGGCTGGGTTGTGAAAGGTCTTACAGATTCCTCCTTGATCTCTCTCCTGGACTACCCTGGGGAGGCCAGCTGCCCTGTTGTGAAGATGCTCAGGCAGCCCTTGGGAGAGCCCTTGTGAGAAACTGAGGCCTCCCGCCCACAGCGATATGAATGAGCTGTCTTGAAAGAGGGCTTTCCAGTCCATCAAGCCTTCAGAGGAGGAGCTTCCATGGTGGTCCAATGGTTAAGGCTTCATGCTCTGAATGCAGGGGACCCAGGTTCAATCCCTGGTCAGAGGACTAGATCCTGCACACGGCAACTGAGTCCTGGAGCAGCCAGATAAAATAAAAAGCCTTCAGAGGACTTCAGCCCTGGCTCACATCTTCACAGCATCCTACTGGAGACCTTGTCAGAATAGCCCAGCTAAGCATCTACCAAATTCTTGACCCATAGAAATAGGGAGATGATAAAACATTTTTGTGTTGTGCTGCCAAATTTTGAGATAATTATGTACCAAGGCTGCCCTCATAGCTCAGTTGGTAAAGAATCTGCCTGCAATGCAGGAGACCCGGATTTAATCCGAGGGTCTGGAAGATCCCCTGGAGAAGGAAATGGCAGCCCACTCCAGTATTGCCTGGAGAATCCCATGGACAGAAGAGCCTGGCAGGCCACAGTCCATGGAGTTGCAAGAGTCAGATACGACTTAGTGACTAAACCAGCACCACCAATTATGTACCAATCAATAAAATTCAATCCCTTCCTTGATGGATCTCAGTTGCCACCTCTCTCACACTATACAGCAACTCCAAAATCTCTCACTCTCTTATTTTTCTATACTTTTCAAAATTTTGACAAATACTCTTAACTGTCCAAGCCCAATTCTCCCCTCCTCTCCCCTCCCCCCACCTCTCTCCCTTTCCCTCCCTTTCTCTCTCTCTTTCTTCTTTGTTTACTTGATTTTGGTTTTGTTCTGTTTAGCCGTTTTCCATTATAAATTCTCACCTGCATTTTTCTGGTTCTTTTCACACTGATGAGCCAGATTTCCCTAGTAAGCCCCAAGAATGGAAGAGAGTGTGGAGAGGGGCAGGAGGAAATGTTGACCAAGTTTTTCTTCAGTAGAAGAGGGAAAGCTATGAACACACACTCATCTTGTGCTCAGTCAGGTCTGACTCTTTGAGTCTCCATGGACTGCAGCCCTCCAGGCTCCTCTGTCCAGGCAAGAATACTGGAGTGGGTTGCCATTTCCTCCTCCAGGGAATCATCCCGACCCAGGGATTGAACCCGAATCTCTTGTGTCTCCTGCGTTGGCAGGCAGAGTCTTTTACCACTGGGCCACCAGGGAAGCCCCTCACACATTATCAGTCATTTTTGTTCTTATTACATTAGTGTTTAAAACCACAATTTGTTAGTTGCTTGCTATATGTCAGGTACGGTGCCGGTAGCTTTAAATGAGTGTATTTAATCCTAAAAACACATCCCAATGAGGTAGATACTATTATGCTATTTTTTCAAGAAGAAAATTGAGGCACAGAGAAATTACTTAACCACACTCAAAGAGCTGTCAAGCAACACGATCAAGGTTTAAAAATAACTCAGAAGCCCATGGCTGATGTTGATATGCATATTGCACCAAATTGGGCTGACATTGGTTCAAACTCAGATTTAACTTACAAAACCAGAAGGCTGACTTCTCACAGATTCAGTTCTAGTCAAAGCTATGGTTTTCCAGTTGTCATGTACAGATGTGAGAGATGGGTCATAAAGAAGTCTGAGTGCCAAAAAATTGATACTTTCGAATTGTGGTGCTGGAGAAGACTGTTGAGAGTCCCTTGGACTGCAAGGAGATCCAACCAGTGAATCCTAAAGGAAACCAACCGTGAATACTCATTGGAAGGACTGATCCTGAAGCTCTAATACTTTGGCCACCTGATGTGAAGAGCCAGCTCATTAGAAAAGACCCTGATGTTGGGAAAGATTGAGGGCAAGAGGAGAAGGGGGCAACAGAGGGTGAGACGGTTGGATAGCATCAGTGACTCAATGGACATGAGTTTGAGCAAACTCCAAGAGACAGTGAAGGACAGAGGAGCTGACTCGCTGCAGTTCATGGGATCACAAAGAGTTGGACATGACTTAGCGACAACAACAAGAAGACCTTTTAATGCCCTTGTTGCCTAATCTCCCTTCTTGGGCCAGAAAGAAATCCAGGATCTCCAAGTACTACAAAACAGGTGATCATTCTCTTTCTTCAACCATAGATAGAATCTGAGTGGAAAATTCCTGGAACATCTCAGTTCAGTTCAGTTCAGTTGCTCAGTCGTGTCCGACTCTTTGCAACCCCATGGACTGCAGCACTCCAGGCTTCCCTGTCCATCACCAACTCCCAGAGCTTGCTGAAACTCATGTCCATTGAATCAGTGATGCCATCCAACCATCTCATTCTCTGTCGTCCCCTTCTCCTGCTTTCAGTCTTTCCCAGCGTCAAGGTATTTTCCAGTGAGTCAGTTCTTTGCATCTGGAACATCTAGGTTTTGCAAATGAAGTCTAGTTTGTATACACACAGAACCCAAGGAACAAGATTATCTGATCACCACCTTTCTATTTGTCAGTTTCTCCTGTGGACAGCAGGAGCATTTGCCCCACAGGATTGAATTTACACACCCTTGGTGCGTCATCTGACGTGCAAACCTTCCTCAACATGGTAAGGTTTGGTGTTGAAAAGCAGTTGCCTCTGTTGCCCCTGCTGTTTTCGATTTCAGCAAGGGTACGTGTCTTTAAAAAAAAAAATGCTCATTTTTATAATTAAGAAAGTAGCATAATAACACAATAGAAAACAGAAGGGGAAATTACTCATAACCCAAGGCCTTGAGACAATGATTATTCTTATGACGCATCCATCAGGCATGCCTTGGGCCATTGTGTTCTGGCGTTTTGTGAGGCCTCTATTTGGGCTCCAGATGTCGAAAGTTTAGCTTTCAGGAACTGTTTGTTTCTGCCACTGAAATATGGTCTGTCTGCAGCTGAGACTCTGTCTTTGCTCAATTCAGAAGTCCGGGAGCTTTGAGCCTCCCCCCATCAGCTCTGCTGGAGGGCTCCCAGTGATGGAAGGTGGACTGGTCAGGTCTTCTGTTGTTCCAGCACATGCTCATTTCTCGGTATAACTGATTGCGTTGTTGTTTGTAACCATCTTCCTCCTCCCCAGGAGAGTATTATACATCCACACCCTTTGCCACATGACTCCCAGGAGTGATGCCCGTGAGTGGAACAGATTTCTTCCAAGAGTTATTCCAGTGCATGGAATGTATTGTCAGACTTGGCCATGTGACTTGCTTTGGCCAGTGGAATGTGAGTGGACATGACCCAGGCTGTGTCCAAGCAGAAGCTTTCAATGATCTCGCCCAATTTGGCTTGCCCTCTCACCATCAAATCACATTCCAAATGCTGGCCGCTCCTTCAGCCTGGGTCCTGGAGTGAGAAGACATGGATCAGAGCTGAGTGGAGCTGTGAACCTGATGCAAGAAGGACTCTTTGTCGTAAACCCCTGAAATTTTCGGAGTGGTCTATTCCAGCAGAATACTGACCAGTACATTGGTTCTCTAGGAAAGCAAGGAGGAGTCCCTCTTCTGGGACAAACCTTCCACAGTGGAGGTATCTCAGCTACTTCCAGCTCCCTCCCCGAACTGAGGCATAACATCCCTCCCTTCACAGGTAGGACTCAGATACTGGTGCGTACCTCCATGATGTTGAAGGAAAGCTGTGTGACATGGAGATTAAGTTGGAGCCCTGCCACTCGCCTCTGTGTGATCCTGGGCAAATGTACTTAACCACTTTGTCCCTTATTTCTCTCCTTTTTGTAAAAGAATAGCACTTACCTTAGAGTTTTGATGCCAAGAATAAGTGTGGTGATAGGCCACTATGGAGTTTATGGTTATTGTGCTTCCACTGACTGACTCATCTGTCCGAGCTTTTAGGAGAATGCCATGGAGAACTTGTAGAGCTGGACCTGGAGGCCAGAGCTACTGGAGTCCTGCTGCCCATCTCTCATCTCTTCTGGTTTCTGACTGACTTTATTCTTTCTTCTTGAAGATTAGTTTTTCCCAAGACCCAAGAAGCAAAGGGCTGTCCCCACTTCCACAATCCAGGGAAGAACTCTGATGGTTCTGACATGGGTCATGTTTTTACCCATCAGTCAATCTCTCTGTCTGGGGGTGAATACCAGACAGCCACACCTGGGTTCACAGTCCCGAACCCAGGTCCACTGCTAGAAACATGAGAGGGGGATCAGGACAGTAGCACCATAACCAAAGTTACCACACGACCAACACGTGACTACCCTTCTTTGGCTGTGGTTTGTGGTTGTTTTGGGCAGCATGAAAGCGCATGGTCTTGGAAGCCATGCAGCTGTGTGAACCTGAGGAAATTTTTAAAGTTCTACAAACCTTTGTGTCCTCATATAAAAATGAGGGTAATAATTTCCCTGTCCCTGGTTTGTTATGATTAAATAAGATAACATATGAAAGCATCTGGAACATAGGCTCAGCAAATACAAATAGTTATTATCCCCCATGTTCTGTGATCTGTGCACCTGGGGCTGCCTAGGAGAATTCTTTCCCTCCTTTCCTCATGTCCCTGTTTTTTTCTTTGAGTAACACAGATTTCAAGTGGAGCCAAGGGACCCCCATTAGTTGCTCACTGCATTCTCTCCCTGGAGGCAAGCCACACGGGAAAGCTGATTAACAGAGGGTAGAGTCCTGAGAATGAGACTGGAATATACAAAAGAATTTGGGTAGTTTTCAGAAGAGTTTCTCCACTAGGATGCCTGAAATACTTTCACTTGCTACGTGAGCAAATCTTAACCTACTTGATGTAATCAACCCCTCAGAGTCTGATTAAAACTACAGACCACTGTTCTCTGAAAGATGCACAGTTGCACAGACAATTTCGGAGGGCCACAAAGTTCCAGGAAACCCAGCCCTGGGACTGCAGGTTCAGAGCGCTTGCACTAGATAGGGAATCTTGCTAAGGAAACTCTAACACGCGTTAACCCAGATGGTGGTGCTGGTAACCTAGACAGGGTACCACTGCTAGAAAGAAAAAAGTCCCACTGTTGGTATTACTGTTACTATTGTTGGTATCATTGCTTTCTTCTGTCCTTGCATGTTCCCTTCGTGATTCCAAGTCCTGGGGGACGAAAGTCCAATTGGCCAGTGGGGCCATGGGCACTCCTTGGCCTGGGGAGGGTGAGAGACTTTTTCAGTCACCCAAGACAGCACAGTGCAGGAGAGGTAATTTCCCCAGAAGAAGTGAAGATATTAACCATAAACGGGGTCATGGAACCCCCCTGCCTTGTATGACCCCCCAAATGACAAATGTCTACTCATAGCTGTGTTGCTTATATCCGTCTCAATTTTCCTCCTGGCGACTGCTGCTGAGAAGCTAACAGAGGTATTTCACCTAAAGCTCTGGCACCCATCATCTCGTCTGCATCACAGGAGTTGCTTATTCTAAGAGTCTCTAAACATGAACTTCCCTCCTGGTCCAGCCGCTAAGACCCAGTCCTTAGGCAGGGCGCCAGGGTTCAGCTCCTGGTCGGGGAACTGGATCTCACAAGCCACAGCTAAAGATCCTGCATGCCGAAACTAAGACCTGGTGCAGCTAAATAAATAAAGAAACCAAGAAAGATGAGACTCCAAGGCGTCAAGTGACTTGCCCAAGGACACAGATGGAAGATGGCATAGCTGAGCTGACAACCTGAACTTGTTAGTCTACCAGTCTCCAGCAGATGCTGGGAAGCTGGCTGGACCAGGAGGAAGAGTGTGTGTGTGTGTGTGTGTGTACACGTTTCACCACGTGGGCCTCACATGGGCCTGGAGGGGACATCAGGTGAGGGTCCCAGAACACAAGGGTCTAGTCCTGCCCCAGGGAGAAGGGAGTCTGCTCTCTGGCCAGAGATCCCATGCCGGGACTCAGGTTTATAGAGGAAACCCGGAGAAGGTGATGGCACCCCACTCCAGTACTCTTGCCTGGAAAGTCCCATGGACAGAGGAGCCTGGTAGGCTGCAGTCCATGGGGTCGAGAAGAGTCGGACACGACTGAGCGACTTCACTTTCACTTTTCACTTTCATGCATTGAAGGAAATGGCAACCCACTCCAGTGTTCTTGCCTAGAGAATCCCAGGGACGGCGGAGCCTGGTGGGCTGCCGTCTATGGGGTCGCACAGAGTCGGACACGACTGAAGCGATTTAGCAGCAGCAGCAGCCGTGATCTCTAAGAGAAGCCTGGCCTCAGCTCTGCGAAGGGATTCCGGCTTTTCCCGGGAAACTAGAGTGGATGAAACTGACAGCCCTCTGCGCCGAGGGAGGAGGAGGCCGAGGCCGGCATCCGGCTTGGCTTCCTGCGAGTCTCACCGAGCACCGGGCTGTCTCCACAGTAGCTTTGGCGGCAAACAAATCGGCCCAAGAAAAGTAGGTCAGCTTGCGGCCAAGCGGCACTTCCTGCTGGTCTCCAGCGCCCCGCTCCGCGCCCTCCCCACTTCTCCGCACTCTCTGCTCTTCCCCGGTCTGAGCTCCCTGCGGCTCCCCTTCTCTCATCCCTCCTTCCTGCCCTCTCCTCCTTCTGGCCCCCTGCCCCTTTCTCGCCTCTGTTCTCTCTCCACCGACATCCTCCCCTGCTTCCTCTCTCCGCCTCTGACACTTGAGGTTTTAGAACAAGAATACAACCAATCTGTTGTCTTTCAAAAACAGATAACATGCTTATTTTAAAGAGATCAAAGGTCGCAGAAAAAACGCAAAATCCTATCACTCAGGATTAACCTTAGTGAACACGGAGTGAATATATGCACATATTTTTATGTATTATGTATATGTATATAGTAGAGCATATATACAGTTTATTAAAATGATATACTATTTTTATTGAGAGTATTCAATTTTATAATTTACTTTATTTAAATTCAATGCAAGAGATTATAGTGAAATGGAAAGAACTGTTGAATTTTAAATAAACATGTCTTTACTTCAAGAGATAGAATAAAATATTCCTTTAAAAAGGGAGGTAAGGAAGGAGAGAAAAGAAATGTAAATTAAGTGGTTGGGGATTTGTAAAACTACATATTTTGGTTTTTATTGTAACTAATATAATTAATCCTTATCAAGAAAGCTGGGAGCATTAATATTTGTGCATTTTCTCCTATCACGTCTTTTGCTTCCAGATTTTATTCTTAATATTTATTGTTTACTTATGTAATTAATTTGTTTGACCACACCAGATCTTCACTGCAGCATTTGGCACGCTAGATCTTTCGTTGTGTGTGGCATCTCGTTCCCTGACCAGGGATCGAACCCAGGCCCCTCCATTGGGAGTGCACAGCCTTAGCCACTGGACCACCAGGAAAGTCCCCTGCTTCCTGGTTTTTAACACATTACACTATGATTGTTTTTAATTTTCTGAGCTTCACGCTCAGTAAATATATGTATTTATATATTATATATTCACTTATATAAATCCATTTCTCATAGTAACCATTGCTGTTGAGTGCTAAGTCATATCTGATTCTTTGTGACCTCATGGGCTGCAGCCAGGCTCCACTATCTCTTGCAGTTTGCTTAGATTCATGTCCAATGAGTCTGTGATGCTATCTAACCATCTTCCTCTGCCACCCCCTTCTCCTTTCACCTTCAGTTTTTCCCAGCATCAGGGTCTTTTCCAGTAAGTCCGCTCTTCGCTTCAGGTGGCCAAAGTATTTGAGCTTCGGCTTCAGCGTCAAGTCCTTCCAATAAATATTCAGGATTGATTTCTTTTAGGATTGACTGGTTTGATCTCCTTGCTGTCTCAAGACTCTTTTCCAACACCACAGTTCAAAAGCATCAATTCTTTGGAACTCAGACTTCTTTATAGTCCAACTCTCACATCCACACATGACTACTAGAAAAACCGTAGCCTTGACTATTCAAGGCTTTGTTCCAAAGTGATGTCTCTGCTTTTTAATGACAGACCTAGCTATGTCTAGGTTTGTCATAGCTTTCCTTCCAAGGAGCAGGTGTCTTAATTACATAGCTGCAGTCACTGTCTGCAGTGATTTTGGAGCCCAAGAAAATAAAATCTGTCACTGCTTCCACTTTTTCCCTTTCTATTTGCTATGCAGTTATGGGACCAGATGCCATGATCTTAGTTTTTTGAATGTTGAGTTTTAAGCTAACTTTTTCACTCTCCTCTTTCACCCTCAACGAGAGGCTCTTTAGTTTCTCTTCACTTTCTGTCATTAGAGAGGTATCATCTGTATCGGAGGTTGATGCTGTTTCTCCTGGCAGTCTTGATTCCAGCTTGTGATTCATCCAGCCTGGCATTTACTCTACATGTAAGTTAAAGAAGCAGGGTGTAGTAAAACCATAGTAAATAGTAACCATAGTAAAGCACATTTACTGTTGGTTCTATATTTAAATAGATTCAATGCTTATGACTAGCCCCCTTTCCTATGTCTTTTGCATTCCTCAATAATTTATTTACGGTCATCTCAATTGTCTAAATTTCATTTTGAAGTCACTGTTTCAAGAATGACTTATGGGTTCTGTATTGCTTGAACAACATCGTGGACTGGGTGCAACCTTCTTAAGACACACTGTCTCTCATTTAAAACTTTATAGACAGGATCCTATTGTGTTCTGGCATTTGAGTGCTGCTATGGAATTTTTTGAGGATAGCTAGAATTTTTTTTTCTTCATTGTGGGTAGTTTACTTCATTACTTATTGGAACAATACTTTCTGATTCTATATAATTCCCGTTTAACTGGAACATATATGAGCATTCTGAATAAAACTTTCCTGCCATGGATTGTGCTCTTAGAGATTAAAAAATCATTCCTCTATCACAGGAAAATTATTTGTACCATGTGGTCTTTAAGTACATCTTAAATGTTGGGCTATCAATTTAAGGAATCAAACATCCATATGTTGGATATTTTTTGTCTTCCATATCTGTTAGTTTCTCTGTAACAGTTTTAAGATGTTTGTCATTTTAATTGTAGCACGTCTTTTATGTCATTAATTCAATTTTCAGCACAAGATCTGCTTTTTCTTTGCTGTCCTGAATTATGTGTTAGTTCCATAATATTGTTGTCTGAGTCCTCAGTTTGTTCCCTTAGTTCTTCAGTCTCCACCGAGAGCATCCCACTTGTTTTATTTTCTTGTTGGCGCTCTTGTTTTACTGACATTCATTTTCTTATTTGTTGCTATATAGCATGAAGTAGTTGTAAGGGGTTTCCTTCTCTTTTTGAGTAATGCTTTCTTCTTGGCTGAGTTCTTTATTTTGTATTTACGTGTCCCTTCCTCCCACCCTTCCCCATTCCTGCCTCCTTCTCCCTCCCTTCCCACCTCCCTTCCTTCTCCCTCCCTCCTTCCTCCTTCCTTCCCCTCCCTCCCTCTCTTCTGTCCTTCCTCCTTCCCTCCCTTCTTTCCTTTCTTCCTTCTTTTCTTTTTTTGCAGTAAGTCTGCACACTTTCTATCACATTTCTTTTCGTTTTATTTATGCTTGAAAATGAAAGTGAAAGTCGCTCAATCGTGTCTGACTCTATGCAACCCCACGGACTATACGGTCCATGGAATTCTCCAGGCCAGAATACTGGAGTGGGTAGCCTTTCCCTTCACCAGGGGATTTTCCCAACCCAGGAATCGAAACCAGGTCTCCTGCATTGCAGGTGGATTCTTTACCAGCTGAGCCACAAGGGAAGCCCAAGAATACTGGAGTGGGTGGCCTATCCCTTCTCCAGTAGATCTTCCTGACCCAGGAATCGAACCAGGGTTTCCTGCATTGCAGGCATATTCTTTACCAACTGAGCTGTCAGGGAAGCCTTTACTTATGCTTGTGCAGCACTAATCAGACATTCTGTTTGCAGTTATAAAGTGTAGATGACATTTTGACTTTCTCCTTATCCTATCTGAAACCAGATTGTTTCCTCTGCAAGTTGTATTTTGAGGGCAAGGTATTTTGTGTTCTATCCACTTACCTGTGGCCTGGGGGGGATGAGGGAGAGAGATGAGCAAACATGCTGTCTGTTAGAATTGTCTGGACTCTAGTCTCTCTTCTAAATTATGCCAAACATCCTGGATCAAGATTCATTCCTCTCAGTGGCGATGGTGGTGATGGTGGTGGTGTACAGCCATTTCTCCAGGGGTTAGAATATCCTTGGTTTTGTTTTCCAATTCAGCATATAGGTTTAGAGCCTTCCTTTCTCTGTTCACTTTCCTCTGTTGTTTCTTATCGTCTCCCTATTTCTTCCCAGCAACTCTTTCCCCTACTTCTGTATCAGAAGAGAAAAAGGTATGAATTAGGGGATTCAGTAAAACTTCCCTGGATTTGGTTGATTTACAGGTAGAACTTCTGGGCGATGGGGGCCTGAGAGCCATGCCTTGTTGTCCTTTCTGCTCTGCTCCATAATTTTTGTTTCTTTTCTTAATTTATCTTTCATCAGTTTACTCCTTTGGTCTTATTTGAATACTACTGATGACTCTGTGTTTTTTCGCTTGTTTAACTATTTTACTCATTGTTTTAGATGTCAGTGCTGGGAATTTTTATTTTATTTTTTTGCTTATTGTCAGGGCTGGGAATTTTTGAGATGCAATTTCAATCACCATCTTAACCTGGAATTTCTGAAGTTGTGCTCTGTCCATGACACCCGGTTATCCATAAGACCACCAATGTGATTAAAAAAATCCTCCCTGGGGGACTTCCCTGGTAGTCTAGGGCCAAGACTCCACATTCCCAATGCAGGGGACCTGGGTTCAATCCCTTGTCAGGCAACTAGATCCCACATGCCACAGTTCAGAGTTTGAAGGAAAAAAAATCCTTCCTGGCCCTCATGCATTATTTATTTATTTGCTCCTTCATTCACTCATTCATTCAACAACATTTGAGTTAAGACACTGTAATAATTATACTATTTCTTCACTCTCACTTCCAAACTGCACCTTCTGCACATCCCTAAATCAGATTTATTCAGACAGTTTAACTGATTGAGAATATTGTGCCACCATGTAAGAACTACCCAAAACATAGGAAATTAAAGAAACTTTTTTTACATTGTTAAAAGATACCTTGGAGGGGACAGATTAAGTTTAAATGTAGTCTTTCAATTTTAAAAACTCTGCCAGCAAAGTTCACTTCAAAACTACATCATAAACGCATGCACACACCCTGAAGTTCTTTGAAATCTTAGGTCCTCAGCCCTGCTATTTACTAGTCTTCCAACTTCCTGTTGTACCACCCCTTAGCTTTCTGCTATTTCCATGTCATTGGAACATTTTGTTTGTATGGTACTTTATAGTTTGGAAAGTGTTTTCCTTATTGTCTTTTTAATTTTTCTCTTTCTTTCTTTCCTTCCTTTCTTCCACTCATTTTCCCCTTCAATTTGCTAAGGAAGGAACCAAGATTTAGAATGTGTGACTTTCTTACATGGCTGGCAAGGGAGAAAAAGTAGCAGAGAAATGGAATTCAACACAAACCTCTACTTGTTTCCCAGATATCATTGGTTCCTGCTGTCTTGAAATATATGGGACATTTTTGTTCATAGGGAACAAAATTTAGTTCTTGCTTATGGTGAGAAAGCATGGTACATATAATTTTGTATCCCATTTTTCCCCCCAAGACTATACATCATTAGCATTTAAAAATTCTCCTCAGCTTTTCAGATGTCATTTTTGGTGGATATGTCACAATTTACAATGCAGTTCTCTAACATTGGACATTTAGATGGTTTAGGTGCTGTTATTTTCCTGTAATAGCTGAAAAAGTAATAAACATATTTGTGGCATATAGCTTTTTGCTTTTGTTGAATTCTTTGCTTAGATTAAGTTTCCAGGAATGTCTTATAATAGTGCTTTCCAAAGAGGTCATTGTAATTTATAATGGCACTCTTAGTGAATGAGGTTCTACTTTCATTCCAACTTGGCCCGAATTACATCTTGTTTGTATTGTGAAATTTTGCCAAATTTGGCAGGTTTAAAATAATGTGTCAAGGTTGCTTTAGCCTGCATTAAAATTTAATAGTATGGATTTTTTCCATAGACTTTTTTACCACTTGTATTGGCCCATATAAATTATCTATTTATATTATCTCTCTATAAGATCTTAAAGTGCCCACAAAATCTGAATTACTCAGGGTCTGACATTTTTGGGGCTTCCCTGGTGGCTCAGATGGTAAAGAATCTGCCTGCAATGCAAGAGACCTGTGTTCGATCCCTTGGTTGGGAAGATCCCCTGGAGAAGGGAATGGCTATCCACTCCAGTATTCTTGCCTGGAAAGTTCCGTGGACGGAGGAACCTGGTGGGCTACAGTCCCTGGGGTCAAAAAAAGTTGAACACAAATCTTCTGTGGTCTCTCCTACACCTGGGTGGGGAGGGGAGAAACAAAAGAGCAGACATAGGGCAGCTTCTTGGCACAAAAAGGTGCCATTCCCAGGCTACTATTTGAGTAAAATGCTGTCACATCATCAGAGCCCATTTCCTGAGTCCTGACAGCCTCTTTTCACATCCTAGTCTTCCTTTCTTCTTTGTAAGATGCCTGTAGCCACTGGGAGCTGAGTCTTCAGCCGGCTGTAGAACATGGATATTGTCCTCATGGACTGTTATTCTCAGCCTAACCTGAATGACACTAAGCAGTGGGGCTTTCTGAGCCCCAGCGTGTTTCCGACCTGGTGATGTGGATCCATTGGTCATGGGTTCCTTGAATAAGGGGAGAGGGACATGTCCTTGGGGTGGCAGATGCCTTGCGTGGAGGGTCTATAATATCAAATACCTACGTGAATCCAGTACTTAGATTTTGTTTGTTTTGAATGTTGATACTGTGTGGATAAAACAGTAAGTTGTTTAGCTTTACCTCTGCAACCATTTGCTTCGGAATTAGGTGAGAGTCCAAACCCAGTATCCAAACAGAGAAACAGCTAATTACCCAGGTGGAGAAGTTTGATAGGGACAAATGCTATGCAGGGGGCCTGAAAACCATCCATAAAGCACAGAAACTCAAACTACCTTCACCTCCCCACTGTGAAGCTCCAGCTGGAATTCCACAGAGACCTGGAGCTCCCAGTGTTCAAAATCTCCCCCATCCCATTCCTTGGTGTCCATTATCTTAGTGACTAAGACCATGAATATATTCTGTATGGACACGTATCTACATGTCTCTATGGGCTTCCCTTGTGGCTCAGCTGGTAAAGAACCCGCCTACAATGGCGGGAGACCTGGGTTCGATCCCTGGTGGGGGAAGATCCCCTAGAGAAGGGAAAGGCTACCCACTGCAGTATTTTGGCCTGGAGAATTCCATGGACTGTATAGTCCATGGGGTCACAAAGAGTTAGACACGACTGAGCTACCTTCACTTTCACTTTCTGTATGGAAACCCACATGTCGCTTTCGACTTCCTTCTTCCCTTCACCCCCAGTCACATCCAGTCACTCATCAAGTCCTGATGATTCTGCCTCCTTAATGTCTCTGCAGTCTGTCCCTTCTTCCCTTCTCTCCATGGACCTCTAGCATCTCTGGCTGGGGTGGTGAGTGAAGAGTCCTCCCGACTTCTCTCGGGATGAAGGGCCTTCATGATCTCACCTTTGTGTGTTTCTCCAGCCATATGTCCAGCTTTCCCTTCCTTTAGGCTCCAGCCATTTGATCCCCCTTCAGTTCCTCCAGTGTGGGGGTCATCTGCTGCGCTTCCCCTCCAACCTGGCCCCTACACCTCTGCCATTTGCCTTGCTGGCTGATTCCTACCCATCTCAGAAGTCTACATGGATGTCTCTCCTTGACCCCCTAACCTAGCAGAGTCGGGGGCCTTCCCCTGTGTCCCTACTGTGCCCTGTGCCCGCCCCCCATCCCGTGGCAGGTATCAGGCTGTATCATAATTGCCTGTTTGCTGTGGTAGCTTCATTGCCTAATACAGAGCCTGGTGCCTAGTAGATGGTTAATCAGTATTTATACAGCAGTTGGCTGAACAAAAACAAGAGAGATTGGCTTGGCACCAGATGAGCATGTTAAGACCTGATAGGTTACCAAGATGTATTACTGAGAAATTACATCTTTCTGGGTAATAATTAATATCTTTCTGGCTAGTCTCTCGCCCGCCGTTCTTTTTTTTTTTTTTTTTTGCTGCCCTTCTCCTTCTCTTCCTCGTTTATCTTTTAGCTTATGTGTTTTCTACAGTTTTTACAATCAACATGCATTTTTTTGTAATAATAGAAGGAAAAAAAGTGACTAATTTGTCTTATCACCACCAGGAATGAATTTTGCATTCTGGGTTTTGAATTTTATGGCCCAGAGATGAGACATTGAAGGAGGGTGCTGCTCCTTGAAGGCCAGCAACAGCCTTCTATGTTGGTTGTATTTTTGTATTGCTTAGCTACATTTCAGCCTTTCAAGGATTTTCAGCCCATTAAGATGGATGTATTTGGATGAAAAGGCGTTAAAAAACAGTCTTTAAAATGCTAAAAGCAGGCAAAATAGCAAACGACATTTAAAAGGAAGCAAAAACACTGAAGGGACGAAAAGCGACATATCATGAAAAAAAGAATTACTTTTGAAAAATGCTTGGCTACCTATATGAAATTAAGGTGGACGCGTCCTTGGACGAATAAACCAGAAGCGCTCGAGTGAAAGACTCCCGTCCGGCGCATGCGCAGTGCAGGGCCACCGGGCCAACGGCGTCGTGCTTGGAGCGCCTGGGCCTTCGCCGCGAGGCCCGCCCACCCCAGCGGAGGCGGGGCGGCTCCAGACCGCCGTTGAGGTTCTTCCGCCGGTCAGTCGCCCGAGTGTGAGGGGTGGGGGGCGTCCTCGGACAGTAAAGTTTTCTCTCAGGCCGGGGAGAAAACGGATTCTGCATTATCTCAGGGTCCTGTTCTTTGGTTCTAGACTTCAAGGAAATGGAAACGTCTAGTCGAAGTGTTTATGCCTCCGGCCAGTTTACGCACTACACAGACCTTTGTTCTGGTTCCCTAAAGCTGCGTAAATGCATTCTCCTCCGCAACTCAGTGGTGTCAAACAAGCATTTTTTGTTTGTTTTGAATTGATGGATTCTGTGCGGGAGGAATTCCAGCGGCTCCCCAAGGCTGGCGGCCCGAGTCCTCTGAAGGCGTCGTGACTCATCCGTTTGGCAGCTGTCGTCGGCTATTGACTGGGGGTCCGCGGCCCCCCTCCACGTGGATCGGTCCACGCGGGCTCCTACCTGGGCTCCTCTGCGCGGCGTCGCAGCGTGTCGTCTGTCTTCCCCAGAGCAAGCGCCCGCCGCCGTGGCGGGGGGCCAGGCGGGAGCTGTGTGCTCTCGGCTGCTTGTCCTGAAGAGTCTCACAGGGCCCCGCCCTCATGGCGCCGGAGAGAGCGGTCCCAGGCCCTGCCCGGCCTCGGAGCTGGGGTGCGCTGGGAACGTGGACCCCGCCTCTCGGTGGGGCGGTGTGTGGGATGGAGGTCTGGGGGCCACTGAGGCACCCTCCCTGCTTAAGGACCTTCTTCCGGATTCCATTGGCCAAAGGGTCGCGACTGAGCTGCTGCTGCTGCTGCTGCTGCTGCTGCTAAGTCGCTTCAGTCGTGTCCGACTCTGTGTGACCCCATAGACGGCAGCCCACCAGGCTCCCCCGTCCCTGGGATTGTCCAGTCAAGAACAGTGGAGTGGGTTGCCATTTCCGTCTCCAATGCATGAAAGTGAAAAGTGAAAGGGAAGTCGCTTAGTCGTGTCCGACTCTTCGCGACCTCTATGGACTGCAGCCTACCAAGGCTCCTCCGTCCATTGGATTTTCCAGGCAAGAGTACCAGAGTGGGGTGCCATTGCCTTCTCCACGCGACTGAGCACGCACTCCCTAACGCACCTTTAGGTCCAAGTCCAGATTCCTGTGTCAGACAGAGAACCTGGCCCCCTGCCTCGCCCACCGAGACGCCTCTCTGGTCTTTCTGGTTCTCCATCATGTCAGCGTCTTGACACCGGTTCCCACCTGCCTGCTTCCTTCCTTGCAAGGCTGGCCGCTCCTCCTCAAGTCTCAGGTTGAAGACCCCTTGAGGGAGGTCTTCCCTGGCCGCCCGACACAAGCTCTGAAGTTCTCTGTCTCCACACCACTTGATTCCCTTCATTTGGCCTATTCCACTTTGGGATTACGTATTGATTTCTTCTTCAAGTGTAAGATCTATGCCTCTTTTATTAAAAATATATCCCCACCGCCTAGCACAGTGCCTGGCACGCGGTCTTCACCCAGTAGAGATGTGTTCGGTCAATACATACACCCTGCAAGCTGCCTACTTCAAGGAGGCAGGCCGAGACCTGGATTTTAGGGCTGGCCCAGGGCCCCACGTGATCACGTTTCCAACAGGTCCGCTATGTTTCGTCTCCCCTTTGCTCTGCCTTCGCGCCTTTGCAAAGGCCTTGACTCCTGTGCTAAGAGATCAGGAGGGCGTTAAGTGGGAAGCAACGCACCCTAGCGGCCAGCATGGCGGTGGCTGGGACAGACCGCCAAAGGAAGGCTGGTCTGTTGGAACTGGAGATCCAGCCCCTCCTTCCCACGTGACAGTGCACCGAGATTCGTTTCCAGATCCACCTTTGGGGAATTAGGGTTTTACTGGTACTACTGGAAGTCGCTTTTGATAACGGTTGGCAATAAAGGGAAAGATTCAATCCCTTAAATGGGCTTACAAAGGGCTTTTGTGTCATGTGTAAAATATTGCAATTATTTTAAAAATGTCATTTAGGTGAGCTTCCTTCCACCAGGTGAGCTGACAGAGCGGCTGCGAGTTACCTTTGGCATGTAACTTTCATTAAGTAAAAAAAAAAAAAAAAAAAAACACGTAATTAACCCCATTGTTAATCCTTTCCCCTTCATTCACTCTGCACTGGTCCAGTGGCCTCTTGGCTAGTCTTCAAACCCATGTAGAAAGCCCCATTTCAGGGCCTCTGTGCTCACTGTTCTCTCTGCCTTATGTACTCTTGGCCCAAGGGTTTTCATGATTCACCTGTTTATCTCCTTCCGGTCTTTACCCAAAGAACATTTCCTCCAGGAGGCCATTGCCTGAACATTCTCTTGAAAATTGCAACCTCCTGGCTGCTGCCCAACAAACTGAGCTCTTTTTAATGTCATGTAATAATAATTGTTTTCACTAATTGTCTGATTTCTCCCACCAAATTTTAAGCTGTAAGAGGGCAGGAATTTTTGTTTGCTTTCTTCACTGCTGTATCCCCAGCTCCCAGCTCAATGCCTGGAACATAGTATGTGCTCAATAAATACCTTGTCTAATGAATGGATAAACAACTCTGTTAATAATCATCCTTATTCTGGGCATTTATTAAATTAAAATTAAATAAGATAATGTATGTGTAGTTCCTGGCACATAGGTATTCCATACCTTCCTTTGCCTCCTGCATCCCACCTTCCTTTGCCTCCTGCATCCCTCCTCCCTTTGCCTGGATAAGCAATTCACAGTAATGAAAAAGAAAAACTTGATGGGTTCAAGAATTCCTTCAAGACACCTCTGTACTTTCTGTCTTCCAATTCCACTCAATTCTTGAACCCACCCTCATCAGGTTTTTCTACCTCTGTTCACTGAATCTGCCCTTCTCCAAGTCTCCAAGTCTCCAAACCTCCTTGAGGCTAAATCCAGGTCCTTATCTGATGTGCTCCATCAGTAGTACCAGACACGGTTGATCCCCTTGTCCTTGACATAGTTCTTGGGAAGCCTCCTCTTCTGATCCTCCTCCCGTTGCCGGACACCAGTCTTCTCTGCTGAGTGTCCATACTCGCTTGCTCTCTAAAGGTTGAAGTTCTCCAGAACTCATGCCTTGGGCCCCTTCTCTTTTCTATTCATACTCTGTTCCTATGTGAGCTCATCCAACTTCACAGTTCTAATCCCATCCACATGCTACTGCTGACTTCTGAATTTATTTCCCCACCCTGGGCCTCTCCCCTGAATTCCACTCTGGAGTACCCACTGGCCTCTGCACTGTCTCCACTTAGATGCTGAATAGGTTTCTTAAACACAAGTCCCAGCAGAGCCTGATGCATCCACCCCCGCATTGTGCATCAGCTCACTCTCTGACCAATTTTCCCATCTTGATTAATGGCGGTGCCATCAATCCTGTAACTCAGGCTTAAAACCCTGGCTTCATTCTTGATGCCTCTCCTTCTCTTATGTCCCACGTCCAACTGGCAGCAAGTCCTCTTGGCTGGCTTTCTGGATCTATCCAGAGTCCAATTCTCAGCACTCCCTGTAGGTCGCTGTCATCTCTCTGTTGCTCGGATTTTTGCAGTGGCCTTCTGAATGCTTATTCCCTTGCTTCCCCTGCAGGTAATTTCCACACAATGATCAGAGAAATCTTGTTAACATGTCAGTCAGGCTATGTAACTCCCGTGTCCCAAATCTTCCCAAACATGTGTCTCCTCTCCCCTCTCTGTATTAGTGTTCTAGAGCTGCCATAACAAAGTGCCACAAACTGGGTGGCTTGAAACTTGTTCTCTCACAGTTCTGGAGGCCAGAAGTCCAAAACTAAGGTGTCAGCAGGGCCAAGCTCCATCTGAAGTTGCTGAGGGAGGAACTGTCCCATGCATCTCTCCTAGTTTTTGGTGGTTCCAGCAGTTCTTGGTGTTCCTTGACTTGTGGCTGCATTATGCGAATCTCTGCCTCCATCCTGATACGGTCTCCCTGTGTGTGTCTTCTTTTTTTTTAAGGACCCCACTCATTGGATCAAGGATCCACCCTAATCCAGTGTGGCCTATCTAAACTGAATACATTTCCAAATATGGTCACATTCCGAGGTTCTGGGTGATCGTGAAATTTGGAGGGAGGCGCTGTTCACCCTCGTCCTCTCTCTAACCTTCAGCTTCATCCACACTGTCCTCCTCATGCTCCTTGATCATGCCAGGCTTGGTCTCACTTCAGTCTTTGCATTGTGTCTTCCCTCTGTGTGGACTGCTGACTTACTCAAGTCTTTTCTAAAATGTTTACCTTCTCAGTGACACCTTTCTTGGCCACCCTCTCTAAAAACCTAACTCCTCCCATTGGATTTCATATTCCCCTTTTCAGCTTTATATTTTCTTCTTTAGCATTTATCACTTTCTAACATGCTATATATTTCATTGTTTTCTTTGTTTACATATGCCAGTAGAGGGTAAGCTCCACGAAGGCAGGATTTTTGGTGTTTTGTTCACTCTTCTCTTCCCAACGCTCAAAACAGAATAGTACCTGTTTTGAGTGCCCGATAAAACTGTTGGAAATTTTTTGAATTAATAAACTGAATTGTCTAAGAGTAGACTCATTTGATCACTTAATTTTATTTTAAAAAATTTTTTATTCATTGGTTGATTGCCATGTGGAATCTAATTCCCAGAATAGGAACTGAACCCATGCTCCCTGCTTTGGAAGTATGGAGTCCTAACTACTGGACCTCCACGGAGGTACCTAGAATTTGTTATTTGAATTTATTTTTTTTTAATATTTTATTTATTTATTCGACTGCACCAGGTCTCAGTTGGGGCACATAGGATCTTTTAGTTGTGGCATGTGGGACCTAAAACCCTGACCAGGGATCAAACCCAAGCCCCCTGCATTGGGAGCATGAGTCCCAGCCACTGGACCACCAGGGAAGCCCCTATTTAAATTTGTATACAAACACTGTTCATTTCTGTCTATTGACTTTTTCTTTCTGTTGACTTCATTTTCAGGTAGGTTCTTCTCTTATCTGGGGGGCAATGACCACTAACAACTCTTAGGTTTATATCTTACCAGCTTGACAAGAATCTCAGTCAGCTATTGCCACAGCAATGCTACATAACAAGACATCCAAAGACTCAGTGGCTTTCTACAACAAGCGTTTGTTTTTCTGGCTCACAGCTTTCTGCTGGTTGACTGAGACAGCTCTGCTCTTTGGGGATTTTTCCTGGGCTCAGGTCTACTCCATATGTCTTCATATTCTCTCTGGATCTGCATCTATCCATGAAATGTTCTCTTCATGGCAAAGGGTGGGAGCCCAAGAGTGCAAGTGGAAATACGTGATACCTCTCAAGGCTTTGGCTTAGAGCAAACACATTGTCACATCTGACCACTTCCTTTTGACCAAAACAAGTCACCTGGAGGTGAAGAATCAAACTTCAGTCACTCATACACTACAAAGTCATATGAGAAAAGGGAATGAAAAGCTGAGGACAGTCCTCTAATACCCCATAGTAGGCTCAGCAGAAAGAAACTCTTGTTCCATAATCTCAAGGAAGGTCTTCAGCTGACGCTCCCTTGACTGACGTGGTTCATGCCCATCCTTGACTTAATCACTGCAGCATGGGGCAGGCATTACAATAATTCATCAGACCAGTGTCATGTTCTCATTTCTGGGAATGAGCAGTGGAATGAGGGTGGCAGAGGTCCACCTCTCCCAAGCCCCTGGATTGAGAATCAGAAAAATGCATCCTTCTAAAGGGAAACTGGGGTTGTCTTTACCCCCAAAAAGTGTGAAGGGTGCTGGAAAAACAAAACCATAAGTGCACTCATCTCTCTAACTCTAGAATTACTTGAGATGCTTGGCAGGTGGGCAGTCTCAGGAAGCAGAGAGCAGCATGTGGTGTGGCACATGGGCTGTGGTACTTGGTTTGGAAGTCTAAAGGCAGTCCCTTGCCTACAAGTGTGTTGAAAGGGAGATCCATTGGGTCACCTCAAATGAGGACTCCTGCCTGCGCATGGGGAAGCGGGCCATCGTAGCTTGAGGCATCTTCTAGCCTCACCAACTTACGATTCACACTCAAGTTGGTCCAGTCAGAGTGAAGCCCAGGATTTGCCCAGAAGTCCCTTAGAAGAGAATTTCTCTCTTTTCTGCTGGGCTTGTCCCTGGGAGAGCAAAGTCTTAGCTGTAGCCAGTGCAGCAGAAGTAAAGGATAGAGAGAAGCTGGTGATGTTGTTCAAATCCCAGAATTCAGCAATGCCTATCTTTGCTATTTCATGTCAATGAATTTCCCTTTTTTACTTAACTGTTATGAGTCATCTGTAAGCGAAGTGCTCCCTTCCTGATACCATGCCTACGCTCAGGACCAACCCTGCCCCTCGCTTGGCCTCTTTTGATCCCATTTTGCATTGAACATTTGCTCTCCTGTGGCTCCAACACCTGTGTAATTTATCAAAGGGGACTGTAGACGAGGCGACAGGTCACCAGTGACAGGTTTTCTGAGTGGAGAAAACTGTCCTCAAAATAGGATACTTTGTGCTCTTCTATTTGAAATGGCTTTACCATCAAGTCACAGAGGGAGGTTTTGTCCCCTACATTTTAAGTATGTAACATTACAACAAAGACCCAAGGAGCAATATCTCTTTTTTGGGGGGATGAGTAAATATAGAACTAGCCGTTGCCAGAAACCAGTGTTCTAGATAAATGTACTCTCTTAAGAGAATGATTTTTCTTATAATTGTACCAAATTAACTAGCATTTTATAGTCTATGTATAGTGCTTTGTAAACATTTTTATATTTATCATCTGACCCAATCACCCCAGGTTACAGCTACCCCAAGAAGTGGGAATTTTAATTCCCATTTTATGGATGTAGCTATTGAAGCTCAACAAAATTAAAATAGGTCACCCGCATTCTCCAGCTAATGAGGGTCAGAGGTGGAATCAGAACCCTGGTCTTTGTGATTTCACAATCCTTTGTAGTTCATCCCACACTGTGCTGGCAGATTGAAAAAGTTTGTGTCAGTGTTGGGTGGATTTTAGCTTGGAGTCTGTTTTATTTTCTTGGCTGCCAAGACAGTCTTCCATGACTTCCTTGGACTATTGGATAAGGGTTGTAGAAAAATTAGAATGTCCTGAATGGAAAGCAGCTTCCGGAGTTAAGAGGTCACCATCCTGATCTTAGCCTCTCATCTTCTACCTAGTCCTATTGGTTTTAGTTCTCAAACAACCCTCAAATCTGTCCCTTCCATTTCTTCTCCAGGTCCCCATTTTGTTTGCTGGGAACACAGCTATTGCCTCCTCATAGGCCTGCCATTTCTACTCTTATCAGCTCCAACCCATTCTCCAAAGTGCTTGAGAATGAAGAAAACACAAGTCAGATTGTGTCACATCTCCACTAAAGACCTTTCAGTGAGTCCATCTTCTCTTGGGATAAAAATCAAACATCTTACAAAGGCTTTGGAGGCCATGCATGGTCTGCCCTGACTCCCCTGGCCCTTTAACTCACTCCTTTACCTGATTTCTTTTTTTTTTTTTTATTTTATTTTTAAACTTTACATACTTGTATTAGTTTTGGCAAATATCAAAATGAATCCGCCTTTACCTGATTTCTGAACTCCAGCCACATTGGACCTCTCCCCGCTTCTAAGGTACCTCAGTGGAGCCTAGCCTAAATCAGCCAAAGTCAACCTGACCTGTAAACACATGAGAGATAATAAACTATTGTCATTTTAAGACAATAAATAATGAGGGGACTTCCCTGGCAGTCCAGTGGTTAAGGCTTTAGTTTACAATGGAGGGGGTGTGGGTTCTATTCCTGGTTGGGGAGCTAAGGTCGTGCATGCCTTATGACCAAAGAAACAAAAATAAAATGGAAGCAATATTGTAACAGATTCAATAAAGACTTTAAAAATGGTCCACATTAAAAAAAAAAACTTAAAAAAAAAGGACAAATTAATAATTTGGGCATGTTGAGGTTGTTTGTTTTACAGCAATAGCTAACGGATACAGTCTTCTGTGAAAACACTGCCCCCCTGGATGCAGCCATTTCTGCCAGTGCCTGTGGTCACTGACCAACTGTGTGTGTGACTGTCATTTTCCCCACATTTGATCATGCTTATGCTCAGCTTCTCAGTCTTTCTTCGATGAAGCTCCTTCAACTTTTGGCGATTTCCTCTCCTTCCAAGCAGGCTCAAACCAGCTGCTGAGGCTGGGTAAAGAGACGGTACTCATGTCGTTTCCTCTATCAGCCTGCTCTCTTCAGTTCCCAAGCCCCAAGCCCATTCATCCTCTTTCTTAAAAATAATTAAAAATAAATGAAAGCATCCTTGCATTGACAGGCTTGAAAACCCACGCAAACATCTGCCTGTGGGCATCAGTAGCCTATTCAATTTGGCAAACTGCCAGACCTTATGTGATGATTGTGTTGGATTGGCTGAAAAGTTCATTTGGGTTTTTCTGTAAGATGCTATGGAAAAATCCAAACGAACTCTTTGGCCAACCCAATATCTCCAAGAAGCAGATATTAAGATAGGATTAGACAAGCAGACGGAGAAGGTGATGGCACCCCACTCCAGTACTCTTGATTGGAAAATCCCATGGATGGAGGAGCTTGGTTGGTAGGCTGCAGTCCATGGGGTTGCTAAGAGTCGGGCATGACTGAGTGACTTCCCTTTCACTTTTCACTTTCATGCATTGGAGAAGGAAATGGCAACCCACTCCAACGTTCTTGCCTGGATAATCCCAGGGAGTGGGGAGCCTGGTGGGCTGCCGTCTATGAGGTCGCACAGAGTCGGACATGACTGAAGCGACTTAGCAGCAGCAGCAGCAGCAGCAGACAAGCAGAAGCTTCAGTGGGGGACTTGCCCATGGAAGGTGTGACAAGGGGAGGAAGCAGTAAGAGGTAGGACGAACCTTCAGGTTAGATGTCTAAGACTGACACCTTTGAGAGGAGAATTAGGAGGAAGAGCCCCAGACCACAGTACAGGTCTAAGAACATTTAGGCCAGGCCAGTAAGGAATCCTCCAGATAAAGTGCATGTTCTGTGGGAAAGGGCTTGCACTGTGCTGCGCCCAGTCATTGGGTGGTATAGCCTGGGAAAAGTGTGGCCTCAAGATGAACATGGTACATCCCCACAGGTGGCTGCTGGAGCTGTCGGTCAACTGTCTCCACAGCAGAAGGTCTGAGCACTGAGTCTCCATGGTCATCATACCCTTAAGCCCAGCTTGGCCCTCACCCACTATGCCCTGAATAGAGAAATGTATTTAGATAAATACGTGTGGGGTGAATAGGTGGTTGGGGAGGGGAAGAAATCAGATCTCTCCAAGGAGAGAGTTTGGCCTCTTTAGATGACATTCATGTGGAGCAGACATATGGGAGACCTTGACTCAGAGACAGGTACCCAAGAAAACGTGTCTATCTTCGTCTAAATCGGGAACACTAACCAGATGGCTTTGGAGCAAGTGGCAGTTCCTGTGGTTTTTCACCAAAACGGTGTTGATTGTCAAAAGGCACGGGGTAGCAAGACTGGAGTATGGGAATCAGGTCTGCACTTCTCCTTTAAAGCAAAGGAAGGCACATGAAACCTGTAAGACCTGCCTTTACTGGCAGACTTGGCACAGGAGAGAAGACCGGGGTCAGAATGGTCACTCATTCACAATACTGATTTCACACTTGTGCTCATAACTGTACGGAGTGCGAGGGGAATGCTCCAGGTAGCCTCCACTTGTCCCTTCAGACCTGTGCTCTACTTGTCCCCACCTTGCTCCAGCCCCGGAAGGAGGACCTATGTGGGAGGCACCGGGCTCCAGTGCCCCCTGGCTTCTGTTTGGGCTTGGACAGTAGGGGATCCTGGCACGAGCCTGGGGGGAGGAGCGAGGGAGGAGTCAGCCGCTTCCCCCTCTGGCTCCCTCTCTGGTCCCTGTACAGCTCCGTGACTGGTGATCGCTGCTGCTCTCTAGGAGGCTGACTTGCCATGGCTCTCCCATTCATGGCACCCCCAATGATCCCTCCCTTCCTCCCTTTAGGCTTAGGGTGGTAAGTTCTGGGTTACATCCCCTACACTCACTCCTTTGGGTAAATAAACCCTCCTTTGCTTATCAAGTCGGTCTCCCGGGAGGCCCGGCAGTGATCAAGGGACAGTCACAAGACAGACTTGGTGTCTCTGAGGTCAGCAAACATTGTCTTAATCAGCTCTGGCTGCCCGAACAACATACCATAGACTGGGTGACTTAAACAACACATCTTTATTTCTCACATTCCTGGGGGCTGAACATCCAAGATCAAGATTCATTTCCTGGTGAGAGCTGTCTTCCTGGTTCGCAGACAGCCACCTTCTCACCGTGTCTTGAAGAAAGCACATGTGAGACCGCCAGCTCTAGTCTCTCTTCCTCTTGTTATAAGGATATCATGGGGCGCCACTCTCGTGACCTCTTATAAACCTAATCACCTCCTGAAGGCCCTATCTGCAAACACTATCACACTGGGGGCTAGGAATTTCAATATAGGAATCTGCGGGGCTGTGAGGGACACAATTTAGCCCATAGCAGGCATCAAGCATGTAATTCCACAAACATTTAAAATTATAATACAACAAAATCTACAATGGAAAAGTACTTGGGTCTCTAGTCTGGGGTAAGGTGGGAATCAGAAAGGGCTCCCTTGAGGAGATGACTCGTTTCACTTGCTCTGTGCTGGGCAACAGCAGATAGGAAAGCCCGAGGTGGGAAGGAGCCAGGGGTGTTCCACAAACCAGAGAAGGCTCGAGGGTGGGCGCAGCCTAGTGATGGACTTGGAATCAGTTCATACAAATCTCTCTGTCTCTTCTTTCTTCTCCTCTTTCTCCTTCATGCCCCCACTCTTTTTCTGGGGGGGCGGGGCTAGGGTTCAAGGAGGTCTTTAGTCCAAGGTCACCTGCTGATTTTGAGAAGGACATAGGTTTGGGGTCCCTGGCTGAACCAAGGCAAAAGTCCCCAGGTTCAAAATGCTGAGTACAGCCTGGGCCATTGCTTTCTGCGCTCTTCTTTCTCTGGACCGCAAGGTGGGTGGGAGGATTAACTCCTTGTGATCCAAGCGATGAGAGGGACAGAATGACTCAGAGGCAGAACTGGCCTGATGCGTAGAGGGCTGGTTATGAAGGGTTCCCAGATGCCAGGACAGGCAAGACAGAGTGCACTTGGCAGGACACTGTGGGATCTCATTTATTGGATCCATTATCTGAATTAGGAACAATTTGAAATGATGACCATGAGATAAAAATAAAAGATAAGAGCATCTGTAATCATCCTTGCCCCTGCCTGTCTGTGTTGTGAGCATTGCGGAGGCCTCTCTTACCTCTCCTCATGTTTCAGATCATTTAATTAAATTTAACTAGTTCTCTGGAAGCCAGAAAAGGAAGAAGCGAGCCAGCATTTACTATGTGCTAGGCACTATATTAAGCATGTTGATGCTGGAAGCCACACACAGCAGTTCAGTTTCTCATTCAATCTTCCCAGCAACTCTACACAGAAGGTGTTATTTTTTACATTTGATGGGTGGAGGCATGCTGAGGTTTAGAAAGGCTGGACAACCTAATTGTCATCCCTTAGTTAGAGTTATACATCTGTCTGTACATCTGTCCATCCATCCACCAATTCATCTAACCATCTACTCATCCATCTATCCATCATCCACCCATCCATCCAACTATCCATCCATCCACCACTCGATCAACCACAATACTTACTGATCATGTTTCATGTGCTTTTGGGCACTAAGGGTATCACTGGGGAAAGAGACACTTGATCTTCTGCCCCCATGGAGCTGTCAGTCTAGTGGGGTGTGTGCTCAGACCTCCCCTGATCCCTTGGGTAGGATGTCTCAAAAACCGTTTTATCCATGGCTCCATTCCAAGATTCCCTACACTGTCTGGGTCTGGGCTTAGGTTTTTGGAAAAACACAAGGCTTTTCAGTGGCACATAAGCTATTCTTAGCTCTCAAAGAGAATATATTTGGGGTGGGCAACTGACTTGAGTGGTGTCTTTTAGTGCTAAAATCAGAGAGTCCTGGGCATACCTGGATGGTTGGCCACCATAACTCAGTGGTTCTCGACAATGCGGTGATTTTGCTACCCTTTTCCCCACTCCCCTCCCCAGCACCCAGGAATCCTTGGCAATGTCTGGAGACATGTTTGGTGGACACAGTAGGGTGAGGGAGCTGTTGTTTTATTTCTAGTGGCTAGAGACCCAGCATGCTGATGAAGAGCTTACAGTTCCCCAGGGCAGCCCCCTCACAAAGAATCATGCAGTTTAAAATGTCAGTAGAGCCCCAAGCTCAAGGGAGGGGCTAGCAGTGCCACACAGTTACTGAGGCCAGGAGTAGTATTCAGCCAATGTGGGTGGAGTTTCTCACACCAGGAGCAGCATTCAGCCAATGATGACAGTCCCCCAAACTGGTTGCACTCAAGTTCTTAAGTCAAAGTCTGCTTCCGGTGGAACCCAATTATCTTTAGAAAATCAAACATGGCCAGTTTTATTAATATTTAAAGATAACTCCATTCTTCTCCCCATTTCTGGCCCCTAAACTCAGCTCAGGGGTCCTGCTGCACAGCCAAATGCAGATTCATGAGGGCGAGTGGCCACCCTAAAGCTGAGCAGCAGTTCATGCAGAAGCTGCCAGTGCCGTGCCCCTCTTTGGGTGGCCTTAGGGGCGCACAGATTTGCCTAAAGGACTGAAGGCGGGGTTGAAGCAAGGAGTGGAAAGGGAAGTAGAAGCGTTTAGGCAGGCCGAGTTTCCTTTGACCTGACCTCACTGACATAAGCCACTTGTTTCTGTTGGCCTTGTGATTGTACCCTGAAGCTTTTTCTAGCCACAGTTGAGCATGGGTTAGTTGGGTTAGTATAGCAGGGTGGGTAAGGAACATTCCAGACTTTAAAGGCAGACAGAGTTTGACTTGAAATCTGGAGTTGCCGTTTACTAGTTCTTTGACCTTGGATTACCTACTCAGTCCCTTGCCTCATGTGATTGTCATGAAAATTAAATAACATGCACATAGAATGGATATTTTACCTGGTCTGCTGTATACTACAGATATAGTAATTATAATATTGATGTGTTCACATGTACAATATATATATGTGTGTATGTATATTCCAAAATATAATTTTGCAGTTTGCAAGTTCTTGTAGCACCTAGGATATATGATGTGGCCAAATGATGATCCAAAAATGATCTGCAGAGAGATAAGATCCATGAATGTAGGATAAAGACACATTTGCTTCCAATCTTTTTTCAATATTGACATTTTCAAAGTCTATACAAAAGTAGAAAAATTAATGAACCCCAAATACTCACCAGGCTTCCCAGGTGGCTCAGTGCTAAAGAATTTGCCTACCAATGCAATAGACATAGGAAACGTGGGTTTGATACCTGGGTTGGGAAGATCCTCTAGAGAAGGAAATGGCAAACCCACTTCAATATTTTTGCCTGGGAAATCTCACAGACAGAGGAGCCTGGTGGGCTATGGTCCCAAAGAGTCCCTGGTGGGTGGGGTCACAAAAGTCAGATACAACTGAGCGACTGAGCACACAGCACAAATATCATCAATATCTTGCTTTATCCAAAACAATATTAAAAAAAAAATTGTTGGGAGAAAAATCTTGTTTTATCTATTCATCCCCCAATATTTTTCTTTCTGGAGTATTTCAAAGCAGATTCCAGACAACAAGTCATTTCAGCTGTTATCTTCCATTTGCACTGTAATGAATTTAGCCTCACACTTCACCCAGGGCTGCAGACCCTCTGGGGAGTGCCACCAAGACTGCCATCTGCCCTGGGCTATGGGGTCTCCATGGTTCCGCCCCACAGGCCTAGGGAAGGCCTGATGTCCTGAGCCCCCCACACGCGCGCTCTTTCCTCTCAGGCCTTTGTTTGTCATGATGGTTTCGAGGTCATATCTGATTTCTGCCCGGGTACCTGCTGCCTGCTTCTGCAGACTTAGCCGGCGTAATTCATGCTGAGTGTCTGTCTCGACTCTGGGAAGGCGCTGCTGGCTCCACATTTCACAATAAATATCTTTTTAAATGGCCTGGTATTCAGGCTCATTTCTCATTTCCAAGGAGACTCTTGACTGATGACCTAAAGAATTGCTTCCCCGTGACTGACAGGGGAACGTAGCATCCCAGGCTCCCTGTTCCCTCCCTCCTGGAGGTGTATAGAAGCTCTGACTTCAAGGGCCACAAGCTGCTCCTGGCAGAGCCATTTACCCGGTTACAGCCCACTTTCCTCTGCACCTGCGAGGCTGCTGGTTGCCAGCCTGGGGGTACTCCAATGGGACGCATTTTTGCAGGAAATCCATGTTAAGGCCTCCGAGGGCAAGGTGAATTAGGGCCCCCTGTCTGCCGGCAGCCCACAGAAGGCACAGTTTTATAGAGGCCTTGAAATCCACAGAATGCAAAAGCTCTACAAGGTGGGGTGTTGTGGGTAGATTCTCTTGACGTGGAGGCCACGCTGCAAAGGCTGGCTGTTTTAAAATCCCGATGTGCACAGGAAGCCCTAGGCACTCCTACTTTGTGATGCACCTTCTTACAACCCATCCATCATAATAAAATGTACCCACATCCCACGTGAAATGCAATTCATGTGTAAGTGTCAGGTTGCAGATGACTAGAGGCCTGGAGCAAATTCTACTCCTAGAGCCTTCAGTGAGAGTGTGGCCCTGTTTGTGCTACCCATGAAAGCAAAGAGGCCTACAAAAATGATGGTTCTTCATTTTTGTTCTTCCACCAGACTTAATTCTGTGTTATAAAATCATGAAGGGCCTGAAAAAGCCACCTGCCCTTTTCAGTTATACTTTTCTCTGTCTTAGGGAGAAAGACTGTATCTTACCCAGGTTTGGAGTTTCATGATATAAAAACCAACCTTTCAGTTCCTGGTAAATTGCTAACGTGGCCAAAGCAACCCGCCCTTCTGCTTTCTAGATGATCCGGAAAGGTTTTTCAGTCTTTAAAATGTGAATGGAGTGTAGTTGGCTGTGACTGAGTTAATTCTGCCTTAATGATTGATGATGCTTCAAAGCCCCTAACCAAGTCCATCTCAGAAGTCGGTCAATAAAACACAAAAGTGTCATAAATGAGAAGGGCCTGGGGAGCGTATTTGGCTCAAGGCCACTGGAGGCTCCTGAGCAGCTCTGGCCTCTCCTCTCTGAGATTCATCATCAAGTCATCCTGCTGCTGACAGTTTGGTTCTGACTGTGGTCCCTTGTTATGGGCTGGATTGTGTCCGCCCCCCACCCCCCAGCCCCCAAATTCAAAAGTCCTAACCCTCAGCACTTCAGAATGTGCCTGTATTTGGAGACAGGTCTTTAAAGAGGTAATTAAGATGAGGCCACTAGGGTGGGTCCTAGTCCAATATGACTGATGCCCCTATAAGAAGAGGAGCTTGGACTCAGATATACACAGAGGGAAGGCCATGTGAAGACTTGGGGCAAGGATGGCCAACTACAGTCCAAGGAGAGGGGCCTCAGAAGATGCTAATCCTGGGGTGTCGTTGGTGGTCCAGTGGTTATGAATCCACCTTCCACGCAGGTTTCATTGCATTCCCTCCATTGAACCAGCCATCTGGACCATCATTCTTTTTATTTTTTTAAATAGTATTTTTAAAAAATATCTTGGCTCAATTTATTTTTTTTTCTGCCATACAAAGTCTTTTATTTATTTATTTTTTAACTTTCCCTGGACAGCTTTATTTGTTTATTTTAATTGGAAGCTAATTACTTTATAATATTGTAGTGGTTTTTGCCATACATTGACATGACTCAGCCTTAGGTGTACATGTGTTCCCCATCCTGAATCCCCCTCCCACCTCCCTCCCCATCCCATCCCTCAGGGTCATCCCAGTGCACCATTGGCTCAATTTATTTCAAAATAGGTTTTATCCTTGGGGAACTAAGATCCCACACGCCATGGGGCAATCAGGCCTACACACCACAACGCAAGATCCCACAGCTTGTGACTAAGACCCAATGCAGCCACATAAATAAATATTTTTTAAAAATGGTACAAGGAGTTTGAAAGCTCAGTGAGCATTAAAAAAAAAAGACACTAACCTTGCTGACCCCTTGATTTTGGATTTCCAGCCTCTCTAGCTGTGAGAAAATCAATTGCTGTTGTTTAAGCCACCCAGTCTGGTACTTAGTTATGGCTGCCCTACTTCTGATAGTGGACTGGTACCTCAATCTCTTTCTCTAGGACATACCCCCATCTCCCAATGCCTACCCCAGTCTGGTCTTTCCAGTTCCTCTTTCTCAGGGGCTGGTGTCATTTGATTGTCGCTTGATTCTCTATATATACTTTTCTGAAGCCAGCTCTCAAGACTTGTGAATATCACAGCTCCTGAATTCCTCGCTGAGATGCTATTGTGGGTTTTGCTTGCCCGTCGTACTTCTTTTGGGAAACCTCCCTTCTCTCATTCCATGTATTTCTAGTAGAACGGTTAGTCATAACATCTGCCTTCTCTCCATTGAACACCCATCTGGACCATCCTTTTTTTAAATGGTATTTTTTTTTAATGTATTTTATTTTTATTTATTTATTTACTTTTGGACTCCAGAGCATGCAGGATCTTAGTTCTCTGACCAGGAATTGAACCCACGCCCCCTGCAGTGGAAGTCAGAGTCTTAACCACTGGACCACCAGGGAAGCCCCTGGAACATTATTCTTGACCAAACATTTCTGAGGGAGAACCTAATGGTCTTGGTGGCCAACTGGATATGAAGAGAGTAGAAGATACCGATACTCTGGTTTGGTCATTTGGATGGGTGTGTGCGGGACTGGGAACGTGGACAGAAAATAAAATTTGGGAAAAGGTGATGAACTTTGACCTTCAATGCCTGAGAAGTGAGCAGATAAAAGTGACGTTTCAGGACGGCTGGTTTTGGACTGATAGGAGTCTGGAGATTGAGAGACCCAGCAAGAGATGATAACTGATCCTAATATGAGAAGAGAAATGATGTCATTAACCAACCACTTCTGCCTAAGGATTGTGGCAATTGCCAGGTTCAGATGAACATGCTTTTCAATAGTGAATCCAATGATATGTTAGGGAGTGGAAACCAGAGAGGGTTCATGATTTTCCAAGATAGAAGGAAGAGAATTTGAAGTTCCCAAGGGTAATCAAGAAGTGAGGAGGTGAGAGAGAAAAATGGAAAGAAGAAGGCAGAAGGAGAATCAGAGATTTGTCTCAGCATGGGGCTCCTGGTGGAGTCATGTTACTGACTTAGGCAAAGGAATCTTAAAAGATATTCCACATTTAATTTTAAGTTCTCTGCTTTGCTCCACCCACCTAAACTTTCATTTCCTCTAAGCACACAAATTTCTTTAGTTTTGCTTTTAAAAGGAGATTGAGGAAGGGTGTGAGTGTGGATACTTTCAGAAAAGCAAGAGCATCTGCGATGTCATAGGACACATGCACTGAGGGTGGTGGAGGAGCTCAGTTGACAGCTGGGTTTCACTTATTACTGTTTGTTATCTGCCTCAAACCTGACCTTACCAGCTGGGCCTGAAACCTTCTTCTAGATTGCTGGGTTCCACTGCACGATGGAGGTCCCTGGCAAGCACTTGTTGCCTCCAAAAGGTTCACCAGTAAGAAGCCTCTGAATGACCCACCTCCCAGTTCCGTCCAGTGGTCTGGCCTAGAGAATACTGCTCCAAAGATAGCACAGAAATTGCCCACTGACACTCTGAGATCACACGGTAAGGGAACTGGCTACACTTAAAGAGGTGAGGTTGACTTTGCAGCTTCAAAAAAAATTTTTTTTTTTCCCAGCCAAGTTTCTGTTCTGCTAGCAGTTCTTGCTTGTGACCCAGAAGCGGCCAGTGCCCCTAGGGAATGATGCTATCTAAACTTCCTCCTGTTTCCTGGCCTCCCCTCCCCCTCCCACTACCCCTAGGCACTTGGGCTTCCCAGCAGCCTCTGTAGACCTTTCCTGCACCCCTCCTCCAGCCACATCCCTGCTTGGAACCCTCATCCTATCAGATGCAGGCCCGCAGCTGGACTGCCGCCAGTGGCAGCCATGAATGTTGGCATCGGGCTTAAATCCACACTGGCCTCCCTCCTGCCTGCAGCGGGTCCAGTCTGGTCTTCCTGTGCTGACTTCTCTCTCTGCTCTGGCCAAGGCGCGTGTGCAGAGTTTCTTGGTCCAAATCGCACACTGACAACTGGGATATGTGTCAGTACATGCATCCTGAGCTTTGTGGCTGTGAACTCTGGAAATGTTGTCTGTAAGTTCATTTTTCTTTTGTACACTGGTGTTTGTTTGATCCATTAATGAATGCAGCCCTCCACACTTCAGGACATTCTAGAGTCCTCTTTTCCTTGTCTTTGAACGGAAATGATTACTTGTCTGGTTGCCCGGATGTGGCTGGGAGCTGGGCCAAGAATCCCCTTTCATACACACCACTCAGTGCCCACACCCATCCTCAGTCGTCTCAAAAACGCTGACTCATCCCCTCTATCAGCATCATTTGTTCACTTACAAGAATACTGAAACCCACTGGGTGCCAGGGGCTGTGCTAGGTGCTGAGGGCACAATGCCAAAACAAAGCAATGGGAGATACAAATGACCCAACAATTCAGTCCACTGACTTAAGAGGAAAAGATGGGGAACACACCTAAGCCAGCCTTGGAAATTCAGAGACAGTTTTAGGAAGAACTGCCGTATGCATGGACCTATGAAATGCTGGCATTGCGCATTGACAGCTGGCTTATGTTGGCATTGATGGTGGCCTTAAGCCATGCTGTGCATCTCTCATGCCGGAAAATTCCATAATAGCACCACACACAAAGAAACAGGGAAAGACATCCACTCAGTGATTTTTCCATTTCTTGGTTCAAAATGTCTTCATCGGCAGCCTCTAAAAGTGTCACGGTAGTTTACTGCTTGTCCCCTTTTCACTTGTAGAATCTGTGCTTTGTAGAGTCAAGACTTGTTCATTGTCCTGACAGATAAACATATTACCCTATGGTAGAGGTCCAATGGGAATGCCACCCGCCCCACCAAGTTCAGCCTCATCTTGAAGCCCTGCTTTCTGGATACTGACCATGAAGTTCCCATCGAATGAGCACTGTGCTGAAGGCAGGCAGACAGGGAAAGGGAACCTATTATTTTACACACACACACATGCAACCAAAGCAGCCAGTAACTTTGGAAAATTTAGTTAAATCTGGAGTTAATTCAGGTAACTAATAGCAGGTGATATTTGTTGAGTGCTTACTATGTGTCGCTTCCCTGGTGGCTCAGCTGGTAAAGAATCCGCCTGCAATGCCGGAGACCTGGGTTTGATCCTTGGGTTGGGAAGATCCCCTGGAGAAGGAAAAGGCTACCCACTCCAGAATTCTGGCCTGGAATTCTGTACATACAGAATTCTGGACTGCATAGTCCATGGGGTCGCAAAGAGTAGGACACGACTGAGAGACTTGCACTTACTATGGGTCAGGTTCTAAAAGTTTGATATGTGTGCCCTCGTTTCATCCTCATAACCAGCCAGGGAAACAGGAACCATTAGTGCTCCAGGGTAGAGATAGGAAAACACACAGCCAGGCTGAGTAATCGGCTTCATGTCTCACAGGCAGGGGTGAGAACTCAGGGCTCCTTGCTTTGGAGCTGGGGCTCCTTGCTTTAGAGCTGGGGCTCCTTGCTTTAAAGCCAGGGCTCCTGACCATGCTGACTTTCATGGTTTCTCATGCATAGAACAGAGCTCCCTTCAAGGGTTTATTCTTCAGGTTGAGAGGATGTTTGGTCCGGGAATCTGAGCAGGAGAAAAGAGCATGGAGAGAGAGTGTATGTGCAGTGGCAGTCCATGGCTGCCTTGTCCTGTGGGCGAAGCTGCAGACCCCCTTCTTACAGAGTCTACAGTGAGCTCAGAGCCACCAGGAGTGGGTGGGTGCATGGGAGCCGAAATCCAGCACCGCTTCCCTCGTTAAGCCCAAAGGGGACGCCCTTCTCCAGTTCCGCAAAGGCGCCAGCTCCCTGGCTCCCCCTCGCTCCCACATGCGCACCTCTTTGGATTACGTCTTTGGCCTCTGGGCCTATCCCGTGTAGACTGGAGACTTTGTAAGACCAACGCGATTCTGCCCAGGCTCACTCAGCAGCCAGAATCTAACACCAGGAGGTGGATTCAGGTTTCTGACTTTCCTGGGAAGAGAATTCTGACAAGAGTAGGGTCTTAGGGAAGAGAAACAGAAAGAGAAAGAGAGAGGAGAAGAAATAGCAGGGATGATGGATTACTCATTTGATGGATTACTCATCCAATTAGTGATTGGATCACTAATTGAAGCCTTAGGAGAGTGGGACCCCCCACATCCAAGGCCAGGTATAATTCCTAACCCTCTCAGCCCTTCCCAGCTAACAAGGGAGCTGAGTTGGATGAATGGGATCAGCAGACAATTACAAATACATACAGAGCATTTATTGGGTTTCAATCTCCCCTTGTTTACTTGTAAGAAATATTAAAGGGCAAATATGAAACCAGCTAAGTATATCCTTGGAAAGCTAACTTCTCTGGCCAGAATAAGAAATAAAATGTCTATTTCTTTTTAAAAGATTCACTGTGGTTGTTCAGTTGCTCAGTCGTGTCGTGTCCAACTCTTTGCAACTCGATGGACTGCCGCACACCAGACTTCCCTGTCCATCACCAACTCCTGGAGCTTGCTCAAACTCAC
Source organism: Bos javanicus (assembly GCF_032452875.1). Classification (NCBI taxonomy): domain Eukaryota; kingdom Metazoa; phylum Chordata; class Mammalia; order Artiodactyla; family Bovidae; genus Bos; species Bos javanicus. The sequence goes on along the minus strand of NC_083885.1, from coordinate 7,846,724 downwards.
GTCCAACGTCATCAGTGATGCCATCGAACCATCTCATCCTCTGTCGTCCCCTTCTCCCACCTTCAATCTTTCCCAGCATCAGGGTCTTTTCAAATGTATCAGGTGTCCAAAGTATTGGAGCTTCAGCTTCAGCATCTGTCCTTCCAATGAATATTCAGGACTGATTTCCTCTAGGATTGACTGGTTTGACCTCCTTGCAGTCCAAGGGACTCTCAAGAGTCTTCTCCAGCAGCACAACTTTATAATATAGGAGATCGGTGTCTGGATGTGTGCGTGTGTGTTTTTCAGCTGTGCCTGCCTAAGTGTGTCCCCATACTGGTGTGTGACTGTGTTTGCACATGTTCACGTGGGGCTCTCTGCCTGCAGCATCTGTAAGGCACAACATTGCAGTTGCTTTGGAAACAGCATTCTTGCCCTGGCACAGCCGGGGACCACGGGGCGTGGCAGACTGACATGGCCGTGCAGCTATGATGCTCTCAGGGAGTTGGAGGCTCTCAGGCAATAGTGCCTTGTCTTGACTCTGTGCATACGCATGGACCACAGTGGGTAGCAAGGTGCAGCAAGGTCTCAAGGAAGTTGTGGAGTGCTCATGTGGAGGCAAATCTGGGAAAGAAGGCCAGCTGGCTGTGTAGATGTGCTCTTGGAACCTTATTTTCTGCTCCCTAAGGAATGGCACCACTTCCTCCCGTCAGTGAGATCTCTCTCACAGGAAGCAGCTACTGCTTCTGGCCACCGGGGGACACAATTTAAGGCATCTCAGGGAGCACCCTGAATTTGCTTTACATAATGGAATGTTAGCAGCCACATTGTATTTTGGGGTAAAGAGGTTTTAGGGAATTTCTGCTGGGCAAATGAAATGATTCAGTGAGAAAAAACTTGGTTAGAGTAATGGTCTGTGGGGAAGCTTATAATATAAATACAGATTTATATAGAGCATGTGCTGATACACTTTTTTTATTTTTGGCCTCACTGCATGACTTGTGGGATCTTAGTTCCCCGACTGGGGATTGAACCTGTGCAGTGCTGGTGTACTTTTGAATGAGATGTGTATTCTCACACCTTAGTAAATAATATCATTAAATCATTTAAGGGATGGGAGAGAGGCTCAAGAAGGAGAGGATATATGTTTATGTGGCTCAGTGGTAAAGAATCCACCTGCCGATGCAGGAGATGCAAGAGACGTGGGTGCGAACCCTGGAGAAAGAAATGGCAACCCACTCCAGTATTCTTGCCTGGGAAATCTCAAGGACAGAGGAACCTGGTGGGCTACGGCGCATGGGGTTCCAAAAGAGTCGGACATGACGTAATGAGTGAAAAACAACAAAAACAGCGGGTTCACTTTGGTGTACAGCAGAAACTAACACAGCATCATAAAGCGATTATACACCAATAAAAAATAATAATAGCATTGAATCATTTAAGAAATCTAGGAGCTTAGACAGTGAAGATCCAGGGATGAAAATTCCAGCACGTTCTGACAGAGTTCACAGAGAGTGGAGAAAGTGTTTAATTGGAGAGATAATTGCAACGAAGTGTCATTTGTATGAAAAAAGAAGTAACCAGGTGTGACAGAGCAGGGGAGAGGGAGGCAAAGCAGAGAGAATCAGAGTGGCCAGCTCTCCATCCTCTCCCCAAGCCTGTCCCTTGCTCATACCAGCCTGGGACGGATAAGTCAGGAGAGGACAATGGTGCTAAGAAAGAAATGTCGATGTCAGTGTTACTCGTGTGTGTGGGGAAAGAGCCCACAGTAGCAGGCTCTGCTGGATGGTAATGTGACAGATGAAGCACTGACTGCAGATCGGTGCGGCTGTTAGCGACTATGCACATGAATTCGCAAGTGACCACTGTGTGGGCGTGAGAACACGTGTACTAATGATCAGAACACCCGGAGCTGTCGGCTGTTCCTTCTGCAGGATGGCAGGCTCTGTGCAAAGAACTCTGCACCCCTCATCTCATTTAAACCCCACTTATTCTCATCCCATGTTTAGCTGAGAAAATGGCACTTCATGGGGGTTAACAGGCAGCAAAGCTCCAGGTCTTTATGTCTGAGTCGTTTCTACTGTTCCCACCTCAGCCACAGCAACCAGAATGACACATGTCTAAGCACATGTGGTTGTAACTGGCCTCTTAGAATAGGACCTCAAGCAGCTTTCTCTCTTTCTCCCCTCTGCCCAGTCAACCCACGTCATGGGACAAGCTCTCTTGTGCCCATGGTGGAAGCTCAGATGGGCCTGCTAGCCTTTCCAGCCATTCGCAAATATTAATACAAAACACCCAGCTCACTTTATGTCCCCAAGATTCTCATCTCAGTAAGGGATGCGTTCAATCCAGGGGAAGGGGCCAAACTCCAGGCCCTCTAACGGTGAAACTTTAGTCCTGGAAGCGGGCCATGGGAGAGGCTGTGTGGTCAGCTTTGCCCCGTTTCTCTGCCTTTGCCTCCCTCTGCTGGGTGAGCAGTTTCTGGTCTCTCCTGGGTCCAAGTAATGGAGGAAGGAAGGAAAGGGGTCCCGAAAAGTCTTACCTGCCAGGTCCTGCCTTGAACTTGCTGCTGCTGCTGCTAAGTCGCTTCAGTCGTGTCCGACTCTTAGCGACCCCATGGACTGCAGCCTACCAGGCTCCTCCGTCCATGGGATTATCCAGGCAAGAGTACTGGAGTGGGGTGCCATCACCTTCTCCCACCTTGAACTTGAGGCCACATAAAAATTTCAAATGAAGGGAATAATTTAGCTCAAATAAAAGAAAAAAAAAAAGAGAGAGAGAGAGGTAGATTAGTTTTGGAGGAAAGGGGTCCCTGGGAAATAATGATTGTTAATACTATCTGGGCCTCTTTTTCTGGTACCGTGCAAACACATATATAACCAGAGGGGCTACAGTGATTTTTTCCGATTTTATTATCAGGGAAACTGAGGCTCTGAGAAAGAAATAATTTGTGTCAAAGGCAGAGAGCTTGGTAAGTACAAGATCAGGGGTTTGGGCCCAGAGAGTGTGAAGTAAGAACTTGGTCTCTTAATGGCTCTGCTATCTGAAGTTGGAAATCTATCAGGAGAGGAAATTACTACTCCTTACCAACTTGACAATTTTGCCTTCTTTCTTATTCTAGGAAATATTACCAGACTGGATAGCATTTCCTTTTAATAGCTAGTATCAAAGCAAATCTAATGAAAAAGTGTAACCTGAAAAAAAAAAAACACTGAAATGGTACTAATTTATGATCATAAAGGGATGTCTTGTGTTTGAAAATAACCAACAACTTCAATGGTATGTAGTGAATTAGGAAAACAAAACAAATCTCAAGAGACTGAATTTGTATAACTAGAAACTATCTCAAGAGAATTATTTCTTGCATTGCATGATACTCGGAGCATATTTCATACGATTGAACTTGCACCCAGAAGTAATTTGTTGTAGGAGATAAGATAACCTCCCCCGCAACTGGTGACCTGTAGGGAGAGAAGAAGAATGTATCACTGATGATGGCTTTTGCACATCAAGCTGCTATTTCCGTTCTTGGAATTTGTCCCTTTCTCAGTGCTTCAGTTTAGTTGGTGCTCACAGAAGCATTGCAACACTTTCTACATGGTACACTTTCCAAAGCATTTTAGTTCAAGAGACTGAAATTTCTGGGGTGGAAGCGGGCATTTTGGAAGGTGGTGTCTTGCATCTGCCAGTCTTCACCCCTTTGCCCAAGCCGTTCTCTTTGCATAACTTCATTGTCTTTACTTGTTGAACACCTACTCATCACATAAGACCCACAGAGATAGTCACCTCACAGAAGCCTTCCTAACTGCCACAGAAGCTGTCTGCCTTCATTAGACCGCAGCGAGTTTTGCAACATTTTACCTTTTACGAGGGGCTTCCCAGGTGGCTCAGTGGTGAAGAATCCGCCTGTCAGGGCGGGAGATATGGGTTCCATCCCTGGGTTGGGAAGATCCCCTGGAAAAGGAAATGGCAACCCACTCCAGTATTCTTGCCTGGAAATTCCATGACAAAGGAGCCTGGAAGGCTACGCAGTCCATGGGGTCGCAAAGAGATGGACATGACTTAGCGCCTGAGCACATACACATCTCGTGTGAGAGCCGCCCATCTTTGTGTCATTATTCTAATTAGAGAGTTCTCTCTTAGTAGGTGGCAGAGTACAGCTGTCGAGCAGAGGTTGCAAGTGATGGCTCACAGCTTGTTTTTGTACAACGCTTGAGGTAAGAATGGTTTTCATAATTTTAATTGGTTGAAAAAAAAAGTCAAAAGACGAATGCTATTTTGTGACACATAAAAATGACATAAAATTCCGATTTCATTGTCCATAATTAAAGTTTTATTGGAGCACAGCCACACTCATTTGCTTGAGTATTGTCTGTGACTGCTTCTGAGCCACAACAACAGAACCGAGTAGTTGGAACACAGACCATCTGGCCCGAAAAGCCTGGAATATTTTCTGTCTGGTCCTTTACAGAAAGCATTTATTGACTTTTGCTTTAGGTCAGATGTCCTCAAATCTTAGTGTGTCTCAGCATATCATGGAGGTGCCTCTGCTGGAACTTGATAGGAATACAGAGTCTCATGACCCACCTCAGACTTTCTGAGTCAGAAATTACATGGGTGGGGTCCATAATCTGTGTGTCCATAATCTGTGCCCCCAGTCAATAAATGCTTTCTGTAAAGGACCAGACAGAAAATATCCCATGTAGGATCATCAGTACCATCTTTCTAAATTCCATATATATGCATAATAAACAGTATTTGTCTTTCTCTTTCTGACTTACTTCACTGTATAATAGGCTCCAGGTTCTCCACCTCATTAGAACTGGCTCAAATGCGTTCATTTTTATAGGTGAGTAATATTCCATTGTGTACATGTACCCCCACTTCCTTATCCATTCATCTGCCAATAGACATCTGGGTTGCTTCCATGTCCTAGCTATTGTAAACAGTGCTGCAGTGAACATTGAGGTACATGTGTCTCTTTCAATTCTGGTTTCCTCGGGGTGTGTGCCCAGCCATGGGATTGCTGAGTCGTATGGCAGTTCTTTTCCCAGTTTTTTTTTAATCTCCACACTGTTCTCCATAGTGGCTGTACCAGTTTGCATTCCCACCAACAGTGCAAGAGGGTTCCCTTTTTTGGAAGGAAATCTTAGTCTAACCTGTGACCTTGCCTTTAGGATGAGCCACACAGATACATCTTTGCTTTATTATCTGTCAAGCCATTAAGCTCTCTCTACATCTCAGTTTCTTCATCTGTCAAATGGGGCTCATGATAACCAAGTCAGGTTGTCTGAAGGTTCAGAACATGACGTTTGTGAAAGTTCCTGAAATATGTTATAGGGCTTCTATAAATGGACATTTCTTTCTCTCCCTCCCTCCCTCTCTCCTTCCTTCTATTCTCTCTCCCTATCCCTCCTCTCTGAAAAGGAACTATACATACTTACTGTCTCACTGCCTCTGAATTGCCTTCCTTCACAAGGCTGCTTGGGACTTTTAGAGCCTTGAACTACTGATTATGTGTCTCCCTCCAGTATGGTGTTTGTCTTATAATTCATGCAAGGCAGGCTGGGAAAACCATTCTTAATTTACTTGAGCACATACTGTGTACAAGCTTCTATACTAATGAATAAAATTAAGATCAAGGACTTAAAAAAAAAAAAGAGAGAGGTTGCCTGTCTACCTCTTAGAAGATTTCATGATAAAGGTACAGGCCAGGGTTTAAAAAATTAATGGTTGCCCTTTAGTTAATTGTAATCAGGTGGATTTTGTCTTCTGTGTCAGGAAGAATGATAAAGGGTGAGTGCTTGAGAAACAAAATCATACAAAATTCTTTTAAGGAACCAGATATGAATACATTTAAAAGAAATACAGCATTTTTTCCCTTGGGTCTGGTTTTAAAACCATGATTAAATTAAGCACACAAAAATATTACATTTTTCTTGGGATTTCTTTCCCTTACAATTTAGCCATTTCTGCTTTACAAAAATTTGTTAGGAGAATCAAATGAGATAATTAATATAATTGTATTGGAAAATTATAAAGTAATGCTTAAATGCAAAGGAGATCAGGTTTCCCACATTAAGTTACAATCTCATTAGAGGAGAAAGTACAGTTTATTGGATGAATAGCAAAGGGCACAGAAATTAGGTAGAGGCTGGAGGACCCCCTTTATCTCTGAGCCCCTGGGAATCTCTGCACCTTACTTTACCCGTTAAGTTAATTACAGAGAAGACCTTTTAACTTTCTTGCTCTCAGATTTCTTACTGTCTTTCTTTACCTGTGGCAGAACCTGAAAGATGGGGAATAACCTCCCTATGATTCCCTGCACGTTGGGCACAAAATGTGGGGCACAAAATGTTGGTTGTTTACTCTTCCTTGTGGGTTCTCAGTTGCATCTGATACTGTGACCTCATGAACCATAGCCCACCAGGCTTCTCAGTCCATGGGATTTTCCCTGCAAGAATACTGGAGTGGGTTGCCATTTCCTCCTCCAGGGGATCTTTCTGACGGAGGGGTTGAACTCGTGTCTCCTTCATTGCTGTCTCCTTCCTTTCTGTTAACTAGTAAAATGGAAGTGAAATAACCAAAGATATATGTAGGGATGTTGGTCCATGATATGAGCAACTTCTTTGCTGGATTGGATAATAGCTTTTGAATCCTGGGCTAATAAACTCCTGCAAAGAAGCTCAACATCTCTTGTTGCTGCTGCTGCTGCTAAGTCGCTTCAGTCGTGTCTGACTCTATGCGACCTCATAGACGATTCTTTACCTCAGATTCTTTACCGCTGAGCCACAGGGGAAGTCTTTGACTCTTCTTTACCCCAAGTTAGAAAAGGGACTTTTTATCTTTACCTTTTTGCTTTAGCACTCTCCCCCATCAGCTCTTTGGGTTCTTCAGCTGTGGATATACTTACAAGGGCTTGCCTGGTAGCTCAGGCTGTAAAGAATCTGCCTGCAATGCAGGAGACCTGGGTTCGATCCCTGGGTTGGCAAGATTCCCTAGAGAAGGGGATGGCAACCCACTCCAGTATTCTTGCCTGGAGAATTCCATGGACAGAGGAGCGTGGTGAGCTACAGTCCATGGGGTTGCAAAGAGTCACTCACGACTGAGTGATTAACACTAACTATATTTGCAAATCATGTTTATGCTAGTAACTTCTTTCTACCACTGCTTTTAGGCAGTTGGTGTGGTGGTAAATACTTAACAATTGGCTTCCTGGGAAAATGGATGCATATAAGTTTGAACATTATTACTATTACTGACATAAAGGAAGTATAGCATACAGTTTACAAATAAAGCTAAAATAAGCAATACTCTTATAAATTCCATAGAGCTGATTGATTTTCGCACAGTGTTTTTGCTGATCTCTGCTGAATGCTTGTATCTGTAGCCAAATTATGGTTGCTACTGATCAGCAAGTGTAGTAAATGTTGGTTGATGTTTTCCTTTCTGTTAACTAGTAAGATGGAAGTGAAATAACCAAAGACATATGTAGGGATGTTGGTCCATGATATGAGCGACTTCTTTGCTGGATTGGATAATAGTTTTTGAATCCTGGGCTAATAAACTCATGCAAAGAAGCTCAACATCTCTTGTTGCTGCTGCTGCTGCTAAGTTGATTCAGTTGTGTCCGACTCTATGCGACCTCATAGACGGCAGCCCACCAGGCTCCACCATCCCTGGGATTCTCCAGGCAAGAACACTGGAGTAGGTTGCCATTTCCTTCTCCAATGCATGAAAGTGAAAAGTGAAAGTGAAGTCGTTCAGTTGTGTCCAACTCTTCGCGACCCTATGGACTGCAGCCTACCAGGCTCCTCTGTCCATGGGATTTTCCAGGCAAGAGTACTGGAGTGGGGTGCCATTGCCTTCTCCGAACATCTCCGTTTAGAGAAATGCAAATCAAAACTACAATGAGCTATCTATCACCTCACACCCGTCAAGAATGGCCATCAGCAACAAATCTACAAACAATAAATGCTGGAAAGAGTGTGGAGAAAAGGGAACCCTCTTGTATTGTTGGTGGGAATGTAAATTGATACAGCCACTATGGAGAACAGTATGGAAATTCCTTACAAAGCTAGGAATAAAAAAATTACCATATGATCTAGCAATCCCACTATTGGTTCTATACACTGAGGAAACCATAATTGAAAAAGACGAATGTACCCCAATGTTCATTGCAGCACTATTTACAATAGCTGGAGAAAGCAGTGGCACCCCACTCCAGCACTCTTGCCTGGAAAATCCCATGGATGGAGGAGCCTGGTAGGCTGCAGTCCATGTGGTCTCGAAGAGTCAGACACGACTGAACGACTTCACTTTCACTTTTCACTTTCATGCATTGGAGAAGGAAATGGCAACCCACTCCAGTGTTCCTGCCTGGAGAATCCCAGGGATGGGGGAACCTGGTGGGCTGCTGTCTATGGGGTCGCACAGAGCACGACTGAGGCAACTCAGCAGCAGCAGCAGGACATGGAAGCAACCTAGATGTCCGTCAACAGATGAATGGATAAAGAAGTTGTGGATGAATAAAGAAGATAAATGGAATATTACTCAGCTGTAAAAAGAATGCATCTAGGTCAGTTCTAATGAGGTGGATGAACCTAGAGCCTATTATACAGAGTGAAATAAGTCAGAAAAACAAATGTCGTATATGAATGCATATATATGGAATCTAGAAAGATGGCACTGATAAACCTATTTGCTGAGCAACAATGGAGATACAGACACAGAGAACAGACTTGTGGACACAATGTGGGAAGGAGAGGGAGGGATGAGTTGAAAGTAACATTGAAACATATACATTACCATATATAAAATCAGTGGGAATTTGCTGTGTGACGCAGGAAGCTCAAACCCAGTGCTCTGTGACAACTTAGAGGGGTGGGATCCGGTGGGACCTGGGAGGGAGGGTCAAGAGACGTGTATACCTACGGCTGATTCATGTTGATGCATGGCAGAAGCTGGAGAAGGCAATGGCACCCCACTCCAGTACTCTTGCCTGGAAAATCCCATGGACGGAGGAGCCTGGTAGGCTGCAGTCCATGGGGTCGAGAAGAGTCGGACACGACTGAGCGACTTCACTTTCACTTTTCACTTCATCCATTGGAGAAGGAAATGGCAACCCACTCCAGTGTTCTTGCCTGGAGAATCCCAGGGACCGGGGAGCCTGGTGGGCTGCCGTCTGGGGTCGCACAGAGTCGGACACGACTGAAGCGACTTAGCAGCAGCAGCAGCAGCAGCAGCAGCATGGCAGAAGCTAACAATATTGTAAAGCAATTATCCTCCAATTAAAAATAAAGGAAAAAAAGGTAAAACAAATGTCTTTTGAATCCTGGAAGACTATTTCCTTAATTTTGAGGGTGATTAGTATAAATATAGGGCTTCCCCAGTGGCTCAGTGGTAAAGAATCTGCCTGCAATGCAAGAGACTCAGGAGAGAGTAAGTATCTTCAGTGTTGAAGGTCAAACAGTCTCTATTGCAACTACTCAACTCTGCAATTGCAACACAAAGGCTGCCATGGACAATATGGAAGTGAATAAGTGTGGATGGTTATGTCCTAATAAAACTTTATAAAAACAGGTGGTGGGCCAGGCTTGGTTCATAGGCTACAGTTTGCCAACCTCTGGTACTTAATTTCCTGATTATAATGTTCAGTACTTTTAAAACTTGTTTTTAATCAAGAAAAAGTACTTAAATCTGTAACAAACATCATCTATTTGTTGAATACTTATTATGAGCCAAGCACTGTGGTTAGTTTTGGGAATCACTCACAGAAAATTAACTCTTCCAACTTCCTCTCCACAAAAATGAATCTTAACTGGAACTCGGTATGTAAATAGATAAAAGCTGAACTGTTCAACTTAGAAATATAGAACTCAGAGTCCCATTAACTTAACCACTTTCTGGTCCCACTGGTTTCCCCTGTATTTAACTCTAGGTCTCTACTGGAAACAGCCTGAAAACCATGACCAAATCTTTCAGTTGTACGATATTGACAGTTTTTCTTTATTATGCCACTGCTTTGAATTTTTTTGTACATAAATCTTTGATTTTCTACTTTTCTATACTAGATTTCTAACAGAGAATTTATGAGGCCAAAGGTTATGCCTGTTTTGAAGTCTCTTGCTCTGTTTTGCCAAAACATTTTTCAGTTTGTGCCACCATGAACACTATTATATGAGTTGTGTCCCACCTTTGCCAGCATCCAGTACTGGCATTTAAAAAACATTTGCAAAAAAAAAAAAAATTAAAAAAATCCAACATTTGCAAGTTTGATAGGTAAAAAATATTGCCTTGTTGTTTTAATTTGCATTTCTTTGATTAGTTGAGTGCTGAACATTTTTTCATATTTATTACTCATTTGCATTTTCTCCCTGAATTGATGATAATAGGACATTTTGAACATAATTTAAATGGAGTTTTGAAGAGAGATTAAAAAATCAGTTTTTTATTTTCCTCCCCAGATACCAGACTTTGAATTGAATTGAGGTCATGGTCAAGAAAAGCAGAATTTCCACAGAACTCTCCTAGGTAGCCAAGCCTGTGTTTTATTCTGTATGCATTATTATTCTCAATTTGATAAGATAATATTATTTTTTCAAGTGTTAAAAAACACTCTTTGAAAATGTACAGGCAAAGATTTAAGTGTGAGAGAGAAACAGTAAAGAATAAACAGAAAGGGAAATGAAGCTAGGTCTAATAAAAGAAACTAGATATGTGCTGTGGATTGAAAGTTTGTGAATGTGTAAGCCTAACTTGCCAATGTGTTGGGCTTTGGAAGTGGGACGTCTGAGAGACGATTAGGTCACGAGGATGGACTTTCATGAATGCTCTTAGTGTTCTTTTAAGAAGAGATATGAGAGAGATGAGCAACTTCACTTCTCATGAATCAGGCGGCTTGCCACTTCTTGGGGCTTCACTGGTGGCTCAAAGGGTAAAGCGTCTGCCTGCAGTGCAGGAGACCTGGGTTCAATCCCCGGGTTGGGAAGATCCCCTGAAGAAGGAAATGGCAACCCACTCTAGTACTCTTGGCTAAAAAATTCCACAGATGGAGGAGCCTGGTAGGCTACAGTCCATGGGATCACAGAGTCGCACACAACTGAGCAGCTTCACTTCATGAGAGATGATCTCTCTGCCCTCCACTGTGTGAGGATTCTAGATGAAATTCTGCAAAGAAGGAAGAATTCCCTCGCCAGACAATGAATCTGCCCACATCTTTTTTTTTTTTTTTTGGCTGTGCTGCATGGCTTGTAGGATCTTAGTTCCTCAAACAGGGATTGAATCCAGGCCCTTGGCAATGAAGGTACAGAGTCCTAACCACCAGGGAATTTCCCTGCCTATATCTTGATCTTAGATTTCTTAACCTCCAGAACTGTATGAAATAAATTTTTGTTGTTTAAGCCATCCTGTTATAGCAACTCAAACTAAGATAGAAATCCATATTTGCCAGGTCCAATCATATATATTACATAGCTTGTAATAAAAACAAAAGCTAAGAAAGAGATTTATTATATTAGCTCACACAATTATGGAGGCTGAGAAGTCCCACAGTCTGTCATGTGCAAACTGGAGACCCAGGAAAGCTGGTGGTGTAAGTTCAAAAGCCTAAGAACCAGAGGGCCAGTGGTATAGATTCCAGCCCAGGTCTGAAGGCCTGAGAACCAGGAGGGCCAAGGGCTGGAGAAGATTGATGTTCTAGCTCAAGTAGTCAGGCAGAGGGCTAATTCAACTTTCCTCTACCTTTTTTTTGGAAATCTATTCCGATCCTCAATGAAGTGGATAATGCCCACCTGCCCTGGGGAGGGCTGTCTGTTTCACATGTGCTCACCTTACATGTGCTCACTTTACATGTTTCTGCCTTAGTCTCTCTGCGTGTTTAAATCCTGTTCCTGCTTCAGATTTCTCGAACGTCCTCAGGGAGGCCTCACCTGACCCCTGAGGTTAGGCCAGAACTCATATTCTGTGAATCCCTCTACCCTGGGCTTTTCTGGCATCATCGCAAAGGTAATTAAATAACTGGTTGTGCAATTCAACCTTTGATATCTGCATTATGGTTGCCATGTCAATTAAGGTAGAAACTACTGGGAGGCAGAATCAGAGCTGTTTTATTGGCCACAAGCCACACTTCACGTTATGCCTGTAAGATGACATCCCAATCCAAGCACGGAGGGAGGAGAGGGAGAGACACTTATGTATATACTTATTTTGAAACTGATTTTTTTTCTTCTCTATTCTCATTAATTCTGCCCGTGATGGTGAAAATGTTATCAAGGCTGGCAGGATACAGTATCTTGTGATTGCTACCTTTGCCCTTTGTTCTGGAAGATCCCCTCCACCTCCTTGTGAGCTTATGGCTCTCTGTCCTCAGCATGTGCTTTGACATGTTGAGGAAGCTGAGATTTAAACATCCTAGTCCTTGATTTCTTTTTCTTGGAGATGGTTTTGATCACTGTCTCCTGTATAATGTCGTGAACCTCCATCCATAGTTCTTCAGGCACTCTATCAGATCTAATCCCTTGGATCTATTTGTCCCTTCCAATGTATAATCGTAAGGGATTTGATTTAGGTCATACCTGAATGGCCTAGTGGTTTTCCCTACTTTCTTGAATTTAAGTCTAAATTTGGCAATAAGGAGTTCATGATCTGAGCCACAGTCAGCTCCTGGTCTTATTTTTGCTGACTGTATAGAGCGTCTCCATCTTTGACTATAAAGAATATAATCAATATGATTTTGGTATTGACCATCTGGTGATGTTCACTGTAAAGTCATCTCTTGTGTTGTTGAAAGAGGGTGTTTGCTATGACCAGTGCGTTCTCTTGGAAAAACTCTATTAGCCTTTGCCCTGCTTCATTTTGTACTCCAAGGCCAAATTTGCCCGTTACTCCAGGTATCTCTTGACTTTCCACTTTTGCATTCCAGTCCCCTATGATGAAAAGGACATCTTTTTTTTTTGGTGTTAGTTCTAGCAGGTCTTGTAGGTCTTCACAGAACTGTTCAACTTCAGCTTCTTCAGCACTGGTGGTTGGGGCATAGACTTGGACTACTGTGATAGCAAATGGTTTCCTTGGAAATGAACAGAGACCATTCTGTCATTTTTGAGACAGAAAATTCTTTTCTTTTTAATTCATTTGACTGCACCAGGTCTTCGTTGCAGCATGTGGGATCTAGTTCCCTGACTAGGGATCGAACTCAGGCCCCTTGCCTTGGGAGACTGGAGTCTTAGGCACTGGACCATCAGGGAAGTCCCGAGACAGAAAATTCTTAAAGAGATGGGAATACCAGACCACCTTTCCTGCCTCCTGAGAAATCTATATGCAGGTCAAGAAGGAACAGTTAGAACCAGACATGGAACAATGGACTGGTTCAAAATTGAGAAAGGAGTATGTCAAGGTGACAAGTATATTGTCACTCTGCTTATTTAACTTCTATGCAGAGGACATCATGCAAAATGCCAGGCTGGATGAAGCACAGGCTGGAATCAAGATTGCTGGGAGAAATATCAATAACCTCAAATATGCAGATGACACCACCCTTATGGTAAAAAGTGAAGAGGAACTAAAGAGCCTCTTGATGAAAGTGAACTAGCTGGCTTAAAACTCAACATTCAAAAAATGAAGGTCATGGCATCCGGTCCCATCACTTTATGGCAAATAGATGGGGAAACAATGGAAACAGTGAGGGACTTTATTTTTTTGGGCTTCAAAATCACTGCAGATGGTGACTGCAGCCATGAAATTAAAAGACACTTGCTCCTTGGAAGGAAAGCTATGACCAACCTAGCGTGTTAAGAAGCAGAGACATTACTTTGCCAACAAAGGTCCTTTTAGTCAAAGCTATAGTTTTTCCAGTAGTCATGTATGAATATGAGAGTTGGACCATAAAGAAGGCTGAGCAATGAAGAATTGATGCTTTTGAACTGTGGTGTTGGAGAAGACTCTTAAGAGTCCCTTGGACTGCAAGGAGATCAAACCAGTCAATCCTAAAAGAAATCAATCCTGAATATTCATTAGAAGAACTGATGCTGAAATGGAAGCTCCAATACTTTGGCCACCTGATGTGAAGAGCTGACTCTTTAGATAAGACCCTGTTGCTGGGAAAGATTGAGGGCAGGAGGAGAAGGAGATAACAGAGGATGAGATGGTTGGATGGCATCACTGACTCAATGGACGTGAGTTTGAACAAGCTCCAGGAGATGTGAAGGAGAGTGAGGCCTGGTGTGCTGCAGTCCATGGGGTCACAAAGAGTCGGACGTGACTGAGCAACTGAACAACAGTCCTTGATTTGGCTTCCCAGGTGGCGCTAGTGATAAAGAACCTGCCTGCCAATGCAGGAGACAGAAGACATGGGCTCAATCCTGGAGAATCCCATGGACAGAGGAGCCTGGTAGGCTACAGTCCATGGGGTCACAAATTGTTGGACACAACTGAAGCGACTTAGCACACAGACCTTGATTACCTCCCCACCCACTATTCCTAAAGGTAAGCAGGAAACAACCTGAAGTTTACTGTCATCAAGGGAAAGGTGAAAAGCCAAAGGATTATCATTGGGTAGATCTGTTCACTAGATAAAAGAAATGCAGGGTGGAAAGTGAAACATGCTTACCTAATCCTGGAGTTGCTATGGCTGGACCCCTGATACCTAATGTTTCCTTAATTCCACTGAAGTTACCAGCACTTACCATTAAATAACAGCTAGATGGTCAGCCCCACGTGTGGGGAATTCCTGGGGGGTCTTGTTGACTACTCTGTCCTTGCTATGACACAATAATCTAGCTCATAGCCTGAGATGGGGGGATGGAGGCTCAAGAGGGAGGGTTTTATGTATATATAACTATATATATTATATATAATAGAATGGGAAAGACTAGCGATCTCTTCAAGAAAACTAGAGATACCAAGGGAACTTTTCATGCAAAGATGGGCACAATAAAGGACAGAAATGGTATGGACCTGACAGAAGCAGAAGATATTAAGAAGAGGTGGCAAGAATACACAGAACTGTACAAAAAAGATCTTCACGATCCAGTTAATCACGAAGGTGTGATCACTCACCTAGACCCAGACATCCTGGAGTGTGAAGTCAAATGGGCCTTAGGAAGCATCACTACAAACAAAGCTAGTGGAGGTGATGGAATTCCAGTTGAACTATTTCAAATCCTGAAAGATGATGCTGTGAAAGTGCTGCACTCAATATGCCAACAAATTTGGAAAACTCAGCAGTGGCCACAGGACTGGAAAAGGTCAGTTTTCATTCCAATCCCAATGAAAGGGAATGCCAAAGAATGCTCAAACTACCGCACAATTGCACTCATCTCACACGCTAGCAAAGTAGTGCTCAAAATTCTCCAAGCCAGGCTTCAGCAGTACGTGAACCTTGAGCTTCCAGATGTCCAAGCTGGATTTAGAAAAGGCAGAGGAACAAGAGATCAAATTGCCATCTGTTGGATCATCAAAAAAGCAAGAGAATTCCAGAAAAACATCTACTTCTGCTTTATTGACTGTGCCAAAGCCTTTGACTATGTGGATCACAACAAACTGTGGAAAATTCTTAAAGAGATGGGAATACCAGACTATCTGACCTGCCTCCTGAGAAATCTGTATGCAGGTCAAGAAGCAACATTTTGAACTGGGCATGGAACAACAGACTGGTTCTAAATTGGGAAAGGAGTATGTCAAGGCTGTATATTGTCACCCTGCTTATTTAACTTACATGCAGAGTACATCAAAAGAAGCACTGGGGTGGATGAAGCACAAGCTGGAATCAAGATTGCAGGGAGAAAAATCAATAACCTCAAATATGCAGATGACACCACACTTAATGGCAGAAAGCAAAAAACTAAAGAGCCTCTTGATGAAAGTGAAAGAAGAGAGTGAAAAAGTTGGCTTAAAACTCAACATTCAGAAAATTAAGATCATGGCATCTGGTCCCATCACTTCATGGGAAATAGATGGGGAAACAGTGACAGACTTTATTTTTTTGGGCTCCAAAATCACTGCAAATGGTGATTGCAGCCATGAAATTAAAAAACACTTGCTCCTTGGGAGAAAAGTTATGACCAACCTAGACAGCGTATTAAAAAGCAGAGACATTACTTTGCCAACAAAGGTCCGTCTAGTCAAAGCTATGGTTTTCCCAGTAGTCATGTATAGATATGTGAGTTGGACTACATAGAAAGCTGAGTGCTGAAGAATTGACGCTTTTGAACTGTGGTGTTGGAGAAGACTCTTGAGAGTCCCTTGGACTGCAAGGGGATCCAACCAGTCTATCCTAGAGGAAATCAGTCCTGGATAGTCATTGGAATGACTGATGCTGAAACTGAAACTCCAATACTTTGGCCACCTGATGTGAAGAACTGACTCATTTGAAAAGACCCTGATGCTGGGAAAAATTGAAGGCAGGAAGAGAAGGGGATGACAGAGGATGAGATGGTTGAATGACATCACCAACTCAATGGACATGAGTTTGAGTAAACTCCAGGAGTTGGTGATGGATCCGGAGGCCTGGCATGCTGCAGTCCGTGGGGTTGCAAAAAGTCGGACACGACTGAGCAACTGAACTGAACTGAGCTGAATAAACACACACACACACACACACACACACACACACACACATATAGCTGACTTATTTTGTTGTATAGCAGAAACTAACACACTGTAAAGCAATTATATTCCAATAAAAATAATTAAAACCAGTGTTTCAGGACTAAAAAGAAATCTAGCTCATAAATTTGTACTTGGTAAAATTTGTCAAATGTATGGAAGAATTAAACTCCTCAATCCATTTAGAATTCATTTTAGTGTAAATTATGATTTAGAGAACTTATTTAAAAATACTTATTTATTTATTTGGCTA
Source organism: Bos javanicus (assembly GCF_032452875.1). Classification (NCBI taxonomy): domain Eukaryota; kingdom Metazoa; phylum Chordata; class Mammalia; order Artiodactyla; family Bovidae; genus Bos; species Bos javanicus. The sequence continues at coordinate 7,829,890 of NC_083885.1, read as the reverse complement.
GGCTGGGTCTTTGTTGCTGCACGCTCTTTTCTCTCGTTGCGGCGAGTGGGGGCTACTCTCTAGCTGGGGTGCCCGGGCTTCTCATTGCGGTGGCTTCTCTTATTGTGGTGCACAGGCTCTGGGGTGTTCGGGCTTCAGTAACTGCGGCACAGGGGCTCAGTAGTTTTGGCTCACGGACTCCAGAGCATAGGCTCAGTAGGTGTGGTGCACGGGCTTAGGTGCTGCGAGTCAAGTGGGCTCTTCCCGGACCAGGGGTTGAACTTGTATGTCCTGCATTGGCAGGCGGATTCTTTACCACTGAGCCACCAGGGAAGTCACTAACTTTATTTTTCCCCCACAAACAATCAGTCTGTAACTTCAACGGCAAATGGCAAATAATTGATCTTTTTCCTATTGACTTGAAACACTGTACTTACTGTATATGAGAATCATGTACATACTTGGTGCTGTTTCTACACTTTCTGTTGTTTATTACTCTGTCTATTTGATCTCATAACCATTCTCTAAGAAATTGTTCTTGATTATTGTTTTTCAAGGACCAGTAAAATATTTACTTATTTTTGTAGAAAGATTTTACTTTCATAAATTGTACAAGAAGACAACACTTGAATATCTTTAAAGCTTAGAGCCAAAGACCACAGAATATTAAGGCATTCTGTAATACACTTTGGTTAATTTATACAGCACAACTAATCAGTTTATTTCCAATTGTAATGTTCTATTTTAAAAATTAAAAAATAAAGAAAATATAAAAAATAGAGAATATATTAAAAGCAAATTCTACTGAAGATGTTTGTTTACTAGGTTAAAGTAATTTAGCAACTTGAGGTAATGTTTTCTCTTTCTCTGGATGATTGTGAGTGAGCTGGGATAAGCTGAATTTCTAGTCTTCTGAAAGGGAGTAAAAGAAATTATGGAGCACATTACACATTTCTGGAATGGCTCCTCCTTCCTCATTACTAATTTTCAAAATCTTCTTGGCTATTTTCACTCATATATTATTCCAGATAAACCTTATAATTATTGTGTCAAATTCTGAAAGGGAAACCCTCCTGATATTTTGCTTAGAACTGAATTACCTTTAAAGGTTGGCTTGGAGAATTTTTAGATTTTTGTAATATTGAATGGATTCATCCTGGAATATGATGCCTTTTGAAAAAAGCTCAGTTGTCTTTGATGTCCCTTAACAAACATTTTTAGCTCCCTAAGAGTCCTGCGTATTCCTCCTTTGCACCCTCCATCCTTTGCTCCTTCTTTTCTTCGCTTCTTCTCCTTTCCCCTTCCACCTTCCTGCCTCTCTCCCTCCCTCCCTTCTTTCCTTCCCTCTCTCTTTCTCTCTCCCCCTCATCTGTTGTGAATGCTTGTTTCTTACCCATTAACTTTTAAAAACTAGTTAGGTTGGGAAGATCCCCTGGAGGAGGAAATGGCAACCCACTCAAGTATTCTTGCCTGGAGAATCCCATGGACAGAGGAGCCTGGCAGACTAGAGTCCACGGCATTGCAGAGTTGGACATAACTTATCGACTAAACAACAAAACAACAATTTATTAAAAAAAATTATCAAGCATTTGTATAGGGCCAGTCTTACTCCAAGTGACTGAAGCCATTGGCATTTTTCTTTTATCATGGTAAAAGATAAATAACACTAAAATTTACCATTTAAAGCATTTTGAAGTATAGAGTTTAGTGGAATTAAGTACACTGACATTGTTGTCCAACATGGATCATCCCAAACTAAAACTATCAGGCCATAGTCACCAGTGTAAACAGACACTTTTGAAAACTTTCCTGTGAGTTTCAATAGCTTTACAATTGATTTGTTGTTTTTGAGATATATATATATATTTGTGTTGCATGCAAATAAAGAGTCTTGCAGTGGTGTATAGAACTTCCACCATGATCTAAAATATCTGAAGCGATTATGGAATTACTGATTATGGGAATTATTGTTTTGTTGTCTGTTTTAATGAGAATGCCTTTAGTGGCTTTTAGTTTGTTTGTTTTAATGAGCAATATGCTGTTACTTCCTGGCTTGCCAGTTGATACTGATGTGTGCGTGCATACTAAGTCGCTTCAGTCGTGTCTGACTCTGTGCGACCCCATGGACTGTAGCCCGCCAGGCTCCTCTGTCCATGGGGATTCTCCAGGCAAGAATACTTGAGTGGGTTGCCATGCCCTCCTCCAGGGGATCTTCCTAGCCCAGGGATCAAACCGTGTCTCTTACATCTGCTGCATTGGCAGGTGGATTCTTACCACTGGTGCCACCTGGGAAGCCCATATATATATATGTAAGTACAAATATCTTATTAAACTTGCTAAAATTTGCTTAAGTGGCCATTTCAAAGAACTCATTCTCATATATATCAGTTCTACTTTATTTCCTAGTGTACTAACTTCTCATTTATTGTAATTTCTTACTTCATTTGCTGTAGGTTTATAGCTTCCTGTGTTGGCTGTTTGTTTTTATTATTTCTTATTCAGTAAGAAAAGCATTTAGGGCTATGAATATTCTTCTGAATACAGCTTTGACTGCATACTGTAAAAAGTGCTATTTATTGTTTTGACAGAAATTTTCTAAATTGTCTTGAAATACAGATTTTATTTCCAAACTGAATCAAGAGCTACTCTATAAAGTTTAAAATTCTGCTGGTGATAAAATGGTGATAGCATATGGCCTGTATAAATTCTAGTTTTGAAAAAATCTAGAGATTTTCTTTGGAAACAAATAGATACTGAGTATATATCTTGATATATAGATTTTCCTACTTATTTTATCTTTAAAAAGTATTTTAATCTAACTTTTTGCTCAGTTCTTTCTGAAGATTTTTACAGCAATTCTTATGTATTTTGCTATCAATACATAAAAGATCTTGACTGTGGTTGATTTACTGGTTCTGCCTTTACCAGGTGGTTACATTCTATGTGAGGGAAGTGTTCCCAAAGACTTTGAAAACTGAACACTGATTTTCTAATTGGAATGAGTGTAAAATTTGTATGAGAGGATATTCCTTGGGTGTGTAAACCTTCAACTACTACAATATATCAATATATTTTTGCTTTAATGATTCTTTATTTTTCAGCATTCTTTTGATAGTTTTTTTCCAAAGAGCGTCATGTATCATGAGTTTAAAAAAATTCCCTGTGTAATGTAGTATATCTAATTTCTAGTTTAAAGTTATTGATTCAGGGTTACCATGTCAGCAAGGGTGATTGTATTAGAATTTGACATTCTTATAAATATAAAAATAGTTGAAATTTTATATTTAAAAGATTATTATTTACTACAAATTATTTTTAATTAATAATTTCAAAATTACAAAATCATCTATAGAATGTCTAACATTTAGTGCAGTATGGGTCTCAAAGTAATGACACAGGATAATGGTGTATATTTATTTTCTGCTAACATGGTGCCATCATGTGGCAACTTCAACCATTATCATCATCATTATGATCAGAATGACCATCACCACCAACCATCATTTCATAATAAACACCATGTAATACTTACATATGCAAGGCTGTGTTCTAAATACTTTAAATATGCTATCTCACTTAATACTTGTAACATATAAAGTGGTTATTATTGCTATACAACTTACTTCATTGGAGAGCTCAATAATTTTGCTATGTTTTTCAAGTTTCAAGGATTCTGGGCTTTGCATTATTTCAAATATTGCACAAATATTGCACACAAATTACAATGCTCTTAAGATATTTATATCCCACTACTTAATTCACTTAATTCAAAATGATACAAAATGCAACCTTACTATTTTGCTAGATCACATTACGGAAAGTTTGCATGCATTTATATCTGTATTACAATCTTATTACCATTATTTAAAAGAAATCTTTATCAACAAAGGAAAATGTAAAATGGCGTGTTGTTTTAATTTGCATCTTTTATTGGATTAAAAATGAATTTTTGGACTTTAGTGTCTCTTCTGTTGATTTTCTGCTCATGTCAGTTTTTCATCTGGGGTTTTAGTATTTTGCTCTTTGATTTCTGAAAATTCTTTCTATTTTAAGGAAATCAACTAGTTCTTGAAGTTTAAAGCAACTTGACCAAACAGCTGTGTTTTGTATGATTTTGCGCTTTTTTTTTTTTTGAAGTAGAAAAGGAGAGCTTTATTACTTTGCCAGGCAAAGGGGGACACAGTGGGCTCCTGCCTTGATAATCTGCATGTCCCCACTTGGAAAGGATAGTGAGAAGCTTTATAGTAATGGTTCAAAGAGGGTGTGATCAGCTTGTGGACATTCTTCTGAGGGGTTGGTCATGAGGGAAGTGGGAGTCAGCACCATCAACCTTCAGGTTCCAACTGGTCTGGGGTCTACGTGCTTGAGGGCAGCATACCATAATTCACTGTTAGCTTCTCCCTCCTGGAGGGGTTTCAGTATCTGTGAGTGTCCAGGAGTCTCTAGCGGAGGGGTGAGGTGCCAGTGGCCTGCTGCAGGGTCGGGGGCACTGAATGCAGCAGTGCGTGCACGAGACCTTTTGAAGGAGGTCGCCATTATCTTCACTACCTCCACCACAGTTTGGTCTCAGGTCAAACCTTGTATGATTTTTAAGTTATGTTTGCTGTAACTTTTCTGCTTGCATTTGCCTCTGAAGTAAGTTTTTATTTAGTTAATAGAGAATTTACATTTTTATCTTATCAAGTCAGTTGCTATTTTCCTTTGTAATTTACTATATAAGCTTTTCTTCTGCATTGAGAGTTGATAAATATTTAATAATACACGTTCTATTTTTATGATACAATTTGGTTTTATTTAACTCTTTATTCCAGTTAGGATTTCTGTTTGTATATGGTGAAAGGAGAAATTATTAATTCAAAGTGAATCTTTACCCTCCCCTTGCAGTTCTTAGCCTGTTGTGCTAAAACAACTTATTAAAATATCTGTCTGATTTTGAATACACTTATAATTAAATTAATGTACACAATAGATTCTGTTTCTCAGTGATTGGTTTTGTTCCCCTGAGTCCCTTTATCTGTTTTCATATAATATCACACTGTGTATTACACCCCACCCCAGAGATAGCTGTCGGGGCTAGTCTGCCTCCATTCGTGTTTTTCTTTGGTAGCCTTATCTATTTATTTCCCCAGTTTTTATTTTCAAAGACAGTTGCAATGGCATTTAGAACATAGGAACTTCAGGTGGATTTCCGTTCAAATTCAAATCCTGTATTGGCATCTGCCAGCCTTCTAACCTTGGGCAGGTTGCCTCAGCTTCCGCATTTGAGAATAATGGCAATATCTCCCATGAGAACAATAGTAGTATCTTCTCTAAGGAGAATAGTATCACCTTCTGCATGGGACCGTGGTGAGGATTAACGGAATTAAAACTCATATGGCACATAGATATATGTGGCATACAGTAAGTTCTAAAGAATACTAGTGATTATCATGAATTTGTCAAGTTCAAAACTCACCCATTTGGGATATTGATTGAAATCGTAGTAAGTGAAACCTAAGCATTGTTTTGGAATGATAACTCCCTCTTCAGGAGCCTTGATTGCTTTATTCAAGTCATACTGAATATTTTACCAATGCATGTGTGCATGCTCAGTCGTGTCTGACAGTTTGTGACCCCATGGACTGTAGCCCACCAGGCTCCTCTGTCCATGGAATTTTCCAGGCACAAATACTGGAGCGGGTTGCCATTTCCTACTCCAGGGGGTCTTCCCAACTCAGGGATCAAATCCACATCTCCTGCATTGGCAGGTGGATTTTATACCACTGCACCACCCGGGAAGCCCCTATTTTATCAACGAGCATTTGTTATTTTACCCACATATAGTGTTCCGGTTGGGTTATTAGTTAACTAGAGAATTTAAGATCCGGGTGGAGAGGGGATTTGGATCATCACCCACCAACACCCTGAAATGAGACCATTGAACTCAGCATTTCCCACCAGTCTCTTAAAAGGATAAGACCCATTTATTGCATGTGATTGATAAAAAGGATAGAAGTAGCCTCAGCCATTCCTCTCCCTGATAAGTCTTAACCTAAGGCAAGACCTTAGGCAAGACCTTGCCTTAACCCTAAGGCAAGACCTTCTTTGGTTAGGATGTTCTTTCTGGGGTGAGATGTGGCTGGCTGCAATAGCAATGTGGACTAGGCTTGACCTGGATACTACCAACAGCCTGTTGCTGAGAAGGTCAAGGGTTGAGCACCTCCACCTTCCCACAGAAATGCATTAGAGCTGCACACCTGCTCTAGAGAGATGCAGGAACTCTCACCTTCCCAGTCCTCTGCAAGCTTGTCCCATCAGAAACAGGGATAAACTTGTGCAGATGTTTGACTTCTGGCATCCCCTTATTAGGAATTCTGAAGGGACTCATATCCTTTATGTTACTCAGTTGGTCAAAGTTTGATGCGTTAGAAACTGTAGCTTTCTTGCAGTCAGTCCTTGCAGACCAGTGCAACGTGGTTACTTTTGCTTTCTTATGAAGGACACGCTTTTCACAAACAAATTCAAAACTCACTCTCCTTTACTTATCTCCCAAGGCTAAATAGCTACATATAAACAGAACTTATTCTACAAATATTTGTAGTTTCCTTCATATGCCACACACATAGTTTTCATTTAGATCTTTAAGTATGCTTAGTTGCTCAGCCGTGTCCCACCCACACTTTGCAACTGCACCAGGCTCCTCTGTCCATGGGGATTCTCCAGGCAAGAATACTGGAGTGGGTTGCCATGCCCTCTTCCAGGGGATCTTCCCAGCCCAGGGATTGAACCCAGGTTTCCCACACTGTAGGTGGATTCTTTACCATCTGAGCCACCAGGGAAGCCCTAGATCTTTTACAGATATTATAATTTTTTTGTTATTATTATGCACTGGATTACTTTTTCCTGGTTCATTCTTACTGACGTTGTAGGAAAGTTATGACTTTTTGAATATATATGTTTTAGCAAGCCACTTTACTGTTTTTTCCTTCTGTAACTTCTATTGAATTAATCAAGTTTTCCTTATTATGTTTCCCCTCTCCTTCTCTGACTTAGAAACTGTACATTTTTTCTATTCTTTTATTATCTTCTTTAAATTTTTAATGACATAGTTGGCTTAAGGTTTAATCAATATCTTTGTCCTCTTTTCAAACATATGAAGACCTCAGAATGATTTAACTCTGATCTTTCCTGCCATCTTCCATATTTTTTATTATTTAGTGGTTTCATCTTTTTTTTTTTTTTAAACATTTTCTTTTGAAGTAATTATAGATTCATAGGAAGTTACAAAGATAGTACAGAGCAGTCTCTGTATTCCACCCAGTACCTTCTAAAAGTCAGGGCTTCCCTGATGGTTCAGTGGTAAAGAATTCACCTTCCAATGCAGGAGACACAAGCTCGATCTCTGACTGGGGAAGATCCCACAAGCCACAGAGCAGCTAAGTCTGTGTGTCACAACTATTGAGCCTGTGCTCTAGAGCCTGGGAGCCTCAGCTACTGAGTCTATGGGTTGCAACTACTGAAAGCCTGCATGCCCTGGAGTCTGTGCTCTGTAACAAGAGAAGCCACCACAGTCAGAAACCTGTGCACCGCAACCAGAGAGCAGCCGCCACTCTCTGCAACTAGATAAACGCCCTTGCAGCAGCAAAGAAGACCCAGGACAGCTACAAACAAATAAATGAAATTATTTAAAACGTTGCATCTTAGACAAATAAAGTACAATGTCAAAACCAGGAAGTTGACATCGGCACAATGTTTATTTATAGTTCTATGTCCCTTTATCATGGGTAGGTTTGTATGACAACTACTGTAATCAAGATGCAGAACTGATCAGCCACCATAAAGCTCTCCCTGTGATATTCCTTTATGGTCTCACCCTCTCTTGCTCTCCTACTGTCTCCAACCCCTGGCAATTACTAATCTGTGCTCCATCTCAATAACAGTATCACTTCAGGAATGTCATATAAATGGAATTGTACAGTATGTGACCTTTTGAGACTGGGTCTTTTCATACAGCATAATGTCCTTGAGATCTATCCAAGTTGTTGAGTGTATCAATACTTTGTTCGTTTTTATTGCTAAGTCGGGTCACTGTTATCACCACTGTTTTGTTTTTATTCCCTCCACAAATGTCATTATTATTGCTATTACTCAGATTTATTGATGTGTTTACGAGTTTCTCTACTTACTGTTTCTTGCACGACTCTACTTCCTTCTGAGTTCAACTTCCTACTTCCTGAAAGTACTATAACCTTCAGTAACTCTTGCAGTGAGGGTTTGTTAGTGCTAAATTCTTTCCATCTCTTTTTATTGAAAAGTATCCTTTTTCCCCTTTGCTTTTTTAAAAAAATGAAGTATAGGTTGATTTACAATATTACATTAGTTTCAAGTGTACAGCAAGGTGATTCAGTTATATATGTATACCTATTTTCAGATTATTTTCCATTATAGGTTTTTTATTACAAGGTACTGAATATAGTCCCCTGTGCTATACAGTAAGTCCTTTTCATCTATTATGTATATAGTAGTGTGTGTCTGTTAATCCTAAATTCCTAATTTGTCCCTCACCCTTCTTTCCCTTTTGGCAATAATAAGTCTGTTTTCTGTGCCTGAGAGTCTGTTTCTGTTTTGTAAATAAGTTCATTTGTATTATTTTTTAGGTTACACATATAAGTGATATTATATATTTGTCTTTACTTAGTATGATAATCTCTAGATCCATACAGGTTGCTGCAAATGGCAACATTTCATTCTTTTTTATGGCCGAGTAATATTCCATTACATATATATGTAATGGATCACAGCCTTGTCATGGTGAAAGGGCCTACATAAATTAATTAAGCTCTGAGCCATATTGTGCAGGGCCACCCAAGACGGTCTGATCCCAGTGAAGAGTTCTGAAAAAATGTGACCCACTGGAGAAAGAAATGGCAACTCACTCTGGTATTCTTGCCTGGAAAACCCCTTGGACAGTATGAAAAGGCAAAAAGATATGACAATGGAATATGAGCCTCCCAGGTTGGAAGGTGCCCAGTATGCTACTGGGAAAGAGCAGAGGACAATTACTAATACTCCAGAAATAAAGAAGTGGCTGGGCCAAAGCAGAAATAATGCTCAATTGTGGATGTGTCTGGTGTAGTGGCATCCCACTCCAGTACTCTTGCCTGGAAAATCCCATGGATGGAGGAGCCTGGTGGGCTGCAGTCCACGGGGTCCCTAAGAGTCGGACATGACTGAGTGACTTCATTTTCACTTTTCACTTTCATGCATTGGAGAAGGAAATGGCAACCCACTCCAGTGTTCTTGCCTGGAGAATCCCAGGGACGGGGGAGCCTGGTGGGCTGCCATCTATGGGGTCGCACAGAGTCGGACATGACTGAAGTGACTTAGCAGTAGCTGGTGTGGAAAGTAACGTCCAATGCTGTAAAGAATAATATCACATAGGAATCTCCATAAATTGAGGTAAATTGGACATGGTTGAACAGGAGATTCCAAGAGTGAACATTGACATCTTAAGTATCAGTGAACTAAAATGGACAGGAATGGGTGAATTTAACTCAAATGACCATTATATCTACTATTGTGGGCAAGAATCCCTTAAAAGAAATGGAGTAGCCCTCATAGTCAGCAAAAGAGTCTGAAGTGCAGTATTTGGGTATAATCCCAAAAATGACAGAATGATTTTGGTTCATTTCCAATGCAAACAAATCAACATCACAGTAATCCAAGTCTATGCCGCAACCACTGATGCTGAAGAAGCTGAAGTTGATTGGTTCTATGAAGACCCACAAGATCTTCTAGAACTAACAGCAAAAAAAGATGTTCTTTTCATCATAGGGGGTTGGAATGCAAAAGTAGGAAGTCAAGAGACACCTGGAGTTACAGGCAAACTTGGCCTTGGAGTACAAAATGAAGCAGAGGGAAGACTAGCAAAGTTTTGTCGAGAGAGCCTGCTGGTTGTAGCAAACACCCTTTCCCAACAACCCAAGGGACAGTTATACACATGAACATCACCAAATGGTCAATACTGAAATCAGATTGATCATTTTCTTTATAGCCAAAGATGGAAAAGCTCTATATAGTCAGCTAAAACAAGGCCTGGAGCTGACTGTGGCTCAGATCATCAGCTCTTTATTGCAAAATTCAAGCTTAAGTTGAAGAAAGTAGGGAAAACCACTAGGCCATTCAGATATGACCTAAATCAAATTCCTTATGATTATACAGTGGAGGTGATGAGTAGATTCAAGGGATTAAATTGAATTAAAGTTCAAGATCTGGTAGAGAGAGTACCTGAAGAACTAGGGACAGAAGTTCATAATGTTGTCCAGGAGGCAGTGACTGAAACCATCCCAAAGAAAAAGAAATTCAAGAAGCCAAAGGGGTTGCCTGAGGAGGCTTTACAAATAGCTGAGGAAGGAAAAGAAGTGAAAAGCAAGGGAAAAGGGAAAGATACACCCAGTTGAATGCAGAGTTCCAGAGAATAACAAGGAGAGATAAGAAGGCGTTCTTAAATGAACAATGCAAAGAAATAGAGGAAAAGAATAGACTGGGAAAGACTAGACATCTCTAAGAAAATGGAATTTATCAAGGGATGGAATATATGCAAGGATGGGCACAATAAAGGACAGAAATGGTAAGGCTCTAACAGAAGCAGAAGAGATTTAGAAGAGGTGGCAAGAACACACAAAAGAACTATACAAAAAGGGTCTTAATGACCTGTATAACTATGCTTGTGTGGTTACTCATGTAGAGTTGGACATCCTGGAGCGTGAAGTCAAGTGGGCCTTAAGAAGCATTACAATCAACAAAGCTAGTGGAGGTGATAGAATTCCAGCTGAGCTATTTGAAATCCTAAAAGATGTTGCTGTTAAAAGTGCTGCACTCAATATGTCAGCAAATTTGGAAAACTCAGCAGTGACCACCAGACTGGAAAATGTCAGTTTTCACTCCAGTCCCAAAGAAGGGCAATGCCAAAGAATGTTCAAACTACTGTACAACTGCATTCATTTCACATACTATTATAGTAGGATTATGCTCAAAATCCTTCAAGCTAGACTTCAACAGTGTGTGAACTGAGAACTTCCAGATGTACAGCTGGGCTTTAAAAAGGCAGAGAAACCTGAGATCAAATTGCCAACATAGAGAAAGCAAGGGGATTCCAGAAAAATGTCTACTTCATTGACTACACTAAAGTCTTTGTGTGGATCATAACAAACTATGGAAAAGTCTTAAGGAGATGGGAATACCAGATGACCTTACCTGTCTCCTGGGAAACCTGTATGCAGATGTTATGTTAGAAGCAGTGTTAGAACCAGACATGGAACAACTGACTGGTTCAAAATTAGGAAAGGAGTATCCAACCAGTCCATTCTGAAGGAGATCAGCCCTGGGATTTCTTTGGAAGGAATGATGCTAAAGCTGAAACTCCAGTACTTTGGCTACCTCATGCGAAGAGTTGACTCATTGGAAAAGACTCTGATGCTGGGAGGGATTGGGGGCAGGAGGAGAAGGGGACGACAGAGGATGAGATGGCTGGATGGCATCACTGACTCGATGGACGTGAGTCTGGGTGAACTCCGGGAGTTGGTGATGGACAGGGAGGCCTGGAGTGCTGTGATTCATGGGGTCGCAAGAGTCAGACACGACTGAGCGACTGATCTGATCTGATTGCAAGGCTATATATTGTCACCTTGTTTATTTAACTGACATGCAGAGTACATAATGCAAAATGCTGAGCTGAGTGAATCACAAGCTGAAATCAAGATTGCTGGGAGAAATATCAACAACCTCAGATATGCAGATGATACCACTCTAATGGCAGAAAGTGAAGAGGAATTAAAGAGCCTCTTGATGAAGGTGAAAGAGGAGAATGAAAAAACTTGCTTGAAACTCTGCATTCAAAAAAGTAAGATAATGGCATCTGGTCCCATCACTTCATAGCAAATAGAAGGGGAAAAAGTGGAAGCAATGACAGATTTTATTTTCTTGGGCTCCAAAATCACTGTGGACAGTCACTGAAGTCATGAAATTAAAAGATGCTTGCTCCTTGATAGGAAAGCTATAACAAACCTAGACAGCATATTAAAAAGCAGAGACATCACTTTGCCAACAAAGGTCCATATGGTCAAAGCTATGGTTTTTTTCAGTTGTCATATGCAGATATGAGAGTTGGACCGTGAAGAATGCTGAGAGCCAAAGAGTTAATGCTTTTGAGTTGTGGTGCTAAAGAAGATGCTTTTTTTTTTTTTTTTTGACAAGACTCTTGAGAGTTCCTTGGACAGCAAGAAGTCAAACCAGTCAATCTTAAAGGGAATCATTCCTGAACCTTCATTGGAAGGACTGATGCTGAAGCTGAAGCTCAAGTACTTTGGCCACCTGATGCAAAGGGCTGACTCACTGGAAAAGATCTTGATGTTGGGAAAGATTGAAGGCAGGAGGAGAAGGCAATGACAGAGGATGAGATGGTTGGATGGCATTGCTGATTCAATGGACATGAGTTTGAGCAAACTCAGGGAGATAGTGAAGGACAGGGAAGCCTGGCATGCTGCAGTCCATGGGGTCACAAAGAGTCAGATATGACTGAGTGACTGAACACAAATTTGTTTTCTGGCTAAATGAATTTAACCCAACTAAGGAGAGACTCTTCCTTAAGAAAGTGATGACACAAAAGAGGAAGCTTGAATAATGAGTCAGAGTTGGATAGGTTGAGATATAGAAAGTAGGAAGGAAAAAAAATTACAAACAAAGGGAAAATTATATGACAACATGAATTAAGAAATAAGTGTCACATCTGAGGAAGACTGGAGGAGAATCAAGCAGAGGGGAGAATGTTTCCCTAAAGTATGCAGGATCATAGGTTATATAAGATTACTTGAGATTTGATATGTTTTCCGAAAAGCAGAGCCAAAGTGAAAAGTTTAAATAGTTGTAGGTGTTGACATAGGCAACATGATCATTTTTATATTTTAGAAAGACCTCTCTGGTTGCAGAATGGTGAATGAATTTAGATGGGATGCAAGGTGGGTTTCTAGGAAGCCAGATTTGAGGCTCCTATCTCATTCTCAAAAGTTTAATGATGCTTAGCTTGTACAAATTTTCTCTTATTATACTTTTGAGTATTGCTTTGCTATATTTGCTCTTTTTCTGCAAAAGATCCCTTCATTAGTGAAATCTTTGTAATGTGTCCAATTTATCTGCCAACTCCTCTAATATTTTCATTTTCATTCAATATTGCTTAAATAGTTGATTTTTAAAAAGTTCTGTTTAGTGTTTCTCAAATTTGTTCTATCCATCGTTTAATCAAGTTTGGGCAGCATTGTTTGTTTGTTTTCCGTGTCCAATACAGCTGTACTTTTAATTAAAATTTATTTTATCAGTTGGTGGTTTATATCAGTTTGTTCTTGTTTAATAGAAAATATTTCTCTTGTATCCTACTGAACATAAGAGGTGAATCTTTTAATGAATCATCCTTTTACTTCACGAAGTTTGATATAATAAAAGATCATTTATCCAAGAGTCTAAACATGAATATATGATGAAATTATTACATACTTGTTGTATCCTTATTTTTTTAAAGAAAAAAACATTTCCCACTTAAAAAAAACCCATTTATTATAGTAACTGAAGAATGATTTCCTGAAGTGAATGATCCATGGTAACCCTAAGTTCTACTGGGCTGGATCTGTGATGGTGAGATTTGAAATGGGTGGATGAAGAATGTCTTTATCTGATGCCATTTTATACTGTGAAAAACTCATAAATTTCGTGGGACAAATGTAATTTATTCCTGAGCAAAAGATGGCTCAGATGTAGAGGCTGAAAGAGAAATCTGAATAAAACAGATTTATTAAAACCAGCAGAGGAAGGAAAAGCAGATGACGGGTCTTTTCATCAGCACGGTGGCACTGTTCCATTCTCAGTTTTTGTGCTGTTGTGACATCAAACCCTGTTGATAAGAGACTCTAGCCACATCCCCCTCTTCAGATCAAGGAGGATTTCCTGGGAAATAAAAACTTCATTTCAAAGAGTAATTTATCGTTTTTATAAGCCTGTCGTTTTTAAAAGGAAATGAGTGTAAAGCAAATTCTCTCTTTGTGTTTGAATTGATAAGTAAAATATGGTTGCTGTGTTCCCATTATTAGATATTAGGTATATGTTATTTTTCCATTTTCAAGTTAATCCAGATGTTTTTCTTGGGTGCAAAGTGATGGCTTCATGTTTAGTATTCTTCCTTTATTTTGCACGAGACATTTATATTAGATAATACTCTCCTAGGATATATAAAACTTTAAAAAATAATTTATTTTTTCTATCCATAGGTGCCATGTAAGATTTTAGGATGCCTTTTAAAAAAATCTTTGTCCAGTCAGAATGTCTGCTATCCAAAACTCTACAAAAAATAAATGCTGGGGAGGGTGTGGAGAAAAGGGAACCCTCTTACGCTGTTGGTGGGAATGCAAACTAGTACAGCCACAATGGAGAACAGTGTGGAGATTCCTTAAAAAACTGGAAATAAAACTGCCATACAACCCAGCAATCCCACTGCTGCTGTGGTACATACACACAATGGAATATTACTCAGCTATTAAAAAGAATGCATTTGAATCAGTTCTCATGAGGTGGATGAAACTGGAGCCTATTATACAGAGTGAAGTAAGTCAGAAAGAAAAACACCAATACAGTATATTAACACATATATATGGAATTTAGAAAGCTGGTAATGATGACCCTATATGCGAGACAGCAAAAGAGACACAGATACAAAGAACAGACTTTTGGACTCTGTGGGAGAAGGCGAGGGTGGGATGATTTGAGAGAATAGCATTGAAACATGTATATTACCATATATGAAATAGACACCAGTCCAAATTCGATGCATGAGACAGGGCACTCAAAGCCAGTGCCCTGGGACAACCTGGGGGATGGGGAGGAGGAGGGGGGGAGGGGGGTTCAGTATGGGGGAAACATGTACACCCGTGGTGGATTCATGTCAATGCATGGCAAAAGCCACCACAATATTGTAAAATAACTAGCCTCCAATTAAAATAAATAAATAAATTTTTAAAAAATGAAATAAAAAAAATCTTTGTACTTGTTTGAAGTTAAGATACTGAAATCTGGATATACCACATTGTTCTGGAAGAGGTCAAATCCTGGACATTCTGGTGAAATGATCTTCCGTTGGAAAAGTCTTTCACAGGAAACTCTTCTTTGAACCTTACTTAGAATTTTACACCTTTCTCTTGAACTTCGGAGCACCTTTTGCTCTCTCTTGATTTCTTATAGCACCTCCAGGTGGACTCGCCATTTAGAGTGTGTAAGTAGCAGCAGAGAGATTGCTGGCTGCCACTATAGCTGGCAGCGCTAGTCAACATTCTGCAACTGTCAGACAAGTAATTTCATCATCTTGTAGATCCAATATTTTCTTCACACAGCACAGTTTTTAAGCAAGAGAGGCAAGTCAACATAGATGGTTTCATGCTTGCAGAGTTGGAATTATCAGGACTGAAAGAGACGGCAGGATGAAACCATATGAAGATGCTCTCAGGCAGATAAGCTCAATATATCCCTTTCAGCCATCCCAAAAGGAGTTTATCACCATCTGTCAGCTACAGAAGCTCCCTCAACTTGCACCCCGCTCTCTCCCCCACCTCTGTCTTCTGTTTGCACTTACACTCTTTATCTGGTCCACAGTCTCAAAGTGTTTATCTAACGGAGACCTGATTAAAAAAAGAAAAGAAACAACTGCAATGTTTCTCTAATTCTGATTCAGTAATTCTTTTTCAGTCATCGCAACATTATGTTCTAAATAATCCCATACTTTCATCACTGTATATGGAACATCATACCAAGTCTACTTTTCAAGTGTGATATTTAACCAGACCCAAACATCTTCCTTTGTAAGGTACTGTTTTTCAGTTTGGATCCTTATGACTCATCTGAGCCGACGTGGATTTTTATTTTCTGTCTACTCCTTCTTGAGCGTACCGTAGCATATCACATAGCAATATCTGGTGTTGGGTAGCAATTCGTATTGTTCCTAATCCTCTGAGAGATGTGGTTGCTGGTTGATAGCGTCTCCTGTATCTGAGGTTGACAGTGGCTTTGTGTAGTGTGTCTCACTGTTACTGGTGCACAGCAAATGTTTAATAAAATTTCCTCCAACTCCAAGCAGTTGAGGCAAGATTAAAGGCTTTTGTAAGTAGAGTTATGTTTCAGGAAATGAAGAACTGTGAGACCAATTGGTTTTTAAAAACTGATTTTGAGATGACTGAGGCCCTGCTTCCCAGAAGGGGGAGATGGCTGAGGGAAGAGGGTTCCTCTTTGGAGCAGTGAAAAAATGCTCTCTTAATGGTGGCGATGGACACACAGTGCTTAACAACTGAAAGCCATGAGCCTCGTGGGGCAGAGAAAGGTGAGGAGGGTAAACCAGCAGAGACATGGCGGAGTGAAGTTCATGGCATGTTCTGGAAATGGTCATCACTCGATAATCATTTCCTTTGATTAGTAATTTTTTAACTTTGGTTTTTTTTTTTTTTTTTGCTGATTTCATTAGATTGCTATTCATTCCATTTTTCATTTCCCCCTCCTTGTTCATTTGAGTATTTTACCAAACTTTTCTGTCTCACTCTGTTCCCTTTTTCTGTGTTCACATGCTGTCTGTATATTGTGATTTGCAAATAAGACTCCAACTCTTTACTCAAGAAAGGCATATTGTTCGCCACCATGGTGTTCTGCTCCCTGCATGTCTCAACCCCATGGGAGACATCTCACTCTTCCTGGGACCTGTCATTTACAATCTCTGTCTCAAGGTCCTCTGACGCTGGCCCCTTGGGTCTCGCTCAGCTCAGAGGGAGGAAACTCAGCAGAGTCTCTGCCTATTGGAACCATTTCCTCCCACCTCCAGTCTGTCCGTGTGAGAAGCTGACAATCTCAAGAGAGGAAGCAGGCAGGAGTGGGAAGGGAAGACAGGTGTGGAACACTCCAAAAGACCTGAAACATTCAATCTGCTCCAGAATGTGACTATCAGATTAGATGTGAGCAAAAGACCTGTAAAAAAAAATTAGGAAAAAATATTAAAATCTAAAAGGATATTTCTCTGCGAACGTGTCACAATTGTTTTTAAATTCTCACTCCATTTTAAGGAAATCAAGAACTGAAAATCAGAGAGGAGGCATGTGGTGTGCTTTATACGGGTAAAATAACACAGAGTCATGCCCTGTGCTGGCTGATACCACACAGTTATAGCTGTAGCCCTCTGGCTGGTGATAACTGCATTAGGGCAGGCGTAGAACGTTTTCAGCATCACAGAGACTTCCGCTTCACAGCACTGCTTTCGGGGGTACCCAGTCACAGGTCCGTCTAGTCGAAGCTATGGTTTTTCCAGTGGTCATGAACGGATGTGAGAGTTGGACTATAAAGAAAGCTGAGCACCAAAGGATTGATACTTTCGAACTGTGGTGTTGGAGAAGATTCTTAAGAGTCTCTTGGACTGCAAGGAGATCCAACCAGTCTATCCTAAAGGAAATCAATCCTGAGTATTCGTCAGAAGGACTTATGCTGAAACTGAAGTTCCAATACTTTGGCCACCCGATGCGAAGAGCTGACTCATTAGAAAAGACCCTGATGCTGGGAAAGCCTCAAGGCAGGAGGAGAAGGGGAGAACAGAGGATGAGATGGTTGGGTGGCATCACCGACTCAATGAACATGAGTTTGAGCAAGCTCTGGGAGTTGGTGATGGACAGGGAGGCCTGGGGTGCTGCAGACTATGGGGTCTCAGACACGACTGAGCGACTGAACAACAGCAACTCACAGAAAAGTTCTCATTTTTCCATTACAAGCATCGGTTAACCAGTGTGCACATGCCTATCTTATATATTTAACATATACGTTGTTTAATGGCATACTGTTTTCATTGACTAAAATTTTTAAGCAATCACTAGTCTCCCAATGTCATTGGAGAATTAGATTCTACCATGGTTATAAGTTGTTATGTATGAAGTGAAACAATTAAATGATTCAGAAGATGGGGGAAAAAGGGAGAATGAACTGTAGGTGGAGTCTGTTTTCTTTACAGAAAAAAAAAAATAAGTAAAGGACTTTTTATTTCATTAGAGAGTCCTTACTTTTAGAGTGGACTTCACTGAGGATAGGTGATTCATTCCTTTCCTCTGTGATTCTGGAGGTGAAGGCCCTTGTAGCTGTATAAGCCGGCAGAACAGCAGATTGTGGAGTCTGTCCTGGACAGCCACGCCTGTTCTGTTGCCTGGATGGTCACTCCAGGAAGCCCTCTCAGGATCCCCCAGCTGACTGCACTTTCTATATCAGACTTACTCGTGTTTCTCTTTGACTTTCAGTTTTCTTCCCCCACTGTAAGCTCCATGAGGGGAGGGAGCGTGACTGGCTTTGCTCACCACTGTATCTTTGGTATAAAAGGACATCATTCAGTGTTAGTTGAATGGAAGTGAGATCAACACAAAAGGTTTAAGAGCCTGGTGATCACAGGTGTGCATCAAGTGGGGCTTGTTCCTTTGAGGAATGAGAGGTTGCCCCCCCCCCCCACCCCAGAGACAAAAGCATATTTCATTGACATTTACACCTTTGACCCCTCACATGTCACCAGATTTTACAACTCATTTACAATAGTGTCTGGGAAAGACTGCAGCCTCATAAATAACTTGGCAAGTTAAGGCTAAAGAAAAACAAAAACAGAAACAGTTGAAGAACTAGTCACTTGTTTTAAAAAACTCATTTCACGATTCATTTTCATTTTTCTTATCAAAGAGGCAGGAAGTTCAGCGTGTATAAATCTTTAATGTTAAGCATACCCCTTCGAAATGAGGACAAGTTCTTAAGCCTCTCCATGAAGCAATCTCTTCGTGAAAGTTTATGCTGTGTTGGGAATAGCATGTGCTAATTTAAGTGGGATGATACACAGGGAAGAAAGAGCACTGCAAAAGAAAAAACAAACCTTAACCGTAATCTCAAATAATGACTGATGGGTGAATGGCTGGTTTGGGGGTGGAATTCTCAAATGATGACTGATAATTATGCAAGAAATATTAAGCATGTTAAAAAACATAAGCAGTCTTTTACATGTCTATCGACAACTTAACTGTGTACCCTGGCAATCAAAACGTGGTGTTAAAGTTCATTTTCAAGGACTTGAAATAAAAAGGCAAATAGCAAAGCATATGCCAAAACAGGCTGCTTATGAGTAACTTCTCAACCGGGGACTCTGCCTTTGTGAGAGAAATATCAATAAGGAAGCTTCTTACATAAATAAGCTGAAGGAAATATCTTGATTTTTAGAACTGATAGGATTCCAAAACAGGAAAATCTTCAAAGCAGATGCTTTAAAAAAAAAAAAAAAGAGCCAAATATTTCTTCCCAAGGCAATACTCATGCTCTGAAAATAGCTGAGCAATCTCCTTGTTGACCTTTCCCCTCGTTCTGACGACGTTAGTGGTAACTTAGGTGCCATTTTCTCATTCTTTTCTTGAGCAGCTGTGGTGCCTTGAGTTTTGCTCCCTAAATAAAAGTCTATATTTGTAAATTCTCCACCTTGAGAATGAAATATATCTAAATCATAAGAAGGAATGGGCTTCTTATGGTAGCTTTGCATTTTTCTGATTTGTCGAGACCGAAGAATCCTTAAAGCACCAACTATGCACATGAATGCTCAGTTGCTCAGTCTTGTCTGACTCTTTGCAACCCCATGGACTGTAGTCCGCCAGGCTCCTCTGTCCATGCAATTCTCCAGGCAAGAATACTGGAGTGGGTGGCCATTTTCTCCTCCAGGAGATCTTCCCAACACAGAGACTGAACCCCCATCTCTTGTGTCTCCTGCATTGGCAGCAGATTCTTTAGCATTAGCGTCACCTGGGAAGTGTCTATAAACCCCTCATCCTTCCCTTATGGAATCTTGGAGCACTTGAAATACTCAAAGCTATGTAAATGCAATGCACTAGCTGCTGGAGACAGAATAGCCTCTTGTGTTCTTTTTCTTGTTTTTGCACTCTTGGGTTGTGAGCATTTTTAAGTGTGGCCACCTTAAAGTGGAGGTAGAGTGGAAATAAGAATTGCAGTGTAGCAGTTGAGCCTTCTGGCTTCATGTAGCACTGAGCTCTTTTATTCCCATAACTTTCTTTCTCTTAAAAAATCTTTTAAAGAATTGAAGTATAGTTTCTGTCCAATACTACTTAAGTTACAGGTATACAATATAGTGATTCACTATTTTTAAAGGTTATGAATCATTTGTAGTTATTATAAAATATTGGCTACATTCCCCATGTTGTACAATATATTCTTGGTAGCTTATTTTACACCTAATAATTTGTACCCCTTAATTCACCAACCTTATGTTGTCCCTCCCCCTTCTCACTCTCCACTGGTAAATTAGTCTGTTCTGTACACCGGTGAGTCTGCTTCTTTTTGCTATATTCACTAGTCTGTTGTATTTTTTAGATAACACATATAAGTGCTATCTACTTGCACCCCCTGCATTGGAACTCGCACCCACTGCATTGGAAGGCAAAGTCTTAACCACTGGGCAACCAGGAAAGTACCTCCTTGGGCTACTTTTTTGAAATAGATGAATGAATGAGTGTGGAGAGTTAAAAGGAGCAGCCCAGGAAACTGACTAAACAGAAGCAGGGCTGCTCTTGACCAAGGGTGGAAAGAGGCCAATGTATTCCTTGCCCTTATTAGAAGGGATGTCCCTTACTAACACAGAATTCCTGGTGACTCAGAGGATAAAGAGTCTGCCTGCAATGTGGGAAGATCCCCTGGAGAAGCAAATGGCAACCCACTCCAGTATTCTTGCCTGGAAAATCCCATCGATGGAGGAGCCTGGCAGGCTACAGTCCATAGGGTCGCAAAGTGTCAGACTTGACTGAGCGACTTCACTTTCACTTTTATACTAATACTTGCTGGACTGCATTATTCTTCCCATTTTCCTTTCTAGCCACTCTTATTATTATTATTTTTTTTAACAAATTCACTGATGTTGTCAAGGCGTGACCCTCCTTCTAGGAGCATTGTAATGGAATATTAAATTAAATATAAAATTAAAGATGACCCTGGAAAAAAGAATTTGACCTTCTATATCCCTGTTAGAACCAAGTTTATAGGGAAGTTCATAAAATTTTGTGACCTGCAAAGCTACTCAATGTAGATGTTAAACAGGCTAGTTCCTTCTAATTGTACCTCACTACAACTGTGTCCTCTTGACACAAAGTGTTCCCCAGAGACTGGGCTGTGTTATAAGCTCCCCAAAGAATGAAAGCTGAAAAAAATTCATCCATCATTGGGACTTGCTAGCTTACTGGAAACAGGATAAATTAATGTTCAACCAGATGTTTTGACTTCGGCCAGACAGACGAAGCCAATTTCTATGTTTGAACTGCTTGGCAATCTTCTTCAAGGAGATTTGTTGATGGAACACTTCAAGGACAGCCAGTTTTCACCCAAGTCCATCAGAGGAGTCCTGAGATGCAGCCAACACCTCATCCACATTGCTGTCTTCAGAGATCTGACACTATTGTGAAATGGTTTTTCTTGGTTCCCAGGAGCTCAAAGAACCAGATGACAAGTGAAAATCCTGTTCAGTAGACCAACGGTTGTCCACCTGGGCCATTTTGCCCTCAAGGGATGTTGTCAATGTTGTGGAATGGTTTTGGTTGTCACGGTTGTGAAGAGGTGCTACTGATGTTTCATTGTACTTTGACACAGTGCTTTAAAACAAAACAAAACTGACTCAGCAATTAAAGCGGGAGGGAAATTAAATATGGAAGGACCTGAATTCATTGATGGCATTTGTCTTGATATAGCTTTATAGGATCATGAGGCAGTGTGGCAGAAAGAAAAAAATTCACTTCAGTGAAAAAAAAAAATGAGTGTCAAGTTTCTGTCATTTAGGGAAAGAACAGCATGAGTATTAGAGATGAAGGACTCTTTGATGGATAAAATACTTTGATGGGGCTGTGTGGTTGGGAAAGGTGAGCCTCTGTCTTGCCTTTTTTTTTTTTTTTTTTTTGCCAACTTGCAGGCAAAGCCTAGATTTTTGAGGGTGAAAGAGCTCAACTGCTTCCACGAGGAAAGTAAGGATTTTGAGTGTTGATGGGCAGCCGAGGAAAGAAGGTTTGAGGGCCGCAGCATGTCGGAAGGAACTCTCAGTCCTGTGGCAACAGGCAGTATTTCTGGACAAATTGTGAGAGTGGAAAATTTCCTGTGGGGGAGGAAATATGGAGACCTGTGAAAAAACGACGCTGTTTTAAATTGGGGGTTGAATTTCTCTGGTTGTTAGGAAGTGATTGTGAAGAAACCACACTGGTTGTCCTTAAAAGCCTCAGTGAAAGTGAACCACACACAGCAGACTTGGATACTGTTTCGTGGAGAGAGAGAGGGGAAGAAGGAAGATGAGTGGCGATCAGAGGAAGCGGAATGCCCCATTCACTCCTTCCGGTTCCCATCCTCTCCTTCCGGTTCCCATCCTCTCCTTCCGGTTCCCATCCTCTCAGACACTAGAAAAGAAACAGGACTTCTCGTGAACTAGGATGGGGCCATGAGCCACATCGTTCAGATGATATAAGAAGATGTGCCCTCAGCTAGCCAGACAGTCCTGGAGGCATCTGGCTCACAGAACTGAGTGAGTGAGAGGAACCTTCAAGCCATGGTGCCTTTTCACGAGTCACACTGGAGACGTGTGTCCTGTACAGACATCTGTGTATCTGTGGCTTTCTCAAGGCCTTTAGGTGACACACGCAGCTTTCCTAAAGGCCTGAAATCTAGTTCTTTTTGCCCAACCCGGCTATGTGAAGGAGAGGAAGGGAGATGAGATAGGAGGAGATGGTTGTAAGATGGTTTGCCTGGGGTTGGTTGCATGAGTCGGAGCCCAGGCTTTCTGTTGACATCACTTGCTTTGGAAGATGGCTGAAGTCTACGTCGTTTTTCGGAGCATGTTCCCTCAAGATGTCTTGGTTTTGTTGCATCGCAAAGATCATGTCTGCTTTGTCTCCCTGCAGTTCTGGGAGTTCCCAGCTGCCAGATGCAGCATAAGAGGCTGTCGAAGAAGTCGTTTGCCAAAGGTGAAAAGTTAGAGGTGCCAAGGCATTTGCTGCAGTCATTTTTCTTGTCTAATATTTGTCATCTTCCATTAGTCAGGAATACTAATGAGTAGTCAGGGTGTCCAAATGACAATAATTCACCGTTTTCCCAGTCATACTGAGACTGTTTAAATGCAGCTGTAGGAACTGTAAAGCATTTGCATGTTACTGCTATGGTCTAGGTCCCATAAAGTTCTTTCTGGAGTTTTGCTCACTAAATCAGCCCTAACGCACTTTCATCTTCTGTGTGCGTGTCTCGGCTTTTCACTAAAGCTTGCTTCTAGATGTTTGCTTGGTTGGTTCCTCATCCCCTTTAATGTCCGTTCAGATGTTACTGCTCTGGCGAGACCTTCACTGCCCTTCCCCCCAACCACTCTCTGGTTTAGAGTGTTGCTCCTCTGCCTCTCTGCCGTTCTGTAGTAGTTTTTCGTCTTATGCGGCTTTTGTTTTGTTTTAGTGGTACTTATCACTAACTGCCTTGCTTTGTTTAGTCCCTTCTTGGTTATTGCCTTTTTCCTACTAAAATACAGGGCTTCTCCTGTGACTCGGGGGTAAAGAATCCTCCTGCCGATGCAGGAGATGCAGGAGACACAAGTTCGATCCCTGGGTTGGGAAGATCCTCTGGAGGAGGAAGTGGCAACCCACTCCAGTATTCTTGCCTGGAGAATCCCTTGGACAGAGGAGTCTGGAGGGTTATATCCATGGAATCGTAAAGAGTCAGATACAACCTACTAACTGAGCACACACTAGAATACAAGCTCCGTGAAGACCAGGGTCTCATCTAACATGTTGGCCATTTTACGCACATTACTCACACTGTGCCCTGAACCTAGCAGGTTCTCAGTAACTATTTATTTAGACACGGACAAATGAATGAGTGAAACTACTCTTTATGACACATTACTTTATGGTCTTGTCCCAGTTCTCATTCTCTTCAAAGTCTCTGTTGGTTTTCCTATCACACTCAGAATTACTTCTTAACTTTCCATGTATACAAGGCCCTACCTAATCAAGGGCTGGTCTACTTACCTTTCAGTCTCTTTCCACTTTTTGCTTTACTCCAATCACACTCATTCTTTTCTTTATTTGAACAAGCTAAGTTTACTCTTGATGGTCAAGAGTATGGGCTCTGGCCTTGGCTACATCTGGCTTGGAACCCCAGCTCTGCTTGTTGCTGGCTGTGTGATGCTGAGCAAATTCTTTTCCTTGTCTAACCTTCATTTCTCTCATTTGTAAAGTGCAAGTAATTATAGCACCTACCTCATATGTGGTATGGAGAAGGCAACGGCAACCCACTCCAGTCCTCTTGCCTAGAAAATCCCATGGACAGAGGAGCCTGGTAGGCTGCAGTCCATGGGGTCGAAAAGAGTTGGACACGACTGAGTGACTTCACTTTCACTTTTCACTTTCATGCATTGGAGAAGGCAATGGCAACCCACTCCAGTGTTCTTGCCTGGAGAATCCCAGGGACAGTGGAGCCTGGTGGGCTGCCATCTATGGGGTTGCACAGAGTCGGACATGACTGAAGCGACTTAGCAGTAGCAGCAGCAGCATATGTGGTAACTACATGGGGCCACATGCTCAGAGAATTAAGGAAGTCTCAATGAAGAGACTTGTGGACACAGCATGGATTGGGTCAGGGTTGCAGATTTCAGTTTTTTAGGAAAATAAAAAGTTGGTCTTGGGTGTGGGTGAGCTCTCTAGGGAGGTGAGTTCTCTACTGGGAAGAGTGTGAAGAAAGGATGTGGAGGATCAAGGATCAAGCTGTGTGTTGCATCCATAGTGAGATGGGAAAGTCTCAAAGAGAAGGCATCAGAAGGAGGGGAAGCAGATCAGGGTAGCGGTTTGGGGAGCTGGAATAGGCAGGGGTGGCTGGAGAGTGGCTGAAGAAGACGAGATCAGAGATATAAGATGGGGGTAGAGTCTGGAGGTCCTGGAATGTCATTCCTGGAGTCCGGGACGTCCTTTGTCCTTACCTATTGAGGATCACAGATCCCTGAGTGGATTGAACAGTGTCCTCCCAAAATCTATGTCCACCCCAAACCTCAGAATGTGACTATGTATGAAAGTAAGATTCTTTTCAGGTTTCCCAGTGACTTAGCAGCAGCAGCAGTGGTAAAGAATCTCTCTGCAATGCAGGAGACACAGGTTCGATCTCTGGGCTGGGAAGATCCCCTGAAGGTGAGCACAGCAATCCACTCCAGCATTCTTGCCTGGAGAATCCCATGGACAGAAGAGCCTGGTGGGCTATAGTCCATGGGGTCTCAAAGAGTCGGACATGACTGACGGGACTGAGCATGCATGTACCAGAGTCTTTGCAGATATAGCAAAAGTAAGGATCAAGATGAAGTCATGCCAGATTAGGGTGAGGCCTAACTCCAAGTGTCTCTATAAGAGACAGAAAAGGCCACAGAGAGACACAGGGAACAAGGCCCTATGAAGATGGAGACAAAGATTCGAATGATGTGACCATAAGTAAAGGAACACTAGGAGTCCCCAGAAGCTGGAAGCGGCAAGGACACACCCTCCCCTAGAGCCTTTGAAGAGAATGTGGTCCCAAGAACGTCTTGATCTTAGACTTCTGGCCTCCAGCCTGTGAGAAAGCAATTTCTATTGTTTTAAGCCAGCAAGGTTTTAGTCATTGGTTTTGACTGCTTTAGAAAACTAATCCAGTCTTCTAGAGAATTTGATGAAATCTATGGATCTTTTCTCCCAAAAAAGATATGTATGTACACACAAGTACAATTTTGCTATCACTTTAAATGTATGTGCTAGAGCTCAACTGTAGGTCTCAAGGTTAAGCACCCTTCCTCTAGAAACTGGGGTACCAACTGGGGCTTCCCAGGTGGCCTGGGGTAAAGAATCCTCCTGTCTGTGCAAGACATGCAGGTTCAATCCCTGGGTTGGGAGGCCCCTGAAGGAGAAAATGGCAACCCACTCCAGGATCCTTGCCTGGAAAATCCCTTGGACGGCAGAGCTTGGCAGGCTCCAGTCCAAAGGGTTGCAAAGAGTTGGACAAGACTGTGCATGCACATGCACCATTAACTCAGCTGGGTCTGAGTTTCAGAACACGAGTCAAAGAAGCAACGTGGAGATGAGAAGGAACCAAGGGAGATTTTAAATATGAAAGACTTAGAGTGCAGTCACTTCCCTTTTCATACGTTTGCAAAATACTTCATTCTTTCCTTCTGGAAATTTTTAAATACAAAAGAAAATCAGTAAGGTTGCTTATCATGTGTCCCAAAGCAGGATTTTTATTAGACAAAAAGGAGCAATGATTTTAATTTCTGCAGTTTGCTCAAAAATGATGAAGAACACCCTGGAGTAAATGCCGTTTTGTCTCGATTCACTGGAATCAGGTAGAGAGCTGAGGGAGATGTGGGTGGAGGAGTTTAATTTTGTGATTTCTGGGGCCAAAGGTGAGGTTGCTGCTGAAAGTGCAATACTTGGGGTGAGACAGATGTCTGATGAAGTTAGAGGCCGTGACCAAGCAGTTCTGGCAAGAGGCAGGAGAGTGATGCTACCCTGGAGGCATGGAGTTAGGGCAGCAATTTGAGAGGCACTCTTGCCTCCTCCAGCTCAATGGCAGTGGCCACTCCATCTTTACAAATTTGGATAAAGATGAAGATAATGCTTCCTGAAATATTCTTTATGTATTGAAGAACTGATGCTTTCAAACTGTGGTGGTCAATGGACATGAGTTTGAGCAAGCTCTGGGAGATAGTAAAGGACAGGGAAGCCTGGCGTGCTGCACAAAGAGTTGGACACAACTGAGTGGCTGAACAACAACAAATTTGGCAAATAGCTTTATTCTTCCTGCTGGCATATATCTTCTAAATGTGAGTGGTGTTTCCACTGCCATTGTGTGATCATGGAGAGGAAGAAGAAGAGGTTCAAATTTAGCCTTGTGTGCGTGTGGACAAGTCGCATAGTAGAGGCTCAGTTTCCCTATCACAATAAGGCAAGTTACTGTTAGGTTAAATGAGGAAATACCTGTCTGGTGTACATTGTCTGTGGATGACTCAGTAGCCTTCCCCACCCATACTTTTTCTATACTTTTTCCCCGATTGCTAACAACATCCCAATTTATTTCGGGATAATAGAACCCTATCTCAGGGAATTCCTTGGTGGGCCAATGGTTAGGACTCAGTGCTTTCACTGCTATGACCCAGATTCAATCTCTGGTGTGGGAACTAAGGTCTGGCAAACCATAAAGCACAGCCAAAAAGATTAAAATAGAACCTATCTCAGCCCGGGGTGGGGGTGGGGGAGGCCGTATGACTTAGATCAGGATAAGGAGATGAAAGGAGGAGTTTGCCAAAGAAGGACAATCTTCCAAATAAAAAGACAAAGTCTCACAGGGATAAAATCTTTGTCCCTTCGTCTTCCTTTTGCTTTGAACATTGTATGTGAAGTCTGGGGCTGCAGCAACCATCTTGTAACCACTAAGATATAGGCAATTTATGAACAATGGCAGAAGAGAACGAGAAAGAGCCCAGATCTCTGACAGTATCGTTGAGAAACTGAATCACAGGCAGCCACCACTAACTCCTAGGCTTTTTGTTAGAAAAGTTAAATAAATTCCTGTTTTATATTGCAGATGAATGAAATCCTAACTGCAATCTTTAATGTAATCTTAAATGTGAAACAGTATGTTCTCATACCAGTACTTGGCAATAGTGAGTGTCAATAAATGCCAAGAACTTCCCCTTTACTCCTCTCTTCTGGTTTGGTTTAAGTTGTGCTTTCCCTGTATTATTTCCCAAGGACTCCGTTTATTTCTTTTGCTCGTACCTTCATTACATATTTAATTTTATTCAATAATATCTTATTTGACTGAATGTCACCTATCAACCGAACCTATCTTTCTTCAACATAGTTGAGAATCCGATGGGGATTGTGAGGGGGAGAAAAATTAGTGGCGATTGTGCAGAAAATTAGATGTGAAAACCCTCATTTTATAAAGATAGTATTTATCTAAAGGCAGAATCTAAGAAGAGAGCCTCTTATCTTACTTGTAAGTTTGTATACTTTTACTTTGGATTCGGTTTGTATCAAAACTTGGCTAAATGGTTGCGAGCCTGCTCAAAACAAAAAAAAAAGTGGTGATAACATAGGAGGAGACTGAAAAAACTATAAAAAGTATGAAGTGAGCATTGTAATAGCTCTAAGTCATTTCATATAGCTTCAGGCAGCCTGTACACTTGAAAATTCCCAGGGGGATTTCTATATCACAGCACAGTACGAAAGCTGACATTCCTAATTATCCAGAGACATATAGAAGAGGTTAATCTATGTTTCATATATTCTGCCCAAGGCAGGAAAATGTTTTAGCTTCTTCTGAAAGATTCCCATTAAAAAAAACCCCAAACTTTTGCTTGAAAACAGTAAGCTTCTCGTATCTGACACATTTCACTTTAAATATCCGGGTACACGTTATCTTGTTGCCTAGACATGTCACAGGTTTTTTTTTTTAGAGATTATCATCCTAAATTCTTAATGTA
The DNA here is from genome assembly GCF_032452875.1 of Bos javanicus. NCBI lineage: Eukaryota > Metazoa > Chordata > Mammalia > Artiodactyla > Bovidae > Bos > Bos javanicus. The sequence continues at coordinate 7,801,326 of NC_083885.1, read as the reverse complement.
TATCTCTGCTCACACTTCCTACAGCGATAGAGCATGAGAGACAGGTGATAAAGTTCTATTGATTTGACTTATCTTCACATGTAGAAGCTGTTGGGTGTTATAACTTCATTTAATCTTTCAGCTCTTCAGAGTTTGTGTCACACTTAGAAGAATTCAAGTGACACGAGTTCTGGTTTAGTGAGTGATCTCAGGGATGTTCAGAATATCTTGTCCATGAGAGAAAAAAGCACACTCTCAGAGTCCCATGTTACGAAGCATGAACTGGCTAGATAAGGATTCCCCCAGGGTTAAGGGTGCTGTAGTCTTGGCATGAAAGGAGGTGATGGGTGTCAGCTCTTCTCTAAATTTTTGGTAGAATTCAGCTGTGAAGCCGTCTGGACCGGGGCTTTTGTTTGCTGGAAGATTTTTGATTACAGTTTCAATTTCCATGCTTGTGATGGGTCTGTTAAGATTTTCTATTTCTTCCTGGTCGAGTTTTGGAAAGTTGTACTTTTCTAAGAATTTGTCCATTTCTTCCACGTTGTCCATTTTATTGGCATATAATTGTTGATAGTAGTCTCTTATGATCCTTTGTATTTCTGTGTTGTCTGTTGTGATCTCTCCATTTTTGTTTCTAATGTTGTTGATTTGATTTTTCTCCCTTTGTTTCTTGATGAGTCTGGCTAATGGTTTGTCAATTTTATTTATCCTTTCAAAGAACCAGCTTTTGGTTTTGTTGATTTTTGCTATGGTCTCTTTTGTTTCTTTTGCATTTATTTCTGCTCTAATTTTTAAGATTTCTTTCCTTCTACTAACCCTGGGGTTCTTCATTTCTTCCTTTTCTAGTTGCTTTAGGTGTAGAGTTAGGTTATTTATTTGACTTTTTTCTTGTTTCTTGAGGTGTGCCTGTATTGCTATGAACTTTCCCCTTAGGACTGCTTTTACCGTGTCCCACAGGTTTTGGGTTGTTGTGTTTTCATTTTCATTCGTTTCTATGCAAATTTTGATTTCTTTTTTGATTTCTTCTGTGATTTGTTGGTTATTTAGCAGCGTGTTGTTCAGCCTCCATATGTTGGAATTTTTAATAGTTTTTCTCCTGTAATTGAGATCTAATCTTACTGCATTGTGGTCAGAAAAGATGCTTGGGATGATTTCTATTTTTTTGAATTTACCAAGGCTAGCTTTATGGCCCAGGATGTGATCTATCCTGGAGAAGGTTCCATGTGCGCTTGAGAAAAAGGTGAAATTCATTGTTTTGGGATGAAATATCCTATAGACATCAATTAGGTCTAACTGGTCTATTGTATCGTTTAAAGTTTGTGTTTCCTTGTTAATTTTCTGTTTAGTTGATCTATCCATAGGTGTAAGTGGGGTATTAAAGTCTCCCACTATTATTGTGTTATTGTTAATTTCTCCTTTCATACTTGTTAGCATTTGTTTTACGTACTGTGGTGCTCCCGTGTTGGGTGCATATATATTTATAATTGTTATATCTTCTTCTTGGATTGATCTGGACATACACACTGAGGAAACCAGAAGGGAAAGAGACACGTGTACCCCAATGTTCATCGCAGCACTGTTTATAATAGCCAGGACAAGCCAGGACATGGAAGCAACCTAGATGTCCATCAGCAGATGAATGGATAAGAAAGCTGTGGTACATATACACAATGGAGTATTACTCAGCCATTAAAAAGAATACATTTGAATCAGTTCTAATGAGGTGGATGAAACTGGAGCCTATTATACAGAGTGAAGTAAGCCAGAAGGAAAAACATAAATACAGTATACTAACGCATATATATGGAATTTAGAAAGATGGTCACAATAACCCTGTGTACGAGACAGCAAAAGAGACACTGATGTATAGAACAGTCTTATGGACTCTGTGGGAGAGGGAGAGGGTGGGAAGATTTGGGAGAATGACATTGAAACATGTAAAATATCATGTAAGAAATGAGTTGCCAGTCTAGGTTCGATACACGATACTGGATGCTTGGGGCTAGTGCACTGGGACGACCCAGAGGGATGGTATGGGGAGGGAGGAGGGAGGAGGGTTCAGGATGGGGAACACATGTATACCTGTGGCGGATTCATTTTGATATTTGGCAAAACTAATACAATTATGTAAAGTTTAAAAATAAAATAAAATTTAAAAAATAAAAAAATAAAATAAAATAAAAAAAAGAAAGGAGGTGATGGGTTTTCAGTTTAGGTCTCAAGCCCTTGTACCCTTTGGTCAAGGAGAGGAACATAGACTCTCCTTCACTCCATCACTAAGGAGAATACGAGAGTGAGAGAACAGCAGGCAAAGCAGACACAGATATAGAACCAAGTTCAGGTGAGGAAGCTGAAGCATCACTTAGCCTGGATAAAGACACAGAGAGCCTAGCATAGGAAATGTGGAACCTCAAACTCAGAAAGAAGATCAGACCAGAGCAGTATGTGTTCCTTTATTTCTCTTGGTTGTCCTGGTTAGGGGGATTCACACATTGCTTTGAAAAGACAGGCAGTTAGATCAGGAACCGTGGCTATGCTTCCTAGTGTTGTTCAGCCTCTGCACCCCATGGGCTGCAGCACACCAGGTCTCCTTGTCCTTCAGTGTCTCCCAGAGTTGGCTCAAACTCATGTCCATTGAGTCCATGATACCATCCAACCATCTCATCCTCTATTGCCCGCTTCTCTTGCCTTCAATCTTTCCCAACATCAGGGTCTTTTCCAAGGAGTCAGCTCTTCACGTCCAGTGGCCAAAGTATTGGAGCTTCAGCTTCAGCCTCAGTCCTTCAAATGAATATACTTCCTATATGGTTCTAATGATAGAGGATTAATGATGCCATTTTCATGACAAACTTTGCAATCATTCATTCTCAAAACATGTTTTGTCAACTTAAGAGAACACAAAGTTAAACAATGCCGGAGCTTGTTCTTTATAGATACTTGGACTAAGTGGACCCAACTTACGAAATCTGAAGTAGACAGAAATCAGGTGTACAATACTTATTATTCAAGGGTTCTTCACCTAGGTGTCCATGGATTTATACTCAAGAGGAATGAAAGTCACTAGCAATCCATACAAAATTCTGTATCTCCCTGGACCTGTGCATTTTCTTTCCTTTTTTCTTTTTGGACCTGTGCATTTTCAAGGTCAGCCAATCAATAGCTTTTCTTATAGTCTCAGAAATCTGTCACCCTAATGGGGTTTAAGCAACACAGCTTTTTAGAATACCCTCAAGAATTTATTATCTAATACACAAATAATATGAAGTTTTAGAAAATGCATATGAATGAAAGAAAAAAATATACCAAAACTACATATTTAGCTATTTCTCCAGCTTTAGATATTAAAAACTATGCATGGATATAAATAAGCACACACAACTGAAATATACATATATACATATTGTTTATACTATATATTCTTAGAATAAAATAATTGGATATAACCAAACATTTGTAAATTGTATTTTGCCTTTTTAAATCATATATGTCTACATAATCATCCTCAATGATTATATGGAATTCCATTGTATAAATGTATCATAAATTTAAACATTTAAGATTTAAAAAGATATTTTCTTATTATAAATTACAGTGATATATATCTATATTTTTGCCCATTTATCCAATTAGTTTTAAGGACAGGCTACAAGAAGTTGACTTTCTGAGTCACTTTTTAAGTCTTCTAATATTTTACTCAATTACTTTCCAAAAATTTTACACTCTTAAGAGCAGTATAAGAAAATGCCTCTCTCTCTGTTCATCTGCTGACACTGGGCACAGATTTTTTTTTTTTTTGTCTCTGTTAATAAGACTGTTAAAAAATGAACCTCAAAGGACTTCCCTGGTGGTCCAGTGGTTAAGACTTCCCTTTCCAATGCAGGAAGTCTGGGTTCAATCCCTTGTCAAGGAGCTAAGATCCAACATGCCTCATAGCCAAAAACCCAAAACATCAAACAGAAGCAATATTGTAACAAATTCAATAAAGACTTTAAAAACGGTCCACATTAAAAAAAAAAAAAAAAAAAAAACTTTGAAAAAGAAAAAAAAGGAGCCTCAATATTTGTTAGCATTTATTTGTTGATTCTGCTGTTACATATATTTTAATTATTTATATCCTTTCTTTTGAGAATGAACTTTTATTAATATCCTTGGCCTCTTAAAATGTTACTTTTTTCACTTATAAGAACTTTTTCATATGAATCCTTTGACATATGTGTTGTACATAAATTTTCCCAGTGTGTAGTTGGCTGAATATTTTGTAGAAAAGAAACTTTACCTGTTATGTAGCCAAAGCTTTAAATTGTGTTTCATTTAAATATTGTTCCTCCATGTTATATTTAAATAGACATAAGATTATATAAACATTCGTCCATATTTTCCTCGAGAGACTTCATAATCTCTTTTTTACATTTCATCTTTCTATTTCTCTGCCACCCGCATTTTCTTTAGGTTGTTCATGGTAATGAATGATCCCTAAATTTTAATGACTTCTGATCATAGACGTTTATTTCTCACTCACTTTGTGTACTGGCTACAGGCTTGCTTTGGTACTGGTCCAGACATGCCTCATTCTGGGAGTCCACCTGAACAAGCAGCCTCTGTCTGTGTCTCCTGCCAGAGGGACAAAGAGCCATGGTGGAACCATGCAGTGGCTCACTGAACTTACACCAGGATGTGGCAGAGTCACTGGCCACATCAAGTCATGTGGCTAAGTCTCTGTCATGGTGCACGGAAGCATAGACTCGTAGGAAGGGCAGCTGACAATTAAAAACTAAGTATAACATACCACTTGTTTATTGGAGGGTCTAACTTTTTATTTTTCTAAGTAGTTAGCCAGTTGTTTCAATACCATGTATTAGTAGTCTTATTTTCCATGCTGCTCTGTGATGATAATTTTATTACAAGCTACTTTCTTTTTATATCCTTCTTTTAGTTCCTGGACATTCTGTTGGGTTTCATTGATCTATTTTTCTCCTCCTGCACAAGGCCCAGTTGTACTTTTAAAGTTACCTAGGGAAGGGCTCACTTTATTTCCTTTATTTAATAAATGTCTTGAGTATGCTCTGTGTTCATTATTTTAGTTGAATTTTTGAAAACCTGCACCATTTATTTTCAAAAAGAATCCTATTGAAATGATGGTTGAGTTGTGTTATATGTTTGGATTTATTTGGGGAACTTGTTTGTTTGCAATATTAAGTCTTCTCATCCATGAACATAGTATGTTAATTTTATTTGTCCATGCTATGTTTTAAGTTTTCTTAGAGTTTTGTAGATTTTACAAAGTGTGTCTTAAACTTTACATTTGTTTCAAGAAATTTCATAGTTTTTCATACTTTTATAAAATAATTCTCCCCATAATATTTTATAAATGATTGTAACTAGTATATGGGAAAGCCATTGTCTTGGTTTATACTTATTTTCTAATAAAATTAGAACTCTAAACTATTTAATAGTTTTCAATTAATTTTCTTTGTTGGGGACCAAATAGTTACATATGTTTTTGCAATTTATATCTCTTTTTTCTACTTAATTGTACTCACCAAAAGCTCTAAAACAACGCTGAATAATAGTGGTTATTTCAGGAATAATTTTCTTACTGCTATTTTAGGAGAGGAAAATCTTACTGATGTTTATGAATTATTTTTCCAACTCTACTGTTAGGATTGTTTAATTAGACATGCACTTGGATTTTTCAAAGTGTTTTCTTTTTATTCTTAAAGATCCTCATAGAGTTTTTCTCTTTGGATTTATCACCATGGTGAATCAGATTGATGATTTCATATATTGAATTATCCTGTACATCTGGAAATAATGCTCACTGGACACAGTGCGATATTCTTGGCTATATAATTTTATTTGTCTTGTTATAATTTTTAAGCTAACCTTTTCTTCCATATTAAATATTGTAATTTATCTCTAAATTTTCTTTATGGGGGTATTTTTGTCAGTTTTTAATGGTGTTGTAGTTATGCTGATTAATTAATTAGAGATTAATAAATTAATCAGTCTCCGTCTTTTTCTACATTTTGGAACAGTTTCAAGAGTATAGGTACTTTCTTAAAAGAGTTTCACCTGTAATCTCTGGTCCTAAAATATGTTGAGGAAAGCTTTTTTTTTTTTAAATATATCTTACATAGTCATTTGTGTTTTTGAATTCACTACTTCCCAAGTCAATTTTAGTGATTTATAATTTCCAACACATTTTCATTTTTCCATTAAGATTTTAAGATTAATTGAGATAGATTATACAGAAAAAGAAACTATCAGCAAAATGAAAAGGCCATTCACTGAATGGTAGAAGATCTTTGCAAACTCTAGGTCTCTTGGGGGTTAATACTAAAACGTACAAAGAAATCATACAATTCAACATTAAAAACAATAACAACCCAATTGTAAAATGGGCAAAGGACTGGAAGAGAAATTTTTCAAAAGAAGACATACATACGGGCCCACAGAAACATCGAAAGATGCTCAACATCACCAATCATCAAAGAAATACAAATCAAAGCCACAAAGACACCTCACACCTGTCAGAAAAACCATTGTAAAAAGGCAGTGAATAACAAGATTTGACAAGGATGCAGAGAAAAGGGAACCCTAGCACATAGTTGATGGTAATGTAAATTGGTGCAGCCGCAATGGAAAGCAGTATGAACAGTCCTTAAAAAATTAAAAAATAGAATTACTATATGATCCAGTAATCTGACTTCTGGGTATTTTCCCAAAGAAAACATCGCAGCCTTATTTACAATAGCCAAGATAATGGAAGCAACCGAAGTCCATCAATAAGTGTGGTATATATACACAATGGAGTATTGCTCAGTCATAAAAAGAATGAAATTCTGCCATTTGCAACAGTATGGATGGACCTGGAGCATTATCAGGCTCAGTGAAATAACCTGGAGAAAGACAAACACCATATGATTTCACTTATATGTGGAAGCTGAAAAACAAAACAAATAAATATAACTGAACAGACTCTTGGATACAGAGAATAAATGTGGTTACCTGTCTAGTCAAGGTTATGGTTTTCCCAGTAGTCATGTATGGATGGGAGAGTTGGACTGTGAAGAAAGCTGAGCGCCGAAGAATTGATGCTTTTGAACTGTGGTGTTGGAGAAGACTCTTGAGAGTCCCTTGGACTGCAAGGAGATCCAACCATTCCATTCTGAAGGAGATCAGTCTTGAATATTCATTGGAAGGACTCATGTTGAAGCTGAAACTCCGATAGTTTGGCCACCTGATCCAGAGAGCTGACTCGTTGGAAAAACCCTGATGCTGGGAAAGATTGAGGGTGGGTGGAGAAGGGGACAAGATGGACAGAGGACAAGATGGTTGGATGCCATCACTGACTCAGTGGACATGAGTTTGAATAAACTCTGGGAGTTGGTGATGGACAGGGAGGCCTCAGGGTGCTGCAGTCCATGGGGTCACAAAGAGTCAGACATGACTGAGCAACTGAACTGAACCAGATGGAAGGGAGTTGGGGAGAATCTGTGAAATAGGTGAAGAGGATTTAGAGGTACAAATCTCCAGTGCCTCTGAGTACTGGAATCACAAGGCTGAAATGTACAGCTTGCAGAATATAGGCAATGATATTGTAATAGCTTTGTATGGTGACAGATGATAGCTAGACTTACCATGGTGATCATTTTATAATGTATCAGATCAGATCAGTCGCTCAGTCGTGTCCGACTCTTTGCGACCCCATGAATCGCAGCACGCCAGGCCTCCCTGTCCATCACCAACTCCCAGAGTTTACTCAGACTCACGTCCATCGAGTCAGTGATGCCATCCAGCCATCTCATCCTCTGTCGTCCCCTTCTCCTCCTGCCCCCAATCCCTCCCAGCATCAGAGTCTTTTCCAATGAGTCAACTCTTCGCATGAGGTGGCCAAAGTACTGGAGTTTCAGCGTTAGCATCATTCCTTCCAAAGAAATCCCAGGGCTGATCTCCTTCAGAATGGACTGGTTGGATGTCCTTGCAGTCCAAGGGACTCTCAAGAGTCTTCTCTAACACCACAGTTCAAAAGCATCAATTCTTGGGCGCTCAGCTTTCTTCACAGTCCAACTCTCACATCCATACATGACCACAGGAAAAACCATAACCTTGACTAGACGAAACTTTGTTGGCAAAGTAATGTCTCTGCTTTTGAATATGCTATCTAGGTTGGTCATAACTTTCCTTCCAAGGAGTAAGCGTCTTTTAATTTCATGGCTGCAGTCACCATCTGTAGTGATTTTGGAGCCCAGAAAAATAAAGTCTGACATTGTTTCCACTGTTTCCCCGTCTATTTCCCATGAAGTGATGGGACCGGATGCCATGATCTTGGTTTTCTGAATGTTGAGCTTTAAGCCAACTTGTTCAACTCTCCACTTTCACCTTCATCAAGAGGCTTTTTAGTTCCTCTTCACTTTCTGCCATAAGGGTGGTGTCATCTGCATATCTGACGTTACTGATATTTCTCCCGGCAATCTTGATTCCAGCTTGTGTTTCTTCCAGTCCAGCGTTTCTCATGATGTACTCTGCATGTAAGTTAAATAAACAGGGTGACAATATACAGCCTTGACGTACTCCTTTTCCTATTTGGAACCAGTCTGTTGTTCCATGTCCAGTTCTAACTGTTGCTTCCTGACCTGCATACAAGTTTCTCAAGAGGCAGATCAGGTGGTTGTAGGAATATTGAATCACTATGTTGTATACCTGGAACCAATATAGTGAAGTAGACCAATTATACCCCAATTTAAAAATATGTAGACATTGAGAGGCAGTGAATCAAAGTGATAATGATGGTTATCTCTGGGGGTGGGGATTATGAGTGATTGCTAATTCTTAATTTATGCCCTTAAGTATTTTTAATTGTCTTCAATGAACATGTATTGTTTGCAATATTAGAAATAAAACAATGTCATTAAAACTGAAAAAAATTAACTGTCATAGCATCTAAGGTATCTTGTTCCATTTAAAATATTTCAGAAGCTATAAATTTAAAACAGCTTGGAAACTTTGATTTATAAGATTTCTTAAATGGAAACAAAGCCGAACAAGGACGTCAACTCTGTCTGCCACCAACAGATGGCGATAGCGGTCACTTTGTATTGTTAATTGCACTTTAAGACCAAATGGACTTTGAAAGTCTTCCAGAACCTAATCTCTACTGAAGGAGACCTTTTTACCATTCCTCCAGTGTTCTTGCCTGGAGAATCCCAGGCACTGGGGAGCCTGGTGGGCTGCCGTCTATGGGGTTGCACAGAGTCAGACACGACTGAAGCGACTTAGCAGCAGCAGCAGCAGCGTTATATAATTGTGCCCTGTTTATTCTATTTTCCCTCTGCTTCTCTTATTTCTTTCTCATTTCATTTCTCTCTCCTTCTCTTTCCCTTCCTCCCTACCTCTCTCCCTTCCTCCCTTCCTTTTCTTAGCCTTGTGCTCAGTCTTGTCCCACTGTTTGCGACCCCATGGACTGTAGCCCGCCAGACTCGTCTCCCCGCCAGGCTCTTCTGTCCATAGAATTTTCCAGACAAGAATACTGGAGTGGGTTGCCATTTCCTACTCCAGCAGATCTTCTCGACCCAGGGATCAACCTGCATAGACCTGCATCTCTCTTACATCTGCATTGGCAGGGGGTTCTTTACCATTAGCGCCGCCTTGGAATGCCTTGTTCTTTTCAATGAATCAGAGTTTAGATGAATTTATATCTTTAATTCCTTATGTTTAGATTCCATATCTTTTTCCCTGTTTTTTTTTTTTTAAAGTTAAATGCTTAGTTTATTTATTTTCCATATTACTTAATAATGGAAGCCTTTAACTCTGTAAATTCCTCCTCTGCTTGACACCTTGACTGTATTCAATTAGGTTTTAAAATTTATTTATTTTTTAATTGAAAAATAATTGCTTTACAGAATTTTGTTGTTTTCTGTCAAACCTCAGCATGATCAATTAGTTTTGATATTATCTATTTTCATTGCAATTAACTTCTAAATAAGCTGTCATTACAATTTTGACATCTTACACATGCTTATGCAGGATGGTTTGTTTTACATTCAAACAGAGGAGACTTCAATGTCTAACTCCCTGAAGTTACGAATTTGTATTAATACATGTGTGTGTGTATACTCAGTCGCTAAGTCGTGTCCTACTCTTTGCGACCTACATGGACTGTAGCCCACCAGGCTCCTCTGTCCATGGGATTTCCCTAGCAAAAATACTGGAGTAGGTTGTCATTTCCTTCTCCAGGGCACCTTCCCAACCAAGGGCTCAAACCCACGTCTCCTGCGTCTCCTGCATTGGCTGGCAGATACTCTACCACTGAGCCTTCAGGGAACCTGCCATGAAGTTGTATAGGGGAGCAAAACTGTATTCACATGAAATATTCACTGATGAATTAATCATTTATAAAATTGATCTCGTCTTAAAGGTCCTTTCATTGGTAATACAAGGGTCATTACCTGGCCTTTTGGTTGATCATTTTCCTTTAGTCGATTAGTGGATATTTTCCTGACAAAACAAAGCTGGCATGTTATACTTGATGAGAAAGAGAGCCTGAAGATTTTATAAGGTTGAAGGTGATGTTGGAGAACTGTTAGAATCACCCAAATTTAAGTGAAAGAAGAGGAAAATTTCAAGATGATGGTGTGTAGTATCAGAGGAAAGAAAAAGTGTTAGTGATCCAGTCATGTCCGACTTTGCGACTGCATGATCTGTAGCCCACCAGGCTCCTCAGTTCATGGAGTTCTCCAGACCGGAATACTGGAGTGGGTAGCCATTCCCTTCTCCAAGGGATGTTCCCTGACCCAGCGATCAAACCCAGGTCTCCTGCGTTGCGGGCAGATTCTTTACCATCTGAGCCACCAGGAGGAACAGATATCTAAATACAAAAGCATTGAAACGATCCTTGGGAAACTGATAAAAGTTTTGAGTTTTTTTCAGCAAAATCATTCTAGTAATATTATTCAAACAAAAAGGGTGTTGCATCATGAGATCACAGATTTGTGAGAATATGCCAAAATCAATATTTTTTGTTCTTTGATTTCATTAAATGTGTACTAAAATAAACTTACCTTGATAACTTTTTGTTTCGTTTTTCAAGACAAATGAACTTTTCTTCAGTGCTCATTGTGAAAATTTGAACTTCCTTTTAAGGGGATTTACTTTAAAAGGTTATTCTCAGGATCAGATATCCTCAAGGAATGTCTGCGATCAATGTGTAATTGTACTGCATTTTTGAATTTTATTTATTATGTGTTTATCCTTGAATTATTATACAATATATACAATATATTTATATATTTATTATTATTATTAGTGAATTTTATTATTATGTGTTTTATGTTTGTAAATTTTCTGTAATTTTCAGGAAAATATACTCTCTCCTCACCTCATTTTAAAAATTAAGCTTACTAATTTTATGACTTAAATCCTTTATATTTTTGTTGATTTTTTTTGGCCTAATTTACCTTCCAAAAGCAATAATGTTATGTTGACTTTTCACAAAATTACAGTGATTCTGTCAGATTTTTTTTAATTGTATTTCTAATGCATTGTTGTTTTCTTAATATATTAAATGAAATGTTGTACACAACAGAGTAACTCAAGAAAGTTTTAGACATATTTTAAATTGTAGTAGTAGCTAACATTAAATGTTTCATGCATTTTTTGTTCCAAAAAGCTGTGGGAATTGATAAATATTTGCTGAACAATGCACCATGTCTTCATTTCGAATTATGTCCCATATGACTATATAATGTCCACTGTTTTACATTCCGTGTTTTTCCTAGATTTCTTTTAAAATTACTATCATTTATTTATTTGACTGGCTGGGTCTTCGTTGTGGCCACAGGATCTTCGGTCCTTGTGGTGTGTGATATCTTTAGTTGCAGCGAGTAGTTCCCGGGCCAGAGATGGAACCCTGGCGCCCTGCATTGGGAACGTGGAGCCTTAGCCACTGAGCCACCAGGGAAGCCCCTAGATTTCTGTTTCATCTAATATTAATTTTTCATTTATACCATGTCTTCTCATGTGTGTGTGTTCAGTCACTCAGTTGTGTCCAACTTTTTGTAACCCCATGGACTTGTAGTCCACCAGGCTCTTCTTTTTATGGGATTTTCCAGGCAAGAATACTGGAGTGGGTTTGTCATTTCCTACCCTCGGGGATCTTCCCATCCCAGGGATTGAACCTGCATCTCCTGCTTCTCCTGCATTGGCAGGTGGATTCTTTACCACTAGCACCACGTGGCAAGTCCATGTTTTCTTGTAGTCCTTTGTTTTTTAAACATGTTATATCATTTATATTTTATATTTATATGTGAAAAAAATACAGGTGACCCTTGGAAAATGCATGTTTAAACTGTGGGATATACTTACAGGTGGATTTTTTTTTCAATAGTAAAAACTATGGTACTAGAGAATCCCTTGTTTGAATTCAAGGATGCAGTGTCTCAGATGTGGAGGTATCTCGGATTCAGAGAAATGATGGATATAGAGATCCAACTTTAGGCCAAAGGGAGATTTCCCACTGCATGCAGAGGGTGAGCACCCCTAAACCTCCACGTTGTCTGTTCAAGGCTCATCTGTGGTTTTTGGCCTAACATGCTTTTGCAGCCTAATTTAAGAGTCTTTGCCTCTTTTGGGGGGCATTTATCCCATTTACTTCTGTCACTATTATAACTATTACTCCTGTCATCTTCACTGAAGTTTCCTATTTTTTATCTCTATATTCTCTCTTGCGGTTTGTGGACGATATTAACTTTGTATTTTGGAAGCTAATGCATCATGTAAATTCTATAGAGGTTATCTTTACTGTTTCAGATTTGCCATCTGATTTTTTTTCTAATTGCAGGGTCCGGAGCAAAGGGGAATCTGGGCTTTCCAACCCACCATCTCCCATTCAAGAAAAAGTATTCGCTTCCCCCTTGTTCACACATTTTAGTCCCCGATATTATTACACTGTTACTTTTACATTCACTTTCAGTAGTAAAAACAGACTGAAAACACATTTAGACCTCACTATTATGACAAGTTTCAGTGTTTTATTACTGATCTCCATAGATAAGTCCATTCCTGAGGCTTTTTTTTTTTTTGGATTGGAATATATAATTAGGTAATTTTTTTCAACAGAAATATATTTTCTGAGTTCATGTTCATATTACAATGTTATTGTGTTGTCTTTACATAAAAATGACTACTTTCTTAGTATAAAGTGGTTAACATTTAAAGTTACTTTAAAGTGGTAAGTCTTTTGTTCATCATTGCTTTCTTCTATTATAGCTTCAGACCTTTCTTCGTGTTTTTTCTCTTGTTTAGTGGCACTTAAAAAAGTCACCTTTTTTCTCCATGTCCCATGACTATCATGCTTTCTCTCTTCATCTCAAGCTCTGTTCTTCTAAGTTCTGAGAACTGCTCTCAGGTTCGCTGTCCATATTACATACCGTCATGTACTGTCTACGATGTTGATTTTGATTCATCTACAACGTTTCAAATTTCCTTGAAATCTTTTGTGTACCTCATCTCTCTTTTAATTTTTTTCTTTTGCTTATTAGTCTTTGTCTTTTCTCAGGACACTCTGATCCTTATTTACAGAACTGATTATTTTTTGTCCTTTGAGAATCCCAATCAAAAAACCTCCCGTTTTCTTCTCAGTTTAGGAGTAGCTCATCTTCCGAGGCAAGTTCTTTCCTGGATTCTTCCTTTTTCCAGGTTTCTTGTTGTTCAGATGTGCCTTTTCCTCGGATGAATTCACTATGTTCTCTTTTACTTTGTGATTCAGTTGAGTGAAATTATAATCTTATGGACATATGTATGTTTGGGAAAATGTAATATTTCACTCTTTAATGAAAAGAAAAATACTCCTTCTCTTAGTGTACTTTTTTTAAAAAGCAAAACTGTTAATTGAAATCAATATAATAAAGTTTTTCTCCAGAAAAAACCTTGTCTTTAATGGCCTCCTTTAGAGCCCTGAATAGATAATTTCTGAAAATGCTTTTATTGTATTCTGTTACAGGACTTGCTTAAAAAAAAATTTTTTTTTTCTTGGAATAGTTTTACATTTACAGACAAATTGTAGAGATAGTACAAAGATTGCTTACATACTCACCTAGTTTCCCCTATTATTAACATTTTAGTAACAGTAGCTAATGTAATTATTAATGCTTTACATTAGTATGATACATTTGTCACAATTAGCAACTAATAGGGCTTCCCTGGTGGCTCAGACAGTAAAGAATCTGCCAGCAATGCAGGAAATCCAGGTTCAGTCCCTGGGTTGGGATGATCCCCTCGAGAAGGGAATGGCAGCTCACTCCAGTGTTCTTGCCTGGAGAGTCCCATGGACAGAGGAGCCTGGAGGGCTACAGTCCATTGGGTCACAAAGAGTTGGACATGACTGAGTGACACACACTTTCACTTTTCACTGATACATTACTCTTAACTAAAGGCCATTCTTTACTTACATGACATTAATTTTTACCCAATGTCATTATTTTTCCTGTTCTAAGATCCCAACCAAGTCACCACATTGCATTTAATCATCTTTTAATCATTGTACTTCCTTAGACTTTTCTTCATTGTGATGGTTTCTTAGACTTCCCTTGTTTTTGATGAGCTTTTGAGAAGTACTGGGGCTTCCCAGCTGTCTCAGTCCTGAGAAATCCACTTACCAATTCAGGAGATGCAGGAGACGTGGGTTGGATCCCTAGGTGGGGAAGATCCCCTGGAGGAGGAAATGGCAACCCATTCCTGGAAAACTCCATGGACAGAGGTGCCTGGTGGGCAACAGTCCATAGGGTCGCAAAGTGTCGGGCATGACTGAGCACGCCCACATGTTGCATGCACGTTGAGGAGTACTGGTTGGATATTTCATAGAATGCCCCTCAGTGAGGGTTTGTCTGATAGTTTTCTCTGGATTACAATGGGATCTTCAGTTTTTGAGAAGAAGGCTCCAGAAGTAGAGTGCCATTTTCACCACGTCATATCAAGGGTGCCTACTATCAGCTTGACTTGTCACTCTTTGACCTTGGTCTTGACCCTGGCTGAGAATGTGTTTGTCAGGTGTCTCCACTCTAAAATTACTCTCCCCACCCCACTGCCCCCCTCTCCCCGCCGCCTTCCACACTCTTGGAAAGAACTCACTACAGTAGGGAGTTATGCTGCAACTCCTTGAGTGTGGAATATCTGCATAAACTATTTGGAATTCTTTGCACAGGAAAATGTGTCTCTTCTAACCCATTTATTTATTTAGCTGTTCATTTATATTAGCTTTTGACTCATGAATATTTATTTCATACTTTGGATATAATCCAATACTACTAAATTTATTTTGTCACTCAAATTGTCCCAGCTTTGGTTCTTGAAAGCTTTTTCACTTGGCTTCTTTGACATACTCTCATCTTTGTGGGTTTATTTATTCATTTTGAGTACTTTTTAATTTTCTGGTACTATAAGAGAGCCTCGGTTCATTTTGTATATTTTCTGCCTTAGTTCTGGAATCAGCCATTTCTCTGAGAAGCTCTGGTTCTTTTTACTGTAGAATGGTGTTAGACACCAAGATCTGGGCATCACGTGTGCTCAGGGCACCTGACAAGCCCTTACTTCTCTGCCCTCTCAGCTGACAGAGCAAGGAGATAACGTGTGTGCACACTAACGTGTGGATATAAAGCTTTATATATGTAACTACTTGCATCTGTGTTAAGCTAAACATGAGTCCATACTGATGTCTCCACCTCCAACCCATTTCCACAGCAATAATTCCAGCTTCCTCTCACATTTCTCTGTAAACCTCCACTTCCAAAACTTGCTTTAGTTTTTAAAAAAAATTATTTTATCTAAGTATAGTTAATTAACAATATTGCATTAATTTCTGGTACACAGCAAAGTGATTCAGTTATACATACAAAAGACGCTTACTCCTTGGAAGGAAAGTTATGACCAACCTAGACAGCATATTCAAAAGCAGAGACATTACTTTGCCAACAAAGGTCCGTCTAGTCAAGGCTATGGTTTTTCCAGTGGTCATGTATGGATGTGAGAGTTGGACTGTGAAGAAGGCTGAGCGCCGAAGAATTGATGCTTTTGAACTGTGGTGTTGGAGAAGACTCTTGAGAGTCCCTTGGACTGCAAGGACATCCAACCAGTCCATTCTGAAGGAGATCAGCCCTGGGATTTCTTTGGAAGGAATGATGCTAAAGCTGAAACTCCAGTACTTTGGCCACCTCATGCGAAGAGTTGACTCATTGGAAAAGACTCTGATGCTGGGAGGGATTGGGGGCAGGAGGAGAAGGGGACGACAGAGGATGAGATGGCTGGATGGCATCACTGACTCGATGGACATGAGTCTGAGTGAACTCCAGGAGTTGGTGATGGACAGGGAGGCCTGGCGTGCTGCGATTCATGGGGTCACAAAGAGTCGGACACGACTGAGCGACTGATCTGATCTGATACATTCTTTTTCATATTATTTTCTATTGTGGTTTGTTACAAGATGTTGAATGTAGTTCCCTGTGCTATATAGTAGGGTCTTATTATCTATCCATTCTATATATAATAGTTTGAACCTTGCTTTACTTTTAAAATACCATTTCCTTAAGCAACATATCCTGAGTCTATAAACGCGTCTGTTTACGTGTATATGGATTTTGCTCGTTATAGAACATTAAAAAATCCAACAGTGTCTATGGAAGAAAACCCAAATACCCATCTATATTCAATCACTATTAACATTTTACCACACACACACACTGTTGCACATTTACACACACAATTTTATGAATAAAAGTGTAATCATACTAGATATACTATTTTGTAATCTGCCTTTTCCGGTCAACTTTTTCTCATGTTCATAACTATTCTTAAAGATCATGATTTTAATTGCCTAAAGAATATTATCCTTTTAGACATTTACAGTTTAATTATTTTTGGTATTATAAATGACTATAATAAATACTCCTAAACATGTCATTATTTAAATATCTGTTTTTTAATTTAGATTAATTCGTGGAAGTTAAATTACTTAAGGTATGACCATTTTAAGGAGAATGATAAACAATGTCTAATTTCCTTCCAGAAAAGATAGCAACAATTTATTAATAGCTTCCTACCTACATTGTATGTAAACCATTTCTTCTATATCCTTAGCAATCCTAACTATTGGACTAATTTTTAAAAATTATCAATTGATGAATTAAAATGCCAGCTTGCCGTTCTTTTTCATTGAATTTTTTTTAATAAGAAGTGTGTTTGAATAGTCTTTTCCTAAGTTAATTGCCCATTCATATTTCTTCATTTCTATATCGCCCACTAATTCCTTTGCCTTGCCCATTTTTTTTGTTAGGTATTTTTATTTCTTATTATTTTGAAATAGCATTTTAATATAAAAATTTAAAAGCAAAGAAAATAATTACCCATGATCTCATCACCCCTTCTAAGTCCATTGCTATCATTTCCAATTTGATGTGTCTATCTACACACCAGAAGTCAGTATTTTACATTTTAGACATGGTTAATTAGAAAAATGGCACCCTAGACACCTTGTTTTGTAGACTGCTTATTAATCACGTAAGGCTCTATCATTAATATTTCCTCAGTCAACACACAATGGTCTTTTTCTGCTCAAAAGAGAAGACCTCTTGCGAGTGAGTGTCTATCCATCTGGGTGCCTTTTCTGTGGCCATCCTTCATCAGGAAGTCTGACTCCACTCAGCAGGTTGATAAGGACCCAAGCCTGGACCGTCTCTTAATTCCATGACCCCACTCTTGGTGCCACAAGGATTTCTACAGGGTTAGCATGAACTGACTTTCCGGAATCACGAGCCACTGTGTTCCCTTTAGCTGCACAGCTGCCACTCTGCTGCCTTGGGGGCAGGGCATAAGGAGAGATGACTACTTTCTGCTTTATCAGTGCATTCCAATCATACATACAGGCTTGACTCTGAATTTCCCATAGCATAACTAAGACAGCACTGCAACATTTCACAAAACTGAAGACTCTGAGATAAGAGACACTGAACACAGAGAAAGTTCCAACTCATTATTCTGCTATCCTCAGAGACCACGGATCCAGGTTCCTCTCCCTGAGTGCCCAGCTGGCACTGCCAGGGCGGCTCCCTAGACTGAGTGATTCTGGTAGAGGCCCACCTCATTTCACCTTTTCTCCAGTGGCTTCCTCTACTGGCTTTCTCTTTCGTGGGGCCTCAGGTTCCCTCCCCGTTGCAGGTACCCATATGTTACCTCCAGGTTAGTTCCCTGCCATAATGATCAACAGTTGCAGTGAGTACCCTTCTCAGAAGTAAAAATAAACCTAGCGTCCTGTCCACAGGGGTAGGGCTTGCTTTTGGGCACCCTCTCTCCCAACAGATTATAATGGTCAGTACATTTTCTGAAGTCAAGTTTCAAAGAATTGAAATCCTGCTACAGGCAAGCAGATATTCAAAAAGGATACGGGCATAAAGCTAATTACTGCAGTACTATTTGTAACTGCAAAAGGCGGCCGACTGACAATGTCACTACACATCATGGAGTATTATGCAGCTGTAAGAATAATAATTGTAGATAATGCTAAAGAATGAGCTACAGGAGAATGAGAAAAGCAAGGTGGAGAAAAGTGTGCATAGTATACCAATACTTATCTAAGAAATGGGGTATATGAATGTATGTGCGTTTTTATTTGTGTTAAAAAATTCAACCATAAACCATAAAATAAAATGGTTACCTGCAAGTGGAGGGAGGGAACAGACTGGAGGGAAAACGGTAGAAGCTAGACTTGGAGCCGACTCACTGGAAAAGACCCTGCTGCCGGGAAAGATCAGGGACAGGAGGAGAAGAGGGCGACAGAGGATGAGATGGTTGGATGGCTTCATCGACTCAATGGACATGAGTTTGAGCAAACTCCAGGAGATGGTGAAGGACAGGGAAGCCTGGCGTGCTGCAGTCCCTGGGGTTGCAGAGAGTCGGATGTGACTTAGAGACTGAACCACAACAGCAGGTTTCCCTAAATATACTTTGTTTACAGATTTAATTTTGGAATGATGTAAAAATGTAATTTCTAAACATCAAAATCAAGACAAAAACAAATGACTCTAAACGTGTAGTGAGTTGTTGACTTAACCAATCATGGAGAACTTATTCCAAGTGATTTTAAAACAAAGAAATGTGACTGGAAATCCTTTGTGGGATATACCCTAAGGACTAAAAGAACTGTAAAAAGTTTCTAGCTTTATTCATTGAAAAGGTATAGAAGCGATGACCAGCCCACAGCTACAAGTTGGTGTTCATTTTATGGCATCGACCTTTCTCAGTGAGAAGAACCAGGGATCACTGGGGACATGGTGGATTCAAGATCTGGTGCGGGAAGTGGTCATGACACCTGAGTATCTTTGCATACCAGAAATTGAGGATGCATTGAAAGATTCAGGAACCAACTGCAAGAGGCTCCCGCTGGCCAAAAACAGGGGCCATTTGGGCAATAAGAAGAGGAACAATAAGAAGGGGGTGAGATATACTAAATACGATAGAATTCATGAGTTCAACGTGACACTAAGACAAATACCTTATGACCTTTTGGAGGCTGTTGGAGAACCAACTCATAAAAGAAAAAACAAAGCATTTAGCCAGCCTTTCCTGTACAGATATGCCTCAGGGCAATCAAACAGTTGATCAGGGAAGATTTCATACAAGTATCCAGCTGATAAATAACGAAGAGGTGATAGATGATCTTCATTTTGCAACCCCTAATGATATGGATCTAGGCAGAAATCAGTATCTCTGTGGCTGCTAAAATCAGAAAAAGAAAAGCAGACCCCATGTGCCTCCTGGTGGGAGTGCACACCAGGTATGAAGTATTCTTTCCCCTCAAACAAAATCAAATCTAGATCTAACGACCCACACAGAGGAGCTACTGGGTACAGAAGCACATGCTGAACAACACTGCTGACAAATGATTTAGTTCCTCCAACACATACATTGCAAGAGAAAAAGGCAGGGACCATGATCTATACAAACCAACTGTGACTAAGTATTTATGAGACAACTGGGGAAATTTGGACATCGACTGAACATTTGATAATATCAAAGAATTAGTGAGATTAAGATTGATATATATACTGCCATGTGTAAAATAGATAGCTAGTGGGGAATCTGTTGTATAGCACAGGGAACTCAGCTCAGTGCTCTGTAATGACCTAGAAGGGTGGGAGGGAGGTCCAAGAGGGAGGAGATATATGTATACATAGAGCTGATTCACTTCGTTGTACAGCAGAAACTAACACAACATTGTAAAGCAATTATACTTCAATTAAAAAAAAAAGAATTAGTGTTAATCTAGGTGCTTGCCTGAAAAATCCCATGGACAGAGGCACCTGGTGGGCTACAGTCTATTGGGGTCACAGAGTCAGACCTGACTTAGTGACCAAGTAACAACAATAACAACAGCCACGTGCGATGGTGGAGATGCAGTTGCATGATGCCAGTCCTTCTGTGTTAGAGAGGTGTATTGACACGGTTTCAGATAAAGTGATGTAATTCCTTAGACTTGCTTGAAAATAATATAGTGTTTTGCATGAGGGAATGGGACAGGAGAGATGAAATAAGAGTGAGCTCAGGCTGGTGAGCCCAGTACCTCGTGCTGGGTATGTCTATGCAGGCTTACTGCGTTTTTCTCTCTGCTTTTGCATAAGTTTGGAATTTTTCATTAAAAAAAAAAAAGATTAAAAAGAGAAGAATGAGAAGGAGAGAAGGAGGAGGAAAAGGGGGAGAAGAGTGAGTGAGAACACGCATGCTCACATCCTAAGATGTAGGAAGCATGCCGTCTAGGTCTATTTAGAAAAGAAACACGTCCGTATAACCCTTGAAGATGCGACCTTCCCCACAACAGATACAGCCTTTTACCTGATCCTGTAGAACTGCAGTTCTCAAAGAGTGGTCCAGGTCTCTCAGGGTCTCTGAAAGCATTCCAGGGACTCCCATGGTCAAAACTATCTTCATAATAACACCAAGAAACTTTCGCCTTTTTCACTCTCATTCTCTCACCAGTGCATGCGGTACTTTTCTAGAAGTTTCATGATTCTAGTGGAGAAAGCAATGGCACCCCACTCCAGTACTCTTGCCTGGAAAATCCCATGAACAGAGGAGCCTGGTAGGCTGCAGTCCATGGGGTCACTGAGAGTCAGACACGACTGAGCGACTTCACTTTCACTTTTCACTTACATGCACTGGAGAAGGAAATGGCAACTCACTCCAGTGTTCTTGCATGGAGAATCCCAGGGAGGGGGGAGCCTGGTGGGCTGTCATCTATGAGGTCACACAGAGTCGGACACGACTGAAGCGACTTAGCAGCATGATTCTAGATAACTGTGTTCCTCTGGAGGCTAACGGAGTGTGTGCTGGTGTCTTATTTTTATGTGTGTAAATTCCTGTTCTAAAAATGTTTTCAACTCAGTTTCCAACAGCAGATAACAGTAGCTATAATCCACATGAGCACAAGCCCTTTTGGCATTCCCAATCTTGTTGAAGAGCACCAATAGATCCTGAGACCCAAAGTTGAGAGCCTGTAATAGAGTTTAGTCACTTTAAACAACACTGAGAGACATACCCATATCACAGTAATGTCATTGATTTACTACATACAAAAAATTGCATTTTTATCTTCTTAGACAAAGCAGTGTTTTTTTAAAAAACATTCATTTGGCTGTGCCGGGTTTTAGTTGCTGCATGAGGGATCTTAGTTCCCTGACCAGCGATAGAACCCAGGCCCTCTGCATTGGGAGCTCAGAGCCTTAATCTCTGGACCACCAGGGAAGTCCCAACAAAGTAGTGTTGGGTCAACAAATTTGAGTCCAAGTTCATTCTTCTTACAACACACATACACAGAGACACCCCTAAAAACTGATATTGTTTGCCTCCCAGTATTCACGCATCTCTTACTGCAGGATTTCAAAGTCAGAGGATCAGTTCTTAGTCATGGCTTACAGGCAAACACTTGGGTTTTCTTGCTTGCCTCATGGTCTCTACAAAAATAACTTTTTCTCATGAATATATCCCACAGGGAGTCTGAGCCTACTTCAGGCAACAGAAGGTCTATCTGCCCTTTCTGGAGCATATGATCAGCATCATGATTCTTACATTTATAAAACAGGCCAATGGTTCTTACCTTGTTGAAATGATTAAAATGATACAGCTTGCATGTAATAGTTGAGTTCTGTACACCATGCCTAGAAGGAAAGGCAGACTCACTCCACCAAAAATCACTGGCGTCCAAAAAGAGCTCAACACATCTTTTCACTTTCCCTTTCAATTAAGGTGATTCAAAGCCTACCTCGGTTGCGATCCTAGGAGGTCTTTTCTTTTCATTATCCTTCTCTCATTTCTCAGTCCCTCTTCTAGCCCCAATATCTGTGGTCTTTTCTGCCCCTCAGTTCTTACCTTGGAGCCACTCTTTGTTCTTAAGGTCATCAAGCTTCTGTACGTGGATCCTGCCTCTGTCTTGCTGGGACAACAACAAGGTCTTTCATTGTGAATAGGGGTAGCAAGAAAGAGGCAAAGGAAACAAAAGATGGTCATACATGGAAAGCATGTGGGGGCTTCCCTGGCATGCCAGTAGTTAGGACCTTGAGCTTGCACTGCAGGGGGCACGGGTTTGATCCCTGGTTGGGGAACTAATCCCACAAGCCCAGCGGCGTGGCCAAAGGAAAAAAACAACTGGAAAAAAAACAGGAAAGCATGCAGCTCAAGGTAGTTGTTCAACAGTGGTCCCTGCCAGCACTGACTGCACCATTTCAAGAGCCCTGTTACTTGGTGTAGTCCTTCTCACTTGCACAATCTTTGTTCCAACTCACTGACCAACAATTTTGTTTATATCACCTCTGCCCAGCCCACATGATATCACAGACCTCCTTATCTAGCTTAGGTTCAGTTACCATCATTCTTTCCTTACAGTTACTTCCTTATATATATTCTTAACTCCATTTCCTCTCTCCTTCCACTGAACTCACACGGTGAATCCCACCCTTGGTTAAACCCAATGCCCAGCTTGCCCCTGAACAATGGAATATGATTGGATAAAGAATAACCAAGCCTACGGGTCTGATTAAATTATGACCACATATCCAGTGGGCCTTCAGTATCTCCCAGCAACACCACCCTATTTTCCTAGTCAATTTCCTCTTTTCCCCAAGTCAACCTTTTTTTTCCCCACCTCACTGCAGGGCATGCCTGATCTTAGTTCCTCAGCCAGAGATTTTAGTTCCTTGGCTAGGAGTCTTAGTTCCCTGAGCAGGGTTAGAACCTGTGACCTCTGCAGTAGAGGCAGAGAATCCTAACCACTGGACTGCCAGGGAATTCACCTAAGTCATTTTTTCATATTTTAAAATCTGTCTTCATACACTAGAAGAACTACACATGTTCATTTTAAATCTAGATAGCCTGAACAGTGAAAAAGAGGGGTGTTATTAGTTTTGGGAGAAGTATTGTTCCAGGCAAATCAAGTTCCCCTATCTGATACCTTTCCCCTTGCTTTCATTTGATGATTTCATGGCTCATTTCATGGGGAATATAGAAATCACAGAAGAGAGCTCCAAACCTGCCAGTGACTTCATCTGCAGCCACACACTTGGCCTGCCGTGTGTGTGCAGAGAATGGTGTATTAGTTTCCTGTGGCTGCCGTAAGAGCTCACCAGGAACCCGATGGCTGAAAGCAGCAACAATCTATTCTCTCACAGGACTAGGGTCTAGAGGCCTGGAATCAAGGTGTCAGCAGGACCACATTACCTCTGATGGCTCTGGGGAAGAATTCTTCCCTCCTGGCCTCTGGTGATTGTGATCAATCCTTGGCATTCTTTGGCTTCTACACACATTTCTTCCATCACTGTTTCCATTGTCACATGGCATTCCCCCTGTCTGTCTCTATTTTAAGGACACTGGTTATCGGTTCAGGGCCAACCCGAATCCTGTATGACCTCATCTTAACTAATTACATCTGCAAATAAGGTCACCTTCTGGGGTTCCAGGTGGACACGGGTTTTAGGGGGGCACTATTCAACCCGTTGCAGACAGACTCTGTGTTCCTAAGGCTGGGCCCTCTGCCTTGGCCTTCTGTATCCCCTCACCAGGACCTTTTCAAAGACTCTGTTCCTTCAATTCTTTCTTCTCTTCGCGGTGTGACTATTTCCTCCTCATGACTGTGTCATTCCTATCATTGTTCAGACATGTGGTCATATCATCTGTATTAAAAACCCTTCCGGCATCTGATGCCTGCCTCCATCTACCGACCCACTTCTCTGCTCTTTTATAGAAAAAGGCCTCGAATGAGTCACCTGTGCTCACCATCTGTACTTCCTCTCTGCCCAAGTCTCTTGAACTCACATCAGTCTAGCTTTCAACTTTACTGCTCCAGCAAGATGGGTCTTGTCAGGGTCACCGAAGCTCTCCCCGTTGCTGGATCCTACGATCAGTCCCCTTCTCCCCCGTTCTCCCCCTGAGGTTTAAGGAGAGGTCCCCTGTCTCTAAGTTGGCTTTGGGATGCCACACCCTCTTCCTCCCTTCCTATTTCCATCACCCCTTCTCAGACACCTTTGCTGACTCCTCACCGTCTTCCTGACCTTTAACTACTAAACCACTCTAGGGCTCTATCTGACACCCTCTTTCCCACCAGGTCTATGCCTAGTCTTTACCGGCTGTGTGCTGACCACTGCCACTGTGTCCAGCCTGGGTTTCTTTTTTTTAATTTACTTTTTATTTGGCCGCGCTGGGTCTTAGTTTTGGCACATCACTGAACTCAGTTCCAGCATTGGGTTCTAGTTCCCTGAAGGGGGATCGAACCCAGGCCCTATGCACTGGAAGTTCGGAGTCTTAGCCACTAGACCACCAGGGAAGTCCCCTACCTGGGTTTCTGACTCACATATTGACTCTTCCCTCATCTCCATTTGGATGTCTAAACTTACCTCAAAATTAGCATGCTCTAAAATGGAATTATTGATTTCCCCTCACCCAGACCTAATACAAATACAAATAACCTACCAGATACACTTCTCCCCAGGTTTCCACATCTCAGTAAATGGCATCTCCATTCTCCCAGACATTCAGACCAAAAACTTAGGATTCTTGGACTTTCCTGGCTGTCCAGTGGTTAAGACTCTGCTTCCAATGCAGGGGATATGGGTTTGGGCCCTGGTTGGGGAACTAAGATCATGCATGCCCCATGGTGCAGCCAAAATAAATAAATAAAATAAATACAAAATAAAATAAAGACTTTTAAAAATGTAGGATTCTTCTATGTTATTCACAGCCCATGTATCCCCGTAGACACCTCCCATCCAACCACTTCTCTTTGTCTTGACACTTCTGCCTTAGTCCACACCACGAGGATCTCACACCTGGACTTCCAGGATGGTATCCAGCAGCCCGCTTGAGTCCCTTCATTGCAGTTTCTACCCAAGAGCCAAGTGACCCAATCATATCATCCCCTGTTCAAAGCTTCCCCAATGACCTCTCACATCACTGAGCATGGAATCTCAATTCTTTACCTGGCCTCCGAGGCCCTCCATATACCTGGCCCTCGGTCAGGTCTCAGACTGACCTCCACCTGTGCTCTTTCTCGCTCGCTCAGCTTTAGCCACTTTGCTTCACAGCTGGACCTTGAACACACACAGTTTCTTCAACCCCAGGGCTTTGCCTTGACTGTTTTTGGTTTCTGACATTCTCTGCCTTCTGACTGGATTTATGTTCTCACTTTCTTTGGGGTTTCAGCTCAAAAGTCACAACCTCAGTGAGGTCTTATTTTTATCTAAACCAGTACCCTCTCCCAAGCATACACCCATCTCAGTTTTTTGGTTTTTGCCTCTTTATATGGTTTCATTTTTCTCTGTAGTTCTTATGAGCCCATGAAATAATATCACATATATATGTTGTTTTCTTGTTTGATTCACTGTCTCCTCCACTGTACTGTAAGCTCCTAGAGGGCAGGGCATTTTTTGTTTTGTTCAGTTAGAATAGCAACTGACATGCTGTAGACACTGAATAAGTAAGATTTACTTCAATTACTACTGTATTACCATCATCGTCATCATCATCATTGAAATAAAATGTTTTAAAATTAATGCTAAAAATAAGGTTTAATTAGCAACAAGGGTTTCTATATGGCATGAAAACAATATTGTTTGAAGGTTTTATTTAATGCCTTTCTACAGGATCTTGGACATTCAAAGATATTAATGACACATGCAAGTTTAAAACCAGCAGTAGCAGGTGTAATATTAATTATAACAGATACCATTATTCAGCCGTTGTTAGTGGCAGGTGCCTTGCATGGATTATCTTATCTAATTCTCCAAACAACTCTATGGGTTGTCTATCACCTCAATTTACAAATGCAGTATGGTGGTTTTAAAATATGTCCACAAAATCTTTGATGGTCCTTCCTTTAGATGGTGGAGGCTAATTCATCTCTCCTTGAGTGTGGACTCAGCTTAGCCGCTTCCAGATCCCTAACGCGCAGAAACGGTGAGATAAGAAATGCCTTTCGTTTAAGTTACTAAGTTTTGGGGATAACTTATTATGTAACAATAAATATTTTGGGGAATGAAAGAACAGAGAGGTTAAGTAAAGAGCCTCGTAGCATACACCTAGCAGTGATGATACAAGAATTGGAACCCAGGCAATGTGAACCTAGAACCCAAATGTTCAACCATGCTATATAGGAAGTCAAGATCAGGTCTCAAGCAATGCCAGAAGGAGAAGAGTATGGCTTTCTAATGCCACTGTCAGGGTGGAGGATACAGTCTATCCTTGGATACTAAACTGTCCATTCTTGCTCTATCACAAGGGCATGTTTCACGCAGCCACTTCCCTTGTTTCTAAGTTCCCTTTCCGCCCCAAGCTTCTTTTAGCATATAGTGAACATCTGTCTTCCCGGCATCCTTTCATTCCCCCATTTCTTTGGGCTTCTGCACATTCTCAATTGGGATCAGGTAATTCTGGCAAAGCAATCAATCATTGCACTCTTCCTGCTGGGATAGGTGGAGATGTGATTTAAACTGGCCAATCATAGAGCATTATTAGTGACTGGCTACAGTAATCTGTCCAACATACCAGCACATGATGTACAGTGGCCAAGCAGAAACATTCCCTAGGATTTTGAAATACTCAGTTGAGATCTCTAAGCTCAGATGTGAGCTGCTGCTGCTAAGTCACGTCAGTCATGTCTGACTCTGTGTGACCCCATAGATGGCAGCCCACTGGGCTCCCATCCCTGGGATTCTTCAGGAAAGAATACTGGAGTGGGTTGTCATTTCCTTCTCTAGTGCATGAAAGTGAAAAGTGAAAGTGAAGTCGCTCAGTCGTGTCCGGCTCTTCAAGACCCCATGGACTGCAGCCCACCAGGCTCCTCTGTCCATGGGATTTCCCAGGCAAGAGTACTGGAGTGGGTTGCCATTGCCTTTTCCAGATGTGAGCTGCCAGGTGCCATATTCTTAGCTGCCTGGGGAAGTCTATCTCCAACAGGAAAGAGTGTAGCATGGAGACAGAGGACATCTTACATCCTTAGAGACCTTGAAGCCAGCCAACCTGGAGAGCAACTCCATCCTTTTCTAATCTATGTGAGTCAATAAACTGTGTTTTAAATTAGTTTGAGTTTCTATCAGTTGCCCTTCATTGTGACTAGTATGAAGAGTCTGTCCCATTTTGTGGAAGATGGTAGGTATCTTCCATTCTCCATGAGCAACAGTGGTTCTAAGTCATCCGAAGAACCTGGAGCAGTTCTGTCCATTGGTTGGCCTTTCCTCAGAGGGTGAAGGACTTCCTTTTAATCCTTTAGGAAGCATCTGGCCTTTCTGGAAGCCAGCGATGGTCTGGGGGCAAGCTCAAAATAAAATGGTGCTATGACGGATGGGGAGTTCAGTCACTCAGTTTAAAACCTTAGTCATCTCTGTATCCTTTCTTTCCTTAGTTGCTCACCCCCTCCCTCAATTATGCACACACACATACACACACATACACAGACACACACACATCCTGTTAGTCATCAAGTCCTGTTGATGTGGATCAAATACTTTATGGAAGTAGATGGAGTAACCATAATGAAAGTCTGTGGCCGCCAGGTTCTTCCTTCTGAACATCTTGCAAATCCAGTTTTTCTTCTTCATTTCAACCTCCACCACACTGGACCACTGCGACTGGTCTCCCTACCTCTAACCTCAACCCCTGGAGTCTGTTCTTCATATTTCTTCTAGAATTTGTCTTCTAACACACTTTTGATTGCCACATGCTTTTGATGGATTCAAAAGTCTTCATCCAGTTTCCCCCTGCTGACTGGCTAAATTGCAAGGTGCTTAGCTTGGTGTTCAAGACTCTCCATGAACAGACCCACATTCATTATCCAATGTCCTGTGACTTCCACAAATCAATCTTCTGGTCTTCTCATGCCCATCTCATTGCAGCACTGCCTACCATCTACCCTTGTCTTTTTCTCCAAAGTCCCTCCTTTTCTATGAGTCTTCAGGATCCATTACAATACTATCTCATCCATAAAATATTCCCTGAGCATGCCAATCCACAGTGAACATCTCCTTCTGTGAACTCTGTAAACAATTGTTGTCTAGACTAAGGTTTCTTTTTTTTCAAACTGTGCTCACATTCCCAGGGAGTACTTGGCCAGCACAAGTGAAGTTTTTGGTGTTTTTGTAAAACTACTGATTATATATTCAAATTTGGCTGAGTGTATTATTTCCAAACCCAGTTTCTTTCTTGTCTTCTACTTCCAAATTACATCCTCATGCTATCGTGGTGCATTTATTCCCAAGTACAAATTAAGGATCATTAAAATTTGTTTTCTGACCTACAGATAGAGAACTGCCTATTATTAATATTCTTATTTAAAACCATTACCATGGGGAAAATATCAGTATGAAGAGGGAAGAAAACTGCTATAGCAATTTCCAGTTTCTAAACCAAATACACTTCCTTGTTTATTTCCACCCCTCACCCCTTTCCCCCTTCATCATTTTAATATGGGATTTTAACTAGACATTAGTATAAAATCTGTTGTATTGGTATAGTCTGACAGTCATTGTATACCCACTCTCTGCCAGCAATAGGGATAACGATCACATTGCCATGCTTGTGATACATAGATGAACAAGCCTCAGCAGGAGGAGCTTTCCAGATGGATTCAGTGTGGAAGGACATTCTAGGCACAGGGGACAGCATATAAAAGCCCATGTATTTATTCCTAGAATGAGCCAGACATGAAAACCCTGTGTTCCAGATTCTGTGGGATTTTTTTTTTTTAATAGAAAGATGTGATGACTTAAAAAAATTTTGATAATCTATGGATCAAACCTTTCTGTTTGTTATAATTCTCCTTTGCCATCTCCCTCTTCACAAGGGCAGTTCAAGGCCCAAATTCAGACACAAGTAACCTTATGGAATTCTGCTGGAATAGGCCACTTTGTATATACAGACATCCTCTATTCGATTCTCACATCACCTTAGGGGTGTCCTACCATCTCCAATTTAGAGATAGAGAAAGCAAGCCTCATGAGGTAAAGTGACTTGTCCAGAGTCTCTCAAATAGGAAAAGACCGAGGGAGAATATGAGTTAAGTCCACACCACAGCTGGAGAATGACCAACTGGGCATTTCTGGGGCTAGAATGAGGAAGACCTTTCTTCCAAATTCAATAGCCTGCCTTCCCAGGTCCTGAGTTCACTATCTTTAAACAGAATTGGTGTCCACGATGAAGCAGGAAGAGATGACTTAAGAACGAGTTTGGTTTTCAGAGTTCCTCCGGCTCTGGAGCCTGGCACACAGTAGGAGCGCCTTCTGGCTGAGCGACTGAATCCTCCTCCCGTGCGCGTGGTTCCTCACTCCTCTTGGAGTCAAAGTCCCTTGAGGGCAGGGTCCCAGTCGCGCCTACCCGGGGACACGGTGCAGTCGGATAGACTTTGGAAGATGCTTGTTGAATAATGGATGAGTGGATGAATGGGGGCTGGGGAGGTTGGGCGAAGGCCACGCCCGGCTCCAAAGACTTTTCAGGGTTTGCCGGGGTGCTGTCCTGGCTCTCTCGGCGTCTCTGGAGGGATCCTTTCGTCCCTCTTCCTGTGGCCTCCACATCTCACCACCCAGACTAGAGGGAGGCGCTATGGGCCCGGGGAGGGCCGCGCGGTCCCCAGGGGCTAAGTCTCCCGGGGGCGGCGCCCACTCCCTCCCGGGGGTGCGGGGCAAGAGATGAGGCCCCCGGGAGCTGGCTGAGCCCACCCGGGGCCCCTTCCCCGCCGGGCCTCGTAGCCCTCTACCTGCCTCCCGGCCGCCCCTTCGCAGTCCCGGGCCGGGTACGCCCGGCGGGCACCTGGCCCGCCACCCCCCGGGGAGCCCCACCGGTCGCCTCCGGGGCCGGCCCGGGGCGGCGGGGCGGGCCTGGGCGCTCCTCGGCTCCGGGACCGGTCCCCCGGGGCGCGGCCCGGCAGCCGCCCCCGTTCCCCCCCCGCCCGCCCGCCCGGGGGGCCGGGCCGGGCTCCCGGGGGGCGGGGACTCGCCCAGTGGCAGCAGCGTCCGGGCCGGCGGCGGGCGCGGGGCGGCTTCCTGCAGGCGGCGCCGGGGCGAGCCGTTGCCCGCCGCAGCCACACCGCCGCCGGGTCGCCGGGTCGCGGGGGCCGCGGCGCTCGGGCCGCGTCGGTGCCTCCTGGGCGCGCTGCGCGGCCGTCGCTGCTGCCCGCGCTCGTGCCGCCGCCGCCGCCGCCGCCGCTGCCGGTTACGCCAGCCCCGCCGCCGCCGCCGCCCGCTCTGATTCTGCGCATAGGCAGCCCCCAAGCCTGTCATTCTGCAAAAACACAGTTTACTCAACACACCACACACACACACACACACACGCGCGCACACACGCGCATACTGGCCCCCCTTGCGCACACGCACGGAGGGCGCGAGCGAGCAGACGCGCACAGCCGGCGAGCCAAGTTCCGCAGCCTGGCATGGCTTCTGGGGACCTTTACGAGGTACGGGGACGCGGGGGCGCGGGCCGGCCCCAGCCCGCGGGCGGGCGGCGGGCGGCGGGGGCCGGGCCGGGGCCGGGGCCGGGCGCAAGCCGGAGTTGCCGAGCCCGTGGCGGCGGCGGCGGCGGCCGGAGGGTGGCGGGGGCCGGGCGCGCCTCCCGCCCGCCGCCCGCCCTCCCGCGGCGCCCGCGCCCGCTCCCTCTTTCTCTTTCTCTCGCGCACACACTCTCTTACTCCATCTACTTTGCGGCCTTGGAGGGGAAGGAGGAAGCCGGGCGGAGCCGGGGCGGGGGAGGTAGCGGTCCCGGGGAGGTGTTTCTCGCCCGACGAGCCGCCTCGAGTGCAGAAAGTACAGGTAAAAGTCGGCGCCGGACGTGCGGGGAATGCGGGAGGCCGCGGGGCGGCCGGCGCGGGTGAGGGGCCGGGGGTGCGCTGCCCCGGGGCCGGGCCGGGGGCGCGGGAGGGGAACCTGGGGGGGTGGCGGGCCGCGATGGAGCGGAGCCGGGCCGGGGCGAGGCGGGGTCCTGGGGGGAGGCGGCCTTGAAAGGGGGCGGCCGGATGGGGGGTTCGGGAGACCCCCGCCAAACCGCTCCCCGGGGCCGCCGGGCCACCCGCCCCCCTCCCCCCACCTGCTGCCCCCGCCGCCGACTCGGGGCCGGGGCGTGGGGGCGGTCCTTGCGGGTGTTGCGCTCACTCGGGGCGAGAGGGGGCGCTGCAGAGGGACTCCGGTGGAAGCCGGAGCACATGGAAGGCGGAGGTGGGTGGTAACACGTTGCTAGAGTACTGGGGATGGAAGCCCGGCTCCCAACGCTCTACGGCACTGACCTCGGGGGATGCCTGTCTCCAGGTCCACAACAGGTAGT
Organism: Bos javanicus; assembly: GCF_032452875.1. Classification (NCBI taxonomy): domain Eukaryota; kingdom Metazoa; phylum Chordata; class Mammalia; order Artiodactyla; family Bovidae; genus Bos; species Bos javanicus. The sequence goes on along the minus strand of NC_083885.1, from coordinate 7,769,520 downwards.
GACCAGCAATGGATGTTTTGCAAACGTCTCAAAAAATGGTCAAGGAAGACATTAGTCTGGCACCTTTGAAACAATGGAGAAATAGCCATGGCCTTTGGGAGCTGGGTTTTACTAGCTCTGAACAGAACAGTTACTGCTTTTGGATTTGGGACAAGTGGACAAAACAAGAAGCAACTCCCTTTCGCTAGGGAGAATGCCCCCAAAGAGCTGTTGGACCCAAGAGAACGTTCAGGATTAAGGAAGTTAAAGATGCCCCATCTTCAACCTGAAGGCCTGCTGATCCTCCAGAAAACCAGAATCAGAGCTCGGCGTGGACCTGGATTCCCTTGCACATAAATTGATTAACAGTAGCCCTGGTTCTTGACTTTCGGCTAAATTGAGATGAACACCCCAAGGGGTGGAATTCTTGGTGGGAGACTATAGGGGTGATTCACCCACAATGAGCTTTTTTCCCTTTGGGCCTTCTGGAAAGATGTAGCTTTTTCAGTTGGTAGATTTGCTGGCCAGTGTGAGAGAAGAAGAGTGGCGAACAGGCAAGGCAGCATCTTAGCCGCCTGTGCAACCAGGGTCTTTTGGATGCCTCGCCTTGGACCTGGTGAGGCTCAGTCGTGAACCACCAGTGGGCTCAGGTGCCATGGCTTGAGAGGACACTGCAGTCCTATGGAGAGGTCAGTGTCGAGACCTCCTGCCAACAACCAGACCTCGCTTTAGTAAGCTTGTGTGTGAGCCACCTGGCAAACAGGAACTCCAGCCCCAGTCGAGCATTCAGAAGACCATAGCCCCAACAAACATGTTGACTGAAACACCATGATATGTTCTGGGGCAGAACCATCCAGCTAAAATCTTTCTATTATCCTTGAAAGAATGTTGTGGATTGACCTCTTCTCTAGCCTACTGCCTTCCTCATCCCTGCACTGATAGAGGAGATGAAGCTGGGTAGACCTGGTGAAGAACTTTATAAGATTGTGTCCAATAGGTCACCCAAGCACTTTTGTCTATTTCAAGATGGTGGAACAATTTCTGAAACCAAAAGAGTTGAAGCACAGTCAAATGGGATGTTTGATTGAGTTTCCCAAAGTATAACCAGCAAAAAAGTGGGCATTGTTCAGGGGCAAAGCTCAGCTCGTTGGGAGTATGGATTTTTCTACCTGTTGATAGTGAGTCATCTCAGAGCTTCTGACTTTGCCTGGGAGAAGAGTTGCATTGAGAAGGCATTAAGAGGACATGTTAGGAGCTGTCAGTATACTTTCTTCTTTTAAAGTTTGGAACTTATGAACCTTTTGGGGATAATTTCTTGTTTAATGATTATCTGAAATGCCCTCCTTAACATTGGTAATTATAGTTGCCAGATGAGTCTGTTAAAAGGGGAGTTTTCACACCAGCCTTGGAAGTGTCTTAGCATATCTTGAGTTCTTCTTGAAGTTTAGTAAACAAGACAATAATAATTACTTCTGTGATAGTAGGTAATTGTACTAGATGTAAAATAGTTTTCCCGTGGCTGATTATTTGCATAGTTATTACTAAAAAGGGCTAAATTGCATTATGAGAATATAACCAATGTCAGCATTTTTATAGCCAGTGTCTACATTACATAACACATACTGAGGAATTTAATTTGTTGTTCAAATTTAGTTTTAAAAACAGTTAAGAAGTGCTAACTGTACATTTCAAACTGTAAAATTGGGTGTGTAAAAAGCAGGCTGTTGATTTAAGGACATATCTTGGATTATCCAGTACATTTATTGACCTTTAAAGAAAAAAAAGAATAAAACTGATACCATTCTCAATTTAAATATTACATTAATTAAATACTATACCCAAGGGTATGTAAAATGGTTTCTTGTAACCTCTGACCAAGAAACCACATTTTGACTGGGCAAGAACTATTATTGAATACATTTGTAATTGGTTTATTTCACCTGTGTGTCTGCTGACACTTTGACCCTCTATGGTGAAGATGCGATTTGGAGTCTAGAGAGTCTTCAACTTCTCTTTGGTGCTTTAGACAATTAAATTGTAAAAAGTAAGCCTTCCCTGAAGAGCATCTTTCAAGGAATAGGTGCTAATTTTAAAGAAAAACTTTGTTTATGTAACGGCATTCTTCAGTCACAGTGAAGAAATATGGATTCAAGCTCAGTTACCAAAATTTTGGCTCTTGATAGACAGTTTCTCCTATAGCAGAGTTCTCATCATCATCTGGTGTATTATAGCCATCCACTATACGAAGGTGATCGTAAATATGGGCTGAGCATTTTAAAGTCATATATCTAAATGTAAAATGAAATTTCTTACCCAGATGCTCTGGTCAATATTCTGCTAAACAAAAGAGTCATAAAATGGTAGTCTGTGAGCCAGGTCTAGGCTTTCTATGTTTTTTGCCTTGCCTGGATGGTAGATAAGAAAAATGGACTTGAATACCTTTAGATGGGGTGTGTGATACTTGTGTATAATTGTCCCAGTGCGCCCTCTTACCAGAAACCCTTTCTGCTTCACTCTCACATTACTTGTCTGGCTCCAGTAGGCATTAGAGTTTGCAGCCCCCAGACGGTAGTCAAGCATTCGCTAACATGTTTGGATATCAGGAAGATGTAACCAGTGGAATAAGGAGCCTAGTTGCCTTGTCCATCTCTGTGTCCTCGAACATTCAAATACTTGTTGACTGAATCAGTGAACAGAAGACCAACTTAAGTATAGATAAAGTACCTTGGCTGACCTTTGTTATACTTGTGTGGAGCGCTGCCCTTTGTTGTCCTTTCTCCTTTGACTTGTGGTCTCTCCGTGGTGGTAACACCTTGTTTAGGAGAGTCCCTTCCAGTTCTTTCTGGAAGGAAGTGTGGCTGAGTCCCCTTCCAGAGAGCCAAACTATGTTATTCATTAAAAGGATTGAATGCATTTAAGCTTCAACCGCATGGCTTTCCAAGTGGCTGTTGGGTGGTGTTTTACACCCTCTCCCTTGTGATTAGCTGACAGTATGGAGGAGGGCTCCACTCAGTTGGCAAAAATATTCAAAGAGAATGCTGTATGTCTACACAGAAGGTCAGTGGCCAAGTTGAAATTGATTGAGGCGTTTCTAACAGTGGCAGTTCCTGACATTTGTCAGTGTTCAGTTTACTTACAGTTCCTGGGTATCTTCCCGTAAGATAGTTCTATCTTATGTATTCACGCATCCATATCTAATAAATATGTATACCGTTATGTGTATGTATATATATATAAATACTGCTTTTGTTTCATTCCAAATAAAATAAATGATAATAGGATTTTCGTTTCGTTGAAAGAAATTTACTTTAGTTAAAAATCGATGCTGCTACAGTGATGAACATGGACCTTTCTGCTATAGCGCTACATAGGCACCTTGTGTCCTGCAAAATTATGCACTGAAAATAACAGGGTTTATGGGAAGAAGTGGATTGAGGCCGACTACAGAAACATTGGAACTTCGTGAAGAAAAACAAAACCAAATCTAATGAAAATACCCCTCAGTTAAATCTCCACCTGGCTGATGTTTGCTCTTGCCAGGTCAGTCCATCCTTACAGCCTTCAAATTGGGCTGGTACTTCTTTCTTCTCTCTGTAGCTCGCAGAGGTCATTCACTTCTAATGGAGACCGTTTTCACTGAAATGAAATCTAACCCAGAGCGTAGCCCTCTGCATTCATCTGTATGAAAAGAAATACTTTGTACCTTCTTCATCTGTAATTTGCAGCTTTGCCAGTCATGTTAGCATACTGGAAAGGTATTAATTCTTGAAGCCACCATGGGCCACTACTCAGATTAAAGGAAGGCACTTGAATGCGTTTCCAGCTTTGTTCTTGATCTTCAAGCATTGTTAAGTCTTTCTCTTTCCTTGTCAGAGCTCTTTCCTGCGATTGCTTCAAAACATTAACAAACTATGAAACTCACATAAGAACCAACACAACTTGTTAATTTGACATATTCCTCTATGTACCACTTGTACCCAAGGTGAAACACGTATAATTCCAGAATGAACAGTCAGTGATAAAACTTCTTGAGTGTCAGTACCAGTATTTGAAGAGGCAAATATTGTCAAAGAGAATACACTGGATGAGCTGAATTGATTTTTTGGCACATGGTAGACACCTGAAGAATATCGACTGGGTATATGATTCTCTCAGCTTTTGAAAGTTATTTTAAATTATTCCCTGTGGATAGATAGCAGCTTATTTTCAAGCAGTATAGACTTTTATGCGAAGTCATTCCTCATCGAATAAGATTATTTCCTCAGGGGCTTAAACTATCCTTGAAATGAGTTTATACAGCGTCTTGTACCTGAGCAATTGCTAAGGAATGGTTCAGGCATGGTAATTATCAAAAATCTTAAGTGTTGGAGACACACATTTAGATTGCAAAGATGTGAGCCCCTCTACGTCTCTTGGATGGTGAAAAAAGTGGTAGATGTGGCTAAATTCATAACACCATCATTCATTTGCTCATCTCACTTTAAGAGAACACCAAATATATGCCAACCACTGCTCTAGGGAATTGATGAGATTGTACTGCCTGAGCTTATGGTCTAGTATGAGATATAGTTCAGAAAATAGGCAGTTTAGAGTGCAGGAGGAAAAGCGTTAGTACAGGGAAAGATGGGGTTCTCTACCATCATGAGGGGAATCTACCTTGGGGGAATAAATGAAAGCCTTCCAGAGAACGTGATGACTGTGGAGATGTTTGAACTAGGAAATGAGCATGATCAGGTTTGCAGGACTTATTGAGAATATTTATCTTTTCTACTTTTAAAAGCAATTTATGTTTATTGTTGCATCTTGGAAAAATAAAAGCATAAAATTATATCTATATGTAGATATATATCAGAGAAGGCAATGGCACCCCACTCTAGTACTCTTTCCTGGAAAATCCCATGGACGGAGGAGCCTGGTGGGCTCTAAGAGTCAGAGTTGCTAAGATTCAGACACGACTGAGCGATTTCACTTTCACGCATTGGAGAAGGAAATGGCAACCCACTCCAGTATTCTTGCTTGGAGAATCCCAGGGATGGCGGAACCTGTTGGGCTGCCATCTATGGGGTTGCACAGAGTTGGACACAACTAAAGCAACTTAGCAGCAGCAGCAGCATAGATATATATATCTAATATATCTAAGATAAATATTATTATACATATATTATACATTTAGCATATACTTGATGTTTATTAAATAGTGATGTGATATCTGAATTAATTAAAGTGTTAGCTTCCTTGGTATAGGTACAAATATGAGTGAAAGTATTTTCTATATCTATATAATTAAAAAATCAAATTAGAACATAGGATATATATTGTTTTATTTTTCTTATACATATATATAATGATTATTTCCTTATGTATCTTAAAATATTATTCTACATCATGATTTTTAATGACAGGTTAATTTTCACTTAAATCGATACACTATTTTGTGTCTAACTGACCCCCTATTGTTGGACATCTAGGTTTTTTCCATTTATAAACAACTTAAATATTGCTTTTAACCTCCATAAACATAATTATTTGTATTCCTGTCTTATTATTTTCCTCAAGATAAATTCTGAGAAGTGAAATTTCTAGGTTTAAAAATGCTAACATTTGTAACACTTTTGTTGCATAATCTCAGATCGCCCTTCAGAAATGGACAGTGGATTAGTTTGGAGGAAGATTAGAAGCCATGGTGACCAGTTAGTATACTCTTTTGGTAATTGGAAGGAGTGTCAGTTGGTGACTTGAACCAAAGGAGTGGTAATACAGATGAAGAGAAATGGATGGAATTTGAAAGATTAAAAAAGAATCAACGTAATTTGGTACACTAGTCAAGATTATGGCTGGCTGCTTTTAATAGAAAATGTACAATAACAGTGGCCTAAACTGACGCTAAAGCTGAAACTCCAGTCCTTTGGCCACCTCACGCGAAGAGTTGACTCATTGGAAAAGACTCTGATGCTAGGAGGGATTGGGGGCAGGAGGAGAAGGGGACGACAGAGGATGAGATGGCTGGATGGCATCACTGACTCGATGGACGTGAGTCTGAGTGAACTCTGGGAGTTGGTGATGGACAGGGAGGCCTGGTGTGCTGCGATTCATGGGGTCGCAAAGAGTCGGACACGACTGAGTGACTGAACTGAACTGAAACAAGGTTTATTTTCTTACATGAAATAAACTTGGAGTTAGGCAGTCCAAGATTGGTGTGATGCTCTCCAAAGTTCTCAGGATATCAGGCTTCTTCTTGTCTCTTTCATCTTCAGCTGTGGCTTCTCCCATTAAGGTCACTGCTGGATCCAAGGTGGCCATGGAGCTCTAGCCATCTTTTGTGTGAGAGGATGGAAGAAATAGGCAGAAAAGGAGATGCAAAAGTTGAGTAATCTTCTATAAACAGCTGCTGAAAGTTCCATGCAATCTTGCTTTCCTCTTATTGGCCTGAATAATTATATGGTCATAGCTAGCTGCAAAGGAGGCTAGAAAATGTGATTTTCAGTTATACTCTCTTCACTCCTCTCAAGTAAGACTTGACTGACATTATGTAGGCTTGAGGGAAAGGCAGGAGTTGAGGCATAACTTGGTGGTTTCTGTTTTGGTCCATTAGGTGGGTGGTGGAACCAGTAGTGGAGATAGAGAATCGAGGAAGAAGCATTGGTTGGAGGAAGTGGGGTCAGTGGAAAGGACAATGAGTTCAGAGTGTTTGTGGGGCACCTAGGTATAGATATTCACAGCAGTAGGTCATGTGAGCATGAGACTCAAAAGCATGATCTGTCATGGAGATAGAGATTGGAAAGCATTGGCATATAGATTAGAATGTAAATAGGAGGGGAGTCCAGGAGAGGAGGACTGGAGAAAGTGAACATTTACAGGATGGAAGAAGAGACAGAAGATCAGATTTACAAGGAATAGCAAGAGAGGTAGGAGGCAAAACAAGAGACTTTGCTGTTATGGAAGGTAATGGAAAATTGTATTTCATGAATGGTGTGGTCAACAGAGTCCTTTGGCTGTAATAAACAGTAAGTCATTGGAAACCTTAAGGGGCATGTTTTCTATAGAGTGTTTGGGTGGGAGGGCTTGATTGCAGTGTGATGATGCATGCAGGGGGATGTGGGGAATGTGGATGTAAAGACATATGGGTAACACTCTTGAGAAGCTTGAGTGAGACAGCCATAAAAAAACAATGAAATAATGCTATTTTCAACAACTTGGATAGACCTAGAGATTATCACATTAAGTGAAGTAAGTTAGACAAAGCAAATATCATATGTTATTACTTATATGTGGAATCTAAAAGAATAATACAAATGAACATTTTCACAGAATGGAAACAGACTCACAGACAAAAAAAAAAAAAAAAAAAATACAAGCTTATGGTTACCAAAGAGGAAAAGAGGGGAGGGATAAATTAGTAGTTTTGCATTAGACACACACACTACTATATAAAATAGATAAACAACAGGGTCCAACTGTATAGCACAGGGAACTATATACAATATCTTATAATAAACTATAATGGAAAAGAATCTGCCAAAGAATATATCACTTTATCATCAGAAACTAACACAACATTGTAAGCCAACTATACTTCAGTTAAAAAAACATTGTTTGATAGTGAGGAGAGAGTGAATGTGATATCCAGGGTGAAGTGGGAGAATAGATCAGCCTATTCTCCATTCCCCTAGTTCTACACATGCTCTACTGCTTTGGTGGATAACAAAAAATTGTGATACTGACTTTGGTTTATTGGACCCAAGAAGTGATTTTCCATGAACCCTACAAACTCCTCTCCTGCTGAATGGTGACAGTGGGGCCCAACATCTTCAGTAATTTTAGCTGGAGAAAAAAGGTAGAATACGTTTAACGTAGTCACCCAGAACCTTTTTGAATAAAATTTGCTCAGGGAAGAGATCTTGCTGTATTGAGAACAAGGAGATAAAGTTCTTGATTAACGGGTTGTACCAGCAGTTCTCTGAGAGATCAGATCACTGGGGTGCTACTGATAAATGAATGTGATAGTGTTTTAAGTGTCAGGTAGTCAGTCAAACACTAAAACAGGTGTTGCTGTGAGGTTATTTTGTAGAGGTGATTAAAGTCCATAATCAGTTGACTTTAAATAAGAGAGATTATTCTAGGTAATCTGGGTGAACTTGATTCAGTCTGTTGAAAAGCCTTAAGAATAGAATGTGGGCTTTCCTGAAGAAGAAGAAACACCATCTGTGGATAGTAGCCTCAGCCTGGAAGATTTCCAGCTTCCCCTTCCTAATGACCTGACTATGGACCTCAGACTTCCCTAGCCAGGTCCATAACCACATGCTCTTTGTTAAATCTCTTAGTATATATCAGTATATCTAGTGGTTCAGCTTCCCTGGCTGAACCCTGATTGATAGTCAGCATCCCCATCAACATACCACCGATTCGTAACACTGTGAAGCTAGACATGTCTTTGAGTCTTTTTGAACCTCGATGGCTTCTACTGTAAAATGAGAGCTCTTCTGTTTTTAAAAAAACTCCTCCTCCTGATGGAGTCTTGTTACTTTTTCATGTGAACACCTTACTTCTTTGTAGCCATCATCGTCTTGTGTGTGAAGAGAGGCAAGCCTAGAGCTCCAACGATGCTGCTGGTTTTGGTCTTCCGTTACCCTGAGCTGTTCCCTGGAGCCATGCCTGCCCCAGGGGCAGGCCTCCGCTGGGTCTGAAACTCACCCCTGCTTTGAGTCAGCCCCTGCTCTGGTAGTTGAGTGAATGATAGGGGTGGTGAAGTAGCTTTTCTTGGTCCTGAGTCACTCCTTCTTGTCCCTTCTTGTAGCAAAGTGTCTCTTCTGACATTGCCCAGTTAGGCTGAGTCACTTGGTGGAAGCTGCCCCCTCCAAAGTTCCTGTTACTCCAATGACAGGCCCATCAGTTGACCAAGCCTATAGAAAGCTGTGGTCCGTTCCTGGGAAGCCTGGGAGGGCCATCAGTTTGTCATTTTATGTCCTGTTTTCTCTTAATTGTGTGTTTGATAACAGAAAACTGAATGCAATTTATAATCATAAATATTTTAATCAGTAAAATGTTAAGTATTAAAAAAATTTGTTCTTTCTTTGCTCCAGTCATCCCATCTCTCCCGGAATCCCCCCAGCATCGTTCCATCACCACATTGCTTTCTAAATGACTTATAGGAGCATTGGTGTGGAGACTGGAGGGACACATGTGTGGGACTGGGGCCCCAGGCCACATTCTGCCATACCAGGAATTCCCCTGCCGAGGGGCCTCCACCCTATTCTCAGATTCTTGATCAGGGAATTTTCCTCTTTGATTTTCATTTCCTTGTCTGAGTTCAGTGTTCTAAAACTTATATCTCAAGGGCACTTGCTAATAAACCATGGATCACATATCCTGGATGTGAATTTTATTTAAAAATAGTTACTTTTGTTCAATTAACCATCAATCAAATATTTATTTTATGTTAACTATGTGCCTAGAACTATGCTAAGTACTGGGGCTGCAGCCATGAATGTCTTTTAAACTGCTGTTCAGAATGTGATCGTGAAGAAAACCTCACGCCCACATATGGTTGTATACCACATTTTTAACACATTGGAGTGTTTTTAGTATGTTAAAAGGGGCAATCAGGTCAACCCTTTCTGTGAGCAGACCTCAGAATACAGCTTTTCCTGCCATCTCTGGATGTGTAAGTGAACTTTCAGTAAATGCACTGTTTTAGCATCATTCTGAGTCTGCAACATTCTTTAAGAATTTCAGGCCTATTCATAGCGCCTCACGTGAATGTGTACAAGCAAACACACTTTAGAGCACAATGCACCCCGTCCATTTAAATAACCGCTTAAGGTTCAGGTGGTGTGACGATGAATGTTCTAGACCTGGCGTAATCATCAGTGTCTGGTAGTAACTGAATGTCTAACACTTTGTCTCCTTAAATTGTATAAAAGGTAGTGTGGGTGTTTATTTAGAGTTCTGGGTCCTTCTACCCTGACTTTTATATTTAGGAGAGAGAGTGTGAACTCTTTATGTTGAACGTTCAACTCTGAAACAGACATCAGACTTCAGTTAGAGTGAAGGACACCTTGAAATTGCAAGACAAGGTGATGAAACCAACCAAGCCTGGTTAGCACTCACAACTACTTTTCATTGCAAATGGGGGCTTGTTTTCTTATGGACAAGCAAACCAAATGTGGAGATAAATTGCCAAGGCTGTTATAGGAAGAGTAACTTCCTCAGACCTTATTTAAAAACCTTACTCTTAAGCACAATAGACTTTATTGCTCTCATGAGTTAACGCAGAGATAAGGAAGTGTCTGTAAGTTATAGTTACACCAGACATCTCCACTGGGAAGTTATCACATGTATCTGATTTTATGTGTTAGGTTTCCTGGAACCATTTTGGTGGGGGAAGAGGGTTCCATTGCTGAACTCCAGAATTTTCTGCTGGATTCTGAGCTCTCTGAGAGTACAGGCCATGTCTAGTGTATTTTCCATGATTGTATTCTTAACTCATGGCATGTTGCTGGGCACACTGTGACCTTTCAATAAATATTTGTTGAATGAGTCATTGAGAATGTTCAAAACCTGTGCTTCTAGGCTACCTCGGGTTTCTCTTGAGTGAGTGTCCTTTATTTTTCCCCTATAGAGTATTACTTTTTACCCTTTCTAAGAAGATTCCTTCAGATTGCCCTAGAAATTCAAGTTTCCCTTTTGCCTTCCACTGGATCTTGTATAGACTTACTAGGTAACAAAAGTCCCTTACGGTGAATTCAAACACCCAAATCATTGTCCTTTATTATGGGTGACAACTGGATTGAGAATGGCTATTCTAGGACAAGAGGGCATCAGAGGATAAGATGGCTGGATGGCATCACCGATGCAGTGAACATGAACTTGGGCAGACTCTGGGAGATGGTGAAGGACAGGAAAGCCTGGCATGCTGCAGTCCATGGGGTTGCAAAGAGTCGGACACGGCTGGGCAACTGAACACCAACACCAGCAACATTCTCTGTTAAGTGCTGCCTGAGACAGAGCCCCCTGTACCTCTTTACACACAAAGACTGCCCTGTGGTTTGCAGCTGCTGTTTTTCTCTACTCAAGCCTCAGTGTCTTGGCCCAGTTTGGTATGCACCATCCATTTTAGGTCAAGCTGCCTAGAACTGGAGAATTGTATCCAGAGGGTTTACTGAAGGATTCTCTTGGGTGCTTGACCTGTAAGGAAGTGAGGCAGGATTGGTTGGTGAAGCAGACCTGCACTGAGTTTCCAGCTGAGGTCTCAGTGGATCCCAAGGAAGGCTTGGGAGCTGGAATGACTCTTCAGAAATGTCTCAACTTGAGGCCAGGGAACCAGACCCCTCATATCCCTACATCAGCCAGCCATTGCTGGTAGGCTGCCCTTGAGAGGGGTGGCGAGAATTATTCTTGGGCAGGGCAGCTCCCCTGTGGTGGAAGGCAGTTCCCTTTGAGGCTCACATCTGTGAGTCCTTAGCAGCACGGATATTCCTAGAAGCTGAGAGGACGGGCACATGGACCCTGAAAAGGGGATCTGGGGGGTATCACATTATCCACCACATCAGCAGTTCTTGCTCTTCACTGCTTGGCGAGTCTGTCTGCTGTAGGTCCTCCATAATGAACATCTGTCACCTCACTTGTACTGTAGGTTATTGTTGTTCAGTTTCTTAGTCCTTTCTGACTCCATGTGACCCCATGAACTGCAGCGTGCCAGGCTTCCCTGTCCTTCACTATTTCCTGGACTTTGCCCAAACTCATTTCTATTGAGTCAGTGATGCCATCCGACCATCTCATCCTCTGTCCTCATCCTTTAGGTTATTGTTTCCTCCCAAAGACATCATTTGTCATTTGACAGCTTCTTGGGGGCTGCCCAGGTCTTGAGTACTGACACGCTGGCCATGGCAACCCATGCTTGTGATTCCTTATCTGTCCATACCACGCACAGCACAGATCCACATGTGGGGAGGTGTTTCAGAAGCTGACATTTCCTTTGGGTCTCCACCCCTTCTACTTGAGATGGTTTCTTCCACTGGCTCTCCCATTCTTAAACTGCCCTTGTGTCATCTTCTGCTATTTATTCCTTAAACTTTGAGGCTTCTTATAGTTTTAACCTGGGGTTCTTCTGTTCTTTCATTGTGCTACAGTGACCAGAAGGGTGATTTCCAAGTCTCTGACACTTTCTTGCTTTGTTTTTTTTCCCCCCCGCCTGAGCTCCAGAGCTAGCCATCTAACTCTCTTGGGCTCTTTAAACTCAAAACAGCCAAAGCTAAACTTACGTTTAACGTATATAAGACTTGCTTTTCCTTCTGGGCTCCTAGCTTCAATAGCATCTGTATCCACCTGCTCTGTAGCTAGAAATATGTCCTTCTGTGTTTTGCCTGGACCCCATGTGTCTGATGAATCTGCATCCTGAGTATTTCTTGAACTTGGCCTTTTCTCTTCATACTCACTCTCAGCACTTTAATTCAAGAGACAACTCTCACTGTTTCAGTCAACCCTGATACTTCTCAGCTGGTCTCTCTGAATCTAGTTCAATTTTTTTTTCCATACTGGACTCACAAAGGTCTTTCTAAAATCCCCATTTTTCTATGTCTCTCCCGATGAAGTATTTTTAAGTGATGCCCTTGGGGTTTGACCCTTTTCATCTTCTACTAGCTCTCCACTCACAGCACATATTCCATCCAGAGAAATCTGTTCTCAGTTCTTGGACATCCCATGTGCTCTCCTTTAATCACAGCCTCCTAAGGGACAGGGCACTCTTCATTATCATCCCTGCCACATCTTTGCTTCCTTAATTCCTGTTCATCCTTTAGGTCTCAGCTGAGACGTCATTCTTGGGAAAAATTCCCCGGCTCATCAAGAGTTTCCTTCGGGCTCCTGTAGAACCCTGTTTGTCTCTCATCACAGCACTCACATTAATAGGTTGTAATTTATTATCTTATTTTCTAAATCTCCTACTGGGTTGTAAGTTTTGAGAGAGCAGGGATTCCCTCTGACTTGTTGCATCTTTAGCAGCTCACACAGTGCAAGATTCAGAAAACACTCTAGTGAAAGAATTAATTTATTTAGGTCTTTCATTTACATGAAAGTTGAAATTGTCTCAGATGTTTGCACAGTCTGTTTTGTAGGAAGCTTGAAGGCATTTTTAATCTTTCAGTTTTCCTGAGGGCATATAAGTTTTGAGTCTATTTTCTATGTCTTTATTGGTCAATTAATAATAATTTTGGTTTCTCATAAGTTAAACTCACAGCATTCAACTTTGTGTTATAAGTAAAGTTAATACAGTCTTGTATTCAAGGGATTATTGAATCTTGGAGTGGATGGGAGTTTTGAAGTCTTCTGCTCAGTCTTTCACTAACATCTCCAACAAGTGAACAAAAGCGAGGGACTCTTTTACTTTACTGAAGAAGAGAGGAATGCTTAAGATGTCAAAACTGGCTGTTTGCCTTCACTAAGTCTGAGTGTCATCCACGAGGCAGAGATGGTATCTTCCTAGACTCTTCTGGAGACTTGCCTTGGAAATCTTGACGTCATTATCGCTTTCTTGCACAAGACTTAGTAAAGGAGGCCAGTGAGGCTCAGCCCAGCCTCAGGTCTTGTTTAATTCTCTTGTTGATGAAGAATGGGGTTAAGACGTGCCTCAGCGACGGACCTCACAGACCTTGACATTATGGCAGGCACTTGACATCTAAACTTTTCCTGGAAATCCAGACGTGATGATGAACTGTTGGAAGTCAGATCAACTCACGGAATCCAAAGCTCCTGTTGCTTTAAAAAGTGAATGGAAAGTATTTTAGTGTCCTGATATTTACATTGCTGTATTTGTTTGTGTTGCCTTAAAACCATGTTCACTTAGAAAAATACGGTACACAGGGTAGTTTGTGAAACAGACTTTGGTAAGCATCTTGTAGTTAAATATTAACAGAAAGAGGAAGGGAACCACACCATGGCTGCCTTTGGGATGTAAAAACATATGGACTTTCTCCAAATTATATACCTAAGTTTCTTTCCAAAGTGATGTATATTTTAATACCATGTAGGATTGTCAAGGGCTCAATGGTAAAGAATCTGCCTGCCAACGCAGAAGACAAGGGTTCAGTCCCTGGGTTGGGAAGATGCCCTGGAGAAGAAAGTGGTAGACAGAAGGGCCTGGCAGGCTATAGTCCATGGAGCTGCGAGAGTCAGACACGACTTAATGGCTAAATAACAACAGCAACAAAAGATTGTCATAGATTGTTTTCTTGTCTGTTTATCAAACATGGCAGTGATTCCAAACTCTGTGATATCTTGAGACATTTTATGTTTTATTACCCTCCACTCTCCCACTCTTCTGTGGCTATGTCTATGGGATTGACTTTTTGGGAAGCTAGTATATTTACTTTTGACTTCATGAACTGATATATTTTTTGAAGAAATCTAATCTTTGATCCTGGTTGAGGTACAGAGAGGTTTTAGAATTGTAACTTCCTATGATTTTTATATAAAATGGTCTTATTAAAAATAGTAATAATAGTAATAATAGTGTTTAGTGAGTGTTACTGTATACCAGACATGGTATAAATTTTCACATGCATTCTCTCATTTGGTCCTTCTTGGAGCTGACTGTGGCTCAGATATGAACTCCTTATTGCAAAATTAAGGCTTAAATTGAAGAAAATAGGGAAAACCACTAGGCCATTTAGGTATGACCTAAATCAAATTCCTTATGATTATACAGTGGAGCTGATGAATAGATTCAAGACATTAGATCTAGTAAACAGAATGCCTGAAGAATTATGGATGAAAGTTCATAACATTGTACAGGAGGCGGTGACCAAAACCATCCCAAAGAAAAAGAAATGCAAGAAGGCAAAGTGGTTGTCTGAGGAGGCTTTACACATAGCTGAGGAAAGAAGAGAAGTGAAAGGCAAGGGAGAAGGGGAAAGATATACTGCATTCAGTTGGGTATATAACCCAGAGAATAGCAAGGAGAGGGAAGAATTTTCATTCTTATATGAACAATGCAAAGAATTAGAGGGAAACAGTAGAAGGGGAAAGACTAGAGATCTCTTCAAGAAAATTGGAGATATCAAGGGAACATTTCATGCAAGGATGGGCATGATAAAAGACAGAAACAGTAAGGACCTAACAGAAGCAAAAGAGATTAAGAAGAGGTGGCAAGAATACACAGAAGAATTGTGCAAAAAAGGTCTTAATGTTCCCAGTAAACTCAGTGGTATGGTCATTCACCTAGAGCCAGACATCCTGGAGTGTGAAGTCAAGTGGGACTTAGGAAGCACTATTACAAACAAAGCTAGTGGAGGTGACACACTTCCAACCGAGCTATTTAAAATCCTAAAAGATGATGCTGTTAAAGAGCTGCACTCAATATGTCAGCAAATTTGGACAGTGGCCACAAGATGGGAAAAAGTCAGTTTTCATTCCAAACCCAAAGAAGGGCAATGCCAATGAATGTTCAGTCTACTGTATAATTGGACTCATTTAACGTGCTAGCAAGGTTATACTCATAATCCTTCAAGCTAGGCTTCAGCAGTACATGAACTGAGAACTTTCAGATGTATATCTCGATTTCAAAGAGGTAATGGAACCAGAGATCGAATTGGTAACATTCATTGCATCATGGAGAAAGCAAGGGAATTCCAGAAAAACATCCACTTCTGCTTCATTGACTATGTTAAAGCCTTTGATTGTGTGGATCACAACAAACTGGAACATTTTTAAGAAATGGGAATACCAGACTACCTTACCTGTATGCAGGTCAAGAAGCAATAGTTAGAACTGGACATGGAACAACAGACTGGTTCCAAATTGGGAAAGGAGTACGTCAAGGCTGTATATTGTCACCCTACTTTTTTAACTTATATGGAGAGTACATCATGCTAAATGCCAAGCTGGGTGAAGCACAAGCTGGAATCCAGATTGCCAAGAGAAATAGCATCAGCCTCAGATATAGATGATACCGCTCTAATGGAAGAAAGTGAAGAGGAACTAAAGAGCCTCTTGATGAGGGTGAAAGAGGAGAGTGAAAAAACTGACTTGAAACTCAACACTCAAAAAACTAAGATCTTGGCATCTGGTCCCATCACTTCATGGCAAATAGAAAGGGAAAAAGTGGAAGCAGTGACAGATTTTATTTTCTTGGGCTCCAAAATCACTGTGAACAGTGATTGTAGCCATGAAATTAAGCAAAACAAAACACTTGCTCCTTGGCAGGAAATGTATGATCAAACCTAGGCAGTGTATTAAAAAGCAGAGACATCACTTTGCTGACAAAGGTCCGAAGAGCCAAAGCTATGGTTTTTCCAGTAGTCATATATGGATGTGAGAGTTGGACCATGAAGAAGACTGAATGATGAAGAATTTAAGGCTTTGAATTGTAGCACTAGAGAAGAGTCTCAAGAGTCCCTTGGACAGCAGGAGTTCAATCCAGTCCATCCTGAAGGAAATCAACCCTGAATATTCATTGGAAGGACTGTTGCTGAAGCTGAAGCTTCAGTACTTTGGCCGCGTGTTGTGAAGAGCTGACTCATTGGAAAAGATCCTGATTCTGGGAAAGATTGAGGGCAGGAGGAGAGGAGGGCAACAGAGGATGAGATGATTCGATAGCATCACCAACTTAATGGACGTGAATTTGAGCAAACTCCAGGAGGTAGTGGAGGACAGAGGAGCCTGGCGTGCTGCAGTCCATGGGGTCGCAAAGAATCAGACACGACTTAGCGACTGAGCAACAACAGCAGTGGGATTCGTACTAGTATTATCCTCACTTTATGATTCAGAAACTGAGGCTTATCAGCTACCAGATGGTTAAAAGCAAGATTCACATGAGGTCATCTGAGGTACTCATCTCTTTGATAAATGATAAAATGCCTGTAGTATTGCTTCTCGCCTCCCTCCTTTTGTTACTCAGTGGTATTCTGCTGTAGCACTTGTATACAGAATCCCAGATGGGATAGGTCAGTGGATGTTGCGCCAAAACTGAGAAAAGGAACAAGAAAACCCTTCTGCTGCTTCATGCTTATAGCATGAAAACGTGGTTGTGTGTGTTCAAGACGGGGATGACACTGGCTGGCCTGTGTGTTGGCCTGTGAAGGAGTTCCTGAGACATGAGTTAATCGGGAAGGGAAATCTTCCTTTTGAGTTCGTCTGAGTAGATGTTTTTCAACACTGTTCTAAAGTCCTGCTGCTTCAGAAATTGTGATGACTCTGCCCACCTAGTAATTTTGATGGAGGGGCTGTTTTCAGTGGCCTTCAGTTGGTTGGCCTCTACTCAGCTTTAGCATTGAGGAGAAGACTGGTTTGGAGGGCAGTTGGTAACATTTTTGGGTCAGTGTCCTTTCTTTCAGCATATTTATGAGCCTCAGTGCATTTTTCCACGTTCTTTTTTCTTTGTTGTTTTGGT
This sequence comes from Bos javanicus, assembly GCF_032452875.1. Taxonomy (NCBI): domain Eukaryota; kingdom Metazoa; phylum Chordata; class Mammalia; order Artiodactyla; family Bovidae; genus Bos; species Bos javanicus. The sequence continues at coordinate 7,752,158 of NC_083885.1, read as the reverse complement.
TTTATTTCTCTTGGCATGGTGTTTGCACCCCGTCATGATTGGAATTGGCAGGATTCTATGTTTGAAATCCTTACTTTACTGCCATATTCTGTACTTAGAGTTTTGGTGCCTGGTGGACAGTGGTGCCCTGATTGTGTGGATTTGTGCTCCAGACAGGTAGGCTTCTCATAGGTGAGGCACATAATCCCAGATTCTAGCAGACAGGTCTGTACACTTGGCTCAGAAAGGAATTAACAGCATATACTTTAAAAAATTGTTATTTTTTATTGAAGTATAGTTGATTTATAATGTTGTGTTAGTTTCAAGTATACAGTAAAGAGATTCCTGTATTTATAATTATATACATGTATGTATATATATCATTTTTTCAGATACTTTTTTCTTATAGGTTATTACAAAATGTTGAGTATAGTTCTTTGTGCTATGCAGTAGGTCCTTGTTGGTTATCTTTTTATATAGAGTAGTGTGTATCTGTTAATCTCCAAATCCTTATTTATCTTTCCCTCCCCTTCCCCCTTTGGTAATCATACTTTGTTTTCCACATGTTTCTAAACTTAATTAAAATTAAGATAATATGTACAAGTAAGTTGAGGCTTTATTTCAATCAGTTCAGTTCAGTTCAGTCGCTCGGTTGTGTCCGACTCTTTGCGACCCCATGAATTGCAGCACCCCAGGCCTCCCTGTCCATCATCAACTCCCGGAGTTCACCCAAACTCATGTCCATTGAGTCGGTGATGCCATCCAGCCATCTCATCCTCGGTCGTCCCCTTCTCCTCCTGCCCCCAATCCCTCCCAGCATCAGAGTCTTTTCCAATGAGTCAACTCTTCGCATGAGCTGGCCAAAGTATTGGAGTTTCAGCTTCAGCATCAGTCCTTCCAATGAACACCCAGGACTGATCTCCTTTAGGATGGACTGGTGGGATCTCCTTGCCATCCAAGGGACTCTCAAGAGTCTTCTCCAACACCACAATTCAAAAGCATCAATGCTTCGGTGCTCAGCTTTCTTCACAGTCCAACTCTCACATCCATACATGACCACTGGAAAAACCATAGCCTTGACTAGATGGACTTTTGTTGGCAAAATGATGTCTCTGCTTTTGAATATGCTATCTAGGTTGGTCATAACTTTTCTTCCAAGGAGTAAGTGTCTTTTAATTTCATGGCTGCAGTCATCATCTGCAGTGATTTTGGAGCCCAAAAAATAAAGTCTGACACTGTTTCCACTCTTTCCCCATCTATTTCCCATGAAGTGATGGAACCAGATGCCATGATCTTCGTTTTCTGAATGTTGAGCTTTAAGCCAACTTTTTCACTCTCCTCTTTCACTTTCATCAAGAGACTTTTTAGTTCCTCTTCACTTTCTGCCATAAGGGTGGTGTCATCTGCATATCTGAAGTTACTGATATTTCTCCTGGCAATCTTGATTCCAGCTTGTGCTTCTTCCAGCCCAGCGTTTCTCATGATGTTCTCTGTATATAAGTTAAATAAGCAGGGTGACGATATACAGCCTTGACGAAATCCTTTTCCTATTTGGAACCCAGTCTGTTGTTTCATGTCCAGTTCTAACTGTTGCTTCCTGACCTGCATATAGGTTTCTCAAGAGGCAGGTCAGGTGGTCTGGTATTCCCATCTCTTTGAGAATTTTCCACAGTTTATTGTGATCCACACAGTCAAAGGCTTTGGCATAGTCAATAAAGCAGAAATAGATGTTTTTCTGGAACTCTCTTGCTTTTTCGATGATCCAGCGGATGTTGACAATTTGATCTCTGGTTCCTCTGCCTTTTCTAAAACCAGCTTGAACATCTGGAAGTTCACAGTTCACGTGTTGCTGAAGCCTGGCTTGGAGAATTTTGAGTGTTACTTTACTAGCATGTGAGATGAGTGCAACTGTGCGGTAGTTTGAGCATTCTTTGGCATTGCCTTTCTTTGGGATTGGAATGAAAACGGACCTTTTCCAGTCCTGTGGCCACTGCTGAGTTTTCCAAATTTGTTGGCATATTGAGTTCAGCACTTTCACAGCATTATCTTTCAGGATTTGAAATAGCTCAACTGGAATTCCATCACTTCCACTAGCTTTGTTCATAGTGATGCTTTCTAAGTCTCACTTGACTTTACATTCTAGGATGTCTGGCTCTAGGTGAGTGATCACACCATCATGATTATCTGGGTCGTGAAGCTCTTTTTTGTACAGTTCTTTTGTGTATTCTTGCCACCTCTTCTTAATTTCTTCTGCTTCTGTTAGGTCCAAACCATTTCTGTCCTTTATCGAGCTCATCTTTGCATGAAATGTTCCCTTGGTATCTCTAATTTTCTTGAAGAGATCTCTAGTCTTTTGCATTCTGTTGTTTTCCTCTATTTCTTTGCATTGATCACAGAGGAAGGCTTTCTTATCTCTTCTTGCTATTCTTTGGAACTCTGCATTCAGATGCTTATATCTTTCCTTTTCTCCTTTTCTTTTCGCTTCTCTTCTTTTCACAGCTATTTGTAAGGCCTCTCCAGACAGCTGTTTTGCTTTTTTGCATTTCTTTTCCATGGGGATGGTCTTGATTCCTGTCTCCTGTACAATGTCACGAACCTCATTCCATAGCTCATCAGGCACTCTATCAGATCTAGTCCCTTAAATCTATTTCTCACTTCCACTGTATAATCATAAGGGATTTGATTTAGGTCATACCTGAATGGTCTAGTGGTTTTCCCTACTTTCTTCAATTTCAGTCTGAATTTGGCAATAAGGAGTTCATGATCTGAGCCACAGTCAGCTCCCAGTCTTGTTTTTGCTGACTGTGTAGAGTTTCTCCATCTTTGGCTGCAAAGAATATAATCAATCTGATTTCGGTGTTGACCATCTGGTGATGTCCATGTGTAGAGTCTTCTCTTGTGTTGTTGGAAGAGGGTGTTTGTTATGACCAGTGCATTTTCTTGGCAAAACTCTATTAGCCTTTGCCCTGCTTCATTCTGTACTCCAAGGCCAAATTTGCCTGTTACTCCAGGTATTTCTTGACTTCCTATTTTTGCATTCCAGTCTCTATAATGAAAAGGACATCTTTTTTGGGTGTTAGTTCTAAAAGGTCTTGTAGGTCTTCATAGAACCGTTCAACTTCAGCTTCTTCAGTGTTACTGGTTGGGGCATAGACTTGAATTACTGTGATATTGAATGGTTTGCCTTGGAAATGAACAGAGATCATTCTGTCGTTTTTGAGATTGCATCCAAGTACTGCATTTCGGACTCTTTTGTTGACCATGGTGGTTACTCCATTTCTTCTAAGGGATTCCTGCCCGCAGTAGTAGATATAATGGTCATCTGAGTTAAATTCACCCATTCCAGTCCATTTCAGTTCGCTGATTCCTAGAATGTCGACATTCACTCTTGTCATCTCTTGTTTGACCACTTCCAATTTGCCTTGATTCATGGACCTGACATTCCAGGTTCCTATGCAATATTGCTCTTTACAGCATCGGACTTTGCTTCTATCACCAGTCACATCCACAGCTGGGTATTGTTTTTGCTTTGGCTCCATCCCTTCATTCTTTCTGGAGTTACTTCTCCATTGATCTCCAGTAGCATATTGGGCACCTACCGACCTGGGGAGTTCCTCTTTCAGTATCCTCTCATTTTGCCTTTTCATACTGTTCATGGGGTTCTCAAGGCAAGAATACTGAAGTGGTTTGCCATTCCCTTCTCCAGTGGACCACATTCTGTCAGCCCTCTCCACCATGACCTGCCCATCTTGGATGGCCCCATGGGCATGGCTTAGTTTCATTGAGTTAGACAAGGCTGTGGTAACTGTGATCAGATTGGCTAGTTTTCTGTGATTATGGTTTCAGTGTGTCTGCTCTCTGATGCCCTCTCACAACACCTACCGTCTTACTTGGGTTTCTCTTACCTTGGATGTGGGATATCTCTTCACGGCTGCTCCAGCGAAGTGCAGCCGCTGCTCCTTACCTTGTACGAGGTCACCCCTCCTTGACCTTGAATGTGTAGTAGCTCCTCTCTGGCCTCCTGCGCCCCCGCAGCTGCTCCTTGGACGTGGGGTAGCTCCTCTCTGCTGCCCCCCTGTCCTTGGATGTGGGATAGCTCCTCTTGGCCATGCTTCTATGCGGTCTGTTGCAGCCGCCGTGCTTCTGTATTATATCAATACTTGAATACAAAGAACCAGGAAGAGAGACGTAGTATAGTTTTTTCACCATCTGCGTGACAAGCTGTAAAGTACTGACAGTCATTTATCCATGTACTTTTCTATGAGAAAACTCAGTTTGAGTAGATAGGAAAACTGAGATATGAGATGATCCATACACATACACAAACACAAGATTTGTATCTTTCCTAGGAGTTTTATATTGGGTTGTCCAGATGGCTTGACATTTCTGTTGATTTTAGCAAAGAGTCTTAGGGAATTCCTGGCAGTACAGTGGTTAGGACTCCACGCTTCCACTGGAGGGAACCTAGGTTCGATCCCTGGTTGGAGAAGTTAGGGCCCATGTACTCAGTAGGGCAGCCAAAAAACTAAAGCAAAGAGTCTTAGAGGTTGGGGTGTCTTAGATGTCATCTAATCTGATTCCTCAACCAGCATATACACCGTTCATATATGATCACACTGTTTCTTCTAGAAAACTTTCAAAGGAAAGAGGGCACGCTGTCTTAGAGGGCAGCCTCTTCCGTTTTGGCATCCTGTGCTAACTGCTGGAAAATGCCTTGTTATAGTGAGCCTGTCTCCCTTCTTGTGCAACTCCTGCATGTTGGTAAGAGCCATGAATTCAGTAACCAGGAAGCTTTCCGTTTCATTTCCGAGGTAGCCCTATTTCCTTGGATGCCCTCCCGGCATCCTAATCCAAGCCATCCCTCACTCCTTTCTGGAAGAAACAATAGCCTCTTAACTGGACTCCCAACATTTCCTCTTTGGCACTCTCTGTTCTCACTTTCTTCCCAATGTCTTCAGTTGCTCTTGAACAAAAGTTTGAACTACTTCACAGGATCTGAACCTGCCTGCCTTTCCAGGCTCAGCTAAGACTACTTTCCCTTTTCTTCTCTATGTACTACACTCACTACCTCTTTATAGGCATCTGGACGTCTTTTGCCTCAGGACCTTTGCTCGTACTGTTTCCTGTGCCTGGGAACCCCTGATCCTGCCTGGTCTCCTTTTCCACCCCCTTGCAGCTCTAAAGTTGGTTTACCAAAAACACCTCTGACCCGCAGACCAGGGTAGGCCTGCTGCTGCTGCTGCTGCTGCTAAGTCGCTTCAGTCGTGTCCGACTCTGTGTGACCCCATAAACGGCAGCTCACCAGGCTCCGCCATTCCTGGGATTCTCCAGGCAAGAACACTGGAGTGGGTTGCCATTTCCTTCTCTAATGCATGAAAGTGAAAAGTGAAAGTGAAGTCGCTCAGTCGTGTCCGACCCTCAGCGACCCCATGGACTGCAGCCTACCAGGCTCCTCTGTCCATGGGATTTTCCAGGCAAGAGTACTGGAGTGGGGTGCCAGTGCCTTCTCCAGGGTAGACCTCCCTGTTATGTATTCTCTGAGCATCCTGTGGTTCTCTTCCACAGTGTTGGTCTTTGTAATAAGTCTTTATTTTTGTACTTATTTATGTAAGGACTGTCTTCTTGGAGGCACGGTCATGTCTGGCTCAGTGATGTATCTCCAGCACCTAGAGTGTGAGGGGAGCTTGTGGAAGTCTCCCAAGTATTCCAGAAAAGTCTGGGATACTGGAAGTTAGGGCTGTTTTCTCCTCCAGAGTGAGCACCTCTATCTTTTCTTCCTGCTGTTTTTATTTTCTAAGATTATATTTTGTTGTTTTTGTTGTCAACCTTTTTTAAAGAAAAAATTTCAAAATAGCATGAATGAAAATACTAAGTCACAGAACTTCTGTGCAGTGGGTGAACTGGTACTTAAAGGAACATTTATCACCTTAAAAACCAAAAGAATGAACTCAGCATTCATCTCAAAAAGTTTAAAAAAGACAGCAAAATGAATGAAAGGAAGTCATAAAGAATGAATAAGTGTAAATAAAGACAAAAAATTAATAAAGTATAAAAGAGAAAAATAGTAGAATAAGTGTATTGAAGGTTGTACTAGCTTTTTTTGGATGTAAAAGTTATATATATATATATATATATATACACACACACACACACACACACACACACACATATGCACATATATAACTAATTTTTAATTGTGGTAAAATATTTTCATGCATTGGAGAAGGAAATGGCAACCCACTCCAGTGTTCTTGCCTGGAGAATCCCAGGGACAGGGGAGCCTGGTGGGCTGCTGTCTATGGGGTGGCACAGAGTCCGACACGACTGAAGTGACTTAGCAGCAGCGGCATACACAATTGATGCTTGAATGAAGCTAGGGTTAGAGGCACAGACCCTCCATGCAGCTGAAAATCCATATGTAACTTGAGGTTGGCCCTCTGTCTCCAGGGCTCCTCTTCCTCCGTGTGTGCAATTGCCCATCTGTGGGTCCAACCAACCTTACATTGTGTAGTACTGTAGTACTTGCTGGGCTTCCCTCGTGGCTCAGATGGTGAAGCATCTGCCTGCAATGAGGGGACCTGGGTTTGATCTATTGAAGAAAATCTGTGTATAAGTAGACGTGTGCAGTTTAAACCTGTGTTCAACAATCACCTGTAAAATTTGCCATTTTAATAATTTTTAAGTGTACCTTGGCTTTTAGCATTTTCACATTGTTCTGCACCTATCACCACTGTCTTATTCCAGAACATATGTATATTTTTTTATTATCCAAAAAAGAAACCCTGTACCCCTTTAGTAGTCAAATGGCAGCTTAATAATCTGTTGTCTTTGTGGATTTGCCTATTTTGGTTATTTCACATAAATGGAATTTTATACTACATGGCTTTTCCTATCTGGAGTTTTTCTGTTTCTTACTGTAGTGTTTTCCAGGTTCGTTCCTTTTTTTTTTTTTTAATGGCTGAATAATATTCTGTGGTATTTCATGTATATACCACCTGTTTATTCATTCATCTGTTTATGGACACTTTCTGTCTTTCGGCTGTTGTGAATAATGCTGCTGTGAGCTTGGTTTACAAGTACCTTGAGTTCTTTTTTCAGTCCTTCTGGGTGTCTACTCAAGAGTGGAATTGCTGGGTTATGCTATAATTCTTTGTTTAACTTCTTGAGAAACTGCCAAGCTATTGTCCACTACATATACACCACCTTATATTCTCATCAGCAGTGCATTGAGGGTTACAGTTTCTCTGCATCTTTACTTATCCTTGTTCAGATCAGTCGCTCAGTCATCTCCGACTCTTGGTGACCCCATGAATCGCAGCACGCCAGGCCTCCCTGTCCATCACCAACTCCCGGAGTTCACTGAGACTCACGTCCATCGAGTCAGTGATGCCATCCAGCCATCTCATCCTCTGTCATCCCCTTCTCCTCCTGCCCCCAATCCCTCCCAGCATCAGAGTCTTTTCCAATGAGTCAACTCTTCACATGAGGTGGCCAAAGTACTGGAGTTTCAGCTTCAGCATCATTCCTTCCAAAGAAATCCCAGGGCTGATCTCCTTCAGAATGGACTGGTTGGATCTCCTGGCAGTCCAAGGGACTCTCAAGAGTCTTCTTCAACACCACAGTTCAAAAGCATCAATTCTTCGGCGCTCAGCCTTCTTCACAGTCCAACTCTCACATCCATACATGACCACTGGAAAAACCATAGCCTTGACTAGACGAACCTTTGTTGGCAAAGTAATGTCTCTGCTTTTCAATATGCTATCTAGGTTGATCATAACTTTCCTTCCAAGGAGTAAGTATCTTTTAATTTCATGGCTGCAGTCACCATCTGTAGTGATTTTGGAGCCCAGAAAAATAAAGTCTGACACTGTTTCCACTCTTTCCCCATCTACTTCCCATGAAGTGGTGGGACCGGATGCCATGATCTTTGTTTTCTGAATGTTGAGCTTTAAGCCAACTTTTTCACTCTCCACTTTCATTTTCATCAAGAGGCTTTTTAGTTCCTCTTCACTTTCTGCCATAAGGGTGATGTCATCTGCATATCTGAGGTTATTGATATTTCTCCCAGCAATCTTGATTTCAGCCTGTGTTTCTTCCAGTCCAGCGTTTCTCATGATGTACTCTGCATATAAGTTAAACCGGGTGACAATATACAGCCTTGACGAAATCCTTTTCCTATTTGGAACCAGTCTGTTGTTCCATGTCCAGTTCTAACTTTTGCTTCCTGACCTGCATACAAATTTCTCAAGAGGCAGGTCAAGTGGTCTGGTATTCCCATCTCTTTCAGAATTTTCCACAGTTTATTGTGATCCACACAGTCAAAGGCTTTGGCGTAGTCAATAAAGCAGAAATTGATGTTTTTCTGGAACTCTCTTGCTTTTTCCATGATCTAGCGGATGTTGGCAATTTGATCTCTGGTTCCTCTGCCTTTTCTAAAACCAGCTTGAACATCAGGAAGTTCACAGTTCACATATTGCTGAAGCCTGGCTTGGAGACTTTTGAGCATTACTTTACTAGCGTGTGAGATGAGTGCAATTGTGCAGTAGTTTGAGCATTCTTTGGCATTGCCTTTCTTTGGGATTGGAATGAAAACTGACCTTTTCCAGTCCTGTGGCCACTGCTGAGTTTTCCACATTTGCTGGCATATTGAGTGCAGCACTTTCACAGCATCATCTTTCAGGATTCGGAATAGCTCAACTGGAATTCCATCACTTCCACTAGCTTTGTTCGTAGTGATGCTTTCTAAGGCACACTTGACTTCATATTCCAGGATGTCTGGCTCTAGGTCAGTGATCACACCATCGTGATTATCTGGGTCATGAAGATCTTTTTTGTACAGTTCTTCTGTATATTCTTGCCATCTCTTCTTAATATCTTCTGCTTCTGTTAGGTCCATACCATTTCTGTCCTTTATCGAGCTCATCTTTGCATGAAATGTTCCTTTGGTATCTCTGATTTTCTTGAAGAGATCCCTAGTCTTTCCCATTCTGTTGTTTTCCTCTATTTCTTTGCATTGATCACTGAAGAAGGCTTTCTTATCTCTTCTTGCTATTCTTTGGAACTCTGCATTCAGATGCTTATATCTTGCCTTTTCTCCTTTGCTTTTTGCTTCTCTTCTTTTCACAGCTATTTGTAAGGCCTCTCCAGACAGCCATTTTGCTTTTTTGCATTTCTTTTTCATGGGGATGGTCTTGATCCCTGTCTCCTGTACAATGTCACGAACCTCATTCCATAGCTCATCAGGCACTCTATCAGATCTAGGTCCTTAAATCTATTTCTCACTTCCACTGTATAATCATAAGGGATTTGATTTAGGTCATACCTGAATGGTCCAGTGGTTTTCCCTACTTTCTTCAGTTTCAGTCTGAATTTGGCAATAAGGAGTTCATGATCTGAGCCACAGTCAGCTCCTGGTCTTGTTTTTGCTGACTGTATAGAGCTTGTCCATCTTTGGCTGCAACGAATATAATCAATCTGATTTCAGTGTTGACCATCTGGTGATGTCCATGTATAGAGTCTTCTCTTGTGTTGTTGGAAGAGGGTGTTTGTTATGACCAGTGCATTTTCTTGGCAAAACTCTATTAGTCTTTGCCCTGCTTCATTCTGTACTCCAAGGCCAAATTTGCCTGTTACTCCAGGTGTTTCTTGACTTGCTACTTTTGCATTCCAGTCCCCTATAATGAAAAGGACATCTTTTTTGGGTGTTAGTTCTAAAAGGTCTTGTAGGTCTTCATAGAACCGTTCAACTTCAGCTTCTTCAGTGTTACTGGTTGGGGCATAGACTTGAATTACTGTGATATTGAATGGTTTGCCTTGGAAATGAACAGAGATCATTCTGTCGTTTTTGAGATTGCATCCAAGTACTGCATTTCAGACTCTTTTGTTGACCATGATGGCCACTCCCTTTCTTCTGAGGGATTCCTGCCCGCAGTAGTAGATATAATGGTCATCTGAGTTAAATTTACCCATTCCAGTCCATTTTAGTTCGCTGATTCCTAGATTGTCGACATTCACTCTTGCCATCTCTTGTTTGACCACTTCCAATTTGCCTTGATTCATGGACCTGACATTCCAGGTTCCTATGCAATATTGTTCTTTACAGCATCGGACCTTGCTTCTATCACCAGTCACATCCACAGCTGGGTATTGTTTTTGCTTTGGCTCCATCCCTTCATTCTTTCTGGAGTTATTTCTCCACTGATCTCCAGTAGCATATTGGGCACCTACCGACCTGGGGAGTTCCTCTTTCAGTATCCTCTCATTTTGCCTTTTCATACTGTTCATGGGGTTCTCAAGGCAAGAATACTGAAGTGGTTTGCCATTCCCTTCTCCAGTGGACCACATTCTGTCAGATCTCTCCACCATGACCCACCCATCTTGGGTGGCCCCATGGGCATGACTTAGTTTCACTGAGTTAGACGAGGCTGTGGTCCTAGTGTGATTAGATTGACTAGTTTTCTGTGAGTATGGTTTCAGTGTGTTTGTCCTCTGATGCCCTCTTGTAACACCTACCGTCTTACTTGGGTTTCTCTTACCTTGGGCGTGGGGTATCTCTTCACGGCTGCTCCAGCAAAGCACAGCCATTGCTCCTTACCTTGGATGAGGGGTATCTCCTCACCGCCACCCTTCCTGATCTTCATCGTGGGATAGCTCCTCTAGGCCCTCCTGCGCCAGTGCTTACTTTACTTAAAAAAAAATGTAGCCATCTTTGTAGTTAAGAAATGTTATCTCACTGTGGTTTGGATTCGTGTTTCCTTAAATGACTAATGATGTTCAACATATTTTTGTGTGCTTAGTGGTGTTTACTTATCTTCTTTGGAGAAATCTCTATTTAAGTCCTTTGCCCATTTTTGAATTGGATTGTTGGTTGAGTTGTAGGAGTTCTTTTAAATTCTGATTATCAAAACCTTAGCAGATATGTAATTTGAAAACATTTTCTGGCTTTGAGTTGTCTTTCACTCTCTTGTCAGTGTCCTTTGATGCACAGAAGTTATAATTTTAATGAAGTATCTAGTTTGCCTTTTGTTGCCTGTGGTTTTGGTCTCATATTTGGGGCAGAACTTCCAGTACTGTGTTGAAAAGCAGTGAAGAAAGTGGGCATTGTTGCCTTATTCCTAATCTTAGGAGACTAAGTTTCAACGTTTCACCACTGAATATGATTTTGGCTGGGGATTTTTCATAAATACTCTTTACCATGTTGAGAAAATTTCCTGGTCCTGGTTTTCTGACATTTTTATTATGAAAGGATGTGGACTTCTGTCAGTGCCTTTTCTGTGTCAGTTGAGATGATCATGTAGTTTTTTTCATTCTGTTAATGTAGTACACTTATTGATTTTTATATGTCGAATCACCCTTGCAGTACTGGGACAAATCCCACTGATCACGATGTGTTATCTTTTTAATAAGTTTCTGGATTTGGTTTGCTAGTATTTTTATACTCCACTTACAATGACAAAATGTTGGCTCTATTCCCTGTGCTGTATAATATACCTTGTAGCTCATTTATTTTCTACACACTAGTTTGTACCACTTAATCCCTACTGCTATCTTGCCCCCTGCCTTTTCCTCACTGCCAACCACTAGTGTGCTCTGTGTATCTGTGGGTCTGTTTCTTATTTGTTATAGTCACTAGTTTGTTTTATTTTTTAGATTTCACACATAAGTAATATCATACAGTATCTGTCTTTATCTGATTATTTCACTAAGGGTAATGGAGTCCAAGTTCATCCATACTGTTGCAAATGGCAAAATAAAAATTTTAGTATTTTAAATAGTGATATAACTAAGCTTTCTTCAGAAATCTTTGTATATGTTGGTGATGTTTCCTGAAGATAAATTTCTAGATATGGAAGTTCAGTGAATATGCCTTTTATAAAGACTGTTGCTAATGCTGTCAGATTGCTCTCCAGAAAGGATGTGCTTGCCATCCAGAAAAGATACTGCCAGCAGTAACTAGCCTGTTTGTTTATTTTCACTGGGCTCTCAGCACTACTTGTATAACTGTTAAAAAATGCAAGGTGTTTTTTGAGGTGTTTTCCATTTCTTATTGATATTATATATAAAGATTAAAAAAAAAAAACTATTAATGACCTTAATCCTTGTCTAGATGAATCACAAGCTGGAATCAAGATTGCCTCAGATATGCAAATGATACCACTCTAATGGCAGAAAGGAAAGAGGATATAAAGAGCCTCTTGATGAGGGTGAAAGAGGAGAGTGAAAAAGCTGGCTTGAAACTCAACATTAAAAAAATTAAGATCATGGCATCAGGTCCCATCACTTCATGGCAAATAGATGGGGAAAAAGTGGAAACAGTGACAGATTTTATTTTCTTGGGATCCAAAATCACCGCAGATGGTGACTGCAGCCAGGAAATTAAAAGACACTTGCTCCTTGGAAGGAAAGCTATGCCAAACCTAGACAGCATATTAAAAAGCAGAGACATCACTTTGCTGACAAAGGTCCAAATAGTCAAAGCTATGGTTTTTCCAGTGGTCATGTATGAATGTGAGAGTTGGACCGTAAAGAAGGCTGAGTGCCAAAGAATTGATGCTTTTGAACTGTGGTGTTGCAGAAGACTCTTGAGAGTCCCTTGGATAGCAAGGAGATCAAACCAGTCAATCCTAAAGGAAATCAACCCTGAATATCACTGCAAGGATTGAGGCTGAAGCTTTGGCCACCTGATGTGAAGAGCTGACTCACTGGAAAAGACCCTGATGCTGGGAAAGGTTGAGAGTAGGAGAAGGGGGCAACAGAGGATGAGATGGTTGGATAGCACCATTGACTCAGTGGACATGAATTTGAGTGAATCCCAGGAGACAGTGAAGGACAGGGAAGCCTGGAGTGCTGCAGTCCATGGTGTCACAAAGAGTCGGTCACGACTTAGCAACTGAACAATGAACAACAACAACAATCCTTGTCTAAGCACATACATTAACCAAAATATTTATTTTTCTTTCTGGTTAGTTTTAAATTTCACCTGTTATAATTTTTTTTTATAAGGAGAGTAACTTTTATCCTAGATTATATGTTTGTAATACTTTTGAACTGTGGTATTGGAGAATCCGACTTGAGAGTCCTTTGGACTGCAAGGAGATCCAACCAGTCTATCCTAAAGAAATCAGTCCTGAATATTCATTGGAAGAACTAATGCTGAGGCTGAAGCTCCAATACTTTGGCCACTTAATGTGAAGAACTGACTGATTAGAAAGGACCCTGATGCTGGGAAAGATTAAAGACAAGAGGAGAAGGGGATGACAGAGGATGAGATGGTTGGGTGGCATCACTGACTTGTTGGACATGAGTTTGAGCAAGCTCCTGGAGTTGGTAATGGACAGGGAAGCCTGGCGTGCTGCAGTCCATGGGGCCGCAAAGAGTCAGACACGACTGAGCATCTGAACTGAACATATTTGTGATTCCTTCTCATCTCTCTATTCTTTCTGCTTCCCTCCTTTTCTTCCTACTTTCCTTCCTTGGAGTAGGGAGAAAGCCTTCCTTGTGCTGAAGTTTATAACCATTGATCTTTAGTCTCTTCTGTTCCTTTTATGGCAAAACTTATGCACATTTACATGCACATTTAATATAGCTGTGATTTGTTTTACTGTACAGTATGAAGTAGGGATATGGCCACTGGCACTGTTAATCTATTGTTTTAACACTATTTATTGAATAATTCATTATTTTCCCTCTGATTTGAAATGTCAGATTTATCATTGGTGAAATTATTACATATAGTGATATGAGTTTGTTTACAAGCATTCTACTCTCTTCTTCAGTTTTAGTTATTGTTCAGTTCAGTTCAGTCGCTCAGTCGTGTCCGACTCTTTGCGACCCCATGAATCGCAGCACGCCAGGCCTCCCTGTCCATCACCAACTCTCGGAGTTCACTCAAACTCATGTCCATCGAGTTGGTGATGCCATCCAACCAACTCATCCTCTGTCGTCCGCTTCTCCTCCTGCCCCCAATCCCTCCCAGCATCAGAGTCTTTTCCAATGAGTCAACTCTTCACATGAGGTGGCCAAAGTATTGGAGTTTCAGCTTTAGCATCAGTCCTTCCAATGAATATTCAGGACTGATTTCCTTTAGGATGGACTGGTTGGATCTCCTTGCAGTCCAAGGGACTCTCAAGAGTGTCCATAGTTCATCATTAGTTATTGTACTTTTAGAAAACATATTGTTGTTTGATAACTTGAGTCCACCTTCCTAATTCTTTTCTCAAAATGTTTTTGATTATTTCTATTTATGAAGTTCCAAAATAAAATCCATATGAGGTTCTTCTTTTAATTGCACTCGATTTACAAATCACTTTGTGGAAAGTTGGCATCTTTGTGATTTTGAGTCTTCTCATTCAAGAACATGTTTCTCTACATTTATTAAAACTTCCTTTCATGTGTGTTAGTAAAGTTATCTAGCTCTCTTGATACAGAGTCTGAGTTTGTTACTGGGCAGTTTAAATTTTTGTTTCTTTTGTAAATAGGGTTTTATTTTCAATTTATTACTGTTTATAAGAAGAATACTTTTTGATATTTGTTTTTAATGCTTCACCTTCTGAATTCTTATCAAATATATTTCGTTCAGTTCTTTTTGGAATTTTAGGTGGTCACATCATCCTCAAATTGTATTATCTTGCCTGTCCTTTCTCTTAGTTATACAGATATGTTTTTCTACTCTTACTTTATTTGCCACAATTTTCAGAAAGCACTCACTAATAGCATGACAGCCAGGAGTCATGTCTTGTCATGTCTTGCTTCTGATTTCATCATTAATTAAGGCAGGGGCTACTGGTAAAAGGTAGATGATTTTCCCTGTTAATTAGAGTTCCTGTATCTGTAGTCTTCCTTTTTTTTTTTTTTTTTAATAAGGAATGCTGTTGTATTTTATTAGGTGCTTCTTTGATAGTTCCTGAGATGATCATATAATCTTCCTCCTTATTATAAACTTGGGTATAATTTAGTAACTGATTTCTTAAGACTAACGTATCATATTGTGAAATAGGCACACTTGGGAATGATGAATTTTTATTTTAATATTTTGCTAGGTTCAGCCAACTGCTCTGTGTGTTTAGAATTTTTGTATTGATATTCATAAATATTGTTGGTCTTTGGTTTTCTTCTGTGTGTACTAATTTAGTAAAACTTTTAATGTTAGAATAGTGTTGGTTTCATGAAAGTGATTGATTGACCTTTTATTTTTCCCCCTGTTTTTAGGAAAAGTTTGTGCAACATGTCAGTTAAGCTTCCTCTTGAATGTTTTTTGAAAGAAATAAGTTGGTTGTGATATTTTCTGCATCTAGAATATTTTTTGAGATACTTTTGATAGCATTTCTAATGGCTGTTGATTTTTTCGTGTTTCACCTTCTGAAGTAATTTTTTGTAATTTATATGTAATAAGAACAACATTCCTAGTATCCCTGTTTTAAAATTCGTTTGAAAAGGTGCAAATAGTTTCCTCCTATATTTTCAAAATATCTCTTTTCTATATTTGATGATGTCTTCTTGTCTTCCTTAAATTGGTAGCTTTGTGATTTCCCTCTTTACCTATTTTTCAGGTTGCCAGCAGTTTGTCTCTTATATTGATTTTTTTTCATAAAATCAGCTCTTAGCTTTATTTTCCCATTTCACTGTTTTCTTCTCTGTATTAATAAGCTCCTGATTTATCATTATTCATTTCTTCATTTATGTACTTTTTACTCCATCTATTTACTATTTAACTTTAAATTATAAAATATGAAATGCAAAAATGTACATTTAATAGTAACAATAATAAGTGCACTCACCACATAATTTAAATAATAGAACATGTTTTTAGCCCTCTTGAGCACCTGTCTCAGTATAAGCCCAGCCATCCCTCTTTCTGAGAGGTTACTGTTGTGAATTTCTGGTTAATCATTTCCTTCACTTTCTGTGTAATTTCACTTATGGGTCCCTAAAGTTCATGTTGGTTGATTTTTCCTGGTTTTGAAATGTAAAGAAATGGAATTGAATTGTATGAATTCTTCTTCAATCTTGCTTTTTGCTCAGTGTTATACTTTTGAGATTTATCCATGTTAATGTATACTGGAATATACTATTTTTACTGGAGTATACTATTTTTTTATAAGAGTATAGTATTTACGTATATAAATATACAAAATGTTGAAATATACAGTATGTAATTACAAATAATAGGATATACAAATTATGGAATTTATTAATCTGTTCTAATGTGGGTGGACATTTGGAATTATTTAAGTTTCTTATTTTATTTTCATGCTTTGCTATTACAAACAGTGTAGCTATGAATATGTTTTGTACCTATCTACTGGTACATCCATGCCAGAGACTATCCATGTTAAATATTTAGATATGGAATTCCTGTGTTGTGTACTCATATATTCAGCTTCAGTAGATCATACCAATTTCCTCAAATTATTTCCAAAATATTTATATCTCTTTAGGCTTAATTTACTCTTAATTTTCCAGTTACTTGAGCTGAATACTTATTTCACATTTGATATTTGAAAATAAAAAGGAAAAGATTTATAGTTATTAATTTGTTTCAGAGCATGGTTTATTTACAGTTTTATTATGGAGCCTTCTAATTTAAATAAAAAATTTTATTTTAAAATAATTAAGTTAATGTTATTTTTATTCTTTTGTTTCTGGCTTCAAGTTTTTATGCATTGTGGCCAGAGATCAAAGTGTATATTTAACCCTTTTTTGCAGTGTTACTGAATTTTTTGTGATTTAATGCATGATCAGTATTTTATTATTTGAAGACTGAATTGTCTCCAGAGAGCACAGAATGTAGTATCTATATTATATGAGTAAATATATTTTGACAATTAGGATATATACCTATTAAATAAAGCTGACTAATTATATCAAGTAAATTCTTAGATCCTTACTGTTTTTTCATAAAGTGAGAGCTAGTTTTAAGTCTCAGGGTCTTCTTGTAGATGTATTGGATAGATTTCCATGTCAATGTGTTTAGGTAATATTATTATGAATATTAGTATGTTTAAAATTATTTATGAAATGATATGTTATATTTTCTGTTTATCATGCTTCCTTTTGATCAACTGATACATTTAACTGACTTTGTTTAATTATATACATAAGGGCTGGGGGATTTTCTCAGGTGTTAAATCATTTATTTTTAAATCCTCATTTAAATCCTCATTTTTAAATCCTCATACTTACTATGTTTTGTGATAGTCTGATCACACCTTAAGAAAGTGTTCTGGCTTATTATTCTGACCCTGGAATAACTTGGTCAAATCTTCATAAATAGCTATATTCAGTTCACCTTTACCAAGGCACAGACCTGAAGAATACATCCTTTCTGTAAATTCATTTACTGCTTTAAAGTTTTAACTGTTCAGCAGTTACAGGATTTTTTTTTTAAATCAGAAAGAAAAATGTTTGCATCTCAAATACAGAAGAAAACTTTAAACCGTTCTTGATTGATCTCTAAAACCCAACTACTTACACGCTCATGGTTTTCTCTTCTCTTCTGTTTTTGCCAACTTGTTCCATCTATCCAACATGTGCGTCTTATGTACACCATAATGATTCACACGTGCATCATGTGCGACACGTGCTAAATGTTGATTTGCACTTGCATTTTCTGTGTCGGGTTTACTTTGAAGCAGAGCTTCTTAAAAAACTAACTGAATCTGTCCAGTGAAAAGTCTCATGTCTTTAGAAAAACCAGAGTTCCTACACTGTCTCCAGATCTACCTCCAAAGCTGAACTTGGGTGTTGGCAGCTCTTGGGAAAGTTCAGATCCTTCACTGAATTCATTCATTCTTCTTTGGTCCAATCACATAGGGTTATTAGAAAAAAGCCTTTCTCTTTCAACACCCTGGAGAGAGATTTCACATATTGCTTCCTCTTCTGATTGCGTTGTCAGGATTAAAGCTTATGGCATCAGACGTTCCTTTATCAGTACAACTATAAAATCCAGACAGCTTTGTGGAAGGATTCAAGAAGTATTCTCCCTTCAACTTAATGTTAGATAAACCTTTCTCTGTAATACTTCCAGAAAGCTGTACTGTAAAAAGGAGAGTAATCAATTCCAATAATATCAGAGAAACCACATTTTGCCTACAAGTTCAACCAGGAAAACACCATTTCCAGCTCTAATATTAAGCACTGAAGCATCCGGTGGAATCTTGTGTTTCTGCATCCACCTTATTAGTTGAGTCATGCTCACCTCTCCAAGCCAGATTTCTCCTGTATCTCCATATTCTTGCAAAGTTTGCAGTTCTAGATATCTCTTAGCATCTCAGCGTTCTGGAGTTCCCCGCGCAAACAGGGCGGAGCCACACACCCTCCGGGACTGCCCCCTGGAACCACGCCTCGGCGCCATCCGGCACCATCTTCTTCATCCTCTCCCGTTTATCGTGTGTTCTTGTTTTCCTTTTCTTGGGATTGATTATTTTATTTTGTGACTTTTTTCCCCCTGGAAGTTATATATATACTTCTTCTTTTTTTTTTTGTAATGGGTTGTCCTTAACTTCTTAACAGACATATTTGAAACTATTCTTTCTGCTAATGCCTTGAGTTAAGCAATTGCTAGAACGTCTCTCTCGAACGCGGGAAGCAACTTAGCTGCTCTTTATTTTCTCTCTCCTGGCCACCTCTCCTGTTTTTTAATTTGATTATTTAAATTTTATATACAGACTTTTGTTACTGTTGTATTTATACTAAACCTACTTTGTTAGGCCTTGAATTTTAACAATTCTTTCCCAAAGTGTAATGAATTGTCAACAGTTATTTAGATTTAAGTGTAAATTTACTTACATAATAATTTGTTGCGCTTCTGTATATTCCACAATTTTCTTGGACTGTGTTCTGTGATGCTGGAGTGTATCCTCAAGTAGCTCATTCAGATAAGGACTATACTTAGAAAACTGATTCCTTGAAATGTTATAATTTTCTAATTTATTAAAGTTTTTTTTTCTATTGAAATCTTTCTTTTTTGATCAGTTGATACAGTTTCATAAATTTCTTTACAAATTTCTTAATGTTAACCCTCCATATTTTGGAATAAGTCCTTCTTGCTGAGGATTATATTTTT
This sequence comes from Bos javanicus, assembly GCF_032452875.1. Classification (NCBI taxonomy): domain Eukaryota; kingdom Metazoa; phylum Chordata; class Mammalia; order Artiodactyla; family Bovidae; genus Bos; species Bos javanicus. The sequence goes on along the minus strand of NC_083885.1, from coordinate 7,733,116 downwards.
TTCTGAGAAATTCAGCCAGCTGCTTGTTCCTCTTCTTCCTGTTGTGCCCCCTGCCTTTCTAACAACTGACTCTTACCTTTATTTTTTTTGTGCTTTGTCCATTCTGGCCTTCCTATTGACTTTGTACCATGTTTCATTTTGTGAACTATTCAAAATATTCTTCTGTTTTTTGCTTGGAATGCTGTCCTGCTATTAATTCATATTCATTTTCTGACTCTTTTTTTTCAGTGTTTCTTTCTATAAAAAGTCTTCCTTGACGTCTAATACAGTGTAAGATTCCCAGTTTTATTTTTGGTTTGTTGTTTAGTTGCTAAGTTGTGTCGGACACTGTGACCCCATGGACTATAGCCTGCCATGCTCCCCTGTCTGTGTAATTTCCCAGGCAAGAATACTGAAATAGGTTGCCATTTCCTTCTCCAGGGTGTCTTTCTGACCCAGGGATCAAACTCATGTCTCTTGCATTGGGAGGCAGATTCTTTACCACTGAGCCACCTGGGAAGCCTTTATATTCTATTATTTTAATTTTTTCATTAGAATTTCAGGGTTCCAGTACAAATTCCCAGTAGGTCCAAGCTTTGTGATCATCTCAGCTGACTCTTCTGGGTCAGGAAATACCCTCCCATGGCTCCAGTTTTAGATTAATTCCTTGACTTTCCATTACTCCCAGGTCTTGTCTGGGTAATTGGTCAATACCTTTTCAGTTTTTTTTGTTCCTCTACTTTTTCTTTGTCAAAAAGGAAACAAAATTTTTAGGGGTGTCTAGTGTGTAAAGCTTTCCCCCAGTTTTTGTTGGAATAATTAAGGAATTTATATTTGTTTTTGTAGGTTTTAAAATATTGTGTCCTCTTTAAGGAAAGATTAATAGCCTTTATATAGTTAGTTGTTAACAATTAGAGATCAAATATACATTTTACTTTTATCTGTTATACTTTATTATGAATTATTTGATGGCGCATCTGCCTCATTTATAAATTTATCATTTTGATACACTTTTTGGTCAGCGGTATACTTTTTGTTTTTGCTCAGGAAGAATATATGTATGGGTGGTATACTTTCTGGCCTGTTGTATATCTGAACATGGAAAATGTTTGTTTTTTTTAAAATTCTTTCTGCATGAAAGATAGCTTGACTGGTTGTGAAGATTTTATTGCACACTGTTTCTTTGAAAATCATGGTGTGGAGGAGAAGTCTGATGCTAAGATGATTCAAAACTTACTAACTTTTGTTTCTGGTTCTTATAAGATTTGTTCTTTATCTTTTAAATTAATACATTTCAGAAGTAAATATATATCTAGTGTTCAGTTTTCATTAATATAGGTTGGTGCCACATCTTTTGATCAGTCGTGGAGGCCTTGAAAGTTATGTTATTGGTTACTAGTTTCTTCCTTATGTTACATTGGTTAATATATTGTATGTTTTTGGGTATACACTCAATATTTCTATCATTTTTCTCATCATTTGTTCTTCCTAATTTTCAGAGAACTTTTAAGCTAAACTTCTAATTCACTTCTTGTTTTCTGCTAACCATTGTTAACTCCATTTGTTTTGCAAGATAGTTTCCTTATTTTTATAAACCCTGGTACTTTATTATATAAACAGTATAGAAACACTTTAAAGAATACTTTTGCAATTATTTTATTCTTAAACCCATCTTTCCTTTTCATGGAATAGGTTGCCATTTCCTCCTCCAAGGATGTAGAAGTGACACCCACTGCCCATTCCACACCCCCCTCCCTTACACTCAGCACGTGGCCAGCTTCTCCCAGGCCAGGGACGCCCTCAGGATGGAAGCAGCTGGGCCTGGGTCTTGCCCCTGAATCTCCTTCCCACTTGCTTGTTTTATTTTGTTGGGAGGAGTCATCAGAGTTCTGTCCCAATCAGAGTTGCTTCCCAGAGTGTCCCTCAAGCGAGGTGGGTGCTAAGGCCACCCCCATTCCTGGCAGGGCGTTTATTCTCTCAATGGTGCCTTCTGCTGCCCCCACTGTCCCGACCCCCATGTGTGCCTTCTACCCCAAAGCATCTCACATCTACCCCAGCCTCTTCTCTCTGAATCCAGGGCTGGCTTCTCATTGCCTCACTTCCCAGAGTGAGTTTAGAGAATTGAAGTCAGCATAGAATGCTGATCCCACTTCTTTGTTTCTGGGGGGATCAGAACGTCCTTGTGACTATGACAGAATTATCTCTGCTTCATTGTACATTTAAATGGAAACATACTCTTCCATTATAAAGGTACACAGCATGCTTTGTTTTTATTTTCATTTTTCTATTTTTGAGAGGAAAGAACAATGACAGTAGTTTGTGCTCAGTTCTCTGTTACCAGACTGAATGAATCTGCCCTTTTGCTCACCCCTCTCCAGTGAGATAAAAACCAGAATTATAAGAAATCATTTATGCAATATTGATTTAGTTTTTATTGGCATATAATCAGCATGGAATTAATTTGGACACATTATATGAGGATCTAAATTCATCCTATTTCATGTTTATAACAAGTTGACATAACCCCATTTATTTACTAAACTTCTTTCCCCACTGATGGAGACGACTCCTACACTATGTATCAGAGCCCATTTATGTATCAGAGCCCGTTTATGCTACCACATGCAAAAGAATGAAACTGGACAACATCTCACCCCATACACAAGAGTTAACTGACAGTAGATTAAAGGCTTGAACGTAAGACCAGAAACCATAAAACTTCCAGATGAAAGCATAGGTGTAACTTCCTCGACACCGCTCTTGGCATTGGTTTCTTTCTTGTTTTTTGGATCTGACTCTGAAGGTAATGGTAAAGAAAGCAAAAATAAACACAAGGTACTATATCAAACTAAAAAGCTTTTGCACAGTGAATGAAAAACCATCAACAAAATAAAACAACCTATGATTGGGAAAAAATGTCTGCACATCATATATCTGATGTGTGTATGTGTGTGCTCAGTCATGTCTGACTCTGCGACCCCATGGACTGTAGCCCCCTCAGGCTCTGCTGTCCGTGGGATTCTCCAGGCAAGAATACTGGAGTGGGTTGCCATTTCCTACTCTAGGGGATCTTCCTGACTCAGGGATCAAACCCGCATCTCCTGCATCTTCTACATTGCAGGTGGATTCTTTACTACTGAGCCATCAGGGAAGCCCCATAAGTTTGATAGGGGGCTAATATCTAAAATATAAAAATAACTCATACAATTCAATAAGAAAAAAGCACAATTTGATTGACAAATGGACAGGGGATCTGAAAAGACTTTTTCCCAAAGAAGATATACTGATGGCCAACAGGCACGTAAAAAAGTGCTCAGGACCTCTAAATATCAGGGAAATGCAAACCAAAAAGAATGCATATTGTCAAAAAGACAGGAAATAGCAAGCGTTGGAGAGGTTGTGGAGAAAAGAGAAGTCTCATACACTGTTGGTGGGAATGTAAATTAGTGCACTTACTATGGAAAGCATTATGAAGTTTCTTCAAAACAATTAAAAATAGAACTACTATGTGGTCTAGGTATCCAGCTTCTGGATATTTACTGGAAGAAAATGAAAACATCAATTCAGACAGACATATGCACCTTCATGATCATTGCTACATTATTTACAGGAGCCAAGATATAGAAACAACTGGAATATCCATTGATGGATGAATGGATAAAGAGGATGTGATATATATGTGTCTGTGTGTAATGGAATATTTTTCAGCCTTCAAAATGAATAAAATCCTGCCATTTGCAACAATGTGGATGGACCTAGTGGGTATTATGCTAACTGAAATAAGTCAGAGAACAAAGACAAATACCATATGATTCTACATATATGGGAGATCTAAAAAATTAGATAAATAAAAACCAAACTCATATATAACAGAGAAGAGATTGGTAAATATCAGAGGGGAAGGGGGTTGGTGGTGAGAAGGGTGAACAAGGGGTCAGTTGTATGATGGTGGTTAATAACTAGACTTAATTCGATGATCACTTTTTAGTGTGTTCAAATGCTGAATTATAATGTACACCTGAAACTAATGTTATATTTAGTTGAACTAATTTTACTTAAAAAAAGAAGACCATTTTTGCTGGTACCTCCGCATAGTACATAAGTCTACACTAGCGAGTTTTTAATCTCTATATTCTTTTCCATAGATCTGTCTGTTCTTGTTCCATAACATACCCTTTTATTCTTATAAATATTTCAGTATCGACAATGCTGGTCTGTTTTAATTACTCATAGTAAAAGATTTTATTTCCTTTTCTCCCATTGGGATAGGGATTGGAACTGTATCAGTAAATTAAATTTAATTTGGGGAGATTTTGGTACTTGAATCTCTTTGGTCTTCCTCTCTGGAATAAAGCTCTTAGCTCCATTGTTCCAAATCTCTTAAGTCTCTCAGAACAGTTTTTCAATTGTCTCTATATATGCATTTGCTCAGTCCACTCAGTTGTGTCCAACTCTGCGACTGTATGGACTGCAGCCCATCAGGCTCCTCTGTCCATGAAATTTTCCAGGCAAGAATGCTGGAGCGAGTTACCATTTCCTTCTCCAGGGGATCTTCTCCACCCAGGGATCGAACCTGCATCTCCTGTGTCCCCTGCATTGACAGGCAGGTTCTTTACTACTGAGCCACCTGGGAAGTCCTGTCTTTATACAGGTCATGTGTATTTCTTAAGGCTGTTTTTAAGTATTAGATAGCTTTTGAGGCCACCATGTATAGAATGTTTAAAATCACATTTTATACTATTAATAGTTATTGCTGGAATATAGAAAAGTTATTTTTTTTATTTATTCATCTTATACCAAGCCACTTTATTAAATGCTTATTTTTTATTAAATGCTTGTCTTTCACATGATTCTTTTCTTTTAAGCATGTTAAATCATTCCATATTTAAAAAGATGTGTGTTTTTTTGTCTTGTTCTTTTCAATATTTATAGCTGTCATTGAGTTTTACATCTCTGATTTCCCCATTGCTTTTCCTGGGTGCCCTATTTCATTTTCAGTGCACCTTGTATTTTATAGCTCCTTCTCTATTTTGTCTTTCCTCCTGGTTCTTAACACTCTTTGACATACCATATATTTCCTTTAAAGAAACACAACTTATTCATGATTTCCCCAGAGGATATAAGCTCCCTGAGGATAGGGAATTTTGTTCATCTTTACCACTGTATCTGTAGGAAGGGCACATGACTCCACAAATATTTGTTGTATGAATGAAGTTTCATTATTTTGGAACTCCAGATTGAGGCTAATTTGAGTTCAGAGATGTGGAACTTTTGAAGTGTCTTGGCTTCCCTTCTCTCTTTTACCTTTTCTTCGTTGAAGATGATGGAAACAAATCAGTTTTTGAATAGCTACCGTTGATTCTCATGTTGTCACAATTGTTAGTCACAAGTTATGTTCTTTCTAAAGTCCCTGTGAACACAGGATTTGCCAGTACTCTTGGGCCCTCCATATCCATGGGTTCTGCATCCACAGATTGCAACTGTGGATGGAAAATATTAGAGGGGGGTGGCGGGGGAAATTCCAGCAAGCTTCAGAAAGCAAAACCTGAGTTTGCCAGGTACCAGCAACTATTCATAGAGGATCTACATCATATTTACAACTCTTTGCATTGCACTTACACTGTATTAGGTTTTAGAGGTAACCTAGAGATGACAAGGTATACAGGAGGATGTGCGGTGGTTACATGCAAATACCATGCCATTTTATATAAGGGAAACTTGAGCATCAACAGGTTTTGTTATCCTCAGGGGTCATGGAACCGACTCCGCCCTGCAACCCAGGATATCGAACCATTACCCTAGGGGAAATGTAAGGTTCAGCTTGTGAGACTCTTGTCACATTTTTGTCAGCTGATCAGTACATAACCTCGTTTTATGTGTTCTTCTGTTCAAAGGCACCTTATTTAATACATACTATTGATGCATTAATGTTGAATTGCACAGCTAGCAGCACTATAAACTCACACTGGAAGGAAGCTCATGTAACATATGTATTTTCTGCACAAGGCCCAGCACAACCTTCCCAGTGTAGGGCAGCCAGGCAGCCTTCCAGCACTAAGCTTGGGGTTATTTTAAATAGCAAAATCACCAACAGAAAGCACGAAAATGCAAAAGTGTGGCACTAAATAGACCTGGAAAGGCACACTTGTTTGCATCATGGGAGCTGAAACAGAAAAGGAGAGTCTCTTGTTCAGTCTCATCTGGGGTCATGCCAGTCAGATGACTCAATGGGCCCTGCTCTGTGCATGTTCTTGAATGGCCACAAAGTCTCCTTAGTATTGATTTTGGGGGTTGGAAATAAATTTTAGTGAGTAGAATTCACAAATATGAGACCAGTGAACAATGAGGATCCAGCGTAGTTTCATGTGGTATGGCTGTAACATCTTTTCTAAATGGTGGAACATCCCTCCTGAGTCGGGTTTTGGTCTGAATGAGATGACCGTGGCCAGCAGCTCTGCAGTCGTGAGCTCTGGGTCTTAGCATCACCCAGCATTTTGGACCGTAGTCACCTTCTACTCCTTCCGCCTTCGCTTCATGTCCCCGTGATGTCCAGGCTCTCCCTGAGGTCACGTTTTTCCTTAGGTACTAAATTCTTTCTCTTTCCTGGGATCCTCTGACCCTGCACACTCAGAATTTCACTCTGGGGACTCTTTTGAAGTTTATTTGAGCAGCCCGTCTTCTTAGCATCCCTGGACCACAGATGTAGCCTTTGAATCTCAAAATGTTTTAAATCTACTTTCCTGAAGTTCTGAAATGGAGGCACACACCTACATGACCTGGGGTGGGGGGGTTGGGCTGTAAACTCAGGTCCCCCCAGCCTTGCCCCAGACCCCCCGTGAGTCAGCAGTGGCAAAGGGTATAAGTTCCACAGGTGAGTCAGATTTGTGCAGGTGAGGGAGCTCTGGTGAAGATGACAACAACTAGAAATGATAACCGTCAAAACCACAACCATAAGCGTTGGGCTCCTTAATAAACTCTTTGTGTTTTAATCTTACACCTCTGTGACATAGATGTATACTATGATGAGACTTCCCTAGTGGCTCAGTGGTAAAGAATCCGCCTGTCAAGGCAGGAGTTGCAGGTTCAGTTCCTGGGTCAGGAAGATGCCCTCGTGAAAGAAAGGACAACCCACTCAGTGTTCTCTCTCTCTCTCTCTTTTTTTCCTGCTTTTAATTTTTAATTGGGGTATAGCTAATTAACAATGTTGTGATAGTTTCAGGTGAGCAGTGAAGGGACTCTGCCATACGTATACATGTATCTATTCTTCCCTCCCATCCAAGCTGTCACAAAACATTCAGCAGCTCACTCCAGTATTCTTAACTGGGAAATCCCACAGACGGAGGAGCCCATGGGGTCGAAAAAGTCGGACATGACTCAGTGACTAAATAACAACAACATACTGTGTTGCTCAGTCACTGCGTCATGTCCGGCTCTTGGCAACTCCATGGACTGCAGCACACCAGGCCGCACTGTCCTTTACCATCTCCTGGAGTTTGCTCAAAGTCCTGTCAGTTGAGTTGGTGATGCCATCCAACCATATTATCCTCTGTCACCCCCTTCTCCAGAACGTATTCTGTGCTGTGCTGTGCTTAGTTGCTCAGCCTTGTCCGACTCTTTGCGACCCCATGAACTGTAGTCTGCCAGGCTCCTCTGTCCATGGGGATTCTCCAGGCAAGAATACTGGAGTGGGTTGCCATGCCCTCCTCCAGGGGATCTTCCCAACCCAGGGATTGAACCCAGGTTTCCTGCTTTTCAAGCAGATTCTTTACCAGCTAAGCTACCAGGGAAGCCCAGAACATACTGTGATAAACCCCAAATACGAATGAGAAGACAGATGTTCACAGTGGTCAAGTGACTTCTCCAAAGTCTAAGCTCCTTGGCAAAGAATTGGAACTCAATGGCTACTTCATCAGGAGTGGTTCAACCTGGATTTTGTGCAGGAATTGCCTGGAGGGGCTTGTTAAGACAGATTACCAGCCCCACCCTCTGAATTTCTAATTCTGTAGACTTGGAGTGGGGCCTGGAGGGTCTACGTTTCTAACAAGCTCCATTGTGATGCTGATATCTGTGACATCCTTCTTTTCTCGTTGTTGTTCAGTTGCTCAGTTGTGTCCCACTCTTTGCCACCCCATGGACTGCAGCTTGCCAGGCTTCCCTGTCCTTTACCATCTCCCAGTGACCCCATGGACTACAGAGTCCATGGAGTTCTCCAGGCCAGAATACTGGAGTGGGTAGCCTTTCCCTTCTCCAGGGGATCTTCCCGACCCAGGGATCGAACCCAGGTCTCCCGCATTGCAGGTGGATTCTTTACTGTCTGAGGCACCAGGGCAGCCCAAGAATACTGGAGTGGGTAGCCTATTCCTTCTGCAGGGGATCTTCCCAACCCAAGAATAGAACTGAGGTCTCTTGCATTGCAGGCAGATTCTTTACCAGCTGAGCTATCAGGGACACCACCATCACCGGGAGATTGCTGAAACTCATGTCCATTGAGTCAGTAATGCTGTCCAACCATCTCATCCTCTGTCGTCCCCTTCTCCTCCTGCCTTCAGTCTTTCCCAGCACCAGGGTGTTTTCTAACGAGTTGGCTCTTCGCATCAGGTGGCCAAAGTATTGGAGCTTTAGCTTCAGCATCAGTCCTTCCAATGAATATTCAGGACTGATTTCCTTTAGGATGGGCTGGTTTGATCTCCTTGCAATCCAAGGGACTCTCAAGAGTCTTTTCCAACACCACAGTTCAAAAGCGTCAATTCTTCGGCGATCAGCCGTTATGATCCAACTCTCACATCCATACATGACTATTGGAAAAACCGTAGCTTTGACTAGACTGACCTTTGTTGGCAAAGTAATGTCTCTGCTTTTTAGTATGCTGTCTAGGTTTGTCATAGCTTTTTTTTTGCAAGGAGCAAGCACCTTTTAATTTCATGGCCGCAGTCACTATCTGCAATGATTTTGGAGCCCAAGAAAATAAAGTCTGTCACTGTTTCCATTGTTTTCCCACTATTTGCCATGGAGTGATGGGACCAGATGCCAGGATCTTCGTTTTGTGAATGTTGAGCTTTAAGCCAGCTTTTCACTCTCCTCTTTTACCTTTGTCAAGAGTCTCTTAAGTTCCTCTTCACTTTCTGCCAAAAGGGTGGTGTCATCTGCATATCTGAGGATATTGACATTTCTCCCAGCAATCTTGATTCCAGCTTGTGCTTCATCCAGCCCAGCATTTCACATGATGTACTCTGCATATAAGTTAAATAAGCAGGCTGACAATATACAGCTTCGACATACTCCTTTCCCAATTTTGAACCAGTCTGTTGTTCTATGTCTGGTTCTAACTGTTGCTTCTTGACCTGCATACAGGTTTCTCAGGAGGCAGGTAAGGTGGTCTGGTATTCCCTCTTTTAAAGAATTTTCCACAATTTGTTTTGATCCACATAGTCAAAGGCTTTAGAGTAGCCAGTAAAGCAGAAGTAGATGTTTTTCTGGAATTCCCTTGCTTTTTTGATGATCCAATGGATGTTAACAATTTGATCTGTTTTCTCTGCCTTTTCTAAATCCAGCTTGAACATCTGGGACTTCTTTTTTTTTTTTTTTGGACTGACACACCTCAATTTTACATGAGTTTGAACAAACTTTGGGAGATGGTGAAGGACAGGGAAGCCTGTTGTGCTGCAGTCCATGGGGTCACAAAGAGTCAGACATGACTGATTTTTTGTGTCAATTTTAAACAATCTCAATTTTAAAATCTATCAGGTGTGAAGCAAGCTACATTGATATTTTGTGCAATACTGGGGAATATAGCCGATATTTTACAATAACTATAAAGGAGTATAACCTTTAATACAAGAGACACAAATCCGCATGGCACGGTCTGTTTGGCTCCCATTACTTTCAACTGCCAAGTTAATTTGCTTTGTCACACTGTGCATTCAGTCCACAGAAGCACTTGTTCTCAATGAGTCTTTTAACCCTTTGAGAGAGAACTAGTCATCGGATTGAGTCCAGCCCTTTGTTTCTATGATTTTGAGAATATGGCTTAGATAACTGGTCCCCTCTGAGTCTTCTTGCTCATCTGTCTTTCTTCCTGCATCTGTTAATAGATGATATACCCAGGGTTGTAGTTTGTGATCTATGCAGCTTGTAAGATTTTTATCCTTCCACCAACAATAGAGCCTAGGTGAGAAGGTGCTTGCAAGGAATACTACTATTTTAACACTTTTTTTTTTTAAACATACTAGAGGCAATACATTTCCTCTAAGAAAGCAGGCTGCTTTCTTAGGGGCAAATGCTATTAAGTTCTTGCCTTGCTGAGGTGTGTGCCTTGTCTGTACAATAGATGAACACATTTCCAGGTTGGATAATAACGTAATTGCACAAGGGCAGCCTGCGATTTTTAAAGGAGCCCTGTAGCAAGCAGTCTGTGTAAAGTGAACAGTGACACCCAATTTATAATTCCAGATTTTCACCTTTTCTTTAACATGAAATATACCTTCACGGTGGACCACTAAATCTCTAAATAGTCTTTGTGTCGCTACGGTCAACTTACCCAAAGACGGTAATTTCTAGTAATTCTAGTAACTCTAGTAATTTCCAAATCATCTGAGTCATTTCTCGTAGAATTTATGACAGAACTTCAAAGGAAAAAAAAATAGTTCAAGATTTTTCCACATGTTTCAGGGAATCTTAGAATTCCCCTGATAGTTTCCTGGGCTTAGGGAAACTTTTGCAAGTGTGGTTAGACTCGAAGTGCTTTGTGCAGTTCCTGAATTTGTTGTTGTTTTAAATTTGTTTATTTTTTTCCTCAGTGCAATTGCTCTGACGTGACTGCATCTTTCTGGTTACGCATTCGCTTCCGAGAACCGTCTCCCACTCAGGTGTGTGGCCTGCTTTGCCACCTGCAAGAGGAGGGCAGGTTGTAGCTCTCTCTTCCTGTCCACATAAGCAGCAGGCACTGTCCAAAAACCAGATAGAGGAATTTGATTGCTGTGCTCATAACCATTATCACAGAAGTATGCCACCATTTGTAGTGATCAGTGATTTATTATTTTATTCCTGGCCATCCTTTTAGCGTGTTGTTTTAAAATGAGGTTGTACTCAATTGGTATATGGATCATAACTCTAAACAATGAAAGACATTCAATTAATCTGTGAGTACACATTTGAGGCCAGTTCGTATTGAAGGGCTTGAAAAATCACAGAAAATCACATTATTTAGGACTAAACTTGCTTTGCTTCCTTACTGATTTTTAATATTTATTATACTATTTAATTATATAATATGCTATTTAATTATATATTTATATATTATGTTATTTAATTATATGTGATCAAATATATAAACATTATTTCAGTTCAGTTCAGTTTAGTCGTTCAGTCATGTCCGACTCTTTGTGACCCCATGAATCGCAGCACGCCAGGCCTCCCTGTCCATCACCAACTCCCGGAGTTCACTGAGACTCACGTCCATCGAGTCCGTGATGCCATCCAGCCATCTCATCCTCTGTCATCCCCTTCTCCTCCTGCCCCCAATGCCTCCCAGCATCAGAGTCTTTTCCAATGAGTCAACTCTTCACATGAGGTGGCCAAAGTACTGGAGTTTCAGCTTCAGCATCATTCCTTCCAAAGAAATCCCAGGGCTGATCTCCTTCAGAATGGACTGGTTGGATCTCCTTGCAGTCCAAGGGACTCTCAAGAGTCTTCTCCAACACCACAGTTCAAAAGCATCAGTTCTTCGGCGCTCAGCCTTCTTCACAGTCCAACTCTCACATCCATACATGACCACTGGAAAAACCATAGTCTTGACTAGACGAACCTTTGTTGGCAAAGTAATGTCTCTGCTTTTGACTATGCTATCTAGGTTGGTCATAACTTTCCTTCCAAGGAGTAAGTGTCTTTTAATTTCATGGCTGCAGTCACCATCTGTAGTGATTTTGGAGTCCAAAAAAATAAAGTCTGACACTGTTTCCACTGTTTCCCCATCTATTTCCCATGAAGTGATGGGACCGGATGCCATGATCTTCGTTTTCTGAATGTTGAGCTTTAAGCCAACTTTTTCACTCTCCTCTTTCACTTTCATCAAGAGGCTCTTTAGTTCCTCTTCACTTTCTGCCATAAGGGTGGTGTCATCTGCATATCTGAGGTTATTGATATTTCTCCCGGAAATCTTGATTCCAGCTTGTGCTTCTTCAAGCCCAGCATTTCTCATGATGTACTCTGCATATAATGCTTTTATTCTTTATTTCAAAATTTTATTGACTACACTAGCCCAGTTAGTTTACATATGAATTTACAGAATCAGTTTTCAAGTCAAATAAAATCTTAGTAGCTTGGATTGGAATGGTATTTAATTCATTACTGAGCTTGGGAGGACTTTCTTATTTACAGGCCAATTGGCTTATCTTTGTAACAGGTGCAGGTCTAATTTGTATCTTTCAGTAATTTTTTTTCTTCGTGTGAGTTTTACATATTTCTTGGTACATTTTTCTCTTAGCTATGTTCTGTTCAGTTTTGTTTTTGTTATTATTGAGAGTACATCATTCTCTATAATATTTTTTGTTGTTAATTTTATAGGGTAAAATGATTGGTTATTGAATACTTATAACCTGGCCATGTTTTTGACTCTCTATTAGTTATTATGGTCTCCTGCTTAATTCTCTTAGGTTTTTTGAGTTCAGTTTTATCTCAAGCAAGTAATGGTCAGTTTCTCTCCTTCCTGATAATAGAAGCCCTTATTTCTTTTGCTTGCTTTGTTCACCAGTGTTGAATACTAGTTGTGATAGGAGCCTGATCCATGATTTTAATGGGAATGCCTGTATTACTTCACTTTGTGTTTCACATTGGCTGGTTGTTTAAGACTAGGAATGTTCTATTTTTGCTGTATTTTAAAAACAGGAAATGACGTATTAGACAAATTTGAAAAATTATTGAGATCATGTGATTTTTTTTCCACTAATTGATATGATTATATTAGTGCATTTATATTTTGGTGGGGGGCAGGTTCTTGCTGGTAGAGGTATATTTTATTTTATTTGTGAAGTTCAAAAATATTTTATTTAGAATTTTTTATTTAGAATTTTTTCTAAATAGAATTTTTTAATGTATATTCTGAAGTAATACTGGCTGTAGTTTTAGTGTGTGTGTGTTAAATTTTTCTGTCAAGGTCATTAAATGTCATAAAATGAGTGAGGAAATGTTCCTTTCCTCTTGCATCTGGAGCATTTTATAAAGCTTCAGAGAGTATTCTTTAGTAACATTTTCAAAATCATCTATGGCTTTTGCTTAATTTGATGTTCTTAATTCTTATTAAGTCAATTGTGTTCATTTTAATTTTTTCCAGACAACCTTCTATTTCCTTGAGAATTTTCAAATTTATTAAGTCATATAATTTCTTGTCATTTTTGAAATGCTGCCGTGTTTTTACCCTTTTCATTCTATTCTGTGTCTGTTTTTGTTTTCTCATTATTTTCTTTCATTAGACTGTATAGAGGTTTGTCTGTTGGTGGCAGTTTTGGTTTATAGTAGTGCTTTTTAGAGACCTAGCTCTTGAATTCTACTGCCATTTAGTTTTAATGAATTTATTTCTGCTTTTCACGTTATTAATGCCTTAATTCTATTTTTCTTCGGTTTTATTTTGTTGTTTTTTTCCCCCTAACTTCTTGTTAAATTTTATGCTTTCTTATTTAATAATAAACATTGTAATACTTTTCTTATGATTATAGTTTTGGCCATATCTCTTCTCGAGTAGTCTATGTAGTAGTATCATCATTGCTATTTTGAACTAATTTGTAATTTTATTTCCTTACCCAATAATTATTTAAAAGTTTTGTTTTCCCAAATGACTGAGGTTTTTGTTTATATGTTTGTAATTTCTAATAACTCTGTGATGAGTATTTTGTATTTCTCTGTATCTCAAATTATAGGATAGGTTTATAGAAGCAGGGTTAGCAGGTCAAAAGTAAACTTATTTTCTAGGCTTTGGATAGATATGGCCAGGTTCTTTTCTGGCCCTTTTGTCCACTGAGGGCAGCTCTGCCTTTTCTGGGTTGTAGGTATCAAAAGTCATCCTCCACAGATGCCGGCTCTCTGTAGACAGTGAAGTGTTGCGTGTGGACTCTGGTCCCCCAGTCATATCTTCTCTTCCTATGTGGGGGCTCTGGGTTGAGGGAACCAGGAAGCCCTTCCTGTCCATCCTCACACAGATCAGAGATGCCCAGACTCCTCAATGCAAGGCATCTCCATGCATCCCAGCTAACACACAGAAGTGTTACTGATGCTTTCTGAGCAACCAGGAAATGTCAGGCCTTTTACATATTTTGCCATCTTAAAATACCTCTATGTATTAAATAGAGTACAGGTGAGGGAACCAAGACTCTGAGAAGTGAGGGCAGAAGCCTGAGCCCCTTACCAACCCCTCCACTCACCAGAAATGCACGTTGTGTTGCTGGGCCACTGCCCATGTTCAGGAGTCTAGTTCTGAGGATTCTTCTCTTGGGAAGTCACATGGGCTTCTCACCTAACCAGCAGTGTACACCTTCTCACCTGAGACCCTGTTCTGCCCTGCTGCAAGTGGGTCTTCTGGGGGCCTATTGATTCCCCAGTTGATTAGCATTTGGGAGAAAGAGGGCCAAACCCCATCACACTCCCAAATGAACTTTAAAACCTCACCAATGTAATTTATCGTGCTCAGTCTCCCTGAGGGTGCTTGTCCTCTCTGGTGGGCGGTAAGGGAAGTGAGTCTCAGTAGAAAGGCTAAGTATCTTGTCCAGGAGCCATGTGGGCTGACGCTGGACTGCCCTTCTCTATAGTATTCTTCCTGGCCACCTGAGACCACACTTTGTGGATCATGATGGATGTGATGGCTCTCAGATTCTGCTGGTGTACTTTGCAAACTACATAAAGTTCTCTGCAAAAAATTCTCTAATGGCAGCATCTCCTAACTTCTGATATTGGGGTGGCCTTTGCTCCCGACTTAATCTCCATTTTTTCCTGAATGGGGATGGTTGTTCACGCAGCCCTCAGAATGTGATATCGTCTCTTTCATGGTGGATCTGCCCACGTATTGGTTGCAGCCCCTCCTGCTAGGGACTTCGTATACATCCACCTCCTGCCGGTGCTTCCCAGACTGGCAAAGATTGATTACAGTTTGTGTCTAACCAAGCATCTCTGTCCCCTTCACCATGCATGGGGGTGGCTCTTGGGAGCATGTTGGAGTCTTAAGGTTGTGCTGAGCCTGTCAGATAGGGATTAAAAACTGCACCTGCCTCAAAGGATTACTGTGAAGATCAAATAAGATGTGGCATAAGGCATGCTTCCCTCATCACTGTCCAGTTATAATTCAACTTCCCCTGTCTCCTGCATCTTTTCTTCCCAGAACCCTGGTTTCATACTTTGGGTGTTGACAGCACAGATTATTTTAGAAATAAACTCTTTGTCAGAAATATGTATGTATTCTACATGTCTTCTATGGCTTATCTTTTTATTTTCTTAACTGTGTCTTTTGATAAGTGCAAGTTCTATAATTTTAAGGAAGTCCAGTTTGGGCCTTAGTTTAAGAAACTTGGGGCTTCCCTGGTGGCTCAGACAGTAAAGCGTCTGCCTGCAACGTGGGAGACCCGGGTTCAATCCCAGGGTTAGGAAGATCCCCTGGAGAAGGAAATGGTGACCCATTCCAGGACTCTTACCTAGAAAATTCCATGGATGGAGGAGCCTGATGGGCTACACTCCATGGGGTCACAAAGAGTTGGACCACGACTAAGCGACTTCACTTTCTTTTCTTTAAGAAACTTTCTGCCTGAAGGTCATAAAGATGTTCTCCTTTGTTATTTATAGAATATTCATTGTTTGACCTGTTGCATTTAGATGGGTGGTCTTCTGGAGTTGATTTTGTTTTATATATATATATATATATATATATATATATATATATATCAGGATAGGGTGTCAAGATTCTTTTTCTTTTAATGTAATTTATTTTCTTAAGTGTTGGAGGCTTTACTTCAAATATTCTACTAGTAGGGAAATATGTGAAGACATGAGTGATGGAAGAACAGCATTTTGTTCTAATAGTAACTAAATAATAGTATCCCCCAAATAAATAGGTAAATAGTGGCAAGAGGCTTATAGAATAAAAATAAAGCATGCAAATGCTTTTGGGGAATAGATGACACTGTAATGTTACTATAGAGGATGTTCTAATAGGCATATCATACCACAGGTAGTGGGGCTTCCCTGGTAGCTCAGCTGTTAAAAAATCCACCTGCAATGCAGAGACCCTGGTTCGATTCCTGGTTTGGGAAGATCCACTGGAGAAGGGATAGGCTACCCACTCCAGTATTCTTGGGCTTCTCTGGTGCCTCAGACAGTAAAGAATTCACCTGCAATGCAGGAGACATGGGTTCGATCCCTGGGTTGGGAAGATCCCCTGGAGGAGGGCCTGGCAGCCCACTTCAGTATTCTTGCCTGGAGAATCCCATGGACAGAGGAGCCTGGCAGACTGCAGTCCATGGTGGGGTGGTAAGCACAGCACAGCATCACATATAGTATTCAAGTTAATATTTTGAAATTAATATAAAAATGCTTTAAAAGTTTCTAATTTAAATTAGGAATTTGGGGTTAATAGCTAGCACTATATATATAAAATATATAGGATAATAACATCAACCTACTGTATAGCACAAGGAACTATATTCAATCTTGTAATTCCTATAATAGAAAATGTGATTTGGTTATATATATGTTCTTTTTTAGATTCTTTTTATTTTTAAAGTTAGGAATCTTCTGTTTCTTGAAAGGACCATTTTTTTCCCCTATGTCTGTGTTCCCTTTAAAATGTATTGATCAACCATATATGTGTGGTTCTCTTTAGCTTATTAAGTGAAAGTGAAAGTGTTATTCACTCAGTCGTGTCCAGCTCTTTGTGACTCCATGGACTTCCAGGCTCCTCTGTCCATGGAATTCTCCAGGCAAGAATACTGGAGTGGGTAGCCATTCCCTTCTCCAGGGGATCTTCATCACCCCGGGATTGAACCTGTGTCTCCTGCACTGGCAGGTGGATTCTTTAGCACTAAGCCACCAGGGAAGCCCTAAAAGTATGCTGCTGCTGCTGCTGCTGCTAAGTTGCCTCAGTCATATCTGACTCTGTGCGACCCCATAGACCCATCTGAGCCCAGCTTGGCTCAGTTTTATAAATTTTGGAATGTATTGGAGCTGTTACCGATATTTGTAGCCCATGGTTTGTTTGGATTACCTTCCTTAGCTAAGATTTAATTATTGGGATGCTTCGAGGTTTTGTCTGTCTTTTAGATATTGATTTTGCTTTTCATTATTTTAGAGACAGAGAAAATAGCCCGTAAATTTCTGGCTATTTATATTTATTATTTCTAATAATACTTGATGAATTATTTCTAATAATACAAGACTAATACTTGTTCAAATTTTTGTAAGTGTTTCAGGGACATTGTTTTGCTTTTGTTTTGCTTTTGTTTTTTTTGTGAAAAAACTTAGACTACTGTGGGCAAAGCATTAATTTGCCTTATAAATTTTCAATACTGTATTTGCTTTTCAAACATTTTTTAATGGATTACTTGCCTTAAGTAAAATACTGTGAAGCACTCAATAGAGTTTTAGTTTTTTAAATCAGAAGATAAAATGGGATTACTGGAGAAAATTTGGAAGATAAAAGTATAAATAGTGAAAACCACAAGAGTCCCTTATAATCTGGATTTTAAGTGAAGTCTCTGTGTCTGCGCTCAGTTGCTCAGCCGTGTCTGACTCTTTGCCTCCCCGTGGACTGTAGCCCACCAGGCTCCTCTGTCCATGGGATTCTCCAGGCAAGAGTACTGCAGTGGGTTGCCATTTCCTCTTGGAGGGGACCGTCCTAATCCAGGGATTGAACCCTCATTTCTTGCGCCTCTTGCACTGCAGGCAGATTCTTTACCGTTGAGCCACCGGGGAAGCCCTAAGTGAAGTCTACCAGTTTATGAAAAGCAGTTCAGTTTTTAAATGACGCTGAGCCAACAACAGTGGGGTTGTGGGGAGAGCAGTCTCTTGGGGAGTGGTCTCTGTGCTCTGCCATGCTCCCAGAGACGCTCCTGTAAGCGAGGGACCCTGCTGACTCACAGGGTGTAGCTGTTTCTGGCCTGCCTGGTGGCCGAGGGAAGACTCTGTGTGAGCCAGGAATCATTCTCAGTCTGTTCAGAACACTCGACTTCCTGTGCCCTCCATTCTTCGGGTTACTTTTCCTGTCTTCAACACCGATTCAGAGCACTCAGAAGATTCCAGAACATTTGCGAGCACGCAAGGAAAATTGCTTAGAATCCGCACTTCAAAAAACCCTGGCTGTAAGAAGAAAGCACGAGGTCATGATGGGAGTCATGGCCAAATGGAACATTTCAAGCACGTTTAAAGAAGCCCCTTTCTTCCCGTAGCACAATGCAGTCATGAGTTCCTCGTGCTCGGGATTATAAAGTCAGCCCTCCCTGGTCCACAGGGTTGGCTCACTCCCTGTCATTTCACTATGCACCCAGCCCGTGCTTCGGCTCAGATAGACCGAGTGGAATTCAGCCTCTTGTCACTTGCGGGTCTCAAGGGTGTGGGGAATAATAGCCCCGAAGGCAATGGCACCCCACTCCAGTACTCTTGCCTGGAAAATCCCATGAATGGAGGAGCCTGGTAGGCTGCAGTCCATGGGGTCGCTGAGAGTCGGACAAGACTGAGCGACTTCACTTTCACTTTTCACTTACATGCACTGGAGAAGGAAATGGCAACCCACTCCAGTGTTCTTGCCTGGAGAATCCCAGGGACGGGGGAGCCTGGTGGGCTGCCGTCTATGGGGTCGCGCAGAGTCGGACACGACTGAAGCGACTTAGAAGCAGCAGCAGCAGCTTCACCCAGGGGGCGGCCCAGTACCCTGCTATGGTACCTGGTGGGAGGTGCCTCATCCCCAGAGACCAGGATGGAAGGTGGGTCTAGGTGTTACATTTGGTCTTGTGAGTTTCATTCGGTTTCCACTTCACTCTTCCAATTTCAAGGAGTTGGTGCAGGTGATGCCGACAGGGCAGGTCTGCGGCAGGTGCGCTGATCAGCAGGAAGAAGGGGTGTGTGTGCTAAGGACCACAGCACAGTTGAATCAGGTGGTGGTGATGTGTAGCTTGTTCTGGGTGAGCGGTGGTATCATTGGTCCTCCCTGCCTTCTCCCATCCTCTGAGGCAGAGGGCGCAACAAGAAGGGAAGATCAGGGTCGAGACCTTTCCAAGTGAATAAGGACACCATACTGTTTGGTTTAAAAATGCTGGTTTTGGGGTACACGTGTCTCTTTCATTTCTGGTTTCCTCAGTGTGTATGCCCAGCAGTGGGATTGCTGGGTCGTATGGCAGTCTTAAAAACTGGTCTATTTCCAGTTTTTAAAGAAATCTCCACACTGTTCTCCATAGTGGCTGTACTAGTTTGCATTCCCACCAACAGTGTTAGAGGGTTCCCTTTTCTCCACACCCTCTCCAGCATTTATTGCTTGTAGACTTTTGGATAGCAGCCATTCTGACTGGCGTGAAATGGTACCTCATTGTGGTTTTGATTTGCATTTCTCTGATAATGAGTGATATTGAGCATCTTTTCATGTGTTTGTTAGCCATCTGTATGTCTTCTTTGGAGAAATGTCTGTTTAGTTCTTTGGCCCATTTTTTGATTGGGTCCTTTATTTTTCTGGAATTGAGCTGCAGGAGTTGCTTGTATATTTTTGAGATTAATTCTTTGTCAGTTGCTTCATTTACTATTATTTTCTCCCATTCTGAAGGCTGTCTTTTCACCTTGCTTAGAGTTTCCTATGTTGTGCAGCACTGTTTATAATAGCCAGGACATGGGAGCAACCTAGATGTCCATCAGCAGATGAAAGGATAAGAAAGCTGTGGTACATGTACACAGTGGAGTATTACTCAGCTGTTAAAAAGAATACATTTGAATCAGTTCTAATGAGGTGGATGAAACTGGAGCCTATTATACAGAGTGAAGTAAGCCAGAAAGAAAAACACCAATACAGTATACTAACGCATATATATGGAATTTAGAATGATGGTAACGATAACCCTGTATACGAGACAGCAAAAGAGACACAGATGTATAGAACAGTCTTTTGGACTCTGTGGGAGAGGGCGAGGGTGGGATGATTTGGGAGAATAGCATTGAAACATATATAATATCATATGTGAAATGGATCGCCAGTCCAGGTTCGATACATGATACAGGATGCTTGGGCTGGTGCACTGGGATGACCCAGAGGGATGGTACGGGGAGGGAGGTGGGAGGGGGGTTCAGGATGGGGAACACATGTACACCCATGGTGGATTCATGTTGATGTATGGCAAAACCAGTACAATATTGTAAAGTAAATCACTTCCAATTAAAATCAATAAATTTATATTTAAAAAAAAAACCTCTGGTCTTGTTTAGGGTTGTTTTCAAATTCCCCATGGACATCAGAGAGTGATGTTAAGTTTTACTCCTCAAAGTCAAATCTAGGAGCAAAAGCACCTTGTGTTACAAGCTGGAAACCTGTACGTGGTCATTTCTTTGTAACAATAGTAATACTAATAGTAGTAATCGCTTAAGTGTATAGACTTTTTGCATCCTTCCAGTAGCAGACATCATCTGAAGTGTTGTATAGATATTAGCACATATAATCTTCATACTGACTCTAAGAGGTGGGCACCATTCTTCTCCTTCTACCGATGAGAAACTTGAAGCACAGAGAGGTTAGGTGGCTTTCCCGAGGTCAGCCAGCTAGTAAGTGGTCGGGCTGGGATCTGTAGCCCAGGTGCTCTTTATTCCATTCTGACTGCCTTTTGCCTTGGGGTCTTTGGGTAGCTGTGACAGGGTTTCATTTGGGCTTCTGGTTTCAGGGTCACTAATGTCCTCGGGAGTGGACATCTGGCTTTCCAGATGTTCAGTTCATGCAAAAGAGGTTGCCTGGTGTTGGGCACAGATCAGGGGAATTGGAATTAGAGAGTCTTGGTTAAAAATCCCAGACCCCATTCTAGCCACAGGACCCTTGGGCAGGTTGTGTGAACTTCTTACCCTGGTTGTTTCAATGGGCAGGATGCCTGTAATACCTGGCTCTTAGAGGTGCTTGTGCGGGGGAAGGAAACAAGTGTTGTGGATGTACTTCGTCCGCCAGAGGGTCTCCAGCAATGACATTTTTTATCGCGCCGTGTCTGTCACTCACCCTAGAGGCCAGGGGTTTTGCACGTCTGTGGCACCCAAAGGCCTCCTGGGTGCAGAGCTTTCCTGAGAGCAGGAGAGGCAGGTGGCTCAGTGCTGTTGTATCACTCCCTGCTGAGCTTGTATAACTCACAGCAGGAGGGGAATGGTCCAAGACCGTCACCTCTGATTATGCGTGAATGTGCTGCTTGTTGTCACAAGGATAGAATTACTGCTTTGCTACTCTGTCCACCAAGAAGAGAGCCTGCCGGAGCTCAGTTAACCAGAAGTCCCTTGGCGGTGTTGAGGCATGCTTTCAAAGCTTAGTTTGCTCTAGATCCCCACGTGGACTTTGACTGTAGATCTTGGTGGCGCTAGTGGTAAAGAACCCGCCTGCCAGTGCAGGAGACACAAGAGACCTGGGTTTGATCCCTGGGTCAGGAAGATCCCCTGGAGGAAGAAAAGGCAACCCACTGCAGTATTCTTGCCTGGAGAATCCCATGGACAGAGGGGCCTGGCAGGCTACAGTCCATGGGGTCACAAAGAGTCGGACATGACTGAGCACACACAGGTGTAAAATATGTGTATGACACAGTCACACCGGATGTACCCTTTTCATTTAGGGGCCAGCAGAGCCAGTATCAATGGTGTAATCCACCACCACCCCAGCCACTTCCTCTGATGTCGTAAGCGCATGGTAGATGCCTTACGACTGAACACTCCTGTGTTCAGAGACCTCATCTTTCTTTTGGTTTATTCTGTTTATCCTTCTCCTGGGCTGTTGCCTTCTGTGGTCACTTGTCTTCATCCTTAATTGTATATGAAGAGGTTGAATGTTAAAAAAATTGTTTTTAATTTCCAATGAATGTGTTTATTATAGGAAATAATCTTACTTGGTTAAAGATGATAACAAATAATGGAACACGAGGCTCAGGTGTCATGGTTTTGGGGCTCACTGCCAAGCCCTTTTCAGTGGATGGAGGTGAGACCCAGTCCCCGCACAGCCGTGTAGGGAACATCTCTCCCGACTTGTTCAGACTCCTCTTCTCTCGTCCTCACTTCCACAGCATCCTTGGTAATCCTCTGTCCCAGATATCCCGGCGTACATTGTGGTGCTGCCTCTTTCTGTCAGAGCTACTGTATCAGTGCAGACAATTGTCAGGTCTCTTGTCTGTGGTTCTTGGAGACCCAGATTTTAATGAAAGACGTTCATAGTCTACGAATTCTTTTCACCTCTCTCTCTTTTATGAAACGAAGAAGTGTTTAAGAACTTTGGGAAGAGAACATCTTCAGGTTTGGGGGCAGCCTCACACTCTCTTTGTTCACCATTTACTCCTGGGAGCAGAAGTCTTGTTTAATTGTTGCATGCCTATTTTGGTGAGGGCCAAAATGGTACCTGAATACTTGCCTGCCGTGAAGTTGACGTTCAATACATGTGAGTGGAAATAAAACCAAGGATAGATTTTGAAACATGCTTTGTGATTTCAGCCATTCATTCATTCACCCACCCATCCGCCCACCTACCCCTCATCTCGCCACCCATCCATCTACCCTTTAATTCTGTTATGTGCATGTGCTGGAATGTACTTCCATCCGTCCCTTTTGTTGGACATTAGGTAGTAGTCAAGTTCTGCTATTGGTATTGATGCTCCCCTGATGGCTTCTAGTCTGGGTCAAGGCAGTCACACTTGCCTGGGTTTCAATCCAGGCTCTATTACATGCTAGCTGTATGATGTTGAATGACTTCCTTGGTCTCTCTGTGCATCAGTGTCCTCCTCTGTAAAAGTGGAGATTTATCAGAATCTAGAGAGTACCTTCCTGAGGATTAAGTCACACAGCCCATTTAAAGCACAGAACTGTGTCTAGTAAGTAAGTACGCGTGCTGCCCATAACATATGATGATGTTGAAACTGTGCACATAGTTCTGGTTATTCCCTTAGGCTATTTTCTGGAAGTGGAATTACTGATCAAAAGCTGTGACCATTTCACAAAGGTGTTTCATGCGCATTGCCAAATGGCCCTCCAGGAGTGTTGTAAATTAGCCAGCAGTGTACAAGAGTGCCCATTTACCTGAACACCTGCCAATGATGGTCAGTTGTTTTAACTCTTGCCAGTGTTGTGAAAAATGTCAATTCATTGTTTTATTTTTCAAGCTTATATTTCTGGTGAGTTTAAGTATCTTTTATTTATTTCCTGGTCATTTCACTTTTATTTTCCTTCTACACCTTTTCCCCCTCGCCTTTTCCATTGATGTGCTCATCTGTTTCTTATTGAATCATTTCAGTAAAAATAATAAATGTTTCTCTACCATTTATGTCAAGAGTCTTTCCCTCACAATATTTTTTCAAATTTAGATTGTGACACTCTTTGACATAAGAATTTTTCAATGTTTATGTAATTAAAGCTTTAAAAATTTCCTGTAAACTTAGAAAGACCTTCTCTATCCCTAAATCACATATGTGTGTGAAGTGTTTATTTATACCTGTGACTGAATTAAACTGTACTCATGTTGGTTGTTTGGAGGTAGATATCTCATAATTTTTTCTTTTTTTAATAATTTTTTTCTTTTAAACCAGTTATATAAACTCACTTGCTTTATTGAATTTAGAATCTAAAATGACATTTTTATTATATATAAAATTCTAATAAACATATATATATATATATACAGGTACATTTTTTACCTTTTTATGCAATTTCAATTTTTATCTCTGCTTATATCAGTTGCTTCTTTGTTATAGCTTTGTGTTTTAATAAATGGTAGTGCAAGTCCTGAATTCATTTTTCTTCTTGTTTCAAAAATTTCTAGGCTATTCCTGCTCTTATTTACTTGAAATAAATTTGTCAGGTTTAAGAAATCCAGATGGGATTTTGATTGAAATTGCTTTAAATTTAAAGTTAATCTTGAGAAAATTGACATTTTTATAGTAATGAAACTTCCCATCCACAAATATAGAAGTGTCTTCATTTGGTAAAATCATTTTTTTTATGTATCACAGTTGTTTTGTGGATTTATTCATTTAATCCTGCACATTTTTGCTAAGTTTATTTCTAGGCATTTTATATTTTTGCTGCCTCCATAAATATGGCATGGGTTTTTTTTTTTTTTCTTACTATAGTTCCTAACCAGTTATTGCTGAATGTTAATTAGATCTTTATTTTGTTCAGACATCTTTCTGAATTTTCTTATTCTGAATTCTTTCAATTTATCTCTCTTGAGCTATTTAGATGTATGATGATTTATGCAAATGATTTTTTTAAAGATTCTTTCCTATAGATTACCTCTCTATTTTTGTTTCCTGCCTTATTGCATTGGCTGGAAGTTCTAAAACAATATTTAAAGCAATGATTTTAGGAATCAAGGCTTCATTTTTAATGGTGCAGATTTGTGTATTACAAAGCTCCAAAGGGTGGGTGTCATAGTTGTACCTCTGGATCAGTCTTTCCGGATACTTGTGCCCATGCTTACATTTGGCTGCCCATGCTTACATTTGGCTGTTTCTGTAGTCCTTCCTTCTTTCCCCCAGCCTCTACCACTTTAGACTTAAAAGATACAAAGAAAAAGTATACCTGCAGGATCTTGGGCCTTGGAAGGATGAGGGTTGCAGTAGGGTATATAAGTAGCAAATTTCAGGCACCTTGGTTTTTGCTGTATCTTCCCAGACTTGCTTATTCCACAGGCTGCACTAGGTTTGAGAAGGGACACTAAAGAGACAAACTTGTTGTGTGGATGTCAACCCTGCCTAGTTTAGTCTCTCTCTCTTTTTGTTTTTCTGAGTTGGAGACCTATAAGAAACTCTCCTGTGTTGTATAATTTCTCCTTGGCCCTCACCCCTCCCCTCGAGGTGCTCCTCACCCCTCCCCTCGAGGTGCTCCTCACCCCTCCCCTCGAGATGCTCCTCACCCCTCCCCTCGAGGTGCTCCTCACCCCTCCCCTCGAGGTGTTCCTTCAGTCTGCCCTGATGATGCCTTAGCTCCCAGGCCTTTAGTCCTATGAGGTCTTCTCCAAATTTCTCCTCTCCTCCCCATAGTGTTCCTTGCTCCAGCCCTTATATCCCCCCATTTTTAATTTTTTAAAGTTATGATCAAACACACATAACATAAAATTTATTGTCTTAGCCATTTTTAAACGTACAGTTATGTGGCATGGTTGTAGGACCATCACCACTCTCCCATCTCCAGAACTCTCTTCATCTTGCAAGACTGAATTGTGTGAGTTGTCTCATTAAATACTGACTTCCCAGCCCCGCTCCCCCATCTGTTGATAACTACCTTCTACTTTCTGTCTCTGTGAATCAGACTCCTCTAAGCATCTCGTGTGTGTGTATATACCTCATTTTGCTTATCCATTCATCCACTGATGGACACTTGGGTTGCTTCCACCTTCTGCCTGGTGTGACTGATCCTCTGATTATAGCTGATAATGATATGGGTCAAACTGAGTGCTTTTTACAGTGTTATCCTTCTGAATTTTCCAGTTATTTTAAGTTTGCCATTATTATCATCTCTATTCTGTAGAGGAAGAAATGGAAGCTTGGTGAAGCTCCTAATTTCCCCCAGCTTACTTTGTTTTAATACAACTTTATTTGGACTTCCCTGGTAGTCTAGTGTTTAAGAATCCACCTTCCAATATGGGGGGGCGTGGATTCCATCTCTCTTGGGGGAGCTAAGACCTCACATGCCTTGGGGGACCCAAGCCCGAACACTCTAGAGCCTGTGCTCTGCAAATAGAGAAAGCCTGAGCGCCACAGTGAAGACCCAGGGCAGCCAAAAAAGACAAAGAACAGCTTTATTGAGATATAATTCACCTACCTTATAGCTCCCCCACTTAAAGATTCAAGTTAGTGGTTTTTAGTGCATTCATCACACTCTGTGCAACCATGACCACAGTCAATTTTAGAACATTTTTGTCAGCTCAGAAAGGTAACTGGTACCCATTAGCAGTCACTCTCACATCCCTTTTCCCCCCAGCCCCTGGCAACTATGGATCCACTTTGCTTCTCTGTGGATGCGCCTGTTTTGGACGTTTCCTGCAGATGGAGTTGTATAGTCTGGGGATTTTGGAGATGGGCTTCTTTCACTTGGCACAGTGGTTTCAAGGCTCACCCAGTTATGGCATGCATTAGTGCCTCAAGTCCACGGTTACTTGCTGTGTGTTCCTAGCTCCTCACATCACAAAGTGGAGATTTAGCTTCAAACTTCTGTTGTCCACTGCTATGGTGGCACATGGTGCCATAAATCAGCTATTTAAAAATAAGTGCTTAGTTTCCTAAATGCTGTGTGTTGGACAGTTTTGCACACTAAACTTATGCAAGGGGTTATTCGTATTTTAGTGTTCTGTGTGGGACAGTTACATGTCATGTTTTGCCATTAGAAATGAGAACAGACGAATGAGACATATCCGTTGAAGGGGCTCCGAAACAATGTGAATTATAAATGCACTGACGGTGGGGATGTGTCACCATTTGCAATTAGATTGAGGAGCTGATGAACGGCCTGCAAGATGGAGGTTTGCACACGCTGCCCTGGGCTTGTGGCCAGCTGTCACAGCTGGGTTTTCCACAGTCTCAAGGTCACTGGCTGGGTGTTACACAGTCTCAACCAAGGTCACTGGCTGGGTGTTCCACAGTCTCAACCAAGGTCACTGGCCCTTGCCATAAAGGGCTGGTGACTGAGGGCAAGCTGGCTAGCTGACCCTTAGCCCAGAGGCTGGAGCTGACTGCGGTCGAGAGTGGTTGTTGACCTGCTCGAGACCCCTCAGCCAGCAAGTGCTGATCCAGACCTTGGGTGATCCCAAAGTCCCTCCTGTATCTTGGCTCTCTAGCCTCTCTTATGGACAGGCAATGTCTGAGGCTGGCAGACGACAAATGTCTGAAAGTCAGAGTTGATCAAAGCTCCTCGACTGACTTAAGATTCTTTTGGAGACAGTGCACGTGAACGGTGTGGTCTGAAGGCATCACCATGGCTCGCAGAGCATTCTGCAGGGAGCCCAGGGATTATTTCTAGGAGGGCCCTGAGAAAAATGTCCAGGAGCAAAATTTCCAGGGTGCTCTTCTAGGCCTCTAGTTGGACTGTGGGGGGCTGTCCTCTGGGTCTGGCTGCCTCTGAGAACCCCCTTGGCACCTTGTCACATCAGGCATGGTGATCACTGCCATTCAGTGAGTGCCTGTTCTGGGCAGACAGAGCTAACTGCTGACATGACCTCACGGGTTTCTTTCTGATCATGAGGTGGTCATTATTAACCCCATTTTACAGATGAGAACACTGATGCACAGACCTGGGGAAACTTGCCAGAGCCTGTAAAGATGTGATCAGACTGTGCTTTGTTTAGAATTTCTGTAAGCAGCATCGCTTCCTCTCATGTATCTTTGTAATCTATGTATGGTGGTGGTTTAGTCACTAAGTCGTGTCTGACTCTTGCGACCCCGTGGACTGTAGCCCACCGGGCTCCTCTGTCCATGGGATTTTCCAGGCAAGAATACTGGAGTGGATTGCCATTTCCTTCTCCAGGGGATCTTCCTGACCCAGGAATTGAACCTAAGTCTTCTGCATTACAGGCAGATTCTTTACCGACTGAGCTATGAGGGAAGCCCAATCTATGTATAGACCCATTATACAGAAGAGTGCAGTTAATATATACATCTTCTTTGTGCTTATTGGCAAGTTCAGTAGCTTGAGCACCATTTGTCTTCCTGGCTGGCAGGTTCTAGCACGTCCCTTGCTTGTGAGGAACATCTCGGTCTGTTTACTTCACTGGGGCTCTTTTTCTTGCTCCTGATGATGGAGAGCAGGCAAACCAGGTGCATGGCTGGAAGAACCAACCAAGTGCCAGGAAAGGGTTGGGCTGGGTGGTAAGTGCTCGTTTTGTGGTGACTTGAGGCTGGCACACCTCGCTGAGTGGGCAAAGGATACAGAGTAAACTTGGGGATCGCCAAGAAGGCTGTGAGTGGAGGGACATCAACAGTATCACCAGAGCCTGGGGGTTCCAGTAACTGTCAGTAGTTAGAACACGTTGTGGTGGGAGATCCTTCATCACCTCCATCAGCTTCAATTGAAGAAACAATAGTGCTGGGTTGCAAAATTGAGGACAAACGTTGTAGTGAATGTGCAGATGGCAGAGTCACTCAACACCTCCATTTCCCAGAATACATCCTTAAACTCAAAGGGGTGCATCTGTACCCCCAGGGCCCAACACAGTGTCTTTCACATAGTGAGTGCTGATGCAATAAACCTCATCAAATGAGAAGGTCCAAACCCCATGCTTCTAATTGCCAAATAGATGGACTTCTTATGAGAAGGCCTTCCTCTTTTCTCCTTCCCAAGCCTAATTTTCTTTTCTGAGTTTCTGTGCAGTTGCTTTCTACCTGAGTGTCCTGCCTCAGTTCCTCTCGATCCACAGTGCATCTGCCTCCCAACTGTTCCTTCACCCCTCGCCCCTACCCAGGGCATCTCCAGCATCCTCTTGTTTTCATGACCACATCCCAAGCATCTCAGCAGCATGCCCAGTTAGCATGCCCCTCTAAAGCTCCATGGTACAAACACATAAGGGGTCCCCAAAGTTCTCCTCTGCGTAGCCTGGTTCTTGTTGGTCTAACTTGAAAGCTTTTTTCCACCCCCAGTAGATTCAGCAAGATTTACACATTGGCCAAGTAAAGTCTCAAAATTACACTCTTGTAATACCAAACTTTGAGCGATAGTATTTCATAATATAGTCTATGAGAACACAACTGTGTTAACAGTGTCACTCGGGTATCTGTATGAGGTATGGTGGCTTGCTGTTAAGTTCATTGAGCCTAACCTTTTGTATATCCTAGTTTATCTGTTACTTTTATTCTTAATAATAAGAATAAAATGGACTTTCTTTCTTTTACCAACTTTTTACTAAAATGGACCTTCTACTACTAACTTTTACTAACTTCAAGTTAGTAAAGCCAGTCTCCCTTTCTAATTTTGGGAACTTCATATATCTTTTACCTTCAGGATGGGACTTAGTCCTATTGGGAAGCCATTCATATTTTTAAGATGGAGATACGGCAGTGAGGGGCTTCTCTGATGGCTCAAGTGGCAAAGAATCTGCCTGCAATGCAGGAGACACAGGTTCAATCCTTGGGTCAGGAAGATCCCCTGGAGGAGGAAGTGGCAACCCACTCTAGTATACTTGCCCAGAAAAATCCCATGGACAGAGGAGCCTTGTGGGCTACGGTCCATGAGGTGGCAAAGAGTTGGACGTGATTGAAGCATCTGAGCACACACACACACGCACACACAAGGCAGTAAGATTTATATATTAGAAAGCTCAGCTTGGTGTCTAAGTGGAGACTGGGGGAAGGAGTCTGAAGCAGAAATCAGTTAGGAGCCACTGAACAGTTCTGGTCCAAGGTGGTCGTGCCTGTGATCTGTTATGCAAACGTCTAAAGTCCTTGACAGGCTCCTTGTTGCATCACTGTATCCTCAGGGCTGTTTCCTTTGTAGTGAGGATGGCTTCACTTGGGCTTATCCACACTTCACTGGGGACGAGGCACCTCCACGATCCTCTGTTTGCTGTTGGACAGGCGCTTCTCTATCCTGGCATAGTGGTGATGTCCCCAGAGGGATGGGAGTTCAGACACTGCCATGTCCTTCTGGCTGTGAAGTGAGGTCACAGATGCCTTCCAGGAAGCTGCAGTCAACCTGTCCAGGGAGGCTTGGATCCAGAATTTTCACATTTTCAGAATCTTGGAATAGGGTGAGGCCAGCGCATAGCCAAGATGGCATTATGAAACTATTTACTGTGCTTCCAACAGATAGAGAAATGGGTTTCCTACCTCTTCCATCCCTGCCCATTCTCCAACCAGGATGCAACGATGGCCCTTTTGAGGTTCTCAGGGTATCTTAAACACTATGCAGCAGATTCTAGAATAACTTTTTTGTTTTGGATAACTGATTTTTATGACTCCTACTTCCTCAGTTTCCTTCTAACTCCATACTCCTCCCAGTAAGCTACCTGCACCCCCAGACAAGAGGCCAAGTGCTTAGGGGGTGACTGTGGGAACGTAGAGATTTGGGATACATTGGTTTGGCTGCAACCTTCACACTTTCCTGCAGGTGCCTCTGAGTCTGTGTTGGTCACATCTCTTCATAGACTGCATAGACCATGATACCTTGATGCAGGCAACAGAATTAGGGTGTGCATGCATATGTGTTTCCCATTCCTCAAAGGTCCCAACTTAACTCTTGTTTAGGAAGGGCTATCACAGGTCCAAAGGAAGTGCACAGGCCAAAACAAATGGAACCAAAGGAAGTCGTTACACCACGGTCTGAAAGTTCAGAGTCAGTTTCATCACCCCTGAGGCCTGGATTCTTAGACTTCTAAATATTTTTTAAATTTTTATTTATTTTTGGTTGCTCTAGGTCTTATATTTAAAGTGCAAAATTTTGTACATTTTGACATAGTAGGTACCTGTGAAACTATCACCTCAGGCCATCTAATGAATATATATCTATTCCTTCCAGATGTTTCCTCTCGCCTCCTTGTAATTTCTTCTACCTCTTCCACTGTCTCCCCACCCCACTCAACTACTGATCTATTTTCTGTCACTACAGAGTATTTTTGTTTCCACAATTTTATATAAAGGGAATCATACAGTATGTACTCTCTTTTGTCTGGCTTCTTTCACTTCATAATTATTTTGAGATTCATCCAAGTTCTTGAGTGTACTGATGGTTCACTCCCTTTATTTCTAAGTAATATCCCATTGCATAGATACACTAGAGTTTATTCATCCATTCAGTTATTGCTAGACATGGGGATTGCTTTCAGGTTTTGGCTATTACAAATAAAGCTGCTATGAATATTCATGCACAAGACTTTTAAAGATGTATGCTTTTATTTCTTTTGGTTAAATGCATACGAGTGGAATAGAGGAATCATATAGAAGGTGTATGTTTAAGTTTTTGAGAAACTGCCAAACTTTTTTCCAAAGTGATTTTACCATTTTATATTCCCACCAGCAATGTATGAGAGTTCTAGTTTCTCCATATCTAACATTTGATATGCTAAATATTTTAGCCATTTTTGGATGTGTAATGGTATTTCCCTTATGGCAGAAAGTGAAGAGGAGCTAAAGAGCCTCTTGATGAAAGTGAAAGAGGAGAGTGAAAAAGTTGGCTTAAAGCTCAACATTCAGAAAACGAAGATCATGGCATCTGGTCCCATCACTTCATGGGAAATAGATGGGGAAACAGTGGAAACAGTGTCAGACTTTATTTCTGGGGGCTCCAAAATCACTGCAGATGGTGATTGCAGCCATGAAATTAAAAGACGCTTACTCTTGGAAGGAAAGTTACGACCAACCTAGATAGCATATTCAAAAGCAGAGACATTACTTTGCCAACAAAGATTCGTCTAGTCAAGGCTATGGTTTTTCCAGTGGTCATGTATGGATGTGAGAGTTGGACTGTGAAGAAAGCTGAGAGCAGAAGAACTGATGCTTTTGAACTGTGGTGTTGGAGAAGACTCTTGAGAGTCCCTTGGACTGCAAGGAGATCCAACCAGTCCATTCTAAAGGAGATCAGTCCTGGGTGTTCATTGGAGGGACTGATGCTGAAGATGAAACTCCAATACTTTGGCCACCTCATGCGAAGAGCAGACTCATTGGAAAAGACCCTGATGCTGGGAGGGATTGGGGACAGGAGGAGAAGGGGACGACAGAGGATGAGATGGCTGGATGGCATCACTGACTTGATGGACATGAGTTTGAGTAAACTCTGGGAGTTGGTGATGGACAGGCAGGCCTGGCGTGCTGCAATTCATGGGGTCGCAAAGAGTCAGACACGACTGAGCGACCGAACTGAACTAAATGGTTTTTCATTATAGTTATAATTTGCATTTTCTTTTTTTTAATTTTAAAAAAAATTTTGTAATTTTTTAGCTTTTTTTTTTTTTGCATTTTCTTAATGACTAATGATGTTGAGTCTTATGTGCTTATTTGCCATATGCATACTTTTTTTTGATGACTCAAGTCTTTTACCCATTAAAAAAATTGGACTGTTTTGTTATTATTGATATTTATGAATTCTTTATTCTGGACACAAATCCTTTATCAGATATATGTTTCAAAATATTTTTTCTCAGTCCATAACTTGTCTTTGCAATCTCTTAATGGTTTCTTTCAAAGAGCAAAAGTTTTAACTTTGATAAAGTTCAGTGTTTTCCTTTTTTCCCTTTTATGGACTGTACTTTTGGTGTTCCATTTAAGAACACCAAAATCTTTGTCTAATCTAAGTTCACAGGGATTTTCTCATGTAAGTTTTATAGTTCTAGGTTTTACATTTGGGTCTGTGATCTATTTTGAGTTAACTTCTGTATGTAGTGTGAAGTGTGATTTGAAGTTCTCTTTTGCACTGATGGTTTTGTTGCTAAGTCATGTCCGACTCTTGGGACTCAATGGACTGTAGCCTTCCAGGCTCCTCTGTCCATAAGATTTCCAAGACAAGAATACTGGAGCAGGCTGCCATTTCCTTCTTCAGGGGATCTTCCTGACCCAGGGACAGAAGCTGAGTCTCCTGTGTTGCAGGTGGATTCTTTACTGATTGAGCCACCGTGTGCCGTGCCGTGCTTAGTCACTCAGTTGTGGCTGACTCTTTGTGACCCCTGGGCCTGTAGCCCGCCAGTCCATGAGGATTCTCTAGGCAAGAATACCAGAGTGGGCTGCCATGCCCTCCTCCAGGGGATCTTCCCAACCCAGGGATCTAACCCGGGTCACCCGGGTCTCCCGGATTGCAGGTGGATTCTTTACCTTCTCAGCCACCAGGGAAGCCCAACAAGACTGGAGTGGGTAGCCTGTCCCTTCTGCAGGGGATATTCCTGGCCTAGGGATTGAACCGGGGTCTCCTATATTGCAGGCGAATTCTTTACCAGCTGAGCTACCAGGGAAGTTGTGAGCCATCATACGGCTCTCCAATTGTTTCAGTGCTATATGTTGAAAAGACTATATATATATATATGTATATATATGTGTGTGTGTGTGTGTGTGTGTGTATATATATATATTTCTCTACTCAGTTGCTTATGCCTCTTTGTCAAAAGTCAGTTGTTGATATATGTGTGTGGGTCTATCTCTGGACTCTTAAGAAGACTTAAAAGAGAGTCCTCTTAAATTTTTCTCTATAATGCAGTTTCTAGTGTTTAAGTCTAACAATCTTTTATCAGATTGATTCCTAAGTATTTCATATATTTTGATGCTATTGTGAATGGTATTTTTCAAAAAGATTAAATTTCTGATTGTTCATTGCTAGCATATAGCAATCTGATTGGTGTTTGTATATTCATCTTATATCATGCAGCTTTGATAAATTCACTAGTTCTAGTAGCTCTTTTGGATGACTCAATTCAGTTATCTCCTAGATAATCGTGTCTTCTGAGAAGGAAACCAGTGTTGCTTCTTTGTTTCCCACCTGGATGACATTTATTTATTTTTTTTTCTGAATAGAACCTCCAATAAATGTTAAGTGGAAGTAGTGAGAGAAGACATCTCTGTCTTGTCTGTTCATGATGTAAGGGGGCGAGCGCTCATTCTTTCACTATTAGGTGCAATGCTAGCTAAATGTAGTCTTTTTTTTTGTTGTTTTTGTTTGTTTGTTTGTAGATGCACTTCAGCAAGTTGAAGAAATCTTCTGTCCTTAATGTGCTGAAATTTAAAATTCAAGAGTGGATATTAGACTTTTTCAAATGTTTTTTTTCTGGATCATTGAATTTTTGTATGGTTTTTGTTTTATTTGGAAATATGGTGAATTATGTTGATTTATTTGAATGCTAAATCAACTTGTATCCTGAGGATAAAATTTCATTTGGTCATGATATATAATATATAATTGTCAGGATGTATTTACTAAAATTGTTGAACTTTTGGGTTTATGTGCGTAGTGGAGACTGACTTTAGTTTGTTTTTTTTCTTGTGCTATCTTCGTGTAGTTTTGGTGGCAGGATAAGATTGCCCTTATAGAACAAGATGGGAATTATTCTGTCCTCTTCAGTTTCTGGAGAGTTTGTACTGAAGTACTACTGCTGGTAGGAGTAAATGATTGGTAAAACTGGAGTTTCTGTTCTGAAAAGATCTTAGGCTACAAAATCAATTTATTTAGTAGACATAGAGCTCTTTAGGTTATCTGAGAAATGTAAGAGTTTTGTCTTTGCAGAATCTGTAGTATGTCACCTCCCTTGTTATGGATATTATGAATTTGTATCTCTTTTGTTTTCTCTATCAGTCTGGATAGAGGTTTGTCAATTTTTTTTTTCTCATTGAACCATCTTTTGGGTTCATTGATTTTTCTCTTATTTTTCTGTTTTCTTTCATTAATTTCACTTCTTTCCTTTATTTTGCTTCTTTTGGTTTAATTTGTTCTCTGTTTTAATTTTTAGAGAAAGAACATAAGGTTAACTTGAGGCCTTATGTCTTTACCAATAGAGTTCTTAGCATCATGCCACACATTTGATATATTTTGTTTTAATTTTTATTTAGTTTAAAATGCTAATTTCCTTTGTGTTTCTTCCTTGACCTATGTATTGTTTAGAAGTATATTTCTTAATTTAAAAATATTTAGAGATTTTTCCAGATATCCTTCCGTTATTAATTTGTAATTTAATTCCGCTTTGGTTAGAGATCATTCTTTGTGTGACTTTAGTGTTATTAACCTGAGACTTGTTTTATGGCCCAGTCTATGGGCCTTATTATCAAGTGTTCTGTATGCATTTGGAAAGAATGTTTATTATGGTGTTATAGGGCTGAGTGTACTAGTCAGGTCACAAGTAATGATGGAGTGTCAACTAGGTCAGATTGATTGATAGCAGTGTTCAGATTTTTCTAAATTCTGGTTTTCTATGTGTACTGATTTACTGTGTACTTGTTCCATTAAGTTTTAAGAGAAGTCTATTTAAGCTTTCGACAGTAATTGTGGATATGTGTCCTTCCACTTCTTTTTTGTGTTTTGAAGTTTGAATGCTAAGTGTATGTGCTTTTGAAGAAGT
The DNA here is from genome assembly GCF_032452875.1 of Bos javanicus. NCBI lineage: Eukaryota > Metazoa > Chordata > Mammalia > Artiodactyla > Bovidae > Bos > Bos javanicus. Next base: position 7,697,952 of record NC_083885.1, on the reverse strand, counting down.
GACCCTTTTTATCATCATGGAATGATTTTTCCCTGGTGTGTCTCTATTAAAACTAAAATGTTCCATGTCGTCAGCATGTAGTTAGTTCTTGATTTTTTTGATCCAATTTGATGATCTCTTTTACTTGGGGTATTTAGATTATTTATATGAAATGTTGTTATTGGTATGAGTAGGCTTACTTCTCAGAGAAGGCACTGGCACCCCACTCCAGTTCTCTTGCTTGGAAAATCCCATGGACGGAGGAGCCTGGTGGGTTGCAGTCCATGGGGTCACTGAGGGTCAGACACGACTGAGCAACTTCACTTTCACTTTCATGCATTGGAGAAGGAAATGGCAACCCACTCCAGTGTTCTTGCCTGGAGAATCCCAGGGATGGGGGAGCCTGGTGGGCTGCCGTTTATGGGGTCGCACAGAGTCGGACACGACTGAAGTGACTTAGCAGCAGCAGCAGGCTTACTTCTATCACCGTAATGTTTGTTTTCTATTTGTCGTATTTGTACATTGTTCCTTTCTTCCACCTTCATTTATATTAATTGAATAATTAAAAATTAAAACCTCTTTTATTGGAGTGTTAGTTATATATCTTATATATGTTTTCTTAGTTTGGTTATTTATCTTTACAACATATATTTTCAGGTTCTGTTTGTCTTGGAATGTCCTTACTCTGCCTTTGATTTTTTTAAGTTATCTTTTCTAGATATCGGATTCTTGGTTGACAGTTTTTTCTTTTAGCACTTTGACTATGTTACCCCACTGCCCTCTGGTCTCCATTGTTTCTGATGAGAAGTTTGCTGTTAATCTTTTTATAATTCCTTTGTATGTGATGAGTCATTTTTTTCTTACTGCCTTAAAGACTTTCTCCTTGTCTTCATCTTTCAGTATTTGACTATAATGTACTGGGTGTGATATCTTTGTTCTTATTCTACTTGGAGTCTTTTTTTAGCTTCTTGAATTTGTAGACTAGTGTTCCTCATCAAATTTGAGATATTTTCAGCTATTATTTATTTTAATAATATTTTCTCATCCTCTCCTTGTATTTCCATTATGCGTATATCTGTTTTTAATGGTATTTCATATTTCTCTAAAGTTCTGTTCTTTTTTTTTTCTTTCTGTTTTCAGTTTGCATAATCTCTACTGATTTATCTTGAAGTTTATGGACTCTTTCTTCTACCAACACAAATCTGTTTTTGAGCCTTGTTAATGACGTCTTCATTTGGTTATTTTACTTTTCAACTTCAAGAATTCCATTTGGTTGTTTTTAAGAAATGATTTTCATCTCTTAATTGATATTTTCTATTTTATGTGTTATAGTCATCAAACGTTCCTTTAAACATGGTTTCGTTTAATTCTTTGAACACTGTTATAGCAGTTGTTTCAAATTCTTTGTCTGCTATATCCAATATCTAGGACCCTTCAAAGACAGATTCTGTTGTTTGCTTTTCTGCCTTGTTATTCATCACACTTTCACATTTCTTCACAAGTCTCATAATTCTTTTTTGTTGTTGAAAACTAGGCATTTTAGATCATATATTGTAGCAAACGCAGATACTGATTCTCTCCCTGCACTCTGTTGTTGTTTGTATTTGGTCATTATGTATTTAATGCCTAGGCTGAACTAATTCTCTGTGGTTCTTTTATGTAGCACAGGATCCTATCTAGGATAACACGTTGCATTTAATTTTCATGTCTTCTTGGCCTCCTCTGATCTGTGACAGTTTCTCCTCATTTCTAATGCCCTTGATTGGTTTGAGGAATACCAGGTAGGTATTTTGTTGAATGTCCTTCAGTTTGGGTTTGTTTAATGTTTTTCTCATGATTAGTTTGGGTTATAGGTTTTTACCAGGAAGATCCTAGGGAGAAAGTACCATTCTTTTCTCATCCTATCAAGGAGGCATGCCATCAACACGACTTACCACTGCTGATGCTGGCCTTGACCATGGGACTGAGGCCGTGTCTGGTTTTCCTCTGTAAAGGTACCCCTTCCTCTTGTTATCCTCTGTTCTTTGGAATTAAATCACTAAGCTCAGCCCACACCTAAGGGTGGGGAGTTAAGTCACCTTCTTGAGGGGAGTATATCCACATGAATTATTTGGAGTTCTTCTGTGTGGTAGATTTGTCTCTTCTCCCTAATTTGTTTAATTACTTAAGTACTAATTTCCATGATTGGACTTGTGAACATTTATTTTGTAATTTGGGATATAATCCACTACTACATTACTTATTTTATTTACTCCAATTTTTCCAGTTTTGGCCACTGGAAGCTCTTTCAGGTTGGCTCGTGATATGGCTTTGACATATCTCCATTTTTTTTTTCTATCACTTCCTGACTTTCTGGCAGCACAAGATGCTCCAGGCTTATTTTGTATATTACCTGTCCTAACCTTAGTATCAGCTGTTTTTTCAAGGAGTCCTTGTACTTTTTCTTGGAGAGTGATATTGGAACCAAGATCTGAACCCTAGTCATTCTTAATCCTTTTTGTGCTTAATCTAAAAATAGTTACTCTTTGAGAAAGATGCCTCAGCTGGTCTTTTATTGAGTAAATACATAATGAATGTCAAGTTCTGTACTTGTGGTCATGTTTTTAGTTATTTTAAACTTGCTTTAAATAGAATTTCACTTATTTTTACACATACAAATTGGAAATTCATTCATAATTTGTTGTTATTTTAGTAAAGAGTTATAATTAAATTGGAGATAGGGTCATAATATAATTATTGTTTGTTGTGGTAAAATCAGTCTCTTTATTTTACAAATGCCTTCATTCCATTGCCAGTTTTAAAACCAAGTGTTTATTATTGGGAGCAAATATATGGATGAATATTTCTTTGAGTCACTAAATGCTCATCAAATAATTTTTCAGTGTTCATGTGGAAAATTTCAAACACACATGATAATACAGAGAACAATATCCCAAACTTCCAAGGACCCATCGATCAGCTTCAATAATTGGAACTCATGGCCAATCTTAATTCATCTGAACTTGACTTTTTTTTTTGGATTAGCAAATAATTTTGAACTTGAAATAGATACCACTGCTTCTTTGTGACTCACAGATATATAATGGAAGAAGTTTGAGTATATGCTAAAGAACATTTCACAGTTGGCCTTTTAAGAGCCAATGAGTAACTAATTGTCATCCCACCTTAGAAGATAAAAGAGCTTAGAAGCCTGTGGGTAGAGTGACACCAAGAATGTTCAGGACAAGTGAGAATTTGAACAAATGAAGGTTCACTCATCTAGAACTCAGATCTCACTCTTCTTAAATAGCAGTGCACGTGCTTGTCACAAAAGCATGCCACTCACACTGGGGCTGGCAGGCTTTTGGGAACAAAATATGCCAAGCATTTTGCAGTTCAGCCTGAGTTCAGGTTTCTCAGGTCAGTCTAACACACCCGTTGCCAGAATTTCTTGTGGACTGCTAGAACTTCAGATCTAGTTTAGGCTCCAGTGACTGAGTGTAATTCCTAGACATTTCAAATTCATGAGAATTTGAAATTTGTGGGTTGAGGTCTGCAGACTGTAGAAGGAGAGTTTGTTGACTCAGCCATTCAACAAATGTTTCCTGAGTACCTGCTGTGGGCCAGAGGTTGTGCTGGGAACACAGTGGTGGGTGGGACATGCATAGACCCTGCTACATGGGGCTTGCCACCTTGGAGTATAAGGGGACAGTCACCATGAATCTTACAAATCACTAATGACATTGTGATGTGTTGCAAAGGATGGAAAAGAATGTTAAGAGTATATATCCCTGATTTTGTCTGGGATATCAGGGAAGATGTTCTGAGGAAGTCTTATTAAACTAGGTGAGGCAAGGCGTGTGTGTGTGTGTGTGTGCGTGTGCGTGCACATGCATGTGTGTTAAAGGTGAGTGTATGGGAATTAAGAATATTCAAGGTAAAACATTTACTTAATTAAGCCTAATTCAACCCCAGTATCCAAGGGGATAATGCCCACAAAGAGATGCTGCGATGAAAAAGAGCTGAAGCTGGCCAAGGACCCCATAGGAGGCAGTGAGACTGGAGGTGGGTACAGGAGAGGGGCAGGCTGGCCACAGACCGTGCTTGTCTATAGGCTGTGGTGAGAAGCCTGGATGTTATTCCTCAGGCAGTGGGAAAGCACCTTAGGGTTTCAGAATGGGGCCTTTCAGAGCTGACCACCATGTGCAGAATGCACGGCGAGGGTGAGGACTGGAAGCAGGAGGAGCAGGTGTCTGCAGCGCAGGTCTGGGTGAGAGGTTTTGTGACCTGGTGATGCACAGAAGTGGGTAGATCTGAGAGTGAATTCATATACGTGTGTATGTATATACATGTGAACAAAAGCTTCATAAAACAACGTCTTTACTATAGCTAAGGTACACTGCAATATTTCATGGTGTGTGTGTGTGTGAGTGTGTGTGTGTTTGAAATAGGCAGAGAGAGGGTGTTATGGGGCTGTATGGGCCATACTAATAAATCTGGATCTTCATCCAGTATGAAGTGGGATATCACCAAGGTGTTGTTTTTTTTTTTTTTAATTCGCCATGGTTTTAAAACAGATTTGTTCTTTGAGAGAAATAACCCTAATAGTAATAGAAAGTAACAGTCAAGAAAAGAGTCTTATGACAGGAGCACATAAATAATTTCTTTAAGTTTCCTCCTCCTTTTATTCTTTTTCGTTTTGTTAAGAGTTGGAAAAAGGGCCAGAGGAAAAGTATTTCTGGCTTTTTGGGCCATTTTATCTCTGTCCACTACTCAGGTCCGCTCTCAAGACTGGCAAGTAGCCGCAGGAAGACAATATGTAAAAAATGGGTGTGGTGGTGTTATCAATAAAACTTTATTTATAAGAACAAATAGTGGGCCAGATTGGCAGGCTGTGGCTTGCTGACCCCTGTCCCAAGGAAGGGATGGGAATGACTTGTGGGATTTGTGAGGAAGGAGGATTTGTTGAGATAAAGTCAGTGTGGGGGATGATACTTGTCCCACATGGTCCTCCAGGGGGATCAGAGCAGCTGGAGCGTGGTGGCCCTTCTGAGGAAGTTCTGCTGGGACCACATTGCATTCTTACACTCAGGGTTTGCATGTAGGAAGTCTGGGTTGCAGAAGCAGTTGAAGTTAAGGTCTCATCTCCCAGCCTCAGAGTCAGCCACACACAGAATGCAAACTGTAAACTGGATGTTCAGCTTAGTTTCTTGGGGCTGTGAGGCCAAAGCTGGACTTGACACCAGGCCAGGGATTAATTAATACAACCCTTCTGGGCAGAGTTCCCTGCTGTCCGGCCATGCGCAGGGAATGCAGCCTTTGTGTAGAGAGAAACAGCTCTTAAGAAGAGATGGCCTGAGATGGCTCTCCAGGCCACTTTTCCGCTCTCTAGGAATTCCTGGACCCATGCCACACATCTAAATGCGCTGAGGCAGACAGTAAGTCTAAGCAGGTACCTGAAACGGGTACCATGATGCACAGGGCCAGAGGATGGATATACAGTGCTCCTGCTGACCCTGGCAGGTCAGAGGTCCTTGCCCTGTGGCAGGATGGGGTCACGGCACCCTTGATTTTAATCCTGGTTGCAGAAACGATAGCATGGAAAATTGTGTGTTTTAGACTCAGTGAAATATAGTGGGTTATATGTGCTTAGTTGCTCAGTCATATCTGACTCTCTGCGACCTCATGGACCATAGCCTGCTAGCCTCCTCTGTCCGTGAGATTCTCTAGGCAAGAATACTGGAGTGGGTTGCCATGCCCTCCTCCAAGTGGGTTGTATGTTAGATGATAAACCTGCCTAGCAGAAGGGGGCCACAGATGCACAGGCTGAGTGTGAGCCTCTTGGACAAGGAAGAGCTCACAGCTGTAGGAGCAGTGTGGCCAGTCCTCACCACCACCTACCCTGGCAGCCCCGACAGAAGGACTCTCCTGCAGGGCAGCGTTTCTCCACTCAGACTTGCTCAGGGTCTTGGGAAGGAGCTCAGATAGTTTTGGGTTCAAATCCAGGCTCCAGCAAGTGTTAGCTCTATGACTTTGGGCAGATGCCTTGATTTTCCTGAGCCTCAGTTTGCTCACCTGTCAAATGGGAACAGCAGGGAGTTGATGCGTTATCATAGGTGCAGTGTTTCTCAGGGGCCTGGCAGGCACGAGAGACAGCTGGAGAACAGCAGCGATGGGTCGTCTGGGTGCTGTTGTCCTGGGGGCTTCTTCTCGTGTTCATGTACTGTCCCTCCTTGTCTTGGCCATGCGTGGGAGACACTGCGTGGGGTTTAGAGGAAGCCCCAGACTGCTTGGGAGGAGGTGACATTTCCCGGGGGTCTCAGCGGAAGTGTGCTCACCATGTTTAGAGTCTCTTCAGGCTGAAGCATCATCTCTGTAGCCACTTCCCCGTAATGATGTGATGTGGGTTCTCTCTGGCTATTTTAGTCCATTTTCTTATTTAAGATAAGTTACCCCACCGGTGACTCTAAAGAAAGCCTTTAAGCAACCACACACACTCAATTTCTGAAGTGGTTGGGCCCTTGGGGTTTAATTTTAAACCAGAAACCATATCACAAGTTGGATTCCCAGGCCAGCCCACCAAAGTCTGCCTCCAGCTAAAGCTGCAGGGTTACTCTACTCATCAGAGCAGCGAGTCGGCCTCCCACATTTGTATAATACATTGGTCCCGGAGGAGAATGCGTCCTGAATCTCAGGTAGAAATACCAGAAGTGTGTTCCCCACAGCAACAACTGTTTCAGAAGCCAGGTTGAAGGTTTGGGTAGAGAGTAGGGCCCCACCAAGCAAAGTCCCTCAGAGTCTCAAGACCGCCAGCAGGGCATCATGCTCCTTGCTTTGTCAGAAGAGTGCACACTCATTGCCAGGGTGCTTCCTGTTGTTGGGATCAGATGAAAATGACAAGGTTCATCGGGGGTGTTGTGCACGGGTAAATTTGCACTGCCTGGTCATTGGGCACTCAGTGGGGGTCTTTCATGAACGTGGTGGGAATTGGCATTGCCTCTGCACGGGCAAGCCTCGTTCCTTGTTTCTGTCTCCTTGCTTCTTTTGGTCTCTGGCATTAAGAGTTCAGGTGACTGTGGTGTACAGGGTCCAACGTGGAATCCGGTATGTCCACAGGGAGGGTAAGTGGCAGGTCGAGGTGGAGGTGGGGGGAGATATTCCAGGGCGAATATCTCCTCAGTTGGTGGGAATATTGCATAGCTTCAGAGCCCTTGGGGAAAACCTGAATTCCCCTTTCTTTACACCCTCATTCGTGACCTGCCTGTTTCTGCCTGTGTGTTGTTTTGCTCTGTAATAGCTTTAAAATGTCAGGGTGTGGGAAGCAGGGACATTGTTGGGAGATGACCCAGCACAGGGAATATCTGTGATGCTCTTGAAACGCCTCGTGAATCCATGGGGCTTCACCGCAGGGATGCCAGGGGAGGCGGGCTGGGGCCAGAAAGAGGTGGCCAGGGCAGACTCGGAGACTCCTCGGGTTCCCCCGGCCCGAGTCACCGTCTCTGCGCAGACAGACACAAGCTGAGAGCAAGGTGCTTCCTGTCCCTGTGACTGCACAGCGTGAAGCTGGCCGGTGACGGCCTCCCTGGCTTCCTGTCACTGTGTCTGGGCTCCTAGGAGAGACAGCAGCACGCAGGGGCTCAGAACTGGGGTCCCCAGGTGACCTTGTTTTCCTCCATGTGGTCTCCAGTGCAGATACTTGTTTGTCTCAATTTTGGGTTGTTGGCTGGTCCCCATCTTGGAAAAGCAGGAACTGCCTGCAGAGCTGAAAACAATGCGGAGATTCTTGAAATTTAGCGCATGCCAGTGACTAGTGGTCTTGTTCAAATGAAGTCTCGTAGACTGTATTCCGAGACGGTGATGCCGAAGGTGTCAGTGATGGTCCTGGTGATCCTGGCTTGTGTTAAATCCCTACTGTATGCTGAGTACATTTAATACAGCAACCCGCGAGCCAGGCTTATTTCCCAGTTACTAATGGGGAACCTGAGGCTCTAAGAAGTTAGATGGCTTACTCAAGGCCACACAGGCTCCTGCTTCTAACCTCCTTCTGGGGTATGGCCCAGGAATCTGCATTTTTTTAAACCAAAGACCCCAGAGGGTCCCCAGACTCTAGTTTGAGAAACACTGCCTAGACTTCAAGTTCACAGGAGGCAAGAGCTGTGTCTGTCTTGTTCAGGGCTCCATTTTTAGGGCCAGGCCTGGGCCAGAGACACGTCACGTGCTCCATCAGTACTTATCAGAAGGATGGATGAGTGTTGTTCTCGTCCAAGCAGTCCCTTGGGAGCCCCAGGGACTCCTGCCTAGTTCCCAGGGAGCATTGCGGCATCAAGGCCAGGGCTCATGCCCTAGCTCTGACAACTCTGGTCTTGTTGCCAAGAGCACTGTGCCTGGACTGCTGCCTTCTTCCCTGGCCCTAAGTCCTTCATCCTTCCCTGTTTGTCCAGGTCCAGGCCTTCCCTGCCTCTGGTCAGTTCCTGGCTTCTGTCTCCCACCAAGGCCTGGCTGCTGGGACCCTCTAACCTGAGCAGGCTTTCCTGAGGCTCCTGCCAGTGCCCTGTTCTGGATTTTCCATCCTGTGACCCCCACCCCCCCACCCCCCACCAGACCTGCCACTGGAGCCTGGGGTGTCAGGTCACGTTGGCCAGACTGGATGTCCAGCTCCTTTGGCTGCGTCCTTCCCCCATAGTGACCAGTCCTATTCCCGAGTCTGGCCACCATCCTGGCCAGCTTGCCTGGGAGCAGTAAGTCAGTGCTGGTCAAGATGGTCAGGTGATATTAGGCCCTGGAGAGGATAGGCTCAAGTTCAACTCTTGACCCTTAAGCAAGCACTGTAGCTCTGAAAGCCTCAGTTCCCACATCTGTAAATCAGGTATGATGGTCTCTCCCAGGGGGTGATGTGAGGATTAAATGGAATCATGTGTATGAGGTGCTCAGTGTCGTGGTAGCCACAGGTTATCACTGTTGTATCTATTATGTGAGTTTACCATCTATCTTTAAACAAGTTGTGAGTTTTCCTTGCAGATCATATTAACAATGAGTGCTATATATTCCATTTTATTTAAAATTAGGTCCCTTAATTTTATGCAATGACAAAGCAAAGCCCACTACTTACTCTCCACGTGGCCAGTAAAGCAGTGAGATTGACTTGGGGTGCATTCTTGTGTCAGCTTTGTGACCAGCTCATCTCACCCCTCTGAGCCTCAGTTGCTGCATCTGTGAAGTGGAGATAATCGCCTGTTGTAGGTTCGTCTGAGTGGTTTAGCGGCAGAGGTGGGGAAAGCACCCAGCAGGCGCCAAACAGCAGACGCTTTTGTTTGTGCAGAGCCAGGTACCTTGTGCATCTCTGTGGGTCCTAGCCTGCACCACTGGTCTTTCCAGTGAGAAGCTTATTAGGAGTAGATCTCCTCAGCACAGGCCTCGTTTGTCTCCACAGATCACATGGAAACACTGTTCCAAAAGCCATGCCATATTTTGCATGTCAGGGAATTTCGGGTGTATGAGAGAGAGTCACCCTGCCCTGTACTGCGCACCCCTCCCCCCCACCGCCAAATATACATGCACGTCCTCTTCTTTGCACACTTGCAATCAATCATTTAGTTTAAATGCTTATCTGCAGTCTGTCTTCTGTGTGTCCTGGCTAACCCTCAAGATCAGGGCCTTGTCTGCCCTCTTCACCGTTCCCTGTCCCCAGCGGGTCTCTTGAATACTTGTCGCTTCCCTGACCACGGTGGATGCTCTGATTGTTGGAATAGCTACTCCCCTTGTGCAGCTGCTTAGTTTGGGTGTTGAGGGTGGCTGTAGTCTTCCCAAGTCATGGGTCCCTGGTGATTGTGCAGAGGTTGTGACTTGGGGTCCTGCAAGGATTCCTGTGTTCTCAGGCCAGTGCCAAGATGCAGGGGCGTGGTGTGTGTGAGTCCCTCCTTCCTCAGGGCCTGGGTCAGACACAGCACCTCCTCTTCTCTGCTGCCTGCTCTCTGCAACCACTGTGCCCGTAGTGTGAACCAAGGTCCCGGTTGGGTCTGTGTGTTGTGCTTCGGTTACGCTCACTCTGGCCTCACCTCCGTCGGTCCTCTAGGTGAGTCAGATGTAACCACTCATTTGCGTGAGCTTAACCACCCACTCTGCGTCTGCTGATGTTTCTGTCTCAGGGTTTTGTCTCAAGTGCCTTTAGGCCTGCTCTGAGCTTCTGGCTACCTCCTACCTGGTGGGATTGATTGATACGCCGTATCCATGCTGCTCTGTGGAATCTGTCTGTCCACTGAAGGAACATTACAAATGTTCACGTTTCATCTCATCTGTGAAGTCGGAGCTTAGATCCAATGCAGTGGTAACCTACTTTTGGCTAATTTACCTTTCCCTGGGCAACCCTGGGTGAGCCTCAGGGTTAGTTGATTGTAGAAAGCGAGATGGTATTTTTTCTTGGGGTTCCCAGGTTGGCGTGTGTGTGATGTATGCTGGGATTTATGAAGCAGAACAGTGGGGTGAACAGAGAGACCTGGGGTCAGAGATAGGGTAACAGACTCTATTGAAGCAGCCAGAATCATGGCAGGTCCAAGGAAGTCTGATCTAGTGCATGAGCCACAGAACAGATGTGTACATGGTGGGTGACAAGTCAGATGGGCAGCAGTCTCTTGACTTATTTACTTTATTGATGATATGCAGTAAGACCCCTAAAAGTATCTAAGACTACAGGAGGAAAGGGCCCTCCTGCAGTTTAGGGGCTCACAGGATTGAGGTTCAGTGTCAAGGCTTGAGCTAAGTGGTCTGGGTTCGGGGTTAATATTTTAGGTCTGGTCTTCCAATTAACATGGCTGTAAAACAAACCACCCCATAAATTCATGATGTAAAGCATTTTAAAAATGCTCATGGATTCTGCAGTCAGAAATTCAAGCAGGGAAACTAGGAATGGCTTGTCTCCTCTCCCCAGTGTCTGGGGCCTCCACTGGGAAGACCTGAGGGTTTGGGTGACTTGATGGCCAGGGACTGGAATCATCTGAAGCATCTTTGCTTGCATGTCTGGTTGGCTGGGACCTGAGCTGTGTTGTCACCTGTAACACCCACGTGTGGTCTCTCCATATGGCCTCTCTTGGGCTTCCTCACAGCATGGCTGCTGGGTTCCAGGAATGCGTGTCCAGGAGAGCACGGTGGAGGTGAATGGCGCTTTCATGGTCTAGGCGTAGAAGGGTCACTTCCATAAATTTTATTGATAGAGGCAGGGTGGTGGAGCAAATGTCAAGGTCTTGGTCATCCTCCACTGACTGACTGAAGCTAATCAGAGGTTTAGAGGGATCTTTTGAGCTCTGGGTTAAACCTCAATATGGTTCAAATGGCACATCTTAAATAGTGACCCATGGCAACTGAATGGCCATTTGATTTAATTAAAAAATGCTGCCCATCTCCTGGATGTTTCCAGATGACAATCTGATTGAGTCACCTGAACAATTTCAGAATTTCCCCCCAGTGTGGTATACTCACAGCCCCTCCTGGCTTCTCTTAAAACCCTAGCCTGTCCCCGGTGGCTCAGCAGTCAAAGAATCTACCTGCCATGCAGGAGGCGCAGGAGACTCAGGTTCAGTCCTTGAGTCAGGAAGATCCTCTGGAGGAGGGCATAGCAACCCACTCCAGTATTCTTGCTTGAAAAAGCCCATGGATAGAGCAGTCTGGCAGGCCACAGTTGATGGTGTTGCAAAGAGGCGAACACAACTGAAGCGACTGAGTTCGGCCCGGCAGCTCTCCATCCACCCATGGTTCCATCCACATTTCTGCCCACCCTTGCACCATCTCCCATCCTCCTAGCACTTATTAAGCATCTACTGTGTGCAGTGAATTGCATAGGGCATTACGAGCCACAGGAGGAGAAGAAGAGAAGACAGAGTCTAGTAGATCACCGGCTGCACCTTCAAGGAACACGCTGCCTGGAAGAGGTAGTCTTGCAGTAGGGAGTAGGGCTGCTGGGGGCTGTGGAGAGGTTCTAGCCTGTAGCTGAGCCCTTTATTAATGCTGGCACACCCACCAGACCTCAGGGCCCTCGGCTTCCAGTATCCAGTGGCCTCCCGGGCTCGTCCCTCATTTGGGTATTGGCAGAAAGTCCACATTTTCTACCAAGGAGGCCAGTGCCCCTGGGCTGGATGTCACTGAGCTTGTGGCACCCAGAGGATAGCAAACTGACAGAGCCAGCTGTGCATCCCACATAAATCAGATGAAGGGCAACAGATGTGTCTGGGAACAACTGCATTTTCTTTTCACTGCCCGTTTCCCTTTGCTCCCAGAGCTGGGCACGGCAGCTCAGGGCTGCCTTACCATACACACCTTTCAAGGAGGGTATTATGCATTATGATTTTTCACTCCAAGCATCTGCTCAGGCTTCAAGAGTCCTCCTCCCCCACTCTTCCTGGCCACCCACCTTCTCCCATGCGGTGGGGAGGAGGCACGGCTGCCCCTGGGCCACTGCTGCTCAGGGTGGGATTGTTTTTCCCGTGTTCACGTCCACGAGTATTCAGTTTCTTGCTGCCGTGGTGAGGCATTGGGACACATGAGGGGCTAGCTGATATGTAGAGGAGCCAGCAACCTGCATCGCAGTGATGCTGATGAATGAGTCAGAGAGAATTTCAAGGGCAGACAGAGGACACCAGGCAGCGATCGCTCACACTGGTGGTTTTGTGCACAGTCGCCAGGTGGCCAAGTGGTTATTTTGGAAGAACTTTGGGGGCATTATTTTAAAACAGACACAACATAATTGCATGCAGTTGAATCACAGTGGTTTGGATATTTTCTTTCTTTTTTTTTAAAGTGTGAAGAATAATTCTTTGCACTCAGTCTCCCCTTAACCTTCCAGCCTCATCATCCCCCACACGCTTGGCTTGGGCGATCGAGTGAGTGAAGATGGTTGATCCAATCTGGCGTTGGTTGGATGAATGATAATTCAAGATCCTGTTATGGTGTCCATCTCTCGGTACCATATTGAATATGGTCAGGGCATTTTGTTCTTTCTGGGGACATCAGGCATGGGGTCAAGTTGAAGAGTAGAGGCAGTCTGAATGTCTCTTGAAATATCAGGTTTCAGGTTTAATGACTATTGGCTTGGTTCCTCTTAGGGCCAGCGTGCCGATGTGTGCTCCGTCGCTCAGTCATGTCCAGCTCTTTGTGACCCCATGGACTGTAGTCAGCAACGTTCCTCTGTCCATGGGATTCTCCAGGCAAGAACACTGGAGTGGGTTGCCATTTCTTTCTCCATCTGCCATTTCCTTCTTCCTGACCAAAGGGATCAAACATGAATCTCCTGCATTGGCAGGTGGATTCTTTACAACCAGTCCACCTGGGAAGCCCTCTCAGAGCCAGGGGGTGTTGCTTTATAAAACATTCAATCCTCAGAACAAACATTTGAGAGAGAAACTGTTATCTCTACATTTCTGAAGAGGAAAGGGAGGCTCAGAGAAGTCAAGCAGATGGGTCATGCAACAAGCAGATGGGATTAAACCCCACAGTTCTTAGGACCCAAAGCGTGAGTGCTGTCTTCTACTCTGCATCCCAGGTGGTCAGAAGAGGAGAGAGCTTTTTGGTATGGGAAAGCCAACTCATGAAATGTTAATAAAAACAGAACTTTCTGTTAAACACACAAAGTATTCCCATCTCTGCTCCTCCCAGGTATGCACACAGGCATGTTGACCCACCTCCCTCCACGTCGTCAGCGTCTGGTTCCCAGCATGAGAATTTTTACTGATTCAGAGATTCTGACATGAATGGTTCCAGATACAGACTTTATAGTTTGCGGAACCCATTGAGTGGTTCCTTCTGTGCTAAACGTGAGAAACCCTCACTTCCCGTTGTGCCATCTGCTGTGTCCAGAAAATTGTCTTCTTGGTAAGGACCCTGCTTGATCAAACCCTCCCACCTCTTCTTCTCCCATTAGCACAGTCGGCCTGAGAGCCTTGTACAACTGGCCAGCCTTTCAGCAAAACCTTTCCTTTCTCTTGGTATGTTTTGCCCTGTGTGTTTGCGTGTTGCGAAGGGACCATTGTTTCCGTATTTACAGCAAGCAGCGGGCTGCAAATTAGTTTTAGTGACAGACTGAAGATAACCAGCTGTAGTTCAGGATTCAGACTGGTGCTCGTACAAAAATATGTATTCACAAAACTAAAATTTCAAATTACTTTCTTCACGTCTTGAAATAAATAGGGTGCTGGGTATGTGATATGCAGTGAAGAACTAGTTCTGATTTTTTAGCAAAACTGAAAAATTAGCCTATGGAAAACCCTTCTTGGTGACTTCGCTTTTTAAAAACGTAAAACACAGCTCTGTGTGCCTGTGTGTGTATACTTGTGTAAACAAATATTATTGTTTTCCCAGCCTTTGTTTTGATCCTGTTAATCAGTTTACATACATTTGTTTTCCTTTTTCATTTAACAGACAATATATTAAAGTCATTTACTATTAATTTTTGGTTACATATTGTCTGTAATTCTAATGTTCCAGGGCTTTGCATTCACACACATGTGCACACACAGACATAGCACACACACACGCTGCTTTCACAATGAACATCTTAAATGCATGCTTTGGTCTCCTTTTTCCTCTTAAATTATGTCTGTAATTCTTGTTGAACGTGCTTAATGTTTCCTCGAATGGGATTACTTGGTCAGAAGACATGGGCATAACGGTATATATTGCCAGATGACCACAAGAAGGGCTGGGCCAGTTTATTAATATAATGCTGTGTATCTCCTTTAAAAATTAAATCAACCATGGAAGAACATTTTTCCATGTACAGCAAGTTCTGTTAGAGTGTGACTTTGGTGTCCCTAAAAATCACTGTGCTATCCAGAATCAAAAAACTCACAGGGTTTATAGAAGTGGGCACAAAACTCAAAAACTTTGTCAGTGACACAGTCAAAAAAAAGAAGGCAGCAGAGTTCTGCACATGTTAAATGGTTAAGAAACACACGGGTGCATGCGTGCTCAGTCGCTTAGTCATGTCCGACTCTTTGCAGCCACATGGACTGTAGCCCGCCAGGCTCCTCTGTCCATGGGATTCTCCAGGCAAGAATACTGGAGTGGGTTGCCATTTCCTCCTCCAGGGGATCTTCCCAACCCAGGGATCCAACCCGTGTACCCTGCGGCTCCTGCATTGGCAGGCAGATTCTTTACCACTGTGCCACCTGGAGAGCCCTAAGAAACTCGTACCTTAGACAGTACATGTGATTGGAAATTGGCCTGCAGAAGTGGGTTTGAGAGGGTCTGCAGCTGAAGAGGGGTTGTGAATTTGGAAGGAGGTCATCTGAATGGAGGAAGCTTGAGGATCGCTGTGTCTCATAACACACATGGTGAGCTGAGGCTGCTGGTAGATGCATGAGGGGGGTGTGTGTGTGTGTGTGCACACGCATACGTGTGTATACATATTTTATGTGGGATTCTGCATTCATCTAGTGTGTTTCTAATGGGTAAAGCTTGTGCACATGCGAACACAAAATTTGCATTCTGTTCAAATTGTACCTTCAAATCAATCACATTGGAACAAATTTGTGTTTTCAAAACAAGTTATAAGCAGAACTCACTGTGCTTTTTTCTGTTTGTATTTCCTCTTGTTGGGCTGGTGTCTTATGCGTCTGTTCAATTTGCAAACAGGCGCTGTGTTTCCTGAAGAGAGTTTTTATCTTTGTATTTAAAAATAGGAAAGTAGATAGGTAATTGCCTCATTTTGCTTTATAATAAATAAGGATTGCATCAATTTTACTTTACAATACAGATTCCATCATTACTAGGTTCTTCTCTGCTCTGTCTTCATACTTTGGAGCCGGGAACAATTTGAACTACAAAATAAGTGTCTTGTATTTTCCATTTCTAAGTTTAGAAAAAAGGACCATGCCTCTTATTTTTTGTTCATTTTTAAGAGGAGGTCTGACTAACAGCTAATATTTATTGATTGCCTCCTGGGTACAGTGATGCCCTTTGCGTTCTCAAGGAACAGGTTGTTTTCTTCTTGATGTGGATCTTCTCTGAGCCTCATCCTCAAAGTGGGATAGTGTTGGTGTCCTCATAAGGGAGTACTGAGGCTGTACCAAGATAAGAAGTGTGTCTTTTCCATTTCCTATTGGGTGAAGGAGCATTTCCCCTCATCCTTCCATCCCATGTTGGTTTTTCCAATGACCTAACATCCCCTACAACCTTCCTAAGGAACATGGGGGAGGGAAAGGCTCCATCTTTGCCCCACCAATGAGGAATTTGGTCTTCTGAGCCCTTCTGCAGAAGAGGAACCACTGGCCTTGCTTTCTGGATAATCGCAAGGTGACCTAGACACTCTCAGCACCCTGACACTGTATTGGAATAGAAAACACTTGTGGCAAAAGAGACATCAGTGGTCTCTCTCTGGAATTTCCCCAGTGAATGGCAATGAAACAACTGTGCCGTGCATGACAGCCCCCTTGACGTACCAGTCCTTGACCTGTGAGTCCCCTAACTGAACAGGGCTATCTCTCTGGAGGGCTAGGTGTGGCCGTTCTGTTGCAAATGGGTTATTTTGTATAAACACCAAAGCTGATAAAAACAAGGAAAAGATTATGACTTCAGTGTAGGTTTAGGTATTAGATTGACACCACTGAAGTATCTGTAGTTTGGTGAAGCTAACCTGGGGAAACTGTGTTCTGGCTTCTATGAGACTACTTCTCTGATAAAGCGTTTAAAATCATAGAACCAGGGAGACTTCCCTGGCGGTCCAGTGGTTAAGAATCCACCTCCTGATGCAGGGGTTGTGGCTTTGATCCCTGGACAGGGAACTAAGGGGGCTTCCCTGGTGATTCAGATGGTAAAGAATCTACCTGCAATGTGGGAGACCTGGGTTCCATCTCTGGGTTGGGAAGGTCCCCTGAGAAGGGAATGGCTACCCACTGCAGTATTCTTGCCTGGAGAATTCCATGGACAGAGGAGCCTGGTGGGCTACAGTCCATGGGGTTGCAAAGAGTTGGACACGACTGAGCGTGTTTTCCTCCCTGCAGCCTCAGCCCTTGATTCCTCCTCTTCCTTTTTCCTGTCTACGCTGTAGACCTCAACCTCATTCTTCTCCATATTTTCTGTAACCCAAAGCTTTCTTGTCACCCGAGCGAATTACTTGTGGAATGGGGATGGTTTCCTGTGGGGCTGTCCCATGTTCCAGGTTGATAATTCAGTGATAGCTCATTGTTTTCTGGAAGCTAGGATCAGCAGGGAATTCTTTCCAGACATTTAGTGCACTTACCTGTGTGTCATTATGAGTTGATTGGTGATGCTGTTGACTAGTATCTGTCTCCCACTAGACTATAAGCTCAAGAGAAAGGGCCACATTTGACTTTACTCACTGCTGAACCTCTGGTGTCTACCACAGTGCCTGGCATGTGATAGTGAAGGGCACTCAGTCGTGTCCGACTCTTTGTGACCCCATGGACTATGGAGTCCATGGAATTCTACAGGCCAGAATACTGAAGTGGGTAGCCTTTGCCTTCTCCAAGGGGATCTTCCCAACCCAGGGATTGAAGCCAGGTCTCCTGCATTGCAGGCAGATTCTTTACAAGTTGAGCCACAAGGGAAACCCAGGAATACTGAAGTGGGTAGCCTATTCCTTCTCCAGCGGATCTTCCCAACCCAGAAATCAAACTGGGTGGATTGCAGTGTATCCGCATTGCAGCGGATTCTTGAGCTATAAGGGAAGGCATGTGATAAGCACTCAATAAAGTGTTTGTTGAGTGAACAAGTTAGTATTATCTTTAGTATTGGCTGCCTGGAGTGTTTCACTGAAATAATAATAATGGTAATTATTATATGGTTATTCTGTAAATGATATGATAAAACAGGGTAACCAGAACAGTCCTTAGAGGACCCCACAAGAGGGCCCTTTGGCCTGAGCCAGGGCAGGGTGGCCAGGAGACCTGCCATTGGGCAACTTGATCGGGTGGTCATTGACCCCTGGGCACCAGATCTGGTCCAGTGGACATTAGGAGCAATCCAGGGAGCAAGACAATTTGGAACTGCAGCCCAGTCTTGAATCAGGGAAGCCCTGGTGCTCCATGTTTTCATGTTTCAAACATTTGTTGTTCACCTGCTCTGTGACAAGCCTTGGGGTTCCCAGTTGAAAAACACAGTCTTTACTTAGCGTCAGGGAGTTCACAATCTAGTCTGGGGAAATAAATGAATTTTTAAGACACAATTCTATGTACATATGGTTTCCTGTGCATGAAAGGAAATTCATAAATATAAAGGGTGTAAACTCAAATCCTACTCCCTGGACATAGCCTTAACAGCCTTTTTTCTTTTTGCCCAAGTGTATGTATTCTATATGTTAAGGTTTTATCTTTCTATTAATATTTCCTTCTTGTCTTTTTGTCTAAGTTCCCATGTGTCCTATGCTACATGATTGAGCTATTTCTCTAATACAATTTTATATTATGGTACATCAGCTACAGACTTAGTGGCTGAAAATGACAGCTGATTGTTTCTCATGATTCAGTGGGTGGGTTGGGTGGTTCTCTGTTGGTATCTTAGGCTCATGCATGCAGCTGAGATGGAAGGTCCAAGGTGGCTTCACCCACCTTTCCGGCATGTGGTGCTGGCAGCTGGCTGGGCACCTCTGGTCTTTTCACTCTCTGTAGGCTGGACCTGGTGGTCTCAGGGCAGTGGACCAAGGAGGTGAAATTAGATGCTCCAGTGTCTCTTAAGGCTTATTAGAGTTTGGAGTTGAATGACATCGCTTCTATCACATTCTGATGGTTAAAGCAAGTCACAAGCCTATTCTGGATTCCAGGGCTGGAAAATACACTCCACCCTTTGATAAGAAGAGGGGTGAGATCCCATTGCAAAGTGGGGTGGGAACAGAAAGATGTTATTTATTAAGGGCCATAACTGGAACAATCTAGGATTCCCTGAAGCTATGAAAAATCTTTGTTTTCCATTTAATAGTTCATCACTTTCCCACATCATTAAAACCTATTTGTAGATGCAGTGTTTTTTTTTTTTTTTTTTAGAGAGTCCAGGTTTCATTTTAACCTGTTTGTTAGAGGCTTAGATTTCAACCTGCTTCCATGTACACATACTTCACGCACACTTCCATGTGTGGTGCTTTGCCAACTTTTTGGAGTCCTTGAAGAGGCATGACTGGGTCAAAGATGTGGATGCTTTAAGGCTCTTAATACATACTGTAAAAATCTCTTCTGAAAGTTGTAACGCTTCACAACAGTACATCCAGGGGTCCATCCCCTTGTCAGCATTAAGCATTATTGATTTTCAGAAAAAAGCTTTAATTTGACGGATCAAAAACCAGAATCCCACTCTTGTTTTTGTTTACATGATTTGCTCATTCATTAAAGTGTTTTTACATACTTGATAGCCATTTGTATATACTATCTGTGAATAGTTCTTCATGCCCTTTGCTTATTTATGTACCTTTCTTAATGATGTTCCTGAGCTTTTCATGTGGTAATTATTTAAGCTTTCATCTGACGTGTTTCTTGCATGTCTCTTGATTTTTTTCCGTTTTATTTGTGTACCTTTTGATTTTTTTTCTATTTTTATAAAGTTTTTTTCAGAGTAAAAAATTATTCTTTTAAAATATACAGTGTCTTTCAACTAAAACTCAGATGGCTGTCCATGTCCATTTTATTCTAGGTTTTCGGCTGTGTATGTGGTGTGTGTGTGTGTCTTTCAGCTTTCTGACTCTTGGAAGCACCTGGAATTAGTTTTTAAAGAAACACCAACCTCTGATCCCTCTGTTGTGAAGTGAGGAGCTGTTTCTCACCTCATGTCTATTGAATTGTCCCACTTATCCAAGAATTCTTCTTTCCGGCACTCATTTTATTCATTCATCTGTTGACCGCGCCGGGTCTTAGCTGCAGCGTGCAGAGTCTTCCGTCTTGGTGTGACGTGCGAATTCCTAGTCGTGGCACGTGGGATCTAGTTCCCTGGCCAGGGGTCCAGCCTGAGCTTCTTGCATTGCGAGTGGGGGAGCCTTAGCCACTGGACCGCCAGGAGAAGTTCCTCTTTTGGCATTAATTTTTGATGCAACTTTTTCCCCCCTTCAGATTCTATTTCCTAATATACTAAGGATTGTTTCTGGGCTTCCTTCCTTATTCACTTGATTTTTTTTTTCTTGCCCAAATACTTGGCTCACAGTGATTGTGACTTTATATTGGGTTTTATTTTATAATTGTGGAAAGAACCTCATTATTCTTCTTTTTCAAAATCTCTTGACTATTTTTGTTTAATTCTCCCAGAGATACTTGAGAATCCTTTTGAACAGTTCTGTAAATGGACTTACTGGGATTTAGACTGTAACTGCATTATTTTTATCGATCAGTTTGTTATGATCTGACATCTTTAATATATTAAGACTTTCCACCCAGAAACATTGTACATATAGCTCCGTTCATTTGAGCCCTTTAAAATACCTCAGCAGGATTTTGTGGTTTTTCCTCTTATGGTTTCTCAATATTTCTTGTAAAAGTTAACCTCTGCTATTTAATCTTTCTGGTTGCTTTTTGGAATAGGCTGTTTTCCCATTATATCTTCTGACTGGTCATTTAGATTGTATAGGAAATGCATTAATTTAAAAATATTTTTATTGATTTAACAGTGGCACAGATACTATATAAATAGCGTGCATTGAAAAAAGTTAAGCAGTGCAGAAGACTATTGAATAAAAGGGGAAGAACCCCTTAATGCCTCTTCCCTGATCCCACTCCCAGCCTGAGAGCCAAGCATGGTTAAGGATTAGACAATAGTTAGAGACAGTTAACAGTGAAATAGTCTAGCCCTGTCTTCATTTGCATATGCATATTTTAACATGAATGGAATCATACTATTGTATCAAAGCATGCAGCTCTATTTTAATTTATTTGATCATTGTTGTATAGTCAGGATGGGTACCCAGAAGCCAAATTGCTGGGTCAAGGGTTTGTGCAGTTTTTATTTCCAGTGGTTTGATGCAACAAAGGGTTATTTCTCATTCATGCTTCAAGTGCAGGGTGGGTTGGTGGGGGCGATCAGCTCCACCCAGTCCCATGGGGGCCCAGGCTGATGATGGAGTCTAGTTATTAACTATCCTAGCTGTACCAAAAATATTTGATACTTCCATGGTTACTAGCATGGAGTAGACAAAGCGGGAAATGATGTGTTTTTGTTCAGAGGGGACACACAGTTCTTCTGCTCATGGCTATTGGCCTGAGCTAGTGGATCGACCCTAAATATAAATACTCTGTGTGTGTGCAGTTAATAAATTTTAAGATATCTGTTATTTGTGCATTTAAAGTTTTTATAGGTATCTATTAAATTACTCTTAAGGGTATTACAAAAACTTCCCTGGTGGCTCAGTGGTAAAGAATCCACCTGCCAATTCAGGAGATGCAAGTTCAATTACTGGGTTGGGATGATCCCCTGGAGAAGGAAGTTGCCTGGGAAATCCCATGGACAGAGGAGCTAGGTGGGCTACAGTCCATGGGGTCGCAAAAGAGTCGAACACGACTTAGAAACTAACAACTAAGGGTGTTACACTCTGATAAAAGACATACGTGGCTGTTCATTTCCCCACGCTTTTGCTAATGAATATTATCAACCTTATTTCTGTCCATTTTCTTCATTGTTCCATTGCTACTTTTCCTGATTAGTGATGAGATTGATCATGTTTTTGCATGTTATATCCATTTTTATTTCTTTGAATGTTTTATTCTGATTCTTTACCCATTTTTATTGTTAAAAATTTTTTTGTTGTTGGTTTCAAAGTTTTGAAAAAGGATTTGGACATTAACAGTTTTGTCATAAATGTCACTATTTTGTCATTCTGTCATTTGTCTTTTTTTTTTAATTGATATATTACTGTCACACTGTTTACATTTTGGTGCTGTACATGCTTTGAGTTTGAAGACATGTACAATGACATATATCCATCATCATACACAGTAGTTTCGCTGCCCTGAAAGTTCTCTGTGTGCCACCTGTTCATTTTTCCCTCCCCAACCCTTGGCAACCATGGATCATCATGAAAGGAGTGAAAGTGTTAGTTGCTCAGTCGTGTCAACTCTTTGCGACCCCGTGTACCCACCAGGCTCCTCTGTCCATGGGATTCTCCAGGCAAGAATACTGGAGTGGGTAGCCATTCCCTTCTCCAGGGGATCTTCCCAAGATTGAACCTGGGTCTCCCACATTGCAGGCAGAGTCTTTACCATCTGAGCCACCAGGGAAGTCCCTAAATGTTGGGGTATGTAGTCTGCCAGGCTCCTCTGTCCCTGGACTTCTCCATGCAAGAATACTGCAGAGGTATGGTAGCCAGTCATTCCCTCCTCCAGGGTATCTTCCTGACCTAGGGATCGAACCTGGGACCTCGTGGATTGTCGGCAGATTCTTTATCATCTGAGCCATCAGGGAAGTTCTAAATGTTTATCTGAGGGTCTCTGTATGTCCACTCTTTTATTCCTATTATAGGTTACTTGAGTTTTCATGTTCTTTGCTGTTATGTCTGGCTAGAAGTTTATCAATCTTATCATTCTCTAAAAGAATCAGCTTTTGATTTTATTAATACTGTCTGTATTGTTACTGTTTTTAATTTCCTTTATTTCTATTCCTACCTTTATTATTATTATTTTTCCTTATGTTAGCTTTGAGTTTAATTTGCTTTTCTTTCTATTTTCTTAAGGTGTAAGCTTAGGTTATTTATTTTAGATCTTTATTTTCTTCTTATAACAGCTTGTAATGGTATAAATTGCCTTTTGAACACTTATTTTACCTGCTTCCCACAAATTTTGATACGTTGTATTAATTTCATGTTTATTTAATTTGCAATACTTTATAACTTCTCTTGAGACTTATTTGACCATGAAATAATTTAGAAGTGGGTGCTTTCATTTCCAAATATTAGGGGTGAGATTTTCCAGATATATTTTAGTTAATTTGTGGTTTAATTTTGTTATGAGGACATAGTTTGCATGATTTTCATTCTTTTGAACTTTTTAAGGTTTGCTTTCTGGCCTAAAGTATGGTAAATGTTCCATGTGCCCTTGAAAGGAATGTATATTTTGTGTGTTTTTTTAAATAAATGTCAATTAAGTCAAAGTGATTCATAGTGTTTTTAAGGAATTTGGTATCCATATTGATTTCATCTTTTCTTATTCTGTTAATTACTGAGAGTAATATTGAGGTCTCCAACTATAATTGTGTATTTGTCTAATTCTTCCAGTTTTCTGTTTTTGCTTTACATATTTGTAACTGTTGTTAAGTGTATAAATCTTTTGTATTGTTGTATATTCTTGGAGAATTGACTCTTATGTGATGTTCCTGTTTGTCTCTAGTAATATTCTTTGTTTGGAACTCTACTTGTTTGATATTAATATAACTCTCAAGCCTCGTTAATTTTTTCATAGTATATATTCTTATCATTTAACTTTTAACCTATGTCTTTAGATTGAAAGTAGATTACTTAGAAACAACATATAGTGGAGTCTCACTTTTTAAGATCAAATTCAATATTGTCTTTTAGTTTGATGTTTATGCCCTTTGCATTAATATAATTACTTATATAATTGTATTAAAATATTGTTATTTTATGTTCACCTAATCTATTGTTTCACTTTTCTGCCTTCTTTTGGGTTAAAATTTTCAAAAAAGTTTTAGCATTTCTCATGATTCTTTTTATCTCTCCACTTATTTATCAGTTCAGTTCAGTCACTCAGTCGTGTCCAACTCTTTGTGACCCCATGGACTGCAGCACGCCAGGCCTCCTTGTCCATCACCAACTCCTGGAGTTTACTCAAACTCATGTCCATTGAGTCGGTGATGCCATTTAACCATCTCATCCTCTGTCATCCGCTTCTTCTCCTGCCTTCAATCTTTCTCAGCATCAGGGTCTTTTCCAATGAGTCAGTTCTTCACATCAGGTGGCCAAAGTATTGGAGTTTCAGCTTCAGCATCAGTCCTTCCAATGAATATTCAGGACTGATTTCCTTTAGGATGAATTGGTTGGATCTCCTTGCAGTCCAAGGGACTCTCAAGAGTCTTCTCCCACACCACAGTTCAAAAGCATCAATTCTTTGGCAATTATTTATATCTCTTGTTTATTTATAAAACTAATTGCACTAAAGTTTGCATTCTATGTCTTTACTCAGTTTACTTTTATATAACTTACCCTGCTTCATTGAAGTTTAATGACCTTACAATAAGATATTCTTATTTTCCTTCTACCTTTGTCCTATCGTTGTCATACATATTACATGTACATATGCCATGAACACACAGTGCATTGCTGCTCTTTTTACTTGAGATAGTCATTTAACTTTAGAGCAATTCAAGGTAAGGAATTTACTTTCATGTATCCTATTTCCAGGGCTCTGTATTTCTTTGCGTAGATCCAAGTTTCTGTCTAGTGATTATATTCCTTCTATCTGAGAAAGTCCTTTAACATTTTTTGTAGAATAGGTCTGCTGGAGATTCATTCCCTAGTTTTTTTCTGATAAATTCTTCCTTTTTCATCTTTGAAAGATACTTTGGCTGGGTATCAAGTTCTTGATTGACCATCATTTTTTTTTCCATCACCTTTAAGATGTTATTTTACTGTGCTCTCATGCATGGTTTTTGATAAGAAGTCTGAAATGGCTCAGATGGTAAAGAATTTGCCTGCAGTGCAAGAGACCCAGGTTGAATCCTGGGTTGGGAAGATTTCCTGGAGAAGGAAATGCAATCTATTCCAGTATTCTGGAAAGTCCTGTGGACAAAGGAGCCTGGTGGGCTACAGTCCATGGGGTCACAAAGAGTCGGACATAACTGAGCAACTAACACTTTACTTTTTTCACTGTAATGCTTATTTTTGTTCCTTGGTATGAAATATGTCTCTTTTGTGCTGAGTGCAAGATTTTCTGATTGTATTTTTTTGCAGTTTCAATATGATACAAGTTGGTATATTGCTTTGTATTATATTGCTTTCTTTTGGGTATGGAGGGGGTAGTATTTATGTTGCTCAGTGTTTTCTGAACTGTTGGATTAGTGGTTTGATACTCTCGTCAAGTTTGATAAACTTTGGCTATTCATTTTTCAAATATTTCTTCTGCCTATTTACCCTTTCTTTTCCTCCGGGATTCCACTGACATGTGTGTCAGACTATTTTATATCATTCTTAGATGCCCTGTTTTTTTCCCTTATTTTTTTTCTTTGTGTTCCAATTTTGTTAATTTCTATTGACTTACCTTCAAGTTTTCTGATTTCCTCCCTCAGCTTTGTTAAATCTACTGATCAGTCTATCTGATCTCTTATTATTTTGTTGATTTCTAGCACTTTTGCTTGATTATTTCCTTCTATCCTTGCTTGTAATTTCCTTGTATCCACTAAGTTTTTCTCTCTGATTCTGCATTGTTCATCTTTTCCATTAGAGCTGGTGACTAGTGGCATCACTTGAGGTGATCAAATTCAGTCTCTGATTCATCACTGATCAAATTCAGTCTCCTTCTACAAACACCTGAGATTTGGGGCTAAGTTGTTTTTCCCTCAATATCTATTGTGTGGTGAGTTCTAGGCAAGTTATGAACATGGGTTTGTCTGGATTTTTGTTGTTCTTCTTGTTGTAAAGCAGTGAGCTGGAATTTCCTTATGGAACTCCCGTTATGTGTGTATATTATTACTCTTAATTGTGTTCCACAGGTTTCTTGGGCTCTGTTTATTTTCCTTTATTTTTTTCATTTGTGCTTCTCAGACTGGACAGTTTAAGTTGAATTATCTTCAAATTTGCCAACTATTTCTTCTGCTTGTGCACATTCTCTACTGAAACTCTCTAATGAATTTTTCATTTATGTCGTTGTGCTTTTTGTCTCCCACATTTCTTAGGTTCTTTTTTTATAATTTCTGTGTCTTTTTTGATTTTTCTGTTTGTTAAGCCATTGCTGTCCTGGCTTAGTTTAACTCTTTGTCCATAGTTTTCTCTACCTCTTTGAGCCTACTTAAGACTGTTGATGCAAAGCCTTTGTCTAGTGAGTCCAATATCTTTCCTTCCTTAGGGAAGATTTCTGTTAATTTATTTTGTGAATGGTCATATTTCTTGTTTCTTTGAATGTTTCATAATTTTTGTTGAAGAATAGACAGTTTGAATATTATAATGTGGTAACTCTGGAAAGTAGGCTTTCCTCACTTCTAAGGATTTGTTTTGTTGCTCATTGTGGACTCTTGCTAGTTGTTTAGAGGCTTTTCTAAACAGTTTTTATAAAGTCTGTATTCTTCATCATGGATGGTCTATGAAATCTGTTCCTTTAGCATATGTTAAGCTAGTGGTGACAGATTTCCTTGCATGCCAGGAGAAGTTAACAAAGAACAGAAATAAAAGAAGAAGAGAGGAATTGAGGGAGGGAGGGAGGGAAGAAAGAAGGAAGAAAGGAAGCCTCAGATTGGCTCTGTATTGGGACATTCTTTCAATACTCAGCCAGGCCATTTACAACTCTGCCTTAGTCTTCACTTCCTGTATGCATGAACGCTAGAGATTAGCCAGAGGCGAAAGTTGTAGGGCCATCTTTGGTCTTTTCTAAGCATGCAGCCTGCCTTGGGAATGTGTGTAGCTTTCTAAATTTCTTGGTACAGTCAGGGTTTTTTGAGTGCCTTAACTTCCCAAGAAAACTCTCCATCTTTTCTTCCCAGGACTTTGTACTTTGTTTTCTCAACTGTATTCTTTTGTCGCAGTTGGCAGCCGATGTTGCAATCTTACATTGTTCTGAAAGAATTAGTCTGCATAAATGTTTTACCAACCTGAATAAGTTTCAAGCAAAATAAAAACAAGTGCTTATGTCAGTTCTTCATGTAGCCCCTAGACAGGTTAGAACAAACACAATTCTTTGAAGGAAAGGTTTGCTCTGCTCCTTCCAGAACCAAGGACCATGGTTCTATATTGGGAATGTGGGCTGCTTTATTTAAGACTGCTGCTGAGCTGGGGAATGGGTGGGGCAAGGGTAAGTTAAAAAAATGGCAAAAAAAACCTTTCCGACTTTTTGAGTTGGGTTTTTCTTGATTCACCATTCAGTTTGGTTGTTACAAACTGTGTTTTCCAGAATTCTAGAAAAATTGATTCTGATGTTTTGCTTGATTTTTTCAGTGTTTCTGTAGAGAAACAAGCCCTCAGGGCTGCCTACTCTTCCATTTTTTGCTCTTTATTTCAAGAATCAGTTTCTGAATGTCAATGAGTGCAGCCTTTTTACATTTTCTGGTTTACTAATTTCTACTTTGA
Source organism: Bos javanicus (assembly GCF_032452875.1). NCBI lineage: Eukaryota > Metazoa > Chordata > Mammalia > Artiodactyla > Bovidae > Bos > Bos javanicus. Next base: position 7,670,795 of record NC_083885.1, on the reverse strand, counting down.
TATTTATGCCTTTCTCTTTCTTCCCAGGAGAGTGTGTTTCTCTCCCTGATTACTCAGGGCAGATGTCTAACTCCTTCCTTCTTTCCTTCTGCTGCCCAACTGTTGATTTTCTGTGTCCCCATTTTTTTGATTTTTAAAAAAATTGTTACTGTAGTTATTTTCTTAGCTCTTTATTTGATGGTTACTTAGGGCCATTGTTTCACTTATAAGTGATTGGGACTTATTTTTTAAATGTCTTATCTAGTATATTAGCATTTTGTGTATTTACAGATCATAGTTCATAAATACCTTCTTTTTGACATTCATTAGAGGATTTTTCCTCTGATATTTTAGTATTTAATTGATTTTGATGTGTTCTGTGGATGATTTTCTTGAAATTTTGTCAAGTTTATTTTGTTTACAAATTATGCAGTTAAAAGTTTGTGTTCATTCAAATATATGCAATATTTACTTGATCAACCATCATATTTATACATCAGATTCTTTATGTCCATATTTTTCATCTGCTTGATCTATTTTAGCCTGAAAGTATTGAGTTTAAGTTTTTCAGTTCAGATTATTTCTACCAGTTTTCTGTTGAATTTTTAAAAGTTACTTTTTGATCTGCTATCTGACACAGAAAAATTCATGACTATTATGTATTTAGTATTTTTTAATTAAAAAAAACTTCCTTCCTATTTAATGTGTTTTTGCTCCTCACATTTTACTTTGATATTCTTTACAAAATTTGATCTTGCCTAATATATTTTTGTTATTTCTCTTAACTTTTCTCACTAAGTGAATAAGTGTATATAATGAGTACTTGAAATTGTTAGGTTTTATGATTGTTGTTACCATTATTTGGACGCTTTTTAAAGTTTTAGTGTAACCTGCAACTGTACTTAAAAACAGGCTTGAAATAATTATAGATTTTCACAAATCTATAGTACAAAGTTTCCATATACCCCTTAACCAGTTTTCATAATTATTTACATCTTACACCATGTGCATTTATAACAACTAAGAAATGAGCATTGGTGTTACACTGTAAACTAACCTTCAGACTCTCAGGATTTCACTAGTTTAGGGATAGGTTACTCACTCCAGTATTCTTGGGCTTCCCTGGTGGCTCAGATGGTAAAGACTCTATCTGCAAAGCGGGAGACCTGGGTTCGATTCCTGGGTTGAGAAGATCCCCTGGAGGAGGGAATGGTTACCCACTCCAGTATTCTTTCCTGGAGAATCCCCGTGGACAGAAGAGCCAAGAGGGCTACAGTCCATGAGGTCGCAGAGTCGGACACGACTGAGCAACTAAGCACAGCACAGCTGTGTTTTCCATGAGTGTCTTTTTCTGTTTCAGGATCCAGTCCAGGATACCACGTTGTACTTAGTTACTGCTCTCCCTCAGTCACGTCCATCTAAGGCCATATTTTGGTCTTTTTATATTTTGTAACCTTGACACTTCTCTAGGATACTGGTCAAGTATGTTGTAGAGTTCCCTCAGGTTGGATTTGTCTGCTGTTTAATCAATAGGTTATGGGTTTTGGGGGATTATTCCACAGAGAATAAGTGGAATTCTTCTCAGTGAATCAGATCAGACTTATGTGGCATCAACATGATTTATCACAGGTGATGTAACCGTGATCACTGATGTGGGCCAGGTTTCTGCACTGTATAGTTACTCTTTTTTCTTTGCATACTTTTTTTGGGGGGAGTGGTTTAATTGGAGGGCTGTTAAAACTGCTGTGGTAGTTGGGGGAAATATTTTCAGGCTATGCAGATATCCTGTTTCTCTTTAAAATTTTACCCACTAATTTTAGCATCCATCTGTGGATCTTGTTTGTAGCAATTATTACTGTGGTGCTCTAATGATGATTTTTCTATTTCCCTTATTCTTTTTACATTTATTATTTCAAATTGTTCTATGAGGAATATTTGTCCCTTATCCTCCACTTGTTTAGTTCAGAATCAGCAAACATTTTGTGCAGTGGACCAGATAGCAATTATTTGGGGCTTTGTGGGCCACACAGTTTCTGTTAGACAACTAACTGCCCTTGTAGCATGAAGCAGCCATAGTTAATACATAAATGAGTGGGTGTGGTATGTTCTTAAAAACGGACCCTGGACCAGATTTGGCCTGCGACCAATTCTGATAATTAATTCACTTATTTATTTCAGGTGGCCTCATGGGTATTTATTTCATTCTTTTAGGTTATGAATGTAGTACTACCACTATTTGCTTTTTTCAAACTGTTCCAGCCACTGGGCACTCTTTCAGTTTCAGTTGGCTTCTTTGGCATTTCCTCATCAGTTGGGCTTTATTGATTGATTAAACCCTATCTTATTTTCTGGCATTATGAGATCCTCCAGACTCTTTTTTTAAAAAAATGGTTTATTTTTTATTTTGTGCCCTAACGAACAAGATGTCTTCTTCCTTCCTTCTCAGCTGAAGGTCCACTTGACTGGTGTTAGACTTCTTAAGTTCACATTATTTATGTTTTCAACTTGTGTACCATTTTGGATGGGGGAAGGCTGGGGTGTGAGTTGGGGAGTTTAACTTTTTGAAATCAAGAAAGTTTGCAAAAATAGAAATTAAGCTGATTTATTCTCAACCTTTGCTTCCCCTAAAAGAGATCTTTTTTTGACATGCAGACTCAAGATACAGAGATGTCTCTTGTTATTCCTTGTTAGTGTTCTTGTCTTATTTTGATTTTTTTCTCTTTGCCAGGCTTACATTTCTTGAATCTCTGTTAACCCTCCTATATGTCTACTCTCATTTTCCTCAATATTTTCTTTAAAAAAGCTCTGTGTCCTTTTCTTCTGCATTCTTGGAGAGTGTTTCGAGTATGTTGTCTACATCACTGATTTGATTTTCTGCTTGTTGGCTCTGTCCTTTCCTGGTTCCAGTGGGAATTTTATTTCTTTGCTGGCATTTTTTTCCTTTGGCTTCCTTACATTCTTTCTTATGTAAATGAGTCTTCTTTCATTTCAGTTCCCTTCTCAACCTATTGATTTCATCATCATCATTTATCTTTTTTTCCTTTTTCCTTACTCTTTTTAAAAAAGAGGTCATATTTTCTATAGTCTTTGAAATCACAACGCAAATGCTATCCAGAAATATACAGTAGTACTTCTAGTGTAATGTTCCTGAGAATTTTTAGTTATGATCGTGTTCTGATTGGTTTTAGAGGTTTTTATAAATACATTACCGGTTTTTGTGTGTGTGCTCTTGATCAAAGAGGAGTCTCTGGTTTAGTGTTTTCCAACAGAGTGGGTGTGGGAATTCCTCTTGGTCCTCTCCTCACTTAGATGCTGTTGAGTCCCCCATTCTGACCCTCACCCAGAAGCCAGCTTGAACTGTATGGCTCTGAGCTGAACTTCTGCCTCTGTTTCCTTAGTGTAGTTCAGCTGCAGGACATGCTGCCTGTTGGTACTGCCTTATTCACTGATGAGATCATCTGAAACAACCACAGTCTTCTAAACGTGGTACAGTCCATACCTAGTAGTTTGCAGAACTTACTCCATCTTAATTCTTCCTGAGGACTTCACGTGTGCTCGTGTGCTCCGTCACTTCAGTCATGACCAACTCTCTGTGACCCTGTAGACTGTAGCCCACCAGGCTCCTTTGTCCGTGGGGTTCTCCGGGCAAGAATACTGGAGTGGGTTGCCATGCCCTTCTCCAGGGGATCTTCCTGACTCAGGGATCGAACCCGGGTCTCCTGCATTGCAGGCAGATTCTTTACCGCTGATCCACCAGGGAAACCCTAGGACTTCATCCCTCATGTCAGATGATGGGCGCCTGTGCCATTCTACCTCCAAGGCAGTTGTCCCAGGATACTGAAAGGGTGCAGATGGAGAGACCCTTGTAGTTGTTGAGTCTGAGGTCCAGGATTCTGGAAATGTCCAGGGATGGCTGCTCTGGTGCATGTGTGGGCAGAGAGCCCAAGTGGACATCACCTTCCTTTATTCCTTTTTGGCCTGGCTCTTTGCGTTCAGAGGTCAAGATGTACTAGTAACCCACAGTTTCTCAATCCAACCCCATCTGGCGTTCCTTTAAGAGTCTGGAAAGGTGAGAAGGAGGGGGCGTAAGGGGCGTTCCTTTAGGAGTCTGGACAATCTGATCCTGTATTCCTGAGCAGTTGTCATTTTATGTCCTCTTTTGGTTTGGTGGGAAGCTGGGAGAGGGAAGATGACTGATAATTGTTTTATTTCCCTTTGAGTTGATGGAGCATGGGAGCAGGAAGGGAGGGAGTCCCACATGGCGTGCTGGGGACCCCAGGAGAGACAAACTCAGGAGGCCACTACTCTTTATTGAGGTACAGTTGATTTACAATGTTGTGTTAGTTTCAGGTGTGCAGCAAGGTGATTCACTTATATGTATATATCCTTTTTCAGATTCTTTTCCACTATAGGTTATTATGAGATATCAAAGATATCAAATATAGTTTCTTGTGCTATATAGTAGGACCTTGTTGTTTATCTGTTTTATTTATAGTAGTGTGTATCTGCTAATTCCAAACTTTGAATTTATCCCTCCTTCCCACCTTTCCCCTTCAGTTCAGTTCAGTCTCTCAGTCATGTCTGACTCTTTGCGACCCCATGAATCGCAGCACGCCAGGCCTCCCTGTGCATCACCAACTCCCGGAGTATACCCAAACTCACGTCCATCGAGTCGGTGATGCCATCCAGCCATCTCATCCTCTGTCATCCCCTTCTCCTCCTGCCCCCAATCCCTCCCAGCATCAGAGTCTTTTCCAATGAGTCAACTCTTCACATGAGGTGGCCAAAGTATTGGAGTTTCAGCTTCAGCATCAGTCCTTCCAATGAATACTCAGGACTGATCTCCTTTAGAATGGACTGGTTGGATCTCCTTGCAGTCCAAAGGACTCTCAAGAGTCTTCTCCAACACCACAGTTCAAAAGTATCAATTCTTCGGTGCTCAGCTTTCTTCACAGTCCAACTCTCACATCCATACATGACCACTGGAAAAACCATAGCCTTGACTAGACGGACCTTTGTTGGCAAAGTGGTGTCTCTGCTTTTGAATATGCTATCTAGGTTGGTCATAACTTTCCTTCCGAGGAGTAAGCGTCTTTTAATTTCATGGCTGCAGTCACTGTAACCATAAATTTGTTTTTTATGTCTGTGAGTCTGTTTTTGTTTTGTAAATAAATTAATTTGTGTTATTAATGTTAGATTCCACATATAATTGATATCATTTGATATTTGTCTTGGTGTGACTTTCTTCTCTTAGGGTGGTAATCTCGACGTCCATCCATGTTGCTGCAAATGGCATTCTTTCTTTTTTATGGATGAGTAATATTCCATTGTGTGTGTGTGTGTGTGTGTGTCTCCGTCTACTTTATCCATTCATCTGTTGATGGACATTTGTTTCCATGTCTTGGCTATTGTAAACAGTGCAGCCATGAATACGTGCTGCCTGTATCTTTTCAAATTAGAGTTCTCTTTAGAAGGCTGCTTTTAAGCCATGTACAGCTGCTGTAAGTTTTCTGGGACCTGGCAGGAGTTGGGGGAGCATCAGCAGCTACAGACACAGCATCAGCCTCAGTCAGGTTGGGCTCACTGAGTAAGGGTGGGGAGTGGATACGGTGTCATCACTGAAAGCAGGGGGTCTGGAGCCCAGACGTTCCGGACCAAGTCTTAGCTGTCCACTGCTTGACAGAGGTGGGGTCTTGGTCAAAGTCTTTAACCTCTGGGTGCCTCAGTTTTTCCTTTTATAAAAAAGAGGATAAAGTTACCTACCTCGTTTGGATATTTTGACGATGAAATGAGTTAATACATACAGTGTTAATCTGCTATGCAACGATCGCGTATGACAGTGGCTGGCGCTTGGTCAATGCTGAGTGAGTGTTAGGTGCTGCTGCTGTGATTTGGTCCACCTGCCCGTGGGCAGCAACTGTCCTGCTGCCCGGAGAGGCCTCTCAGTGTCCAGATTTTCTCCATCTCTGAAGGTCCCTTTCCTTCTTGGAGGAGCCTCCCTGCCCATCCGATTTGAAGTAGCCATTCTTGTCACAGCCCCTTTCTCTCCACCGTCAGAGCACTTTTCATAGTTATTACCCCCGAGACTCTGTGCCGCCCGCTGAAGCGCTCTCCTTCCTGCAGCCAGTGGGCACCGTCCTGGTGGTCTGCGGGTTCGCCAGGGCCTGCGGTGCCTTGTGTGTGGACTCATTAGAGTGTGGGGTGAGCGACTTCATGAAGCCGCCTTCTTCCTCAGTGCCCATCGCTTTGCTTTGCTGATCCACATGCTTGGCAACTTGCTTGCTTGGTTCCAGTGGCTTCCCACCAGTGAGGTGTAGCCAGTGGCCAAGAACTCCTGCTGAGGAGCCGGACAAACTATGGTTCCAGTCTTGGCTGACTGCCTGCTGACCGTGTGATGGAGGGAAAGTTATCTATACCTGCTCTGAGCCTCAACTTCCTCAGCTGTCAGTGGTGAGAATGCTCCTTAGGGGAAAGCTCGGGTGGAAAGGTGAAACCTAATGCCTTTTAGGTTCTTAGTACAGTTCCTGGCATGTTCACTTAGCATGTACCACTGAAGGTGACTGGCATCCTCCTGTTCCTAATGACACTGCAGTGCTGGTAATAACTGCCTCAAAATTTCCCTGCCCCCACCTGCAGTAGAATATCATTTGTATCAGCTGGGATCACAGAGGGGAAATGTTAATTAATGATTTGGTTGAACTCCAAGGAATCGTTCAGGGCCTCAGATTGTTTACCTTTGAAAAGAGAGGGTGGCAGGTGTGTGGCTACGCGCTTTTTTAATACTGTTCATGCACTTGTGGGTAGGGCTTCCCCTGTGGCTCAGCTGGTAAAGAATCTGCCTGCAATGTGGGACACCTGGGATTGATGCCTGGGTTGGGAAGATCCCCTGGAGACGGGAAAGGCTACCCACTCCAGTATTCTGGCCTGGAGAATTCCAGGGACTGTATAGTCCATGGGGTCACAAAGAGTCGGACACGACTGAGTGACTTTAACATGCATTGGTAGGTAACTGCAGGTTCAGGGAATTGACAATTGTGTCCATTTAGAAGGTGAGCTTCAGCTAGTACAGGAGGGCTGTGCAGGTAGGCTGGGGATTCAGGAGCAGAGCTGCCAGCACCTGGGGGCTCAGGTTTCTGTTTTCAACAGGTGCAAGGAGTCAGGGACAGTGGAGGAGGCTGGGGGATCTTCAGGGAAAGAGATTTTCCAGAGAGAATGTTGCAGTCATTTAACACTCAAGTCCTAAATAACGTGGGCTTTTGTTATCCACAGAACAGATTAGCTTTCTGGTTCTATTTGAGGCTTTCCTGAGAAGAAGAGGAAAAGAGGGTCAGAAAACCTGTACGGGGATGTAAAGAAGGAGATTAGGTCCCAGAAGATGGTGCATTCAAAGTCTCAGGGGGTGTCTGGGGGCCAGATTTCCTATGAGCGCCTCGTGGGCGTTTTGGGCTTTCAGAAAAAGCGGTTGCTTCTCTAAACCTGGGGAAAAAAAAACTGTTTTTTTTTTTTTTTTTTACAAAGTGTGTAAACTGTGGAACTCTTGTCACCTGAAGCTTTGTACTTCTCAGAGCAGTTCCACTCATCTTGAAGTGCTTTGTGATTGATGTTCAAGACACTTTACTTTCTCATCACACCTCATTCCTTTTAATTCTCCCAACAACCTTGCGGGAAGCTCTTCTTCTTATTATTACTATTTCTGTTTAACGGATGGGGACAGGGAGGCACGGAGAGGTTAGGCAACTTGCCCAGGGTCACGTATATACAAAGTGGAAGAGCCAATGGTTTTTTTCCTGCACATCAGGCTAGTAATGATCCCGCTAATACTGCTCATTGTTGGTATTGGGTTAAGGTAAGTAGAAATGACTTTCAAGTCACCCAGTAGCTTTCTGGATAGGACCAGAGGTGGAAGCAGTGGCCTTTCTGTCCCCCATAAATTAGCCAACCGTGACTGAATCCTCCAGTAACCAGGAGGGAAGGAAACCAGCTGCTCTCCCAGTGTGGCTGCAAGTAGCCGTGTAGACACTGCACCCTTGCTCACTAAAGGCTTCTTGAGCCTCTCTCCTCTGCACGGCATCTCCTCTACTCAGAAGGACTTACCTAAGAGGTGGACTCTCCTAGGGAGGAGTTGAATACCCTCAGGATGTCTATTCTGCTGGGTGGGGACACATTGTCTTTAGCTACTACCCAGGTTTGCATTCACAGGAGAATATGCAAGGTGAAGTGACCTTTACCCTGGAATGCTAAACACCTTATTTGTATATTCTCCACGGTTGCCCTAGGTGGTGGGTGCTGTTATTTCCCTCTTGCTAGGCAAGTCATCTGAGGCCCAAAGAGATTTAGTAACTTGATCAAGAACACATAACTCCTTAGAAGCTTTAAACCAGATAGTCTTGCTCCATAGCCTGTATTCTTAAGTACTATACTAAGCTCATCTGATGAGTGTGAGCCATCCATTCATCCACCCATTTATTCCTGAACTCACCTCTCTACCTGCCCTTTCACCCATCCCCCATCCCCCATCCATCTAGTCAATTGTCCATTTATATATCTTTCCATCACCTGCCCATCTCACTATCCTCCCATCTGTCTATCTATCCATCCATCCATCCATCCATCCACTCATCCATCCCACTATCCACCCATCCATTCATTCATTCAAGCATCCATTTTTCCATCCATCCCATTATCTACCCATCTGTTCATTCATCCATTCAACCATCCATCCATCCATCCACCTACCTACCAACCATTGTATTGGCTGTTTGTCTAGCATGGTTTTTCTGCTTCATCCTGGGGAAGAAGTTTCTCCATCCTGGAGGTCAAGCATATGCTTTCTGAAGCTGGAGACCTCCATGCCCACACAAATGCCTTAACTCATAGCCCTTAGACATATCTGGGCTTCCTCCTGACACCCCTAGGCTGGCCTTCTCCAGAATGCTGCTCTTTCCAGCAGTGCCATTCTGCTTGTGCACTTTCCTCCCTCTGTAAACTTGCAGAGGATTTCCCCTTCAAAGTCCTACAAATGTGCAAAGCTGCAGGCTCCTCCACAAACACTCCCAACTTTCTGCAACATTATCACAAATGAATACCCAGCTAGCCCCATTCCTTGACTCAGAGATTGAAAGTTTGATTAGTTTGGCATGATTTTACTTTTTCAAGCTATTATAGAGTTTGTGTGATACTTCTAAAAATTATATAATCAATCCAAAACAGATGTTCACAGCGCATTTTAGAAGGAAACAAATTTTAATAGAAATAGGCCAATTTGATTTGAGATGAATCAATTAAGGAAACAATTTAAATTGTCTATGAAGAAGCAGTATTATAAAGAGGCAATATGGTCTAGCTATTAAGATATTTATTAAGTGCAAAGCAATGAAAGTCATTTAATTATTTTGCATAGCTTCTGTTATACCCAGATATTGGGAAACAATCTCACTTTTCAGAAATTTTCACTTCTTATTATGGAAAATTTTAAACATAAAAATTCTAATATGCAAACATAAACAGTTGAAAATGAACCCACATTTACCTATTACCCATCTTTAACAGTTACCAGCTCTAAGTGTAACCACTTTCCCCTCTCATATTGTTGGGTTTTTTTTCCTATGAGTTCCGAGAGCACACCCTCACTTATTACTTTCTTTGGGTCAAAGTTCCATCCTATAAAATTACGTTGACATTGAAATATAATAAACATTTGAATGTAATAGTTTACTTTTCCTTTGAAATTTAGCTCTTTTTGGTAGAGCAATGGAAATTTTTTTTTTTTTTAGTTAAAAAATTTCAAACCTATAAAGTTGAGAGAATAATAAATAAACCCTCGTATACCCTTCACCTCGTTCACCAGTTATGAGCCTTGGGACTGGCGTTTTGTAAGTGTGCTTTCCCATGATAATACTTGAAGACAGAGATTCCCTTACCTTTGATGGTAAATAGAGAGAGTAGTACATGACTTGAAAACCAGATCTACGTTCGGATCTCACCTCCACCATCCCTAGCCCTGTGTTGCAGGCCGGTTGCCTCATACTTAATTCCTCATCTATCAAATGGAGCAGTAATAATGTACATTCTGGGGGGTTATGCAAGGTACATACCGTCACCTTGCTTGGCAGTTGTACCTGTTATGTTGCAGCTAGGGGAGCCAGCTAGGGGGACATTGGGTGTCACTGACTCCAGGCAGTTTTGGTCAATGTGGAAGATTTTTATAGTTGAGAGATTTGGTACGGCCTAGTGAGTAAGAAAATAAATCTGGGCTGAGAGTGGTTCATATTCCCAGTTCTGCTCTTACCAGCTTGGAACTTAGTTGACTGACTTAATCTCTCAGCCCCATTTTCCTCTCTGTAAAGTGGGGATAGGAGGAACACCTACAGCATTGGGTTATTGTTCGGAGAAAATGAAATGAAAGCATCCATGCCCAGCAGTTAGTAGCGTCTGCCTCCTCGCACATGCCCAGCAAACATTACTAATCATTAGTATTATGATAAGTAAGGACACATTAGCAGAGTGGGTGGAAAACCCACACCAAATTGGTCTTTAAAAGTCTGATTCCAGTTTTGTGCCACGAAAAGAATAAAGACCTTCCGTGAATGCTCACAATGCGATTTTGAGCTAGGGTAAGCCTTGGGGACTTCCTGGGTGGTCCAGTGGTTAAGACTTTGCCTTCCAATTCAGGGGGTGCATGTTCGATCCCTGCCTGGGAGTTGAGATCTCACATGTCTCAGGGCCAAAAAAAACCGAAAACGTAAAACAGAAGCAGTATTGTAACAAATTCAATGAAGATTTTAAAAATGGTCCACACCCAATCTTTAAAAAAGAAAAAGAGTAAGCCTTGGACAGACAGGTAGAGGCAACCAGCCAGGCGTGGCATCATGCAGTTGTCATGGGAAACAACCGCACGTGTGCCTTTGGTTCCCTTCAGCGATCTCCTGAAATGAACCAGCCTTCTTGAAGGCTCCTGGGAGGGTCAGCCTCCTGGCCCCCCTAGCCAGGATGGACACCTCTGTCCTTGTGTTGTTCTTGTGACCTAGCAATGATTTGATTTTTTTTTCCTTCTCTCTCTCTCTTTCCTGATTCTCCTCCCGCATCCCAGGTCGAAAGGATTGTAGACAAGAGGAAGAACAAGAAGGGAAAATGGGAGTACCTGATCCGGTGGAAAGGCTACGGGAGCACGGAGGACACTTGGGAGCCTGAGCATCACCTGCTGCACTGTGAGGAGTTCATCGATGAGTTCAACGGGCTGCACCTGGCCAAGGACAAGAGGCTCAAGTCGGGGAAGCAGCCCGGCGCCTCCAAGCTCCTGCGGGACGGCCGAGGACCCTCGGTCGAGAAGCTCCCCCACAGGCCCTCGGACGCCGGCAAGAGCAAAGGGACTTCCCACAAACGGAAGCGGGTCAACCCTTCCCTGTCCAAGCCCAAGAAAGGCTATTCAGCCAAGCCCCCAGCGAGCGGGGACCGGGCCGCCAAGACGGTGTCTTACAGGACTACCCCCAGTGGCCTGCAAATCATGCCACTGAAAAAGGCACAGAATGGCATGGAGAATGGGGATGCTGGCTCCGAGAAGGACGAGAGGCCCTTTGGAGACGGGTCCCACCAGCCTGACCTGGATCTGAACGACGTGGGCGAGCAGGACCTGGGCGACTGCGATGGGAGCCCCGCGGTGCTGGCGGAGAACGGGCTGGGTATGTGGCTGCTCCTCCTCTCTGATGGGACTTTGCGGGCAGCCTGGGGAAACACAGGACCCCTGCCCTGGCTCTCTTACCTGGGGCCCTGCAGGCTCAATCCCTTGCCCTTCCCGGACGCCTATGAGGTGGGGGAGGCCAAGCCACTGACGCTCCGGCCAAGGCCAGTCCCAGGTCCAGCATCCCCAGCTGCCCTCGGGGACACCCAAGGCCATGGTAACTGCTCTGGAGGCCCTGCCCTGAGGGCAGCTCAGAGTCCCTAACCCCCAGAACCTGAGATTCATTTACCCCGGGGCCAGTGTCTCTCTGGGGCTCACATGCCTCCCAGGGCCCTTGCTTTCAATCTCATTGTGAACCCAGCACCATAACCCAGAGAGGTGGAGTCTGGGCCAGGGGCTGCTCCTCCTTCTCAGACCCAGTTTGGACTTGGAATTCCCCAAACTGGCCCTTCAGCTGGAACTCCCTGCCCCCATCTCTCGCTAATATGCATGATCAGCTCCCCGGTCTGTATTAGGTCCCAGAGGCTGCCTGGACCCCTGCCTAGGCTCCTTTGGCTTGGTGCCTTCTTGCCTTTCTTGGTGCCTGACTTGCCTCTTGCAAGTCACCCAGCAAAGATGCTGGAATCCCCCCTCCCTCTGACCAAGGCCCCATAGGCACAACTGGGGAAAGAGGAGACAATGACCCAGGTTTTTCGAGCTCTCGAGTCTGACATTCCCCCAGTAGTCAGATGGTTTCCCAACTGAGTCCTCAGTGGCCACATCTTCCAGGTGAGCTGTCTGCACTTGTTACCTGCCTTGCTTCATTTCTCAGATATCTGTGTGTCCACGTGGTGAATTTTTGTCTTTAGCCACCAGGACTCCAGGCCTTAGGACGTCAGGAAATCCTGCAATGGGTGTGGACAACCTGCGCCCAACACAGTAGGGCCCTCTGATGCCCCGGGTGGAACTGGAGTGCGGGTGGGCAGAGGGTGTCAGGAGGCAGGTGGGATAGGCTGGGAGAGTTCCCAGAAGGATGTGGTGACAAGGCACGTTACGGGGATAGTGATGTCAGAGTTCAGGACGCTCGGGGTGTGCGTGGCTGGGAAGAGCGTCCTCAGGGACTCTCCGCAGGGGGGAATCCAAGCAATCCGCTTTTGAGGTCCCTGTTTCTCCAGAGAGAGGAATTTCACCCAAACAGGATTGATTTAGCAGTCTCTGCCCCAGATTGACTCACGTTTCCGTCTGGGGATCCCTGATGCTGACATGACTCTGCCTGCTAGCATATGGAAAAGCTGTTTGTTTTAAAAAATCCATCTCTCGGGGAGGAGTGGGCTCGTGTGAATGAGGCCTGGCACAAACACCGGTGTTTGACGTTCCCGTGACAGTCGCCAGCAGTGGAGGGATTCCCCGTCTCGGGCTGGGGAGCCTTGGCGGCTCCTCGGCTGGAGGCCCAGGGGCTTGGCAGTGACTGCCGGCGCCCTGGCTGGTAGTGGCACCCCGTCCCCCCGCCCCCCTGCCCTGCTCAGGAGGGGGCCGCCCTGAGAGCAGGGTAGGGGGGCAGTGTCAGGGAGGGCTGTATACTGACTCCAGCCGCCAGACCACAAAGTGGAGGGACTCCAGGCCTGTGGAGGTTGTGATAAAGGCTTGCTTCTCCTTCAGCACCCCTTTCCAGAGGCGGCGTGGCTGCCAGCTGTATGCACTCCGTCCTCGGGTTTGGTCGATACCACTTGATTCAGGATGGGGCACGGTACCCCGCCACCGGGGGAGACAGACGAGGACAAGCCTGCCGGCCCTACTGGTGGCCTTGTTGACGCTGAGTGCCTCTCTGGGCCTTTCTTGTTTCTGATCCCTTCTTGGCCTTATTTATTCCCAGTGTTGAACATTCTGTACTCCACTCGGGCCCATGCCTGCATAGAGAGGAGGAAGTCACTTGCCTTTCTCTTGTTTGGTTTTGAGTGTTCCCAAAAGGTCCTTTGGCTTGATCGCATCCTATAATATTGATGTCCTTCGGGTTCACGTAAGGCTGGGGCAGTGGTCCTCAAAGTCACGTGTGTAAGATTCCCTGGCACTTTCTTAAAAGGCAGGTCCCATAGAGTCTGATTTCCTAAGTCTGGGGTGGAGCCCAGAAGGTGGGTCTTTAACAAGCACCTCCTGGTGGCTCTCCTGCATTTTGGGGACCTGCTTTGTGGTAAAATGGGGTGGCAGTTATGTTTCACATCAGCTGTCAATTTACTTTTTGTTCTTCACAAGAGTTGGTCACTGTGCTAGGTGCTTGGAGGTTAGGGCTGTGCCTTTTGAAACTTAGAGCCTGCTCTCCAGTAAGTTGAAACTGGGTATCTCTAGGTCGTTGTTGAGAAGACTCCTGAGGCTGACACGCTGGTAGGAATAGCACGTTTGTTACATAGATGGTGTGCCTTTCTGTACCTGGGTTGATATCTCCAGTGGTCAGTGGGGTGATAAATGCCCAAGCCCTGGTCAGCCGTTAACACTCTAGTTAGAGATAGCATCATATCCAGGTTTTGGAGTAACTGGGAAGAGGAAAAGACTGAGAATCCTCGCCAGAGAGAGAGAGAGAAATTGCAAGGTTTGGAGTTCTTGAAGAAGACCCGAGACAGGAGGTTGTGTGGTTCCAGAACTTTCCAGCCAGGGGTCAGAGGTATAGTCAAGCAAAACATGAGTCCACTTATGTTTTCAGGCAGAGGGAAGCCTTGGTACAGCCAGTGTCCATGCCCACATGGACCCTGAACGTTCTTCTTCCTCCTCTTCCCCAGCCCCGCCTTCTCTGACCACATCCACCACTGACCCAGAACCCCAGGGGCACAAAGAGGGGGCAACAGGGTTTTCAGCACAGAGGGGCCTCATATTTGCCTGGCAGAAGATGGGGAGATCCTAGCCACGCTTTCCCAGCATTTGTTTTGGGGGAGGGCTGTTGCTTTTTATATGATTTCAACTTCTCTTTGGTGAATTAAGGTTTTGCATACAGAAAAGCAACTTATGTAACACGTTACTCATTTACTGCTGACTTCCCCGATCTGAGCTGTGGGAACAAGTGCTAAATTGGGGCTCTAGCGGGTGGTGCTTTGGTTTCAGACAGCATTTTCCCCAGCAATGTTTGTGAAGTACATGCAGGGGCCCAGGACAGCTTTTGCTTCTGATTCTTTTCCCGTAATGACAAATGGCTCTGTGGTCCAGATACCATCTGCCTCAGTGTCCCTTTGGGAGCTTGTTAAAAATGGTCTCTACGCCCATCAATGAATCTCAGGGGGCGGAGTGTGGATTGTGTCTTTTAAATGCTGCATTTTCACAGCCATGGTGTATACAGCAGTTCTCACAGAAGCGTTTGGTTGTAGTGATGAATGGTTCATAGTCCACGTCCTTTGTTGGTAGATTCAGAATTACTCCTTGAATTTTAAGCTTGTAAGTAGGAATGTGATTTAGTTCTTTAAAGGTTTAAAACCTGAAATAACGTCTCCTTCTTGCTCATACACTCTTTACCAGGCATCTCTCTCTCTCTTTTTCACTCTTTTTTTCCCTAAAACAAACCTGTTTCATCCATACGGAAAAGCTGTTGGATTAGTGAACTCCCCCTGTAGTCTGGTCCAAAATTAGTTAGCAGAGTTTCATCAAAATACGCCAAAGCATCAATTGTGTCAGATTCTTTGAGACCCCGTGGACTATAGCCTACCAGGCTCCTCCTCCTTGCCAGGTTTTTCCAGGCAGGAATACTGGAGTGGGTAGCAATCCCCTTCTTCAGGGGATCTTCCTGACCCAGGGATTGAACCCCAGTCTCCTGCATTGCAGGCAGATTCTTTACCACCTAAGCCACCAGGGAAGCCCAAAGCATTAATACTTGACAGATTCAGATGAGCCTGTAACCTGTGGACACATCCCTGACTCTGAGCCCGAAGCACAGCACACAGGTGCCTGGTGTTCCCCGAATTTCCATGAAGCCAGTGAGTTTTCACTGTTGACGCTGACCCCGTGGCCCCGTGTTCACGTTTCTCTGAATTTTGGGGATCACCGTCCTCGCTTCCTGATGACTGTCTTCTGTAGCACAGGCGCTGCGTCTCAGATGCCGCCTGATTCAGTGTTTGCAGAACTGTTCCCATCATTGAATGAGTCATCCCACACAAACGCACAACATTTGCCGTCTCTTCTCCATTGATCTTGTAAAATTATCTCAGCTTTCACTTCTACCGTGTTTGTTTATCTCTCCCTACTCACTCTCTCACCACGATTATCGTTTTTCCTTTTATTGATCCTCGTGGAGTGACTGTGCTTTAAAAGCACTTCAGAACTAAACTCGAACAGAGGAAGTGCCCGGTGACTTTCAAGAACCCTGGGCTCTCAGGTGTGGAGCTGGCATCGGGATCCACTGGCTGCTGCTGTTGCTGCTAAGTCGCTTCAGTTGTGTCCGACTCTGTGCGACCCCATAGACAGCAGCCCACCAGGCTCCCCGTCCCTGGGATTCTCCAGGCAAGAACACTGGAGTGGGTTGCCATTTCCTTCTCCAATGCAGGAAAGTGAAAAGTGAAAGTGAAGTTGCTCAGTCTTGTCTGACTCCTAGCGACCCCATGGGCTGCAGCCTACCAGGCTCGTCCGTCCATGGGATTTTCCAGGCAAGAGTACTGGAGTGGGGTGCCATTGCCTTCTCTGAAAATCCACTGGAGGGCGTGTTAAAACACGATTACGGCACCTACCCCTACTGACGTAGCCGCTGTGGCAGAGAGCCTGAGACTCTGCATTTCTAGCAAGTTCACAGATGCTGTGGCTGGCTCAGGGACCCTGCTTTCAGAACCACCGGTCTGAACGAGTAAGCACCGAGACGACTGGGAACGCCAGCTGGTGGTACCGGGAAGCTGAAGCGCTTTTGCTCTGGACCTCGAGTTTGCCTTCGTGAGAATTCATAAGGTGAAAGTTTGTGGAACAAAGTTGTTGGGTCGAAAGTCTTACCATGTGGGAACTTCCCTGTCTGGCCTCGGAGTGTATGAAGTCCTTTCTGTGGTCCTCACAGCAGCCCTGAGTGGCAGCTGTGGTAAATCTACCCATTTTTTGGAAGAGGAGACTGAGGTTACAAGTGCTCAGGTTGGCACTAGGAGAGAAATCCAAGCAGGCCGACTCCAGAGCTAGTCCCTAGATCACCGCTCAACTGGCTCCCAGGCAGTACAAGGCAGTTCCTGGTCACTGATAAAAATACGCTCTGACGGGGGGCCCTGGAATGTTGGTGGGGCAGAAGCCACTTGGACTCATCCTTGTTGTTTACTCATGGATGGATGTAATCCTTCTAAGCCTAAGAAACTGAGGTTAACTATGTGCCATTCAACTTGAAGAGCTTCCCTGGTGGTTCAGCTGTGAAGAGTCCACCGGGCAACACCTGAGCCGTGGGTTTGATCGCTGAGTCGAGAAGATCCCCTGGAGAAGGAAATGGCAACCCACTTTGATATTCTTGCCTGGGAAAGCCGGTGGACAGAGGAGCCTGATGGGCTACAGTGCATGGGGTCTGCATAGAATTGGACACGATTTAGCAACTAAATGGCAACAATATTCAATTTCAAACCCAGGAGCAAGTGGTCAATTTCTTTAAAAAGATACAACTTAAGCAAACAGACTCACAGATGACTAGAAAACCTGAATAAGGGGAATGGCTTTTAAATTCCAGTATTAAATCAGTCATTCCACGTCCCTCACAAAAAGAGAGAAGAAGGCACACAGGACTCAGGTGGTTTTACAGGCAAGCCTACAATGGCACCCCACTCCAGTACTCTTGCCTGGAAAATCCCATGGATGGAGGAGCCTGGTGGGCTGCGGTCCATGGGGTTTCGAAGAGTCGGACACAACTGAGTGACTTCACTTTCACTTTTCACTTCCATGCATTGGAGAAGGAAATGGCAACCCACTCCAGTGTTCTTGCCTGGAGAATCCCAGGGACAGGGGAGCCTGGTGGGCTGCCGTCTACGGGGTCGCACAGAGTCGGTCATGACTGGAGTGACTTAGCAGCAGCAGCAGCAGCAGCAGCAGCTTCCCAATATTCTACAACAGAAGCATCTCTCTCATACCCAAATGGTTGCAGAGAAAACAGAAAAATAGGAAACACCCCAGCTCCTTTGATGAGGCCGGCATAACCTGGGTTTCCAAAGGGACAAGGAAGGGAGGAACAAGGAAAATTAGAGGCCAGTTTCACTTAAGGATATAGTGATAAAGTCCTGAATAACGCCCCCCACCCTGGGCTTGTTACAGTTCCCTGATACTTCCTCAAAGTTGTGAATGTTCCAGAAAGTCCTCAATCCATGCTCTGAACTCGACCCCAGTTCATGACCTTTAGAATCACCACCGCTTCTGGAGGTGCCCAGCTTGTCCCGAGATCCTGAGTGTCAGAGGCAGAGGCCCCGAGCCATCTCAGTGAATCACAGGAAGTCCGAAGAGGGTGTCCACACCGGGCCTCTTGTGAAGGCAGGTATCCATTTTCCTGGGCACAGCTGTTCCTTTAACATACTTCAGACACCCACTCCCAGGCCAGCAGACTTTGACCAGCCTTGTTGTTTTTACAAAAGTGGGTCATTTTCCAGACATATAGCAGCCACTAGAGCCTAAGGGATTCTTACATTTTGTCTTTCAAAGCGTGGCAAGTGAGCGACTTCTGCGAATGAATGAACTTAAAACCCTTTTATGGGTAATGTGTGCAGACCCGTCCAACTTGGCCACTGCCTCTGAGTGGAAAGTGCCTGACTGTGATGGAAAATCTGACTGTCGGCTTGACCCATGGCAGATCCAAGGGGGAAATCGACTCTCCCGGTTGGCTCCCCAATCCCGGGTTTGATTTTGGCATCCAGAGGAGGCCGATGGAATCTTGACCACTGTCAAGACTTGGAAATCGACTAATCACTTTCACTGCCAGCTCAGATGTTTTCCTCTCTCAACCACCTCAAAAAAGAGTCCTTAGAATTGTTTCCGAGTCCTATTTATCAGTGGTGAACCAAAGAGGGTGGGGTGGGGAATGGAAGTCCCCCGCTGCCCCGCCAGGCACAAGCTGTGAGGGGTACCTTGTCGGCAAAGGGTCTCAAAACAGTGGTCAAATTTGGTTTGCAGATGTTGGTGAAAAGCTAGTAGACCCCCAGGGACCAGGGCTGCAGCTCCACCCATCCCCCCAGCTGGCCCTACAAAGACCATCCTGATGATGCAGTGCTGGGCTCCACGGTAGTAGAAGCCTTACTGTTTGTGTTTGATGAGTGCCTGTCATTTAATCCCCTCATTGGCTCCCTGACTTAGCAACTGGACAACATAGCAACATAACAAGCTTAGCTATCATCAGCCTTGCTTATAGATGGGGAAACTGAGGCTTGGAGGGGTGCAGACATGGAGTGCCAATGGGAGGGGCTGGGTGGGGCCTTAGTGCCACGTCTGGCAATGCTGAAGTCCTCAGAGGTCTGTGACCCATTTTTACAAAAAGGCATTACAGGGATTTAGGTTCAAACCAGCAAGCTTCCCCAGGGTCTTAGGGCAGTGTTCTGGCCAGCATCCCTGGGCCTTCCTATGAGACATCTTCAGTGGTTCCAAAGATGCTGGCTCAGCATTCCAGGGGGATGGAATTGTCAGTCCTGCATGAAGATTTTCCACTAGGCTTAATTTTTTTTTAAATTTTATTGGAGTATAGTTGATTTGCCGTGTTGTGTTAGTATCAGGTATACAGCACAGTAATTCAGTTATACATATATTTATTCTTTTTCAGGTTCTTTTCCCATATAGGTTTTTACAGAATATTGAATAGAGCTCCCTGTGCTATACAGTGGGTCCTTGTTGGTTATCTGTTTTATATATAGTACTGTGTGTTTGTTAATCCCAGGCTCCTAATTTATTATTTCCCTCCACATTTCCCCTCTGGTAACCATGAGTTTGTCTTTGAACTCTCTAAGTCTGTTTCTGTTTTGTAAATAAGTTCATTTATGTCTTTTTTTTTTAAACCTCTATTCTTTATAGTAAAAGACACACACATACATACTCGCAGCTCTTCTAGGGAATTCCCTTAATTATCAAAGTTCATTTCAGGGCTAGAAGAATTGGCATAAAATGAAAGTTAACAGTGTCTATCAGCTGATGAAAGGGTAAACAAAACTTTTTATGTTCAGACAATGAAATGTTATTCAGTCATAAAAGGGAATGAAGTGCTGACATGGTTACAATGTGGATGACTCTTGAGAACACGAGGCTGAGTGAGAGAAGCCGGTCCCAGAAGACGACTTACTGTAGGACTCTCTATTTGCTAGGTCCAGAACAGGCAAATCTATAGAGACAGAAAGCAAATTAGTGGTTGCCAGAGGCTGAGGAAATGAAAGGGAGGGGAAATGCCTGCCAATGGGTACAGGGCTTCTTTTGGGGGCGATCCACATGTTCTCGAATTCGATTGAAATGATGGTTGTGCAACTCAGCAAGTGAACTTAGGAATCACTAAATTGTATACTTTGGATGGGTGAATTTTATAGTATGTAAATGATATCTCAAAACAGCTAGTGCTGACCACGTGCCTGGGAGCCCTGAGTGCTGTCTGCAGAGACATGCCCCTTTGCTGCCCCAGGAAACTGGGGCTAAAGCGCAGCTCTCAGGCATGTGGAGCTGCAGCACAGCCACAGCGCGACTCCCAGACCCCAGACCCCACCTACGAAATGCAGGTGCTCTTAGTGGAGCAACAGCCCGCATGATTTTCCTGTGGCTGCTGTAACACGCTGAGTGGTTTAAAGCAACACACATTTACACTCTTGGAGTCCTGGACGTCTGAAGTCTACAGGGAACTGGCAGGGCTGTGTTCCTAGGGGGCTCTTGGGGAGGACCGGTTTTCTCGTCTTCTTCGGTTTCCAGAGGTCGCCCGCATTCCTTGGCCCGTGGCCCCGCATCTCCCTGCTTCCACCATCTCATCTCCTTCTCTGCCTCTCCTGCCTCTCTCTCAAGGACCCTTGTGGTGATATCAGGGCTGTCCTGTGTGATCTAGCATGGCCTCCTCTGACAAAGCTCCTTTTGCAACATCAGGTTGCGTATCCCAGGGTTCTGGGCATGAGGATGGGGACATCTTTGGGGGTGCATTATCCAGCAGACCACTCCCACACAGTAGAGTCAGGAGGGAAGACAGTCCAGACACATGGGTTTATATTCCTGTATGGGCAGAAGCCAGCTAATAACAAGGAGGCATGGCTTTTGTCCTCTGGGTTAGACAATACGTGTAAATGGAATCATCTGTTTGGTGTGGACTTGTGAACAACTGGCAGGCCTTGAACTCGGCTTAAGTTTCCTTGTTGATTTTAGAGATAGAAGGCCAGCTGCGGCTCCCACGGGACAGGAGGCACTTTCCAAATTCCACGACACCTCTCCACGTGGCAAATCTCACATCCGCGTTTATTGGAGAGGAGCTAACTCAAGCCCTCTAAAGGCTGCAGCCTTACTAGTGATAATGATAACAGCAATGGCACCAATAACAGACACTGAAGACGTCCTTGCTATGGTTGGGTATGGCGCTAAGGACTGTACGTGCAATAGCTCAGCCAATCCTGACAACTCTGTGGAGCAGGGTGTCTTTTTCATCTCTAGTTTACAGGTGAGGAAACTGAGCCTTTAAGAAGTTAGGACTCCCCAGAAGGTAACATGCCAGAGTCAGAATTCTGACCTCCGCTTTTTGCTTTGTTTTGTTTTTAAACATTTATTTATTTGGCTGCTTTGGGTTTTAGCTGCGGTGCACGGAGTCTTTTAATTGTGGCCTGTGAACTCTTGGCTGCAGCATGTGGGATCTAGTTCCCCGACTGCAGACTGAGCCAGGGAGCCCTGCCTTGGAGTGTGTGATCTTAGTCACCGGACTGCCAGGGAAGTCCCCTGACCAGCTTTTTACTTTTGAGATTCAGGGCTTTTAAAAACTTCTCTGTCACACTGTCTTGCTGTGTGATATCTAAATTTCTTTGCAGACCCTAATCACACAGTGGGAAAAAGCCTGTTCTGCTCGTGTGTGTATGTGTGTGTGCACGCATGTACACACCCGTGTGTATCTATATTTGTGTCTGTGTGTATGGAAAACATTTTGTATGACAACATTTGCATCTTGATTTTTCTGCTCAACATAGCATATGCCTATTTCCATATTGGGCAGGTCTTCATGTTTATAATTTTAGTCGTGCCATTTTATATATATAAGAAAACATACATTTGACCTAGTCTCCGGTCGCTAGACACAGGTTGGGTCTAAACTTCCATGGAATCGTAGAGAGTCAGACATGACTGAGCAACTGAACTGAAAACTTCTTTGGTTTTGTCTTGCGTTATTTCTGAATTGTTTTCTTAGAATAAATTCCCAGAGGCGTTTATTCTAGGATTGTCCTGGCGATTTTGCCCCTCTCCCCAGCAAACAAAGTAACGAACGAGGTGATGAGTTTTACTATTGCCATTGTCTTGTCAGCATTATTTGTGGGAACAAAAAAGAGGAACTTCAGTGTCTCTCTGATTTGCATTTCTTAACTCATCACTGAGGCTGAGTCTTTTCTGCACATGCTCATCGAGTCTTTGGGCTTGTCTGCTCTTGTCTTTGAACCTGGGGAGAAGGTAGACTCATACAGAGGGGTGGCAGGCTGGAGAGGAGGTGGGCTTGTGTTGAGGGGAAGACTCAGGGAGACTTCTGAAGGCTGGCAGGGCCAGGGCAGGAGATGCCGGGATACTCGGGGACCCAACCCTAGTTATGATTACAGGACCAGTTGCTTTGGGGGGGCGGTCATGAATGGAAGGACTGATCCTACTTTTCTGATTTAGGGTTTCCTGATGACTTTCTGATCTTGTATTATGGATGAGCTGTCAGAAAAGACCGAAATAGCAAAATCTCCTCCTGGCTTATATGTCAGCAGTAAAAGTGAGAAGGGAATTGTGACCACCCTCCTCTGTGGTCACACGTCCACTTCTGGCTGCCCGGCCAGCACCCTCCCCAGTGCACTCAGCCCAGATGCCCAGTCTCAGGTGGCCTCCCGCAGTTCTGACTCAGTTCCGGGACCCCCCCACCCTCTGGTTTCCATGGCTGGGCAGGGCTGCTCTCCTTGGTCCTTGGCACCTGCGAGTCCTGAGCTGTAAAGGCTTTTGGGGGGTGGCCCCCATCTCAGCCACCCCCTCTCAGGCACTTGGTGGAAACTTTAGGGCATGACCTCAGCCCTGCCTCGTTCCATTTCCTGTCCACGTGGTGAAAAGCTGTATCCACTCTTGTCCCTTCTTGCTCTTTTTCTTGTGAGTTTTATTTATACCTTTCAGAAAATTGATTCCTTCACGCTGTTTCAGGGTGGTTTTCATGAGAGAAATGGTCTGGGATGGAGGCCTGTCTAACTGCAGTTCCCAAAATGTCCCCTGCCTTTCGTGCCCCCAGACTTCTTTCCTTCCTTCCTCCTTCCCTCCCTTCCTTCTTAAAGTTAAAAAGTAATTTAGTTCAAAAAATTGAAACACTATGGAAAGTGTAAGCTTTTTAAACATTCAAGTTCCCTCCGTTTTTCCCCCTGAATCCTATTTTGAGGTGACTGATGTTCACATTTCCCTATGGCTCATTCAGGACTACTCTCTCAGCTTATGCAACTTGTATATATATTTATGTATATTTATTACACATTATATGTTGCATGTGTAAAAACGTTCTGTTTGCTCAAAGATCTGTTGAAGGGATGATGAACAAGGATAGTCCCACCTCTGTGGGCGTGCGCACATGTAAGAAACCGGGGCCTCACTGAGAAGGTGGCATCTGGGTAGAGACTGGAGGTGGTGAGAACACTGTGTTTTAAATCTGAAACTCCATCTGTGTCAGGGGAGTAGATGTGCCCCCCCCTTCTGGCTGCCCGGGCTCTCACGGCTTGCAGGGACTTAGCTGGCCTCTCTGATGGGCGTCCAGGCAGCTTCCCGAGACACACACCCTCGCCAGCTCTGGCTGTTGCCAGTCTTTGTCACGCTTTCCCAAGCTCTGCGGTTCTGATTTTAGTGCCGGTGAGCGTCTTCTCACGTTCCCAACACTTGTGCGTCCTCCCCTGGGAGGGGCCTGAGCCTCGTCATGCCAAGCAGAGCAGGGGATGATGCTCAGTAGGGTGGGTGGACCAGGCATTCGGCCACGTGGCTTCAGGCAAATCTCTCAGCTTCTCTGGGCCAGAGGCTTCATTCATAAAATGTAGATGTAATCATGCCTCATGGGGTTGTGGTAAAGAATAAGGGAATTCATTCACAGAAAGCCTTTAGAATATTAGGTGGCACATAGTAGACATTTGATAAATATTAGCTATGTTATTTCAATCCTCTGCCCATTTCTCTTGCATGAGTGCATGCTGAATTGCTTCAGTCGTGTTTGACTCTTTCCCAACCCAGGGATCGCACCCAAGTCTCTTGCATCTCTTGCATCGCAGATGGATTCTTTACCCACTGAGCCACCTGGGAAGCTTTTTTTTGTTTGTTTTTAGAGCATTTTATATATTGTATACTCTAATCCCTTGTTATATTTGTTAACTGTACTCACTGAGTGACGGCTCTGTACCAGGAACTGTCGAGTGGCAGTCCCTCATAGCATGATGGAGAGAGACGCAGAAGACATTGAGGGAGTTACAAGCAGGGGTGCCAAGGCCAGCCTGGGAAAGGAGTCAGGAGAGGGCTTCTTGGAGGAGTTGACACGCAAACTGAGTCTGATAGAATGAGGCGGAATGAGCAAGGAAAAAGGCAGGGCTGGTGGGAGAAGATGACAGCACCCTCAGAAGCACAAAGCCAAGGATCGGCGTGTGGGCACACAACACCACATCACAAAGAACATTCTGGACAACCCTGCAGGGAAGGCTGAAGCTGCAGGGTTGGCTTAAGAGCCAGGTGGCTTGGAGCCTGCAGTGGGAGGGCATCTGGGAGTCTTTCTGGAAGGAACGGAGGCATCCCTCTGTGCAGCCCACACTCCGCAGGCCTGCAAAGCCTCCCCGGTCAGACCCGCCTTGCCTCCTTCCCCACGCGGTCTCTGTGTGCTGTGTACGCATGGGCACCCTCCCTGCCAGCCCTCAGGTGGGTGTTTAACCCACCTGCTCATGCTTCGTGGCTCTGCTCAACAGCAGCCCTCCCTCAGAAGCTCCCCCTGACTCCGCGGGTAGGTGAGCCTCCCTTCTGCTTGCACACCTAGACCCGCGTTTCCTATCTGACGGCACGGACCTCGGCTTGTCGCGGTCACAGCCCGACTTCTCAGAAAGCCTCTGCCTCCCTCCCTGGGTTGTCAGCTCCAGAGAGCACCGATGGGCTCTGGTTTTGCTCCCACTTGTAGATCCAGCACCTAGCACTGCTCAGCACCGAGGAAGTGCTTCAGAAATACCGCCGAATGAGGGAGTGAATGAACTAACGGAGCAGAGAGAGAAGCAGGGAGCCTCTTCTGCTTGGAGCCGTGGGCTCTGAGCCCTGTGAATCTTCGCATGTCTGTCAGGCGCCCCCATCCCTCGTCTCAGCAGCACCTCCCATCCTGGGCTGTCTCCATTTCTCAACATTGTGCTCCCGCAGCGTGGCCCAGAGGACCGCTGATGTTTGGTCAGGGCTCTCTTCATCAGCTGAAGGGTTCCCTTTCAGCATCTTGCCTGACAGTTGTTCGCATCACCACCCGCCAACAGCCCTGCTGGCTGCACTTCTTTCTCCGCCCTTAATATTCACGTAGACACCCAGCTCTTATTGAAGCCGCAGGGCTGAGACCCCGCCCGTCCCCCGTCCAGGGCTCTGCGTGTTCTTTTACAGCAGAGTGCATTTCATTCAAGTCACGTGTTCCGTGTCACGTGTAGTCCTTCGCTGTGGCAGAGAAAATGCAAGCAGACTTCTTAATGTAAGTCCTGTTTCCAGAAAGGACTTTGGGATTTCTCCTCTAAACTTGCTGTGAATTCTGGAGGCAGCAGTGGTGAGGAAGAGACTAGAACGAGTGAGCAGGGGCTTTGGAGGCACAGGGTCCATGAGTTCAAGTGCAAACTGCCTCTTGTCGAGCCAGTGACTCTAGGCGGGTGCTTGCAGCTTTGGAGCCTTGGCGGTCTTCCCCTCTGTCCCGGGGCGATGACAGAACCCCCTGCAGAGGGTTAGGTGATGGCCCCCCACGCTCAGTGCCGTGGGTGTTGATTTCTCTTCTCCCCTTTCTCAGACGGCATGGCCTCCGGTGGGGTTTCTTCCTCTGCTCGGAGGCACGCTTTCCTCCCTGCTGCCACGTGCCCTGCTGCTCGCTCACTGATGCTAGGATCTTCATGGCTATTCCATTCATGTCAACCAGCAGGCAAACTCAAGAGGCCCTACTTCTGAGTGGTGGGATGACTGGCCCGTCACTTGTGTCCTCAGAGTTGGTAGTCAGAGTCAACCCTTCCGCCTGCGCCATGGTGACAGTGATCCCAAGTCCTTCCTTCTCCAGCACACTAGCGCTCTGTGGTTTCCCCGCCCTCTGCCTGCTTCTCCACATGGGAGGAAAGTGGGTCCATGCTGAGCCCCCAGAGTCTAAGCAAGGCGTCTTACTACTGGCCTGGCTTCCCACCAGCAGCTCCTAGCATCACTTGGTGGCGAGACAGAAACATCTGACGGCAGGAGCACCCGCGTGTGCCAGGTGTGGGATGGGGGGCCAAGGCCACGGCTGTATGTGAGATGGTTGCTGTCTTCACCCAGCTCGTGTTCTCATGGGAAAACCTGAGGAAGCAGCTCAGCATGCCAGCGCACAGGATATGGGGGTGTTCTGAGTGAGTGAGGAGCCCACCGGGGTTAGGAGATGAGAGGAGGGTCTTCCAGGTGGGAGAGCATCGAATCTGAGACCTGAAGGACCTGTAGAGTGTAGTCAGGCAAAGGGGAAAAGGGAGAATGTTCTGGACAAGTAGGAACTGCATTTTATTGAGAAGATTTCTAGGAAATAGGTAACAGTGACCTCTGACACCATCGGTCAACTTCATCTATGCTTTCTTCATCCAACATTTAGTGACTGCCACGAGCCCTCACGTGTACCTAGGAGCGGGTCACTCCGTGCCTTGTTCTCCAAGTATATTGATGAGCAAGGTGCTCACAGTTAAGGGGAGAAAGCAACTGATGGGGAAAAGACAAATTGGCGGTTTCCATTGTTGCTGTTCAGTGCTAAGGTGTGTCCGACTCTTTGCCACCCCTTGGACTGTAGCATGACAGGCTTTCCTGTCCTCCACTATTTCCCAGAGATTGCTCAAGTTCATGCCTATTGAGTCGGTGACGCCATCTAACCTTCTCACCCCATTCTCCTTTTTCCTTCAGTCTTTCCCAGCATCGGGTCAGTTTCCATACGGTGCCCAAGATACCCAATATTTATTTGTTGAGCCCATGCTGTGCACCATGCCCAGTTCTAAGCAGTGTAATATGTGGTGACTAATTTAATTCGGGTGGGGGGTGGTCTGTTTCTCTCCTCCATTTACAGATAGGGCTTCCCTGGTGGCTCAGCTGGTAAAGAATCCTTTACAGATAAGGAAACTGAGGTATGTGGAGAAGTAACTGATCCGTCAGAAGGTGGCTGCCCCAAGATTCAGATTCAGTGGGTCAGGCTCCAGATCCATGTTCTTTTTTTTTTATTTTTAATTTTTTAAGTTTATTTTTTGTTGTTTTCTTTAAAAAATACTTTTTGTTATTTTGTGTTATTGTTTATTTTAAAAACTGTAAAATTTTATATTTTAGTTTTTCTTGCTCCAGACCCATGTTCTTAACTTTAGCTCTTCAACTTCCTGAGGGGTGGGGTTGTCTGTAAGCACAGAGAATACTTCTTTGTCGAAAACCCATCCCTTAGCCTTCTGATACCATCATTTTTTCTACAACCCAGTTAAAGAGACATTTATTTTATGCCCACTGTGCGCTGGGAGCTGGGGATTAGAGACGACAAGCCTGGACTTCCAAAGAACTCATTAAACTAATTAAGGAATCAGATGCTCCCAAGTGGCCAGCCGCAAAGCCGAGTGTGCTGAGCGCTCAGGAAGGGCCTAGACAGACCGCCGTGGGGGCCCCCAGGGAGTGGCTGTTCCTGGGAAGAAGTCAGCTGCCTGGGAGGGAAGCGTTTCAGGTGGCCCCGAGGACTCCAGGTGTGAAGGTGGACGGAAGTGGCACTCGGGGCAGGGGGACAGCTGAAGATGGCCCGGAAGCAGGAAACTTGACATCGTCTTGGAGGTTGGGGCGTTTAAGGGGCAGGGGTGGGAGCTGAGGTTGGAAACTAGAGTGAGGCCAGAAGGTAGAGTTTGTGAGCCAGAGGGGTGACAAGAACAGATGAGAAAGCGGCTTTCCAGTGGAGTCATTTTCTGCTTTGGAGACCGTAGGGCTGAATTCAGTAGCAAATTCAGCTGTTGGGTATAGCTGAATAGGGTATCCTTCTCTGGGTGCCAGGATTCTGGTCAAATATTTGAGCATCACCACGGCCATGGGGTGTTTAACACAGGAGATGTGATTTCACCTCTAGAAACAATTTCATCAGGTTATTCTGCATTTTGAATTCATGCTCTGCTGTTAAAAAACATTTAGAACTGGCAACAGACATCGTAAGATATATGCCCATCACTCTCAATGGTTTGAAGTAACCTGGGAGCCTTAAGCTTTCTTGAAATTCCTAGTGTATTTATCAGGCATGATTATAACATGCCAGATGATGGCTAACGAGGCTAAAGAAAAATTTTTTTTTAATTTGGTTATTTATTTGTTAATGCAATTTTAAATGTTACAGTCCATTTACAATTATTACAGAATATTGGCTATGTTCCCCGTGTTGTACCATACATCCCAGAGCCTGTCTTATATGCAATAATTTGTATACCTCTCTCACCCCCACCCCGTACTGACTCTCCCCTCTGCACTGGTGACCATTGATTTGCTCTTTATGTCTGTGTGTCTGCTGGGTTTTTTTTGTTGTTGTTGTTTGTTCTATTTTGTTGTTTTATTTTATTTTTTTAGTTTTCACAGTAAACAATATCATACAGGGCCTATCTTTGACTTGTGTCACTTAGCATATTGCCTAAAGGAAGAGTCTTTTTTTTTGAATGTACCTCTAAACTTGAGCTTTGCTGTTGAATTCGGCCCTGAGATCAGGGATTCCGTCCATGGTGACGGTTAGGGGCTGGGACGAGGACCAGCTGCGAGATGACTGTACAAGTATTGACTATATGTTGGGCTCTTTGAACTCTTTGACATGAGAGGATGGGAAGATTGGAGGGTGTTTTCAACTTCAGCACCACCACCAACTCCTATACCCCACCCAGCTCCAAACACCTGACCCCCAGCCCCGTTTCTGCGGAAAGAAGCTGCTGCCCCCACTGTGGAGTCTGCGGGCAGCAGCCTGTTCCTCCCCAGCTGAGACAGAAGAGGACCGGGCGTGTTAGCCCTGCACCCTGTACTTCCCCTCCCAGCGCGCCCTCAGACCCGGCCACACTTTGGGGATCTTTGGTGCATCAACCACAGACCAGGAAACGGTTCTCAAGTGTAAGAACTATCACTTTCTCTTCTAAGAACTGCAGCTGGAAAGCCCTCACCCCGCCGTCAACAAAGGACGGTTTCCCTCAACTGCGGAACTGATGAGTCTTCTCTCTTGTCTATTTTAAGCCTCCCCTTCGCCCAGCCCGCTCCACAGCTTGCAGGCCATGGAGCTCGGGTGCAGCGCCCTCCGGCTGCTCGCAGGCCTCCCTCGCCTCCGTGAGTGGTATCTGCTTCCCGGGAGATCTGGGAGAAAAGGAGCCGGGGGAAAGGCCTCACACTCGCGCCTTCGTGGGTGGGGGGATGTGGGTGGGACGGGGCAGGTCCCTCACCATGCTCTTGTCCTGCTCTCCAGCCTCTCGCTCTCCCGGTTTGGGTCAGGAGACAGAAACTTCTCTAGGCCTTCTGCTGTGTGTGGCACGACTCATTTATGCACGCATTCATTTGTTCAGCATGACTGAGCCACTTCTGCCTGCCGGCTGCACTGGTTTTAAAGCTCAGTCATGTCCGACTCTTTATGACCCCATGGACTGTAGCTCCGCCAGGCTCCTCTGTCCATGGGATTTTCCAGGCAAGCATACTGGAGAGGGTTGCCATTTCCTCCTCCAGGGGATCTTCCCGACTTAGGGATCGAACCCTCACCTCTTGCATCTCCTTCACTGGCAGGTGGATTTTTTACCACTGTGGTGTAAAGACACAGGAATGGCTGGCACTGCCCTTGCCTTTAAGAATCTGTGCATGGGTGAAGAGGGCCTCTGGTGGTGCAGAGGTTAAAGTGTCTGCCTGCAGTGCAGGAGACCTGGGTTTGATCCCTGGGTCAGGAAGATCCCCTGGAGAAGGAAATGGCAATCCACTCCAGTATTCTTGCCTGGAGAATCCCATGGATGGAGGAGCCTGGTGGGCTATAGTCCATGGGGTTGCAAAGAGTCGGACACGACTGAGTGACTTCACTATGGGTAAAGAGGGAGCCAGATATGCCTGTGCTGTGTCAGGGTTTGCAAGGCACACAAGGTAATTCTCCTGCAGCATGATTACCTACACTGTCCAACATGGCACTACCAGTCTCATGTGGCTAAAGTTAGATTTCAGTTTATTAAAATTAGACATTTTTTTTTTAGTTTCAATAGCCCTATGTGGCTGTGCCAGAGAAGGCAATGGCACCCCACTCCAATACTCTTGCCTGGAGAATTCCATGGATGGAGGAGCCTGGTAGGTTGCAGTCCATGAGGTCGAGAAGAGTCGGACACAACTGAGTGACTTCACTTTCCCTTTTCACTTTCATGCATTGGAGAAGGAAATGAAAACCCACTCCAGTGTTCTTGCCTGGAGAATCGCAAAGACGGCAGAGCCTGGTGGGCTGCCGTCTATGGGGTCGCACAGAGTCGGACACGACTGAAGCGACTGAGCATCGGTGGCAGCATGTGGCTGTGCAGATAGCAAACATCTCCAGCATGGCAGGGGGTTCTTCTGGATAGCGTTGAATCGGGCTGTGAGTTCGTATTTGACATGTATTTATTTATGTGGCTGTGCCTCATCATGAGGGATCTTTAGTTGCAGCATGAAAACTCTAAGTTGTGCCATGTGGGATCTAGTTCCCTGACCAGTGATCGAACCCAGGCCCCCCACACTGGGAGTGCAGAGTCTTATCCACTAGGCCACCAGGGAAGTCCCCAGACTGTAAGTTCTTCAGCGCAGGCTCCATCTCTGTTTCTGCCCATCAGTGATTCCCAGGAGCCAGGTTTGCCCTGGACATTCTTTAATTGCATGCTGAATGAATGAAGGGAGGGGCAGTAAAGAAAGTTAAAAAAAAAGGAAAAGGATGTTCCAGCAGACTCTAGACGAGGGATGAACTGCCCTGGAAGAATTAGAGAGCAGGTCCCAGAAGAGCTGCGTTGAGAAGGATGAGACCTTTACCAGGAGGGCACAGGGGGAAGGGCGTTCTGGGAAACAGTGTCTCTGGTCTGCAGATGCCTTCCTTCTGTGTCCTGATGGCTCGCACCCCAAGAAGGTGCTACTACTTTCTTTGCAAGGGGAGGAAACTTCATAGCACTCACACCATATTCTTTTCCCCGGGCGTTTCTGAGAGGTGAGGTCTCGCCCGGCTGACGTGAAGCAGAAGGGCCAAGTGTGATGTAAGTACAAGTTAGTCATTGAGGTGTGAGTGCAGCCTGGTTTCAGGAAACCATTGTTTTTTTCCATGCATGAGACTCATACCAAGGTTCGGAAGTATGACCAATGTGTCGAGAGGTGAGCGTGGAACGTGTCTCCAAACGGAGAGCGCTGAATAGGAGGTTGGCACGTGGTGCAAGGAGGCTGCTCCGGTTAGTTTCCGCCGTTTGTTTTCCACCCCTCCATTTGCTTGATGACCACCGCTGCCTTCCAGGCACTGTGCTCCGTCCTGCAGACACAGAGCAAGTGAGTGGCTCTCTGGCTTGTGCCTGAAGAGCCTGCTGCCAGGTGGAGGCATCAGGTGGGTGCAGAGATGACGAGGATGCAGCGAAATTAGCTCAGCTTGGAAACAGCTCCACGGGACACTGGAGCCAGGTGCTGCACCCAGATTTTCCTTCTGACGTTGTTCAGTGGTCTGTCAGGGGAAAAAAAAATGCAGAAGGTCCCTCAGAGCCAGCCACCAGCAGGAGGGCCCAGGACCAGTTTTAGGCTTCCGAGTCTTGTTGCTTGAGTCAAGCGTCATGTTTAATGTCAGGATGTTCAGAGTTTGAACTGTATTCTGGCCCTTCTCAGGGGCATGACTTGGGATTTTCTTTTCTCACCTGTGAAATGTGGATGAAATGATGCCTTACAGGATCAGGCATCTGTGGATCACATAAGCATTCAACAAAATAGGATGATTGTGTTAACAGTGGGCAATCGAGAGAAAGGACTTTGAGGATGATGCTGGACTGATCGTGGAAGGAGCCCTCTCAGACTGTTCTGGGCAGATGTAGGTGGCTCTGAGCCCAGTTGCCCAAGATAATCAAAGGACTGCCCTTATTGTTGTTGTTCAGTCACTAAGTCGTGTCTGGCTCTGTGATCCCATGGACCACAGGGAGGGACGTGACTTCCCTGTCCTTTTCTATCTCTCGGAGTTTGCTCAAACTCACGTCCATTGAGTTGGATGCCATCCAACCATCTTGTCCTCTGTCATCCCTTCTCCTCTTGCTACTGCTAAGTCACTTCAGTCGTGTCCGACTCTGTGTGACCCCATAGACGGCAGCCCACCAGGCTCCCCGTCCCTGGGATTCTCCAGGCAAGAACACTGGAGTGGCTTGCCATTTCCTTCTCCAGTGCATGAAAGTGAAAAGTGAAAAGGAAGTCGCTTAGTCATGTCTGACCCTTGGTGACCCCATGGACTGCAGCCCTCCAGGCTCCTCCATCCATGGGATTTTCCAGGCAGGAGTACTGGAGTGGGGTGCCACTGCCTTCTCCACCTTCTCTTCCTACCTTCAGTCTTTTCCATTGAGTCGACTCTTCACATCAGGTGGGCAAGTATTGGAGCTGCAGCTTCAGTGTCAGTCCTTCCAATGAATATTCAGAGTTGATCTCCTTTAGGATTGACTGGTTTGATCTTCTTGCTGTCAAGGGACTCTCTAGAGCTGCCCTAGATCCTGAGTAAGAGTTAAGTGTGAAGCCAGCATAGAAGACACACCCCTCACCTGGGGATGGCATCCTCTGGTGTCCTGTCTGAACTCCTTCCCTTCTTGCTCTCTGGAGGGAGCTCGGTGCTCTCCAGGGCTGGGATATGCCATGTTCCTGGTGGAGAACGTGGACATGGATGCCGAGCCCTGCCCAGAGTGGCTGATGCTGCACACAGTCGTGTCCTGCAGTCTGTCCCTCATCCATCCAGTCCTCTGTGGCTTCCCCTAGACCTTTACCCTCTGTCCTCCCTGAAAACTTACCCCTCACCTGTTCAGGGCAGTTGCTCCCTTACCTTTCACATACCAGCTTTCTGTTTGCCTTTGTGTATGTTACAAACAGCGATGCATTTCCCGACACACCTCTTCCTGCCGCACAGTGACAACTATGCACCGTTTCTTGACACTTTGAGTTATTTCCACTATTTCTCAGTTGACCCGACAGGTTTCCTTCTCCCACTAGCTGAGTTGAGATGCTTTTTTTCCGTCTTTAAGAGTCTGTCCTTAGGGAACCTTCCTCACATCTGGATTCTGGATTCTTTTCTCCAGTCAGATCATCTCTGTCTTCTAATATATGAGCCTAACCTGCTCACAAATTAATGTGACTGTTAACATCATTTATGTCTTTTCTTCTAATTTATTTTGCATTTTCACTTTGTAATTCTGTTTCTCTGCTCCCTCTCTCATCCCCATCCACGGCCCTTTTTGTACTTTCTAATTGAGCTTATACATTTTATATATTTCCTCTCTGGGCTGATTTGGATGCTAGCCATAGGCTATACTTGTGCTCTTAAATTTTAGCATGCATATTCAACTACACATTTTTTCTAACAGATATGCTGTCCTCCTATTGATGCAGCAAGGAGGGCCTTACTTGGTTTTGACTTCTCAAGGAGCCTCATGTTTTTGTTTTGTTCACTCACTCAGTGTTGTTAAACAGCAAAAATTGTTTTTGTTATTTTTGCAGCCAGGAATTACATTTCAGTTCAGTTCAGTTCAGTCACTCAGTCATGTCTGACTCTTTGCGACCCCATGAATCACAGCACGCCAGGCCTCCCTGTCCATCACCAACTCCCGGAGTTCACTGAGACTCACGTCCATCGAGTCAGTGATGCCATCCAGCCATCTCATCCTCTGTCATTCCCTTCTCCTCTTGCCCCCAATCCCTCCCAGCATCAGAGTCTTTTCCAATGAGTCAACTCTTCTCATGAGGTGGCCAAAGTATTGGAGTTTCAGCTTCAGCATCATTCCCTCCAAAGAAATCCCAGGGCTGATCTCCTTCAGAATGGACTGGTTGGATCTCCTTGCAGTCCAAGGGACTCTCAAGAGTCTTCTCCAACACCACAGTTCAAAAGCATCAATTCTTTGGCACTCAGCTTTCTTCACAGTCCAACTCTCACATCCATACATGACCACAGGAAAAACCATAGCCTTGACTAGATGGACCTTTGTTGGCAAAGTAATGTCTCTGCTTTTCAATATCGAAAACCATCAGCTGTGTTTCTTGTCTTCTTACAAATTAACTTTTTGATTTGCTTAAGTTTCTATTTATAATTTTAGAATCTGTGATAAACTCTTTTAGTTTTGGGATATCTAAAAACGCCCATTTAACTGGTCCTTTAAATGTGGTTTTAGCTGGGTATAAAATTCTTGGCTGAGAGTTATTCTCTGTCAGCATTTTGATGGAAGTTCTTTTTTTTCAGGCCTCTGTTACTGCTTTTACTATCAATCTGATATTCCTTTTTGAGAATGTGTTCTTTTCTCTCTGTGCTATATTTTAAGATTTTTTTCTTTGTCTGGGACATTCTGCAGTTTCATTATTATTTGTCTGTTTATCCTATTTCATACTGAGTGCTCTTTCAAAGTAAGAATTTGTCTTTTTTCTTAAGTTCTTAAAAACATTCAACCATTATTTCTTCAAATATTTCTTCCCTAGAGGTAGTCCTTGTATGGAATTTTAATTTGATTCTTATTTTCAGAATATATATATATATATATATATATATATATATACACTATATAATTTTAATTTTCAGTGGACATGGGTTTGGGTGAATTCTGGGAGTTGGTGATAGGGAGGCCTGGCGTGCTGCACTTCATGGGGTCACAAAGAGTTGGACATGACTGAGCAACTGAACTGAACATTTTACCATGCTCTCTCTTTGTGTATATATCTGTGTGTATGTACATGTATAGGTAATTATATAGACTCACACATATATACACACTTAGAATTTATGTACAAATGATTATACAGATTATATACAAATTATTTTTCTTTTTCTGAACCATTTAAGTGTAGATTGCATACATCATGCCTCTTTACCCAGTAATATTTTCTGTGGGTTTTGTTTGTTTTTATTGAAGTATAGTTAATTTACAATGTTGTATTAGTTTTAGGTTTACAGCAAAGTGATTCAGTTATTTATATATACTCCTTCTCCATCCCTTCTACTCTGTTCTCTCTGCCAACCATTGTGGGTAACCAATTTAATCATTTTCTGATTTACCCTTCCTCTGTTTCTTTTTGCAAAATAAGCAAATTTATCTATTTCCCCTTCTTTCCTACACTAAAGGTAAAATACTTTTATACCTTGCCTGTCTTCACTTGAAGACATGCTTTGGAAATCACTCATTAGTTCCTAGAAGTAGTTTTCACTCTTTTTACAGTTGCATTAGCATCCCATGTGTGCATGCACCATAGTTTAATCTCCCCAGTCTGTGCTTGGGTGTGTAGTTATGCTGCTGCTGCTAAGTCGCTTCAGTCATGTCCGACTCTGCGACCCCATAGACGGCAGCCCACCAGGCTCCCCCGTCCCTGGGATTCTCCAGGCAAGAACACTGGAGTGGCTTGCCATTTCCTTCTCCAATGCAGGAAAGTGAAAAGTGAAAGGGAAGTCGCTCAGTCGTGTCTGACTCTGTGCAACCCCATGGACTGCAGCCCACCAGGCTCTGCCGTCCATGGGATTTTCCAGGCAAGAGTACTGGAATGGGTGCCATTGCCTTCTCTGCACATCTTCTCTAGAAGGGTATATTGTCAAGATGCTAAACTTTTGCCAAGTGAATGGGTAAGAAATGGTTTCTCAGTGTAGTTTTAATGTTCATTTCTTTCATTCTGAATTGTAGTTTGCATTATTCTTTTGAACGAAGTTGAATTCTTATAATGTAAGAGCTGTTTTATGTAGTATTTGTGGATTATCTGTGCATATCTTCGGTCTGTTTTTCTCCCCCTGGAGGAATTTTGGTCTTTTCGTCCTCAGTGTTTAAATTTTCTTTAGTCTGGGGATCTTTTATCCGTGGCCTGCTATTTTTTTCCTCTTTGTCATTCGCTTTTTAATTAGTTCTTTACCTTACCCCGTGCTCTTTTCCTTTCTGTCTGCTTTTGTCTGAGAATTTATTTTAAATGACTGTTTCCCTCACATCTATCACTTGGAGCATTCTAAGCATTCCTATTTTAAAGTCCGTGTCATATTGTCTCATAATATTTATTTGATTTGATTTGGAGCTGTTCGTTTCACCAACGTTGATTTTATCAGCTAGAATCCTAAGCATTAGATATCTTCCTGTTTTGGAATTTTGGCAGACAGGCTCATTTCAAGAGGGAAGTTGGTTTTGTCTTTCTTTGCTTCCTCTCTCTCCCTCTACCGACCCAGAGGTCCCAATAAAGCCTTGGCTGTGGGCAGCACGTGGCTTTGTTGTCGCTGTTCTGTCTTCATGGAGGACATCATGCCGTCCCATGGTTTCCAGCCCCCATCTCCATCCTCCCACCTCACGAGGGAGACATGAGTCCTGCTGCCCCCACGTCCCCTTCCTGCCCATCACTCCCAGTGCCAACCCCCACGGCGAGCTTTGTGTTGATGCTCTACCTCTCACACACAGAGATGATTATCTTGTTTGGAGCCCAGCATTGTATCCATCACTTCTGCATGTCTGGAGCAGAGGGGCTGTGTGAGAGTGAGATTCTGTGGGGCCTTCTTAATGGGAAATACTCCTTTGTACTTGGAAGGAAGGAGCATGAGAAGGCTTGATGGGAGTGGAAGGAAAGAAACCAGCCTGATCATCCTGGGAGGCAGGGATGGCATCTCCCATTCCATGTGTGGAAAGGGGGGGTGCAGAGGGAGTAGTGAACCCCCAGCCTGAGAAGGGGGGTGTGGGCTTTGAAACCTGGTCCATCCCTGGGTTTCACTCTGGCCTCTGCCTCATCAGGCGGTCAGTCCCTCTCCCCCTGGAACACACCATCTCCCCTGGACCTGTGTCCTGGGCTTGGAGCAGGAGAGCTGGGGCTACACCGACTCACTAACTGATTCCTCAGCTTTGGAGTGATGTGGCATCCTTCAGCTAACGTTTCTGAAAGTGCCTAGAATGAGCCACGCCCTTGCGAATCCCATGTCGGTTCCTTAATTAAATTTACACAGAACAACCCTCAAAAACAGGTACCACTAACCCCAGCTTATAGCGAAGGAGACGCCAGTGGAGAGCTCGTGGGTTTCCAGCTTCTCCCGATGAGCAGACACAGTGCTGGGATTCCCATGCTGTCTGGCCGCAAAGCCCTGGACTTCCCTGCTTCCGGCGTATTCTGTCCCCTATGGTGCCTTCCCCACCAGCCTCCCCTGTCTCTCTGGAAGCATGGTGCCCCAGAAGGGTAGCAGCTTTGAGAGCAGCTCGTGGGAGGGTGGAGTGGGGCTCAGAAAGGTGACTTAACGCTACTGTATGTGAGTGAATCCAGGCCCTCACGGAGGCTTCCTGCCTTGGCCCAGAGATGGCGTGTCCTCCAAGTTAGCATTCATGATGTGAGCCCTGTGTCCTGGTAGATAATAGACATACGGGTCTATTTTCTTATATAGTTTTATGGATTATTTGGTCAGATGGTCCCTTAGGGGCCGCTTCCCCTTATGCTTTAACAGAAAGACCATGGGCTCCTTCACCGAGAACCCCCCGTATTCTTTATCACGTCACCCTATCTTTTCCCATTTATCATTATTTTGATGATTAGTCTCTTTGTTTTCTTTCTGTCTCCCACCCTCTGGGAGGGCATGAAGCAAGCTCCAGGAGGGCATGGGCCTTATTTCTCTGGTTTTTGTTGGACCTCCAATATCTAGTGTGATGGCTGACACAGAGGAGGTGTAACTCATTAGATTCTGAATGAATGAAGAGAAGGAGGGGCAGTTGCCTCTAATCCTGGCTCTGCCATTTAAAACCTTTGTGGCTTCCTGCAAGCGCCTCACTTTTCCTATCTGCAAAATGGACTAAGAAGGGCAGTTTTGTAGGACTGTTGAGCAATTTACAGGCAGCTTACGGAGCTGCTCAGAAAAGGTAACCCTCAGGTCCTCCTCCTTGATGTAAAAGTAAACCAGCACCTTGACTTGGTTGCAGGGCAGAAGAGGTGAAGTCAGACCTCTCCCAGCCCCAGGGAAAACACTGCTGTTCCGGAGCCCTCGGCTTCTGACTTCTCGCGGGTGAGCCGGGTGGCTGCCGCTGAGAGCAGCTCCATGATGCGCTAACCTCTGCCAGCAGGTCCCCAGCACGCATCTGCCGGCTCCAATTAGGAAGGATTTCTCAGGAGCTGGAGGTTTTGAGCTTGACCCTGAAGAAACAGCTCCCTTTCCACGAGCCTTTTAATTAAATGCTCACGCTTGCTTTCCGGAGTTCATTGAATCGTTTACCTGCATTGTGGTGTTTGACAAAGCCCTGTCGCTTTGGGTAATGGAAAGGGACAAAATGAGGAGGCTTCTCAGAGTCTGTCTGATGACACGGCGGCTGGTGCTTCTGTGCCCTTTTGGGGCTGGGCGCTCATCTCGGTGGGGTAGGAGAGGGCTCCAGAGCAGCCTTTCCTGGTCTCTGCCTTTGGCTTGCTTCTTGCGATTCCAAGGCCCACCCCAACCCCCGTGCTCATTAAGAATCTGAGTCCACCTTGACAGCTGTCCTGAGCCTGGTTCTCACAGTCCAGTCCCTGGGGCAGGGGCAACAGTCTGGGGTGCGCCCAGCTGGCTGGTCAAACCTTCTCCAGGGGATCCAGGTGTCTGCTCAAGTGCAAAAACCACTGGTCTAGGGACTCAAACCCACCTGCATGTCAGAATCACCTGGGGTGTCGTTTTCTTTTTTAAAAAGTTAACTTTATTTTAATATATGTTCTTTAAAGGAAACTTTATTTTCTAAATAGTTTTAGATTTCCAGGAAATTTGGAAAGAAAATACAGAGAGTTCCTGTGTGTTCCCTGTAGTCAGCCTCTCCTGTTTTTATGACATCTTAAACTAGCTGGTCCATGTGTTACAATCAATGAACTGCTAATCCATACAGTATTATCAACTAAAGTCCAGACCTTATCCTACCATCTATCCTACGATCCTATCCAGGATCCCACACCCCTTTTCGTTGTCATGTCTCCTTAGGATTCTCTGCCCTGAGACAATTTCTCCGATTTTCCCGGGTTTTGATGACCTTCACATTCTTGCAGTACAATGATTAGGTATTTTGTAGAATGCCCCTCAACTGGGATTTGTCTGTGTGTTTCTCATGATTAGACTGGGGTTGTAGGGTTTTGAGAGGAGACCCCAGAGGTCCAGTGCCTTCTCCCTCACATTATACCAGGAGTGCAGGCCATGCCATGACTTATCCCTGTCAGTGCTGGTCTTGATCACGGGGCTTTGGCTTCTCCATCTGCCCCAGTCAGGTTTCTCCACTGTTCCTCTTCTCCCACTAAGCCCCTTCCCCCACTTTCTACATCGTTTGGAAGGTATGAAGCACACCCTTAAAGAAGCTATGTTTTACCTCCTTGAGAACAGAGCATCTACCTGAACTATTTGGAATTCTTCTCCATGGAAGATTTGTCTCTTGTTGAGTCACTAAGTCGTGTCCGACTCTTTGCGACCTCCTGGACTACAGCACACCAGGCTTCCCTGTCCTTCACTATCTCCTGGAGTTTGCTCAGATTCATGTCTCTTTTCTCCCGTTTATCCAGTCATTTGATTATATCAGTCTAGACGCATGGATATTTATTTTTTACTTTCAGTTATAACACAGTATGTGCTTTTAATACTTTACTTGCTCAAATTCCTGCATCTTTGGCCATTGAGAGCTCCGTCAGTCGACGCCTGTGACCTTTGACATGTGTCACCATTGTGAAGGTTGTTCCTTGTTTTGGTCTTGGTTTCACTACTCCCTCCCTTTCAGTCTCTGCAAGCTTATCTTGCATGTTTCCTGCCCCAGTCCTGGAATCACCTATTTCTCCAGAGAGCCCCTGTTCCTTTTGTTGAGAATGGTTATCAGAAAACAAGACCTGGACTCCTGGGGTGCCCACTGCTATTGGGGTGCCAGACTCTGGGCCTTCTCAGCCGACAGAGCGAGGAAATACATTGTGTATACGAACCTGCGTAGACGCTTATCTAGAAATATTTCTGTATGTAACCATCTGTACCTGTGTTAAGTTCATACTGATGTCTTCAGTGTTCATCCATCAACACATGGATCATTCTAGGTCCCTCCCTTTATTTCTCTATAAACTCCCACTCAAACAGAGAAACCTTGCACTCCCACTTGCTATGTATTTACATAATTGTTCAACTCCAGCATGCATGTAGGATGTCAGAATTCTTAACTCCTAGTTACCTCCACTTACCTCCACGGGCTTCTCAGGTGAAAGTGAAAGTGGCTCAGTTGTGTCCAACTTTTTGCTACTCCATGGACTGTAGTCCACCAGGCTCCTCTGTCCGTGGGATTCTTCAGGCTAGAATACTGGAATGGATTGCCATTCCCTTCTCAGGGATCTTCCCAACTCAGGGGGCAAACCCAGGTCTCCTCCATTGCAGGCAGATTCTTCACCATCTGAGCCACCAGGGAAGCCCAGGTGGGTTATTGGTAAAGAATCTGCCTGTGGTGCAGAAGGTTGTGGGTTCCATCCCTGAGTTAGGAAGATCCCCTTCAGAAGGCAGTGACACACCAGCCCAGTATTCTTGCCTGGGAAATCCTGTGGACAGAGGAGCCTGTGGGCTACAGTCCATGGGGTGGCCAAGAGTCAGACATGACCTAGTGATTAAATACCAACAGTTTACCTCTGTAGGAATCAACTTCATCAACTGGACTACAGTGCTTCCATGCAGGTTGTTTTTAGTTTTACAGACTCCACTCCTTCCTAAAATTACTTTGGTCAGGACCTTTCCCCTGTCCTCCTTCAGGGAGGTGGTTTCATATGCGTGTCATACAGTTAGGTCCTTTTTATCACATTCTGCGTTCCATCCTTGGGTGGACACGAATCTGAGCAAACTCCGGGAGATAGTGAAGGACAGGGAAGCCTGGCATGCTGCAGTTCACGGGGTCGCAAAGAGTCGGATGCGACTTAACGACCGAACAACAGCAGCAAAGGTGTCTATGCTGTAAAGTTCCGCAGGTTTCGGCTAATGTTCAGTGTCTCATATTCGCCATCATATCTTGCAGAGTAGTTTCATGGCCCTAAAAAAGTCCCCTGCATTTCACCAGTTCTGCCCTCCTCTTACTCCACCTGACCCCCTGGCCACCAACGATCTGTTTACTTTTTCTACACTTTTGCCTTTTCTGAGATGTCATATAATTGGAATCATACAGTATGTGTTGCCTTTTCAGACTGGCTTCTTTCACTTAGTGATATGCATTAAAGAGTCACTCATGTATTTTTGTGGCTTGACAGTGGACTTCTTTTTATGCCAAATAATATTCTACTGTGTGAATGAACCAGAGTTGAAAATGAAAGTCACTCAGTTGTGTCTGACTTTTTGTGACCCCATATATAGTCCATGGAATTCTCCAGGCCAGAATACTGGCGTGGGTAGCCTTTTCCTCTCCAAGAGATCTTCCCAACCCAGGGATCAAACCTAGGTCTCCTGCATTGTGGGCAGATTCTTTACCAGCTGAACCACAAGGGAAGCTCAGGGGCATATCGGTTGCTTCCAGTTTTTGATTATGAGTAAAGCTGCAGTATTTTTGGTTTGTGGTTTGTTTTATTTAGGGACCGTTCCTGGATCCGTCATTGCTGAAGGGTGGATGTGTGGGAGAGGGAACCAAGGATCTCACGGGGCCCTTCACAGAGAGTGCTATCTGTGCTCTTCCATGTTTGGAGATGTAGCCTTTCACCACCCAGAACAGAGGCTGCCCGCAGGTCCCAGCCACATCCAACCCTTCCCGCGACAATCTGAGTGTTCTCCCGCCGTGCTCCTGTGTGGCTGTTCTGCGGTCAGCGTCTCACTCTGTGTTCTGATTTTGGAAGGCTCTGCTCTGACCAACGGGGGCCTCAACCTACACAGCCCGGTGAAGAGGAAGCTGGAAGCTGAGAAGGACTACGTCTTTGACAAAAGGCTCAGGTACAGCGTCCGCCAGAACGAAAGCAACTGTCGGTTTCGGGACATTGTCGTGCGGAAGGAAGAGGGCTTCACGCACATCCTGCTGTCCAGCCAGACCTCGGACAACAACGCGCTGACCCCCGAGGTGAGAGGGATGGGATGGCGGGTGGGTGCTGGCTCTCTGAGCCCTCCGGAGTCAGTGGAGACCACCCACCCTCAGGCAGACTTGACCTGGGGACCCAATTTGCTGATCTCACTACATCCGTCATCTGTCTGATCTTTATGATCTGTGACTACAGTATCCCATTTTGAAAACGAAGACCCCGGAAAACAGAGAGATTCAATAAGCTGATCATGGTCACAGAATTAGTCAGTATTGGCTCCAGAAACCAAATATCACATCTTGGGCTTCTCCAGCAAAACTGAATGGTAGTCAGCATGTCTAATATAGATGGAATTATATTCGCTCAGCTCACTTACAGTTTTTTTGATTGAGATATAATTCACATACCATAAACTTTATCCTTTTAAAATGTACAGTTCGGTGGTATTTAGTGTATTCACAAAGTTGTGTGGCCGTCAGCATTAATTCCAGAACATTTCCATCACCCCCAGAGGAAACCCTGTGCCCGTTAGCAGTCACCCCCATTTCCTCCCCACATCCCTGGCAACCACGAATGGTCTTCCTGTCTCTACGGATTTGCCTCTTCTGGGTGTTTCACAGATGTAGAATTGTGCAATGCATGGCCTTCCGTGGCTGGCTTATTTTACTCAGCAGAGTATTTGAGGGGTTTATCCATGTGGCAGCATGACCAGTGCCTCATCCCTCTCCCATGTATGGGTAGGCCACACTTTGTCTATTAGTTCTCCAGGGGTTTATCCATGTGGCAGCATGACCAGTGCCTCATCCCTCTCCCATGTATGGGTAGGCCACACTTTGTCTATTAGTTCTCCAGGGGTTTATCCATGTGGCAGCATGACCAGTGCCTCATCCCTCTCCCGTGTATGGGTAGGCCACACTTTGTCTATTAGATCTCCAGGGGTTTATCCATGTGGCAGCATGACCAGTGCCTCATCCCTCTCCCATGTATGGGTAGGCCACACTTTGTCTATTAGTTCTCCAGGGGTTTATCCATGTGGCAGCATGACCAGTGCCTCATCCCTCTCCCATGTATGGGTAGGCCACACTTTGTCTATTAGTTCTCCAGTCGAGGGACATTTGGGTTGGCTCTACTTTTGGTGCAGACTTCCCTAGTGGCTCAAAGAATCTGCCTGCAATGGAGGAGACCTGGGTTCAATCCCTGGGTCGGGAAGATCCTCTGGAGCAGGAAATGGCAACCCACTCCAGTATTCTTGGCTGGAGAATCCCATGGAAAGAGGAGCCTGGGGGGCTACACCCCACAGGGTCGCAAAGAGTTGGACACGACTGATTGACTAACACTTTCACTTTCCACTTTTGACCATCTTGCATAATATTGCTATGAACATTTGTGTATATGTTTTTGTGTGAACATAAGGTTTTCTTGGTTATATTCCTAATTATGGAATTGCTGGGTCATAAAGAGCCAACTCATTGGAATAGACCCTCTTATTGGCAAAGATTGAAGGCAGGAGGAGAAGGGGATGGCAGAGGATGAGATGGTTGGGTGGCATCACCAACTCAATGGACATGAGTTTGAGGAAATTCTGGGAGACACTGAAGGACAGGGGAGCCTGGTGTGCTGCAGGCCATGGGGTCCCAAAGAGTCGACTGAGCTACAGTAACAATGGTAACTGCATAGTTGACCTTACGAGGAACTACCAAACTATTTACCCCAGTGGCTGGGCCACTTTACATCCCCAACAGCGGTGTATGATGGTCGCCATTCTTCTGCTTCCTCGCCAGCACTTGTTATTGTCTGTCTTTTTTTATTACAGCTGTTTTGGTGGGCGTGAGGTGCTATCTCATTTTGGTTCTGGTTTGCATTTTCCTAATGATGGATGATGTTGGGCATCTCCTCTGGTGGCTGTTGGCCGTTTGTCTGTCTTCTTCAGAGAGATGTCTGTCCAAATCCTTTGCCAATTTTTAAAATTGGGAATTTTTTAGAGTTGAGTTTTAAGCATTCTCTGTGTGTTCTGAATATCACACCCTTGTCAGAGCTATGATTTGAAAATCCTGCCATTCTGAGTTGTCTTTTTCCTTTCTAGATAACATTCTTTGACATTCAGTTCAAAAGTTTTTGACGTCCAGTTTATCTTTTTTCTCTCTGACTTTCTTTTTTCTTTTTGACTGTGGCTCACGGCGGCTTGCGGGATCCTAGTTCCCCAAGCAGGGATTGAGCCCAAGGCCCCATCAGCGAGAGTACCAAGCCCTCACCCCTGGACCGCCAGGGGATTCCGTCTCTAGTACTTTTTAAAATGCTAATTCTACTTATGTCTAGATGAGCAGAACCGTGAAGCAGTGAATACATAATGCATTTACATAGACAACACCATTCAAAAGAGGGGGTGCTTAGCGGATGGCAGGGAAGAGATTGTTGATAGTGCCCGTGTGAGAAGACTCGCATCCGAGCCG
Source organism: Bos javanicus (assembly GCF_032452875.1). Classification (NCBI taxonomy): domain Eukaryota; kingdom Metazoa; phylum Chordata; class Mammalia; order Artiodactyla; family Bovidae; genus Bos; species Bos javanicus. The sequence goes on along the minus strand of NC_083885.1, from coordinate 7,626,239 downwards.
TCTTCTCCTGCTGGACCAACCCGGCAGGGCACAGAGTGATGAGTGACCATCTGCACACCGTGTCCTACTTGCCCCTCTTCATCCCGCCTTCTGGTGTAGGGTTATTACAATTCACGTCTTCCAGGTGAGACAGCATAGGCCTAGAGAATGGAATAGGGCTGGGCTCCTACGGCTTCAGAGAGGGTGGCCCTCAGCCCAGCGCCTGGGCATTGCAGGCAGTTCAGTGCAGACCCCCGTTCCCATGGTACCCTGCACTCCGGTGTCCACAGCAGCAATGCAGACCTGGAGGGTGAACCACGGGATGGGTTTGGGGTGGGGGGGGGACACAGTCAGGGAGCGACTGTGTCACTGGTGACCCACCCAGACGGGAGGTGCAGATGGTCTGGCACTGCCCGGTGTGTCCAGTGCAACTCAGGGGGGGCCCGGAAGTGGGTGGAATGGGAAGTGCTGTGTCCTTGAACTTATTATAATCACACATTCCCTATATGCTCTGGATCCCGGATCCTTGTCAGAGCTATCATTTGAAAATACTGCCGTTCTGTGGGTTGTCTTATTCTTTTCTAGATAGCACTCTGATATTCAATTCAAAATTCTTTGAAATCCAATTTATCTTTTTTTCTCTATTACATTTTTCCCCTTGTCACTATGATTTACATAGACTGTGGTTCTTTTTGGGGACTGTGGGGGTAACGGGCAGGAATGTTTGTCAGCCTGTGAGGGAAGAGAGTGGCCAGGGCTGTGGAGGTGGGGGGCTGCTGGTGACTCATCGCCCCTCTTCTAATCACGGGTGTTTGGGGTCGCTTCCTCCTCCGCCTTCAGTGGAACCACCTCTAGGTTCTCTGCTGTGTAGACCTCTGCAGAGATCTCAGAGTCCAGGGCCTGTGGTTTTTCCCAAAGGCCGCCATTCACATGTTGATACACCTGGAAACGTTGTTATTTTAAGCTCCTCACAAAACATTCCCAAGAGACCAATTCTTCTCAGATTTTTTCTACTTCACTACTTTTAAAAAGCATGCTTGAAAAAGGCACGGTATTTTCCTTTGATAAACCGAATAGATGTGGAGCCTCCCAGTTCATCCTCTCTCTTCGCAGCAGCTCTGTGTATAAACTGTTGCCTTCTCATCACAGAAGTGTGTGGCATCTGACTAGTTTCAGGCGCCCGGGTTCTCACCTCCTGAGACTCGGGTTTGGTTGATTAGCAAGGTTTACTCCTAATTGGTGTCTGTCAGTAACAGAACAGGGGGAAGATGGAAGAACAATTATTGATCTGGTGTTTTCAGCTCTCCCAGCAACCAGAGTGGATTGATGCCGTGGATGAATTGGCTAACTGGGTAGAGCAGCCGTGGAAGTATGTGACATGGTGATGGTGACGGAATACCGCTCCCCAGGCAGCGCTAGTGCTGAGGAACCCACCTGCCAGTGTAGGAAACGGAAGATCCACGTGTTCGATTCCTGGGTTGGGAAGATGCCCTGGAGGAGGACATAGCAATCCCCTCCAGCATTCTTACCTGGAGAATCCCATGGTTAAGAGGAGCCTGGTGAGCTATGGTCCGTGGGGTCACAGTGAGTCAGACACAGCTGAGCGACTTAGCACGCACAGAGTTAGCAGAGGAGCCCTGCCCCTCCCGGCAGAACTGGGATCAGATCCCGCCTCCAACACTTTTCCTTTTCTGCTACCTTGGGATTACTTTGCCTCTCTGAGTGTTCTCATTTATAGGAATCATACAGTGTATTCCCTGTGGGATTAGAGATAATGTCTGCAAAAGAGGCTCTCAGAGTCCCTGACACCTAGGAAGCATTCAGTGAATGTTCCTATTGTTGTTAAGATGAAACAGAGGTGTGACAGTGGCCGCCGGCAGCCCCAGCCCTGCTTCTTCAGGGAGGGACTGGAAAGAGGCCGCTCTCAGGGTCACAGCTGGACTCTTTTCCTGGCTGTGTACGTGGCGTTGGCGGGATTGGCCCCATGGGCGGAAATCCATACGTTACTGGGTGTGTTAACCGGATTCTGAAGCTAGCATGCGTGTTGTCATATTTCTCCTTGTCTGGAATACAGCAAAGAGCCAGGAAAATAATGGAAATGCCCCTGCAGGAAAGAATCGGCAAAATAGACAGTACAAAGTCTTGGGGATTAAAAACTCATCCACTTTCTCTTTAGGAGAGGACCTCAGGCCCTCACTGTGTTTCTGGGGTTTTCTTTGTAGCCCCCAGCCTCAGTCCACAGACCACCACCTTCCACGGGGGCCCCCAGACCCGCTGGAGGCATCTTCACACCCTCTGGGGTGTATCTGCCATGTCCACGCCATCCTCAAGCCAGTCACGTTTCTTTCTATTTCCATCAGAGGCCACACTGCTGGCTGTTTTGTCTGCACGATTGTATCAATCATAACCTACCAACAGGTCTGCCCACTTCCGTGTTTCCTGCCCTCTTGTCTGTTCCTCAGAAGGCAGAGTGATCTGCTGGAAATGCAAATATGATCAAGTCACTCCTCATACACACACACACACACACACTTACTTCAGACACATCAGTGGCTCCTCCAGCCTTACCTGAAGACTCGCTTGGGGAAGCTGCACTTCCACGCTTCTTCTAGTGACTGTTGGAAGGTCCTAGGTCCCTGCTGGCCACAGGCATCCGTTTCTTGCCATTGGCTTCCCACCGTGGACTATGGCATAGCATCTCCATAGGGCTGCTCATGGTGTGGCAGCTTGCTTCCCCCAGACTGAGAGCTCTAAGGAAGAGAGAGAGAGTGAAAGAGGACGACTCAGGGGATTTCCTGGCTTAGGGACTTGGTGCTTTCACTACCAGGGCCCAGGTTCAATCCCTGGTTGGGGAACTAAGATACTGAAAGCCTTGGATTGTGGCCAGGAAAAGCTGAGACAAGTTTAGTCATCCTGTATCTTAATCACCTCTTGAAAGGAACATCCCATGACTTCACCATATTCTCTTAGAAGTGAGTCACTAGGGACTTCACGCAGGTGTGAATACCAGCTACCTGGAGGCTGCCTGCCCCAGGGATTTAAGCTAGGGAGAGGGCAGGATAAAGTAAGGACACACACATTCTGCCAGGGAGCTGGTAGAAGTGTCACGGGAGGGGATTAAAGCACTTGGGGTGTCAGGAGAAGGAGGAGGTGGCATTTCGTGGGGAATATTTGAGAAGGCCTTCACGAGGGTGGTCTCAGTGCATATGGGCCCTGGGTGACTGGATTCAGCAAGTAGAGATGAAGGAGAGAGAGGGACCCTGGTCTGCTCCCATTTAATACCATTTTTAATGGATTTGGTTATCTGGTTCCAGCCCCTGGCAGCTCAGAAGGTAGAAGCTGCAGAGGAGGGGTGTGTTTTTTCCAGCAGACACTCACGCAGGAGCAGGCGGTGGCCACCAAGTGCAGAGCAGGGCAGTGGGCTTCAAGAAGGGACCCAGGGTTTCCACACACACGGTGGTCCGGCACTGTTTGTTAGCAGAGGTGCGCCCGGGAGCCTCTGAGGGGACTAGCATGTGACGTGGAGAGGCAGTGACGCGTGTGCAGCATGCTCTGTTTTAGAAGACAGAGGAGTGTGTAAGAATTTTAGAACGACGGTTCAGTTACATTATATGACTGGTGGGGGTCCTTCAAGAAGCGGGAACCTCAGCCTTCCATCCAAGTTGGATTATCAACACGAGAAAGGCCAAAGAAAAGTACACTAACTAGATACACACATTTTCATTTTTATTTATTTTTTTGGCCACACCTCTGGAGAAGGCAATGGCACCCCACTCGAGTACTCTTGCCTGGAAAATCCCATGGACGGAGGAGCCTGGTAGGCTGCAGTCCATGGGGCCGCTACGTTGGACACGACTGAGCGACTTCACTTTCGCTTTTTACTTTCATGCATTGGAGAAGGAAATGGCAACCCACTCCAGTGGTCTTGCCTGGAGAATCCCAGGGACGGGGGAGCCTGGTGGCTGCTGTCTATGGGGTCACACAGAGTTGGACACGACTGAGGTGACTTAGCAGCAGCAGAAAGACAGGTGGGAGCTTAGTTTCCCTGGGATCAAACCCACACCCCCTGCATTGAAAGTGCAGAGTCTTAACGACTAGACCACCAGGGAAGTCCCCAGGATATATACACTTTAAAAATTAAAAACTGAGTTTGTTCTTTCGTCGCATGAACAAAACACGAACCTGCTTTCCATCTAACTCATAGAGGAGGTGGCCGTTTTGTTCGACTTTATTCCACTAGTTGACCAGCGCGCAGGCCCTCAGGTGGGGAGTCACGTGAAGAATTACAACTCACGTCCCCAGGGCTGGGTTTTCCTTTCTTTGCCTCTCGGAGAAGCAGAGCTCATGTATAGGTGAGAGCCTGCCTATTTCTGGAGGCAGATGGATTAAAGGACCCACACGATAGTGACCTGTTAGCTTTTCTGATGTTTTAAATGAATATCTATGGCTTATCCCCGTTAGAATGGAAAGCACTTCTCGCGTCCTTCTCATGGAGCTCAAGCCCCAAGGGTTGTGATTCAGACTGATGTCTTGGCATGTGTTTTTTTTCCCCCACAAAGACTCACCCATTTGTTTAAGTCATCCTACAGTGTGCAGTAGTGGGCAGAGAAGGGAGGTGAGATTTGTATCCCGGTTCTGCCTCTTGCTGGTGACCTTGAACCCCTGACTTTGTTTTTCTGAGTCTTCCTTGCTTCATCTGCAAGACTGGGATAGCATACCCTCCATCACTGAAGTTTTGTTTCAGGTAAAATATTATGTGGAAATTCATGGATGCAATCCTGGCACCTCTATGCTTAATAAAAGGGCATGGTCACTTAAAGTACAATCTATAAAACAGTGGTCTCGTAAAGTGTCCCCACTGTACTCTACGATTCTGCCTTTTGAATATTTAATAACAATCATTCAAAAACCTGTTCCTTTACTGTCTCTTCTATTGGACTCTCAGCTCCACTCAGGCAAGTACATGCCTTGTTTTTTCTTTTCATGCACTTTCTGCACTCACTTTTCCTGCTTCCCTAAGTTCTGTTGGATTGAGTGAGCTTTTTTAAATTTTATACCCTCCGCCATCCATTCTTTGTAACTCATGTACTTTTGAGATGTTTTCCTTAAGCTGTGTCCACATGAAAGGGAAAAAGTTAAAGTGTTAGTTGGTCAGTGATATCTGACTCTTTGTGACCCCGCCAGGCTACTTTTTCCATGGAATTCTCCAGGCAAGAATCCTAGAGTGGGTAGCCATTCCCTTCTCCAGGAGATCTTCCCGACCCAGGGATTGAACCCAGGTCTCTTATATTGCAGGCAGATTCTTTACTATCTGAGCTATCGGGGAAGCCCATTATGTACATACACATAGTGATGCCTAATGTGACAGTTTCAGCAATACGTGAACCATGAACTTCCAGATGTTCAAGCTGGTTTTAGAAAAGGCAGAGGAACCAGAAATCAGATTGCCAACATCCGCTGGATCATCGAGAAAGCAAGAGAGTTCCAGAAAAACATCTGTTTCTGCTTTATTGAATGCCAAAGCCTTTGACTGTGTGGATCACAATAAACTGTGGAAAATTCTCAAAGAGATGGGAATACCAGATCACCTGACCTGCCTCTTGAGAAACCTGTATGCAGGTCAGGAAGCAACAGTTAAAACTGGACATGAAACAACAGACTGGTTCCAAATAGGAAAAGGAGTACGTCAAGGCTGTATATTGTCACCCTGCTTATTTAACTTATATGCAGAGTACATCATGAGAAATGCAGGGCTGGAAGAAACACAAGCTGGAATCAAGATTGCTGGGAGAAATATCAATAACCTCAGATATGCAGATGACATCACCCTTATGGCAGAAAGTGAAGAGGAACTCAAAAGCCTCTTGATGAAAGTGAAAGAGGAGAGTGAAAAAGTTGGCTTAAAGCTCAACATTCAGAAAACGAAGATCATGGCATCTGGTCCCATCCCTTCATGGGAAATAGATGGGGAAACAGTGGAAAGTGTCAGACTTTATTTTTCTGGGCTCCCAAATCACTGCAGATGGTGACTGCAGCCATGAAATTAAAAGACGCTTACTCCTTGGAAGAAAAGTTATGACCAATCTAGATAGCATATTCAAAAGCAGAGACATTACTTTGCCAAAAAGGTCCATCTAGTCAAGGCTATGGTTTTTCCAGTGGTCATGTGTGGATGTGAGAGTTGGACTGTGAAGAAAGCTGAGCGCCGAAGAATTGATGCTTTTGAACTGTGGTGTTGGAGAAGACTCTTGAGAGTCCCTTGGACTGCAAGGAGATCCAACCAGTCCATTCTGAAGGAGATCAGCGCTGGGATTTCTTTGGAAGGAATGATGCTAAAGCTGAAACTCCAGTACTTTGGCCACCTGATGCAAAGAGTTGACTCACTGTAAAAGACTCTGATGCTGGGAGGGATTGGGGGCAGGAGGAGAAGGGGACGACAGAGGATGAGATGGCTGGATGGCCTCACTGACTCAATGGATGTGAGTCTGGGTGAACTCCAGGAGTTGGTGATGGACAGGGAGGCCTGGCGTGCTGCAGTTCATGGGGTTGCAGAGAATCGGACATGACTGAGCAACACAACTGAACTGAACTGAATGTGACAGTGGCCTCTGCACCGTCTCCAGACACAGCCTCACATGCCCCAACTCTGGCCTCTCACCCGTGCAAACTCCAGCCTTCAGTCAGCCTCTATCAGTTTGATGATGATTTCATAGTCAATTCTTACACTGATTTACTGACACATTTTCTCCTTTCTTTGCTGGCTGCTTTTCCTTGCAAGTCAGTTTTTCTTTGTGAATATAGTTTTCTTTTTCTTGAAGTGCATCCTTTTTTAGTTCTTCCAGTGAGGGCCTAAGGGTAGTAAGCATTCTTTTACTGAAAATTCTTAATCTTTTTTTTTTTTTTAACCTTTTTAGTTTATATTGGAGCATAGCCGATTAACAATGTTGGGATAGTTTCAGGTGAACGGTGAAGGGACTCAGCCATACATATACACGCGTCCATTATCCCCCAGACTCCCCTCCCATCCAGGCTCCCACATAACATTGAGCAGAGTCCCCTGTGGTATACAGTAGGTCCTTGTTAGTTATCCATTTTAAATACAGCAGTGCGTGCATGTCCATCCCAAACTCCCTAACCATCCCTTCTCCCCATCCTTCCCTCCTTGAAAACGCCTGATCTTTACCCTTGCCTCTGAATGATGCTTTAGCTGGATATAGAATTTGTGTTTAATGGTTATTTTCCTTGGCACCTGGAAAATGTTACAGGTCAGTCTGGTGCCAAAGCCCACTTCCCACTTGACCTCTGAGCCGTGTGAGCATCTTAGTGGAATTAAGGATAAACAAGATAGCATTGTTATTACTGGATATATGGAACTGCTCAATTCAACACATATTAAACTGGAGAAGAGAACTGTGACGGACAGGATTGCATCTTGGGACCAAAAGATGCAACCTGATCCTAGGTAGCAATGTTTATATAAATGAGTGTGGGTTTTTGGTATATGCTATGGTATTAGCACTTTGTATCCTCAGCAGCATTGATATGTGTTTTTTTGAAATCTGAATTTGAAAGTCGCTCAGTCGTGTCTGACTCTTTGCGACCCCATGGACTATACAGTCCAGGCCAGAATACTGGAGTGGGTAACCTTTCCCTTTTCCAGGGGATCTTCCCAACCCAGGGATCAAACCCAGGTCTCCCACATTGCAGGCGGATTCTTTGCCAGTTGAGCCACAAGAGAAGCCCAACATATATCAATGACTGCTGCTATGAAAACAAAAAGGATAAGCAGGAGCATAGTTAAACTGGGACTTCTGGCGACAGCTGACATACCTTGCCTGAGCTGTGCGCAAGAATATTTTCCCACACCTTGGAAAGGGCCAAATAAGCAATGCTGGCGGAGGACGTGCTGAGATTTAGCAGGCTTAGACAGCTTCACACCCGGCTTCCGAGCCTGCAGCCACTGACCCCACTGGCACCTCCTTGGCGCTCTGTGCTGCTTTGGAGATGGTACAGGGAGTTGGGTTTGGGTTTCTTTCTTTGGTCTGGGTGTGGCATGTATGCAGGGGAGGCTCCCTGCACGGGAAGAGCAGATTCACTCTCCTCTACGCCCAGGGCTCTGCACAGGCCTGGAGGTGCTCTGCTTTTAGAGGGACCACTCACCATTCCCACAAATCCATCTCTGCCCTCAGATCATGAAGGAAGTGCGGCGTGCACTCTGCAATGCAGCCACAGATGACAGCAAACTGCTGCTCCTCAGCGCTGTGGGCAGCGTGTTCTGCAGTGGCCTGGATTACTCCTACCTGATTGGCAGGTTGTCCAGCGACCGGAGGAAGGAGAGCACCCGGATCGCGGAGGCCATCAGGTGAGCCTTGCTGGAGTTCAGACACGTGGGGGGATATGCCTAGGTTTAGCACGTGAAAATACAGGCTGCTTAGTTAAATTTGAATTTCCAACAAGGAAACATTTTTAAAAGCATAAGTATATCCCATCCTATGCAGCACTTGGGATACACTTATACTAAAAATTTTTTCAGTTGCTCAGTCGTGTCCAACTCTTTGCAACCCCATGGACTACAGCACGCCAGGCTCCTCTGTCCTCTATCTCCTGGAGTTTGCTCAAGCTCATGTCCACAGAGTCAGTGATGCCTTCCAACCATCTCATCCTCTGCCACCCTCTTATCCTTTTGTCTTCAATCTTTCCCAGCATCAGGGTCTTTTCCACGAGTCAGCTCTTCACATGGGGTGGCCAAAGTATTGGAGCTTCAGCTTCATCATCAATCCTTCCAATGAATATTCAGAATTGATTTCCTTTAGGATTGACTGGCTTGGTCTCCTAGCAGTACAAAGGGTCTCTCAAGAGTCTTCTCCAGCACCACAATTCAAAAGCATCAGTTCTTTGGTGCTCAGCCTTCTTTATGGTCCAATTCTCATATCTGTATGTGACTATTGGAAAATTGTTTTATGTTTATCTGAAATTCAGAGTTTAATTGGACATCCGATATTTTCCTGCCAAAATTAGAGATGCTTTTACACTCTAGGTTATATCCCACTTTATTTTTTTTTTTATCATAAAGAGATTTTATTTCCTCATGTTAAACCCAGCCTCTGGTAATGCCCAAGTATTATACACACTAATCCCACCCTCTGCCTGATGGTGAAATCTTTGCTTTTCTGGGCGTCCCAGCCTCATGGAGCTGACAAGGCTCAGCCATGAGGAGGAGGAGGGACGTGCAGCTCTGTATATACAGACCCTTGGGTGGGGAGCATTTCCCCCTCTTGCATTATCTTTGGGGCAAAAGCTGGGATCCTGGGGAGGACATCCACTCCCATAGATCAGTATCTCTTTTGGGAAAGCAAAGGGTGGTTACAACCTCATTCTTTACAGATTTGTCAGAAGCAAGTGAGTGTGACTTCCAGCACGGCTGTCACTGGTCCTGCACCCTGGGAGGGGCACACACCCGCTGCTCCACCGTATGTGGACTAAGTGCTCCTTCTCCAGGGACCAGGAGGCACCACCGAACCATGACTTGTCTGGGACCACACTCCCCCGGACCACTGGTTCTCAGCCCGGGAGCTTTTCCAAAACCCAGCAGCTCGGCAGCATCTCCAGGAGCTTTGGGCTTAATGAGTGAGGGGAGCGCTGGGGGAGCATGCCTTGGGTTTCAAAATTTCTTTGGTGATTCTAATATGAAAGCAAGATCAGGAACCCCTGCCGCATGCCAACCAAAAGGCTTCTCCACATTGACAGTGCACCAGAAATCGGGAAGATCCCCTGGACGAGGGCATGGCAACCCTCTCCATTATTCTTGCCTGGAGAATCCCATGGATAGAGGAGCCTGGCGGCTTATAAGTCCATGAGATCACAAAGAGTCAGACATGACTGAAAGTGACTTAACACACATGTCCCAGAAGTTTTAGAACCACAGTGTTGTAGAGAAGCATTTCCCGGAAAACTTGCTGCAGCTTTCCAGAGAAGCATCGTGAATGAGGGACCCTGCTGATAAATGAGGTCTGTCCCCTCGTCTGTGGATTTTCCAGGCATGTTAAGAAATTTACAGTCTGAGAGGTCTCTTGTGAAAGAACTTCGTTCAGAGTCTAGCAAGGCCGATACGTATTTTGGCCACAGAACCTTGTAAGCTGCTGGCGTCCCTTGCAGTTCTTACGCACGATCTCAGCTGGGCTGAGCCCAGGATCCGGGCCAGACACGCGGCCGTGGCACCCCCGCTGTGGTCCCTCCCCATCCTGATAGTTTCCTAAAGAAAACACGCCTGCACCTGGCCCGGGAAGCTGCCTGCCCTCTGCAGATGTTCGCTGAATGAACTAGCAGATGTGGGAAGAGCTCGGATGACTCACTCCGCAGAAGCCTCTATCCAGGACCCAAACAAAGCTATGTGCTCCATCCAGGCCGGCCTCACCTGAACCCCTCACGGGAGACCATGGCCTGCTGGCTGGATGCTGGGACGAGAAGGAGTGAGATTACCTGTGTGCAGTACTTGGTCCATTCCTGGCCCGTAATGAGTACTTAGGACTGGGGTAAAGAATGATTTTCACTGTTCTTCCCGTTACTTCCAGCCATGAGGTCTAGCTAAAAGCCTGGATCTGACAATGGAACGGGCTTCTGGTGGGGGGCCCAGGGTGGCTGTCACTGTGTGTGTGCCTGGTGCCCACATGCCCCATCTCAGCCGACTTGGCTCCGAATGTTGGCAGTGGGGGGCTGCACCCCACAGCTCCTGTTAAAGGGAACGGGCAGCAGGGTCACAGTTGCCAAGTGCTCCGGGTGGACTTTGGACACTCCCGATGCAGGATTTTGCTCCGAGTCTCCTGTGGGCCAGGAGAGGAGCTCACGGACCACTGGGAACAGCATGAAAGCTGTGTCTGCCCTCCCCGGCCGATGTGCTGACCGTGATGACAGAGACCCACGTGCCAGGCACTGAGCTGGTGCTGGGTGGACCCTCACATTGAAGCCTCTGCTCTCATCTCAGGACACACCACTGGCTTTCCCGTTTTACGAGAAGCCAAATGAGGCTCCAGAGACTAGGTGACTTGCCCCAGGTCTCCCCACTCGTTAGCGGCAGTGTTGAAGCTGGAGGCCAAGTCCTCTAGCCCCCAAAGTTCCTTATCCTCCTGCCACGTCAGCCCAGCCTGCAGCTCCTGGCACGGGCTCAGGTTGAGTGGAGGCAGCGATGAGGGCTGGCGTGAGCCTGAGGGGCTCTGACATGGGGGGAGACGCCAGCCATCTTCCCAGCGCTGCCCTGCCACCCAGGCCAGGATCAGATATCTGAGCGGCAGCATCTGTAATGCAATATCCTGTTTGCTGTCTGGCTTGCACGTCCAGCGGGCCCTTGCGATAGAGATCTCCTACTCGAGGTGAGAGGAAAAGGAAGGGGAGTGTGGTCTGCTCACCGTGTTTTTATATCAAGGAAATGAATTTGCAAGTCTGCTGGATTGAATGGAGAAGGGAATGGCAACCCACTTCAGAATTCTTGCCTGAAAAGTCCCATGGACAGAGGAGCCTGGCAGACTATAGTCCATGGGATTGCAAAGAGTCGGACACAACCGAAGCAACAGCACTCGGCACGCTGGACTGAAATGGAAGGGTGGGTTGAAGGGTCAGAGGGTCGGAGCTGAGCATGCTTGGGCCCCTCTGCCCTCCTCGGGGGTCCTTGGTGCCTGTGTACAGAGCTCAGGTTGGAAACAACAGCGTGAAAGTTTCTGGGGTCTGGAAGAGGAAGCTCCTGGAGAGTCATGAGTGCCCAAGTGACTTTCTGGAAGGACTGTCGTGTGGATGGTGAAGCAGAGGGAATAGGAGTATCAGAGGGGCCACAGCAGGGGGGGCGTCCTGATAGGGGTGTGCCCCCTTTACTGAGAGTGTGCAACAGAGGCTGTGATGCATCCTCAGGAGGTGATTCTATGCCAAGTGGAAGATTTGGTTCCCTGCCTCTCTCTTAACATCCTTCCCAGTTGTGAGATCCAAGGTCCTGGAGTTGTACCAGGGGGTTTAGGAATGGGACATCTGCTGAAAATCCCAAACCCAAACCCCGTGGTTCCAAGGACCCTGCAAAGAAGCCCCACGTCCCCCTGCAGATTCCAAATTGCATTTGGCAAAAACCTCCTGTTAAAACCAGTGACTGGGGCCATGAAGTTAGGAAGTCAAGCTAGGAAACAGGCCACTGGAAAACCAGGACTCAGAAGGCATAGGGCCACATCTCCCTCTGTGCAGCAGTGTACTCTGGGGTCAGCTGCACTGGGACAACAGTGGCTGAGGTGCGTCACAAAGAGTCTACGCACAGAGTCGTACAGAAGTCAGGAAATCCAACGGCTCAAGCCTGGGTGCATACTTTTGTGACAGCACGTAGGTCCCAAGATAACCCCCATGTCAGGAGCCATGATGTTAAGCCATCTTCTCACAGTTCAGTCCAATCCCGGCGTATCACTGTGATACCCAGATCTTTTGAGATGAATTTGGGGGAGTAGTATCAATTGAGAAGAGATAAATCAGCTTGATGTTTGTATAAGTTAAGTATTTGCTGCTGTAACAAATGAACCCCCAACATACATAATGGCTCAGCTGTGAAAGAAATTTACTTCTTGCGTGTGTGATCTCAGAGTAGATATTACCGATCAACCCATGGCTGTCCCCCAAGGGCTGAGTCAGGAACCCAAACACCTGCCATTTTGTGATTCAACAAATGTGTTCCAAGATTGCTGAGCTTGTTAAGCTGAGAGGGCCGGGAGGGCTGTGTGGTGGGAGATTTTCTTTACCAGGCCCAGAAGTGTGTATCTGGTTTCTACTCATGTCCCATCGGCCGGCACCTGGTTACTTGGGCATAGCCAGTTGCCAGGGAGACTGAGAACCATGTTTCAACAGTAACCCCAGGAAGAAGAGGGAAGGGAAAGCAGGTCTGATGACCAGCCGGTGCCTCCCTACCACACATCTACCATCCTTGCTCTCTTTCTGGGAGCTGATTTACCAACTGTTCATCCCGATGTGCTTGGAGACCAAGCACTGCATGAGGCAGACCTGTGAGTTTCCTTAAGGAACTGGAAGAGGAGGAGAGTTCAAGCAAGCAGCAAATAATTGGGATAATTGCAAATCCCGATCACGGAGTGTTCCAAGAACTCTCAGAAGGCCGAGGCAGCCCCTGCACAGTGAGCAGAGATGAGAGAGACAGGAGATGAGTCTGGAGAGGGAAGCGGAGGCAGACCAAGGTCACAGTTTGGAGTCTGGATTTTATTCTTGTGAGTTCCTGTTAGTTTCCAGTCTTCCACCTGAAAATAATGAGGGATGCAGGCTTTACTAGACATCCTGGGTTTTTCCTCCATGTCCGATAACATTAATGTTTTATGGACCTTATAAAGCAGCTAGGGGGAAGGTGAAGAGTGTCCTAAGGCAGAGGACCTGAGGTTGTTGTAGGTGTCCCTGTTTAATATTCAAGATGCATGTTGTAAGCTTGCTCGGTGCAGGACAGGGAGGCGACATTGCCTAATCCAAAGCCACGGAGCCAGATGCCTCATGCCCCCAGGGGAGCCCAGCATCCTTCCCCAGTTTTGGCCAAAGCCACCCAAACATACAGACCTTCATCAACATTCTAGAACCACACTCAGTGAGTCTGGTATGCCTGTAGGTAATTCAAAATCAGACAGTCCTGAGACTGAAAGAACTCTTTAGAGGTCATCAGTCCCCACCTGTGCCCATGGTCTAAAGCTCACTCAGGGTGATCATTGGGCCAAACTTGGGGTACCTCCAGTACCAAGGGGTTCATGCCACCAAAGGCGCCCACTCCACCCTCAGCACTGTCCTTAGAACATTCCTTCTCTCCTTGAGTTCAAATACCCCTCCTTATAAAACCCTCCTTCAGGTCCGTTCTGAACGTTAACATTCAGGGTGTCCTCCTTAAGGGTATTTGCTCTTCATTACTATCTTGGAGGTGGGAGGGCAGGGTAGCCAGGTGCAGTGCTGGGACCATGGGTTGACCTGGGGTCTTCTGGGCAAACTGTGGTCACTCCATGAGTTTTCCCCTGAAAATCTGGTGCCAAGCACTGTGCCATTTCTGTGCCTGTGGCTCCGGGGCTCGCCATCTGGGAGGTCCCCTGATGACCCGTGGGTGCTTTCCAGCACCTGGGAAGGCTTATTCCCACCTCGACAGAATCAAGCTTGTCTGTGGGTCTTGGCAAATCCACTCACCTGCTAAAGAGGGTCCTCTCTTTTCCCCAGGGACTTTGTGAAGGCCTTTATCCAGTTCAAGAAGCCCATCGTGGTGGCGATCAATGGGCCTGCTCTGGGCCTGGGCGCCTCCATCCTGCCCCTCTGTGACATCGTGTGGGCCAGCGAGAAGGCCTGGTTCCAGACCCCGTACGCCACCATCCGCCTCACGCCTGCCGGCTGCTCCTCCTACACCTTCCCCCAGATCCTGGGCGTTGCCCTGGTAAGCCTCCTCGTCTCTGTGGCACATTTGGGGCGCCAGAGCACCCCTCCTCTGTCCTGGTGTTTAGGACGTGGCCCTTCACGTGGGTAGAGTCCCAGGGCTGCTCCCTCCCTGTGCAGTCTGCAGGTCGTCTCAGCTTCTTCTGCCTCCCCGGGGTTGCTGCCCGCCGGTGTCTACACAGTAGCCCAGAAGGTGGATTGCAGGGTGGTTTGGACTCAGGAGCTAGGGCTGCTTTCTTGCGGCTCACAGCCTCAGCGGTGGCGGGCAGATGAGGCAGGCATGTTCCCCTGTGATCTCAGCCTCTGCGCTCTGCCCCGTTCCTCCCAGCCTTGGTGGTCACAAACATATTAACATTGCAGAGCCTTGTCTCTTTCTTTCATTTCAGTCATTTCTGAAACTCCAAGAATGTTCCCAATTGAGACCTGTTTTTGCCAACTGACTGTGTCCCGTTTGGCTTCTTCCACTGGGCTCCTTCCTCACATTTCTTCTTCCTGAGACGGCGTCTCTTGTCTCTAAATACGTACAGCGTGTGTTTGTCTTTAAACCTCCAACCAGATGCATCCATTAGCCTGTTATCGACCTGACAAATTTCACTCCTTGGCAGTGAAAGATTGTCCTTTGGGTCATCATGACCCCCCCAGAGGGGAAGCGGGTGCACAGATCCAGAGGCTGGGAGAGCTTGGCATTTCAACATCTGCCTAAGAGCAGCTAAAGTGTGCAGAGCCAAGAAGGGGACGGGAGGGGAGGCCGGTAGACAGCAGTCAGGGAGGGGATTGCTTGGTCCGCTGTGGGAAGGAGGCAGGGACTTGTCCTGAAGGAGGGAGGGGCTACGACCCTCTTGCCCTGAGTGTCAGTGGGACAGCCGCTCGGTGTCAGTGGTGGCTGCACTGTGCCCCGCCGCTGCCTAGGACCTTGTCCACGTAGCTCCTCCCAGAACACGGATCACAGCTGAGAGAAGTTCTTGGGGGAGCAGAGTACAGAGGACTCTGCAGAAGGCAGGAGGGGTTTCTGCCCTTGGCTCCTGGGCAGCGCCTGCATCCAACTCTGGGCCCCTGGGAAGGATGCGTTCTCTGTGTCAGGATCATGGGTTACTCAGGACCTTTTGGGCAGTCGGTAAGGGAGACACCTGAAGTGGCTTAAAGGGTGGTGTGGACAGAGAGTTTAACAGTTCCCGTAACTGGCAGGTCCAGCAGTAGAGCCCCTGTTTGGGGTGCCAGGCCCCAGAATCCCAGCATCAGCAGGGCTCTTGTTCTCCACCTGTCCTGTCTCTGCAGCTCCTCATCTCCATGGAGCAGGGACAGACACAGCAGTGGGTGGCCTTGGGCTGAGTGACTTAAGCCACCAGAGAAGGAGAAAGATTCTTCCCCATGCTCTCCAGCTTGGAGACCTCACAGAGAGCTTTAATGTCTAGGGTGGCTCTTCTGCTTATTCCCATATCAGCCATCAAGGACGGGGTGTCAACTCTGAACTGTCCCCTGTCCCTCCTGGGGCATCTGCCACCAGACATGGGGAGGGGTATTGGGCAGACGAAGCTCCTGTAGGTACATGACTTCTTTCGGGAATTTAACAGAAGCTGGGGCCCTCGGCTCAGAAAGATGCATACAGATACAAGCGTTGGCAAATAGTTCCCCCAGCATCTTTGGTCTCCAGTTAAGGATGCCGCCTCTGAGAGCTGGGACCATCACCCACAGCATGCTCACTCATTAACAGGCTCACAGGCATACCGGCTCTCAGCTTTCTCCTGCCTTTGCTTTTTCAGGCCAATGAGATGCTCTTCTGTGGGCGGAAGCTCACCGCCCAGGAGGCATGCAGCAGAGGCCTGGTGTCCCAGGTCTTCTGGCCGACCACGTTCAGCCAGGAGGTCATGCTGCGGGTCAAGGAGATGGCCTCCTGCAGCGCGGTGGTGAGTTCCGCGTCTCTGTGCGCTGTTCTCGCAGGTGGGGGCCGCGAGACCGGAAGGGAGTGTCTGACTTGCCAGAGGTCGCGCAGGGAGTCCATGGGAGGCCCTGTGTGATTTCGCAGAGGCCGAGTCTTGGTGCTGAGAGCTTAAATCCAGAGGGAGACGGTGAGCACAGTTAGCTCCAGTGCAGAAACCTCAGAAGAGATTTATAGCCTGGGGTAGAAGTGATGCTTTAAAGTTCCTAAACTTGCACAGACACACAAATCATCTATGGTTTTCAAAGAAAGGGGAAGCAAAAGCGAATAAGGGCAGGGTATGAGCCAGCTGAGAGATGAGAAACACCAGTTCCTGCTACCCTGGTACCTCATTTCTCCTGCCCGCCCAGCGCGCAGCACATTTAGAGTCTATAGTTCAACTCCTTGAAAACGGGATAAGTGAATAACACCTCCATGGAGGTACTGGGTTTTAACTGTCGATTTTATCTCCTAAAAGTCGCTCTGAGCACTGCGTGGGAATACCCTGGGAAGGGGGAGAAAGGGCAGGGCAGGAGAAAAGGCTCTCTGAGAGCAGAAGGTCTGGCCGTTCACTGTGCTGCAGCGTCATGGGGCGCTAGGCTGGACTGTGGGGGCCGAGCGGTCCCCACAACTTCTCCCCGTCTACCCTGAGTCCCCACCCACAGTCACTCACCTCCTGATTGCCCCCGCCAGCCTTTACAGACACCCACTGTGCAGCGGTGCCCCCAGGAAGCCTGTGGTCCCAGGGACGGTGGCAGGGTGCGGACAGCCCTGCCTTCTTGGTGGTCGTTTGTTGTGGGCCGAGCCCTTTGCTCAGCTCTTTCTGTGGATTCTCTTTTAATCTTCCTGATGACTCTGGCGGCCAACTCTTTGCCCAGGACTCTCTCCTGTGGTTTTCACCCCAAAGATCTCAGGTCCCAGGAAACTGCATGAGCCTAGGTAGACAGGGGTGGTTGGTGCCATAGGGGCCACTGCCTGCAGGAGTGGGTAGACGTTCTCAGTGGGGTAAACAGTGTGAGTGAGGGCACGTGGGGTTCAGGCAGTGGTTCCTGGTGGTGTGAGCTGGCGCACAGCATGTTTGGGGGCCATGAGGCTGAAAAGGCAGGAGGACAAAGACTCCAAAGCTCCCCTGAGGAGTCTGACCTCTGGGGGTGCTCAGAAACGGCTTTTGAAGAAGTCCTGCAAGGAAGACTCTCCTGTCCACAGATAGGAGTTCAGGAGCTTCGGGGTGATTCACCTGAGACAGGAATCTCCCCCATAACCCCCAGAGATGGTGGTCCTCAGAGAAATTTGGGGGAGGGAAGAGGTGTCCTTCGTCAGCTGATCCCTTCTTACCACCCGTGAGCCTCCAGCCCAAGCTGAAGGATATGGTTCCAGCCTGCTTGAGCAAGGGAGCTCTTGTCTTGCTTTTTTCTGTTTGAAAGCGCTTGGTAAGACTGAGAACTGAAGTTCCCACGTCCACAGAGAATGGGGAGACAGAAGGATGCTCAGACACTTTGCTGCCAGCAGTGCCTCTGCCAGACTGAGGCAGCCGTGGGGCCTACAGAATCAGCCAGGGGTTTGCAGGGCATGTCCACCAGGCAGCCGTGGGCACCTCCACTTCCCTGAGCTCGGGTCCTTCATCTGTAATGCAGAGATAAACATACTGCCTATTTGTGAACTTGAGGTGGAAATAAACGACTGCACGGAGAGTGCCTGTCATAGAGCCGACAGCTAACGGTGGTTGTAGTGGCTTTGCTGTCGCTGTGATTGCTGCGATTGTTCTTACTCATGATCATGATTATTATTGCTATTTTTACCACGCTGGCTACTGTATTACTAATATTCCAATCGTTAATACTGCTGTAATATAGTACTATCGTATTGCTATCACTGGCATTACTATGATTGCTGCTGTAATACTATAGCTCTGTTACTACTGTTACCGTTATTACCACCCCTAACATTACTGTTATCACAACTATAATACTATAGTATTACTGTTGTCTCTATTATTGCTCGTTACTGCCATTTATTGCCATTGTTATTACTTGCTATTGCAAGGATTGCTACTTTTATTACCACTGCTTACTGCTAAGCCTGAACAAGGGACATTGCTGTCGAGGCGGGTCCTGTGGGTACCTTGGCAACCTGTTAGTTCATTTCATTATCTTACTCTGCGGTCCCAGCCATTCTTGAGTTAGGTAGCACACGGAGGTTAAAGCAGTGTTTCCCCAAGTTTTTTCCTGACATCCATAGAAAGTGAAACTGAGTATCAGTCACCCTTGGGTAAAAGACCAAGTCCTTGCAGTTGGGCTTAACACAGGTCCCACTCAGCCATCCCAGGGACTGAGGGCTTGACATCTGGGCACACGTGCAACCTGTTCCTGGTGTTGCCAAGGGGCAGAGGCCTGGGAAGCCCAGGACCACAGGAGGCGCCTCCTCTGGCTGTGGACATCAGAAGGTTACCCAGGCCAAGTATGTCCCTCGGGAGCAGGTCCCCGGCGCCTGACTAACGAGGCTTGTGCATTTCCCTGCAGGTGCTGGAGGAGTCAAAATGCCTCGTGCGGAGCTTCCTGAGGTCGGTGCTTGAAGATGTGAACGAGAAAGAATGCATCATGCTCAAGCAGCTCTGGAGCTCCTCCAAAGGCCTGGATTCCCTCTTCAGCTACCTGCAGGACAAAATTTACGAAGTGTGAGGGCCCAGCACTGCAGGGCCCCTGACTTCCAGCTCCGCCCCTGTGTTTCAGAGATCAGAGCCCAGTGTATGCCTGGCCGAGGGGTCTGTCCAGGTGTTTCTCTGTCCCTAGGGTTGTGTCCATTTCCTTGTGTCCTTTGGTTGCTCCTCATTGGTTTGGTTTTGTGTAATGATGGGAAACGCAGTGTGCTTGGCCTCCTGCCCTGTGTCCGCACCTCAAACCCCAACTGGCTGGAGGGCCATCGAGGGCTATCTCTTCCCAGGCCTTTGCCAGCGCCCTTGTCCCGCCCCACTTGCTGAGATCCACCATCCTTGTCCAGGAAGGAAGACCAGTCCCCTCGCCCCACCAGTCCTTCTGACGCAGGCTGTGTCTACACAGTGCCTCTGACGTGGGGACTCAGCTGCCATGCCCTCTGTGGCTAAGGGCAGATCCAGTGACTGGGGGACGACCAGTCTTAGGGGATTTTCCAGAGCAATGAGCAGAACACTTGTGTGGAGCCGGCCTCAGTCTCCTCTCTGATGCACGTCTGTGTGACTTTTAGGGCTTGGTCTTAACAACCCAACCAAGTGATTTACAAAACCCAGATATTGTACATTTAGGAGTGTTTTGTTAAATATATATTTTTTAAAACGATGTAAGTGGAAATTCTGATAATTTATGTGTATAATATGTAAAGCTAGTTTTGCAAAACACATAAACTACTAGGAAAGTGGTTTTTCCCCCCTTTAATCAGACTTATTTAATTTATTTATTTCTGTTTATATGTCACGGTGTCTGTTGTTCACACAGATACTACTTTCATGCTGCCCTAGAGCAAATCCCATACAGGGTCCGAGCTGTTTGGTGCATTCTAGCAATGAACCACGTAGATGTAAAATTCAGAGGGATGGAAATGGGATTGCTAGAATTAGAAGGAATGGCTCTGCACCAGCTTCTCTGTGTATGAAACAGCTCTGTGGTCATTGAACTTGTTCTAGGAGAAATCATGGAAGGGTCTTCTCTTCGCTCTCCTGCCTTTAAGGACATAAAGGGGCCTCCCACCTGAATGGTCCTGAGACACAGCCAGTCCCTAATCCCTGGATGTCAGGAACAGGTGGGGGCTGGGCCCCCTGGGGGTTGCATACTGCTGAGGGACATTTCTTCCTTTGGGGCTTGACTTTCAGAGTCCCTTTTCTCATAGGGCAGTGGTATCTGGTTGGGGCCTTCTAGAGAGACGGGGGACAGTCCCCACTCTGTGGAGCTGTCAGCAGCAGGTCTAAGTCTTTCTGCCTCCAGAAGTCCTGTTTTCAGGCTCTTTACTCCCATGAGGGAGCAGTAACCAGGGATTAGGCCTCTGCCCGTAGGCCACAGAGGGCCCCAGCCTTTGTGTTCAGGCTGTCGCCCAGAGTCCCCAGATCGGCCATGGAGGGGAGAGGTTTTGGTTTGGGGCCTTGGTTTTGGTTTCAGAGGCCGTCAGCATCGGGGTTCAAGCAGAGAAGTTACAGGGCCATGTTCTTCCGCGTGGGGGTCACACACCAGAGGAAGTTTGGTTCTCAGCGTGGCAGGATCTTTCCATTTCCACCCCAGCCCCCGAGTGTTCTCAAGGACCTCCGCTCACCCATCTCCTCTGCCCTCTGTCAGTCCCCAGCCCCTCCTGGCCCTTCCTTGGAGAGAGTGGAGAGGAGCGGTGAGAGTTGGGCACAGCTGAGGGAGGGGAGGGCGGCTGAGGGAGGGTCATTGCTGTAGTTCCCTCTCCCTCTCTGGTCCTCTTCCCTCCTCTGGAGGCAGCTGGACACCCTGGGCCGGGCAGGTGGAGAGGACTCGTGGTGCTGAGCTTTGCATTTCGGAGGACAGGTGGAGTCTCTGCACTTGAACTAGAGACTTAACCTGGGTTCTCCATCCTTCAGATGGTCTTGGCTCCATCTGCAGAAAGCCCCATTCCTTTTCCTGTGACCTCAAGAGAATCAGGGAAGAGCACACGTCTCACTTGCTTCTTCCTTCGGCAGGGAGACAGCTGCCTTGGCTAAATCCATCCACGGGACGATGGGTTGAAGTCCTGTGTACACCACCCCCACCCCCTGCCAACCACCGTGGTCCACGTGGGATCCTGTAGGAACTGTTACCATAGGGAAGCACCTCCCTTTGCTCAGATACCTGTGGTCACATCTTTATTTGGGTTTGTCTCCTCCTTTGAGAAAGCCAATGTGTGCTCTGCCAGAGCCCCTGGACGGCCTTGTTATTGGCAGGTAATCTCTCTCCCATCACTAAGTCGTCTAAAGAAAGAGCACCTTGCTTTCTGTTTACCTTCTAAGGACAACCACTTCATCGTCTCTAGAAGCAGAGTTAGGATTCCTGTTGGAGATGGAAGACAATGTTTGGAAATTTCTTTGGCTCAATGCCCATCTTTGTCCCCTGCCAGAAAAACCAGAAGTGTTTTAGCTTTGGACTAAAATGTAGCTTTGGATCATCAAATCCAAACTTCTAAACACCTCCAGGATCTCTGATGATAAGGTAGGAACGTGAAACCATCATTCAGGTGGAATGCCTGGGCAGGTTCCACGTATAAGAGGAGATGTTTTACCCGACAGTCTGTGTTTCGGCTGTTTCCATACAGTCAGTTCAAGAAGGATGTTCCACAAATTGGGCAAAAGTCAGTTTAATCTGTTGGCTACAGGGTAGACCAAACCACTGAGTTTTTCACTTTCTGAATAATTGCTTTGATAATGCAGAGATGAGATCCAGGTAACTTATGGCCAACTTACGACATGGGTTGTCGACTTATGGCCGACATGGGTTGAAATTCGCCAAACCTGTGGCTGTGTCACGGTTTGTCCTCCATAGCCTTCTTGAGATGGGGCCCAGGTTTTCATTTCTTATCTTCTACCCCAGAACCTTCTCTCCATCCATACGATCCTTTCTCCCCTCTCTCTACTCTGTCTCACCCGCTCCCCACCCAGTCGGTCATGTCCCAGAGCCTGGGCAGGTCTTAGAGGAATTGTACTTGGTCTAGGCAGCCCCGTCCTGGGTTGCCTTTGGGGAAGATGAGGGCACTTCTTTAGTCAAGAAGTCTTCTGGACAGTACCTCCTGTGCCATCCTGTGAGGCATGCGTTAGGACCCCCCTCTCCTCCAGCCCCTGGTGATTAGCATCCAGGGCCTTGCAGTGGAAGCACCTGAGTTAACAGCATGGTTCAGGAGGGCTTTTTGGAGAACGTTGCAAAGATGGTTAGAGCTCCAATGGCTCAGCCTAAGGCTGATATACCCATATATCCCTTCCTGCTGTGAAATAATGCCTGTGGGTGAAAACCATGAAAAATGACCCTCTAGGAAATGAAGTTGGATAACTCTAAGAAGCTAGTAGAGAATTGATTTAAAATATTATTCTTGTTTGGTATAAAGCAAACTGGGAAGTGTTCTCACTGAAGCATGAAAATAGGTTTTTCCCATGTGGAGTTTAGTATAAGGATGGAAAAATGATAATCACACTAGACTTTGACCAATGCAACTCTATTTCCTGATATCCATGTTGAAAAATAGCCTCCACTGGATGCGGAATTGCATTTCCCATGATTAACTGTTGGTTTAAAAAATTTTGTACACTTTTTTAATTTGAAATTTAGTCACATTCATATAGTTTTTCAAGCCAGTTTCTGTGGAAATTTTTTTAACAAAGAAAAAATATAGAAACACCTTCAGATCTTCCTAAGTGAATATTTAAAATGCAGAACTGCTTCTCTTCTGTGTTTCTGTATTCAGATACTGAGATCTGTTGTATATATTAGTTTAGACATCCTCACTAATATACACAGTATTTAAGACTCTAAATGAGATTTCTTAAGTATTTTATTTTATTCTCTGTAAATGGTTTTGTATGATCTTTAAAAATCTACACTTTGCTTTTGTAGATATTTAAGGGAAACCATTTGGGGGTTGTCTTGCATGTATATTTTTGTTGTAGATAAGTGTTGCTTAGTTATTTCTGCAAATTTTGGTTGAAATGCGTACAGACTTTAATACAGTATATATATTTTCAGAATATAAACTTTTATATTTCTGTGGTAAGTTAGGATCTGCGTTTTAGGCAATCTTTTCCATTAATATCACTTGTTCTTTCAAGAAATAGCATTCTGGTTTGGTGCCAATGGTTTTCTGTTTTTTTTTTTTTTCCCGTTAAAATCAAGTGCTCCTAAATTGTTAGAGAGCCGGTTAATTTTCTTTTTTTCAAAGTAATTGAGTTTGAAAAAATGTATTGAATTTGTGAATAAGCCTTACCATTAGGATCAGTAAAATTTTCCAACCTTTGCAACTAGGTATGTAGTTGAGGATCTCCCCATAAATTCTCACTGTGTGGCAGTTGATGGAGTTTGTGAACAGAGCCTTAAGCTTGTTGCAAAAAAAAAAAAAAGGTAATACGGGTTGTTTTTTTTTAAGCAGCGTAAGCCATGTGGATGGACTCTGTGCAGTCTGTACAGCATGGCTAATCTGGAGAGTGCGGTTGAGTTGACGGCAGCAGGGACCAGTTAGACACCTTGGCGATTGTCTTGGCCATACGAAGGGGCCCCGGACAGGTGTTCTGAAGCCCCCTGCGTACTGTTCATGTGGTGTAGACACGGCCACAGGGAGGGCCGCTGGTCCATTGTTTGTTTTGAACCAATGGCATTTCCTGCTACTGACCTTGGCGGTTGACCCCAGGTTCCTTGCAGGTGACCTGGGAATGTCCAGCCTGGCTGCGGTCAGCACTCCTTGAGAGATGTTAACAAAGTTTACATGTGAATCTTACTGTGTAGACAATCTGAAGTCGATTTCAGTTACGTCATCCTCATTCCCACATGTGCTGAGTGTCTTGTCAGTGAAGTAGGTGTATTAAGCCATACTGAACCTGAGTGTAGCAGGGCAGAGGCAACCTAGGTGTGCAACACACGCATCAGCTGAGCCGGTCTCAGCCCACTCTGGGCTGTTTGAACGGCGCATAAGTCGTGGAGCTCACTGGACGGGCGTCCACCAGGGTCTGATAAAACCAAGTAAACTCTGAAAATTAAACTTAAAAAAAATGATTCTTTCTCATTGGCCCTGCTTCTGCAGTTACCTCCTGGTTCTCCTTATCAAGGTTTCAAAGATGATCTTGAGACCAGGGCCATAGAATGGCTAAAGTCAAGTTATTCGGTTCATCTCAAAATACGTGTTCATAAAGCCAACCTGTCTCCCACTAGGATGGAGACTGGCTTCAAATATTTGCAGTGTGTGTGTCAATCAGAAAAACTGACATCTAGATTTTAGCCTCTGCTCTGACCTCTCTGTGGGTTGACCCTGCCTCGTTGGCCCAACACCTGGCCTTGCTCTGGAGCTCATTAAGGTGACTCTGGGCAGTTTGGAGGGTGTGGAATTTTCCGTATAGTATTTAATGTGTCCCTGTGCCATCAGTCCCAGCCTGAAGTCATTGCTGATGCCCGTGTTGACAGGACTGTGAAAATATTGCCTTTCATAAAACCAAGGACCAAAGAATTCCATTATTCCAGCAAAGCACGAGTTCCATAGATTGTGGGCACATTTAGGCAGAGGTGTGCATGCTTCATGGCACAGAGAAGCTGCCCCCGTCCACCAACCTTATGCTCCCCACGGCTGGCCCTACAGAGGGATTTGCCATCCCCTCTCGAAGGCTCTGGAAGATGAGTTTCTTAGATTGAAACGCGCTGTCCCAGGCGGGTGTTTCTGCTGTATAGTCCAGCCTTTATCCATGTTGGTACCGTAGAGAGTGGAGGTCCGGCATCCTTCAGGGTCCCTGATCAGCGTGTGATTTGTCCATCCGTGTAGACACCTCCAGCGCGCGTTCTTCAGATGTGTGTCTACACTGAGCAGCCAGATCCTACAGTTGCCAAATTTCCACCTCCTTTTTGTTCTCCATCAACCCATTCCGCTTCCTGTTTAGCCCTGGAAGAAATCTCTTCACTTCTCACACTAGGTAGATGCTCCATGCTCATCCACAATGAAACCATTCATCCATCGGCCGGCTGAGAAATGATCTGATACTGAAGAAGTGGGATTCTAGTGGTAAGGCTTATTACCAAACCTCTGATAATGAAGCAGGCTACCAAAAAATGTATCCGGCCCACCCCGGGAGTGTTCAGATTTGATCATGGATCTAGCACACACACCAAAATCCAAGGAGACCTTTGCAAATTAGGCTACTCGTTTTCTTTCGCCAGGTTATCATGGGAAAGTCTTTAACTAGTTCTGAATATCTGTAAGTATGAGTACTTCATAGACTTATAAAGCAGGTACAGCGCCCCTTTCTCACCACGCTGTAAATATTACCCGAGACTGGGTGCGGTACTGAGGGATAATAACCTTCTGATTTATCAAACGCTGACTGTCTAGAGCAAATTGTACACTCTCTTTGTGAATGGTCCTGTAACGTGTATGAACACATTTCTGGGTGCCTTAGAAGTTGTATTTTTCATGTGTGCTAATATGCAGTATTTATACATCGTGAGAAGCTGCTTTGAATAAAAAGGTTGAAACTTGGTCTGCGTTCACTCGTGTCCTCCCTTTGGCAGCCTGGCAGGTGAAGTTCACAGACGAGTTCTGTGGTTTCCAAACAGAGATGTTTCTGGGGTCTCCAGGGGGTTGCAACAGCTGAGGCTTCTAGGTTGAGTCTGAGTTCCTAGGGAGCAAAGGTGCCTCCCACCCACATCTACCTTGAGCTTCAGTAATTCAGGCCGGTGGATCGCTGCGGGGCAATGGGTTGGTAACAGAAGACCTGGAAATGGGGAGGGGTGCAGGTAGGATTTGTCAGAAATTGGTAGGAGCATCCACTCCTTCCCTGACCCAGCCAGCATGTTTCTTTGCATAGCTATCCCTCCTCACTGGAGATAAACCTCTGCAGAGCTTGGTTTTATACAATCCCAGCTGCACACGTGACTCACAGGCATGTTTGTCACTATGGAATTATACAAAGTCTGTTCTCTTTGCTTTGGTCGTCATGTTGTGGCTCTCAGGAGAAGCATGCTGCTGAGGACGCCTGGCTCTGGAGACAACACGGAGGCCACAGGAAAGAGGAAGAAGAAGTCTGTCAGGGGCTTGAGGCAGCAGGGAACTCTGTGGAAGGAACTTGCATAAGGTCACGTCTACCTGTCTGTCCATCCAGCGGTGGTGTTGAGCCCCCAGCTCTGCCTCGAGGCCACACCAGTGCTGACAGGCACAGATTACTCAGTCCCTGTCATGCAGAATCTTGGGGTCCAGAAGTGTGAGAAAGACATGTCATCCTGCCTTAATTCTCAGACTGCCCACAATGTGGTACTGGAAAGAAGAGCTTACATAATCTCCAACACCCCTAGAATCTAGAAGATGGTGTGGTGGTGTTAGTTTTCCATCAAATCCCCATCCAGCGGTGTGGACCAGCCAGCCTAGGCTGGAGCCCAGGATCGTCCCGCTGATGGTCCCCTTTCCTTTCTCTTGTTCTTGGTGTCCTCAGTATTGTCTTGTGTGCCTCTCTGCCCTTTCTCTGAAGTCCTGACTCCATCCTGAGTAGTCAAGATCAAACCTGGAAACCCTTTTGCTCCTGACTGTGTCTGGTCCTTCCAGAAGACTGGACGAAACCTTTCAGACGTTTCAGGGTGAAGCGTCTGTAAGACTAACCCTCTTCTTCTGACTGTCTCTCCCAGGCTACCTTTGATGCGATGTGATACTTGAAGGAAGCCCTCACCCAGTGGTGAGAACTGAGCTGAGGGTCTCACGTGGTCAGACACATCAACAATTAAAGGGACCGCCACTATGTTGGATGAACAGTAATGGAGTGTAATCCCCAAATTTTGCCTCTCACTGTTTCTTTAAGTTGGATTAACTGAATAATCATCTCCTAGATGAAAACACAGGTAGGCTGTCAGTTCAGTCCAGTCACTCAGTCGTGTCCGACTCTATGCGACCCTATGGACTGCAGCACGCCAGGCTTCCCTGTCCATCATCAACTCCCAGAGCTTGCTCAAACTCAGTGTCCATCGAGTCAGTGATGCCATCCAACCATCTCATCCTCTGTCATCTCCTCCTCCTGCCTTCAGTCTTTCAGCAAATAATACAGTGTCACAAACACAATGTCAGTTCAGTTGTCAAAGATGGTTATGTTCCATTTAAGCATCAATGCTTCCAATTTCATTCAATGTCAAGACTTCACTCATTCTTACCGACTCTCATTTCCTTTCCTGGTTGGATTAGGGAGCGCTCGAAAGATTTTATAAGGACCAAGTGGTGCTCTTGTCACATGGGGACTCTCCTTCTCTGGGCCCAATAAATGTTTATACTGACTCTCTTTCAGGGAACCCATATGGGTTTCTTGGTGATTTCTTCAGTTGATGGTGGCCAGTCTCTTACAGTTGCCAAGTAAACTCTGCATCATCAGCACATCACTCCCTCCTCAGTCCCTAGGAGTCTGGGGTCCACTGCCCGCTTCTTCAGTGGACGTCTGTTTGTCCCTGTAGGGTAAGATGATGCCTAGACCCCATCTGGCTCAGGGGAGCATTCATGCAACCTCTGTTCACACAGACCAGGGATCACAGGCTGAATCCCAAACAGCAGCGACTGCCTCCCTGGTGGGCTAACTAGTCAGCTGGTCGGCCTCTCGTTCACTGAATTTCTCAGGCACGAGTCAGATGCCAATCTGCTGTGTTCCCTAAGGTTTAGGGGATGCATATAAATTGCTAAAGCCTCGTTTCCTTTGACTTCAGATGAAAGGGGAGGCCTTCTCACTCACTCTGGGGTGTGTATACGTGTGTGTGTGTGTGAAGGGGTGGTAGGTAGCATAGTTCTCACCAAAGAAATTCTTACAAACCCTCCTTAATAGATGTTAGATTCATACATTACATCCCAAAATGATTCAGGCTCTTGCGAGTGGTGGTTTCAACATGCTGGCAGGTCTTTGTATGGGAGACATGTGCTGTACGGCCTCGTGGGTTGTGCTGAGGATTCAAGTTTCCACTCTAAGGGAGGTTGGAGGGCTTAGGAAGGAGCAGCCAGGACTGACTTGTGCTTTTAGCATATTTGCTAGTTTTGGGCAAAAGGGAGCTGAGGGCAAGGGGACCCAAAGGAGACCCTGGTAGTTGTCTGTCTGCCCTCAATGAAGGCTTGAATTGGGGATGGGGCAGTTGAGGTAATAGGAAGGAGTGACATCCTGAGTGTATGTTTAAGGCAGACTTAAAACGAGTCAAGTTTGGTCCTGGGATTTGGGGTTGCCCCCTAACTGAGGCAGGGACAGCTCTGGGGTTTAGGGGGGCAGATCTGAGTTGGAGTGCTTGGAGCTCACCTGAGTCCTGGTATCACATGCACAGGGTGTTTGAACTTGCTTAGCCTTTGGGGATTACAACTGTGCTCGCCTTCTAGGGAGTTTTTAAATGATTAAATGAGATTTATAAAAACATATGTATATATGTGACTGTATGAATATGTGAGAGTTTATATATATGAGATTTATTTAAATATACAAAGGACATTAATTATAAAATTAGATTATGTATATTTATAAGAGTTGGCATGAAGTCTTTTTTAATGATTAAATGAGATTTGCATAATTATATAGAGTCTCTAGAACAGTTGCTAACATAGTCCATATTTAATGGTTAAGTGAGATTTTCTTATATATGCAAAATTTATATAAATGAGATTTATATATAAGTATCATATATAAGATGGAGAAGGCAATGGCACCCCACTCCAGTACTCTTGCCTGGAAAATCCCATGGAGGGAGGAGCCTGGTAGGCTGCAGTCCATGGGGTCGCTAGGAGTCAGGCATGACTGAGTGACTCCACTTTCACTTTTCACTTTCCTGCATTGGAGAAGGAAATGGCAACCCTCTCCAGTGTTCTTGCCTGGAGAATCCCAGGGATGGCGGAGCCTGGTGGGCTGCCGTCTATGGGGTCGCACAGAGTCAGACACGACTGAAGTGACTTAGCAGCAGCAGCATCATATATAAATTTTAGAGATTATATATAATTATCATTATATGTGGACTCAGATAGTAAAGAATCCGCCTGCAATGTGGGAGACCTGTGTTTTATCCCTGGTTGGGAAGATCCGAATGGCAACCCACTGCAGTATTCTTGCCTGGAGGATCCCATGGACAGAGCAGCCTGGAGGGCTACAGTCCATGGAGTCGCAAAGAGTCAGACACGGCTGAGTGGCTAATATACACACACACATACATATGTAATTGAGGTTTTATCTATGTACAAAATGTTTAGAACAGCTGTTGGCACATAGTCACTTTCTAAAAATGAAATACAGTTGAATTACAGTGTTGTGTTAATTAACGCTGTGCAGCAAAGCGACTCCGTCGTACATAGACATCCTTTTGTGATATTCTTTCCATTATCGCAGGACACTGAATGTAGTTCCCTGTGCTCTACAGTAGGACTCTATTGTTACGCATTCCATATACAATGTCTGCATCCGCTAATCCCAGATTCCCAGTCCGTTCCTCCCCATCACCCCTCCTCCCTGGCAATCACCAGTCTGTTCTCCATGTCCATGAGCCTGTTTCTGTTTCATAGGTAAGCTCCTTTTTGTCATATCTTAGATTCCACATATAAGCAATATCATATGGTATTTGTCTTTCTGTTTCTGACTTAATTCATTTAGGATGATAATCTGTAGTCGCATCCATGTTGCTGCATACGGCCTTATTTTGTCCTTTTTTGGCTGAGTAATATTCCTTCTTCTATATCCATTCATCTGTTGATGGATATTTTGTCTCCATGTCTTGTCTATGTGCATAACCACTCTTTAGTGATGAAATGAACTTTACATATATATGCATGAGTTTATATATATATATATATATATATATATATATATATATATATTCAGTCAGTTCAGTCACTCAGTCATGTCTGACTCTTTGCGACCCCATGAATCGCAGCACGCCAGGCCTCCCTGTCCATCACCAACTCCCGGAGTTCACTCAGACTCACGTCCATCGAGTCGGTGATGCCATCCAGCCATCTCATCTTCTGTTGTCCCCTTCTCTTCCTGCCCCCAATCCCTCCCAGCATTAGAGTCTTTTCCAATGAGTCAACTCTTCACATGAGGTGGCCAAAGTACTGGAGTTTCAGCTTCAGCATCATTCCTTCCAAAGAAATCCCAGGGCTGATCTCCTTCAGAATGGACTGGTTGGATCTCCTTGCAGTCCAAGGCACTCTCAAGAGTCTTCTCCAACACCACAGTTCAAAAGCATCAATTCTTCGATGCTCAGCTTTCTTCACAGTCCAACTCTCACATCCATACATGACCACTGGAAAAACCATAGCCTTGACTAGATGGACCTTTGTTGGCAAAGTAATGTCTCTGCTTTTGACTATGCTATCTAGGTTGGTCATAACTTTCCTTCCAAGGAGTAAGCGTCTTTTAATTTCATGGCTGCAGTCACCATCTGCAGTGATTTTGGAGCCCCCCAAAATAAAGTCTGACACTGTTTCCACTGTTTCCCCATCTATTTCCCAAGAAGTGATGGGACCAGATGCCATGATCTTCATTTTCTGAATGTTGAGCTTTAAGCCAACCTTTTCACTCTCCACTTTCATCAAGAGGCTTTTTAGTTCCTCTTCACTTTCTGCCATAAGGGTGGTGTCATCTGCATATCTGAGGTTATTGATATTTCTCCCGGCAATCTTGATTCCAGCTTGTGCTTCTTCCAGCCCAGCGTTTCTCATGATATACTCTGCATATAAGTTAAATAAGCAGGGTGACAATATACAGCCTTGACATACTCCTTTTCCTATTTGGAACCAGTCTGTTGTTCCATGTCCAGTTCTAACTTTTGCTTCCTGACCTGCATACAAATTTCTCAAGAGGCAGATCAGGTGATCTGGTATTCCCATCTCTTTGAGAATTTTCCACGGTTTATTGTGATCCACACAGTCAAAGGCTTTGGCATAGTCAATAAAGCAGAAATTGATGTTTTTCTGGAACTCTCTTGCTTTTTCCATGATCCAGTGGATGTTGGCAATTTGATCTCTGGTTCTTCTGCCTTTTCTAAAACCAGCTTGAACATCAGGAAGTTCACGGTTCACATATTGTTGGAGCCTGGCTTGGAGAATTTTGAGCATTACTTTACTAGCGTGTGAGATGAGTGCAATTGTGCAGTAGTTTGAGCATTCTTTGGCATTGCCTTTCTTTGGGATTGGAATGAAAACTGACCTTTCCATTCCTGTGGCCACTGCTGAGTTTTCCAAATTTGCTGACATATTGAGTGCAGCACTTTCACAGCATCATCTTTCAGGATTTGAAAGAGCTCAACTGGAATTCCATCACCTCCACTAGCTTTGTTCGTAGTGATGCTTTCTAAGGCCCACTTGACTTCACATTCCAGGATGTCTGGCTCTAGGTGAGTGATCACACCATCGTGATTATCTTGGTCATGAAGATCTTTTTTGTACAGTTCTTCTGTGTATTCTTGCCACCTCTTCTTAATATCTTCTGCTTCTGTTAGGTCCATACCATTTCTGTCCTTTATTGAGCCCATCGTTGCATGAAATGTTCCCTTGGTATCTCTAATTTTCTTGAAGAGATCTCTAGTCTTTCCCATTCTGTTGTTTTCCTCTATTTCTTTGCATTGATCCCTGAGGAAGGCTTTCTTATCTCTTTTTGCTATTCTTTGGAACTCTGCATTCAGATGCTTATATCTTTCCTTTTCTCCTTTTCTTTTCGCTTCTCTTCTTTTCACAGCTATTTGTAAGGCCTCAGACAGCCATTTTGCTTTTTTGCATTTCTTTTATATGGGGATGGTCTTGATCCCTGTCTCCCGTACAATGTCACGAACCTCCGTCCATAGTTCATCAGGCACTCTATCAGATCTAGTCCCTTAAATCTATTTCTCACTTCCACTGTATAATTAAGGGATTTGATTATATTAGATTTATTTAAAGTGTGAGATTAAGTGGGTACTTACCTACATACATATACAAACACACTCTCATCTTTAGGACCATTGTTGGCAAAGCATTGCTACTGAATCAAGAGTAGCCTTATCAGTACTTACGCTGGTGGAGGCCGGGGCGAGAGACTGGGTCGCATCAGTCAGGGACTCGGGTATGTCTGTTAGACGAGAGCAAATGCAGGTCTGGGCTCAGGCAGAAGCTGGGTAGGAAAGTAATGTCTCTCTGCTCTCCCAGGTGAGAACTAGTCTCTGCTGGTGGCTGAATGGACACTTCCCCAGAGAAGGCCCCTGGCTGTGACACCATGGCACACCCTTTTCCTCACTGGCCTCTGTGTCCTCCTGCATGTGGGGCTCATGCTGCTGCCTCTCTTAAGGTTATTGGGAGGATTCAATGAGAATGTGTGCGAGGCCTGCTGCCCTTTTCCTTGGGGATTCCCTAAGGCGGCCCTGTCAGAAGCTCTTGGGTTCTGAGGTTTCCAGTGAGGTCTGTACTTCTCCATCCTCTAAACCCCTTCCTGGAAATGCGGATGCAGAGGCTTGGGCCCAAGGATGGTCCAGGAGCCTTCCCAAGCTGGGGGTGAGGACAAGAGCCCTTTGGGCACCGAGGCAAGTTGAGAAATCAGCGTCCAGGAGCCGACAGGCATCATGGGGGCACAAATCTGGAATGGCTGGGAGGTTCAGGGCAGAGAGTGGGAGGGGGACACTTTATAGGGCAGCTGCTGTTTTGTTCAGGGGTCAGGAGGAGACTGTCCAGGGCACCAGGCAGGCGGGCAGCACCCATATGTGTATGAACGTCAGTGGTAATTCCTCCTCCAAGGCTGTCAGTTTGTGAGAAATGTGGAGAGATCTTGCTGACAAGTGACTGGAGAGATCAACAGCAACAATGTCAATGGAAAGAGCATGATGTATATGATTGTTATACGGGCAGAAAGCCTTGCATTTACGTCTCTGATCTGACTTCATTGAATGGCAGTCTTCATTTCCTAATCTGTGCAATGGGCACAATAACTCTCACTACAGGTCATTATGATGCTCATGCAAGCTGAAGGCAGAAAGTGCCCGCAGTAGAGTGGCACATAGTAGGTGTCCTATACATGTTGATCGCCTGATACCTACCTCCTCCCCTTCCCCGTCTTTAAAGCAGTGGAAATCTGTCTGGAGCACAGGGGCGGAGCGGACGATGCAGACTGGGAGGCAGCAAGGGTCTCCACGAGTCAGTCATCAGGGACTGACATTCAAGCTGGTGTAATTCAAGAAGTGCCAGGAGACCCCACCCACGTGGGAACCCCCAGCCAGATGGTGACTTGTGGGGTGTAACTTAACCTCCTGGAGTAAGGGCCTTAAAAATGATTTGTGGCTGTGGGACAGTTGGGGTCCACGGGCTTAGCCACCACATGCAGAACACACACACACACACACACACACACACACACACACTAATAGAACACTTGTGGACTTGCCCGGGGGGCAGAGGTGGGGGACGCATGTCCTTGGGATTTTCCATCTATTGTCAAACATGGAGCCTGGGCTCTACCAGGACAGATGGCAAATGAGCTGTCTCACGGTGCCAGGGGGCCCCGATGGGTTCTAGCTTCAGGCCACACTCGGCGTCCCAAGACGCCTCCTTGTCTCGCGCAGACACACTTGTTTACACTTTCACTTCCAAAGAGGGGCCCGCAGGCTTCTCTCACAGCCATTTGGATGGTAACAAGCAGTTACTGACAAAAGAAGAGAAAACTCAGACGTTGTGGGCCAGTTCCTGGCAGAGGAGATCTGTGGTTGACAATTATTTTTTTTTTTAAAGGAGTCTTGCGGTTGTGTCTTTAAGATTGTATCTCCTCTTGGCCACATTTCCTGTTTGATTGCGGAGTCTTTTCCTCCCCCTTCTACTCCTGCCTGTGTCTTGCATTGGTTGTAGTATTATCATCACAGCAATGGCCAAGAGGAAGCCGGAAGCGCCTGGCGTTTGGCGTCAAATGGAGCTGAGTTCACGTTCTCCCTCCATCATGGTGTGATGTCATGTGATGACTCAGCCCCTTTTGCCTTCGGTACCTCTTCTAGGTTTTGTTTGTTTGTTTTAAGAATTAAGAAATATCGTAGGCAGACGCTTTACTGTCTGAGCCACCAGGGAAGTCCGTATGCAGACATACAACTGAAAAACGTGTACTCATTTTGTACCCAATTTCTTTGCCTGCCTCAGTCTAATAGGAGAGAAAAACTGGGGCTCAGAAAGGTGAAATGACTTGCCCAAGGACACACAGTAGTAAGCAGTGAGTGGGAATTCCAGAGCGTCTTTCTGTTCTTTCATTCTAAAATAATTTGACTTACAAGAAAGTTGCAAAAATTGTACACCCCCAAATTACACATACCCTTCACCCAGATCCCCCAAACGATAACATCTTGCATAAACATGGCATGGTTTTAAAAATAGGAAATTAACATTAACAACAATACTATGATCTAATTATTCAGACTTTACCGACTGTCCCATGATTGTCCTTTTTCTGGTCCCGAATCCAATCCAAGGTGATGCGTCACATTTAGTTCTCCTGTTCCTCTTTAACCTGGAGCAGTTCCTTCACCTTTCTGAGATTTTCTTGACCTTGACAGTTGGAAGAGAATATAAGAAGCTAGTTACATTTTGCAGTTTTGGGTTTGTCTCATCTTTCCCCGTTATTAGATTCAGGTTATGCATTTTGGGAGGAGGATCACAGAAGCCATGTCATGTCTCTCTGAGTGCATCGCATCAGGGCCATTTGTTCTCTTACCGATGATGTCAACTTGATCATTTGGGTTTAGATTCCAAGGCTTCTTTTCTTTTGACTGCACCATGCTACCAACAATCTGATTTCTATATACTGGACTCAAGCTGTCAGAACTGATCCTGCCGTTAAAGCTGTTGAAAATAATATTAAATGATACCACAACTCAAGATGTTGCTTTTATACTGTGAGTTTCCTTGAGGGCAAAAACTGATTTTGAATCTTCGGTGCTTTTGTGCCTTGCACAGAGAGAAAGCCAAGATGCTGTTTGTTGAATGAAAATAAATAAAATCATGAACATATGAGTGAATGGGGTTCTCAGTTCAAGTTGAGGGCAGGAATATATACCTTATATATCCCTTTGCTTTCTATATTGCCTACAAACAGTGGATACTCAATAATGTGAGTGAATGAAACTAACACTTCCAAGTGGATATTTCCTGACTTACAAGAAGAAGGGGAAAATATCTATTTTGTATTTTAAAAAATGAAAAATATTTATTTTTTTCACAGCTCTTTCGTATTAAACAAAGGTATTTCTGCTTTGATTCTGGGTGTGTAAAAATAACTTTCTTATCTTTGGTTGTTTGTGGTATTTCCACAGATGGAGACCATAACTGTTTAGTTTAAGAAAGCTGGTTAATTATTTGGGCCCGTGATAGGCAGAATACTGAGATGGCTTCAAGATTGCCACCCGATATAATCCCCTGTTCTTGAGTGAGGTGGGCCTGCTCTAATCGGTTCAACCATTAGGAGACTAGAGGTCAGAGATGGAGTATTCAGAGATTCAGACTTGAGAGACCAAAGGGAGAGAGTCACATGGTAGGGAATGGGAGGAGGGTTCTAGGAGCTGAGATCAGCCACCAGTCAGGGGCTTGTAGCAAGAAAACAGGGACCTCAGTCCACAGACACAAGGCACTGAATTCTACCAACACCCTGAGTGAGATTGGAAGGGGACCTGAGCCTCAGATGGGACCCAAACCCATTGACACCTTAATTTTGCCTCATGAGACCTTGAGCAAAGAACTCAGCTATACTGTGCCCCAACTCCCAGACCATGGAAACAGATGATACATTTGTGTTGTTGTAAGTGGCTAAGTTTGTGATGCATTGTTACACAGCAATAGTTTGGCCTTTTCTGAGCGTCACATAGTTGGAGTTATGCAGTGTGTGGAGAAGGCAGCGGCACCCACTCCAGTGCTCTTGCCTGGAAAATCCCATGGACGGAGGAGCCTGGTAGGCTGAGTCCATGGTGTTGCGAAGAGTCGGACACGACTGAGTGACTTCACTTTCACTTTTCACTTTCATGCATTGGAGCAGGAAATGGCAACCCACTCCAGTGTTCTTGCCTGGAGAATCCCAGGGGGGATGGAGCCTGCTGGGCTGCCGTCTATGGGGTCGCACAGAGTTGGACACGATTGAAGCGACTTAGCAGCAGCAGCAGCAGCAGCTTTTTCAAACGGGCTAATTTCACTTAAGTTTCCTCCATGTCTTCTTTGTGACTTGACAGCCAATTTTTTTTTTTTTTTTTTTACTGCTGAATCAACTTGAGGCTCTAAGAGTCACATGGCCAGGAAATGGCAGAATCATACTTTGAACCTAGCTCTAGTTGAGTCATAAACACACGTTATTTCTTCTGGAGGTCACAGCATGGGGTAGTCCCTGTGCCTCAGAAGAGGCGAGCGTGGTTTCTTTTGTCTCTCTTCAGTCTGCCATTTTCCTCGGGTCTCACTCAGAATGGTTTTCCCTATCGGCTTGTAGATTAGGTTGTTATCAAGGGAGGGGGATAATTATTGATTACTTTCTATACACTGGGTACCATACATTGCCTTAAATTTTTTTTTAATACAATTTTAAAGGTTACTTAACATTTACAAAATATTGGCTATATTCCCCGTGTTGTACAATAAATCCTCACACTCAGCAGTTTGTACCGCCCCTCCTTTTCACCCTCTCCCCCTGCTGATAACCACTAGTTTATTCTCTGTATCTGTGAGTCTGCTTCTTTCCTGTTGTATTCACTAGTTTGTCATATTTTTTTAGATTCCACACATTAGTGATATCATACAGTATTTGTCTTTCTCTGCCTGACTCACTTGACTTAACATAATTCCCTCCAAGCCTATCCATGCTGCTGCAGATGGCAAAAATGCATTCTTTTTTGTGAGTAACATTCCATTGTGTGTATGTGTATACCACATCTTTATGCATCCATCTGTTGATGGACGGTTAGGCTACTTCCATCTTGACTATAGTAAATAATGCTGCTATGGACATTGGAGAAGGCAATGGCACCCCACTCCAGTGCTCTTGCCTGGAAAATCCCATGGATGGAGGAGCCTAGTGGGCTACAGTCCATGGGGTCGCTAAGAGTCGGACACAACTGAGTGACTTCACTTTCACTTTTCACTCTCATGCATTGGAGAAGGAAATGGCAACCCAATCCAGTGTTCTTGCCTGGAGAATCCCAGGGCCGGGGGAGCCTGGTGGGCTGCCATCTATGGGGTCTCACAGAGTCGGACATGACTGAAGTGACTTAGCAGCAGCAGCAGCAGCATGGACATTGGGGTGCATGTATCTTTTCAAGTGAGTAGTTTTGGGTTGTTTTGTATGTATACCCAGGAGTGGCATTGTTGAGTCATGTAGCTGCTCCGTTTTTAGGTTCTTGAGGAAACTCCATACAGTTTCCCACCAGCTGCACAAATTTACATTTCCACCAACAGTGTATAAGGGTTCTGTTTTCTCCACGTCCTCGCAAACATTTGCTATTTGTGTTCTTTTTGATAGTAGCCATTCTGACAGGTATGAGGTGATATCTCACCGTGGTTTTGGTCAGCATTTCCCTGATGATTAGTGATGTTGAGATCTTTTCATGTGCCTGTTGATCATATGCATTTCCATTTTGAAAAGTGTCTGTTCAGTTCTTCTGCCCATTCTTAAGTAGAGTTATTTGTTTTTCTGATGTTTGTATGAGTTGCTTACTTATGTTGGATTTTAACCCCTTATCAGTCACATCATTTGCAAATAAATATTTTCTCCCATTCAGTCTTTTCATTTTGTCGATGGTTTCCTTTGCTGTGCAAAACTTGTAAGTTTAATTAGCCCCTTTTGTTTATTTTTGCTTTTATTTAGTTTAGGAGATGGATCCGAAAACATTGCTGTGATTTATGCCAAAGAGTGTTTTGTCTGTTTTCTCCTAGGTGTTTTATAATATATAGTCTTACATTTAAGTGTTTAATCCATTTTGAATTTATTTTTGTATATGGTAGTATAGAATATAATTTTATTCTTTTCCACGTAGTTCTCCAGTTTTCCCAGCACCGCTTATTGAAGAGCCTGTCTTTTCTCTATTGTATACTCTTGGCTCCCATGTTATGGATTAATTGACCACAAGTGCATGGGCTTAGTTCCGGGCTTCCTGTCTTGTTCCACTGATTTATGTTTCTATTTTTGGCCAGTACCACACTGTTTTCATTATTGTCACTTTTTAGTTTAGTCTGAGCTCAGGGCATGTGTTTCCTCAACTTCTCATGCACTGCCTTTTATATCTGCTGTTTAACCCTTACAGCAAACCAGTTGGGTAATATTATGATCTTCTTATTTTACAGATGAAGAAAATGAGCCTCAAAGTCATTAAGTCACTTTTCCAAGTCACAATTAGTCCCAAGTAGTAAATGGCAGCTGCTGGTTTGGAATGTGGAGTGGTCTTGTTTTAAGCTTTATGACCTGTACTCTGTGCTGAGGGCCCTCATTCTTCTTGGTCTTAGGCACCTCTCTTTCTCTTAAAAGAGATTGGGCTGCAGCCCCTCATGAGTTATTACATTTAGCTAATTAATGATTGCCATTCCTAGTAATTTCACCAAAAGGGAGTCAACTGGACATTATTTTTCTCCTCATGGAAAGACGTAATACCACCTGTCTCTAAATTGGGCTTGCAATGTCCAGGAACTGTATGCGAGAGGATATGTTAAGCAAAACTCTATCAATGCAATTAGTCAAATCTAGAATGCAGAAAAGTGCAGAAAAAAAACTATGTCAGCATTTGGTTCCTTTACCAGATGACTTTCAAAGGAGAAAATATCAATGGGAGAAGGGAACCTAGGAGAGACATATGTACCAAACATCATATGTAGATTGTGTCAGATCTTGATTTGAACAAAAAAAAACTGTGTGCATGTGTATGTGTGAATAATATTAAGGAATTGCTGGTAGTTTTTTGATAGGATACTGACACTGTAGTTAGCCTTTTTAAAAATGTTCTTCTGGACTTCCTTGATGGTTCACTGGTAAAGAATCCACCTGCCAATGCAGGAGACACAGGTTCGATCCCTGTTCCGGGAAGATCCCACATGCCACGGAGCAACTAAACCTGTGCACTACAGCTGTGGAGCCACAAGTACTGAGCCCAGGAGCTGCAAGTACTGAAGCCTGCGTGCCCTAGAGCTTGTGCTCTGCAACACCAGAAGCCACCACGCTGAGAAGCCCATGCCCTGCAACTCCAGAGTAGCCCCAGCTCGCTGCAGCTAGAGAAAAGAAAGCCTTCACAAAGCCCACCGAGCACAGCCAACATCAGTAATAAATAAATCAAATTATTTTTTAAATGTTCTTCCATTTAAAACATGTGTAGTTAACTTCTAAGTGCTTTACTTATATCACTTCCACCATTTTTTTTAGACAAAGTTAGAGGAGCCCCTGGAAGCTGTTTGTCAGCTTCACACCTGGGACGTGGCAGAGCTGGGCCTGAGGGCAGGAGACGCAGGGAAGTCTGTCTAGGTACAGCTTGTTGCCGTGCCTTTAGTCTCTGGTCAACCTTTCTCGGTGTGGATACACGTCAAACCATGTGACAAGTGTGCCAGTCGAGGAATTTCAAGCTGTGGCTTTCGCGGGATGCACTTTAGAGGTTTTTCTGTGGAAGTCCCTAGGTACAAATTTGAAAAATACTCAGAATCAGCTCCATACCAGGAAAGGTAGTTGCCAAAAGCAGCCTGATTGAGACCGAAACTCCAGATGTCATCAACTTTGCAGACACCCGCAGTTCCGTGGTGAGCAGTGAGCGGCAGTGGAGGCTGCTGACTCACAGGCTGGGAGCCACGGGGCTGGGGCTGTTCCTTCAAGGACGTTTTGTAAGCCAGCTGCCATCTTGGCACCACCAAGTGGGCTGGGCTGTCCTCAGAGTTGATGGTGGTCCTTCCACATTTGGGGGTCCTTCTTCATTCCAAACATGCACGGAGTTCAGCGAGCGCATCTTGCTTTGGAATTTCCGGTTGACAGCTCAGAACCTCATCCTCCTTACGATTAGCCCATGGGGTCGGGACGTGGACTTGAAGAGGTGAAGTGATGAGTCTGACCTCCCACGAACACTTGACCTTCCTGATGAGATGAGTGCAAGGAGACAGGAAGGAGGTTTGGCTCAAATAACTGAGCGCTTACCACGAACTGAGAAGCACTCGTACTGCCAAGCACTTATCTCAACAGTGCACAGGGTTTCTTACAACAGCAGAGGGAGACTGTGGATGAGTCAGGATGAAACCGACCCAGAAGGTAACCGAAAGACATGGCTGTTCAGCAGCTCAGTCCCAGCCGGACAGCACCAACTCTTGTTTCACTCAGAAGGCAGCAGAGTCCAGCAAGTCTAAGGGATGATGGGATGGCCTCGTGGGGTTATTCACCCAAGGCTTCTGGAAAGAAATGTTCTGAGGGAAGAAATGTTCCTGGCTTCTAACCAGGAACAGGGGCATGTGAGGACCTGCCATAAAGCCTGAGCATAAAATCAGAAGCCTGCTATCCATCCAAACTTGGAAAGGCGTCGAGAGCCCACGGCTGTGGTGTTCTGTAACCAGGGAAACAGGATGTAGCACAAATGGGGATGGGTACTTTCACAGTTGGGGTGGCTGTTGGAGCACAGAATGAGGTCATGCTAGAGGGTCTCATGCTGGGCAGTGGGGCTTTGGGGACAGCAGTGACCCTCCCATAGAGAAATGGAGCCAGAGCTGGCCAGGAGGGCCATAGGACAGACAGATTACATGGGGTGTCCAAGAGAGGCGTGTTCTTGGGTTTATGCATGGCACCCTGTGTACTCAAGCAGGGAGCTGAGGTAATGTGGCATGTGTCATAGGGTCAACATGGGAATTAAATGAAAGAATAAGAAAAGCATTGGTATTGTTATTGCTGTTTCATAATTTTAATTGTTATGTCAAATAAACCTCAGTTCTGATATATATATATATATATATATATATATACACACACATACATACATACATACATACACAGAGGAACCTGGTGGGCTCCAGTCCATGGGGTCACAAGAGTCAGACATGACTGAGCGACTAACACACACGCGCACACACACACACACACACACACATATACATGCCTGCATGTGGGCTCAGTCGTGTCCAACTCTTTGTGACCCCATGAAATGTAGCCTGCCAGACTCCTTTGGTCCATGGAATTTTCCAGGCAAGAATACTGGAGTGAGTTGCCATTTCCTGCTCCAGGGGAATCTTCCCGACTCAGGGATCAAATCTTCAACTCTCGAGTCTTCTGCATTGGCAGGTGGGTTCTTTACCACTGTGCCACCTGGGAAGACCCTAGAGTTGGGCCATAAAGAAGGCTGAGCGCTGAAGAATTGATGCTTTTGAACTGTGGTGTTGGAGAAGACTCTTGAGAGTCCCTGGACAGCAAGGAGATCAAACCAGTCCATCCTAAAGGAAATCAACCCTGAATACTCATTGGAAGGACTGATGCTGAAACTCCAATACTATGGCCACCTGATGTGAAGAGCTAACTCATTGGGAAAGACCCTGATGCTGGAAAAGACTGAGGGCAGGAGAAAAAGGGGATGACAGAGGATGAGATGGTTGGATGGCATCACTGACTCAATGGACATGAGTTTGAGCAAAGTCAGGAAGATGGTGAAGGACAGGGAAGGCTGGTGTCCTGCAGTCCATGGTGTCACAAAAAGTCAGATACAACTTAGTGACTGAACAACAATGTACTATTAATAATTTAATTAAATTATATAAATTACCAATGTCTGTATGTAGTAAGTGCTACATACAGCTGATAATTGCTTTTGTTATTTTTATGATTATGATTATCAACGGAGTTGATGGTACTATAATAGCAGGAGGACTTTAAAGATGGAGAAATACATTTTGATTATAATTACCATGGTGCCTGTTTTTAATCCTGGGACTAAAAATGGAGCCTGGAACTCTTGGGTAATATTGAAATAAATGTGTTGAACTCAGTCAAAGAGAAGGAGAGAGAGACTCAGAACAGGGACTTTCAGGCTCCAGCTTCCATCTTGGTTCAGCCGCAGGGGTTGGGTGCCCACCCTACGCTGCCGGGTTAGGCTTGCTCGTGGTCCAGATGAATATGACACTGTCAGAGTAGACAGTAGGAGGCTGAAGATGCTTGTCTAAGATCTCCAACTGGTTGGCGTCAGCAGCCAGCACAAACATGGGAACTCCCACCTCTGACTTCAGATCCCTTCCTCCTGCACTGCTGTCTCAGGTGTGAGAGAGGCCCCCGGGGTCCTGGCTGTCCTTGCTCATGGGGACGAGGATGGAGACAAAGCGGGTTGGGATCTGGGCTCCCATCCGTGTGGCTGCCTCTCAGAAGAACGCTGTGGTCCAGCCCAGGGGAGAGGTGCGGGGTGAGCCGGAGAACTGGTTTGGCAGAATGTTCTAAATTTAGAAGGGGACTTGGATGCGCCCTCTGTGGCTTTCGACTGGTGCCCAAGCTCGGAGCGTGTTGGTGTTTTTCCTCTTTGGTTTCCCGGAGGGGTGGGGAAGCTGCCGCCCTCTCAGGTTCCTGAGGGCTCAGGCACCGGCGCCAGGTTTATAAATACCCTCTCTCTTCCCTGGCCAGTTGTCAGTGATTCCAGGGTTTCTCACGGAGCCTCTGCGCTTCATTCGCTGGGATAAGAATCCAGGGTGGTGGGTCACCCCCAGCCCTGGGGAGGGTCTGCGGCAGAGGCTCTGGCGGATGCGTCCTGGTGCTGCCTCCCTCCTCCCTGTGCCTCACCAGGCAGTCAAAAGCCTTGTGGGGAATAACACTTTCCTTTGTCCCATTCAGATAAAACCACTTGGAGGTTTGTGCTGTCATTATGGGGGTGGGGACGTGAAGACAAGGTTGGGCCTGGGGCATTTGGAGACTGTGTGCCAGGCTTATGCCCAGTGATAATGCTGGTTGAAAATGTGAGCTGATAATGCGTGTTCTATCTGTGAAAGCTCCATGCAGCTGTTTTTATGCGGACTGTCTTATTTATTCACCTGTGTGATCCTTTAACATCTGTAGAGTGTTTTGTGGCTGAGGCACCTGAGGATCTGAGAAGTGATGGGACTGACCCAAGTCACACTTCACTTTCTTTCTTTCCACAAGCGCCATGTTGAGAACCCCTATCATCTCTAATTTGTATTTAATAGCATCCTGGGCAGTTAAGCAACTTAAAACATTTTGAAGACATAGTATAGTGCGTGTGTGTGTGTGTGTGTGTGCGTGCTCTGTTGTGTCCGACTCTTTATGACCCCATGGACTGCAGCCCGCCGCCAGACTCCTCTGTCCACGGGATTCTCCAGACAAGAACACTGGAGTGGGTTGCCATTTCCTCCTCCAGGGGATCGTCCCGGTCCAGGGATTGAACTCCCATCTCCTGCATTGCGGGCGGATTCTTTACCACTGCACCATCTGGGAAGCCCAAAGACATGTAGACCGGGGCTCAGATCACAGCACTGCCACTTGCTCTAAGAATCCTCAAATCCTTTAACCTTATCTGAGCCTCAGTTATCTTACCTGTCAAATGGGAAGGAGAGTAGAGTCAGTGTGAGGACCGACTGAGACTGTGTAAAACAACCTGGGAAAGAGTGTGCCCTGAATCAGTGATAATGAGTAATTTTAATAATAATAAAATGTTAATTCAGTTGGTCCTCCCTATGCATTAGGCTATTCTGTGCACAATGTATTTTTTTATTTAATGCTCTCAACCATCTTAGGAAGACATACTTTATTAACCTCAGTTTTCAAAAGATCTGAGGGTTAAAGAGGCCAAATGACCTGCTCATGGTCTCATAGCCGGTAAATGGTAGAATGTGGATTTGAATCCAGAGAGACTCCGAGTCCATATTCTTACCTCATTTGTACTGCCTTTGTCATCATTAGCGTCGTCATTTATCGTCACCATCATCGTCATTCACCATCACTGTCTTTCTCCATCACCGTTATCACCGTCGTCAGCATCCTCACCACCATCATCACCATCACACTATTCAGTCAGCATGGTACCACCCTCACCACCATCACCACTCTCATCACCACCATCCTCATCAGCATCGCTGTGATGATGTCATTGTTATCATTATTCCTAACTGTGTCTGTCAGCTCTGGAGCTCCTCTTGGATGGGGATGGTGCCCACATGAGCAGTAGGATCTCAGCACGTGTCTGTGGATTGGAAGCATGAGTGAGATGACCCTTCATGAGCTCAGCTCATCCAAGAGGTTTCTCATACATGTGCCCAGAGCAGTCGAGGGCTGCTGCTGCTGCTAAGTCGTCTCAGTCATGTTCAACTCTATGCGACCCCATAGACGGCAGCCCACCAGGCTCCCCCATCCCTGGGATTCTCCAGGCAAGAACACTGGATTGGGTTGCCATTTCCTTCTCCAATGCATGAAAGGAAAAAGTGAAAGTGAAGTCGCTCAGTCGTGTCTGACTATTCTCGACCCCATGGACTGCAGCCAACCAGGCTCCTCCGCCCATGGGACTTTCCAGGCAAGAGGACTGGAGTGGGGTGCCATCGCCTTCTCCGGCAGTCGAGGGCTGCTGCTGCTGCTGCTGCTAAGTCTCTTCAGTCATGTCTGACTCTGTGCAACCCCATAGACAGCAGCCCAGGGCTAGTGGATCTTAAACCTGAAATTCTTGTGGAAGGGTGCTCTGAGAAGCACATTGTTGCCAAAAACGCTCAGAAGCTGAGGATTCTCTGTTTTCCCTGCACTGTCCAACCAAAATGGAAGCCACTAGCGACTAAATTTTAAAAGTCAATTATTTAAAATCGAATAAAATGTTAAATTGAGTCCCATAGTTATGCTA
Source organism: Bos javanicus (assembly GCF_032452875.1). Lineage (NCBI taxonomy): Eukaryota > Metazoa > Chordata > Mammalia > Artiodactyla > Bovidae > Bos > Bos javanicus. The sequence goes on along the minus strand of NC_083885.1, from coordinate 7,581,491 downwards.
GCCACGTTGCATCACTTGTGGCTGGTGGCTACCATGTTGGCTATGCAGCCATTGACCGTTGAGTGTCTCATTGCTAAAAGTTCTCTCAGTGCTGTCCTAGAAGGCCCTGATTCTCAGTCCCAATGTGGCCTCTGAGTACATTAATCTTTTCAGATAAGGAGGCTGGGCTCGGGCTTGGAGCCTGTGGTCACTGTGGCCAGCGTGCATCAGTGGGATGGGGAGATGAGCCAGAGAGAGGCTCCTGGCGGACTCGTCAGTCTTGCCACCATCCTGCCTAAGCTCACTGGGCTTAAGGTAAGGTGGTTGAAGTCACCAGCATTGGAGTCAGGGCTCAGATCTCGTTTTCAGCTATGCAACTTTGAGAAAATTAATAAACCTCCCTGGGCCTCAGTTTCCCCAACTGTGAAATGTGTGTTTCATAGGGACTTGTGGGAAGACTGGAAGCGCTGTGTCAAAAGCACTTGCACACAGCAGGTTATGAAGTGTTAGTTCTCTTCCCCTCCATCAGAGAGGGCCAGGGTGGGTGAGGTTCAAAGCCAGGTGACTTTACAAACTGCAGGGAAGTTCCCCTGCCCTTGCCTCAGCCTGCTTCTCTGGACCTGCTTAGTCCTGCTTGGAACCTTATATATTTGGGCATTTGGTGAGACAGAGAATTGTTACATTTTGCTACCATCACCAGTAAACAAAATACAAGGCTTTCCCCAAAGGAAGCCATGCACAGGGGACTTAGTAAAGAGTTCTGGCAGCCCGAGGAATCAACTCCCTTCACCCACTCAATGCCCCTCCCCTTCCCCCATACTTGCCCCACAAGACCCCATTTCCCTACAAAAAATCAGCACCTCTGTGGCTCTGAATTTCAAATTCACTAGTAGCAATCACACTCATAGCTATTGATTGTTGAGGTCCTTGATGTGCTGGGCGATGTTCAAAGGTATTTACACACAGTATCATGGAAACCCTCTGATGGGCCATATCAGCCCATTTTACAGATGATGAAACTGAGGTCCAGAGAGTTTGACTAGCACACCCATAACCTGTTAGTTCAGTTCAGTTCAGTCACTCAGTCGTGTCCGACTCTTTGTGACCCCGTGAATTGCAGCACGCCAGGCCTCCCTGTCCATCACCATCTCCTGGAGCTCACTCAAACTCACGTCCATCGAGTTGGTGATGCCATCCAGCCATCTCATTCTCTGTCATCCCCTTTTCCTCCTGCCCCCCATCCCTCCCAGCATCAGAGTCTTTTCCAATGAGTCAACTCTTTGCATTGGAGGTAGCCAAAGTACTGGAGTTTCAGCTTTAGCATCATTCCTTCCAAAGAACACCAAGGGCTGATCTCCTTTAGAATGGACTGGTTGGATCTCCTTGCAGTCCAAGGGACTCTCAAGAGTCTTCTCCAATAGTTCAAAAGCATCAGTTCTTCGGCGCTCAGCTTTCTTTATAGTCCAACTCTCACATCCATACATGACCACTGGAAAGACCATAGCCTTGACTAGAAAGACCTTTGTTGGCAAAGTAATGTCTCTGCTTTTCAATATGCTATCTAGGTTGGTCATAACTTTCCTTCCAAGGAGTAAGTGTCTTAATTTCATGGCTGCAGTCACCATCTGCAGTGATTTTGGAGCCCCCAAAATAAAGTCTGACACTGTTTTCACTGTTTCCCCATCTATTTCCCATGACGTGATGGGACCAGATGCCATGATCTTCGTTTTCTGAATGTTGAATTTTAAGCCAACTTCTTCACTCTCCTCTTTCACTTTATCATAACCTGTTGCGTGGCAGGTAAAAAATTGGCAGAGCAGGACATTGAATGCAGGTCCACAGGAAGCCTGAGTCCCTGCTATTCCCACCATTTCACGTTTCCCATGGGGTCAAGAAGATGCTTATGTAAGAGTGACCAGCAGAGAGTTTTATAACCATGATGGTCCAGCTTGGAGGGCAGAGCTCAGGCTTTGTGGCACCAGTCCAGCTTTGAGATCCGGCTCTGTGTTGACTGCCAGGGCGATCGTGGGCAAGCTGCCCCCTTTTATTAATAAAAACCACTTTAAGTTTCAGTTTCCCTAACTGTAGAATGAGGATGGTGATTAAACCTCATAGTGACGTTTTGAGGATTCAGGGATCGCGAGCTGTGTTTGACCAGGTGTTTGACCTGCAATGGGTGTTTGGAGCGCCTTAGAAGCTTCTGCCCCTGCAGGCTTCTCCCCACCCTGGACCAGAGTTTCTCACCCTCAGTGCTCCTGACCCTCTGAGCTGACAATTCTTTGGTGCAGAGGCCGTCCATGTTACAGGATGTTTAACAGCATCCTTTGCCTCTACCCACTAAGTGCCAGTTGGAACAACCAAAAAGGCTTTGCTGAAACTGTCCCTGAAGCGGCAGAATCCCCCTCACACCCTCGGGGACACCTGCTGGAGCACCATCTCCAGTGCCACGCCAGACGGGAGGCTGCGATCAGCCTGGGGTGGCCAGTGCTGACGCCTTTTGAGAATTGGCACCAGGCTCACTTTTTCAGCTGGCAATTATCTGAACAGAAGTATTCTAATTGCCTGAAGATCAGGTTTCCTCTGGGGGTCATTTCTTTGAAGGCTCCTGCTGCTGTTTATTTATACTCATCCCCATAAAAAACATGTGCTCAGCTGCAGGGGGTATTAATGATGGGAGGGTCGCTCCAGACGGTGCCCAGGGAGGCTCCTGAAGATCTCTCCTCCAGAGGTTTCTCATTTGCTGGATCTGCCTGGCAGGGCCCTGGTGGGAGTGAGGTGGGGAGTGTGTGTGCGTGTGTCTGTGCACCAAGAGCGGGTGTTTGTTGCCTCTCTGAGTTAGCAAATATAATAACACAAATACCTCCCCCAAGGAAGCTTCTGCCCTCACATCTGGCCACCAGACTGGGCCTCTGCTAGTCTGGACTTCCTGCACCCATCACAGGCCCCTGTGGCTTCCAGTTTGACTCCTGGGGGTGATGCTGAGTCCCAAAGCTAACCCAGCTGGTTATCCCCCTGGAGGGGAACTAATGAAGTAATGAGGATGCCATACATGCGAGGGCTCCGTTATTAGCAACAAGCTTTCTCACGGTGATCGTCACAATGTGGATATTAAATAAACAGCCTTTTCTGAGCACTGACTGGGTACCAACCACTGCACTGTCCGTTCCTTCCTTCCTTCACTCACTCATTCATTCACACAGACATTGAAACAGACATGTTTTGGGTACCACTAACCCCAGGCATCATTATAATGCCAGAGCAGTGAGAACCAATCAGATAAGCAATTAGCTCCCATGGAGCTGACAATTCAGGGAAGGTGGAGGGGAGACAGAAGCTCCTCCTCCCCTGCAATTATAACGTTGTAAACAAAAAAAATTAAAAAATGAACAGGATTATTTCAGTTACTGATAAATACTCAAAAGGAAGTAAAATGGAGGAAGAGGGCAGAAATTTGTTAAGGCGAGAGGGGCCTCTTGAACAGGACGGAGCCATCAGAGGAGACCTCAGGCCAGGCCCTTGATGATAAATGACGGGAGTGTTCTTAGAAGAGAAACAGCGGAACAAATGCCTTGAGGTGGCAACAAGCTGGAATTACTCATGGAGCAGAAAGGTATTCTAGGAGGCTAGAGCCAGGAGAGGGAGGAGGTGGTTGGCAAGACTGGCAGGGGCCAGAAGTCAAGGAATGTCTTCGGCCGCAAAATTCGAGTCTAAGTATTGGGTTGGCCAAAAAGTTCATTCTTACTTTGGACTGATTATTCCATTTCTGCCCCACAAACAGCCCAATGAGGGCATCTTATTGTCTCCATTTTACAGTTGGGAAAAGTGAGGCTGAGAAGTGGGGCCACCTGACCAAGACTCCACGGGTGGAAGGTGGGTCGGGGACCCAGGTCTGCGTGACTCCAAAGCCACTGCTCCTAATACCTCCCCACCCAACCCTAGCAGCATGGTGCTCAGCAGAGAGGCTTTAGTTGAGTGGGTTATGTATTCGACCTATCTCTTACCTTCCATACCACAAGCCGTTGGGAGACTGGGGGCTGTCATCTTGTTGAGGCCTTTTCCCATTGACCCCCCAGCTGGGGGACTGGCTGTGTCCCTAGCTGGCTGTCCTCTCACCCTGATGCCCCCACAGGCTCGGGGTGCTGTCACGCAGATAGGAAGGGGCTTGGATGAGAGTCAGTGCGGTTGCGTTCCGTTGTGTGAGGTCAGAGGGAGACGGAGACAAAATCCCATCTTCTCCTCCAGCTAAGCAGAACTCTTCCCCACCCCACCACAGCCGTGGGGGCACCTTCTCAGCTTTGGGGGTGGCTGCAGGGCCAGTGGACGCACCCCTATGAGCTGGGACCCTGAGAACCCAGGTCCCCATGCTGCCAGCCTGCTCCATGCCTCCAGGCCCTTAGAGTCTTCCAAGGGCTGGAACCGAGAAGGGCAAAACCATCGATTCTTCATGCTGGAAGGTGTATCCTCCTTTAAAAGGCTGCTTGCCCTCCCTTGCCTTCCTTCCTTCTCTCCTTTACCTCCTCCCTCCCTCCCTCCCTCCCTCCCTCCTCTATCTCCTTCATCTCCCTCCTTCCCTCCCTTAGGCCCTGGGGCGCACAGTGGGGCAGGAAGCCGACCTCATCGCTGCCATTCTGAGGCTGAGGGCCCGGCCCAGTGATTCTCCTTCCCCTTGGGAAGCCACAATCTTAGAGGAACAGAACTGGGATAGGTGGGAGGTGGGGGTTACAGTCGAGTGGCAGGCAGTCAGCCTCTGCAGTTTTGGAAATGTCTCTAGTCGATCCTAACTCCCGGGGGTGGGAGGGGGGCACTGAGAAGTCCTGGTCTGGAAGTCTCCTGGATTAACCCAGTAACTCTCTAAGTAGCACAGAGCTGCAGCCCTGGAGCGCTATGGGGGTGAGGAGCGTGGTCCAGAGGGGTTATTTGGGAGGTTGGACTTGGCTCAGGAAGTTAAGGAAGGCTTCCTAGATGAAGTGACTTTGGGTTGAGTTCTGAAGGGCAGATGGTAGGAGTGAACGAGGTAAAAAGGTGAAGGGAGAGGGTGTGCAAAGTCCCTGTGCAAGCAGGAGTGTGGTAAGGACACTGACCAGGCACTTGGAAGAACGGGTGGGTCTGGAGTTGTGAGGAGGGGTAGGAGGGGAGGAGGAAGGGGGAAGAGACTTCAGTGGGGGGTGGGCTCAAGGTGAGGAGGGGCAGGACAGGGGGGCAGGGGTCACACCCCTCTGGCTTTGTGCGTCCATCATCCCAGGGCAGAAGCTATGTCTTCATCCAGAGATCAAAGGGAAAGTGTGGAGGTGTTGAGCAAGGGCTGCCATGCCCACACTCACAAATTTGCCATGGGCTGTGCACGGAATGTGCAAAGAGGGAGTTCCAGGGTGCATCTTGGGGAGACCAGTCAGCAAGTCGAGCCCCAGTCCAGAACGGAGGCCAGGGACAAGGGATCACGGTATTAGCAGTTAGGAAAAGTGGCCAGACGCCAGACACTAAGTCACTTGGCTGGGTTCTGCAGCCAACCAGCTCAAACCCAGTTCAACTGCACAGCGCCCATGTGGCAAGTTATTCTGAGCGCAGGTGTCCCCCTCATGGATGCGTGACATCATTTTTGTGGGTTACAACCAGCATTTGCAAATATATATATGTGTGTGTGTGTGTGTAAAAGGAAAAGGAATGGAATGGAATAAAGTCCAGCGTGCTGCAGGCGGTAAGGGTGAGGATTCCCTCATGCAGATGTGTTCTGTTTTGTATTCGGATCTACCAGGATGTGATGCGGCCAGTCGTGGCCAAACAGGTCTGGAGAATGCTGCTCTGGGAGGTTTGGGGGTTCCCCCACCACCCGCTCTCTCCTGCTGAGCCTGGATCCTAGTAAATGAGTTAGAGGAGAGACCGTCCCCCACTCTCTGAGCATCTCATGCTTTCTCATAATGCAGTACTGTGAACTGGGGGATAGAGGGGCCAGATGCATGCCCTGAGCCTCCATGGCGGGGATGTCCAGGGCTGAGGGGAAGGCCACCTGAATCCCCACAACTCAGGGTCCAGCTCAGTCCAGACCCCTGCTGGCCGAGAGCTGGGTGCTCCGCCCCACCCCTCCTTCCCCGTCTGATCTGCCGCAGCATTCAGGGCTGCCAGCCCCTGCTGATGAGTCTGAGTCCCCGTGGCCCCAGCATCAGCCCCCCGTCCCTGGCCTGTGAGGCAGGAGCAGGGCTGAGAGGCCTTTAATTTGTTTGATGTAAGACTTTGTCTGCAGATGACGTGTATCGCCAGGAAAGCTTGGCTTGGCCTGGCCCCTGAGAACGCTCCCCCACACATCCCACAGGCCCGATCCTGGAGGGCAGGAGGGTGAGGGGCATGCCCTGGCCACCCTCTGCCCAGGCCCAGAGAATCCCACCGGCCCGGCCCAGGGAGGAAACAGAGGGGGCTGGGCTTCCAAGTCCTGTCCCGTGGGTTCTGAGTCCCAGCTGTGGACCTTCAGACATCTTAACTCCCGTGTGGTTTGCACGTGGCTGGCCAGCTTTCCCAACACCGCTTGCTAATAAGAGGAGCCTGGATGCCTCTCTGAGACTTCTGTTTTCATTGAGATACAGGACTTCTCACTTGGCTCAGTGGTAAAGAACCCGCCTGCCAATGCAGGAGACACAAGAGACTCCGGTTCCTTCCCCAGGTCGGGAAGATCCCTGGAGGAGGAAATGGCAGCCCATCCCAGTATTCTTGTCTGGGAAATCCCACAGACAGAGGAACCTGGTGGACTACAGTCTGCGGGGTTGCAAAGAGTCAGACACGACTAAAGTGCCTAAACGCACACTCATGCATAGTTCACACGTACATACACGTCACTCTCTCAAAGTATATAATTCAGTTGGGCAGTTATCACCACTAGTTCCAGAATATTGTCCTCACTTCAAAAAAGAAACCCTGCACCCTTGAGTACCTTCACCTCCCCCCTCCCCCCACCTGTGGCAAACTCTAATCTACTTTCTGCCGACTCTGTCTTACCTTTGCTCCTGGATAAGCAGGTCTAATCTTCCCTTAGAGCTATTTTTCATTATTTGCTCAACATTTGAACCTCCTTCCTGTGTGTGGAATTCCATAGTGTATGGCTAATTGTCGGAGGCCTTCTATTTTATTTTATTTTTTTTTTAGATTTATTTATTTTTGGCTGCACTGGGTCTTCATTGCTGCTCGTGGACTTCCTCTGCTTTCAGCAAGCAGGGTCTACTCTCTGTTGCAGTGCACGGGCTTCTCACTGTGGTGGTTTTCTTATTGCAGAGCAGAGGCTTTAGGTGCTTGGGCTCTAGAGCTCTGGCTCAGTAGTTGTGGCACACGGGTTTAGTTGCTGACGACATGTAGGATCTTCCTGGACCAGGGATCGAACCCATGTCCCTTACATTCAGTTCAGTTGCTCAGTCATGTCCAACTCTTTGCAACCCCATGGACTGCAGCATGCTAGGCTTCCCTGTCCATCACCAACTCCTGGAGCTTGCTCAAACTCACATCCATCGAGTTGGTGATGCCATTCAACTGTCTCATCTTCTGTCGTCCCCTTTTCCTCCTGCCTTCAATCTTGTCCAGCATCAGGGTCTTTTCCAATGAGTCAGTTCTTGGCATCAGGTAGCCAAAGTATTGGAGCTTCAGCTTCAGCATCAGTCCTTCCAGTGAATATTCAGGACTGATTTCCTTTAGGATTGACTGGTTGGATCTCCTTGCAGTCCAAGGGACTCTCAAGAGTCTTCTCCAGCACCACAGTTTGAAAGTGTTAATTCTTCGGCGCTCAGCCTTCTTTATGGTCCAACTCTCACATCCGTACATGACTACTGGAAAAACCATAGCTTTGACTGGATGGACCTTTGTTGGTAAAGTAATGTCTCTGCTTTTTAATATGCTGTCTAGGTTGGTCATAACTTTTCTTCCAAGGATTAAGCTTCTTTTAAATTTCATGCTGCAATCACCATCTGCAGTGATTTTGGAGCCCCCCAAAATAAAGTCTCTCACTGTTTCCATTGTTTCCCCATCTATTTGCCATGGAGTGATGGGACGGGATTCCATGATCTTAGTTTTTTGAATGTTGAGTTTTAAGCCAACTTTTTCACTCTCCTCTTTCTTTCAAGAGGCTCTTAGGTCCCCTTACATTGGCAGGCAGATTCTCAACCACTGGACACCAGGAAAGCCTAGCCCTGTATTAAAGCTTTAAAAAAAAGCTGAATACATGCTTTCCCAGACTCCCTTGCCGCTGGATCCCTGATGTGGGAGGCTTAGCCAATGATTTTAGCCAATCATTAACCGATGATTTAATGATCAACCAGTTAATATTAACCAGTCTGGAGTTAGTGGCCCCTGAAGTCAGGGGCAGTGGGGAATCTCTTCTGGGAGCTGTGTGGCCTCAGCGATTGTGTCCAAGCCTATGGGCAGCTATGGTGACGGGGCTGGGGCCATGCTCAGTGGCAAGGGTGTCCCACTGGGCTGGTTGGGGTTCTGACTGTGGTTCTGGCTGTCAGACTCCCGCATTCCTGGCCATCGTTTCAGCTGGGTCCTGCAGCCTTCCTGGCTCCTGTGTGAACCAGACCCTCTCTTTAGAATAGATTCCCTTTCAGCTAAAACCATCTCCAGTTTGTTTCCATGCATGCAACTGAGAACCCTATCTCAGTTTCATGAGACATGTTTTATAAGACTAAAGTCTGAACAAAACAGCTTTGTAGAGGTTGTCCCCTAGAACACTGCATTTGGAGGGTGCCACATTTTAAAGACTGGCCCTCCCTCCTTCTGTGTTCTTTCTTATTCCTGCTGCGGTGCAGTGGTGAGCAGGCTTCTTCCTCTGGGAACATCCCCTAAGTAGCAAGTGAGCAGAGATGGAGATCAAGACTCAAGATCAAAGGTGTTAAGTGGTCACCTGGGGGTCCCTAAGTTGGGGAGGAGGCCAGGTCTCTCCTCATCCTCTCTGAATCTCATTTAGAAAGTTAGAGTTTCTGGTTCTGGCTGCTTGTACTCTGTTACAGGTTGAACTGAGTTTTCCGGAAAGATACATTGAAGTACTAACCTCACAGTATAAGAATGGGACCTTATTGGATAATGGGCTTCCCTGGTGGCTCAGACAGTAAAGAATCCACCTGCAATGCAGGAGACTCAGGTTTGATCCCTGGGTTGGGAAGATCCCCTGGAGAAGGGCATGGCAACCAACTCCAGTACTCTTGCCTCAGAGGAGCCTGGCAGGCTGCAGTCAATAGTGTTGCAAAGAGTCAGACATGACTTAGTGACTGAACAACAACAGGAAGTTAAACCACAGTTTGAACCCAAATCCCTGGCAAAAGCTCTGCTTGAGAATCTAGCCCTCGAGGTAGGCAGAACCGGGCGTGGGGCTTAACTTATCACTACCAGACATGTGGGTCGAGGTCAGCCATTCACCTTTTGGAGTCTCCATTTCCTCACCTGTGAATCAAAGATGAACGGACCTCTTTCAAAGACTGTTAAACTCCGGAACTTCTGTGCTGTCCAGTCTTCTAGTGCAGGGGGTGTGGGTTTGATCTCTGGTTGGGGAACTAAGATCCTGCATGCCAAAAAAAAAAAAAAAAAGACTGTTAAACATTGGACATAGTGCCTGGCACATAAGTGGCAACTATTGATGTTAACCAAGTGCTCCCTGTCGTTCTGAGGCCCCCATGATCTCTTCCTGTTGGGGGGAAGACGTCAAAGCCTGCTCTTCGAATACAGATCAATGCCATGAATTATTCACAATGAATTTTCTTTTCAAAAGAGAGGATAACTTCGTGCATGCTGTGTCCCCCAGCCTGCACCGTCTTTTAATATCTTTTTGTACTTCTGAGCTTATGTTGCAGGAAGACCCCCTTCTCAGGAAGGGTGGGTGCTAACAAGCAGGGGAGGGCCTGTGGCCCAATGACAGAGCCCTCCTCCCTGCCAGCCGGGCAGGGTCGAGGGGTGCAAAGGCGGCTCGGAACGGCTGGTGGGGAATCTGGCCTCCGATCTGGGGAGGCTGGGCGCGGCAGGTGGCTTTAATATCCGCTCTCCACAGCTTCATCTCCACTTGAGATGGCTGCTGATTGTGGTGCAATAAAGCTGGAGTGATGGTGGGGGTGGCTCGGCTGTCCGGGTTATTTCACTCAAAAGCTGCTGTAATCCCCTTCAGGGAGAAGTGGGCGTGATTCAAGGTGTTTCAGGAGCTCAGGGCTCCAGGACGTGTATGGTTCCCTCTAGCCCGGGGGTCTCATGAGTTGAGGCTTGCAGCCCCGCAGGAGGGCCATCCTGACTGCAGACATGGGAACAAATTTAAAGGTGCATGGGTGGCTTATACAGCAATTATCCACGACCCTTGTCTGAGGGCAGTTTCCTTAGAAGTGGGCCCTGCCTGCGGAGTCCTGTGCATGGGACTAGGTCAGGAGCAGGGCAGGGCAGAGGAAGGAGGCGGCAGAGCTGTGACTCCAGGCTGAAACCTGTGGAAGGGAGCTGTAGGCTGCTCCCGCAGGGGCTCTGAGTGGTACCCTGTGCCTCTCCTGGGTTTAGGGGAAACTGATTCTACACCCTAACCCCAGCACCCACTGGCTGAGGGCCCCTGTGAGCTGGTGCTGCCAGAAACCTGTTTGCACTGGGTGCTGTGGAATCCTCGATTCTCTGAGTGCAAGAATCATCTGAGTATAGAATGGAGTCAGGACCCAGGAAGGGTCCCTGTGTGTAAAAACTGAAAGATGGGCTTCACAAGGAGCCCAGGCAGAAGGAGGAGGGGGACGTTTCCTTCCTCGTGGGCGGCAGTTGTACCAGCACGGGAAGGGATGGTGGTCACAGATGAGGGATTGGTCCCCAGAGGCTATCCGTGATGTTTGGAGCCCTGTGGCTCTGGTAGGAGCTCCAAGAGGGTTGGAGCAGTGAAGGCGAAGGTCATGAAGATGCCGCTTTAAAACTGCTGGCCTGACACATGGGCAGCTGAGGTGCCCCAGGGACCCCCCAATGCCTGTGTGTGAAACCTGGCTGGGGAATCAGCTTTGCCTGGATTTTCCAGGTCATCTCCTTCCTCTTTTTTTCTTTTTTTTTGGTCAGGATTGGGGCATAAGTTGACTGCCATATGGCATCCTTTTCCTTGTCTCCGTAGCTCTTACTATTAGCCCAGGCTTTGGGGGGCCTGTGCTTGACAGTGGAGGGAGATTTCAAGAGAACAAGGGTGGGCTGGCGGTGTTCATAAACTCCCATCCTAACCCCTCTCCCGGGGACGCTTGTTGGCAGAAACATAGGTTTCCTCATCCAACTTCAATGGGAAGAACACAGGTCCTTGGGAGTCTTTCTAAACCCAGAAGCAGGTTTAGTCTTTCTTAACCCTGGTTCAGCAGGTCTGGGGTGGGGTCCCTGAAGGATTGCTGTGTGTAAGTGTGGTGGGGCGGGGCGAAGTACAGGGGAGGGCAGAATGGAAGCTCACCCCCCGCAACTTCGAGGAGAGCGATTCCTAAAGCAAGATCGAAAGACCGCTGACCTAGAATGTGCCTCACTTTACACACCCTTAGCCCAGGTTGCTCTTTATCTCCCCCTAACTTTGTAAACTCCTGTTCAGCCTTCAGCCTCCAGCTCAGGGATATTTGCTTGCAAGCCACTTTCCTTAAACACCAAGCCTTGGTCAGGGTCCTTTATCTGCGTGGTGTTGGCACCGGCCCTCACACAGACTTCTTTTTCACCATCATCTCACTGTGTCGAAAGTGCATTCTTTGCACGCCTCTCCCCTTTCTACGCCCAGAGCCCTTTGAGGGCGGGGATGACGTCAGTCATGCCCCCTCCTGGGCAGGCTGTTCCGATTTCCATGCTGAACGAGGCACCACCTGGTTCATACTTCCCTGACTAAGAAGCACACCTCCTTTCATTTCTCAGATGGAGCCAGTGTTTTTAATTCATTTGTAGTTTCATAAATGGCTATTCATCTCCGCCTGCATCTCCCGGAAATTACCTGGCTTGGGAAAGAGCAGGTAAACACGTTCAGATAACAGCCTCTCTCCTGTCCTCCTGACATCACAGACGGTGTTGTGTGTGCTTTTTTTTTTTTTTTTCCTTTCCTGGAGACACTAGATGTTCACGTTCCCCCTCTGTCCCTGAGATATGATCAAATACCCAGCCAAAAGGTTCAGGGTTTGTGAACAACTTAAAGTTCATGTTGGATAAAGGATCTGGCTGACAGCACCGTTCGGGGCATTGTAATCTGATGAGGCTGGCGCCAGCCCATTCCTGGGAGGTCTGGGACTTGCTGACACAGGCCTCCCATCCACACTTCACAGAGGGTGCAGCTGTGAATACTGGACCTCTGCTGAGAAGCTGGGCCTTCTGCTCTCCTGGCATTGACGGGGAGGCCCCAGTATTTCCTGGGAGCCATTCAAGAAGCAGGAAGTTGTGCAGGAACAGATGCAGAAGGAGGCCCGTGGCACTCAATGAGCTGCTTTAATTCATTCTGCAATCTGAATTGAGACATTCTAAAGCTTCTAATTGGCACTAGTGGTAAAGAACCTGCTGCCAATGCAGGAGATGTAAGAGACGCAGGTTCAATCCCTGGGTTGGGAAGATGCCCTGGAGGCATGGCAACCCACTCCAGTAGTCTTGCCTGGAGCATCCCCAAGGACAGAGGAGTCCCCAGGCTACAAGTCCATAGGGTCACAAAGAGTCAGCATGCCTGAAGTGACTTAGCCTGCCAGTGCAAACCTTCCAATTGGTCAGAATCCTGTCTTGAGTATTCTTGGAGGATGCGCACTTCAGAGGTGCTCAATAACTTGGTGAGCCCCTTTTCAACCAGGCCCATGATCCAGTGAACAGTGTTTCTAAAATAGGGCCTGAGTGGGAATAGAGATCTTGACTATTTACCCTAAGGACTGAGCACCCATCCTGTGCCAGGGTTTCAGCCAGATGCTGGGGTAGGGCTAAGGACAAGGCAGAGTCTGCATCCTTAAGCCTCACAGGCTGCCAAGTGCACAATGTCTCTTGATTGGATTGGTGAAGCAATGCAGCCGGTTAATACGGATCAGAAAATCGGTCTGATGGATTGAATTGATCCATCAATCCAGACTGAATAAGAAAGCTGGTGATGTGCGTAACAGGGTAGGGAGAGGGAAGGAAAGAACAGTTCAAACAGGTTACAAATGTGGATGGTATGGGAGGCGGATTAAGCATAGTACAAATTAGTTTTTGTACTGGGAGGGGTAAAACATAGGCTTGGTCAGCATATTAAACAGTAGATGCCTTCTTTTTTATTTCTGATTGGAGGATAATTGCTTTATAATACTGTGTTGGCTTTTGCCATACGACATCGTGGATCAGCCACAAGTACACACGTGTCCCCTGCCTCCTGAAGCTCCCCCACCCCTCTAGTTGTCACAGAGCACCAGGCGGAGCTCCCTGCACCCCGCAGCAGCTTCCTGCTAGCTGCGTATTTCACACACGGCAGTGTTCATGTGTCAACGCCACTCTCTCAGTTCGCCCCACCTTCCCTTTCCCCCGCTGTGTCAAGTCTGTTCTCTCTGTCTGCATCTCTATTCCTGCCCTGCAAATAGGTTCATCAGCACCATTTTTTCTAGATTCCATATGTATGTGTTAATATACACAATTTGTTCTTCTCTTTCCGACTTACTTCACTCTGTATAACAGGCTCTTGGTTCCTCCACCTCACTAGAACTGACTCAAATTCATTTCTCAATGGGGAGATTTGTCCTAAGAGCAGTCCCTGATATAATGACATTGCATGAATGGAGTGGTGGTTTGACATCCTGGAGACCCAGATGGATGGTTGATTGCTGGAGTTTGATGAAAGGATTAGCAGTAATTGTTCTATGTGATGAACCCCACAGAATACTGTCAAATGTCGACGTTGTGACACTGATCATATCTCTAATGATGATGTAATTGCTGTGATGGTCATCTCCTGGCTCTTGCTGCTTCTCTAGAGAGTACTGATGATCATAGCAACTCCCCTTTGTTGAACATCTCCTCAGTATCAAGGGCTTTATGTAATTTCTTCTTGTCTCCCGACAACCTACATTGTAGGAATTATGGCCTATATATATTTTTTCAGGTAAGGATGCTAAGGCTCAGGCTCCCCTGGTGGCTCATGCAGTAAGAGTCTGCCTGCAATGCAGGAGACCACTCCAGTGCAGGAAACCCAGGTTCGATCCCTGGGTTGGAAAGATCCCCTGGAGGAGGGCCTGGCAACCAGCTCCAGTATTCTTGCCTGGAGAGTCCCATGGACAGAGGAGCCTGACAGACTACAGTCCATGGGGTCTCAAAGAATCAGACATGACTTAGAATCTAAACAACATCAGGCTAAAGTTCAGAGAAGTTTGGATACTGCCTATAAGTAAGTAGTAGGGTCAGACTGTTGGTCTTATGATGTTTCAACTGCCCCATATTTATATCTCATGGGGTTTAATTGACCAGAGAAAGAGACTTTGAAAATCATTTCTGCCTATAGCAGGAATGTTCATGGTTGAGGGCGGCAAGAGAGGCAGTCCTGAGGTCATGTATGGTGAGGGGAAGAAGGAGGGGAGTTTCCCAAAGTCAGAATCCAGGAGGAAGTCTTTTTTTCTGTGTCCAAGACATGGCTGAGCACATGGCCAATCCAACCTCTAGGTTAAATCTTGCCTAAGAAATATGGAGCAAAGTGTTATTCAGCTCAGTTCAGTTCAGTCACTCAGTCATGTCTAACTCTTTGCAAACCCATGAATCGCAGCACACCAGGCCTCCCTGCCCATCACCAACTCCCGGAGTTCACTCAGACTCACGTCCATCGAGTCACTGAGGCCATCCAGCCATCTCATCCTCTGTCGTCCCCTTCTCCTCCTGCCCCCAGTCCCTCCCAGCATCAGAGTCTTTTCCAATGAGTCAACTCTTCGCATCAGGTGGCCAAAGTATTGGGGTTTCAGCTTCAGCATCATTCCCTCCAAAGAAATCCCAGGGCTGATCTCCTTCAGAATGGACTGGTTGGATGTCCTTGCAGTCCAAGGGACTCTCAAGAGTCTTCTCCAACACCACAGTTCAAAAGCATCAATTCTTGGGTGCTCAGCTTTCTTCACTGTCCAACTCTTACATCCATACATGACCACTGGAAAAACCATAGCCTTGACTAGATGGACCTTTGTTGGCAAAGTGATATCTCTGCTTTTCAATATGCTATCTAGGTTGCTCATAACTTTTCTTCCAAGGAGTAAGCATCTTTTAATTTCATGGCTGCAATCACCATCTGCAGTGATTTTGGAGCCCCCCAAAATAAAGTCTGACACTGTTTCCACTGTTTCCCCATCTATTTCCCATGAGGTGATGCGACCAGATGCCATGATCTTCATTTTCTGAATGTTGAGCTTTAAGCCAACTTTTTCACTCTCCTCTTTCACTTTCATCAAGAGGCTTTTTAGTTCCTCATCACTTTCTGCCATAAGGGTGGTGTCATCTGTATATCTGAGGTTTTTGATATTTCACTCACCTAAAATATTCAAGATCCTAAAAGTAATCCAGACTTCCCTGGGGATGCAGAGTGTCCATTATTAGAGATGGTTTTGTATTAGGGGGGCATTCCAGACCCATGATTCCCAGGATTTGAAATACTGGTTTGTCTTTTGTAAGACTCCTGATTGGAGGTGTTACCATCACTCTGAAAGGTCTGCTGTGGCCCAAAACATGATCTACTTTTTTCTTAAAACAGGAACTGTAAGACCAAATATTGGTTGATTGACTACCTATGGCTGTATTATTCAAGGGCATATATTATTACACATTTTCTAAATGCAGAAGAATAAGGGTATTTCCCCCCATGTCAAAGACATATTGAGGATTGTGGTTTATTGAAGGCCAAGAAAAGAGTGGGGCAGAATCCAAGTCTTAATCTATGGCAATTTTTGCTTTTGAAGAGGTGAAAAAAAAAGTGAAAATTGTTAGTTGCTCGGTCATTTTGACTCTTTGCGACCCCATGGACTGTAGCCCACCAGGCTCCTCTGTCTGTGGGATTCTCTGGGCAAGAATATTGGAGTGAGTTGCCATGCCCTTCTCTAGGGGATCTTTCTGACCCAGGGATCGAACCTGGGTCTCCTACACTGCAGGCAGATTTTTTATCATCTGAGCCACCAGACCTACCCCTTTGAAGAGGTGATCTAGCTCAAAAGCCAGAACATACACAGTGAAAGTGGCTTTGAGAGGCAGACACTCTCTGGATCTTTGGGCAGTTTTCTGACCATCCTCTCTGAAATGGGCTGGCTGTTCAGTGATGAAAATTTGGGAGCTCATCATGCTAATGATGTGTAAATGCATTTTAGCTATTTTATTAAGCTGGTCTTCCCAGGTTCATTCTCATTAATATTGATGGTTGGGATATGTTCCTCCAGAGAGTCTGTGAATAGCTCTCCTATTGTTCAGATAAAATTTATAGCAAGTTGGACTAAAGGGAGGCCCCAGTGAGTCCAGGCTTGTACTTCTCACAGGAAATGAAAACTCTATCCGTGGTTTTGTATGAATGTGGACCTTGAGTCTATAGATACAGACATCTTGTGATACTTTTTTAAATGAGCTAATTTACTCTGCTGTTAGGAATCCGAGGGGAGTGTGAGTTTCTCTCTGCTGAGGCAGAGAGACGTGGCACAGATTTCCTAATATCACATCCTCCTCCGCTGTCACTGGGTTTGGCAAATTCTCTACCACAGTCTCTGCCTCCAGCAAAGGGTTACAGTTTCCCTTGGAAATGTGCAGGCAGGACCGCAGCAGAGTTCCCTGCCCGGTAGAATGGAGGGAGGCTCTTGCTCAGAAGAGCCCACACAGAGTCCTGGCACTCGAAGTGGTGGCACCTGCGCCTGCCAGAGGTTTCCCACTGCTGCATCTCAAATGGGGCTTGAAATTTCTGGCCTGGCCCGGAGGGAGGAAGTGGCTTTCCCACTCAGCCGTGCATCTGCTGTTGAGCTCTGGGTGGGCTGGGAAACGATAGGGAGAGGACAGATTAGGGGATTGCAATCAAACGTTGCCTCTGGTACATTGTATAACAGTGAGATAATCTCTACCTCCTCGAAACAATTTTTTCTGGGGGGTATGGAGGGGGTCTCACAAGAGCATGAACCCTCTGATGAGATCATGAGCCCCAATTCGAAAAAGGGGAAAGTGAAGTGAAAGTGTTACTCGCTTAGTCGTGTCTGACTCTTTGTGGCCCCATGGACTGTAGCCCACTAGGCTCCTCTGTTCATGGGATTCTCCAGGCAGGATTACTGGAGTGGGTAGCCATTCCCTTCTCCAGATCTTCCCGACCCAGGGATCGAACCCCAGTCTCTCACACTGCAGGCAGATTCTTTACCATCTGAGCCACCAGGGAAGCCCATAACATGACCAGTTCAGTACAAACTCACATATTTGATTCCTGAAAGACATTGCACACCGGGCTCAGGTGAAACCTTCACCCCTAACACCAAGGACTGAGAGAGACGGTGTCAATGATCCTCTCTGTCAATAGTGCATTTCCTTGCTGCTCGGCTTCTCACAAGATGCTCTTTATGTTGGAGATGGTCAGCACACGTAGACGTGTCCCCTGGACCACTGGGTATTATTATGGTACCCAGCCCTCTTTGGGTTGAAGGGTGAGGTTGGGTCCGTGGTAGTATGTCTGGCCTCTGAGTCATGACAGAGGCAGGGGAAGCAGTCACCAGTAATGAAGACCCGCCCTAGGGCTGAATTTCCTCTACTCTTACTGGCAGCCCCTGGGTCCAATCAGGAGGCACTCAAGGGGCATGGGGAGCAGATGGCATGGGGGATTCGAGGGAGAACAAGCACAAATTTGATACCACCTCAAAGTGGAGAATAGAAAACGGGTTCTGAAAACAGCTGAAAAGCAAGAGACATGACTACCCAATGTAACATGCTACCCTTGATAGAACGCAGGATTAAAACTTAGCTATGAAGGACAGGAGGGGACCATTGTGGAAATTTGAATATGACTATATATTAGATAATATTGTTATATCAATTAATACATTTCTTAAGTGTGATATTGAGGCCATAGGTATATAATATACCCATATAGTCTATATATGGAGAGAGAGATGAAGAACTGTTGTAAAATATTGAGTCAGTAAATGTGATGAAACTTATGTGGGTGTTGATTCTTCTTCTGCAATGCTGAATTTTTTTAAAATAAAAAGTGTGGGGGGAAATGCTTGAAAGTCAAAGATGTGCTATAGTATACAGGTTCTCTATTCTGCAATCTGTCTCTTCTGTGTTTATTTATCCCCTTTTAGGAAGAACTCACTTCTGCTGTAATTTAAGCTCATTTCCTCATTTGTTCTGTTCTCTCCAGAGACAGAGTCAGCAACCTCTTTGTAAATCTAGGGCTCAGCTGGCTGGACGATGCGGGGGAACTGCAAGGCTGTTCCCAGGCTGGAACTGGTATAATATTTATCTGTTGTCTTGGGCTCCTCTCCTCACTACCCCAGTAAGACCCATTGTTGAGTAACAGCAACGGCTCTCAGCCTGGAGCCATACTGCAAATATCTGGAGAGCATTTTCAGAGTATATGCATGTTGGTCTTGCTTTCCAGGGGGCGCTGAGATCTGCAGTGGGGTGCAGACTTCTGTTGTGTGGATAGACTTAACTGTTTGGCTTCAGCCACCATGGTCTCTCTCAGCCTTGACCTGCCTCCTCTCCCGTCATCACGTGCTGAGTAAACCCCTTTCATCTGAGGGCTTTGCCTCGGCCCTTGCTTGCTGCTCAGGTTACACTATGGTCTGCTTGAGTGGGGGCTTCCCTCATAGCTCAGATGGTAAAGAATCTTCCTGGAGTGTAGGAGACCCAGGTTTGATCCCTGGGTTGAGAAGATCCCCTGGAGAAGGAAATGGCAACCCACTCCAGCGTTCTTGCCTGGGAAATCCCACAGACAGAGGAGCCTGGTAGGATGCAGTCCATGGGATTGCAAAGAGTCGGGCAGGACTGAGTGACTAACACACTGCTTGAGTGGGGCCATGGTAGCCCCCCAGGATGCCAGCTGGCGCTGCGGCAGTGTGGAACTAGACTTGTCCTGCGCTGTCCCTCACCGTTGGCGTGCCTTGGAGGAGTTGTGGGGAAGTGCTGTGGCCCCCTGTGCAAGGTAACTTGAGCATCCGATAAGAATCCTCTGGGTGGGCTTCCCTGGTGGTTCGGTGGTTATCAATTTGCCTGCCAATGCAGGGGAAACAGACTCAATCCCTGCTCTGGGAAGATTCTACATGCATGGAGGCAGCTATGCCCATGCGCCACACCTGCTGAACCCTCTCTCAAGAGAAGGCGCCAGTGAGAAGCCCACACACCACAACCGGAGTGCAGCCTCCACTCACAGCTGGAGAAAGCCCGGCCAGCCGCAGCCAGGCCAGTGCAGCCGAGATAAGTCATTCGATACATCTTAAAACAGACAGACAGGAAAGCAATCAGCTGGGAAAGGAGAGGGCCGAGGCCTTGAGCGGCAGATGGGCTGCAGTTATACCCATAATGTTTTTTAATTTTAAAAATTTTAACAGTTAATATTTTTTAGGGATTCAGATCAGTACATTTATTATTTAAAAGAGGAAGAAACATGCCAGCAAGGGATACAATCCTATTTAAAGCAATTCCTTTCTCCCCATAAAATTATATATACATTGTGTTTTAATCTTTTTAATTCAAGTGAATAATCAGAAATTTTTCTTATTTTTTGGATGAATCTCAACGAAACTGTGCTGAGTGAAAAAAAAGTCAGTCTCAAGAGGCTACGTCCTGTGTGATTCCATCTATTGAACAACCTTCTGGATGTGACAGAATTATGGAAATGGAGGACAGATTGCTGGGTGCCAGAGGTTTGGGGGCTTGCTGCAAAAAGGGTTCCATGAGGCACTCTGGTGTTTATGGAAATGCTCCATGGCTGGGCTGAATCGGGGTCCACTTCCTGGTTATGATGTTGCACTATAGTTTTGAAAGGTGTTGCCATGGCGGAAGCTGGGTAGAGTACACAGGATCTATGTTATTTCTTACAATTTCATGTGAATCCTTAGTGATCTCAAAATAAAACAATTATTAGGGGAAAAAAAGGATATAAGGCAAATATGCAAAAGGTTGACATCTATGCTCTGTGGGTCATGGAAAATCTGTTGTATTTGTTCTAGCATTGTTATTGTTTTTGGAGTGTTTGAAATCCTTAGTAGAAATAAAGCTTCCTGGGACTTCCCTGGTGGCCCAGTGGTTAGGACTTCGCCTCCCAGTGCGGGGAGTGCAGGTCTGATCCCTGGTTGAGGAGCTAAGATCCAACATGCCTCAGGGCCACAAAACAAAACCATAAAACAGAGCAGCATTGCGACAAATTCAATACTTTAAAAATTGAAAAAAAAAAATACCCTTCCAGAATTATCTAGGCAGCCTTAGACATGTGCGTCCTTGCTCAGAACCAGCTCCTGGTTTGCTCAGGCTAGTGCGATGCAGGGACAAGCCGGAGGAGTTTTGCAGGTGGCGGTGCTGACCCAACTGAGAACCATGCTCCTGACTTCTTACTGTCCTTGTTTAACCTGGGAAGGCACTTAACCCTCCTCAAGGGCTGGGACACCCTGCTTCCTCTCCACCCCACAGGACTCTGCTGAATCTCCTGGGCATGTCAGCGAAATGGGCAAAATCACACTTCTGATTCTTGGTGGCCGTTCGGTTCAGTTCAGTCACTCAGTCGTGTCTGACTCCTTGTGACTCCATGGACTGCAGCACGCCAGGCCTCCCTGTACATCACCAACTCACGGAGTTTACCCAAACTCATGTCCATTGAGTCGGTGATGCCATCCAGCCATCTCACCCTCTGTCGTCCCCTTCTCCACCCACCCTCAATCTTTCCCAGCATCAGGGGCTTCTCAAACGAGTCAGTTCTTCGTATCAGGTGGCCAAAGTATTGGAGTTTCAGCTCGAACATTAGTCCTTCCAAAGAATATTCAGGAGGCTGAATATTTACTTCTAGACTAAAAGAACTGTCACAAGGAAGTCTGCCTTGTCAGCAGAATGCTTCAGTTTTGGGTATGGCCAGAAAGTTCATTTGGTTTTTCCATGACATCTTACAGAAAACCCTGAACAAACATTTTGGCCAATTCAAAAAAAAAAAAAAAAGAGGTGGCATAACTACCAGAACTGATTTATTATATAGTTAAATCACAAATTTACAATACATTCAAAAGGGACTAAATGAGACATGTAAAGAGTTTAAATGTAAAAATAGAAAGGACTGTGCAAAAGATCACTTGGCTTGGATTATAATCTCAGGAATCTTTAAAGGGTGAAGTGTTTTCAGCCTCACAGGGCAGAATTTGGCTGTGGCAGGTCTATTCACATGGATTCTGAATGACGATCAGAAGACATTCCTTATCTGTGGAGAGAGATGGCCAAAGTTAATCCACCCTCAAAATTTGTTCTGGTTAGTCACTAAGTCGTGTTTGACTCTCTGCGACCCCATGGGCTGTTCCCCACCAGGCTCCTCTGTCCATGGGTTTTCCCAGGCAAGAATACTGGAATGGGTTGCCATTTCCTACTCCAAGGGATCTTCCTGGCCCAGGGATCAAACCTGCATCTCCTGCATTGTCAGGCAGATTCCTTACCACTGAGCCACCAGCAGAGCCCACCTTATGTGTTCAGTTCAGTTCAGTTCAGTCCCTCAGTCGTGTCCAACTCTTTGCGACCCCATGTATTGCAGCACGTCAGGCCTCCCTGTCCATCACCAACTCCCAGAGTTCACTCAGACTCATGTCCATCGAGTTGGTGATGCCATCCAGTCATCTAATCCTCTGTCGTCCCCTTCTCCTCCTGCCCCCAATCCCTCCCAGCATCAGAGTCTTTTCCAATGAGTCAACTCCAAAGAACACCCAGGACTGATCTCCTTGCAGACCAGAATGGACTGCAATGAGAATGGACTGGTTGGATCTCCTTGCAGTCCAAGGGACTCTCAAGAGTCTTCTCCAACACCACAGTTCAAAGGCATCAATTCTTCAGCGCTTGGCTTTCTTCACAGTCCAACTCTCACATCCATACATGACCCCTGGAAAACCACAGCCTTGACTTACATGGACCTTTGTTGCCAAAGACCTTTGTTGCCAAAGTAATGTCTCTGCTTTTGAATATGCTATCTAGGTTGGTCATAACTTTCCTTCCAAGGAGTAAGCGTCTTTTAATTTCATGGCTGCAATCACCATCTGCAGTGATTTTAGAGCCTCTCAAAATAAAGTCTGACACTGTTTCCACTGTTTCCCCGTCTATTTCCCATGAAGGGATGGGACCAGATGCCATGATCTTCATTTTCTGAATGTTGAGCTTTAAGCCAACTTTTTCACTCTCCTCTTTCACTTTCATCAAGAGGCTTTTGAGTTCCTCTTCACTTTCTGCCATAAGGGTGGTGTCATCTGCATATCTGAGGTTATTGATGTTTCTCCCAGCAATCTTGATTCTAGCTTTCGCTTCTTCTAGTCCAGCGTTTCTCATGATGTACTCTGCACATAAGTTAAATAAGGAGGGTGACAGTATACAGCCTTGATGTACTCCTTTTCCTATTTGGAACCAGTCTGTTGTTCCATGTCCAGTTCTAACTGTTGCTTCCTGACCTGCATATAGGTTTCTCAAGAGGCAGGTCAGGTGGTCTGGTATTCCCATCTCTTTCAGAATTTTCCACAGTTTATTGTGATCCACACAGTCAAAAGCTTTGGCGTAGTCAATAAAGCAGAAATTGACATTTTTCTGGAACTCTCTTGCTTTTTCCATGATCCAGCAGATGTTGGCAATTTGATCTCTGGTTCTTCTGCCTTTTCTAAAACCAGCTTGAACATTGGAAGTTCATGGTTCATGTATTGCTGAAGCCTGGCTTGGAGAATTTTGAGCATTACTTTACTAGCGTGTGAGATGAGTGCCGTTGTGCGGTAGTTTGAGCGTTCTTTGGCATTGCCTTTCTTTGGGATTTTGTTAGGCTACCCTAAAATTAAATTTAATAAATGAATTCAGCTCATCTGCCTGTCTCTTCAGCACATCGCTTGGCCCTTGTGTAGACCAGTGGTTTACCAGCCTGGCTGCACGTCAGAATCACCTGTTGAGCTCTCAAAAACAAAAAAACCATTACCTGGGGCCCAGTCCCAGAGATTCTGACTTTATTGGTCTGGGGTGGGGTTACAGGTATCAGTAAAATTTTATATATTTTTAATTAAATGATAATTGCTTTATAGAATTTTGTTTTCTGTCAAACCTCAACATGAATCAGCCATAGGTATACATATATTTCCTCCCCTTTGAACCTCCCTCCTATCTCCCGCCCCATCCCACCCCTCTAGGTTGATACAGAGCCCCTGTGTCAACTAATCTGAAGTCAGGAAGGTTGATTCCTCCAGCTCCATTCTTCTTTCTCAAGACTGCTTTTGCTATTCAGGGTCTTTTGCATTTCCATATGAATTTTTTTGTTCTAGTTCTGTGAAAAATGTCATTGGTAATTGAGTTTCCTGAGCCATACAGCAAATTCCCGTTGGCTATTTTACATATGGTAATGCAAGTTTCCATGATGCTCTTTCCAACATCTCGCCCTCTCCTCTCCTCTCCCCATGTCCATAAGTCTATTCTCTATGTCTGTTTCTCCATTGCTGCCCTGTAAATAAATTCTTCAGTACCATTTTTCTGGATTCCATATATATGTGTTAGAATACAATATTTATATTTCTCTTTCTGACTTACTTCACTCTGGATAATAGATTCTAGGTTCATCCACTTCATCAGAACTGTCTCAAATACATTCCTTTTTATGGCTGAGTAATCGAAATCAGATTGATTATATTCTTTGCAGCCAAAGATGGAGAAGCTCTATACAGTCAGCAAAAACAAGACCAGGAGCTGACTGTGGCTCATACCGTGAACTCCTTATCACCAAATTCAGACTTAAGTTGAAGAAAGTAGGGAAAACCACTAGACCATTCAGGTATGACCTAAATAAAATCTCTTATGATTATATAGTGGAAATGAGAAATAGATTTAAGGGCCTAGATCTGATAGATAGAGTGCCTGATGAACTATGGAATGAGGTTCGTGACATTGTACAGGAGACAGGAATCAAGACCATTCCTATAGAAAAGAAATGCAAAAAAGCAAAATGGCTGTCTGGGGAGGCCTTACAAATAGCTGTGAAAAGAAGAGAAGCAAAAAGCAAAGGAGAAAAGGAAAGATATAAACATCTGAATGCAGAGTTCCAAAGAATAGCAAGAAGAGATAAGAAAGCCTTCTTCAGCGATCAATGCAAAGAAATAGAGGAAAACAACAGAATGGGAAAGACTAGGGATCTCTTCAAGAAAATCAGAGATACCAAAGGAACATTTCATGCAAAGATGAGCTCGATAAACGACAGAAATGGTATGGACCTAACAGAAGCAGAAGATATTAAGAAGAGGTGGCAAGAATACACAGAAGAACTGTACAAAAAAGATCTTCACGACCCAGATAATCACGATGCTGTGATCACTGACCTAGAGCCAGACATCCTGGAATGTGAAGTCAAGTGGGCCTTAGAAAGCATCACTATGAACAAAGCTAGTGGAGGTGATGGAATTCCAGTTGAGCTATTTCAAATCCTGAAAGATGATGCTGTGAAAGTGCTGCACTCAATATGCCAGCAAATTTGGAAAACTCAGCAGTGGCCAAAGGACTGGAAAAGGTCAGTTTTCATTCCAATCCCAAAGAAAGGCAATGCCAAAGAATGCTCAAACTACCGCACAATTGCACTCATCTCACATGCTAGTAAAGTAACGCTCAAAATTCTCCAAGCCAAGCTTCAGCAATATGTGAACCGTGAACTTCCTGATGTTCAAGCTGGTTTTAGAAAAGGCAGAAGAACCAGAGATCAAATTGCCAACATACGCTGGATCATGGAAAAAGCAAGAGAGTTCCAGAAAAGCATCAATTTCTGCTTTATTGACTACGCCAAAGCCTTTGACTGTGTGGATCACAATAAACTGTGGAAAATTCTGAAAGAGATGGGAATCCCAGAACACCTGATCTGCCTCTTGAGAAATTTGTATGCAGGTCAGGAAGCAACAGTTAGAACTGGACATGGAACAACAGACTGGTTCCAAATAGGAAAAGGATTTCGTCAAGGCTGTATATTGTCACCCTGTTTATTTAACTTATATGCAGAGTACATCATGAGAAACGCTGGACTGGAAGAAACACAAACTGGAATCAAGATTGCTGGGAGAAACATCAATAACCTCAGATATGCAGATGACACCACCCTTATGGCAGAAAGTGAAGAGGAACTCAAAAGCCTCTTGATGAAAGTGAAAGAGGAGAGTGAAAAAGTTGGCTTAAAGCTCAACATTCAGAAAACGAAGATCATGGCATCCGGTCTCACCGCTTTATGGGAAATAGATGGGGAAACAGTGGAAACAGTGTCAGACTTTATTTTTCTGGGCTCCAAAATCACTGCAGATGGTGACTGCAGCCATGAAATTAAAAGACGCTTACTCCTTGGAAGGAAAGTTATGACCAACCTAGATAGCATATTCAAAAGCAGAGACATTACTTTGCCAACAAAGGTTCGTCTAGTCAAGGCTATGGTTTTTCCAGTGGTCATGTATGGATGTCAGAGTTGGACTGTGAAGAAGGCTGAGCACTGAAGAATTGATGCTTTTGAACTGTGGTGTTGGAGAAGACTCTTGAGAGTTCCTTGGACTGCAAGGAGATCCAACCAGTCCATTCTGAAGGAGATCAGCCCTGGGATTTTTTGGAAAGAATGATGCTAAAGCTGAAACTCCAGTACTTTGGCCACCTGATGCGAAGAGTTGACTCATTGTTAAAGACTCTAATGCTGGGAGGGACTGGGGGCAGGAGGAGAAGGGGACGACAGAGGATGAGGTGGCTGGATGGCATCACTGACTCCATGGACGTGAGTCTGGGTGAACTCCGGGAGTTGGTGATGGACAGGGAGGCCTGGTGTGCTGCGATTCATGGGGTTGCAAAGAGTCGGACACGACTGAGCGACTGACGTGATCCGAATATTCCATTGTGTATATGTACCACAACTTCTTTATCCGTTCATCTGATGATGGACATCTAGGTTGCTTCCATGTTCTAGCTTTGTAAATAGTGCTGCAATGAACAGTGGGATACCTGTGTCTTTTTCAATTTTGGTTTCCTCAGGGTATATGCCCAGGAGTGGGATTGCTGGGTCATATGGTGGTTTTATTCCCATTTTTTTAAAGGAATCACCATACCATCCTCCATAGTGGCTGTGTCAATTTACATTCCCACCAACAGTGAAAGAGTGATCCCTTTTCTCCACATCCTCTCCAGTATTTATTGTTTGTAGACTTTTTGATGATGGCCATTCTGACCAGTGTGAGGTGCTATCTCATTGTAGTTTTGATTTGCATTTCTCTAATAATGAGCGATGCTGAGCATCTTTTCATGCGTTTATTAGCCATCTATGTCTTCTTTGGAGAAATAACTGTTTAGGTCTTTTCCCCACTTTTTGATTGGGTTGTTTGTTTGTCTGCTATTGAGTTGTATGAGCTGCTTGTATATTTTGGAAATTAATCCTTTGTCAGTTGTTTCATTTGCTATTATTTTCCCCCATTCTGAGGGTTGTCTTTTCACCTTGCTTATAGTTTCCTTTGCAGTGGAAAAGCTTTTTAAGTTTAATCAGGTCCCACTTATTTACTTTTGTTTTTATTTCCATTACACTAGGAGGTGGGACATAGAGGATCTTGCTTTGATTTATGTCATCGAGTGTTCTGCCTATGTTTTCATCTAAGAGTTTTATAGTTTCTGGTCTTACATTTAGGTCTTTAATACATTTTGAGTTGGTCTTTGTGTAGGTGTTAGGAAGTGTTCTAATTTCATTCTTTTCCATGTAGCTGTCCAGTTTTCCCAGCACCATTTTTTGAAGGGGCTGTCTTTGCCCCATTGTATATTCTTGCCTCTTTTGTCAAAAATAAGGTACCCATAGGTGCATGGATTTATTTCTGGGCTTCTACCTTGTTCCAATGGTCTATAATTCTATTCTTGTGCCAGTACCATACTGTCTTGATGACTGTAGCTTTGTAGTATAATCTGAAGTCAGGAAGGTTGATTCCTCCGGCTCCATTCTTCTTTCTCAAGACTGCTTTTGCTATTCAGGGTCTTTTGCATTTCCATATGAATTTTTTTGTTCTAGTTCTGTGAAAAATGTCATTGGTAATTTGATAGAGATCACATTGAATCTGTAGATTGCATTGGTAGTATAGTCATTTCCAGAGAATTGATTCTTCCTACTCAAGAACATGGAATATCTCTCTGTTCACATTATCTTTGATTTCTTTCATCAGTGTCTTATAATTTTCTGTGTACAGTTCTTTTGTCTCCTTAGGTAAGTTTATTCCTAGATATTTTATTCTTTTTGTTGCAGTGGTGAATGGGATTGATTCCTTAATTTCTCTGAGTTTTCTTTGTTAGTATATAGAAATGCAAGTGATTTCTGTGTATTGATTTTATATCCTAAAACCTTGCTAAATTCACTGATGAGCTCTAGTAATTTTCTGATACTATCTTTAGGGTTTTCTATGTACAGTATCATGTGATCTGCAAACAGTGAGAGCTTTACTTCTTCTTTTCTCATCTGGATTATTTTTATTTCTTTTTCTTCTCTGATTGCCATAGCAAGGACTTCCAAAACTATGTTGAATAACAGTGGTGAAAGTGACACCCAGTCTTAGGGGGCATGCTTTCAGTTTTTCACTATTGAGAATAATGTTTGCTGTAGGTTTATCATATATGGCCTTTATTATGTTGAGGTAGATTCCTTCTATGCCTATTTTTCAAAGAGTTTTAATCATAAATGGGTGTTGAATTTTGTCAAAGTCTCTTTCTGCATCTATTGAGATTACCATATGGTTTTTATCTTTCAATTTGTTAATATTGTATCATATTGATTAATTTGCATATATTGAAGAATCCTTGCATCCCTGGAATAAACCCAACTTGATCATCATGTATGGCTTTTTAATGTGTTGCTGAATTCTGTTTGCTAAACTTTTGTTGAGGAGTTTTGCATCTATGCTCATCAGTGATACTGGACTGTAGTTTTCTTTTTTGTGTGTTGTCTTTGACTGGTTTTGGTATCAGGGTGATGGTGGCCTTGTAAAATGAGTTTGGAAGTGTTCCTACCTCTGAAATCTTTTGAAAGAGTTTTAGAAGGATAGGCATTAGCTCTTATCTAAACATTTGATAGAATTCTCCTATGAAGCCATCTGGTCCTGGGCTTTTGTCTTTTGGGAGATTTTTGATCACAGCTTCAATTTCAGTGCTTGTAATTGGATTCATAATTTCTATTTCTTCCAGGTTCAGTCTTGGAATATTGAACTTTTCTAAGAATCTGTCCATTTCTTCCAAGTTACCATTTTATTGCCATATAGTTGTTCATAAGAGTCTCTTATAATCCTTTGTATTTCTGCATTGTCTGTTGTAACCTCTCCTTTTTCATTTCTAATTTTGTTTATTTGATTCTTTCTCTTTTTTTGTTGATGAGTCTGGCTAAAGGTTTGTCTATTTTGTTTATCTTCTCAAAGAACCAGCTTTTAGTTTTATTCATCTTTACTACTGTTTCAGAAACTTATTTATTATATAGTTAAATTATAAATTTACAATACATTCAAAAGGGATTAAATAAGACATGTAAAGAGTTTAAATGTAAAAATAGAAAGGATTGTCCAAAAGATCACTTGGATTGATTATAATCTCAGGAATCTTTAGAGAGTGAAGTGTTTTCAGCCTGGCATCGCAGGGCAGAATTTGGCTGTTGCAGGTCTATTCACATGGATTCTGAATGACGATCAGAAGATATTCCTTATCTGTGGAGAGAGATGGACAAAGTTAATCCACCCTAAAAATTGGTTGACTCTCTGCAACCCCGTAGGCTGTTCCCCACCAGGCTCCTCTGTCCATGGGTTTTCTCAGGTAAGAATACTAGAATGGGTTGCCATTTCCTACTCCAAGGGATCTTCCTGGCCCAGGGATCAGACCTGCATCTCCTGCATTGGTGGGCAGATTCCTCACCACTGAACCACCAGGGGAGCCCATCTTATGTGTTAGGCTACCCTAAAAATTAAATTTAATAAAAGAATGCTTCAGCTCATCTGCTTGTCTCTTCAGCACATCACTGGGACCTTGTGTAGACCAGTGGTTTGCCAGCCTGGCTGCACATCAGAATCACCTGTTGAGCTACCTGGGCCCAGCCCCAGATGCTATTGGTCTGAGGTGGAGTTCCAGGTATCAGTAAAAATTTTTAAAAAGATCTCCAAGCAATTCTAATGTGCGCCTTGTGTGAGAACACAGGTGCAGGTAAAGCTTTATTTAGTTTGCGGGCGACTCTGATTTTACAGCTGCATTATAGAGAAGTTTGCTCTAGACTAGATTTAGGAACATGAGTCCTGTTTTACACTGACATCCACTAACACAGTGAATGCACCTCCTTCGAGGAAAGAAGTATTTCTGTGGCGGCTGGCTTTTAGTGGCCCCAGTGAATGGGCTCCGCCCCAGGGAAGGTTTGAGACCCAACAGACCTTTGACCCACCCTCTGCTTTATCCCCTGGATAGGAGATATTTCTCCCACTCTTCAGGAGGTTTGTGTGCTAAGTTTACGTAACAGGAAATCTATACCTCCTAAATGTTTTACTAACAACAGGTACAAACGGGCAAAATCCAACTTCTTGACTAATTTCAAGGAATTTTCAGATTCAAAGTTCTTCATTTTTTAATTGAGGAACATGATGTGTCATAGTGCATGTTAAAACCCACAGTCCCCATCCTTTGAGACACAAAGCCTTTATCCAGTAAAGTAGAAAGATGCCTGAAATGTGACATGAAATGGGCCAGATTACCTGGAGCTACCATGATTTCATGTTTCTTGGATCTGATCCTAAGAAAAGTTAGGTCGTTCTGAGGGTCAATGTCACGGACGGTGCTCTTGGCTTTCATGGTCAGCTGATGAAGGAGACCTGCGTACTGAACTGTTGTTGAGTTGTCCAAGGTTGTTCGGATGGGAATGCCTAGTACAAGATTTAATTATGGGTTAAACATTTTTTTTTTCTTTTTATAAAAGCAATAGGTGCATCATAGAAATACTGGAAAATACTGGTAATTTTAAAAAGGAAGAAAAAGTGATGACTCATATTACTCACTGGAACAATTTTACTTTATTTCCTTCCAATCTTTCTGCCTCCACATGGATTTTAAAATTTAGTTGGATCAAATTATAAAAGTAGATTTGACTGTTGCTTTTTTCTTCATTCAAAGGGCAGCATACAAGTTTTCCTTGTTGACGGTGCCATCGACATTATTTTTAATGGCTGTAGACTTTACTATTCTTTGGATACAACATAATATAATCAACCCCCTACTATAGGATTGTTAGGTTGTGTGTTTTTGTTTTCGTACCTAATGGTGATGAACACTTTAGTATACAAATCTTTTGGAAATTGTTAATTGATTATTTCAGTAGTAACATGTTTCTATATGAAATGCATTTCCCTAAGCATCCTGTCTGGAGAAGGCAATGGCACCCCACTCCAGTACTCTTGCCTGGAAAGTCCCATGGATGGAGGAGCCTGGTAGGCTGCAGTCCATGGGGTTGCTAAGGGTCGGACATGGCTGAGCGACTTCCCTTTCACTTTTCACTTTCATGTAATGGAGAAGGAAATGGCAACCCTCTCGTGTTCTTGCCTGGAGAATCCCAGGGATGGCGGAGCCTGGTGGGCTGCCATCTATGGGGTCGTACAGAGTCGGACACGACTGAAGTGACTTAGCAGCAGCAGCAGCAAGCATCCTGTCTACAGTGAGGTGAGTTCACCGTGAGAAGCTGTGAAAAGTCCACTTAACACATGGTGCTAGTTTCCTGAGAACAGAGATAGAAGGGGGTATCTGCACCTGCTAGAGAGTATCAAAAGGGGTTTTCAGAATTTCTTTGTAACTTCCTCATACAGTATTTTGCAAACCTTAATTTTTATGCTAGAAAACACAGCCACAAAGATGCTGTAGTTTGGCTGGGCATGCCCTGGTTTGCACTCATTCTTGGTTTAAGCATGATTAGATTTGGCTACTTGTGTGCTCTATTGTTTCATTATGAGTGTAAAACAGAAGCTATTAATTTAGCAGAAAAAAACCTAGCCAGACAAATATGCGAGTATAATTTCATTCCATTCAAATCCATCCAGCCTCTCTTCAGGTCACTCTGTGCTTGTTGTGCAACAGGTGCCGCGCTAGCTGTTTTACATACATCGTACCTAATCAGAGCCGACCTCCATATTATTTTGAAAACTACCAAATAAGCCAGGGAATTCCAAGGATTTGATTTGCAAATGTGCCTTGAGTTTTGGGGGGCACATGAAGGTGAATCTGGGATTGTTGTCAAGTTCCTCAGGAACCCAAATGAAGGCCCATCAATAAAAAAGGCTAAGGTGGCCCTCTTGGTTTTTTCCCTCAGAGAATGTAGCTCCAGAAACTGGTCTGAGTGCTTCTAACTTGGGACTTTGTTTTTCATGAAAACCTTTGGAGAGCCTCAACTCTGAAACAGACTAATTTCCTTCCCCTTTAAGAAATTCATTCTCTCCAGAGTCGGTCTTGCCAAACAAGATGAGGAGGACAATATTTATAAGGAAAACCTTTTCAGTAAATAAGGTTTCATAGAAAGCTTGTTAATTTCTGTATTATTGTTTGCTGGCCACTTTCTCTCCAGAAGTCAGTTCTGTCTTTCACACCTGGCGAACCATTACGTGTGTGTCTTTACCAAGCAGGAGACTGAAAGTGGAGCAAGCACTCCACCTTTTAAGGGTGCTTTTTGACCAAACAGTTTTATTTTGCATCACGAAGAGTGACTATCTACAAAGTCTGCATTGCTCAGTGTCAAAAAAGAAATACAAGCAGAATAAATTATTTAAAGTGCAGATGACAAGATTATGAATCAGATGCTCGGGCCTACTTAGTCAGTCTATTCATGATCCAAGTCAATAAATAATAGACCTAGCCTTCCTGAATAATAAGTGTGTACCGTGGAAACTCTTGGAGTTCTTCATATCGCTGTGGACCCTTGGGGAAAAAATATCAATCAACAAATATTTATTGAGTTCTTGCTTGGGACCATGTGAAGTAATTAAAAAATAATTTATTAGGAAGTAATTATAGCATATGGTATAAAACACACCCACTTCTTCTGAGAGGTAACCACTGCTCTGTTTCTTTGGTGTCCTTGCAGAGATAGTCTAAGTTTATTTAAGTCTGTTCACGTTTGTATTCTTCAACTGTATCATTCTCTATTCTGTACCTTAACTTCTTCCATTTGATACACTTGGAAAGTTGTTGCCTTCTGTCCACATAAGGCTAGGGCATTCCTGTTAATGGCTGTATAATGCGACTGTTGAATGGATGCTTTGTAATGCACGTAACTAATATATCTTCCTGCCAAGCATTTGGGCTGTTCCCAATCTTTGCCTTTTATAAACAAGGCGACAGAATATATCTGTGTGGATGCCATTTCACATTTGTATATACTTGTGGGTAGGATAAATTCCTCAAATGTAACTTCTAGAACAAAGAGTATAAATTCAATATTCCTAAATTTACGACACTGCTTTAAAAATATGAATCTTTATGATCCCACCAAGGTGGTACTCTTCAACTGTACACTTGTATTTTGGTTGCTAGATTATATTTCAAAAATAAAAGGAAATGGCTGGATGGCTGGATAAAATCTAATGAAATCCAAATGATGGATTGTTAGAAATGTCAAGAATATTTAAAATTAAGAGCCTGCAGAAATCAGGCTTATATACATAAGAATATACAACGGATATGACTGTCTGGGAAACAAATATGCATGTTCACCAGTATCTAGTTCAGTGATCAGGACTGTAATATTGTAAACAATGAATTATTTTATAAATGGGGAACCAATGTTAACAAAGAATCTAACAAAAACCTACACCCCTCAGCATTGGGTTAAACTGATAAGCTCATTTCATTGTCATGGATAAGTCTATGTTTCAGATAGTGAAACCAAAGGACTCTGCTGCACATGGCAGAGAATGAGTTTAAACGTATAACATGGTAGAAGGCTTACCTCACCACAATCAAAAACCTAAAAAACTGTTAAAATGATTTACTGGGAATTAGTCAACTAAAACCATTGGTAGAGAGCAAGAACACACAAACAGCAGCTTAGTTAAATATTTACAGTGTTAAATTTCATGGGACTTCTGAATGCTGCAAAGCTACATTGTAATAAATGGCACGTTCATTTAAACTTGAGTAGGCTGTTGAGATGGAGTATTTCATTTCATTCGAGTCACACAACTTATACTATATGCTATTAGTAAACATCCTTGTCATACACTCTGGTTGTTAATAATCTGACCATAAAAATAAGCCCCTCATTTGTATTTTTTGGGAAAAGGTTAATTTGGCTTTCAGAAAAGTGCCCCGAACCTTAACACAACCTTTTCCTAGTAGAGGTTAATTAGAAGTTAATGAGTATGAAAAATAATATTGTGTTACCCTTGGATGAGAAAAGTGTTAATTGAGAGACCTCAGGAAAATAAAAGTCATTTTTAATTCAACTGCTCAAGAGATAATCACCGTTAACACATCCCTGCCTTTTCTTCCATATTTCAGTGTGTATGTGTGCTTGGCTGTATTTAGGATTTAAAAATACTGGGTACTGCTTCGTTTCCTGCTTTTTTTTCATCTAATATTGCGAGTAGTTTTTCATGACTTTAAATATTCTTCAACATTTTAAATAGAGTAATGGTTCATTGAGTAAATATTACATAATTAATTCAAAAATTTCCCTACTGTTGGGAGAGATTTATTTACCTATTTGTCTGTGTATGTATTGTGGGAGAACTGGGTTCTATCCCTGGGTTGGGAAGATCTGCTAGAGAAGGGAAAGGGTACCCACTCCAGTATTCTGGCCTGGAGAATTCCATGGACTGTATAGTCCATGGGGTTGCAAAGAGTCAGACAAGACAGAGTGACTTTTGCTTTATTGCTGTTATATATGATGCCTCTCTGAGATCCTTTGCACCTAAATCTTTTCTTCATTACTCCTTAAATAAATTCCCAGGAGTGGAATTACAGATCAAAAGGTACGGATATTTTTCCAACATTTAAAGCATATTGCCAGAATTATGAACTTTAGACTAAGTCTGCCTTTAGATACATTGTCCTCGGTGTCAGGATTGGTGAATGAATGTACCTGAGTTAGTTGCTAAGTTGTATCTGACTCTTTGAGACCCCATAGACTGTAGCCCACTAGGCTCCTCTGTCAATGGAATTCTCCAGGCAAAAACACTGGAGTAGGTGGCCATTCCCTTCTCCAGGGGATTTTCCTGAACCAGGGATCGAACCCAGGTCCTCTGCATCGCAGGCAGATTCTTTACTGTCTGAGCCACCAGATGGGTTGAATAGAGTCCCCTCCAAATTTCAAGCCTCCCCTAAACCTCAGAATGTGATCTTATATGGAAACAGGGTCTTTGAAGATGTGAGGTCATACTAGATCAGTGTGGGACCTAACCCAATGACTGGGGTCCTTATAAGAAGAGGAAAAAGAGTACGAAGAGGAAAACGCACACGATGATGGAGGCAGAGGTGGGAGTGATGCGTTTACAAGCAAACATACAGCAAGGATTGCTGGAACTCACCAGAAGCCGGGAGAGAGGCAAGGAAGGATGCTTCTTTGAAGAGAGCCTGGACCACTGACACCGTGATTTCAACATCTAGCCTTCCAGAACTGAGAGAGAATAAACGTCTAATCTTTTTAAGCCACTAAGTATGTAGTGCTTTGTTATGGCAGCCAAAGAAAACAAATACAGCCTCTCTGTGAAGTCCTTCAAATCTTAGGGGGTGTGATAGAGCTTATGCAAATGCCTGGAACTAAAATCAGTTCAACCAGAACAATGGACTCAGACTGGATGGCCTCCTGGAAATATTAGGCATAGCTCTTGATTTACCTGTAGGCTGATGTTAAAACCTCTCCTTCCTGATCACTCAAGCTGGGTGAATTTATTACTTGACATTCTCTTGACATTGAGCATTTTTAAATTTTATTATTTTGTAAAACACATCAAATATTTTATCTGTATAAATAAATTAAAAATTTCCACATTCACAGAACTACTTCATTACAATTCTGTTAAGTATTGGGTATTGTGCCAGGCCCTTGACAATTATTATTTCACTTACTTGTCACAATCATCAGTAAATTGGGTTATTTTCCATTTTTAATAATAAGGGATTGAAGTTGAGAGCTTAAACAGACTTTCAGTGGGTAGTTGCTCAATAAATATTTATTGATGGATTTGCTCCATAATAATGATTAGCTGTGAGAGTCCGTTGCCAAGCACCGAGTTGGCAGTGTGCCAATTCCATGGTTATACCATGAATTATGTGAAGTAGCTACTCCTGTTTCAACTAACGTTCTGGGATCTGTGGCACCTCTCGCCCTTACAGATGCCTGAATTAGCAATGAAGCCAGCAGAAGCCTTTAAGAGGCTGCCACCATAGCTGAGCATGGAACAACGTGCCAGAGAGAAGGCTCTGTGGACTGTTAATAGGCAAGTTTCTGGAATAAGTCTACAGATTTCATAGGTGGAAATGTATTGGCCCTCCTTTAACTATAACCATGAAGACTATACTATAAATTACATTAAAATTAATTCTCAAAGATTTCATTTACTATGGTGAAGGAACGGTTTCTTTTCAAATGAAGATTGAAACTCTGTACGCTTTACAATTTCAAAATGAAAGCAAACTGCCAACAATGGTATTCTTATCTTCATTGTAATAGTTTCATAGCTCCTCCTGAAATGTTAGAAGAGAGTTTACCAAAGCTTTAAAAATTAGACAATGTACAGAACTTCTTAGGAATA
This sequence comes from Bos javanicus, assembly GCF_032452875.1. Lineage (NCBI taxonomy): Eukaryota > Metazoa > Chordata > Mammalia > Artiodactyla > Bovidae > Bos > Bos javanicus. The sequence continues at coordinate 7,545,645 of NC_083885.1, read as the reverse complement.
TATATACATTAAAATTTTTATTTCCCTACCTTTTAGCAGAGTGCTTGGCATGTAATTAATAGACACTCAATAGATGTTTGATAAGTAAATGATTCAGCTAAAATATGTAAAATATACTTTTGACTTAAAATTCCAAGATGTTTGCCTAAGACTTCAAAGAACAAAAAGGCTCTTGGTCTGCTTCTGCATGTCAAGAAGGCAGCCTGTGATGTATTTACCTTCTGCATTTACAACCATTGTTCCTATAACCCCTTTATGGCTCTGGATCCTCTTTAGGGTTTCCTCCACCTCTGCCTGGAAGAGATCAGGAAAAAAATTAACCAGAGTCTTCATGGTGATCCCAGTCCTAACGAGAGTAATGTTTAGAAAGATCCCTACTCCTCTGTCTCCTTAAACTAAGGTATTGGATGCTAAATCTCAGCTTTTGGAAGAGAGCTTTGAAACTGTCAAAACCCATATGCAAACTTATATAAGACTCTCTACATACAACCCTGAAAAATATCTTGCCCCGAACTTTTGTTGAGACAGAAATCTTGCCTTACAAGAGCGCACTTCATTTTTATCTGTCTCTATTCACTGGAAAAGTATCCTTTATGTTGAACAGAAATCTGCTCGGGTCATCTTTCATTCATTGATCTTTCTGTATTCACACAAAAAATCCCATTTCTACATTATAGATTTAAAAAAATATTTATAGAGCTATATTACGACCTCCTTCCTTCTAAAAGCATCACTTAATAAAAAATCATATTCTCAGTTGTAAATGTCATCTAACTGGGAGTTCAGATGATTAAATTAAAAATATTCTGTGAAAACAATGTATCCCAGGATTCTATTGGTAACTACAGCCTGGATCTCAGGGCATGCTGAATGTTCAACCATAAATGTTATAATCCCATTACTGGGTTTTAAATTTAGCTTTCTGAATCTTATGCATAGACTATATTGTACCAGTTTATTTCCTTCTACAAATGCTAAACTAAAGAATATTTTTTCCAGCCTGCATATTTTTCATAACAGAGTAATCACTGGATATTCTGAATTCAAACAGTATTCTGCAGAGTCTTTTGATGAGAGTTTATAAAATAATTTTGTTTACAACATTGTATGGGTGAATGCTATGTTACTTTTGTCAAAAGACAGTTTTCTTTTGACTCAGTTTTCTTTTGACCCTAATGTGGGCGGGAGCACTTATTTCCTCTTTCCACCACTATAGCAGGTGTTTTCTGAATTTCAGGCATTCGTGTACCAGCTTTTCAATTTCTGCCATTATAAATAACATCTATATTATTCACCCAGCACATTTTTAGAATTATCTCACTGCTAAAAGTTTAAATGAATGCATTTTAAAAGGAAACTATACATCGCTACCACAAATGCAAATTCTGTATCATTTGTCACAGGCAGAAATAATCATAAAAAAAGAGAGATCGTATTATTAAATTCTACTCCAATGAAAATTATGAGCCTGAGGTTTGCATTTCAGGTGAAAAATCAAAACTACTTGATAGATAGATGATAGTGGCATTCAGTTCAGTTCAGTCACTCAGTCGTGTCTGACTCTTTGTGACCCCATGAATTGCAGCACGCCAGGCCTCCCTGTCCATCACCAACTCCCAGAATTCACTCAAACTCATGTCCGTTGAGTCGGTGATGCCATCCAGCCATCTCATCCTCTGTCGTCCCCTTCTCCTCCTGCCCCCAATCCCTCCCAGCATCAGAGTCTTTTCCAATGAGTCAACTCTTCGCATGAGGTGGCCAAAGTATTAAAAGGACCTAAAAGTGCCAGAAAGTCTCTCCTGGATATAGTCTAGAGGCTGAAAAAAATGAAAGAGGAATAACTTTCTCTGATGTGATTCACTCTGTGGTATTTGGTATTTCTGAGCCATCTTAATGTAGCAACTCATGTTTGCATCTCACTTTGGGAAACACTGCACTAAAGCATAGTACCTGTACAGGGGATTAAATAACTACTTTTTTTGTGCCATCTATAGGACAACGTCCACAGCTCCTTACAAGATCCGCTGACCTCTTTATTTCTATTTTACTTCTCTCTCCCTGCTCGACCCAGCCTGTCCCTCTATTTTCCCAGGTGTTTTTTCCTTTCGTGATTTCTGAGCCCTCATAATATAGTCTCTTAATTCCCATCGCCAATACCTTTTCATTCCTTAAAAACAAACAAACAAACAAAACACCAAAAACACTTTCGGTTTGTTCTTTTTCGACCTTTCTCTTTCTCCATTTTCCTTTTCTTCGCCTCCCTTCTCCCATCCCTACTTCCTCTTTTCTATTTTTCTTTCTTCTCTCCTCAACAGCTCCTCCTTCTCGCCCCTCTCCATTCCCTTGCGCTGTCGCATGTCTTTCTTTCCCTTCGGGGTGATTTTTCTCTCCTCCATGGTGCCTCTTCCCCTTTCAAACTTCCCTCGCTGTCGAGGAGATTACTCATTCCCCTCAGGATCTTTCATCCCTTCCGTGTCTCTTTCTCGATATTCTTCCTCCTCAAGTATTACTCCCAGAAAACACCCCTAGATATCTATTCCCCAAGAAAGCTCCCCCCATCTACACATCTTCCCTTCCTCCACGGTCGCCCCCTCTGGTCCCTCCAGCGTCTCCGTGTGCCCCTCCAAGAAGCTTCTGGAGCTCCTAGCCTTCCCTGCGGCCCCGAGAACTGGGCAGCGAAGGGACCCTGCCTGTCGGCACCCTTGGCGGGCGGGTTGTTGACAGAGATCTCGGATTTACCATCTTATGGGCGGCGAGACTCTGGGCTCAGACCTGCGCCACTGCGGCCTGGGATGTCAACAACGCTTCCAGCCGTTGCTAGGAGACAGTGGAGGAAGTGATCTCCCGGAAGCGTGGGTACCCCGGCCTGCGTGCGCGCGGGGCGGGCCTTGCGGGGCTTGCACTTCCGCCCGGAACTGGCTTGACCTTCCCGGCTGCCGTAGCCAGGGGCTGGGGACCGTTGCCCCCAGCGCTCACCTGAGCTGAGGAGAACTGAGGTACTTAGGCCAGGCTTCGATTCGTTCGTTCGAAGTTTCAGTCAGTCATTCCTTGAGGTACGCGTTCGGTAACCGCCAATTCCCCGTTCAAGAACGATTTATTGACCACTTACCGTGTCTCGTTCTCTGGGCCTGTGGTACATTCTAGAACGGGAGACAGACAAAATGCGCGACAAACGAAGCAGTACTGTCCAAGTGTAATACGTGTTCTGGAGCAAATAAACCGGCGTGGTTCCGTCTGACCCCGGGGTGATATTAGGTATAGACTCAGCTGCCCTGTGACCCGCAGAGTTGCTGAGGCGCTGCCGGGTCAGGGCTGACACGTTTGTTCCCCCGCCCACCAAGCGCATTTCTTTTTAATTGAAGACATACACACACACACACACACACACACACACACACACACATACAATAAGTATGTATATAGTAAATATATATTTATTAAATTACATCTCCCCACCCCCAACATGGAGAAGGCAATGGCACCCCACTCCAGTACTCTTGCCTGGAAAATCCCATGGATGGAGGAGCCTGGTGGGCTGCAGGCACGGGGTCACTAAGAGTCGGACATGACTGAGCGACTTCACGTTCACTTTTCACTTTCCTGCATTGGAGAAGGAAATGGCAACCCACTCCAGTATTCTTGCCTGGAGAATCCCAGGGACGGGGGAGCCTGTTGGGCTGCCGTCTGTGGGGTCGCACAGAGTCGGACACGACTGAAGCGACTTAGCAGCAGCAGCAGCAACCCTCAACACCGTAGGTGAAGTGTCATCATAACGTCTTAGGTTCTCGTGGTGGTTGTACCACCCCCGAGCTGCTCTTCCCTCAGTTGTAGAGCTGCTACTACCCAGTACTTATATTTAACCCACTAGAACTTTATTTTATTTTTTACAAAGCCATTTGCCCACATTTCTGAGTTGCTGAAAAGTGGCAGGTTAGTGCTGAGTTTCTGCAAATCTCCGTAGAAGAGCAGTCCATTGGGTATTGGAGGAACTGAGGGAGGAAACAAGTTAAAGGTCAACTAGGGATGGTTACAAGTCTCTTGGTCTTCCGAGGGGCATTGATGTATCTTGGTAGTCTGGGAGGAAGAGACAGAGTGTACCTGAGGCACAGTGGGAAAATTTTGTGGTTGGGTCGGCATCTCGTCCTGGGGTTTGAAGAGAACTTGAATGACTGAACTCTAGACAGGTCTTCCCTGGTGGCTCAGTGGTAAAGGATCCACCAGCCAAGCAGGAGACACGGGTTCTATCCTTGGGTGGGGAAGATGCCCTGGAGAAGGAATTGGCAACCCACTCCATTACTTGCCTAGAAAACCCCATGGACAGAGGAGCCTGGTCCATGGGATCAAAAGACAGTTGGATATGACTTAGCGACTGAGCATGCATGCACTAAATATAAATGGTCAAGTTGGGACTGCTTCTCCATAGGGACCCCACTATAGCAGCTCCCTGTAATACTGACTCAGTTTGTGCTTTTGTTTCCAATAAGTACGTTACACCAAACAAGGCATAGTTATTGCTAGGGAAGTCATCTAGAATCTGAATAGGTCCTTGTCTTCCTGGTCAGGGATGCCCTGGAAAAATTTTGAACTTGGCTTGGGACTAGATGATCCATTTCAACTTGGAGTCCTACCCTTTGATGATACTATGTTATGTACAGAAACACTCGCTGAAGCTCTAGTTCTGCTTCAGTTTTTTTTTTTTTTTTTTCCTTTGAGAAACTTACTGCTTCTCAAAAAGCCAAGTCACAATGGCTAACTCATACCGCCTTGTCACTCCACACTTGACACTCCAGCCAAGGTCATTTGGAATGGGCAACTGAGATTCTGGGGGAGGAGCTGGTGTGTATGTTTGCAGATCTAGTTCTGCACTGATAACTCGTATGCTTTTCAGTGATAAAAGTGCAGGCATATACTGCAGTACTGGATAAATTGTATAAACACTGATTCTTGGGCTCTCTGGGTGTTTTAGATCCAGGAGATTCCTACTTGGTTGTGCAGCAATTTGTTTTGCTTCTAAAAATCAGTGGCAGTGCACCGTGTTATCGCTGATGTCAGTCAGCTTTAATGAAGGAACTGACTGCATATGCGTGGTCCGCGAATCCCCTCCTTTCTGAAGTCAGGGTATCAAACTCATTCAATAGCTGACAGCTGTGATTAGAGCAAAGAGAGACTCCGGCATGAAAGGCACTGGCAGGAGTATCCAACTGCTGAAAAAAGTAATAAGAAGTAGCCAAACTGACTTCCAACCAACAGTCAAGTTTGACTCACTGTGCACAGAAAATCAATGAGGAGAATATGAGCCATTTTCTCCGTATTGATTTTCACTTCTAATTATTCCTTGGAGGTAGCATGGTTTAATTTTTATGCTTTTTGAGGGACTATAATGAATATCCAGAGCTGTGCTGTATAAAATATCTTGGCAGCATCTATCACGTTCTCTATACCCATGCTCAGTGTATGGGAACCTCTGTTTCTCTTTTTCTCTTCTGTTCATCCCCTCACCACTTCTTTTGACCCACAGTAAATGCTAACTATAGTTCAATAACTTTGAACTAAAGTGAAAGACTTAATGAATAATACTTTTTGCAAGTACTCTTGAAGTGACCACCAAAGTTGTGGTACATGTGAACATAAAGTCTACTGTTCTTCACATATAATTTTGTGAAAGTGAGACGATTTTCTGCTGGAATCTCTCTAATAATTTGTTTCTACTCTCTGTTTAATCTGAAGAAACGCAGGTAACTTCATGAGCTCGAGTTTTATCTTGGTATTTTCAGTACCGTCCCATATAGAAACTGGCATTCCTACCAGTTGGCAAATACTAAATAATGAGCCAAGGAGTATACTTTGTGCCCATTTTCTCATAAAATAAGGCATTATTTGTCAGTTTAAACACAACTTCTCCTAGTACTCTAGTGATATTGCTCAAAAAAGTGTACACTAGATTCTTTGACTTCCCTGATGGCTCTGTGATAAAGAATCTCTCTGCCAGTGCAGGAAACTCGGGTTCACTCCCTGGATTGGGAAGATCCCCTGGAGAAGGAAATGGCAACACACTCCAGTATTCTTACCTAGGAAATCCCTTGGACAGAGGAGCCTGGCCTGCTACAGTCCATGGGGTTGTAAAAGAGTTGGACATGACTTACGACTAAACGGCAACAGCAACAACAGTTTGCTTGAAAATTGCCCTTAATACTGAAGCAGAATTAGGGGATGTCAGTGACATCAGTAAGTATTATAACTGACCCAGTACCATTTTAGAATGACAGATTTAGAGTTTCAGAAAATCAGCCATTTTCTACTTTATATTAGGACAAAGGCAACCTCTAGGGTAATTCTTTTCAGGACTCAAGTGTAACGTAAGCATTTACTTCCTGTAAGAGAATCTTTTCTGTTGTAATTAAATGGTTTCCTAGAGCACAGAATTTGGAGTTACATGCAGCTAGGAAGGCAATGGCACCCCACTCCAGTACTCTTGCCTGGAAAACCCCATGGATGGAAGAGCCTGGAAGGCTGCAGTCCATGGGATCGCTGAGGATTGGACACAACTGAGTGACTTCACTTCCACTTTTCACTTTCCCGCATTGGAGAAGGAAATGGCAACCCACTCCAGTGTTCTTGCCTGGAGAATCCCAGGAACGGGGGAGCCTGGTAGGTTGCCGTCTATGGGGTCGCACAGAGTCAGACATGACTTAAGGGACTTAGCAGCAGCAGCAGCAGCAGGGTGATGTTTCTAGGTGTGTTTCTGTGAGTAAAGTAAGTTATAAGAGCTTCTGTTTCCTCACTTATAAAATAGGAAAGACAGTATCTCAGAGTTTATGTGAGGTGTCAAAGATATCATGTGGGTGAACTACTTGGCTTGTGTCAGGTGCCCGCTATGGGTCATTTAGCCACATTACTTTCTGTGTCATTTCCTTTCTTTAGTGTTCTTCCTTATTTCTTCCATTCCTTTACTCCCTTCTTTCCCTCTTTCTCAGCTTTCTCTTTCTCTAGCCTTTCCCTCCTTACTTCCCTCCCCTATTTCTGTCCTCTCTCCCTTCTTGACTACTTTCTCTTCAGCCTCCTTTTCCTTCATGCCCTCCCTATGAAAAAAAATTTATAACTTGTATCACTGACTTTCTCACTAAAGAAAATCTTTCCCTTGGTTCTCTTATTCCTCTTCTCCAGTTATTCACTTAAAATGTTCATCTAGTGTAATTTATTTACCTCTCATCTCATTTTTTCACAATTCCCATTTTTAAACTAATCACTCCAACAAGCAGTTTCCATCGTTGTGCACTGCACCCAGTAGATAGTCTCAGTATCTTAGGGGTGAGGGAAAATTGTTACTATTTCCTGGTTTTTAATTTTGTTCAAAGAAAGGACTGAAGGGAGCAATAAGAGAACCATGTACTTTATATACCCCTTCTTTTTCCCTGATAATACAGTCAAAAGGTCTCTAGTCTATTCAGTTCAGAATTACTTTCATTGTTAGGTATAACACACAAGACAGTTTGGTGCACAAAAGTTGATTGGTGAGTTACTAACACAGGCCACGTGCCTAAAAGAAAATATAAAATCAGTGAGTTACCACAAAGTGAACGCCTACGTAACCCCCAACCAGGTCAGGAGATAGAACACTGCCCACATTCCAGAAGCTTCCACATGGTCATTTCCAATCATTACCTTCACATTGTATGGCCTGAAAAGCCTAAAATATTTACTGTCTAGATCTTCGCTGAAAAACTTGGTGACCTCCATAATAGACATTTTTTCCCCCTCTTGAGTCTTCTAAATATGTTTGATGGTTGAAAACAAAACATTGTTAAAAGTATGTAAATGCAATGTGTAAAATAATCACAACACAGAGTAGGGAGGCTAAAGGGATGTATCCTGACATTCTACTTGATGTGTTCAAGTAGTACTTCTAAGTAAACTCTGAAGTGAGGTGTGTAATCCATAGAGGAACCAATAAAAATTTATACAAATACAATGAAGTGAAGTTGCTAAGTCGTGTCTGACTCTTTGCAACCCCGTGGACTGTAGCCTACCAGGCCTCCGTCCATGGGATTCTCCAGGCAAGAATACTGGAGTGGGTTGCCATTTCCTTGTCCAGGGGATCTTCCCGACCCAGGGATCGAACCCGGGTCTCCTGCATTGGAGGCAGATGCTTTAACCTCTGAGCCACCAGGGAAGCCCCAAAACTCCATTCAGTTCAGTTCGTTTCAGTTCAGTTGCTCAGTCGTGTCTGACTCTTTGCGACCCCATGAATTGCAGCACACCAGGCCTCCATCGGAGAAGGCAGTGGCACCCCACTCCAGCACTCTTGCCTGGAAAATCCCATGGATGGAGGAGCCTGGTAGGCTGCAGTCCATGAGGTCTCGAAGAGTCTGACACGACTGAGCGACTTCCCTTTCACTTTTCACTTTCCTGCATTGGGGAAGGAAATGGCAACCCACTCCAGTGTTCTTGCCTGGAGAATCCCAGGGACGGTGGAGCCTGGTGGGCTGCTGTCTATGGGGTCACACAGAGTCGGACACGACTGAAGCAACTTAGCAGCAGCAGCAGCAGCAGCAGCAGGCCTCCATAGCATAATAGATAAACTGGAGTACTAAAAGTTGTTCAAATAACCTAAAAGAGAAAGACAGACAGTGGGACGGAAAACAAATGGAACAATCAGAAAAGAAAGATATAATTGTAGAATTCTGATTTATCAACAGTTACATTAAATGGATACAGACTAAGCACACGGAGAGATTGTCAGAATTCTTCAAAAAATGACCAGTAATTTCTGTTTTTGAAAGATGGAGTAGATGTATGTTTCCTTATTCTTCCCATGGAATATAACTAAAAGTCATGCAAATTATATGTACAAACCCAAGAAGACTTTGACAGATGGAGTAAATCAGGCAGATTGCCCAGGGACCTTGGGACCCAAGGAATGACATGAGTGTAAGTTACCTGGGTTTCTTTTTTGCCTCCTATATCCCAGACTAGGAACTGAAGAAGCTGGTAATGCAGAAATGCCGATAGGCACAGAAATGAAAAACAAAAAATCCAAAACCCTATTCTTGAGTCCAAGGATCAGGAAGGGCCAGCCAGCAAGATGGAAACACTTTGAAAATAACCACTGTACTCTAGCCAACTACTAGCAACCAGCCACCCTCATGTGGACAGGCAAACCCTATGGAGAGACACCTCCAGCTGTGTTTATTAGCTCTCTAGTCACTTCCACTAAGGAGCCAGAAATACCATGTAAACATTAATCCAAATAAGCAAGAATGTTAATATCTCATAAATAGACTTCACAGCAAAGAAAATTACCACACATAAAAGGAAAATTATTTAAGGATAAAATGATCAATCCACAGAGAAGATACAGCAAATCTAAAAAGGTATGCATCAAACAACAGAGCTGCAAACTATAGAAAGTGACAGAATTAAAAGAAATAGACACATCTTCAATAACAATTGAAGACTTCAAGACCCCTTTCTCAATGATTGATAGAAGAATAACAAAAACTACCAGCGATAAAGAACTTGGCATTATCAACCAACAGAATCTACTTGACATTTACAGAATTCTCTAACCAACACCAGTGGAATATATGTTCTTTTCATGTACCCACAGAGCATATACCATCCTGGGCAATAAGACAAACCTCAACAAATTTAAATGAACTAAAATCAAACAGAGTATGTTCCAGGAGCAGTGGAGTCAAGTTAGAAATCAATAACAGATAATATTAACATCTCCAAACACTTGGACAATAAGCAACACATTTCTGAATAATGCATGAATCATAGAGATCTTAAGAGAATAGAAATACAGTGAACTGAATGGAAATGAAAATACAACATATCAAAATTGTGGGATATAACTAAAGCAATGATGAGAGGGAAATTTATAGCCATTAAATTATTACATTAGAAAAGGTAAAACATTTTAAAGCGAGCTCTCATATCGAGAACTTACAAAAAAACCAAAGGAAGCAGAAGAGTGTAAATCATAAACATAAGAGCAGAAATCAAACACTTAAAACCAGAAGACAATAGAGAAGATCAGAGTTGGTACTTGGAAAATATCAATAAAATTTGCAAACTTCTAGAAAGATGGACAAAGACAAAAATGGGAGAAAACACACATAAGCAGTATCAGAATGAAACATGGACTGTCACTACATACTTTGCAGAGATTTAAAAAGTTAGGGAATAGTATGCACAACTTTGCATGCATACAGTTTACAGTTTAGATGAAATGGACCAAATCCTTAAAATCACCTGCCACAAAAACCCAGTTTGAAATACATAATTTAAATAGCTGTGTACATATTCAAGACATTGAATTTATAATTTGAAAATTCCCCGAAAGAAATTTCCACTGGAGATTCACCAAAGAAATCTGCAAAAATGTTTAAAGACTAATTAATATCATTTATACACAATCATTCCAAAAGTAGAAGGGGGAAGACATACCAATTCATCTTATGAAGTTAGCATTATCTTGTTATAAAAAACAAAGACAGTATTAAAAAAGGAAGAGAAGGAAACTATAGACCAGTATCTTTCATGAGTGTACATGTAAAACCCTTAACAAGATATTAGCTAATAGAAATAGCAATTATAAAGAATTATAAGCCATTACCAACTGGAGTTTATCCCAGGGAATGCAAAGTTGGTTCATCATTCAATAGTCAGTCAGTAGTCAATAGTTAACAGACTAAGGAAGAAAAAATAATCACATGATTAATAATTGATGCAAAAAGAGGAATTTGACAGAATTCAATACCAATTCATGATTAAAAAAAAAAAAACAGCACACTTGGAATAAAAGGGAATTTCTATAACTTCTTAAAGTGTTAGTCAGTCATATCCGACTCTTTGCAACCCCATGGACTGTAGCTTTATAAAGAGTGTGTAAAAAGCTACAGTTAATGTACTTCATGCTGAAAGACAAATGCTTTTCTCCAAAAATTGGGAAAAAGAGAGGATGTCCTCTGTTGCTACTCCTTAACACAGTGATGGACCAGTTAGCCAGTGCAGTAAAGCAAGAAAAGGACTGAAAAGGCAAATGATTTTCAAAAGATTGAAAATCAAGAAATAAAACTGTCCCTGTTTGGAGATTATTGAATATGTAGAAAATGCCATGGAATCTATGAAAACAACTTGTAGAAATGAAATCTTCAGGTGTAAATATAACAAAACTTGCATAGGATTTGTATGCCTCATACTATGAACTGCTGATTGAAGAAAAGGAAGATCAAAGTAAATGAAGGGATGCCAGTTCTCTCCAAACTGATGTACAGGATCAATTCCTGCCAAAATCCCAGCAAAATTTTTTGAAGATTCAGAGAAGATTATTCTAATATTTGTATTGAAAAACAAAATAGCAGAGACAATTCTGAAAAGGAAGAATAAAGTTGGAGAAACCACTGTACTAAATTTCAAGATATATAGCTACAATAATCAAGACTAGGTTATGTTGGTGGAGAGCTAAATATATAGATCAATGCAACAGAAGAGAGAACCTCAAAATAATCCCACACAAATATTCCCAGCTGATTTTTGTCAAAGGTGAAGAAGCATTCGGTGAAGGAAACATGGCTTTTTCAATAAATGGTGCTGGAGAAAATTGAACATCCATAAACAAAAGAAACAAACTAAATTAAAGCAAAACAAACAAAATGCTAGGCATTTGTTGTGCCTCTTGAAACTGTGGCTTGATATCTTTTGTTCATTTCAGGAAATTCTTATTCTGTTTTTCCAGTTTTCAGTAATTACGATAAAAACATTTTTTATGAATGAATAAAAAGTATAGCTTTGTCTAAGATGACTGAGTGAAAAATGTTTACTCATCATACTCTGCATGTATATTTCCATCCATACAATTACAAATATGGAAACAAAATGACACAACTATATATGGTGTTTCCCCTTTATTGTACCCTATGTGATCTCTACCGGGTTCTTACTCTCAGAATCTACTGATTATCATTTAGGATATTCTTGGCTAATTTTTCTATAAGTTTTCTTTCTTAATTAAACCCCTGTGAGGATGTAAGCAGTGAAATATTCTCTCCAGACCCTTAAAAACTAAATATAATTGGTATTGGGGAAGTCTGTGGTCCTTCTGTTAACAATTTCTTCTCTCTCATTTTTTGTTATCTGGGCATAGTTTTCCAAGCACTTTGATATACCCAGCCTCAGTTGCCCTCACAGCGACTCCTTGAGCCTGTCAAGCTTGTAGATACAGTCTCTGAGGCAAAAAAGCCAATTGACAGAATAAGAGTCCAAAGTGATAAATCCCATTTCATATCACTCTGAAATTTCCCAGGATTTCTCTGAGTGCCTGTTTTACACTCTTCAGTTTACCTAGTTCCAAAATATCATAGTCCTTCCATGGATACAGTAAGTGCTCCAATCAGAAACAAAGATATCTTCCTTTTATGCTGTTAGGCCAACTGCATACAAGAGAGAAGACTTTGTTATCTACTTGTAAAGAGGGAGGGTTCTCATCTTCCTCCCAGTTGACTGCTGCTTCCTAAGAGAACACCAGACATCGGAGAAAGAGCCGTCCTGCAAATATAATATTTTGATTGACCACTTCTCTTGCAGTGACTCAGTAGCTGAGATGGGTAGTCTGCAGATCCTAGAATCGTCTGGAGATTGTGACCAGGCTCCCAAGTGGAATTGCTGTAAGCCTTGACTAGCAAGAAGCAGCTTACATTATGGAGTCTTGGGCTTTTCTTCTGACCACTGTAGGGATTAAGAGGACAAGGTAAGTGAGGAAGCACAACTGAGGCACATGTTTGGAAGGCAAAGTGATGGAGATAATATATGAAGCCTCAGAGTCCTTCTTGAGGTGAATCATACTTACATAGGGGAATTGTTCCTTCAAAAATATTGATGGAGTGTTTGCACAAGAACCATGGGAATACATGGGAATGCAGTGAATAAAATAGGAATAGCCCTGCTTTCATAGCACTTGGGGCTTCCCTGATAGCTCAGTTGGTAAAGAATCCACCTGCAATGCAGGAGAGCTGGGTTCTATCCCTGGGTTGGGAAGATCCCCTGGAGAAGGGAAATGCTACCCACTCTAGTATTCTGGCCTGGAGTGTATAGTGCATGGGGTCGCAAAGAGTCAGACACGACTGAGCAACTTTCACATAGCACAGTCATAAAGAATCAGACACTCGTTAGGTGAACAGATGTGAAGGTTGAATAGAAGGGAAAGAGTGGGCAAGAAAATGGAAGATGTTTCAGAGAACTAAGATTATTGCAGTTTGGTGTGACTTTAGCTGTGGCTTTTCCTTATAGAATGGGAAATGAGTTCTCTAGCTAAAACCTAGTCTTACTTCGAAAAACTAGGTCGAAGTGCTTAACTTGAAATTTAGAGAATCACCATGACTGTTCCCGCACTGGCTCCCTGCTGTTTACTAGTGTGTTTATGTAGAACACTGACTTCCTATACACAGGCAAGAAGGTGTGGCTAACTCAGATTTCTACATTTTGTCTTGCATGGCAAGTTGTGAGTCTGTCCGTCCTGAGGCAGACAGCACCCTCAAGTGGCAGTGAAGATGAGCGCTCTACCTGCCTCACTGAAGGTGCATTTCTGCCATTCCCTCTGAGGTTGCAGTCAGCTGGGAGAAGAGTCGGCTGCAATTCTGAAACCACATAACACAAGGAGAGTGCTAGTTCTTACCAAGAACTCACTTATTATCTAAACATTAATCCTTTTAATTTGCCTCCAAAGCAGTTACCTGGTTGAGAAAAATTACAAAAAAAAAAAAAAAAGAATGAGGACTATACAAAATGGGAAATGTTCTGTCTTTTCCCTTTCAACCCCACCCCCAGAACACTGGGCAGCAGAAGGGAGTTAGTAAGTGGATCTGCTGGAGTAAACAATAGAAAGTTAACTTCTTGACTCTTCTAAATAAATGTTGGAATAAGACTTTGACCTGTTACCAAATAGCCAGTCTGCTTTAAGTGCTCACCTGTCTGGGATTTAGGACAGAATAAGGAGGGTTTGTGCCCCAGGGAGGGGGACTGCTGTGGTTCACATCATAATGTCCCAGGACACACCAATTCCCCTTCTTCCAGGGGGAAAATTGGGATCCTCTGCACAAATGTGTTGTGATTTTCAGCATATTCAATTTTATTTAGCTATTCTATAGAAATCTAAAGATTTAAGAAGGTGCCAAATAGATGGATAGAACTGCTCTAAATGACAGAAGACCCAGAATGCAGTACCTACTTTTCTTTCTGCCTAAATAGGAAGAATGGCTGAGTCCGGGGAAATGACCCTGTGATGTTTTTAAGAATCCTCTAGGTGGCGCTGTTGCAATACATATCGGCTAGAAAAATTTTAAGCACTTAACTAACAAACCAAAACTTACTGAACGTCTTATATTCATGGTAATTGTTAATATGATCCTACTGATAATTTATACCATCACATTTACATCTTATTCTCCTAAGAGTGAGCCTATACACATAAATTCCACAACAAAGTAATTTCAAGAGTTGAAACTTCTCTGGTTATTATTGCATAAAATAATGGACTTCCTGTGTGGCTGAATTCTTCCACACATGTTAAAACTGGCTGCAGGATTAGCTCTTTCAACCTCAACTTGTGTTGGATGGTGTAGGACAGTGCCTTGTACAAAGTGGGTGCTAAATTAATATTTATCAAAGAAATTGATTCTATTTTGTTTTTCCTCTTTCACTACTGATTGGAAATGACATGACTGCCTGGATTAAGGTTTTGCAGTGCTGGTCAGACATTGCATCTTATCTTTGCTAATGCTAATAAAAAGACTGGGGGGCCATTTTTTTTTTATTTTTGAAAATAGCCTGAGGTATGTGTGTGTGTGTGTATATATATATAAATGTGTATATATAAATATATATATAAATCACTTCTTCATTTAAAAGCAAATTAGTTTTTAGGTTGGTTTCATTGAAATGCAGGAATGGCATGAAAAATCATGTTTGATAATTGCTCAAATATTAATCAAGATTTTATTAAAATCAATATTTGATATGCTGCTCAATTTAATTAAACTAAACCATAGAGAAATGGCTAATAAATGAGCTTGAAAATCAATCACAGGATAAGCTATGTTTCTTTTAATTAGTTTAACCTATGAAATGTTGGGTTAAGCAATTGCTGACCACAAAAAGAACAACAACAAAAATCACCACTTTTATTTCTACAGTATGAACAGCTAATATGAATGCACACATACTCTGTGCCAGGCACTGTGCTAAACCTTGTATATTTAGTTTCTCCATTTATTTATTTATTTATTTTTTAAAAATTTTATTTTATTTTTAAACTTTACAATATTGTATTAGTTTTGCCAAATATCGAAATGAATCCGCCACAGGTATACCCGAGTTCCCCATCCTGAACCCTCCTCCCTCCTCCCTTCCCTACCCTACCTTCCCTCTGGGTCGTCCCAGTGCACCAGCCCCAAGCATCCAGTACTGTGCATCGAACCTGGACTGGCGACTCGTTTCATACATGATATTATACATGTTTCAATGCTATTCTCCCAAATCTCCCCACCCTCTGCCTCTCCCACAGAGTCCATAAGACTGATCTATAAAGATGGTAACAATAACCCTGTGTACGAGACAGCAAAAGAGACACCGATGTATAGATCAGTCTCCATTTATTTTGAAACAAAATCTTACAAGGTCTGTCTCCTCAGTTGAGCCAGCTGAGGAGTATCCCAGGTCATTCAGCCAGTAAATGGCAGAGGTAGGTTTTAGCACAATGATCCAGCTCTTCCCACTCCGTTAAATTGCTCACAATGAGGAAGAAAGAGAATGACTGTGGCTAATTTTAGAAAAGTTCATTGGTGATCATTTTCTTCTTAAGAGAAGTGTTGCATTTAAGACGACTGATGGATGAGAGGGGGAAACCCAAATCAAAAGGCCTGAGTGTTGACTTAGCAACTCTGAGTCTCATAAACTGGGAAAAAAAAAAAGAGGTTCTTATTTTTTTGGATAGATACAGAATGTGATTATTTACTATATAATTTATTGAGAGTGGCAGAGATTTATGGCTTTAGTAAAAAAATGTTCTAATTGGGATTAGCTAATGAAAAACTGGTTGCACTGGAGAAGGAGAAAGTTGGAAAATGTGATTTCAGTGGAGGTGTTTCTTCTCTCCTGGGAGGCCAACAGAAGGGCTAGTGTGACACACTAGGGCAAGAATCACACTTTTAATTAGGCCTTTAGCGTGCGGCCTGCATTCTTGGTTCTAAGTGTTAGCCATCCAAAGAATCGGCTCTAGGAAACTAAAGATATTCTTGTTAAATACCACTGACAAAGAAAACTGAACTGCAGCTTCAGTTCAGTTCTGTAATAAGAACCTCCCTCATTTTTCTTTAGTGCTCGTTCAGTGGGATGAAAATGAAAAACCAACAACAGTCACAACTACATAACTGTGCGACTTCTCAGCTCTGGGTAATTCTCAACTTCTCAGGCTGAGGATAATTTTTCTTTCAACTCACGGCTTCCCAAACAACAGTCATTCATGTATCACATGCACAGTTTTTGACATCTCCCTGTACCTCTCGTGTTACTTAATATTTTCACTGAAAATGGTTCATTTTTAAAAACTGAAATCAACTACATCTATTTTAGAAGGAAACTTTATGTCACGACCACAAATGGAAGCTAAAGTTACTGGCACTAAGAAGGATATGAGTGAAAAGAAATATAGTTAGGTCAAAACACTGTTATCAAATTTTAACTCCAGGAGAGTACCCAGAGGCCATAAAGACATACTTGTATCAAACTGAGACTTTCTCTTTTATTGTATCCAAGGAATAAAAAAGATTTGAAAAGGGAATGATTTTTTTTCATTACGTGAATCAATTTTGTCCAGCAAAGTGTCTATATACCACTTAAAATCATGTTCCCCACCAGAGATGCATCCTCCAATCTTTATGATCAACATCCCGTGAAGCTTTGTCTGCTGGTCACACAAGCCTTTACTGCTTCCCCCCACCCCCTGCCCTGCCCTTTCTTTACTTCTTGGCTGCCTCCCAATAGTATTTGAACCTTGCTCTCCGCCCATCCAATGCCACTGACCTTATTTCTTAACATTTAGAGAATGCTGTTAAGCAGACAGACGGGATGGGAAGCAGATTACAAAGTGAATGGTTTCTATTATTGGTTAACACTTCTGTTCTCCATATATGATGTTTGAGATAATTTTTCTTTAACCAGATGTGGCAAGCTTCTAAAAATAGTAAAGTAAACATTATGAACATGATGTCTGTTACCACTCCTGACTTCATATACCCAGTTCTTGCCTCCAGAGGCAATCGCTGTTATCACTTTTTCTGTATTCTTTCAGAGGAATTCTGTGTATGTGCAAGTTTACTTGAACCCATATTCCTCTACTTAAATGTCACACAAATGGAAGCACACTCTACATGTAAATGGATAGAATGCTACATTTTGTTTATTTTAATCCAACAAAGTGTTTTGGATGTAGTTTCATATTAGTATCTATAACCCTAGCACATTCTTTTGAATACTGCGTAGGTAGACTCTTTGCATATGGACAGGGAGGCCTGGCGTGCTGCGATTCATGGGGTCGCAAAGAGTCGAACATGACTGAGTGAACTGAACTGAACTGAATCCCCTTACTATGGGCACTTGGGTCATTACTTTTCCTTCTGTAAACAATGCTATGTGCCGTATCCTTGCATAATTCTCTTTGGGCCCATGATGACCATTAAGAAATAAATCTGATGCTGCACAGTCCTCATTCAAGTGGATGGAGTTCTAATTATAATCATTAGAGTGGGCAAACATAGGCATAATTCTTTCAGGAAGATTGGCTTTCTCTTCTTGTTCCTTATGCATAATATAAATCTGTCTTTGCCGTGGTGCCCTGCACAGTGTGAAGCATCTTGATGTGCATGTGTAGTTGTGGGTTCTAAGTTATGTTTGTTTCATTTGTCTAATACTGTTTAGTTTTTCCTTGTCATGATCACGTTTGAAATTAGCCCTATAGTTTTGTGCGCAGTGCTTGTCTCTTTCAGTGGATGACAAACTCCATGAAGCCAGGGAGGGAGCTGGGGTTGGTGAAAAGTCCTAAACTTCTTTGACCTTAGGGAAAATTATTGCCATATAATTTTACTAACAAATAGACACACATTCCTAGTGCAGCCTGAAAGGGAAATATGAAGGGAAAAAAACAGAATGGGAAAACAATCCATGAGAGTTAGGGTTGCTATTTCTGACCAAACTGGAATTGGGAAATACCAAGAGTCTCATAGGAGATCTTATCTCTCTGGAAGACCATCCTGTCCTCTTGGCTGAAGAACTGGCATGTGTTTCTGTGTATATAATACTTTCAGACCCAGACAGAGGGCCAGTCTACCTTCTGACTTAGCCTGCCATTTATTATCATTCACAAGGTGGTGTTAGATGCTCAGCTTTTAAAAGAACTGGCTTTTCAGCAGTATTTTTACCCTTGAGAGTGTATAGAGAGAGCTCTGTGTTGTATATTAATCAGAGATTTCACGACTCTCTTTGAATGGTATTCGAAGTGTGTCTGGGAGTGTGGTGAATGAAATATGCCCAAAGTGTGCTCTATTATTTATTACTCAGGAGTCTTTCCATCTGAGACATAGGCTGAAATTAAAGGAACCAAATACCTACCTTTAATAACTCAACATTCTTCACAGCTTCTGCTCCGTATATACCCCTCACCCCCAAAAGGGGTGATACCTCCTCTTGATACCTCCTAAGAGTCAGTTTGTATCTAAAGTTGTACTAAAATTTGTATTTTTAAATTCCCCAGTCTTTCTGTAGATGTGTAGACCTCAGAGCACACAGTGCTATGCAAACATTTAACACACATGCCTGAGAGCTTTTCCTTCTAGAACCACTTCCCTTCCTTTCCCAGATGGCAAATCTTACTCATCCTGCAAAACCTGGTTCAAATGTCACTTCCTCCTCTGTCCTCCCTGATGGTCCCAGGCAGTGAGTCACCCCTTTCTCTGCTCTCCCAGCATCTTTTTTATATACCTTAATCACATGTCTTCTCAGTTGGGCCAATATTGTCCCCAAGGGAGCAAAAATTCATTCTTGGGGGACAAAATATATTCTTTTAATGTCTAAAACACAGATATACATATAATACATAAAATATACTGTATATAAAATTTCGTGGTGGGAGGAAATTAGGAAAACAGTATCCAAAAATGCTTGATTTGGGACTTCCCTGGTGGCTTAGTGGTTAGGACTCTGAGTTTCCACTGCATGCATGCATGTGCATGCGTGTGTGTGTGTGTGTGTGTGTGTGTGTGTGTGTAGGGCAGGGGGAGGTGTGCACGGGTCAAGCCCTGTTTGGGAACTAAGATACTGTGAGACACAGCCAAAAAAAAAAAGCTTGAGTTTAGGTTGGAGAGATCATGGAAAAAGGTTGAGAAACTGCTTTATTGTAACACGTGCTTCTTTTGTGACAGTCATTTCTTTGTATTATACTGTGTATCTCTTACTACTACTACTAAGTCATTTCAGTTGTGTCCGACTCTGTGCGACCCCATAGATGGCAGCCCACCAGGCTCCCCTTGTCCCTGGGATCCTCCAGGCAAGAAGACTGGAGTGGGTTGCCTTTCCTTCTCCAATGCGTGAAAGTGAAAAGTGAAAGGGAAGTTGCTCAGTCATGTCCGACCCTCAGCGACCCCATGGACGGCAGCCTTCCAGGCTCCTCCATCCATGGGATTTTCCAGGCAAGAGTACTAGAGTGGGTTGCCACCCTGGCTCTGAAACCCAGCCTGTAGCATAGTACTCATATTTACTGGTATTCACCATTTATTCACCATTTCTTCATCTGAAGAAATAGATGATGATTGAGATGTTTGCTTCTAAGTGTAACTGCTCCACATCAGAAACTCCTGTAAAGATCATTCTTAATACCAATTTCCAGGAATTACCTCCAGGTATGGAGTAGGACCTGGGAATATGCATTTTAAGATGCTTCTTGAGTGAATTTGTGAATTATCACTCCAGCCCTAGAATCACTTTCCTTTTCTTTACAAAGGTCTCCATTTATAAAAACAAAACCAGAATAGATGTGGGTGAGAATTTTAGATTGCAGGATCCTGTGAATGTGGCGGACAGTGTGGTCTGGCTCAACACCAGGGGAGCCCCGGGCAGGGTTTCTTTTGCTAGCCTCTGAAAACAATGGACAGATATGAAAAGTTAGGTGGTTTGGGTACTGAGTGAAGGTTTAGGGTGATGGTTGATGGAAGTGTTGGTGATTTTTAGTGGCATGACTTGAACTCCTTAGTTCTGTCCTGGGAAAAATTGTTTCCTGGAAAAAATTGAATGGCACAGTGGGAGACACACTTACCAGATCTATTGATGACACAACTCAAGAGGAATAACAATTGCTTAGAACAACAATTCTTTAACAACCGCCCAGTAGGTTAGAACCGAGATTCTCAGTCCTCTCAGGCCCAGTGCTCTCTCTATAGAAAATATTTTGTTATCCCACTTTTGTTATTGTGAGAGGAATGTCAGAGATGACATAATCTACCTGTTCATTATGTATGTAATTCCCAAATATCACTGTAATGTCATGAATGTAATGACAAGAGAAATAAAAGGGAAGCAATTTTATTTATTTTTTTGGGGGGGAAGCAATTTTAGAATAAAATGATGCTAGGAGACATATGTAGTACATTCGGTTCTGCCATCATACTTGTTTTGGAAACATGAATTTGTTTCAGTGTGACTGTAACATAAGGGCACGATTTGAGCATTTGTGTTTGCTTATGCACGGTTTTATCCACACAAAGGGAACGCAGAAAACCACACCCAAATGAATTCAGCCCGTAGAATGCACAAAATAAGTGTGTGCACCACCCAGACATCGACCAGCCACCTCAGTTCACCTCGAGTTGGAAGCCGTGCGTGTCTGTTGAGTCGCTTTAGTTGCGTCTGACTTTGTGACACTATGGACTGTAGCCTGCCAGGCTCCTCTGTCCATGGGATTCTCCAGGCAAGAATACTGGAGTGGGTTGCCGGGCTATCCTCCAGGGGCTCTTCCCCACCCAAGGATTGAACCTGGGTCTCCTGCGTCTTCTGCATCGCCAGGCCACTCG
The DNA here is from genome assembly GCF_032452875.1 of Bos javanicus. Classification (NCBI taxonomy): domain Eukaryota; kingdom Metazoa; phylum Chordata; class Mammalia; order Artiodactyla; family Bovidae; genus Bos; species Bos javanicus. The sequence continues at coordinate 7,524,526 of NC_083885.1, read as the reverse complement.
GTAAGCCCCGAGTTGGAAGCCACATTGACCCAAATCTGGTGTTACAGCTTGTCTCGCCATCCAGTCAGCCCACCCTCCCCCTCAGTAACACAAGCTGCAGCCCTTCCACTGCTCAGACTTGTACAAGCAAACCTCAGATCTCTTCCAAGATGACATGCCTCTAGTTACTTATATATTCCTTGGCCATTAACACGTGTAAAACTGTGCCGCCATTTTTATTAGGTTCTTTTTTTTAATGTGTTGCTATTGAAATTTCTGAGCATTGGGGCCCTCATTCCACTTTCCCTGAGGCCCTGTGATTTATCAGGTGGTTTGCTGTAGAGAGGTGACTTTTTAGGAATGCATACATTGTGTTTTGTCAGAACCAACCAGATTCTTGCCTCTGATACAATGAATTAGTTTGGATTTAATAGATGTGAGACAATCTTCAATTGAATAGTATTGACACTTTTTCTATTTAACATTTTGAAATCAGGATGAAATAAATATATTAGGACATATGCATAGGATTGTCTTACTATAGCAGCTCAAATGCTGTGGAACTATGCTGGTGACCCAGATACCAGTGGTTCCATTGTTACAAATGATGTGATTTTTCTAAAACGATGAGTAAATTCTAAAGTTCTGACCAAACAAAGCATATCTCTCCCTTGATTTCACAGTAGCTGCATTCCTAGAAAAGTAGCTTACATTAAACTCATGCAAAACCAACAACAACAACCAAAAACCCTAAGTAACCATATTTATAACTGAAAGGGAATTTTATTCTGTCCAGGTATGTATAAGCATATTTTTTCATCTATAGGAATGACATGGGGGAAGTGACTTCTCTTCACCTCTATGAGATGTGCAAGGCCCTGCCCACTAAATAACTGTAGTGCCCCTCCTCATCATGTGACAACCCAAATTGCCTCCCCCCAGATTTCCAACATGCCCTTTGGGCTATTTCAGTGGACTTAGGATAATTAGAATCAATGTAAGTTCTTCAGTTAGGCTGAGAAAAATTACTGTATGGAAAACAGAATGGAGAAAAATGACTTTCCCAAAGAAGGGATAAGAAAAGTGCAGAAATGTTTGTTGACAGTAAGTGAAATATGAATAAATAGGTCCATGTCACCTAATGGCCTTAAGGCTGCTTGAGAGAGCACAATTACTAGACCAATGCTGTTTGGTAGAAATATAACATGAGTACATATATAGTCTCAAGTTTTGCTCCACAGCAAGAAAAGCCACTGCAATGAGAAGCCTGTGCTCCATAACGAAGAGTAGCCTCCGCTCGCTGCAACTAGAGGAAACCCTCATGCATCTGTGAAGACCTGATGCAGGCAAAAATAAATAAAATTTTGAAAAATTTCTAGTAGCCACATTAAAAAAAAAGGTAAAAAGAAACAGATGAAATTAACTTTATGAATATATTTTATTTAATCCAGCATATCCCAAAATATTTTTTCAAGGTGTGATCAGTATGGAAACTATACTGAGGTATTTTTTATACCTCTAATACTAAGTCTTATTTTAAATTCTGTGAGTATTTTACACTTAGAGCACGTCTCACATTCCAAGTGTTTGAAGATTCTGTACTACTACCAGCTAAGTCTTACTTGGTTATCACAGAGCTTAAATGTTACAACTTGAATTCTGTATTTTCTAAGATGCTGTTGAGGGCAAGTTGAAAATCCCCAATGCAAACTGCCTTAAACAATGAGAACATTTATTCTCTTACTTAAGTCAGGAGTTCGAGTGTGCCCTGGGATTGGTCAGTTCGGCAGTTTGTGATGTCATCCAGGCCATGGGTTCTTTCCATCTTCCTGTCCTGACTTCCTCTGGCAGGCACTCCTCTCAAGGTTGTAAGATGACATCCAGGAGCAAGTTGATGGCTCACACTTCCTTGTTTGTGTCCAAAAGGAGGGATGAAGACACTTCTCCCCCAGACTTGGAATATTCATTCTTTCTTTCAGTCTTATTGGGCCAAATGCCACGTCCCAATTGGTTTACACAAATCATCTGGGTCAGACTATTGGACATTCTTGTATCAAATGCAAGAATGCCTTTGGGCATTCCCTCTTCATTTATTCACCATTAGAGACACCATTTGTTATTGTCTTGTACTTGATTTCTTTGTTCATTTACTGTATTCCATTGTCTCTGGAAGTGGTTGAGTTTGTGACCTCTTCATAAAACCTGGGCTCCAATAATTTTTGGCCAAGCCACACATGCAACATTGTATATAATTTTGCTTTAAGGGGATATTAAAAAATGGAGTAGGTTTAAAGGACAGACCTAAGGTGACAGAGAGAATTGAAATCATATTATATGAGGAATGTTGGAGGGAAAGGCGGTGTAAACCCATGAGAAATAGAGGGCTGGTGGGCAGGAATAGAGTGTCTTACATGTCTCAGGGATGACGGTAGGTCTATTTGTAACAGTTCTCTGCTCCCATCAATTTAGCTGACTCTAATTTGTTCTGGAACTGGAAGCCAGATAATTAAGCCTGTTAGAATAACATGTACTATGAGAACAAATAGGCTGTGATTGAGAGGCTGAGGTGCTTGCCTAAGAATAAAGTATTTAAGCATCAATCCTTGAACTTAGTTACCCATCATCTACCTCTCTCATCTCATTCCCTTTTGATATGCTTGATGCCTGAGCTTAGTTCTGACTAGGTAATATGATTTTATCACTTTCTAGCATATGCTAATAAATTTATGAATTATCACTAGTAAATAATACTATCGTGTGTGTGTGTGTGCTCAGTCTCTCAGTCGTGTCTGACTCTTTGTGATGCCGTGGACTGTAGCCCACCAGTCTCTTCTGTTCATGGAATTGTCCAGGCAAGAATACTGGAGTGGGTTACCATTTCCTACTTGAGGGGATCTTGCTGACTCAGGGATTGAACCCATGTCTCTTGCATCTCCTCAATTGGCAGGCAGAATCTTTACCACTGCGTGCCCATGGCATCACAAAGAATTGGACATGACTGAGTGGCTGCTTCTCTTGGAATTGTGCAGAATTGTTTTACCAGCGAGGAAATTTTCAGTTAATTTTGCAGTTCACACCTGTCTCCACTCTTGGTTGACTCCACCTGTTTGAGGACTGTATATCCCTCACCTGCATGTTGTAGAGATTGGTTCATATTTAGGACCTCAGACTTTATCTGTGGGTAGTGGGATGCCATTAATACATTTTTGAGAATGGGAACACTGAGATCAGCCTTACAGTTTATTAGGATTCCTCTTACTTCTTTTGGGGAGATGGGATCAAAGTCAGAAGCCAAGGGAGTTCAAGAGCCTGTCTTTCCCAGGGAATATTTCCCCATCATCTCCAAGTGTCAGCCCAGCTCCACACAGCACTGTAGTCACCTCCATCAAATGTCAGGGGGATGGAGGGAATGTGTTCAGAAAGGGGGGCATTAATCAACCAGCCAGCACATCTCCCTAGGGTCCTCCTGACCTCTTGTGTCTGTGCATAAGCCCCAAAGGAACCAGACTCTAACCTCTGTTTGGGCCATTCATGACCAAATGAATACCTGAATCATATAATAAGTAGGGGGAAATTAGAAGTCCTTCTAGGACAAAGGGAGTATAAGCCACTGCCATTTTCTGAGAGGAAACTGAGAATTGAGGGCTGAAATATTCCCTAATTGCAGGGCGGTTCTAACAGCAGACTTTGACCATACCCTTAATATGGGCCATGCATTGTATAGAGTATGTTACATTAATTATTATACTTTATTCCCATCAGAAACATCTGAGGGAGTATTCTTATTCGCATTCAGCAGATGAGAACATTGAGAGCTCAAGGAGTTTGACTGACAGTCTCAGGGTCACATGATAGTAAATGATGGAGTCAGTTTAAACCCAAAAGCTGTCTGACTCCAGAGCCAGCACTCGACACCCTAATGACTTTGGTTTCTCTGATGTTTAATTCAAGAAAGCTGAGACTGTCCCCTTCCACAAAACGATTGATGCCATACAATGAAACATAGCAAGGCTGAGTACTGCTGCTCTGCAGCACTGCCCAAGTATCACATGATCCTCATCACATGCAACTCAGACATACCTGTAAACATATAATCTCCACATTTCAGTGTGAGGTGTACCATCAGGCAGAATGCAATCAATTGTCAAGCAGATGGCCCTGGCAATTGAGAATTAAACCATCTCTACAAGGTATAAATAAATAACAACATGGAAAGAAAGAAGTTTGCTAGATGCAAGATGCCAGCTGTAATTTCAAGAAAATGTTGATTGCACGCTTCAGGAACTATTTCACAAAGCCTTGCTCCAATACAGATTTTCCTTGTAAGGTAGCACGAAAAAAAGAGAGAGATTTTTATTTTTACTTGGTGTTTATTGTTTCTTCGTCAGCAGCTGTGCCGACGTGGTGTTGATTATGCAGAGAAGAATTATTTTGATTATTGACAGTTGGCATTCTTCTCATAATTTGGAGTTCTTCATCTCAGAATTGTTTCCTCACCTCCTCTCCTGTCTGCACATGAATAAAAATCTAAAAGCACTTGCCAGGATTCTTCCCCAAAGCAGCTGTTAGGAGGAATGTAGTTGAAAGTTCAGATGCAATTTGATTTTAAACTCTCCCTGCCGTTTATTCCTTTCTTTGAGCATCACTTCAGAGCAGTGGAGCTTGTGGGGTTCATCACAAGTGTCTAAAAGCCTCTCGAAAGGACGCCACACTCTTTATGGACTGCCTTTCCCGTTCACCTTTGTTGGCAGGATGTCCTGTCTTACCTTGCCATTCCATTCAGAACTGTGCGGCTGCAGATTACCCGTTAGAGTTGGCTAAAATGAATACTTTGTGCTACTTTCCATATTTTTTTTCTCAGAAAAAGACTGTTTGAAAAGCAAAAATGATCTGAAGGTCCCCCTTTTGGGTGGTTTTCCCTTGGTGTTTGTAACAGATTCCTTTGGTGTCTCATGTCAAATCTCCTTACCTATCTGTGTAAGCCTGATTGAAGACAAATCACCTCTAGCACTCTTTCCCTGGAGGGAGTTAACACCCCTGAGGACAGCCTTCCATTTAGGGGGTCAGAAGCCAGTGGAAAATGACCCAGCTCCTCCTCCTGTGGGTGGGAAATTCTGAGAGGCATTTTATCTACTTCTCAGAAATCCTGGAAGATTCAAGCATATTGTCCACATCAGTGACCCCAAAATACTTCCTTATGTTGGCTTTTTCTCTTCCTTAGCACATACGTCTTAACCAGGAACATGCACCCAAATCCCGGTCTCAGGCTCTGCTTTTGGGGAAACACAAAATAAAACATTCTGTGTAAAAAAATTTTTTCCCACTGCAATTCTCTATTACCCTCTTGCTGTTCTTATCCATTTCTTTTGTGTTGGAGTAAGTAATAGAGTCTATTCTTTAAAAAAAAAAATGTAGAGGTTATATAGATACATTAAAAATATTATTTCTCTTCTTATATATATGTTTTAAAGTATATGTACAAATGTGTATGTGTATCTTTAATTTTTGCATCTCTTTGTGGATAAAGTACATTGTAGGCAGAACTGTCTTGGGTCAGACACTTGGGGTTGAATTGCAGCCCTGTAGCCTTCAAGTCTTCTGAACTTGGGGTAGTTATTTACTCTTCCTCGGCCTTAGTTCCCGCTCCCATAAACTAAAGTGAGCATATTTATAGGGTTGTTAGGCATATTAATTGGAATTGTGTGTGTGTAACACACTAGCATGTTTCCAAGAATTTAGCAAGCACTTATCATATCTTCTCTGGTAGCTCAGCTGGTAAAGAATCTTCCTGCAATGAGGAGACCCTGGTTCAATTCCTGAGTCGGGAAGATCCACTGGAGAAGGGATAGGCTACCCACTCCAGTAGTCTTGGGCTTCCCTGGTGACTCAGATGGTAAAGAATCCACCTACAATGTGAGAGTATTTGGGTTCGATCCCTGCATTGGGAAGATCTCCTGGAGAAGGGAACGGCTACCCATGCCAGTATTCTGGTCTGGGGAATTCCATGGACTATATAGTCCATGGGGTCACAAAGAGTCAGACACAACTGAATGACTTTAACTCACTAGCATATCTTAGTGATTATTATAAAAAACAAAACAAAGCAAATTTCTCTATTACACTGTACATTCTTCCCCTACTTTCTGGGGAGGGATGGGATGGGGGCAGGAAGGAAACCATTGTGTCTGCTGTATATCTTTCCAAAACTTTTTCTGTGTTTGCACAAACTTAAAAAATGTCTATGTATATGTATTTTTGTATGTTTACTTTCTCTTTTATGTGTGTGGGACCATAGTATACATACACTTCTGCAATTTAACATCAGATCATGGACATTCTCGTATGTCAGAATATGTACATCTGTTGCATTAAAAAATGGCTGTATGATACTGTTTTGCATGAATGAACCCATTTGGTAAGCTAATTTTATGTGTCAACTTGACAGGGCCATGGGATGCTTAGATATTTGGTCCAACATTATTTTGGGTGTTTCTATGAGGGTGTTTTTGGAGGAGTTTAACATTTAAATAATTAGAGTAAAGCAGATTTCCTCCCTCATGTCAGGTGGGCCTCATCTACTCCACTGAAGGCCTGAATAGAACAAAGGGTTGATCCTCTCCTGGGAAGGGAGAATTTCCTCCAGTCTTATTGCCTTCAGTATGAGACATCAATATTTTTTCCTGCCTCTGAACTCAAACTAAAACCCTCTTCCTGAGTCTTGAGCCTGCCTGCATTTGGACTGGAGCTGTACTATCAGCTCTCTTGGGTCTCCAACTTGCTAACTGTACATCCTGGGACTTGTGAGCCTCCATAACTGCATGAGCCAATTCATTATAATAAAAGAGCAGAGACATCACTTTGCCAGTCAAGGTCCATATAGTCCAAGCTATGGTTTTTCCAGTAGTCGTGTATGGATGTGAGAGTAGGACCATAAAGAAGACTGATGCCGAAGAATTGATGCTTTCAAATTGTGGTGCTGGAGAAGACTCTTTAGAGTCTCTTGGACTGCAGGGAGATCAAACTAGTCAATCCCAAAGGAAATCAACCTGAATAGTCATTGCGAGAACTGTTGCTGAAGTTGAAGCTCCAATACTTTGGCCACCCAATTGGAAGAGTTGAATCACTGGAAAAGACCCTGATGCTGGGAAAGATTGAAGGCAGGAGGAGAAGGGGTGACAGAAGATGAGATGGTTAGATGGCATCACCGACTCAATGGGCATGAATTTAAGGAAACTCCAGGAGATAGTGGGGGACAGAGGAGCTTGGCATGCTGCAGTTCATGGGGTTGCAAAGAGTCATACGCAACTTAGCGACTGAACAACAACAACATATATCTATATCCATACTGTGTGTGTTCTACTGTGCTTAGGTGCTCAGTTGTGTCTGACTCTTTGCGACCCCATGGAGAAATGCCCACCAGGCTCCTCTATCCATAGGGATTCTCCAGGCAAGAATACTGGAGTGGGTTGCCATGCCCTTTTCCAGGGGATCTTCCTAACCCAGGGATTGAACCCAGGTTTCCTGCATTGCAGGCAGATTCTTTTCCGTCTGAGCCAACAGGGAAGCCCGAATCTATACGTGTATGTAAATTATAGGGGGAACATTCATACATTACATAATTAATGGGGGAAAGGGCAAAACAATGGTGTATTAGCCAGGCTTCTCCAGAGAAACAGAACCAGTATGTACATGTATGTTTGAGGGAAGCTGGTAAAATGACTGTGGTCTTGTCACGGAGACTCTTTGACTTTTTTAATTCACCGGAGACTTCCCCATTCCCACCAGAGCCTTTAAATAGATCAGCTTTCTTGGACTCAGTCTTCCTTCTTGATTTCCAGGCTCACTGCCTACTGTTTAAGGACACAGTCCCCAAGGATGTTGTGATGATGCAGGATAAAGTCACTCTCAGGAGGATAACAGTCCTGGCTCCAAAGCTGACCCAAGGGAGCTGTTAGAACAGTGCTCTCTGGAAGTTCCTGTGCCTTCTCTGAAGATATGAGACATCTAAGAGTCAGATGGGTTTTCATAACCTCTTAGCAATATCCAGGTCCTTCAATGTAGTGTTTCTGAAGGCTGTAGGCAGACTACGCAGACCCAGAACTCTTTATCTGTAAGTTTACTTCAAAAGCACTTTGTTCTGGACATATTTTTATGTCCAGAATCAGCAGCAGCCCTGAGCATAGAGCTTTCCAGCTCCAAGGAAGGCAAAGCTTAAAAGGGGACCATCTGCAGTTTAGGATTTCCCAGCTTCTTTCCTACCTGGAAGTAAAAGAAGAATCCTGGTGTTGGATGCTCTGAACTGAGGGTCTCCAGGATGGAGTGGACTCTCCTCTGTTGAGTGGCCCTATTTTGATCTACAAAGCCCAGCATGAGCTGCTATGGCTCTCAGGAACCAGCTATTCACACAAGTTCCGCCTCTTGGAGACCACAATGTATAAAGAAAGAAGAATACTGGAACAAATAAGTTTCACCCAACTGTTCTATTCCATTCTCCTCTCTTCTATTCCCTTCCACTCCATTCCATGCTGTTATATGTAGTTACCAGACATTCTAGTCTGTGCGGTCCCATTCCATTTGAACTTGGACTTTTTATTCTATGTTATTCTGGTTCATTCTATTCCATCTCATCTCTTCCCACTCCATTGCATTCCATTCCATTTTACAGCTGTGTAGAATGAGTTCTTGCCTAATGCAAGGGATTTTACTAGATGTTACAAAGAAAGGCTGTGTGTGTGTGTGTGTGTATGTACACATGTGTTTTGAAGAGTAGTTTTCAGGATATCATTATAGTAGACAAAAATTCCATATTTCTTGCACCTGTCTCTAAAAATGTTCAAGAGGCAGTTTTAAGTGAATTTGAAATGTTACAAAGTAAAGATTTACCTGGGCTTCCCATGCAGTCAGTGGTAAAGAATACGCCTGCCAATGCATGAGAGACAAGTCCATCCCTGGGTCTGGAAGATCCCTGGAGAAGGCAATGGCAACCTGGTCCAGTATTCTTGCTTAAAGAATCCCATGAACAGAGGAGCGTGGTGGGCTACAGTCCATGGAGTTTCAAAGAGTCAGACACGACTGAGCAACTGAGCATGCATGCACAAAGTTTACCTAGAGAGCATTGGTACTTGTAGCGAGTTAAGGAGAATTCAAGGCTTTAAGTCCTTTATGTTTCTTTTCTAGTGCTCTGTTAGAGACCATGTTTACTAGCAATGCAAATCCTATGGTAAATTAAGATGAATTTTGGTCTATATTTAAAAGTTTAAAAGGTGGAAGACACCAAATTACAAAGAGAACCATAAGCTGAATGTGTGTGTGTGTGGGTGTGCTCAGTCGTGTCTGGCTCTTTGTAACTCCAGGACTGTAGCCCACCCGGCTCTTCTGTCCATAGGATTTCCCTGCATGGACACTGGAGTGGGTTGCCATTTCCTCCTTCAGGTGATTGTTGGCAACCTAGGGGTCAACCTCGTGTTTCCTGAGTCTCCTCCACTGGCAGCATATTCCTTATCACTGAGCCATCTGGAAATCCTGTAAGGTGAATAGAGAAGGCATATGCTTTCAAATGTATTTCTCAGCTATCCTTCTTCAGTGTTGGCTGCAATGTGGACATTGACATCTTTTTGTTTTTTTCTTGGAAAGTCAGTTATTCTGGGAATAAAATATGTCCTCAAGAGGTAGTCTAGTGTCATTGTTAATAAGATCATAGGCTTTTATAAAGAACTGAGTTAGAAGGTCAGTTCTAATTCTAGCCATATGAACTAGGGCATGTTCCTTAAGCACTTGGATAATAGTCTCTTTCATGGTGTTCTTGAAAAAAATTAAATGAGATAATGCATATGGAGTGCTTAGGGTCATATTACCAATATTAAGTGGTCAATAAATGTCAGTTACTAGTTGAGAAATAGGGACAGTATAATGCTTTTAGGGATTTTTTTGAGGATGAACTGAGATGCTTATAAAGCATTTAGGTCACATGGTAAGCCCTCAACTAGATGTTCAGATCATCGACACCATTGTTTTTGTTATTACATCTTATCTGTACAATATGGATAATATAATTAACTTAGTATAGTTGTAAAGAAGAATTGAGATAATGTGTGTGAAGTATATTTAGTGTTGTGCCTGGCACAGAGTGAGAACCAAATAAATTTTAAACTGCTGGGGGACAGGAATTGTGTTACTTACACTGAGCACCCCAGCCTCATGCTTGACACATAGAAGGTATCCAATAAGTATTTTGTAAATAAATGAATGAATCACTGTATTATAAATTAGGTTCTATTCTATTGCAAATGTAAAAGGAGATCTTGGAAAAATGTTCTGGTCTCCTTTAGAATCTGATGACCCCTGAAAAATGAGGAATAAAATAAACCCGAGGAGACAGGATGTTCCCAAACTCTGAGATCATCATCCTAATCCCCTACATTAGAAAGGTCTTTATGGTTCACAAAGAATGTTCACATCCATTATGTCATCCAATATAAAAAAAATTAAAATAAAACAAGCAAGAAATGTCCTTAGGGTCCGCCTGGACAAGGAACTCAATCTCTTACAAATGGTTTAAAGCCCCCTCTGTCTTCCTACAGATATTGCTTATAGAAAACTTCAGGCACAGAAATGCTACCCAGCTTGATTTAGCTTAAAGAAACCTTTTGTGACCTTATAAACAAACACAGCCCAGTGGGAACTCAAGTGGAATTTCAGAATTTTGAAGATGAGCTGAGAGAATTTGCTCAGAAATGGGGCATATTAAAACAATCTCTACCAAAGGAGTGAAACAATAAAGAGATTGACTCAGAAGAGAACAAAAAGGCTAGTCCTGCTTATTGGTGAGCAGTGAGCTCCTGACTCATTAGAACTGTTGACTGTAGCAATAGTGTTTGGGAACATTGCAGTCTCATGAGCGAGCTTATAATTATGTTCATCTCGTGTGGATGGACGGCCTTACATAAACTCTGACTGCTCGTGGAGAGAGCTTCTTATCCTTAAAGTATGCTGTGAGAATGAGACTGGGCAAGGCTGATTAAAAGACATTTTTATGAATGTAAATGTCAACTTTGAAATGCCTGTCCTCTGATACAGTGCTGTGTGTTCATGCATGCATTGGGTAAATGTGTTTCGACCTTTTGTCCTGAGTGAGTGGGTTAGGCCAGTTGGTTAATTGAGTCATTGAAAGAGAGACAAGTGGTGTATTGGTTGAGGTCCCAGCAAGAAACAGATGGCTCAAATGGAGTTTCAAATGGAGGGACTTCATTGACCAAGGTATGAGCAGAGCTACTCCCAGATAAGTCAAATGAATAGACAAAAGGACTGAAGTGTGAGCAGGGTTACAAAGTAGGGACAAGGGGTTGTGAGTGAGGTCCTAGACACTAGCTGTAAGAAGCTGTGAACCCCTCAGGTGTATCTAGCATTAGGGCAACCCAAAAGCTCACAGGAGCTGTGATCCTGGAAAAACACAGATGCCATCATAGATGCAGGGAAGAAGGGAAGAGGCTCTGGCCTCTCTCCCGTCTCTCACTCTGGTTCCCTGCAGGTATTTCCCAGTGGTCAAACCCCTCCGGTTGCTAGCAGGTGAGGGAACCTGGGAGGCAGTCTGCTGGGGCTCCCAGGGACAGAACAGGGCAGAAAAAGATGGGTCTCGGGGTGGGTCATACCATCTTTGTCACAACTACTCTTTCTGCCATTGTAGGGTAAAAGCCAGCATAGATAGTAAGGAAATGAATGTGTATAGCTGTGTGTCATTAAAACTTTATTTACAAAACAGTGGGCCAAATCTCCAGTTACAGTTCACTGACCCTTGGCCTTAACTTCAGACTTATCAGAGAATGGTTTATACATGGAGTCCAGCATAAGCACAGTTACTGAGTTCCTGGGTAGCAGCAGACAACAGCAGCAATGTCCTCATTAACTCTTTCTGGCTGGGACCTATCTCCACTTGGTTTCTGCCTTGGTATCATATAAGTTGAAGCAATTGCCCCACACAGGCTTAATACACACCAGAGAAGTCTTTGGTGGAAGCCTTCAGCACACTTGAAATGAGGACATAAATAATTCAAGTGAATCCATAAATGATTCAAGCTTGTTCCAGTGGTGTGTGTGTGGACACAAGTGTGCATGGTGTGTTCTGTGTCATGAGCAAAAGGGCAGCGTTGAGACTCACATATGGGTCAGTGGGCACAGCTCAAAGGCACATAATCTATCTCCTCGTTAAGCCAGTGGACTTTGGGGAGGTGAGAGCAGAAATAAGCAATGACTACCCCAGTAAGAGCAAACAGAAGCCTTTTATTAAAAAGCCTGTTATAGCAGGAGAGTCAACCACCATCACTGGTGTTTGGCAAAGACTCAGAGGCAGGCAGGGGAGAGGGAAAGTTTTATAGTGAGAAAAGGGAAGGCTTCAGTGTGTGCTGATTGAAGGCTGTCCTCCTGGGGAGGCTGGGGGCAGGCCAGCTAGGAGCGGGACATCCTAGGGGCTTGGTTTGGGAGCATATTTGGCTTTCTTTCATTGGTCCTGAGTTGGAAGAGAAGGCAAAAATTAAGGAAGCTGGCATCACTGGCCAAGTCCTGCCTGGTTTGAATTGATTGCTACCAAGTTTGTGGTTTGGCCTCCCAGGCTGGGTGTTCAAGTGGTACAGTTGGTCTGGCCATCGGCCGTTTATGTATTCAGTCTCTCATGTTATACAGGTTAGTGCTGACTGTCTGTCCTGGCTCTGTCTCCACTTGGATGTTGTTAAGACAGGAAGAGCATCTCAGCAACCAGCTCCTCTGCTCTGTACCAACTCACGTGGGCCTCCGTGGCCATGAACATTTTCCTTACTGAGACTCACAGTGGATCTCCAGTTGCCCGATTATCACAACACTGACTTAGTGTTACCAGGAGGAGCTATGGCCTCATTCTCTGAATTCCCCTATAAAATCACTCTTAGATCAATCCTTTTATATAAATCTCACATCCGTCCCTTAATGACCTCATCCTTGCCAGCATAATCTCCTTGTTCCTCCCCAGGTCTCCCCATGAGGTGGACCCATGTACGCATGCTTCTCCAGTCATTCCTTACCTCATTTGCATATAGTTTGCTCATAATTTTATCACCCAAAGAGACATTCTTGAGCCAGGGTGACCCTGTGTGGAGTGTACCTAGTGGAATCTCCATTCAGGCCTAACCAGCAGTGGTCAGATTCCTTCTGCGTCCAGGTTTCTCTTGTGTAGTGTGGGTAAAAGATTGCACATCCTTTCACAGGTCTGTGCATTTTCTCTTCTTGCCTTAGTTCTTCCTTCCTACAAGGTTTATCTCTCTCTCCTCTGCACTTGGTTGGATTAAACTGTTTGTCGTAAAAAAAAAAACAAAAAAAACCTGTTTGTCGTGAATTTTCTAAACTACTGGATGCCTTCCCTTTCTTCTAAAATAAAATGTATAGCTCCCCAAATTTAGTTTCTGATCACTTCTCTCTCAACATCCACTACCCTCTCTGCTCTGAATCAGATAAGCCTTGTAGGTAGTTTCTTTGTGTGTTTGTGTGTGCGCGCGCATTTGTTCACCTGAGTCAAATGGCAACATTCTTTTTCATAGACTTGCAAACCCTTGGAGCTGAAAGGGATCTCAGAAGTCAGGGAGGTTAATATTCTCCAAATGGGATGCATAATTCTGGATGGGTGTACATGGTGATGTTGGCTAAGCATTTCATGTAATTTTAGTTGTGTATTTATTTTAATCTATTAGAAAAATTTATGTAATTGTTACATTAAACTACGTGAGTTCATAAACATTACTGTCAAGGATGAGGCTGAGTCATATGATATCTTAGAAACTTACTGTTCTCCATGTATATGAGCTGCAGGTACTACGGGTAGTACCTAGATATGACTAACATCATGAAAGTAGAATTTTTGGAAGCACCAATCTGCTCCAACCTCCAAAGGCTACACAAGAGGAAACTGAGTCTTTGAGAAGAGACAAGTTTTATCCAGGGCCCCTCAGCTTGATAGAAGCAGAGTTAGAGTTAGATCAGGTCCAGATTCCCTGTGTTCTTTCATTCAGTTCCCAAAGACTTCTCCTTGGAAACTCTGAGTTCAGCTGCAGAATGGAGACCATGATCTATAACGGCTCCTGGGGGATGGATTTGCAAAAGCACAAGAAGCTGGACAAAAGCCTATTCTAACTACATGGCAAATTACCTGAACAAGTCCAAGAGCCTCATTTTCAGAGATAAAAACTGCTCGTTTATTGGATCTAGAACAATGGAAACTTTGCTGGATAACAAGGTAAATGAATGCATTGCACCATTCACTGCTGTGCAGGCCCACAAGCTGCTGGTTGCTCTGTGTAATGGGAGATTCAGAATGCAGTTAATGGGTTAGTGTAGTTTTTATTGTAAAGGCAAACTAAATTAAACTGATAGTTTTAATTAAATTTGAATTGGCTGTGATTTTACTCAGTTTTAAAGGCCACTTGAGACACTAGCGTTGCACTTAAAATCTAGTGTTGTAATTAGTGACATCTACATTTATTATAATGGTTACTGCACTTTATTGAATTTATTCAGGGGTAAACAAAAGCTCAGCATCTAAAGAGCATGGATTCCAAGCTAGGTTGGCTTTGGGAGCCTGTTTTGTTTCTGTTAGAATGTCAGGTGATGATGCTGATCTTAGAAAGGGAGGTCTGGGGTTTAGCCCTCCAGCCGCAAGCTTAACATCATGGGCTACCTCAAACCAGAACTGTCCCAAAATGCTATACTTTTTACTGTATTGTTTTTTATCTGGAAAATCCAAATTAGGTGTGTGTTTGAGCATCCCTCAATCCTCCAGTTCTTCTAGAGTTCAAGGTCCGCTAATCTAGATTTGGAGACACCATCAAGCAACCATTAATTTGATCTGGAAATCATAGGAGCTTCGTGGCAGCTCCAGGAAATGTTAGCGAGGGAAGGTGCTGGCTTCTGGAGGAGGGCAGTGCCTGGGCGGCTCAGTATCATCTATTGTCCCCAACAGAACTGGGCCCTAAAAGGGGGTTCTCATAACTTGGTTGTGTGGAGGATTACCTGAGAGCCTTGTTGTAATGCAGTGTCGGGGCTTCATCTGTAGATGTTCTGGTTTAGTAAATGCCTGGGGAAAACCTCATTTTGAGAAAGTCTGCTCAAAGTGATAATTCAGTCTAATGAAATCCTCAGAAGGACCCCTGATTAGCATAAGTGGGAGTATTTTCTCAGAGGGTCACCGTGTTACATACTCTTTCATGAGGCCTGTGTGGTAATGGTCACTTAGAATTGTTTGGTAAGAGTGAGATTAAAGCAAGGATTATATTTGTAATTAAGAATTAGTAAATGCTTATAATTCAGAAGTGTGTAACAGAAAAGATGAATTACTCTTGGTCCAGTCAGTCCTCCTCCCCAGGGCAAGTAGCTCACTCTCTGGTATATGACTTCTGGAGAGATGTCTGCTTCCTCCTTTATAAGCATAGCTATAAGTAGATGCTTCCCTGCTAGAGTGCCCTGCTTGTTACTTTGTTCTGTGTTCCAAGGGATTTCCTCTGCTTTGTCTTTTTATGTTCTTTGTTTATTCCTTTTATGTACCATTCTATTCTTGTTTAATGGATATAAAAACTTTCTCAAGGTTTTTGAAGATAACAGGTTTTTTGTGTGTGTGTTTTTTTGCTTTTTGGATATACTATCTCAGTTTTCTCTATTACCACATTTCTCATTGTTTCCCTTGATCTTTTCTGGCAAGCAGTAGGCATAGTGGTTCCCTGCTTCAGATATGAGAATGGACGCAAAAGGGAACTCTGGGTTTGGAGGGGACTGCTTGACTATCAGATTTCTCTTCTGGTACAACAGGCAAGAATCTGAACTCTTTGCTTTGGGACTCCTAATGCCAACACGTGGTGTGCTGTCCACATTCAAACTCACTCTAGCTGCCCTGTTTTTCTCTTGTTTATTCAATTTTTTTAGAGGAAGAGTTCTTGCTATTGTTATTGCAGTTTTCTTTTTTTTTATTGCAGGTAAACATCTGCCTTTAGGACATTCTGAATATCCCATGTGTAGGAGTTTAATTAATCCCACTTTCTTCCTTCCTGTTCTCATTGATGTTCATGAATTCCAAACCTCACTGGAACTCTCTCTTTTTTAGACAGAGTGGGCAAAACTCAGAGTTTTTCAGGAGCATGACACATATGCTTACTAACCAGTCTAAAATTTGAACAAACCAGTACTAGTAAACAAACTTGGGTATTTTAGTAGGGACCAATACTTGGGCGCTTCCACATTATTCAGATGAATTTTAGGTTTGAATCTGTAGGAACTGTGTCTGTAAAGAGCAGTGAACTTTGGTCAACGATGAAACAAATCTGAATCTTTTGTGTCTGATTCCTTCACCCCAAACTTATTGACTTGGAATCTATAGGACTTGAGTCTACGTAATGGCAATCAATCAAACAATTAAAAAAAATAACAAAGAAAAATCCCAAATTCAGTGAACATGAATACAACAGGAAAAATTTTGTGATTTCTTTTTAATCAATATAAATTCAATTACTTGTATTCCTGTTTTCAGTGTCATCTTCTGGAGCATTGAACACCAATTTCAGAATTCCAGAGTTTGTTCACAAGAGCTATAATAGTCAAACTATTTTAGACCTTGATAGGGCCTTAATGTATTGATAAAAAATGAAGGAATCCATATTGGGAAGAAATTAAAAATTTAGGCTTTGAATTTAGGTAGGTCTGGGTTCTCATCTGCCTTAAAGGTGATACTGTTGCTTCTCACATTCTGCTAGTGTCAGAATAATCACATGACTCTATCCTCTGTTACGTGACTGCAGGAGAATTTGAGAAATATGGAACCACACAGACTATTTGGGGAGCTCTCTTTGGCAGGTTCAATCATTGCCATTATCAAATCCAAAGAGATGAAATACCTTTTGTTTTGTCTACAGAACCAGTCCAGTCATAGGTAGAGTTATGTTTTGAAGCAAGATAAGGAGTTTTGAGCCACAGTTGAGGGCTCTTATCTTTTATTCAATGTTGCAGTTAAACTTCGGTTCCCAGAAGCTGAACAATCTTCTCAAGATGAGGGATGAATTAGGAGTAGAGCTGAATTTTATTCTTTCTGCTTAACCACCCTGCCTGTCTTCTCCTGGATATTTCTGTAGTATCTTTTTGTAATTATTTCTGTGACGTTTTTCCTCCAAATTACCAAATTGTTTATTATCACCTAGAAAGAATAAGTCTTTCAGTGAAATGTATGAGCATGTAAATTTTATGATAATGAGAAACACTTCCTCCTAAAACTAGGATAGAGCATCTGGAAACATAAAATTCATATTAAAATGACTGAAGAGATGCCCCTCCTCCCAATCAAAGTAATTAAAGCTTGGTTGCAAGGATTTGTATTAAGATTAGGAAATTCTTCTTTAGGTTATGTTGTGGTGAAATCTTGTTACAATAACAAAACAGTCTTCTAACATGTGGATGACCTCGGGGCTTCATTGTTGAAGAGCATTCTTCCTAGCACTATGAGTCTGAATATTACGTGTCAATAAAAATGTGTGAAGTTAGTGGGGGCTATCTACTTACTAGGTTGGCCTTCCATTTTGGTGGATTAAAAATGGCCACAGATTCTTTAACACACTTCCCAGGGAGAAGTGGGTTTCCCCTGAGAGAACAGCTCTGTGGCTGCTTAGACCAACAGGCTGAAAGAATATGGCGGAAGGGACAGTTTCCAGCATAAGTGTACAGGCCCAGGCTAAAGCAGTTTCCATTTCATATCTCTTAAGATATTCATTCTGGAATCCTTAACCTTCATGCGGACAGACAAACCCTGAGAGAGAGGGCTCCAGCTGTACTCAGCTCTCTAGTCACTCCTGCTAAGGTGCCAGACATGGGGAAAAGAAGCCATCTTGGACATAGACCCCTCAGCCCCAATTACTGTGCATAAAGCTTCGTGGATCAGAAACAAAGGACCTGGCTGAACTTTTTCTGAATTCTTGGCCAATAAAACTGTGAGCAAATAAAATGATTGTTTAAGCTATCAACTTTTTCTTTTTTATAATTTTATTTCCCATTATGGTTTATATTTTTGTTGTTTCTTAGTTGCTAGGTGATGTCTGACTCTTTGCAATCCCATGGCTCCTCTGCCCGTGAGATTTCCCGACAAGAATACTGGAGTGGGTTGCCATTTCCTTCTCCAGGGATCTTTCCAGCCCAGGGACTGAACCTGTGTCTCCTGCATTGCAGGTGAATTATTTGCCACTAAGCCTCCTGGGAACCCCTATCGTTTAGCATAGGATATTGACCTGATGTGAAGAGCTGACTCATTTGAGAAGATCCTGATGCTGGGAAAGATTGAGGGCAGGAGGAGAAGGGAACGACAGAGGATGAGATGGCTGGATGGTATCACCGATTCAATGGACATTAGTTTGGGTGGACTCTGGGAGTTGGTAATGGACAGGGAGGCCTGGCATGCTGCGGTTCATGGGGTTGCAAAGAATCAGACACGACTGAGTGACTGAACTGAACTGAACTGAACTGATTGAATATAGTTCATTGTGCTGTACAGCAGGACCTTGTTTATCCATTCTGTGAATAACAGTTTGCATCTGCTCACCCCGGATTCCCAGTTCATCCCACCTCCAGCCCCCTTGGCAACCACAAGTCTGTTGTCTATGTCTGTGAGCCTCTTTCTGTTTCATAGAAGTTCATTTATGTCATGCTTTCGACTCCACATATAAATGATATCATATGGGATTTGTCTTTCTCTTTTTGATTTATTTAGTATAATAATCTCTAGTTCCATCCATGATGTTACAAATGGCATTATTTCATTATTTTTTATGACTGAATAGTATTTCATTGTATATGTACACCACATTTTTTTTATTTATTTATCTGTTGATAGACATTTAGGTTATTTCCATCTCTTGGCTATTGTGAATAGTTAAGCCATCAACTTTGGGTTGCTTTATTACATAGAAATTGGTGACTGGTACATCTCTCACCTATGATTCATATCTAGTTTTGAGTTTAAGCTCTGGAATTAGCCTTCTTGGGTTTAAACCTGATCACCAAGTCTTAGTAGCCATGTGATCTCAAACAAATTATTTTAATTCTCTCTGCTTCAGATTTTTCATCTATAAACTTAAAATACTGAAATTCATCTCATAAGGTAGTTGTGACTAAATATGTTAAATATGGTACTTAAAATGCCCAATAAGTACTTACTCAGCAATACACTGAGAACCTGCTGCTGCTGTTGCTGCTAAGTCGCTTCGGTTGTGTCCGACTCTGTGCGACCCCATAGACGGCAGCCCACCAGGCTCCCCCATCCCTGGGATTCTCCAGGCAAGAACACTGGAGTGGGTTGCCATTTCCTTCTCCAGTGCATGAAAGTGAAAAGTAAAAGTGAAGTCACTCAGTTGTGTCCGATTCCTAGCAACCCCATGGACTGCAGCCTACCAGGCTCCTCCGTCCATGGGATTGTCCAAGCAAGAGTACTGGAGTGGGGTGCCATTGCCTTCTCCAACACCAAGCACCTACTAAGTGGCAAATACTGTTCTTAGTCAGTTCAGTTGCTCAGTTGTGGCCAACTCTTTGCAACCCTGTGGACTGCAGCACGCCAGGCCTCCCTGTCCATTACCAACTCCCAGAATTTACTCATGTAAACTCATGTCCATTGAATCAGTGATGCCATCCAACCATCTCATCCTCTGTCGTCTCTTCTCCTCCCGCCTTCAATCTTTCCCAGCATCAGGGTTTTTTCCAGTGAGTCAGCTCTTTGCATCAGGTGGCTCAAGTATTGAAGTTTCAGCTTCAACATCAGTCCTTCCAATGAACACTCAGGACTGATCTCCTTTAGGATAACTGGTTGGATCTCCTTGCAGTCCAAGGGACTCTCAAGAGTCTTCTCCAGCACCACAGTTCAACAGCATCAATTCTTTGACACTCAGCTTTCTCTATAGTCTAACTCTCACATCTATACATGACTACTGGAAGAATCATAGCCTTGACTAGATGGACCTTTGTTGGCAAAGTAATGTCTCTGCTTTTTAACATGCTGTCTAGCTTGGTCATAACTTTTCTCCCAAGGAGTAAGCATCTTTTAATTTCATGGCTGCAGTCACCATCTGCAGTGATTTTGGTGTCTAAATAAATAAAGTCTGGCCACTGTTTCCACTGTTTCTCCATCTATTTGCCATGAAGTGATAGGACCAGATGCCTTGATCTTCATTTTCTGAATGTTGAGCTTTAAGCCAACTTTTCCACTCTCCTCTTTCACTTTCATCAAGAGGCTCTTTAGTTCTTCTTCACTTTCTGCCACAAGGATAGTGTCATCTGCATATCTGAGGTTATTGATATTTTTCCCTGCAGTCTTGATTCCAGCTTATGCTTCATCCAGCCCAGTGTTTCTCATGATGTACTCTGCATATAAGTTAAATAAGCAGGGTGACAATATACAGCCTTGACGTACTCCTTTTCCTATTTGGAACTGGTCTGTTGTTCCATGCCCAGTTCTAACTGTTGCTTCCTGACCTGCTGTTCTAGGCTTGGGGCATATCAGTGAAAAAAATAGGCAGAAAGTCCTGGCTTTTTATAACATTTATCTTTTTTTTTTTTAAGATTAAAAAAAATGTGGACCATTTAAAAAATCTTCATTGAATTTGTTACAATATTGCTTCTGTCTTATGTCTTGGTTTTTCAGCCCTGAGGCATGCAGGATCTTAACTTCCCGACCAGGGATCGAACCCACACTTCCTGCATTGAAAGGTGAAATCTTAACCACTGGACTGCCAGGGAAGTTTGCCATATACATCTTAAATGAACAGATGAATAAAACCCAGAACTCACGGAATCAAGGGCCTTCTTAGACTCAGGATGTATCAGTTAAATTGTGCTCCTTTGTGACATTTCTGCACAGCTCTGCTTTCTTATGTGGATAATCTTTGACTATGGTGATGGTTAAGTCACTATAATAGAGATTATGATGACTTACAGGGATGATCAAGAGCAGCCTTTAAAAGGAAAGCAGCTGTGTAACTGGACAGCTGAACTCTCTGAGTCAGTTTCCTTATCTGTAAAATGGACCAGTTATACTGAAAGCAGTTTAAGGTCTCCCCTACCCCTGATGACTTGTGTGTGTGACAGGAGGCCACCAAGAAGGGTGTGTGGGGAGGGAAGTTGGCAGCGGTGAGGGGATTAGAGCCATTTGGATGTTTTTTGCTAAACTTGGAATTTGCGTCCATGGTCTGATAGTCTAAGTGAAGTTTCAGGGACAATAGAAAAACATATTTAAAGAGTGATTTGAGAAAGGTAAGGCACATGACTGCCATGCTGCAGAGTTATTTGCATGTAGGTGGCCATGAAGAGGATATTTGCACCAGCACGAGGCTCCTTCATTCTCATGCTCAGACATTCAGCACGCAGCACTCTCTCTCCATCTCTTTCTCAAATTCACATGCCTTTTACAGCAGGGCAATTACTCTGATTTATTGAAGTTACCAATACCTCTGCTTGGAGCCTCACGAGTTGGTATTTTCATTTATTCATGCATTTGTTCTATGACCGTGTGCAGTGCAATCATTTAGTGCTGGATATACACAGGCAACTGTAGCATTTTGTGTTAATTGCACCAACAGAAGTTTGCCCAGGATCCCATAAGAGCTGGGGAAAGAGGCTTCGAAGGCTGGGAGGCTCAGGACAGGAGTCAAGGACATCTGTTGTTTTTGTCTTTCCAGCTCCCCTTCCCTTCTTTGCAGGCAACGGGCCTCTTTCTAGTGAAGGATAAATCCTACGTGTTCTAAGTGGGACTGACTCAGCAACCCCTGGCATGTGACCCAGACACATAAATGTCTCCCGTAGCAATTTTACGACACAGGCATTGGCAGAGACTCATTTTCTTAGGGTTACTAATCTGAAGGGGTATAAATTTGGGGTGGCCACTGGTCATCTTTCCAATCATTTGAAGTAAGTCCAATTATGAATGGAACATACATTAAAACAGCTGCAGAGACACTTCCCTAATCAATGGAACGTAATTGAAATTTGGCTGCAAAGATTTATATGAAAATCAGAAAACACACCTTTTAAATTTTAGGCTGCTGCTTTCCTATTACAGTGATGACACTGTCTTGAATGGAGGGAAAGACAAAGTCCTAATAAATAGCATTCAAGTGCCTGGATCCAACCATGCCTGAAGCTAGACATTTAGTTCTGTGTTTGTTATATGATCCAGTGAGTTGCTCTCCCAACTTTTTTCCCCTAAGTTAGTTCAAGGTAAATTTGTGTTATCTGCAAGTACAAAGTTTTGCTGGAGTATATAATGACTTAGCTGAGTTTTAATGGATGAATAGGAATTCATTAGGTGAGTTGAGGATGAGTAAGATTTTCCAGCAGATAGATCATACAACAAAGGCTTGGGGAGATAATTTCTAAGGGAAGTATCTATACAAAATAATACAGTGGGAATTGTCCTTGATCCAGGCTCTTCACTTGGAAAAAATACTGCTATAGAGTGGCCAAAATTAATTTAGAAACAGTACCCACAAGAGCATGGCCTTCTGAGTAAAATCCACAAAGCAGTAATGAGTTGGAAAAATACTAGCTCATAAGACTCACTTAAAAGACTTCTGGGATGAAGTTATAATTGTGGTAGATACATAAGAAGTGACAGAAATATTACCTTTAATAAGAAGTTCCATTTAATCTATTCGGACATGCTCAGAAACATTGGGCGAAATCAATCACATTCATTTGATGGTCTTGTTTATTTAGAATGGCTGAAAAATAAGGTGTTTTATAATTGCTATGGCTAAAAAACCATTTCACCTGAGATCTGCCAATTTTCAAATACCACATACTAACTTTAATCCAGCTAATGATGAAAATGAATCTTTTGTGTCTTTCATAGCCAAAAGTATTTTCAGCACATCGGTCTCCTTGCTTGAAATGAGTCCTGTCTCCTGTTCTCCTTTGCTATCTGGATTTACCCATCCTTTAATTCCCACTTCAAATTCTGTTCTTTCAAAAAGTTGCTTCTGAATGCTATAGCAGAATCAAGACCACCTTCTTCTCAATACATGTCTGAGTTTACCTCCTGGCCTAGACCATACTTACTGTCTTTATGAAGTTAACTTTGAATTACAACTTAACTTTGGATTAGAGGCCTACTTGGATGTAGCATCTGGGGCTGAGGGGGCTTTAATATCTGATCTTGTAGCTACAGAGTAGATTCTATATATTACTTTCCAGGAGTCCCACCAATATTTCCCTCCCCTGAATGAAAGATGTAGCCAGGAATTATAGTTTCATGGGGTACTGATAAGCCTTATGAAAAAAATGGACCTGTAATGAACATGTTTCATGTATTAGATGTAACAGTGTAAATTCAATAGGACTCTAAAGTGAAGGATTTATCAGAGCCTTCAGTTGATTTTTAAACAACACAAGTTTGAACTGTATGGGTTCACTTATACATGGATATTTTTCAGTAAATAAATACTACCACACCACATGATCCTGGTTGATTGAATCCACAGATACAGAACTATACATGTGGAAAGTGAAAGTGAAGTCGCTCAGTTCAGTTCAGTTCAGTCGCTCAGTCGTGTCCGACTTTTGCGACCCCATGAATCGCAGCACGCCAGGCCTCCCTGTCCATCACCAACTTCCGGAGTTCACCCAGACTCACATCCATCAAGTCAGTGATGCCATCCAGCCATCTCATCCTCTGTCGTCCCCTTCTCCTCCTGCCCCCAGTCCCTCCCAGCATCAGAGTCTTTTCCAATGAGTCAACTCTTCGCATGAGGTGGCCAAAGTACTTCAGCATCATTCCTCCCAAAGAAACCCCAGGGCTGATCTCCTTCAGAATGGACTGGTTGGATCTCCTTGCAGTCCAAGGGACTCTCAAGAGTCTTCTCCAACACCATAGTTCAAAAGCATCAATTCTTCGGCGCTCAGCCTTCTTCACAGTCCCAGTGAGGAGATACCCCTCGTCCAAGGTAAGGAGCAGTGGCTGCGCTTTGCTGGAACAGCCGTGAAGAGATACCCCACGCCCCAGGTAAGAGAAACCCAAGTGAGACAGTAGGTGTTGCAAGAGGGCATCAGAGGGCAGACACACTGAAACCATACTCACAGAAAACTAGTCAACTTAATCACACTAGGACCACAGTCTTGTCTAACTCAATGAAACTAAGCCATGCCCGTGGGGCAACCCAAGATGGGTGGGTCATGGTGGAGAGATCTGACAGAAGTGGTCCACTGAGAAGAGAATGGCAAACCACTTCAGTATTCTTGCCTTGAGAACCCCATGAACAGTATGAAAAGGCAAAATGATAGGATACTGAAAGAGGAACTCCCCAGGTCAGTAGGTGCCCAATATGCTACTGGAGATCAGTGGAGAAATAACTCCAGAAAGAATGAAGGGATGGAGCTAAAGCAAAAACAATACCCAGCTGTGGATGTGACTGGTGATAGAAGAAAGGTCCAATGCTGTAAAGAGCAATATTGCATAGGAATCTGGAATGTCAGGTCCATGAATCAAGGCAAATTGGAAGTGGTCAAACAAGAGATGGCAAGAGTGAATGTCAACATTCTAGGAATCGGCGAACTAAAATGGACTGGAAGGTGAATTTAACTCAGATGACCATTATATCTACTACTGTGGGCAGGAATCTCTCAGAAGAAATGGAGTAGCCATCATGGTTAACAAAAGAGTCCGAAATGCAGTACTTGGATGCAATCTCAAAAATGATAGAATGATCTCTGTTCATTTCCAAGGCAAACCATTCAATATCACAGTAATCCAAGTCTATGCCCCAACCAGTAACACTGAAGAAGCTGAAGTTGAACGGTTCTGTGAAGACCTACAAGACCTTTTAGAACTAACACCCCCAAAAGATGTCCTTTTCATTATAGGGGACTGGAATGCAAAAGTAGGAAGTCAAGAAACACCTGGAGTAACAGGCAACTTTGGCCTTGGAATATGGAATGAAGCAGGGCAAAGACTAATAGAGTTTTGCCAAGAAAATGCACTGGTGGCTCAGTTGTGTCCAACTCTTTGTAATCCCGTGGACTGTAGCCTACCAGGCTTCTCAGTCCATGGGATTCTCAAGGCAAGGATACTGGAGTGGGTTACCATTTCCTTCTCCAGGGGATCTTCCCGACCCAGGGATTGAAACTGGGTCTCCCACATTGGAGGCAGACGCTTTAACCTCTGAGCCATCAGAGAAGCCCCATACATGTGGAGGAACCACATATATGTGGGGCCAAGTGTAAGTTATATGCATATTTTCAAATGTACAGAGGGTCAGTACACCTAACCTCCACATTGTTCAAGGGTCAGTGGTTTATATACTCATATATTATCTTGGTCAACCTGTTTTCCATATAATTTATTCAACACTAGACTCAGTTTTATAGAGGAAGATGTATTACACTTCTGTTGCTCAATCAATGGCTTCTAGAAACATCTCTTCTCAGATACCTGTTTCACTTGGGAGGCAAAATATTTCAGGGTTGTCATTTTACAATAAGAAACACTCTTGACCCAAGAGACTATGCAGTATTTGCTGGACTTTCAGTTCTTTCTCCTTCTTTAGGATAAGCCAGCAATGAAGACTGAAGGAGTTTATTTTACTAAATGCAGAATTCTATAACCTTCATTGTCTAGCAGAAAGATACTCTCCTTTGTGAAAACTTAGTTCATAAAATGGCCAACTGGTTTTTCCTGCTTAACTCTTTCCATCATATTTGAATGTAAGAACTATTTTAAACATAGTAATTCACCACATTTACCTTGACTTTTATTTATATGTAGGAATTATACTTATTTCAAGTGAATTTTATGAACAATGATTTCTGTGCCTATATTTGGAAATGCTAGAAAGACTGTTTATTTCTTCCTTTTACTTATGGAATTGGTGATTCTGGGAGTCAGGATGTAGAAAAAGTGTGGGCTGTGGAGCAAACCCAACTTGGATACCTGTTTTATTTCTTGCTAACTTCATGGACCTGGGGAAGGATTTCACCGTTCTGAACCTGTTTCCTCACAAAATTAGAACCCACTTAACCTCGTTGGAAAGTTGTGATGTTCTTCTCTTGCCCTCCCTTGTCTTTGCAAACTGAAATGTGAGCTGATGCAAAGCCTCATTATTGCCCTGTGTCCATCTATTGCTCACCTTGTTTGAAACTGCGTTTCCCTCTGTTGTGACACTTCTTTTTTTCACACTGGCCTGCGCTCACCATCCACGCCTCTTCAGCACTCTGACCCTTTCTGCCTGTCTTTTTGCCAGTTTTTCTGCACACGTGACATCCATGAGCAGTAGGTATCATGTGATTATTTCAGAATGTATTTGGTCAATTAGGTCTTGAGATTAAATTCTGGATTATTTTGTTCAAATAAGATTGCCCAGTATTGGGCCTTATATGCCTTCTGTTCTTTTCTGAAATACCTTGGAACAAACTTAACTATAAGAGAAATCAACCTAAATTTATCCCCTAATATTTATGCAAAGCATAACAGTGTATGAGCCTCTTTTTTTGTATTGAGGAATTTGTTTTAACTTTATGAAAAATTTCAGACATACAAAATAGAGATAATATCAGATAATAGTATAATGAAATCTCATGTACCTGGCACAAAGCTTTAACAATGACCTGTTTATGGAAAATTTTATTTCAACTTTATCTTCCACTTTCTCCTTACCACTGAATTATTTGGGGACAAATCCACTATATCTTTGCATTTCATTTGTGAATGTATCAATATGTATATTTTGAAATGAAAAGGCAGCTTCTAAAAATCTAACTGCAATACAGTTATCACACCAAAAAATTTAGAAGTATTTAAAAAATTTTATGTCAATCATTTTGAGTGGTGATGGTAGGGGAGATAAAACGTGCAGTAGTTGAGGTTCACTACAGAGCCATGCAAACTGAGAAAACAATGCTGTGCAAAGCCTGAGCACTTTGTGACCTTGACCTTCACCCTGGTTTGCAGATCAGAAGAATCTGGCAAATTCTAAAATCATGAAAAAGAAGGAAGGGAGGTCTCTGGGATGACCACCCAGTATTCCTGCTTCTACCCAGCAAAGATTACAGGGAGCCAGAAGTTTCTGGAGATTGGTAGACACATTTCAGTTCAGTTCAGTTCAGTTCAGCCGCTCAGTCAAGTCCGACTCTTAGGGACCCCATGAATCGCAGCACGCCAGGCCTCCCTGTCCATCACCATCTCCCTGAGTTCACTCAGATTCACATCCATCGAGTCAGTGATGCCATCCAGCCATCTCATCCTCTGTCGTCCCCTTCTCCTCCTGCCCCCAGTCCCTCCCAGCATCAGAGTCTTTTACAGTGAGTCAATTCTTCGCATCAGGTGGCCAAAGTACTGGAGTTTCAGCTTTAGCATCATTCCTTCCAAAGAAATCCCAGGACTGATCTCCTTCAGAGTGGACTGGTTGGATCTCCTTGCAGTCCAAGGGACTCTCAAGAGTCTTCTCCAACACCACAGTTCAAAAGCATCAATTCTTAGGCACTCAGCTTTCTTCACAGTCCAACTCTCACATCCATACATGACCACAGGAAAAACCATAGCCGTGACTAGACAAACCTTTGTTGGCAAAGTAGTGTCTCTGCTTTTGAATATGCTATCTAGGTTGGTCACAACTTTCCTTCCAAGGAGTAAGCGTCTTTTAATTTCATGGCTGCAGTCACCATCTGCAGTGATTTTGGAGCCCCCAAAAATAAAGTCTGACACTGTTTCCACTGTTTCCCCATCTGTTTGCCAGGAAGTGATGGGACCGGATGCCATGATCTTCGTTTTCTGAATGTTGAGTTTTAAGCCAACTTTTTCACTCTCCTTTTTCACCTTCATCAAGAGGCTTTTTAGTTCCTCTTCACTTTCTGCCATAAATGTGGTGTCATCTGCATATCTGAGGTTATTGATATTTCTCCCGGCAATCTTGATTCCAGCTTGTGCTTCTTCCAGCCCAGCGTTTCTCATGATGTACTCTGCATATATAAGTTAAATAAGCAGGGTGACAATATACAGCCTTGACATACTCCTTTTCCTATTTGGAACCAGTCTGTTGTTCCATGTCCAGTTCTAACTGTTGCTTCCTGACCTGCATATAGGTTTCTCAAGAGGCAGGTCAGGTGGCCTGGTATTCCCATCTCTTTGAGAATCTTCCACAGTTTATTGTGATCCACACAGTCAAAGGCTTTGGCATAGTCAATAAAGCAGAAATAGATGTTTTTCTGGAACTGTCTTGCTTTTTCGATGATCCAGTGAATGTTGGCAATTTGATCTCTGGTTCCTCTGCCTTTTCTAAAACCAGCTTGAACATCTGGAAGTTCACAGTTCATGTGTTGCTGAAGCCTGGCTTGGAGAATTTTGAGCATTATTTTACTAGCGTGTGAGATGAATGCAATTGTGCAGTAGTTTGAGCATTCTTTGGCATTGCCTTTCTTTGGAATTGGAATGAAAACTGACCATTTCCAGTCCTTTGGCCACTGCTGAGTTTTCCAAATTTGCTGGCATATTGAGTGCAGCACTTTCACAGCATCATCTTTCAGGATTTGGAATAGCTCAACTGGAATTCCATCACCTCCAGTAGCTTTGTTCGTAGTGATGCTTTCTAAGGCCCACTTGACTTCACATTCCAGGATGTCTGGCTCTAGGTGAGTGATCACAGCATCGTGATTATCTGGGTCATGAAGATCTTTTTTGTACAGTTCTTCTGTGTATTCTTGCCACCTCTTCTTAATATCTTCTGCTTCTGTTAGGTCCATACCATTTCTGTCCTTTATCGAGCCCATCGTTGCATGAAATGTTCCCTTGGTATCTCTAATTTTCTTGAAGAGATCCCTAGTCTTTCCCATTCTGTTGTTTTCCTCTATTTCTTTGCATTGATCGCTGAGGAATGCTTTCTTATCTCTTCTTGCTATTCTATGGAACTCTGCATTCAGATGCTTATATCTTTCCTTTTCTCCTTTGCTTTTCGCTTCTCTTCTTTTCACAGCTATTTGTAAGGCCTCCCCGGACAGCCATTTTGCTTTTTTGCATTTCTTTTCCATGGGGATGGTCTTGATCCCTGTTCAATGTCATGAACCTCTGTCCATATTTCATCAGGCACTCTGTCTATCAGATCTAGGCTCTTAAATCTATTTGTCACTTCCACTGTATAATCATAAGGTATTTGATTTAGGTCATACCTGAATGGTCTAGTGGTTTTCCCTACTTTCTTCAATTTAAGTCTGCATTTGGCAATAAGGGGTTCATGATCTGAGCCACAGTCAGCTCCTGGTCTTGTTTTTGTTGACACATTTACTGGGCTACAAGTTTTGAGGCTGTCACTGATGTCAGTAATTGCTGCATCATTGACAGAGGTGGTCCCTTCTGTTTTGGAGCTGATGGCGTCTGCTGCAGCATGGATTTTGGTCCCAAACGGGAGAATCAGTACACTGATGATACCATCATTCCTCTCAGAAACTAACAACAAGGAAAAAGGAAAAAAACTCACCAAAATAAGTCCTAAATGTGCTACTGAGGACCAGTCAGTATCCCTAAGTGGTAACATTTCTTATCAAAGTGTGACAGAAGTTCTTTTCTTAGAAAGGTGCCAAGTTAATTAGCACCTTATAGGGCCTTGCTATAAGGCAGAGCAACTTTCCATCTGCTGAAAATTTAATCGGTATACACGTGACACAAGGAAATTGAGCTTCACATTCCATTATATAATGGAAATCGGCAGTCAGTGAATGCTGCGTAATAGCTTGATGTCATTAATAAGGTTGTTTCTTAAACTTACAGCAAATATGAAGTTGTTTTCTCAGTAGGTTAAAAAAATAGAGCCAATCCATGTGGCAGTTTTGAGAGGTGAACCAGCTGGGCACATCTGCCAGGCTTCTGGAAGTCATGGGCTGCTGATGGAAGAAGATCATGTGGGCACTGAGCTTGTTTGAGGTCAAGAAGGTTCTAGAAGAACATCCTGTAGGGAGGGCAGGGTGAAGGACCCTACAGCCACCACTCTCCCAGGTTGTCTTTAGCACTGGGCTAGGGGTGAGGGATGGGTGCTGGTCCCACTCTGGAGGCTTGAGCCTGGCTGGCATGGAGATGCAGAGAGGCAGTGCCACACTGGGACAAGGGAAGAAGAGCTTTGTGAGCAGGTGGTCCCTTCTTATGCTCCACAGGCTTTTGGCACGGGGTCCAGAACGTTCTCTGATAACATTCTGGGAACCCCTGAGGTCTGGTACCCCAGCAGAGCAGCCCAGGGAGTCACCGTACAACTGGGGGGCAGCATGAGCCATGTCCCTGCTCTGACCCTCATCCCAGGGCCAGCCTGCATGGTGGGCTCTGTGCTGCCTGGAGAGGGGGCCCCTCCCCTGCTTGTCCCCGGAGTCGTTGGCCTCGCTCCATCCGTGACTTCGTTATATGCTCCCTCTCAAACATCCCATTGCAGGTCAACAAGGAAATCCTTCCCGCCTCTTTCAGGTAGAGTGGGATTGTGTTCAAAGTTAAGACATGAAACCAAAGCAAACAGACAAAAACAAAACCAAGTCAACAATGAAAACAGAGGAGGCAGGAGCTTTGGGCTGGCTGCAAGGATCGTAACTGTAGAAAGATCGGGTTGGGTGGAACAGAAAGACTGAAGATATCCTTAGATTGCTCAGGGTGTGGGCTGAGGGTTGACAGGAGTGGGCGTGACTGTCAGCAGCCTGGGAGGGTCCTGGGCACCAGTGAAGCAAATATGTCTGCAGCCTGGTGGGTAAAGTGCAGAGAATTAAGTCAGCCTGGAGGCAGTGCAAGACGTGGTGGCTATTTAGCCAAACTACTAAGCTCCCAAACTACGTGAAATAGACTCCAAATCCAGCTTGCTCCGAGTTCTTGGAATAACAGACTGCCTAGCTTGAAACCTGTGTCTGTTTTCTTTTTGGTAATAAATTCATGGTGATTTCAGAAAATCATGAAATTTAAATAGTAAAAATAAAGACAAGCAAGGCACCTCCCAAATATTCTATTATGTAGAAATAAATCAGTCATAAATTTGATGGATTTTCTCCTTTCTTCCTTTCCTCCTTCTTAATCTCCTCTCATGTATTTGTGTGAGTGTATAAATATATAAGGGAACAGTGTCAGACTTTATTTTTCTGGGCTCCAAAATCACTGCAGATGGTGACTGCAGCCATGAAATTAAAAGACGCTTACTCCTTGGAGGGAAGGTTATGACCAACCTAGATAGCATATTCAAAAGCAGAGACATTACTTTACCAACAAAGGTTCGTCTAGTCAAGGCCATGGTTTTTCCTGTGGTCATGTATGGATGTGAGAGTTGGACTGTGAAGAAGGCTGAGCGCCTAAGAATTGATGCTTTTGAACTGTGGTGTTGGAGAAGACTCTTGAGAGTCCCTTGGACTGCAAGGAGATCCAACCAGTCCATCCTAAAGGAGATCAGTCCTGGGATTTCTTTGGAAGGAATGATGCTAAAGCTGAAACTCCAGTACTTTGGCCACTTCATGCGAAGAGTTGACTCATTGGAAAAGACTCTGATGCTGGGAGGGATTGGGGGCAAGAGAAGAAAGGGATGACAGAGGATGAGATGGCTGGATGGCATCACTGACTTGATGGACGTGAGTCTCAGTGAACTCCGGGAGTCAGTGATGGACAGGGAGGCCTGGCATGCTGCGATTCATGGGGTTGCAAAGAGTCGGACACGACTGAGCGACTGATCTGATCTGATAAATATATGACAAATATATATATATATATATATATATAGTATTCTACCTTATATCATACTTTTCCTCCTTAATATTGAAGACACATTTTCCTGTGTCTGTAATATTACTATTGATCACTGAATAGCATTCCACAGTATGAGTTATTCAATCTCACTGCTTAATTACTGACATGATGGTCTTTCTAGTATTTTCTTTTGGTAGATTATATTTCCTGACCTGCACCTCTAATCATGAGCCCCTACAGTTTTCTGGGAAGAAATGAGGAATGCTTATAGCCTCACAGACGCTCTTGATGGGAAGAGAACTTGGTTGCGGTTTTGGAAAACTCCGACCTCATTTTTTTGTGTTTTTGGTGCCATATATAGCCACCTCACCTCTTGGGTGGTCCAGCCTGAATTGACAGTGACTGGGAAATCACTATGTGAGAAAGTCAGCAACGAGCTTATTAAATACACATCAGAAAATGTCTTTTTTTTCCCATGAGATGATCCAGAATCTGCTTTAGAACATGGGGATCTGGAGCCAGATAGACTGAATCTGGTGTCCTGGTTCCTTTGCCCGCCAGCAATATGGTCTTGGACAAAAGGCTTAAAGCTCTCTAACCCTTAGTTTCCTCCTATGAAAAACAGGTATGATAAAAGAGGAGGTGCCTCAGATGGTTGTTAGGAATATTGAATGAGATGAGGCATGTGGAATGCATAGTAAGTGCACAATAAAAGTCAGCTGTGATACAATAGTATCTGCACATTATTGTAACACAGAATATACTCAGTCACTGGCACCCGACAGACCCGTGGCAGTTTAAAGGCACTGCTGTGTCATACCCCTTTCCCTGGTCTTCCTTTCTTTCGGAAGAGATTTCATAGGACAGCAATTCATATTCCTTCATCCCATCCCACTCTCTCTCTGCTGAATATACTCCACGTCTACCCACTTCTTCCTTCTCTTCCCACCCACCTCCACACTTCCCCGGACAAAACCTAAAGCCTCAGAGTTCTTGGACCTTCCAGCAGGCTCCCCTGCCTCTCAGTAGTTTGATTAGTGAACACAGGAGAAAAAAATTCTTCTGTGGAGACTTTTCATGCATCGGTATTTTTAAGAAAAATGAAATACACAGTAGAGTTTTGGTTGGCAGAATTCCTAACCTTGACACAATGGGTAACTCTTTTGGTGCTGGTGACTCAAACTGTTTTGACAACTCATGTGACTAGAGCTGTCTGCTAAAAACCATTGTGTGACCAACAAGGTTGAGTGCTTTTCCAGGTCTTTCCACTCTGACCAGACATTTTGTCCAGCCTAGTGTCTTCCTCCCACTGGAATAGATCAGAGAAAATGGTGTCTTGCCTCTAATTAAATTCTCATCTTTGCCCAACTGTTTTAAAGGGCAACTGTCTTAAACCTTTGAACTTTATTTGTAATAC
The DNA here is from genome assembly GCF_032452875.1 of Bos javanicus. NCBI lineage: Eukaryota > Metazoa > Chordata > Mammalia > Artiodactyla > Bovidae > Bos > Bos javanicus. The sequence goes on along the minus strand of NC_083885.1, from coordinate 7,491,419 downwards.
AAAACTTCAATTAGATAAAGGACAATAATTAGCAGATCTTTTATCTTTGGGCATAATTAAATCTTTAAGAAGGGACGTTTTAATCAATAAGTTGTAATGACAAGTTCATAAATTAATTAATCCCACCAATGGAGGCTTGGCAGTAATCAATGGATCTTTAAAGAGGTTCAGGGTGAGGGGACATGGCTGTGGGAACACAGATGCTCACTCAGTTCAGTTTGGTGTAAAGATTCTAATTTATTAAGGATTAGCTGGTTCAAAAGATTACCTATTTATTCAAGGGAAAATCATTTAAAATATTAACTTTTAATGGGAGGGAAAATCTTCTTGCAAGTTTTTGCTTTTGAATTTTCTTCTCAGAGCACTCAACTCAGACAACTGCTGCTGACATCCATTTATACCCTCTTCTAGGGCTGTTTTCCAATTTACTCGTTTGACAGGTAGCTTGAATTAGAGAAACCAAAACTGAGAATGACCACCCTTAGATGTTTAAAGATTCTTCTTCTAAAACCTCTAAAACCTGAGGGAGTCAGCAAACTCCGGCCCACTTGCCAAATCTGGTCCTCTGCCTGTTTTTGGTGAATAAAGTTTTATTGGAACACAAGACATGTCCATTTGCTTCTGTATTGTCCACGATCATTTCACAATACAAAGGCAGAGTTGAGTAGTTATTCCAGGGACTATCTGGCCTCAAAGTGGAAGATATGTACTATCTGACTATTTGTTTTATAGAAAAAGATGTTTGTCAGCCTCTGTTCGAAAACATTTTGTCCTTTTTACCAAACCTGGAGAACTGTGGTGAAATTTAAACCCAATACAGCACTACATAGATGCTGTTTACTGTAAGAATGTAAATTAAATATTTGAAACATGAGGTTCTTTGGCTTTAATATCCTCTAAACCAGATTCCTTGGGGGAAAAAGCAAGGGAAGAGAGCAGCTAAGGGAAGAATATTGTTGCTGTTGATGGCGGTGAGAGGACAGCCATGTAAAAGCAGGAGCCTGGTGTGTCCCACAAACAGGAAAAACACGAGGGTCATGAATAGTGTAGCAGGAGCCTCGGGGTGGGGGGCTGTGAGGCAAAACTGGAGGCTGGAGCTGTTATCAGGGGCCAGATAAGAAGGCTGGAGTTCATTCAAACGGTGAATGGAAGCCATGGGAAAATTCTAAGTAGGGTGCACTTGCTTCCTGGTGGTGGTGGTGGCGGGGGGGCGGTGTCACACAAAATACCACAAACTTCATGGCTTCAAACAACGGGAATTTGCTTCCTCAGAGTTCTGAAGTCCAGAAGTCCTAAATTAAGGTGTCAGCAGGACCCTGCTCCCCTGGAAGGCTCTAGGGGATGAGCCTTCCTTTTCTATCCCAGCTTCTGGGGGCTCCAGGCATTCCTTGGCTTGTGGCCGTGTCACTCCAGTCTCTTCCTCTGTCTCGTGTGGCCTCTCCTCTGGGTCTGGGTATCATGTCTCCTTTCTCTTATAGGAACACTAGTCATTGGATGGAGGGTCCATCCTAAATCCAGGATGACCTCCTTTCAAGGCCCTTAAGTACATCTGCAGAGATCGTTATTTCTAAATAAGGTCCCATTCGTAAACACTGGCACTGACTCAATGGACATGGTTTTGAGCAAACTCCAGAAGACAGTGAAAGATAGGGAAGCCTGGTGTGCTGCAGTCCATGGGGTTACAGGGTCAGACATGACTTAGCGACTGAACAACATAGGTACTGGGGGTTTGGAAATAGACATATGCTTTGGGGGGGACACAATTCAACCCATCATCGGGGGGCTAACACGATCAATCAGCTTTTGAATTTAGGACCACAGTGCCTGCTTTCCTGGGGCAGGAGACGGGATCGAAGTGGCACAAGCATGGAACCAGGGGGCTGCTCAGAGGCTGCTGTGAGCTTTCACCACTCCCAAATGTGGTGGCTTTGTGGTGGGCAGGGGATGGAGAGGTGCCCAGAGCAGGACCTGTTTTTCCGGAAAGCTGTCTGTGACTTGGGGGGTTCTTTTACAAAGTTAGGTGATTTTTTCCTGCTTTCCTCAGAGTGAGTGTTCAAAGAGAAGGACTCAGAAGATCAGGGAGACATGAGTTCTTGGAAGGGTCTAACCCAGCACAAAGAAGATGCTCAAACACTCAACATATGCTGGTGGAATAGATGCAAGCAGAGGATTATTCCAGAAGCTTCCTTCTCTGAGTGTATGTTGGCTTTGGGCAAAGATGCAGGTCTCCCCTTCACAAACTGTTTTGAAAAATAAACTCTTTTGAACGGGGCTTAGAATTCTTTGGCAGGAAGACATTGGACACTTGGAAATATTACTATTATTTCTGGAGCCAAATTTAGCAAGGACGGCTCTGTCTTTAATTACTGGTTGATGCTGAGTTGTACAGGCAAATGATTACATGCACAATTAGTTGTTCCCACAAGTAGCCAATTATGGGAACGATTATTTAAGAAAATTGTGGCTCCTGCTAAAGGGACTTTACATTGTAGCCTCAAAGTACATTTCTGTATAAAAATTCCTTTTATTGCATGTATTATTACTTTTTCCCTTCTCCCGGGCTGCTGGAGAAAGTGGCCCTTGTGGTCTCATTTGTGGGGAGAGAGTCTGTGGAAACCCAGAACTTTGGGACATGTTGAGACTCGGGCAAGAGTGGGGTTGACAACTGGGGTTGACAGCTCTTCCATGGCCCCTTTTGCTCTGGAGACTGTGTCTTAACCCCAAAGGTGGAATGACTGGAGGAAGACTTAGGTCTCTGAATGGTGACAAGGGATCATCTGGAGGCACATGGAGCCCTGTAGCACAGCCACGTGTTACTGTTGACTCAGTCTTGGCCTTTTCCTGCTTCCGCCTGACTGTGCTTCTTACCTAGGCCTCTCCTCTCCCGGAGCATCACAGATCCCACCATGCACCCAAACCGTCCTAAAACCATAACCTTTCAGAATCAGAGGGGCAGAAACATCATCTGGTCCATCTATCTCATTTCAGAGATGATAAAACTGAGGCCAGAGAGGAGAAAGACTCGCCCAATGTTCATAAGCCCAGCTGAAACGTGACCCCAGCGTGCCCTATTCCAAAGCCTTGGCTCTTTCCACTGTGCCGTGCCAGCTTCTGGGGGCAGCAGCCATGGGGCAGCACGGCCACAAGCATGTTGTGATCGTTACAACTGAGGGGCTGATGGCTCCCTCCAGACCCGAAACACACTGGGAACCATGCCAAGGCACGGGGAAGGGAATCCAGAGAAACTTCTAGTTCCTCTCGTTATGTACCTGCGTGGAATTGGAAAATATATTTACCTGAGATCCCCTTCTCCCTTTGAATATTTCTTATGATACAGACCCTGATACCTGCATGAGCAACCCTGACCTCATGTAGGAGAAACCACAAATCCAAATGCCAGTGTTTGGCATCTGGTCCATAAAACCCTGTTCCGTCCCCCTAAATGTTCAGTTGGGTTTCTGTGTTAACTGCTGTGGATAAAGAGTCTTTGCCCGCCTTGTTTTCATAGTGACACCTACTCTTCTGTCCTAATGTGGCTGTATTACGTGACTGGGCCCAACTCTTCTGAACCCTGCACTGGTATTTTACAGTCATACCCCTGCCACAGCCTCACGGTGCGTGAAATGTACTCTCCTGTTTTTGAATTTGGATTTGGCCACGTGATTTGCTTTGGCTAAAGAGTTGCTAATATATGTGGTGTGAGCAGAGCTTTGGAACATGCCCGCACATCTGGCCTGCTGTTTGTGAAGGACTGTATCCTCAGTCACCCCACTTCTGGGCCACCCTTCGAATGTCTGGAATGAAGGAATGAAAGGGCAAGACACTGCTGTACTCTGACCACAGATGTCTCTCCATGCAAGCAAAGGATTCCTTTGTGTCATATTAGGAGAGAGACAGCAATGTAATGGGTGAGTTTTACATGTAGCTGTCATTTTTTCTCTCTTCGACATGAAATAAATGGCTTACAGCATTTTATAGCCCTCAACTGGCTGGCTGATAAAGTCACCTGGCAAGACCTAAGAGCATTTTGTGTATCTTCCAAAGACCACTGGTGACCTTTGCTCAGTAAGCTGGAAGTAACACCCAGATCTGCTAACCACAAACTTCTCTCCATGGCCACTCAGTGTTCTTTGCCTTTTGTGGAATCAGGATCTGGCCAGAAAAGACGCTCTCTTCACCTCATGAGAAAGCAGATCTGATTTGGTCACTGGGGGGACCATGGCACAAACTTCCCTTCTTCCAGAACCAAACCTTTCGTGGCCTTCCATGACCTTGACACATTTGAAGAGCACTAACCAGTTATTTTGTAGAGTGCCCTTCAGTTTGGGTTTCTCTGATGTTTGCTCACGATTAAGCTGAGGTTGTGTGTTGTTGGCAGGAAATCACAGAAGGGATGTGGGGCCCTTAGGTCTCATTGCTGTGAGGTTAGTCTTGATTACTTGGTTAAAGTAGTGTCTGCCAGGTCTCTCCTCTTTAAAATTACTCTTTTCTTCTTTGTAATTAATAATTATCTTGAGGGAGGATTCTTTGAGGTTATGCAAATACGCTGTTTCTGCATAACACTACCAGCCCACTAATTTCAACATCTGCAGTTGGGGTTGGTTCTCCACCTGCCTTTTAAATTGGGAATTCTTTAGGCCTTGGTCCTAGGCCCTTTCAACACCTTCCTATCTTTCCTAGGCAAACTCATGCCCCCCCATAGCTTCACTCCTGCTAGAAAGCTGGGAGGTTCCTTTGATAAACTTTTTATTGATTAATCACCAATACCTGTTGATTCTGTCTCCTTAATCTTTCCAGTCGTTTCCATGTTCACAGCCAGTACTACAAATCAAAACCACCGTCTTCATCTCTACCCAGGACTATATTGCTTTGCCCTTAAAACTGGTCCCTGGTGTTTTGCACAGAGCACCCAAATGCAAGGCTATTCATGTCTCTTTCCTATTAGGTAGGAAATGTGTAAATCTCAGAGACCCACACTTGAGATACTGTGTAGCCATTGCTAACAATGAGCTGATTATGAACTAGGGGACTTGAGCATATTGAATAAATGAATGAATACATGAATGATGGAAAAAAGGGAACACCTTTCTCTCTCCTTATGGTGCCAGTGGCACCTTCCCAGGGCTAAGATTAGAGGCAGACAAATGAGGCATCCACCTCAGGGTAAAACATAAATGGGGAAGAGATGCCAAAACATTCTGTAAGGAAGACAATATTTTTAATTAATTAATTAATTAATTGAATATTAAAAAATTAAAGCAAAAATCTAAAATGAACAGAAAATCAAAATTTAATTTTTCTTGAAGATTGTTACTCAACTAACCCCACCCCTGGCCTTCCTATTACTAATGGGAGAATTTAGCCCTGCAGATTGTAATCACGTAGAATAGGAGTTCTTAAGAACAGTGGGGAATGACTTTACCTGCTGGGGTGATAGTTGGCATTAGGAGAAGTTTTGGGGTGTCACACGGGTGTGTTGAGTGGGGGTAGGGATGCTACTAAACATCCCACAATGCACAGGGTGGCCCCCACAACAGATAATTATCTGGTCCCGTATGTCAATAGTGCTGAGTGATAAACCATGTCTTAGAGGTCCTTAAAAAATACTGTGTCCTTGTCTTTAAAAGCTCTACATAACTAGAATATATCAAATAAACTGTGGCAGGGTAGTAAACAACCTCAGTAGTAGGGATATGCTTTTTTTCCCCCCTCTGCTAAAAAAAAAAAAAAAAAAGAGTGATTAGTCTGAAAAGAAATACTGTGTTGTCTCAACTTCTCAGCCACGGAGTTCGCTCCTTCACACAGAGTGGGCTGGGCTAGAGGAAGGCCAGGTAGCCAGGGGTCTCCCTGAGCAGGTTCCGCATCTGTCTTTGGTCCCTGGACAGTGAGCTCCCAGTGCACACACCTGGGGTGACTGGGGTTGAGAGACAGGCCCGTTCAGGGGGTCCCCTCCCGGGCCACTGGCTGTGGACCTGGGGAGGCATGTGGGGGTGCTTGAGGCCACAGGTGTTTCTCCAGGCCTCCGTGGGCCTCGTTTGTTGCCTGTTTACTTTGTGCCCTCTCCTTAGTCTGTAGCACCGCTCCTCCTCCTCTGCCCTTGCTGTGTTGGTCTTGGGAGTGGTGACAGTCTTGCCCTATTGCTGATCCGGAGGGGAGCCCCTACTCTGTGCTTGTTGCCTCGTCCCTGTCTGCATCCCGTGAGCCGCCTTTTCACTGTCATCCGAGCTATATGGGTTGATGTCCTTGCTGCTAGTACCCTGATAGATAACCCCCTATCAGCTCTTCTCATTTCATTCCTTGATGACCTCAAGTTTTTCTGCTAGTTTGTCTTCCACCTTCCAGCTGGACTGAGTTCTCTGTGTAATTAGTGAGGTGACTGTGAGCAGGGCTCTGTGATTCCAGCAGCCTTGGCTTTCTCATCTGTTAAACTGAGATCATAATTATCTGGTCTCCGGACCTCACAGGGCAATTTCAGCCGTCTAAAGAAATCACGTTTGCCAGTGAGCTTTGTGAATTACAAAGCGCGACACAAAACGAAGCTCCTATTACTGTTCTCATTTCTCCACATTCACACTATGTTATCACATCTGCTTTCAAAAGCCTCCCCCATGAATCCTTAGTGATGTAGGAAGGATGCCTGTTCTTTTTAGATTTCAGACAAAACAGACTCCAGTAAGCTTCACCTGGAGGTTGGCAATGGGGCTAAACCATGGAAACTGTAAAGAGCCCTCAGCGCATCTCTTCTGAGGTACAGAGCAGTGAAGTATCCTGGTTATTGGTTAATTTAGCAGGCATCTCCAGAGTGTCTTGCATGAACTGGTACAGTGGTGTATAGCCCAGTGTCTTAGCTTAGGCTGCCATAACAAAATACCATAGAATGAGTGCCTTAAAAAACAGAAATTTATTTACTCACTGTTCTCGAAGGTGGAAGCCCAAAATCAAGGTCCTGACAGGGAGGGTTCTCAGTTCTTGGTGAGGGCCCTCTTCTCGGCCTGCACACAGCTGCCTTCTTGCTGCGTCCTTTCATGGCAGGAGAGGAAGCTCTAGTTTCTCTTCCTTTTCTTATAAGGGCACTAATCCTATCAGGGGTCCCCATCCTCATGACCTCATCTAACCCTAACTATCCTGAAGACCCCAGCTGTAAATACCATTGCTTTGGGCACTAGGGCTATAACATGTGAATTTTAAGGGGGATACAGTTCAATCCACACCACTTAGTAGTATCTGGTTTTTCTATTACCTGGGAAACTTGTTATTATGTCAATTCTGACTGCAGAAAGTCAGTATGTCTGGGATGTGGTCAAAGAGTCTGTGTTTTCATATGCACCTCATGTATATCCAGAGCAAGTGGTCTCTGTACCACCATGTAGGAAACATCAGGGGTAATGGTTAAGAGCATGAGACTTTGAGCATTCTCTCTTCCTTGCTACGTGGGTGACCCAGCCTAGAGTATTCTCCATCTCTGTCTCTGAGCGATGAGGTTTGTTCATGCATAAAATGGAGATCATCACAGTCCCGTGCTTCCGTGGGCTTTCTGTGGGGATTAGTTTAATATTATTGCCTACTCATTCATTATTGTTAAGTATTAGTTCTTTATTATTAAATATTCATTACCATTTGCAGAGTGCCTGGCAGACCTTAAATGCTTTAGATACACAACTATCATCACCAACACCGTGAGGTTATTTTCTCTGCCTGCACATGATATTGTGACACCCGCTTGCCCCTTTCTGGTGTCTGAAAGGATCTCAGGAGCGTGGATCAAGAGCAGACCCTCAGAATGCCGAGTGGGGAATGCTCAGCTGCCCCCCGGAGCACCCACGTTTGGTGGGTTTTTCTCCATCCATGAACACTTTTTACCATACCCGCCATTCCTTTCCCCTCAGCCGCAGATCAGACAGACTGGCCTGGGCCAGGTTTTGCCCCCTGTGCTGTTGGTAAAGGCATGGTTGACCTTTGTTTTCCAAATGCCTTCCCTGAGTTTCTTGCAGCCCGAGACAATGGGTAGGGGGTGCAGCTTATCTCCAGTGGAGCCACCAGATGGCGATGTCTCCCTTGTCATCACCGGAGGCCCCGCATCCTCCATTTCAGTGCCCAGCCTCCTGCTCCAGGTGCCAGGCCTCCCTGCTGACCCTCACAGGGTCCCCAGGGGCCATCTCTGGGATGGGGGGAGTGCAGCTCCGCTTCTCTCGGCAGAAATTTCATATCTTTGTACGCACAGAGCATATGTGGTGTTGGCCCAAGAAAACCAACTTTCCCCATTTCTAGATGACCAAGCTATTGTTTGCTGACAGCTTTGGTCTGTTAAACAACTGATTCTATGGATTCAGTTGACTTTCCTTCCTCTCTTCTTTCTCTGAATGCTCCCATTCGTGGCTTTCTGATAAATACCCCAATAACTATCCTCCATAACATGAATGCAAAACCATTTCCTACACTATTTGAAAAGCAGAGAGTCCCCAGTTACCATTTTTGCGTGAGAACAGAAAGAGACTGCAGGCAAAATCCTCTGCTTTGATACTGAGAAAGGACGTCAGCTAAGCGTGCGGCCTTAGCCACCTCAGAGTACTTTTCCTGCAGCTTACCTAACGCTGCCATTGGCTGCAGCACTCCCTGTAAACTACTCGTTTCTCCAAGCTGTTCACCTGCACCTCTGCTGGGAATCTATAGGCCTGACTTCTGTTTAGATGCCCACACTGGACCTTTTACTTCTCTATTGTATTGACCACCGAGTGTGCCCTGCAGGTGCCCCGGGTAATTCACACTAGCAGGCGTCACGGTCGTTAATATGACGTCAGCCATCAGCCTTGCGGGTTTGAGTCCTGACATAATTATTTATTTCTTTTGTGTTCTGGGTAAATAATTTAAACTCTGATCCCAAGATGCCTTATCTGTAAAATGGGAAGAGTAACGATACATACTTGTCAGGTTGCTGTACCATGTAAATGAGGTCATATTTGTGAGACGCTTGGGACAATGTCTGGCATACTCTCAGAAGACTCTATTACTTGATTTAACCCTGTCAGAAGATACACAGAAGGAAGGGACTCTAGGAAGGGATGGAAGAGGAAGAGACCAGAGGTCTGAGTGGCACCCAGGGTAATGGAAATAGACACCGTCTGGAGTTGTGGTGGGGTAAAGCAGCGACGGTGAGCTTCACACAGCTGGAGCTGCCAGTCCCTCAGTCTCGTCTTACAGAACTGATGAGCCATAGACTTTGACCCTGTGATGGAAAGTCTTCACTAACTGCGGATGTGTGTGTGTGTGTTTTCTCCTTCCCATCCTTCTTTCTCTGTTCACAGTTCCTGCCTTTCCCCCTCCGCCCTCTCCCCTCGCAGGGAAAGCTGCACTGGCTCTGCAAACATCGCTCTGTCTTGGTTGTGCCCCAGCCCCCAGCCCTCACCGCCCTGCCCCCTGCCCCCTCCTCTGAAACTGGGAGCGAGCGCCTCCAACTGTGTGCCCTCGGCTCCTGACTCATTTCACCCTAGCCCTGGCCCTGTTACACTTAGAGCGCTTACAAATTAAATTATATGGTAATGGAAACAATTATTTTCTGTGGGCTCCCCTGGTGGCTCAGCTGTAAAAGTATCCATCTGCAGTGCAGGAGACGCAGGAGACCAGGGTTCAATCCCCGGTCGGGAGGATCCCCTGGAGTAGGAAATGGCTACCCACTTCAGTATTCTTGCCTGGAGAATTCCACGGACAGAGGAGCCTAGCGGGCTATAGTCCACGGGGTTGCCAAGAGTCAGACATACTTAGCAACTGAACCATCATTACCACCAATAGAAATAATATCACTAAAGTTATGACCAACCTAGATAGCATGTTCAAAAGCAGAGACATTACTTTGCCAACAAAGGTTCATCTAGTCAAGGCTATGGTTTTTCCAGTGGTCATGTGTGGATGTGAGAGTTGGACTGTGAAGAAGGCTGAGCTCTGAAGAATTGATGCTTTTGAACTGTGGTGTTGGAGAAGACTCTTGAGAGTCCCTTGGACTGCAAGGAGATCCAACCAGTCCATTCTGAAGGAGATCAGCCCTGGGATTTCTTTGGAAGGAATGATGCTAAAGCTGAAACTCCAATACTTTGGCCACCTCATGTGAAGAGTTGACTCATTGGAAAAGACTGATGCTGGGAGGGATTGGGGGCAGGAGGAGAAGGGGATGACAGAAGATGAGATGGCTGGATGGCATCACCAACTCGATGGACGTGAGTTTGAGTGAACTCCGGGAGTCGGTGATGGACAGGGAGGCCTGGCGTGCTGCAATTCATGGGGTTGCAAAGAGTCAGACACAACTGAGCGACTGATCTGATCTGATCTGATCTGATGTTTTTTAAAAAATCAAACATTAATTATAAAGCTCAGATTGTCTTTGATAGCCTTCCTCACCTGACCGTGATCCCCTGTATCTACCTGGAGTGATGTGGTGGGGCCTCTACTGTTACTTATTTTGAAACGTGTCCCTCTAGACCTTTTTTTTTTTGGTCTATTACATTTAATATGCTTGTTTGCTTCATTGTAATGTTTCCTGATAACAGTATTTGTTGCATTATGGTGAATGTTTTGTTTCTGTATCTGTCTCACTCAAGAGGCTACAAGCTATGACACAAACTGTGCCCTATTTATCTTTCTCTCACCAGGACCCAGCACTGAGGCAGGCACACAAAGGCTGTGTTTCTGTAGGGAGGCCGGTGAGTGTGTGCTCACTGGTGTGAGCTGGGGAGAAGGGCCAGGCAGAGTGTGCAGCGGGGAGTGACAAGAGACAGAGAGGAAAGTTTAATTGGAGTGTAACCTCCCCACATGGGCTAACAGTCCTGGAAGATGTCTCAGATCTTTACAGGAGCCATGAGAAAGGGCAAAGTTGGAGCGAGCAGCTGAGCAGAACATTGAGTTAAGTGCGGGCGCTGATCCCTGAAAGGCCCGGCTCAGCGAGGGAGAGCAGGGGACCTGGTGTGCAGGACACGTGTCCCAGTGGCAAAACCTTCCAGCCCTGTGGCAGTGCATTACGATTCGCCTGGTCATTAAGATTCAACGGGAGAAGCAGAGACTCTGTCTTGAAGAAACCAACTGAGAATAGACTGTACAGGCTCAGATCTGGACGGTAGAAGGACTCATGAATTATGTCTCAAAACCTGTGGGAGAAAGTGGTGTGAAGCGGCTTTTGTTATGAGAAGTGTATTTTATTACCGTAGTCGGGAAGGCTGTTTGCAGACGGGAAAGCTTTCCCCGGGATCCTCCCCACAGGTGGAGAAGGTTTTCTGTATTTGCAGCCTGTCTCCTTGCCTATAAATCATTCTGATTCTCTCCCCCTGTGCACATGTCATGGGCCTCTCTATTTGAAGACTTTATCGGTATTTATCTTGTAGCTTTTAATAAATCATTTGTTGATGGCATGTGATCCAGGGTATTTTACATGACTGGAACACCACCCTAACCCCACTCAGCTACATTTCTTTGACATGTCTGAGTAACTTCTGTTCTGGCTCCCTCTCTCTGAAATGGGAGCTGGAAAATGGGTGAAGTTGGCTATGGCAGAATGCTTGTTTGGGAAGAAAGCGGGATTTCACTTGATCTAATTATCTGCAGTCATTGTTTTAGTCAGAGGGTGCACGTTAAAGCAGAAACCTTTGTTAGAATAGTGTATACCACTGAAATGGAGGTTTGCCTTTCAATGGGGGGTGCGCTATAATCTCCCACCCTCCTGAGTTTTTCCCATTTCTCCTAGGTTCTAATCTAGTGGAGGGCAAATTACTGCCCTCAGGCCAAGTCTGATTCACCTCCTGGTTTGTCAATAAAGCTTTATTGGCACAGGACCACACCTGTTTGTTTTACTGTATTCCAGGCTGCTTTTCATGCTGCAACAGCAGAGATGAGTTGTTGTGGCAGGTACCTTCTGGCCCATAAAACCTGAAACGTTTACTCTCTGACTTTTTACAGAATACGTTTGCTGGCCTCTGTTAATTATTTCAGGGATGTCAGCGGGTGGTGTGCCAGATCTCTGGCTAGGGGGTCCTCTACCGTTGCTTCAAGTCTGAAGACAGATCCGCCAGGGAATGCCGCACATATGCTCCTGTGAGTGTGTATGTGTGTTTGAGATGCACAAGTGTGTGCTTGGGTGGAGGGACGGTCCTACAGGCTGTACCCCAGGCCTGTGTTCCTTTTCTCTTTACGTGTGTATATTTTTAATCTTTCTGCAGCTGCTATGTGCTAGTTATACAACGATAGCAATGACAAAGCTCTGCCTTTTTGTGTTGCCTAACTTTCCCCTGATGGTTTGTGATGGTGAATTTACGTCCCTGTAAAGAAATCGAGTAGAGGAAGTGCCCCTTGTGATCAGGGACTCAAGGAGGCCTACGTGATACATGAGCACGTGGTTGCAGCTCCGCTGACACGTGGAGAAGGAGCAATTGAAGTTATCGTTTTGGCATTAAAACAGTAAAGTATGTGTGTTTGTATATATATGTATATAGTACACACATGTAATTATTTTTCTCTCTTCCTCTTTTCTGTGCACCCTTTCTTTTCTCTTTATGTATCATCATCATTGTCATCATCATTATTTTGTTCAGAGTAATGAGTATAGAATGTTTTGAGCAAACCAAACAATGTCTTTTGAGATAGATTAGTTCATTTACTAATGGATTCCATAGTTTCGAGCACCTTTTTTATGCCAGCTGTGGTGCTACGAGGGACCTTTATCACTGACCACATCCTAAATGTCCCCCTCCCTCCTCATACCCGCAGGGTCCTGCAGGTTGATTCTCTTCGTTTATGTTCTGTCACCATGTCTCTTTTCCTCCCCTTGGGGCTGCCATCCCCTTCTTCTCCAGAAACATTTCTAGTTGTCATTCAAAACCAAATTTTAGATTTTAACCTCTTCCTGGAATCTGCCCGAAAGCCCCCTAGAGTGGGGTAGCTGCCTCCCCCCACGATGAGCTCTCCCCCTGGAATAGGACTGTCTGCAGAATCATGATTCTCTGAGGGAGGGACGGTGTCTGGTTCTGTGCCTGGAGAGGGAGGAAGAGGAGCGCAGATCACACTGGCCCTGTGTGAGCATCTTCATGCGCTCTGTATCAATAGAAGGAGCCTGTGCTGAGGTCCTTCTCGCTGTGTGACAGACGGGGAGAGTCACAGAGACCTGAAACCATTTGGTCCAGAGCTGTCAATGGCGGGCTGAGGCTGGAACCAGTTCTGATTTCCTTCAGATTCCGAAGTTCAGGGTTTTCCTATCGTGCTGTCTTCTGTCTGGTGTTCCATAGAGAGAGGGAGGGAACAAGGGCAGCGGAGGGGCTAGCGAAGGGGAGGAAACAGGTCCGTGAAGACGTGGCAGTGCAATGTGGTCGTGGGCATGAGGGGGGTGGTACAGAGCGGGGCACCTTGGACGGGGGAGTAATGCAAACGCAGAGGAATTGCTTGTACTGGTTTTTTTTTTTTAATTGAAAATGAAAAAGCAGTTTTCTTTTTTTTAATCTGGAAACTTACTGAAGGGGAAAACAGCCTCGGTGCCCTCGGACTCTGAGTGCTGAGTTTCTGGGCGGGGCCGCTGCTCCCTCGTGTCGGCAGCAGGGACACTGGCAGACCCGCATCCCGCCCTGCACCCCGAGGTCTGATGAAGGTCTGCTCTCCCGCCTTCCTGCCATTTGCCAATTGAAAACACACTTAGTGCCGACCGGTTTTTGGCAGGGCCCGTCTTCACCAGGTTCAAGTCGTCACACCGGAAATGGAAGAGTCAGCATCCTGTTGGAAGAGCCGGACTCTGCTTCTTTGGAAAGAGCCTTGGCCTTGTCCCCCGCCCGCCTCTCCCGCAGGACTCGGGCCTCTGCACTGATACAGTCCTCTCTTTATTACCCCCGGGCACTCTTGAGGCCCTGTGTGGGATTCTGGAATGAAGTCCTCATTGGAAGCAGCGGCTTCCTCCCCTCGCCTCCCATCCAGGAACTTGCGGAATGTGATTTTCCGATCGCGAATCTGCACCTTTGGACAGAGTTGTTCTCTTTATTGGCGACTGTATTTGGTCTGGTTTCCATTCAACTTTTTTAAGAAAGCCCGTTGCGGCTGTTGTTTTGGCCGCATGGCCGGGCAAATGGAGCCGAGAGCTGAGCCAGTCATCTGGAAGAAGCAGGCTCCCAAGATTCCAGCTCCGTGTGTCTAGAAAACTAAGCCAGTGATGAAATGTTTGAGGTGGCTCTTTGTGTCCCTTGTTTAGCCACGCTCTCATGTTAGGGGAGGGGACCCTAAGGCCTGAAAGGGGCAGGCACTTGGCCAGCTCTCACAGGACACTGCTGGCGGATGCTGTGCTGGAATCCCCGCCTCTGTCTCCAGATCCGTCCCCACCCCATCCCCTCTCCATGTATCCCAGTGTCACCGCAGCAAATACTTTCCTCTCAGGTCTAAACTCAGTGGGTGGAGCTGCAGGGGACAAAGATTCTGATATTTTGTCCTTTTCTGGCTAACTTTTGTGATAGGGATTTGCACAGAATCCAAGAAACCAGGCCAGTTCTTGATGTTCACAAGATGCTGGGTGAGGAGCATAGACTTTGGAGCCTGAGCCCACTTGGGTGTGAGCATCAACCCAGCCACAGGGGACTGTGGGGCTGGGGTGGGGTCAAATCGGTTTCCTTTCCTGACATCTGGTTTCCTCCTTGCTATGTTGAGTGTGATGGCACCTTCCTCACAGGCGTCAGGTGTAAATGAGAGGCCATGGGAAATGCTGGCATCCCTGTCAGCTCACCACACGATGTGCCTCCCTTCTTCCTCCTCTCTTCCTTAGGTGCATAATGTCACCTAATTATGTTCACTTTTGAGATCCCTAAACCCTTGGGGGTGTAGTAAGGCAGGAAAAGAGGGGGAAGGGAATATTTGTTGAACAACTCCTTTGTGCCAGGCCATATGCTTCTGGAACCATCTTGTAATTAACCCTGGGATGTTCTTCACAGAAGAAGTAAAATCTTTCTCTGAAAGCTCATAGGTTTGGCCACTCATGTTCACACGTTTAGTCCACAAGAATGTTAAAGCAGGCCTTGGACTTAGTCCACATCTTGTATCCCAACTCCAACCACATCCAAGATGGTGGAGATACAAGAGTGGCTTCATCTCATTCCTCTGCCTGAGAGCGGACATGCTTTGCATTCCCCTGCTTGCTTTATTTTCCATGAGAGAGATGATCACCCAATTCGTGGACAGGGAAGGTGGGGCTCAGAGTGCTTATACAACTTGCCCAAGGTCACTCAGTGAATGGAGTTGGGTTTTGAACATGGGCTTTTCTAATTTCTAAGCCTGCGTTTCTCTTTTGACCCAATCTTAGCTTTGGATTTTCCACATACCTGTGTGTGAATGTCACAAGGCAATTTTGAGTAAACTGAGGTCATATTGGAAAATCAAGTCTAGAGAGAAGGCCTGTGTTCTTTAGATCTTTGTATTAACCAGCTCAGACTGCCACAACAAAATACCTTGGATTGGGTGACTAAAATGACAGATATTTATTTTTTCACAGCTCTGCAGGCTGAAAAGTCCAAGGTCAAGGTTCTGGCTGGGTTTGGTTTCTGGTAAAAGCTCTCTTCCTGGCTTGCAGACTCTCTCTGTGTGCTCACATGGAGGAGAGAGGGTTCAGGCTTCTCTTTCTCTTTTCCAAAGGGCACCAGTTTTATGGAATTAGGGCCCCATCCTTATGACCTCATTTAACCTCCTGCTGCTGCTGCTAAGTCGATTCAGTTGTGTCCGACTCTGTGCGACCCCATAGACGGCAGCCCATCAGGCTCCCCCATCCCTGGGATTCTCCAGGCAAGAACAGTGGCAAGAACAGTTAAGGCTCCATCTCCTATATAGTTACAGGATGGTTCAGAGCTTCACATATGAATTTTGGAGACATAAATATGCAGTCCATAACAATCTTTGTGTTGGGGATTCACAGAGTTGGACATGAATTTAAATGATGGATTCTGATCATAGTCTTCTTAACAGTAATAAGGCCCAGCTACAAAAGGGGAGTATGTTAGAGAGTTGAAGAAAGTATTTAGAAAAAGCCGGTCTTGTCTGAAGGACTATCCCCTGATTTTGTGTAACAATAGGGAACCCCAGACCACATATCTTGCCCTATTCATTTCTAACTCTGCTTTTATCTTCTTGGCTTGGTTTTCCCAACTTGTAACAAAAGTAGTTAACACTGTGTTGTTGTTGTTCAGTCGCCAAGTTGTCCACTCTTTTGGATCCCGTGGACTGTAGCCTACCAGGCTCTTCTGTCCATGGGATTTCCCAGGCAAGAATACTGGAGTGGGTTGCCATTCCTTTTCTGAGGGGATCTTCCAGACCTAGGAATTAAATCCACATCTCTTGCATTGGCAGGCAGATTCTTTACCACTGAGCCACCTGGGAAGCCCTAGCACTGTGTTAGATTATGCCAAATGTGTGCGAATGTTAGCTCTTATTATCCTCCTGTCTTGCTATGGTAGTTATTAGTGCAATTAACAAACTATTCCTGGATGCCCTTGCCCCATTCCTAGCATTTCTAGGACCCCTGAGTTGCGTGTAGTTGTATAACTTGCTCCAGCCAATGAAATGGGAATGGAGGTGGAGGGATCACTTCAGGTGAAAGCTTTAAGATCTAACACCTGATTCAGCCACTCCAGTTTTCCCTTTGCCACTGTAACCAGAAGAGCTCTGTTTAAGGGCTCCTTCATTAGGCTGGGTCCTGGAGGGACAACAGTGTCGAACAGAGCTCCCAGCTGATCAGCCATGGACGAGAAGCATGAGCAAGAAATAAACCATATTGGTTTAAGCCCCCAGATTCTGGGGAAATTCGTATTGTGTCATAATTTAGCTTTATCCTGACTGTTTCCTGCTTCTGCACTGTCTACACCATCAGCTCTTGATTCGTTCAGCCCCTGGGGGTTCTGGGCTACCATCCCAGTTTGCAAAAGGGGACACCAAGACTCATAGTGATGAAAGCATGTTGTAACTGGAGACACAACTAGGAAGTAAGTTTGGTTGTGAACCCAGATTTTTCCAACTTGGGAGCTCATGAGATTGCCACACTATGTGTATACTCCTCTCATTTCTTCTCAGGAGTCTGCTGGCATTTCAACCTCTGAGTCGGGGTCTGAGCTGTCACCTAATCGAAGACTGTCAGCCATTAGGTTAAGGGGTCTGCAAACTATGGCCCCTGGGTCATATCTGTCCCTTTATTTGCATTTATAAATAAAGTTTTATTGGAACTTGACTATGCGCTGCTTTCTCACTCCAACAGTGCAGTTGAATAGTTGTAACAGAAACCAACTGTTTGGCCCACAAAGCCCAAAGTATTTGCTGAGTCTTCAGAAAAAGTTTGCTGACCTTTAATCTAGGCAGAGTATGTTTCATTTGAAAAGTTAGGAAACTGAGACCAGAGCAGTGGAATATGTGTTAAAATGGAAAATTATTTTCACGCAAAGCTGTGCATAATGAACCATTAGGCATAAGAAAATAATCTTCGGGGTCTATGTGCATAACTGTTCTAAAATTATATAATTCCAACATACCATTCATTTCTCTCTGCATTAAAAACTGGCTATGTTTTTGCTTTTCTTAAAGAAAACTAATAAACTGATTTTTGATAACCCTAACCAGAGATTAAATGAGAGAAAAAAATCGACTTTTGAATTTAGAATTAAATGTTATGTTTGTTCTTACTATATGTCATAGATGGCATTGTCCCTGTTTTAGTTCATGTGACCTTATATCATGAGCATTTCCCAGGTCATTAACATTTTACATGAATGTAATTACTGATGGTTGCACAATGTTCTGCTCTATAGAAATGCTATAATTTATATAATCACTATAATGTTTTTGTTTTTTTAGAAAGTTTTCCATTATACTGCGTCTTTTTGCATAAATCTCTGCCCACATTCCTGATTTTTTCTTGGCACAGATTCGTAGAAGTAGAATTCCTGGCCCAAGCATATGAATGTTTTAATGGTTTTGATTCATTCTATAAATTTCCTTTTTGAAAGAATTTTCCAGTTTATATTATACCTTGAGCTTTAGGTTATTTGTCTTACTACAGTCCTTGAATCATTGTATGTTGTTATTTTTATGTCTTTCCAATGATGATATGTAAACATAGTATTTTATTTTCATTTCATTCAGCATGTTTTAATCACCATTCAAGGGGGATTGTTTTCATATGATACTAGCTATTTATGTTTTATGTTCTGAAAATTCTCAGTTCTCATTATTTGACTTTTTATTAAGAACTCAAAATACTTTTTAGAACTTTCCCTGATCTATTTACTAAATCAGTTTTATTGATTACTTCTACTATTTTCATTTTTAATGGTTTTCTTACTTGGTTGGAAATGGCCCTTCCTGACCGTAACCCTGATCCCTAACCCTCTCTGTTCCTTCACTCCTCTCTGAGTGTGATATTTGTCATCCTTACAATCTGCATTTCCTCATCTCAGCCCTATTCTCCTGGGTTACCAGCTTCCTTTGCCAACTGCAAAGAGTCTATAAATGTCAATGTTGTGATTGCTCAACCACGACCCCACGTGTAGTCCCTTCAGCATCACCTTTGACAGCCTTATTGCCTTGGCCTTCCATTGCTTCCATTGCTTCCATCTTCCAAATTCTCAATAAATCCATCTCATGTTTAATAAGTGGGAGAACTTCTAGAGAGAGTCTCAAAAGTGGAATCGTTCAATGCATTTCCTTGATACATATTCATTGTGCACCTACTGTGTTTCAGGCACTGTTGTAGATGTTTGGAATATGTCCATAAACAAAGACCACTGTGTTCAGAGAGCTTTTAGTCTATGGTGAAGACACACAGTGGCCAGTAAATTAAATGCGTCTACTAGTCACCAGTATTGCAGGAAAGGAAACAGTGGACGAGATAAAAGGAGATCATAGGCTGGACGGTGGTTGTGATGGTAAATGACTGGTCAGGTTAGCCTTCAATAAAAAGGTGAGATTTGAGTGAAGACTTAAACCAGGGAGGGGAATAAATATGCAGTAGAAAAGCAATCCAAGCAATCCAAAGCCCTCAGGCGGCCCTAAGGAGAGAGCATACGTGGTGCGTTCAAAGAACAGTGAGGAGGGTGGTGGCTGGAGCAGAGCACTAACAAGGAGAGACAGTAGGAGATGACCCGAGCCCCGACCCTAGCCCTAAGCAGACAGGTTAAGCCCGAGAGGCCAGGAAAGAGTGCTGGCCATGTCAGGCCACTCCAGGGAGCGTGGATGCTACTCTGAGATGGGGGAGCTGGCTGCAGCCACAGCGTTGAGCAGATGGGTGACTTGCCTCACACAGTTTGAAAGCCCTCTTCAGGTTGCTGCTCCAAGAAGCCTCGATGGAGGGGCAAAGGCAGAAGCCGTGCACTGTGCCGCACTGCTGCAGAGAGGCTTGCCGCTTGGTGCTGGGTGGCAGCAGTGGAGTGGCCTCGGGTGCTGTACTTAGTCGCTCTGTCGTGTCTGACTCTTTGCAACCCCATGGACTGTAGCTTGCCAGGCTGTAGAGGTGGGGAGAGGTGATCAAATTCCAGACTTATTTTGACGTTATGGCCAACTGGAGTGACTGCTGGACTAGATTTGAGGTCCTGGAGAAGAGGAGAGAGAAAAAAAGGGTAACTGAAAGGGTTTGGCATTGAGCAGTTGGCAGGATGGGCTGCCATGATCAGAGAGGGGAGAGTTAGGGGAGGAGTGGGTTTTGGAGTTGAAGCCTGGGGATTGCTTTTGGGCATGTGGCATGTGAGATGCCTAATTAGAATTCCAGGTGGAGATGCTGAACAGGTGACAGGACAGCGGGTTACAGGAGCGGGGTCTGAGCTAGAAAAGGAAGTTGGGAGTTGCTAGGATATAGATCGGAGAAGGCAATGGGACCCCACTCCAGTACTCTTGGCTGGAGAATCCCATGGACGGAGGAGCCTGGTGGGCTGCAGTCCGTGGCGTCGCTAAGAGTCGGACACGACTGAGCGACTTCACTTTCACTTTTCACTTTCATGCATTGGAGAAGGAAATGGCAACCCACTCCAGTGTTCTTGCCTGGAGAATCCCAGGGATGGGGGAGCCTGGTGGGCTGCCGTCTATGGGATCGCACAGAGTTGGACACAACTGAAGCGTCTTAGCAGCAGCAGCTGCAGGATATAGATGGTATTTAAAGCTGTCAGTGTGCATGATATCCCAAGGGAGTTATTGCAGCTACAGGATGACCAGCTCCTCTACAAATGACTGTGCTCTGGTACCAGCTGGACTCTGAGTGAAGTGCAGATTGCTCATTCTTCTTCTTTCCCCTCAACTTACTGGCTCTTCGCTTTTCAATCTGAGTGATGACTCCTGCCAGGAGTCACATGAAAGTTATATGGTATCACATGCTCTGTATCTTCCTTGACTTTATGATTCAAAAAACTCAGAAAAATGTTTATCTTATACTTATGTTTTATTGAGTAGCATACAAGTGATTTTGTTTTTTAAAAGGGAAACCATCATCTTTAACAAAAACAAAAAAAATCTCATGCTTTTTCTATGTTTTGTCTCATCGATCTAATTTGATCAAAGCCAGAGGTATGTGTTCCCCAGGTTAGGTATACGATGGTAGAAAATGAGGGAAGTAACCTCATGAATTAAGAAGAAAGAAAGTCCAGAGTTAACACCTTCACTCATTTTTAAATTGGGATATAGTTTCTTTACAATGTTGCGGTAGTTCTTGCTGTACAATGAAGTGGATCAGATATGAAAGTTAAGTTGCTCAGTCGTGTCCAACTCTTTGTAACCCCATGGACTGTAGCCCACCAGGCTCCTCTGTCCATGGGATTCTCCAGGCAAGAATACTGGAGTGGGTTGCCATTTCCTTCTCCAGGGGATCTTCCCGACCTAGGGATCGAACCCAGGTCTCCTGCATTAGAGGCAGACACTATAACCTCTGAGCCACCAGGGATATACGTATACATATATCCCCTCCCTCTTGGACCTTCATATCACTTGGCTTTAGAACTTTTGACAGTTTCTCAAGTCAGATCTTTCTCCCTTTGTGAAGGTTTCTAAAGCATGCAATATAGAATCTGAATGAATATTCCAAGGAAAGGATAAATGTGGTTTGGGCCATGGCAGCATTTTTATAATAAATATGTGGCCTCCTATGGTAATGATTTTGTATTCAGCCCTTCTAAGATGTGTGATTTTTTGATCCATTTGTTAAAAATATAATTTTAGGTCTTTACATTTCATATAACTTGATTTATCTTCACAGTTTTCGCAGTTGCACATGTATTAAAATTTTAGTCTCTCACACAGGATACACATGAACAAAGCAATGGGGAATCTGAGGGGCCCAGGAAACAATGGATCCAACTTAGAAGAGCAATGAAGGGAAGTCCTGGGTGTATTAATCTATGTTCCTACTACCCCATTCATTTAGACTGAAACAGAAGAGTGTCAGTCTTCAGAAAAGAGATATTTTGGGGAGAAAGTCTTTGATGCTTTCTTGAGACACTAGAAATACTTAAGGATTTGCTAAAGATGAATAGTTGGAGAATAGAAAGGCAACTTAAAATGCCACAAAAAACAAAAAGCTGTACAAACAGAGCAGTGTTATCATTGCACTTTACTTAGCTTGATTAATCCCCTCCAAGGGGAGACCTGGACCACAACAGACTGGTTCCAAACAGGAAAAGGAGTACGTCAAGGCTGTATATTGTCACCCTGCTTATTTAACTTATATGCAGAGTACATCATGAGAAACGCTGGGCTGGAAGAAGCACAGGCTGGAATCAAGATTGCCAGGAGAACTATCAATAACCTCAGATATGCAGATGACACCACCCTTATGGCAGAAAGTGAAGAGGAACTCAAAAGCCTCTTGATGAAAGTGAAAGAGGAGAGTGAAAAAGTTGGCTTAAAGCTCAACATTCAGAAAACGAAGATCAAGGCATCTGGTCCCATCACTTCATGGGAAATAGATGGGGAAACAGTGGAAACAGTGTCAGACTTAATTTTTTGGGCTCCAAAATCACTGCAGATGGTGACTGTAGCCATGAAATTAAAAGATGCTTACTCTTGGAAGGAAAGTTATGACCAACCTAGATAGCATATTGAAAAGCAGAGACATTACTTTGCCAACAAAGGTCCGTCTAGTCAAAGTTATGGTTTTTCCAGTGGTCATGTATGGATGTGAGAGTTTGACTGTGAAGAAAGCTGAGCGCTGAAGAATTGATGCTTTTGAACTGTTTTGTTGGAGAAGACTCTTGAGAGTCCCTTGGACTGCAAGGAGATCCAACCAGTCCATTCTGAAGGAGATCAGCCCTGGGATTTCTTTGGAAGGAATGATGCTAAAGCTGAAACTCCAGTACTTTGGCCACCTGATGCGAAGAGTTGACTCATTGGAAAAGACTCTGATGCTGGGAGGGATTGGGGGCAGGAGGAGAAGGGGACGACAGAGGATGAGATGGTTGGATGGCATCACTGGCTCGATGGACGTGAGTCTGGGTGAACTCCGGGAGTTGGTGATGGACAGGGAGGCCTGGTGTGCTGCAATTCATGGGGTCGCAAAGAGTCGGACACGACTGAGCGACTGAATTGAACTGAAGACCCTTTTAAAAATTCTTGGGACTTCCCTGGTGGCTCAGATGGTAAGAATCTGCCTACAGTGCAGGAGACCCAGGTTCAATCCCTGGGTCGGAAACATCTAGAGAATAGAACGGCAACCCATTCCCATATTCTTGTCTGGAGACTCCCGTGAACAAAGGAGCCTGCTGGACTACATACACTTAAGAGTTTTTAAGCTAATGGTTCTCAATCTGGGGCAGTGTTGCCCCAAAGAGACATTTGGCAGTAAGCGGGGAGTGCTCTTGGCTTGCAGTGGAGACCAGGTATGCTGTTAAACATCTTACAAAGCACAAGATCATCCCTGCCTCGACCTGAACAAGGAATTACCCAGCCCAGAATATCAGCGGTGCTGAGGTTGGGAAGCCCTGCCCTAAATGAAGAGCAAATGCAGAGAAAGGCAACAAATACAGTTTGATTAGTATGTTTTTACTCCAAAAGACAATTGAGATTTTTGAGTGACTATTTACTTTCTGACATGATTTAGCAGTGTTTTGATCAAAAGATAAAAACTATCCATTTATAGTAATCTGGATAAAGCAACTACCCACTGGTATCCTGTCAAGGTTCAGGTATTTATAAAGCATGTTGGTCAATATAAGGTATATCCTCTGTGGGAGGTAGGCTGTGAATACATACTGGCCGTTGGGGTCTGCATGTGTGTGGGGGTGTGTGTGTACATGTATGTATGCACTTGCTGGTTTTGATGGGAAGTATAAATTGGGTTTTGGAAAAAGATGCCCCCAACTACCTCCAACTGTAAGCCTTGACTTCTTCCTATTAAGATTTCCCTTGCAACTTGGCCTCTTTTAAACTCCTATCTTGTGCATTCTGTCTTCTAATCTAATACCTCTGCGTACATATCTAAACATGATCAGTGACAGTTTTCGCTGCGGGGTGAGGCTTTCTCTGACAAGGCCAGTGAGCGCTGATTTGAGCCCAGCCATTGTGAGTGACTTCAGCTGTCTCTTCAAGTGACATCCAGCTACTTGAGAAAGGAGCGATGACGAAAGTTCTTTGGGCAGAAAACTTTCGCTGACAAGAAGGTGACAGGTCCTTGCACAGCTGGTCTCTGATATGCCTCGGAAGGGGCCCATGGAGTGACTAATTTGAGCTGTGCAGTAGCTGGGAGGAAGTGTGGGGCCCATGCCCTCTTAGGGTTCATAGAAATCTGTAAGACACAGTGGCAGTGGGTGCGGACTGGAGGGACCCCTTGTTGCTGGGGCAGCAGGCCAGGGAGCCCCGTCTGTTTAGAACACGAGAAGGATGAAAATTTTCGTGGTGACTGGACGTCTGTGATCTTTGCCTGCCCAGAATCTGTTCTTCCTCCTCCTGATCACAGCACCTCATTTTCCCTTCAGCAAGTCACCCCATCTCTAATTTCATTTGGAGCCAACCCTGGTTTCCTGGCTCCAGGGATTAGCGATTGACAGACCCGATCCTTTCATCACAGTGGTTGGTTCGGGGAAGGCTCAGTGACTCAAGACGATCCCAAGACACTCAGTTCTGTGCCTTTGCCACAGCAGTTGGGAAGGAGGTGTTCTTCCTCCCTGAGGTCACCACACTGTGGATGGAAGCTTGGAACTTCTAGGAATCACAATGTGGAGCAAGTCACCTAGAGAATGAACCAACTCAGAGAATAGAAAAGCTGAGAAATGGAGAGAAAGAGACATTCCAGAATCAGTGAAATTATTTGGCCCCCTCATTCAGCTGTGTCTGAAGTGCCCTGTATCCTAGACTTTTCCATTGTACGAACAATGAGTTCTTGTTTTCCCCTTAGTGCACTTACGTTTGTTTCTCAACAGAAAGATTCCTGATTGCTACAAACAGCAACCATTTTTGAGTGCCTGCTCTGTTCCAGGTGGTGTATGTCCAGGAGGTTGTTTATCCTCACAGTGACCTGTAGGGTTGGCACTGCCGATGTCCTCATTCTAGAGAGGAGATGAGCACAAACTTGGTGGCAGGAATATAGGGTCTCACAGTTCTGGAGGCCAGAAGTCTACAATCAAGGTGCTGGCAAGGCCACTCTCTCTCATAGTCCCAGGGGAGAGTCCTCTGTCTCTTCCAGCTTCTGGTGACATCAGGTGCTGCTTGGCCCTGGAGACACATCACTCTAGTCTCTGCCTCTTTTTCACATGGCCTTCTCCCTGTGTGCCTGTGTCTTGAATCTTCTTCCACTTCTCTTATGAAGAAAACTGGTGCTGGGTTTAGGGCCCATCCTAAGTCCAGGATGATCCCATACTTAATTTAATCACAGCTGCAACAACTTTTTTTTCCTAGATAAGGTCACATTCATTGGTGCCAAGGGTTAGGACTAGTGTTTTGGGAGCTACTAGTCAATCTACCTGGAGAAGGCAATGGCACCCCACTCCAGTACTCTTGCCTGGAAAATCCCATGGATGGAGGAGCCTGAAAGGTTGCAGTCCATGGGGTCGCTGAGGGTGGGACACGACTGAGCGACTTCACTTTCACTTTTCACTTTCATGCATTGGAGAAGGAAATGGCAACCCACTCCAGTGTTCTTGCCTGGAGAATCCCAGGGATGGGGGAGCCTGGTGGGCTGCCATCTATGGGGTTGCGCAGAGTCAGACACGACTGAAGCGACTTAGCAGTAGCAGTCAATCTACTACGACAGCTGTTTAGAGTCTGAATAAAGATAGGCTAGTGGGGATGGAGATGAGAAAATCTATATTTGAACAATATCTAGAAGATAATTGAGATTAATGCATAGAATGATACAATGTCCAAGATTTTCTTTACAAAAATCCAAAAGTGGAAGGAAGAGAGTGGGTTATAAATTAAATTTCCCCAAGTCAGTAAATCACTGAAGTTGGGTGGGTATATGGAGATTATTATACTACCCTCTTTACTTTTGTATGTATTTGAAATATATATAAAACATTTCAAAAGAAGATAATCAAGAATATTCCATTTATTTATGTTAATTACTTATTAATTAAATTTCAGTTTTGGTTAAGTCCTCACTATATACCTGCCATTAGCTGAGTCCCTTGTTGATGGGTCATGGAGTAGTTACAGATGTGTTTGTTTTTCCAGTGATAATGACACTCTCATATCACCTGACAAATAGGCCTAAAGATTTACTTTATGTGGAGACATGCACATGTGTGAAAAGATTTTTGTCTTAGGATAAATAAAGCTTTCATCACAGGTGAACGGGAGATTCATGTTACCTTGTCCAAACCCAGAGTCAAAACCTACGACTAGCCAGCGTCCTGCTGCAAGGAAGCAGCTTGTTTTCTTTAGTCTTCCCAGTGTCACCTTAAAAGTAGGAAGGAGCGACAGTGATCCCGACTCTGTAAACTAACTGTCACAAGGAAAGGTGAGCCTATTTAGCCACCAAAAACACCACAATATTTTAATTGTCTTGTCTCCATAGCAGACGTTAGTTATCAGAGTGGAGTAAGGGAAGAACGCAATGCACTATTAAATGCAAACTAGACATTTGGGTGAATGTGATTCTGTAGTTTAATCCACGTGCTTTTTTCAGATCCTTCCTCACTTCTTTGCAAAGCATGGTATAAAAATGATGTCAGAAGAATGGTTCGCTGAGTTGTTTAAAAGCCTGCAAACACCATTTACAAGGTGTGTTGTTGACAGTTAAAAATGACGTATCTATTATTCATGGTGTCCCCCGTGACAGAGAAGATGTTGCTTGAACTTGGCGACTGTAAATGAACAAGGAGGGAAGTAATGGAATCCGTGATGTAACCTGTGCTCAGTTGCTTCTGGGGACTGTTCTGGAAGCTCAATATTGAAGTTTTCCTAGGAGGGACAACCAGCTTGGGGATATCTGAGTCTGATAGGAGCACCACGTTAATGAAGTTTCCTTGTACCTCCAATTGTTTATCTCAGTTTCTGTGCTGTAATCGTCTTTGTTTGGTCTGCTACTTTCAGGCTTCAGGGTTTAGGAGCTCACATCTTGTGCTCAGCTGGTAAAGAATCCACCTGCAATGTGGGAGACCTGGGTTCAATCCCTGGCTTGGAAAGATCCCCTGGAGAAGGGAAAGGCTACCCACTCCAGTATTCTGGCCTGGAGAATCCCATGAACTGTACAGTCCATGGGGTTGCAAAGAGTTGGACACGACTAAGCGACTTTCACTTTCACCCTGCACTCCGGGAGACAGTGAAGGACAGGGGAGCCTGGCGTGTTGCAGTCCATGGGGTCCCAAAGAGTTGGACGTGACTTAACACCTGAATGACAACAACCCTGCACTGAAGTCCCAGCTCTGTCAATGGCTAATCTGGAAGCCTGAATCTAGCAAGTCAGCCCATCTAAGGAGCAGTTCCCCCTTGTTTTAAGTGACCATGTTTCATAAAGCTGTTGAGAGAATTCAGTGGTGTAATGCCTGAGAGACACTGAGCACAGTGTTTGCCTGTGTGAATTACTCAGTGAACGTTAGGTGTTACAGAGGGAAGAAAATCAAATCCAGGTGCTTAAGTGTGATTTGCAGGCCCGTGGCAGGATCACCACTAGGGAGCTTGTGAGAAATGCAGACTCTTGGGCCCCACCCTGGACCCGCTGAATGAACGTCTGCACTCTGCTTGGACCCCTGGGTGATACATATGTGCATTAAAAACAAGAAGCTCTGGACACACTCCTGTTGCAGGACATTGCGACAGAGGCTTTCCCTGTTGCCCTGGGGCTGGAAACACAGGTGCTGAGGAGCCCCTCCGTCAGACAGCCAGACACGCTGTGGATGCCGGCCCACCCCAGCTTGCTGAGGGTCTGTGCGGCTGACTCTCCCACCGTCTGGCGGTCAGTGGAGGGTTATCAGTCAGGAGTGTTTGGCTGAGAGTACAGCAGACTTAAACATTTTTCAGTTTGTTTCCCCCAAAGCCAAGTAAGGTGTTACCTTCAGGCACATCACTCTCCAAGGCTGGGGATACTTTCAAGAGGCAGAAGGAGGTGTGTCATACCCATTTGGTGGTGGCCAGCCCCGTGGGGTCATCTGACCAGCATGGAGCGTGGGGAGAGGTTGGCAGGTGCCTGCTGCCTCTGGAAGTGTGTCTGGACATAGGGAGTAGAAGCTGATGCTTCTTTTGGAGGTTTCTGAGGGCAGGAACGGCCTGAGAAGAGAGCTGAGGACACTGCCATCACGGCGCCCAGGAGGGGATTGGTGCTCCCTCGGTTCCACGTGAAAGGGCGTGGGCTTAGAGGAGGAGTGGGCCCTGCGGTGCTGCCGCTCTGGGATAGGCGAGCCCGGCTGGCAGCATTAGTGCGGCTGAACAGGAGCAGACGCTTCCTGTCGGTGGTAGGCTCCTTGAAGATGGATGGGGGCCAGGATGACGTTTTCCCCTGCCCGTGGCACCGTGGCTTCTCTTTGCGGAGACTGCCGTGTCGACAAGGCGCTTGGCAGTGGACAGGACCCTCAGCCAACGTCAGAATGGCTGTACTCCTTCCCCACCGTCAGAGAGGCGACTGTTTCCCCCTTGTCCTAGGTTCTGGGGAGGGGTTACCTCAGAACCAGCCTTGGGGTTTCCACCCCTCAAGTGCTGGGAAGGGGAGGGTGAAAAGGAAAGCCTCCCAGTTCCTGGGGCTCAAGCCCAGCTGGCCATGAGGAAGGAGAGGGGTTTCAAAGTGGATGTGAGTTTGCAGTTTCCAGGGCTGGATTTTGCATAGCTTTTAATAAGTGAATGTGACCATGGCATTTTGGAATCTACCCAAAATTTAACCAAGCAGACAGAAAATTACACTACAGTCTGAGGCAGTGACTGGAGAAAAGACTGTAACATTTCTGAATTACATTTTTCTATGTTGTTCCACTCTGAGCTCCAAACATAGGTTCCTTAGTCTTTTGGGTGTTTAACATCCACAGTTTTGGCCATCTGTCAGCAATCCTTGCTTTCATGATTTCCAGTAATTTTCAGTTTTGCTCAAGGCTGGATTTGAAGCCCTTGATTGCCACTGAAACCAGGGCGTGGGCACTGCCCACTCCCCAGCCTGCCCTCCTTGACCCTACTTGGGCAGAGTCTGCTTGTTTTCATGTACGTACTTTTCTGTGTTGTTTGCTTGGAAACGGTACTAAGTCACTTCAGTCATGTCCGACCCTTTGAGACCTCACGGACCATAGCCCTTTAAGACCCCACGGACCATAACCGTCTGTCCATGGGGTTCACCAGGCAAGAATTCTGGAGTGGGTTGCCAATTCCTTCTCCAGGAGATCTTCCTGTCCCAGGGATCGAACCCACGTCTCTTAAGTCTCCTGCATGGGCAAGTGGGTTCTTAACCACTAGTGCCACCTGGGAAGCTCTCGCTTGTAAATACTGACACCGAAGAGAAGACAACTGCCCACTGAGGTAACAGTGGGCTACTGGAGACATCCAAGAAAGGCGTATTTCAGAGAATACGGGGAGAATATGGGGAGAGGGATGTCCGTGCTGCTGACAGCTTCAATTGACGCTGAGCACGTTTTGGTTGGAAGCTCTGAGTCGAGATGAAGGGGCGGGTTGAACAGTTCGTGCCTCTTCTTCTCAGGGCTGAGCGTACCTTCCACGCACCAGACTCTGCTTGTGGTTTAGTCACTGCTTCAGAAAGCTGAAAGACTGTGGCCTTGACTGTATCCCAGGGTACGGGCTCAAAACAATGGAAGGGAACACTGGGGCTTTGGAAATTCACTGGAGCAGTAGGCTGCCTTACAAAGGCATGGAGCTCCTGTCACATGAACCAGGAAGTTTCGGTGTTTTTAGAGCTGTCAGGACCTGTGTTGTGATCTACATCTCCTTACCCGGTGTTCCTGATGCTACACCTGTAGGTGATAAACCCAAGACACTGTCAATAGTGTTGAGATAGAAGGGTGAGCCCTGCTAGAGGGTTAAAGTCAACACGTAATGGACCAGAAGAGAAATCTGCAAAGTCATTGTTACCTTAATCACAATAAAGTAATAGCTAAAATTATTGATTACTTGCTATATGCCAGGCACTTTGCTGATCCACTCATCTGTTCATCCGCCCATTCCCTCACCCACCCATCCATCCCTTCATGCATCTATCCATCTACTCCTCATCTTCTTAAATCCCCTGTGAGGTTGGTGTCAACATCTGGGTTTTATGGATACGGTATGATTCCCAAGTCCACAGGTGTGATCTGTAACCTGACTGAGAATATTCAGTGTCCAAAGATAAAACGCATTTCTAGGGCTGGAGCTAGTCAGTCCTGAGAGCGTGGAAAAGGAGAGACAAAGAAGCAGAGTCCCGGAGGGCAAGGCCTACCCAGTCTCAGGTTTATTCAGAGGAAGAGGATTCTTACCCAAGTGTCCTCCAACTTCATGATGTCCTGGTCATGCTGACCCTTTCCCAGGGGAGGTTGTCTACTTCAGGAACTCCTCTTTGCTGTCGCTTCTGTGGATGTCAATTAGGGACAGGAAATAGGTTTTATTTGTATCTTAACTGAAACTTCATTAGGAAAATATAGTCTGTAATGTGTGTATGAGAGATCATGAATACATGTGTGCATGTGTAAAATAGATCATGTGTGATATAGTGGATTATACCTGGCATAGATCTACAAATATATAATTTGTGTGTGTTATGTTTTATGTCTTCCTCTCTTCTGTATTTTGTACACACACGTCCGCACTCATCGTTTGAGATCACCTGAGGCACTGGAGCGGGTGGAGGGCCAAGGCTTCCTCTCTGTGCTGGGGGCCAATATCTGTTGTGTCCCTGCTTTGCACCAGTTCCCTCTGGTATGTGGTAGAGCCAGAATTTGGACCCAACTCTGGCCACTTTCAAATGCAGGGCTCCTCCAGGTGAGAGCGGGACGAGCTGTATTTCCTGCTCTTTCTTTGGAATACCGGGCAGTCGAGCAATCTTGTCTGTAGCTGAGCATCAAGTAGACATTTGCTCTCTTTAACTTACGCACAACCCAGAAAAGCAGCTGGGAGCAGCGGCATGGGGGCCAGGAGCTGCGTCCTGGGTCTGGGCCCTTTCTCACGGTCCAGTCACTGAAGAGCAGCCACTTCGGCCTGCGCCTCACGGCTCTGAGCTGGCTGTGGAGTGATGTGAGCCGAGGTGTCTGCAGTCCTGAGGTGTAAATAAGTCCACAGAGATCAATCTCAGCTGTGGAGGTGTGATTCCACTTCACTC
Organism: Bos javanicus; assembly: GCF_032452875.1. Lineage (NCBI taxonomy): Eukaryota > Metazoa > Chordata > Mammalia > Artiodactyla > Bovidae > Bos > Bos javanicus. The sequence continues at coordinate 7,460,740 of NC_083885.1, read as the reverse complement.
TATGCTCCTCAGAGGCTTCGAGCAGCAGCAGTCGGAGCCTTTGCCCAGGAGGGCAGTCTGAGTCCATCTCCCTGAGCTGGGTTTCCAGGGGACCAGCTGGAGATGCGGCTGAGCCAGGCTGGACCTCAGGGTAGGAGCGTGGGGCTCATGTCCTGACTTTGGCCAAGGGCAAAGTTTCAGAGGTAAGAAGAGATTCTTTTAGGAAATGCTATCAAGTATATATTCCTGTTTTTTTTTTTTTTTTTCCGTCTGTCTTGGTTTTTGTTACTGTGAAAGACAGTGTCTTTTTCAAAACCTACAACCATGTCTTCAAAGTAGTTGATTAGGACATTACAATGATTAATTTTGTTTTTGCAGCAGCAGATTCATTTGCCTGTGTAGTTTCCTCTTTCCTTGTAACCCCGTCCTCCCTTAGAATGCACCTGCAGTGGCGAGCAGTGGTTCCCAGGGGGTTGGACACTGCCCCCACCCCCAGGGCGATGCAGTGGAGCTGAGGTGGCCTCTGAGTTCACCCTGCATGTGTTTAAAGTCGAACTGCTTAGAAAAGCAGAGCATTCATTTTGCCAGTCCAGGAATGCTGCTTGCTTTGGGTGGGAATTCTCTTTTCCTTCGTGCACAGCTTCATCCATCACTGCGCTTCCTTGTCCGATTTCATTAACCTGAGCTTGTGTTCATCTTGTGGCGGCTTAATAACCTTTATTTGTGGAATCCCTCAAAGAAAGCCTTGGTTATAAATCCCACGTCACAGAAATGAAGGCATAAATGCCAATCTGTGTCACTGCATAATATTTATTATTTTAATTAAAGAAAATGGATAGTGACATTTATTAGGTCACAAGTTACTTGTTAATGGCAACAAATGACAAAAAAATTACTGATTTTATGAGCAAATCTTGGAACGTTCCTCAATGATTATTCTGTTACACTCTCAACGTGAGTGGTGCTAACAATGCATTGGGCACATTTTTGGAAGCTCATACTGATTTTTGGTGAGACACACTTCCTGTAGGGGTAAGTATCGGCTTAACTGAGAAGCGAAGTCAGAACTGACTGTGAACTGTTTCCCGCCCCCTAGCCCCCAGGTCTTTTTAGCATATACTCTGACTTCCTGAGATAATTGTGTGTGTGTGTGTGTGTGTGTGTGTGTAGGTTACTTCCAAAGCAGAAAAAACATAGTTGTGAGAAACAAGGATGTTTATCACAGTGTTGTTCTGTGTTGTTTGTCACAGAATACATGGTAGCCCCTTACTAAAGCACCCATTCAGACCGGGAGACAAGTGAAAAAGAGTGATATGCAAGAAAATAGTCCAAAGGCTGGGGACTTACAGTGTCTTTAAACGTGTATTATTTCATTTAATGTTCACCCTCCTGCCATGAGAAACGTACTCGCCTATCTCCATCTGTTTATTTATTCACTCAGTCAGTATACCTCATCGGGATTAGTTACTTTATGGCAGAGTTTATGGATGAGAAAACAAACACAGTTGTTTAGTAACTTGTATGTGGCGCCACAGCCTGGACCTGACAAAGCTGACATGTGAACCTTTCATTTGTGTGGCTGCAAAACCTGTGATTTTATTAATATCCTGCCCTGTGCCCGAAGCAGTGTCCTCTGACCACAGGGAATTTTGGCCACGACAGTGGAGCAGCTGAAGCTGGGTGGCTCTGAGGAGCTCACTGCGGCTGAAGTTAATTTTAGTTGGCCAGGGTAGCTGTGAAGTTACGTTTCGCAGGGTTTATTCTCCTTTGACTATTGCATGACTCGTTTCCTGAGTGAACAGGCTGAGGAACACTGCTGGAAGTTTAAGAAACTGGTCTCTTTCACAACGGTTATTAGCTTGTTTACAGTCATAAATGGTTGTGGTCTTTTTTTTTGATGTATATTTTGTTTTCATCCTACTGATGACTAAACATTAAAATAAAAAGATTGTGTTGTTTTCACTTTAGTATCCTGGTAGATTTTTATCCCTTGAGTCCAATGACAAGAATAATTTCGTTCTAAAGACAGAGTCCACATTTACAAGGTGGGCTTAAAGATAAAGCCACATGAAGAAAGAGAGAGAAACAGGTATTTATTGAATACACACTTTTTGTTAGCCATTATCCTAAACACTTTCCACACGTTCTAGCATTTAATCTTTTAAGATATACTCTATTATTTTCCCACTTTATAAATGAGATAACCAAGGCTGAGAATCTTCCCACTATACAACCCAAGTGCAATGGTTGATGTGTATTCCCACGAAGCCTCTGATCCTAGGGCACTCACTGCCTGACCTTTGCAAAAAATTTTGAGGAATAACTTACATACATCAACACGTATATTAAGTCACAACAAGTTGTGACAAGTGCATACACCCGTATAGCTGACGCCTCAATCAAAATATAAGACTTTTTTTAACGTCACTGCAGAAAGTTCCCTCATGCCCCCTTCTAGCCAAACCCACCACCCACAGGCATCCGCTTTCCGGATCTCTTCACCGTAGATTCTTTTTTCCTTTTTCTAGGACTTCATATGCATGGAATTGTATGGTGCACTATTTCATTTTTGGCTTCTTTCATTCAGCATGTTTTTTAAGACTCATCCATGTTGTATGTATCAATAGTTCATTCATATTTTATTGCTGATAGTGTTACCTTACATGGGATGCTACTGTTTATTTATTAATTTTCCTATTAATGGATATTTGAATCCTTTCCAGTTTGGGGAGATTATGAGTACAGTTGCTATGAACATTTTTTCAGAGGTCCTTGTGCAAATCTGTGTTTTCATTTCTCTTGGGTGAAGAGCTAGGGTTGGGATCACTTGGTCATAGGGTAGGGAGATGGTTAAAGTTATAAAAAACTGTCAAACTGTTTACCAAAGTGACTGTACAATTTTATGCTCTCACTAGAAGTATGTGAGAGTTCTGGTTGCTCTGTATTTGCCAAATTTTGCATGTCAGGTTTTAAAATTTGGATCATTCTGGTGATTTGTTGATGCCTCATTTTTTTGCTTAATTTGTATTGCCGTGATAATTAGTGAGATTGGGCATTTTTCCTGTGGGCTTGTAGGGTATTTGAATATCTTCTTTTTGGGAGCTCTTACTCAAATCTTTTTGCCAGTTTTCAAGTTTTAAAAAATTTGATTGATCATGTAAATATTATTGATTTAAAGAGTTGTTTACAATTTGAGGGAAAATTGATATCTTAATAATGATGATTTTTCAAGCCCATGACCAGAATATATCTCCCTAATTGTTAGGAACTTTGTTAGTTTCTCTTAGCAACGTTGTGTAGTTTTCAGGGTCTAAATCTTGCATACATGTTAAATTTGTTGTTGTTGTTTAGTTGCCAAATCATGTCCGACTCCTTTGTGACTCCATGGACTGTAGCCCACCAGGCTTCTCTGTCCATGGGATTTCCCAGGCGAGAACGCTGGAGTGGGTTCCTTTTCTAGGGGATCTTCCCGACCCAGCGATCGAACCAACGTTTCCTGCATTGGCAAGTGGGTTCTTTACCACTGAGCCATCAGCGAAGCCCCATGTTAAATTTACCCTTGTATATTTTTGGTGCTATTGTAAATGATATAATTAAAAATTTTTATTTTGTAATTGTTCATTACTGGTATGTTGGAATGGATTTTTGTGTATTTACACTGTGTCCTATGATCTTGCTAGTTCACTTATTAATTCTAGAACTTATTTTACAGATTCCTTAAGATTTTCTATTATACATAATTATGTCATCTGAAAATAAAGATATTCTTACTCCTTTTAAGTTTTATTTCTGCCTTATTGCTCTAGCTAGGACTTTCTACTAAATATTAAGTAAAAGTAGTGAAAGCAGAAATCCTTGTCTTATTTCTCATCTTAGGGGAAAATTTAATTTTCTCTTAAGAATGATTTTAATTGCAGCTTTTAAAAGATTAATGCTTTTTATTAGATTAAGAGATTTCTTTTTGTTCCTAGTTTACTGAGAGTTTAGTTTTTAATTATGAATGGGAATTGAATCCATTGAGATGACTGATTATAGCATATTTTTCTTTTTACTGTTGATGTGATCAATTACATTGATTTATTTTCTAATATTGGACCAATCTTGCATATTATTGATAAAGAGTATTTTTGTTGTGATATATTATCTTTTAATAAATTGCTGAATTTAATTGCAAGTATTCTGTCTAGGATTTTTATGTCTACTTCAGTGACATACATTGGGTTGGTTTGAAATTTCCTTCCTTCCTTCCTTTCTTTCTTCCCTCCCTCCCTTCTTTTTTCCCTTCCTTCCTTCCTTTTTTCCTTTTTGTATCTGGGTTATATTACCTTCATAAAATGAGTTGTCAAGTATCCCCTCCTCCTCTATTTCCTGAGTTTGTGTAAGATTGATAATATTTATTCCTTAAACAGATGATAGAATTTATCACCTAGACCACCTAGGCCTAAGCCTGGAATATTCTTTGTGGAAAATTCCACAAAGAAACTTTTAAATTATGAATGCATTTTTAAACAGATGTAGCACTATTAAAGTTTTCCATTACTTCTTGTGAAATTCTGGTGATTTATGTCTTTCAAGGAATCTGTCTACTTCATCCATGATAAATTTATTGTGATACATTTTTCATAACAGTCTGTTATTATCATTTTAATGTCTGTAATGATATAGTCTCTTTCATTATTGATATTGATAATTTATGTTTTTCCTTTTTCTTATCAGATTTGCTAATAATGCTCAACTTTAGACCTCCTTTTGGTAAGTTTTGTTGATTTTTCACTATAGCTTGATTTTTTTTATTTCATTGATTTCTCCTCTTTATTATATATTATATATCTTTTATACATCGTTTCTTTTTAGTTACTTGATTTAAACTTGTTCCTTTTTTCCAGCTTATTCCTAGTGTTAGATCATTGATTTTACACCATATGGTTTTCTAATACAAATTTTTGAAGCTGTGAATTTCCCTCTAAGCAATACCCACATTTTGTGCCTTACTCACATTTTGATACATTTTTTCCCCATTGTTGTTCAGGTAAAACTATTTTCTTATTTCTCTAGTATTTTTTTTTCTTTGAACCATGGATTGTTTAGAATCATGTATATTTAAAAAAAATATTTGGAGTATTTTATAGGTTTTTTTCTTACCGATTTCTTATTCAATCCTGTAGTTTCACATTGACTTCTATCTGTGTTTTCCTCATAATATCTAAATTCTCTTAGTCCTTTAAGTCCTTACAAAAGGTTGATGTAGTAAATAATGCTACAGTAAATATCTTTAGGTGTGTATGTGACTATTTTTGTCTTCACTGTTTGCTTAAGACATATTATCAAAAGTAAAATTATGGACTTACAGGGTATGCAATTTTTAAAATGGTCTTTTCTTTTACAAATTTTTGCCAAGTTGTCTTTCGTGTAGCTGCTACTCTTGCCCCATCTCTGTGAACTGGATTTCTATTTTCCTGGAGTTTTCCTGAAGAGATTCCTGTCTGCATGGAATTCAAAGCCCCAATGTCTCCTGAAGTTGTATGGTATGGCTGCTTTGAGGAACAACCCAAGTTTTAAAAACCTAGATTCCACAAGAGGTAAACAGCCTCTCCCATTTCCTGTCTCCAAAACACACTTTTATTTTCAAATTTTGTTGTTGTTCAGTCACTAAGTTGTGCCCGACTCCTTGTGACCCCATGGACTGTAGCCTACCAGGCTTCCCTGTCATGGGACTCTCCAGGCAAGAACACTGGAGTGGGTTGCCATTCTCTTCTCAAACTCGGGCTGTGGGAATAATTGCTACTCAAAAATTCTGGCCACGTCCTAGGATCTATCCCACTTTTTTTTTTAAATGAAGAATTTCAGTCTTTAAGAAATTTCACATTTCCATAGAAGGGCCCTAAAAATCACTTTCTTGGAGCACCTAATTTCTTGGTATCTTCCTAGGGTTTCTGAGCAATCAGGAGGCTCGTAAGACACTCACAGATTGTATAACATTTCCTTTGTTTCTAAACATCTTGCTTAGAATGCTAAATCCACCCAGGGTCCTGAAATCAGGCTATAGGGCTTATTTACTATCAATTTCTTCACAGCTTAGTAGAATCCCAAGACCTCTGAGAACCCATATCCTCCCCCAAGTTCCAATTGTCTCTAATAGAGTCATTACATTTATAGTAAACATATCATCTCAATCCTATTCTAGGGCTAATAATTAGTCTATGGTGCAGATATACATAGTGCTGGGATTTATAATGATGACAAAGAAGTCTCTAAGATATATGCCTATTTTACAGGGGCTTATTCAGTTTGTGGGTATAAACAAGAGTTCATTAACCCTAAAGCCTTCACGCTGTAATAGCCTCTATATTCAAGCACACTCCGCTTTTGAGTCCATATGACTAACTTGTACTGATTGGTCTTGTTGAGTCTCACTGCTGTTTCTGCCAGATGCAGCTGAACCTGCTGCCTCTAAGGCCAGTCCAGGTTTAAAAGGAGAATTAGACTTTCCCTTTCAATGGGTGGAGTAGTAAATACTGCCATGTTTAATTTTCCACAAAATGAAACAAAACAAAAACCTGTTGTATCAGTCTGAGATTAGTCAGGAAAACAGAGCCTCCACATACATTATGGGAAAAAGAAGTTAACTGTACGACCTGTCTTACACTAGTGTCGGAGAAGTCTAGGTGTGGTGGTTTGGAAGCCAGATGATCAGAGACGCAGTCACTGGTGACTGAGGCTTGAGACTCAGTCACATGGAGGAGTCGCAGGCCCTGGTGAAAGGCGGGGAGCCAGGCACATGGTAGCATCCTGCGCCCGGGAGCTCACAGAGGGGTCTGTGGAGCTGCCACACCTGGCTGTCACAGAGTCCCCGGCAGCGGTTTCTGCCTCACTGCCACCTTCCCGATTTCACATGAGTTCCTGTCGTGGGAAAACCTTCACTTGCACCCGTATGAGCAAGGAGTTCCCAGATGCTCTTCCTTTGAACGCTTGGCACTGCCCAGGAGCTCTGTGAGGACTGCTACGCGTCCCATGTCAACACTTACTGGTGCTCTCTGGAAACCTTGCTCTATGCTGTGACGGGAAACTATAAAATCAGAGAAGCTGTAGGAAAACAAAAAACAAAAAACACATAATGACCTGTCTAGTCCTCAGCCCAGAGACACACAGGCCCTAGGACAGACAGAGTCTGCACATGATTTGGCCTGCTGTCAAGATGCTTCTGTGCTGAATATTATCCCTCTCTGGAGCCCAAGAGTGGGTTAGTCATGTGGCTTTCCATTCTGGGTAGATCAGTTGCTTTAACATGTATCCTTTTAAAACGCAAACACCCTCGAAACCATGACATGGTCTCTGACTTTAATGTAAACTCATCTTATTGACATTGCTTGCTGACATAGAAGTCCTCCTGTAAGCAGAGTTAGTGTTAGCCAGGGTGTGATGACAGAGAAGGCAATGGCACCCCACTCCAGTACACTTGCCTGGAAAATCCCATGGATGGAGGAGCCTGGTGGGCTGCAGTCCATGGGGTCGCTAGGAGTCGGACACAACTGAGCGACTTCACTTTCTCTTTTCACTTTCATGCATTGGAGAAGGAAATGGCAACCCACTCCAGTGTTCTTGCCTGGAGAATCCCAGGGACGGGGGAGCCTGGTGTGCTGCCATCTCTGGGGTCACACAGAGTCGGACACGACTGAAGTGACTTAGAATAGCATAGCATAACATAGGGTGTGATGGATCTACAGAAAGACTCACTGAGCATCCTGTCAAGGGGTTATAAGGTACGTACTGGGGCCTCTGACGAGAAGAAGCATTGGATCACTAGGGGCATCAGACCTGGGGCCCGTGGGCAGTGAGAGGGCGGCGCACAGGCGCCACCTGGGCCTAGAGGCAATGGGGAGAAAGCTCTCGGGAGAGAGGGAGGGAAGAAGATGCACATGTCACTAATGAATGACACTGTTCTTAAAAATTTGCCCCAGATTATCCATGCATATTCAGAAAGAGCCTAAACACAGGAGAATGAAGGTCACACTCTCAGGTCCATTTGATATCTTGAATTGAGCTAAGATGGCAGCCAAATTGTTACATGGCATGAATTTTTGGTGATCCATAGGCAGATTGTAGAATTAGGTAGAGCGACATCCAATGGAGATACTGTGCTCTGCTTAGTCGCTTCGGTCGTGTCCGACTCTTTGCCACTCTATGGACTGTAGCCTGCCAGGCTCCTCTGTCTGTGGGATTCCCCTGGCAAGAACACTGGAGTCGGTTGCCATGCTCTCTTCCTGAGGATCTTCCCAGGGATGAATCCCGTGTCTCTTATGTCTCCTGCCTTGGCAGGTGGATTCTTTATCAGTAGCACACCTGGGAAGCCCCGACTCAGATGCTACCTGACTGGCAAAGCTATCTACGATCACCCCAGCCCTGGTTAACACAAAAATCCATTCCAAGTCCACTGGAAGGGGATGCTAGAGTGCCAGACACACTTTCTATCTCCTCTTCTCTGTAAATGACCCAAATGTTGTGAATTTGCCTTGCACAGCAGAAGCCAAACAGCTATGACATCTAAGCAGCCTGTAGCAGCCTGTCATGTGACGGACAGCTACTAGGGAAACTTTTTCCCTCTCCCTGAGGATATCACCAGCCAGCTAGCCTCATTTATCTTTTCTCTCCATCACTTTGATCAAAGCCTCTCATTGTTCGTTGATTTAGCATTTTAAGTCTTACCTTGTATAGTTGAGTTCCCTTTTATTTACTTGCACCTGTCTAAACAAGTAATGGCAGAGTTCCTTCTTGTGTTTTTTAGCAGATAAGAAACCTTGGCAGTCATCAGCATAATCTTAATAGCCATTATCACCATCACGATGCCAATATCTATTGAGAATTATGCCCAAGGACCTTCTACGTGCTTAACGTGTTTCATCTAATTCTCAAAAGAGTTCTAAAGTTTGTAGCAGTTATTATGGGTTAACTTACTTGATTACGGTCACACCTCAGAAGCAAATTCTTGTTGGAATTCCGAACTGAAGACTGACAAGTCTTGTTTTATTGCCTGATAACTTGCTAACCTTCTCAGAAACTAAGTAATTTCAATAACCATGGGAGAGAAGTTAACAATTTCCTTATTTTTCTATTACTTTTGAAGAATCTATAGGTACTAGCTTTGTTCTTTTGACTTATATTCCATTTTTAATTCTTAAAAGAAAAAATATGCAAATTTTTCTTTATCATTACATATTTTCAATATTTCTTTGATTTTACTCTAACTTTGTTTTCAACAATATAGATCCTTCTATGTATGCATGCTTCTGAGAGTGATACTATAAATCATTCTTATTAAATTTAAGTTCATCTTCATACCCAACTCTAAAATCTTCAATAGAAATCTGGTTTTCATAATCTAGCCTAGACTAGATTGGAGACATGTTTCACAGATCTGTAAGTCTTTACATGGGATCTTAGACTAAAAAGGGCAGGTTGGGGATGAAAAGAGAAAAGATAGTTTAAAGTGGACAGCAGAGCGGTGGAGAAAAGCTTTGTGAAAAAGCCCTAGGGACAAAGGGAAGCAGAGGTTAAAGTTAAGTACTCTGGGTTTTCAGTGGTGTTTCCACCTCTGAAAATGGTGACGGGTTCAGACTTGAGGGGTGTGATAGAACCTGGAATATTAGATAGGGAGAAGGCTAAGTTTGTATGATTAATTTAGGTCTTGAGAAATATGTTCTTGGGAATATGAGGAGAGGCTCATTAATAATTTTCCCATGTAAAGCACCCGTGGCCCCTCAGTGGGACAGACTGAAGAAACAGTACTCCTTTGTCTCTCCCTCGGCTCAGGCCTCTGTCCACACTGGAAAACCAGCTCTCAGTTCTAGCACATGTATTGCTTTGTGTTTTGGTTCCAACTGTTTGCAGCTCAAGCTTTTTGTAATGAAAGAGACAGTGAAGTTCACGGTCAGCTCATCCAGCTGGCTCAGAGAAAGGCTGTCTCACTGAGACACAGTGCTGGAGATTCTATTAGCATTTTCACATTTTCATGGATTGTGGACCATTTTAAAATAATTTCCTTTTTTAAAAAATTGAAGTATAGTTGATTTACAATGTTTCAGGCGTGCAACAAAGTGATTCAATTGTGTATTTATATGAGTGGTTGTTTGTGCATTCATTTTCAGATTCTTTTCCATTACAGGTTATTATTAATATAGCATATTGAATATAGTTCCCTGTGCTTTACAAGTAGGACCTTGTTGTTTATCTTTTTTATATATAATAGTATGTATCTGTTAATCTCAAATTCTTACTTTATCTCTCCGCCCCTTTCCCCTTTGGTAACCATAAGTGTGTTTCCTATGTCTGTGAATCTATTTCTGTTTTGTAAATGAGTTCATTTTTATCATATTTTTAAGATTCTACGTAGAAGTGATATCATATGATATTTCTGTCTTTCTCCGACTGATTTAGTGTGGTGATCTCTAGGTCCATTTATGTTGTCACAAATGGCATTATTTCATTGTTTTTAAATGGCTGAGTAATATTCTACTGTGTATTGATGGGCATTTAAGTTGCTCCCAAGTTTGTAAATGGTGTTGCTGTGAACATTGGGGTATATGGATCTTTTCGAATTAGAGTCTTCATCTTTTCTGGATATAAGCCCAGGAATGAGATTGCTGGATCATATGGTAGCTCTATTTTTACTTTAAGCAACCTCCATATTGTTTTCCATAGTGGTTGTACCAACTTACATTCCCACCAACAGTGTAGAAGGGTTCATTTTCTCATTGTGGACCATTTTTTTTCCTGGTAATTTTCTCCTTTTTAGGCGCTTTGTTTTCAAATTGTCTTCTTATAAGGAATTCTGAAAGAGATGGGAATACCAGACCACCTGACCTGCGTCTTGAGAAACCTATATGCAGGTCAGGTAGCAACAGTTAGAACTGGACATGGAACAACAGACTGGTTCCAAATAGGAAAAGGAGGACGTCAAGGCTGTATATTGTCACCCTGCTTATTTAACTTATATGCAGAGTACATCATGAGAAACATTGGGCTGGAAGAAGCACCAACTGGAATCAAGATTGCCGGGAGAAATATCAATAACCTCAGATATGCAGATGACACCACCCTTATGGCAGAAAGTGAAGAGGAACTAAAAAGCCTCTTGGTGAAAGTGAAAGAGGAGAGTGAAAAAATTGGCTTAAAGCTCAACATTCAGAAAACGAAGATCATGGCATCTGGTCCCATCACTTCCTGGCAAATAGAGGGGAAACAATGGAAACAGTGTCAGACTTTATTTTTCTGGGCTCCAAAATCACTGCAGATGGTGACTGCAGCCATGAAATTAAAAGACACTTACTCCTTGGAAGGAAAGTTATGACCAACCTAGATAGCATATTAAAAAGCAGAGACATTACTTTGCCAACAAAGGTCTGTCTAGTCAAGGCTATGGTTTTTCCAGTGGTCATGTATGGTCACAAGTCAAACTTGTGAGAGTTTGACTGTGAAGAAAGCTGAGCGCCAAAGAATTGATGCTTTTGAACTGTGGTGTTGGAGAAGACTCTTGAGAGTCCCTTGGACTGCAAGGAAGTCTAACCAGTCCATCCTAAAGGAGATCAGTCCTGGGTGTTCATTGGAAGGACTGATGCTGAAGCTGAAACTCCAGTACTTTGGCCACCTGATGGGAAGAGTTGACTCATTTGAAAAGACCCTGATGCTGGGAAAGATTGAAGGCAGAAGGAGAAGGGGACGACAGAGGGTGAGATGGCTGGATGGCATCACTGACTCGATGGACATGAATTTGAGTGAACTCTGGGAGTTGATGATGGACAGGGAGGCCTGGCGTGCTGGGATTCATGGGGTCACAAAGAGTCGGATACGACTGAGTGACTGAACTGAACTGAACTGAAGGAATAGTTTGTGACTAAGTCATTTACATTATGCTGTGGACTGAATGTGTTTTCTTAACAGTCATATGTTGGATCTCTAACCTCTCTTGGACTTCCAGGCCTCAGAACTGTGAGAAATAAATGTCTGTTATCTGAGCATCTGGGCTTCCCTGGTGGCTCAGACAGAAAGAATCTGCCTGCAATGTGGGAGACTTGGGTTCGATCCCTGGGTTGGGAAGATCCCTGGAGAAGGGAATGGCTACCCATTCCAGTACTCCTGCCTAGAAAATCCAATGGACAGAGGAACCTGGCAGGCTACAGTCCGTGGGGTTGCAAAGAGTCAGACACAACAGAGCAACTGACACTTTCTTGTACTATCTGAGCGTCCAGTCAATGACAGTTTATTATAACAGCCCAAACAACTGAAAGTTGTGAAATCCTTGGGGGAACTAAAACCCTTTCAAATCAGTAAAAAATCAATTGAGAGTAGCATAATATGGAAACAATACAAGCTTTGAAGTCAAGCAGAGTTGTAATTGTATCCTTGAGTATCAGTTTCCTAATCAGAAGGATAGAGATAATTATTTCTAAATATTCATACATATAAAATAAGTATACTTCTTAAACACTAGGCTTGGTATATGATAAAACCTCAGTAAACAGTTATTTGTAGACACAGTAATGATCAACGTTTTCCCTGAGAACACCAACTGCTGGGGAGGATATGGAGCAACTGGAATGCTCATGCATGGCTGATGAGAATGTAAGTCGGTACACCACTTTGGAAGACTTTGCCACAGTATGTGCTAAGACGGAACAAAACAGAGCCTATAACCGGTAATTCTACCTCAGGTATGGCCCCGACCGAAGCACATACCTGTGAGATGCAAAACTATGCACAAAGAAGGGTCAGTTCAGTGCAGTTCAGTTCAGTTGCTCAGTCGTGTCCGACTCTTTGCGACCCCATGAGCCACAGCACGCCAGGCCTCCCTGTCCATCACCAACTCCCGGAGTTCACTCAGACTCACGTCCATCGAGTCAGTGATGCCATCCAGCCACCTCATCCTTTGTCATCCCCTTCTCCTCCCGCCTTCAATCTTTCCCAGCATCAGGGTCTTTTCAAATGAGTCAGCTCTTCCCATCAGGTGGCCAAAGTACTGGAGTTTCAGCTTCAGCATCAGTCCTTCCAATGAATACCCAGGACTGATCTCCTTTAGGATGCATTGGTTGGATCTCCTTGTAGTCCAAGGGACTCTCAAGAGTCTTCTCCAACACCACAGTTCAAAAGCATCAATTCTTTGGCCCTCAGCTTTCTTCACAGTCCAACTCTCGCATCCATACATGTCTACTGGAAAAACCATAGCCATGACTAGATGGACCTTTGTTGGCAAAGTAATGTCTCTGCTTTTTAATATGCTGTTTAGGTTGGTCATAACTTTCACAGAAGCACAATTCACATTAGTCAAAATCCCCAAACAACTCAAAAAACTGTCACTAGTAGATCCAGCAATGAGAAAAATGGACTATTGCTGCAGACAAGTATTTGGATGAATCTCACAAGAATAACATTGATCAAAGAAACCAGAAATAAAGGAGTATATAAGGTATGATCCCACTTATGTAAAATTCAAGGCAAGCAAACCTATGTAGACGTCAGGAGAGTGATTACCTTTGAGGAGAAAATGACTGGTGACTATGGGTAAAAGGGTCCAGGGACCGGTCACATTCTGCATGTTCTTAGTCATTTCTTGATTTGTTACAAAAAGCCAGGCAGTTAGTAAAAATTCCTTGAGACACATTTATGATTTTTGCACTTTTCTGTATATTTTTTTTAGATTTTTTTTTTAATGTGGACCATTTAAAAAGCCTTTATTGAATTTGTTATAACATTGCTTCTGTTTGGTGTTTTGGTTTTTTGGCCATGAAGTGTGTGAGATCTTAGCTCCCCGGCCAGGGATCAAACCCACACCCCCTGCATTTGGAAGGCGAAGTCTTAACCACTGGACTGCCAGGGAAGTCCCTGTATTTTTATAGTTAACAAAAAGTGTCTGAAACTGAAGCTGTTATTTCTCCGTATCGTTTGCTAGCTGTCTCCAGAGGGGTTTGCTTTCATTCTCTTGCTTTGCAACCTCTGCTCCATCCAGAGCCTCTCGCTGTGAAGGCAAGCCCAGCTCTACAGTCCTCCACTGTCAGCTGCGTGCCACCCTCCTGGGTCATCTCACAGACAGCAGTGTAAAATCGGACTTGACTCTCCTGTACAGCGACTCTTCCCTGCGCAGGAGGGAGACGGCAGCCCTGGCCCTCAGGCGTGATGCCCTGCCAGCCCCTCAGAGCTCTTGGTTGATTGAACGCTACATCTTGCCTAGCTTGCAAAGTCCTGGATCCTGTTTAGATCTTAGCCCCTGGAGGGAGGGAGGCCTTGATGGAAATGCTCATATTCTGAACTCAGAGAATAAAAGGGGTTTTAAACTGTGTTCTTGGGCACAAGTTTATTCATGGATACTGCTATAAACTATACTAATGGCTAACAGAGAGGTCTTGTTCTTAAAAAGGAGATGGATTATCTTCAAAGAAAAGAAAGTCATTTGAAGCCCTAATCTAAGTTGGTGGCAACTTCTCTCACCTTGATCTCCTCTGTTTCCTTCCCATATGAAGACCTGTGTCTTTTTAATCAAGCACCTGGTATGTACAGACCAGGCATGATGCTTATACAAACGTTATTTCACGTTTGATCTTCAAGGAAGTTCAGCAATACAGATATCCTTAGTTCATCTGTCCATATGTGGAAATCGAATCTCGTAGAGCTTAATGTCCACCTATGGACACAGGACTATTAAATAAGAAGGAGCTGATTTTTGGAGAAGGCAATGGCACCCCACTCCAGTACTCTTGCCTGGAAAATCCCATGGACGGAGGAGCCTGGTAGGCTGCAGTCCAGGGGGTCGCTAAGAGTCAGGCACAACTGAGCGACTTTGCTTTCACTTTTCACTTTCATGCATTGGAGAAGGAAACGGAAACCCACTCCAGTGTTCTTGCCTGGAGAATCCCAGGGACGGGGGAGACTGGTGGGCTCTTGTCTATGGGGTCACACAGAGTTGGACACAACTGAAGCGACATAGCAGCAGCAGCAGCAGCAGCAGCAGCAGCTGATTTTTAAGTATACCTAAAAATGTGAGGGCCGCAGCACAGTCATACCCAAACAGCAAGCTAAACACCATGAATTTCATGTCTCAAGAGCCGATGAGTCTTGATGCCAGGATTGTTTTGGCAGAAGGTCAGGAATAAATCTGTAGGTGAGTGGAGCTCAGCAAGCAGGAGTTGAACAAACCAAGAGAAGGCACCTTGGCATCTATACCATCACTTCTCTTCTTTTTTCTTTTGCAAGTTTCATTATTCTGTCATATTGCGATTTCATGGTTCAGGGGCTTGCCTTGGGTTCCTGGCCAGGATGCAGGCTTCCAGAGTGAGCACACACTCTTACACACCTCACGTTTTGCAAGGTGTCTAGGCGAGGGCTGTGCACATAATGACCCTGATGTGCCTCTCACAGTCAGCTCTGGTCATTAGCACATCTTAATGGCCATGGGAAAATGCCAGGTCCTTGGCTCTTGGCCTCTCTCTGGGACTTCTGATTCGTGCAGTAAAAGGAAACCTTTAGGACATGGTTTTTCTCTTGTCAAGCTGATGGGTAACTGCCACTCTGTCCTTTCATTTCCTCAGTCACTGCTCTTCGGTTAACTCATTCCTTAAAAATCTGTTGATTAAAGATCTCCCATGATAGTGGCCCAAGTGACTAGAGTTACCACGCCACATCTCAGGGCTCCCTGCCAATTCCCTGGGCAGTTCCGCCTGCCCAATTAAGCACCTCACTTCACCCTGACTGCATCTGCCGATCCTCCTCTCTCCCTTCACCTGTTATGGAGCATTAAAGGCAAACTCAGTTTTATGCAGATAAATAGAGTTTAGTGGTAATGTGCCACACGACCTTTGAAGTGACAAGATGACATTAATTTTTAGGGATTCTACCTTCTCGGGCTGTCACTGTTGAGCATGTAACTTGATGAGAAGTGGAGGTCTCTGCATTTTGAGGACGCACTTACAGTTTAACATGCTGTTTCAAATGTAAGGAGGCTCTGTCTTTAATTTTTTTTCACCAGCTTGACAGTTTTTCAAACATATTCACTGTCAGCCCTAACAACCTGTCAACAAATGCCATTATGTGAAAATTGCCAAGACTCACTTGAAGACTGTGAATAGTGACAGACATGCCACACGGATAAGTTTCTCAAAAACCCAGGGCTGAAACTTTTGAAAGACACTCTGGCCCTTCCAAGGAAAAAATGAACAGTCAGATCTCCAGGAAAAAAAAAAAAAACCATACACTTGTCATATCAGATATCTGTTTCTTTCCCAGGCAAATTAAGGTGTATGTGAAGGAATAAAACATACAGAGGACAATAGCTGCCAAGATCCGAGGCTGTGCCGTGTCTCCACTCTTATCAGTGAATCCAGGAAAGGAACAGAAAACCATTTTTTTTTCTCCCACTAGAGAATTTAAGGAGAGGTCGCCTTCATTTTTAGGTTGAATGTTTCTGGGAATAGGAACCAGGAAGCAACAGAAACCGAGATAAAGCAAAGTGAATCCCATCATGACATGTGAAAATGAGGACTTGTCCTAGTATCAGAACAGGACATATCTTGGCAGTAAAATATGGAATGGGTTGGTGGTGGGGATGCAGTGATGTAGTACAAAAAGCCTTGGATATGAAATTAGGAGACCTGGTTTTGAAGCTCAGCTAGCTGTTTAAGCGACGTCTGGCCTTGAGCTCTTTCGTTTAACTGTCTCAGATTCCTCACCTGTGCACTGGAGATGGTAATATTCACACTAGAGTGTTATACAGAGGATGAAATGAGTTAATGTGTGAATGGGAATTTCCTCAAAACATGGAGTTGAAATCAAAGACTCAAAACTGATGTGGCAAGAGAATGTCTCAACCCCAAGGGTCCAAGATCTCATTTTGGATGTAATCTGGTTCTTCATTTGTAACTGAGGTTTCTGTTTACCCAGATTCAACCCCAGTGAAATGCTGTGTATCTTGGGTGATGTTTCAAACCAAAGGCAACCCATCCATGAAAAATGGTGGTGAGAGGGTGGCTGGTGACAGAGGAGAGAGGAAAGCCCTCTGGACTGCAAGTGTCTAGCCCCTCCTGTCCAATGATCTCTGTCATTTGATTTACCCATGGGCCCTGGGGCTGCTGGGTTGTGTCCTTGCTGTTGTTTGGACATTCTTATTCTTCCTGTTTTAAACTGCAGGGCTTTACTATCTGTCTCCCTCTTACAGCTGGTGTCCCAGAGATGAGAAATTCTCCCCTAAAGAGGAGCCCATGTGGGAGAGTCACAACGGGACCAATGGAACAACTGTCCATGGCCTTCTAGAAGGGCAGGGAGGGTCTACCCTCGAGTCTTGAGTGTTTTGTTCTCAAGAGGCATAGAAAGGGGATATTTGAACAGAATTAGAGTGAAGCTTCCTAGGGACCCTGCCTAATAAGTAGAATCTGAGATCAGAGCACATTTCTGTGCTGCAGATACCTGTGTCTTTTCCTGCTTCTCCATACCTCACTTTCAAAGTCACCTTCCCATTTTCAGATATATCTGGGTGCCCTTAATCCTAGAATATCTTACATTTTCCTGCTGTGATGGAGGGGACGTCTTTTAAAAGAGAACCCTTTTTCCTTCCCTGTGGTTTTTCTTTGGACCACAAAGAAATGTTGATGCTGAATTTGTGGTTCAGAGGAACGTCTTTGGTGCTACTCAGGAGATGTTGATCCAGATGGAGGTCTCAAATGATGATTGGCTGATACCTGTCAAGGCCCTCAGTATCCCATGTAAAAGCCCAAGGGACAAATGCCTTCTGAATTGACTGGGTGTAAAATCCACATTTGTAGGGTCATGACCCCAAATTTGTGATCTGCACTGTGATCGAATGTGTGGATTATGGTGATGGTGCAGGGACGGATGCAACAGTGCCAGGAAGACACTTGATTCAGCTTGGATAAACGTTGGTAAACATCTTGACTTGACTCTTGTTTAGTAGATTAGATAAATAATGTCTTTCTTAACACAGCTCACCTTCTCTGAGCCTGTGTTTCTACCAACTGTGAGATGGGAATGATGTCTGTGTTTCTGAGCATTTGGGGAGATGAACTGAGACTGAGTGTAAGAGGATGGAATTCTTACTCTGTGACTACTTGTGGGGTCTGATCTAGGTGGGTACTATTGCACTTCCCGCAGTTTGCTCTTGGAAACTATTTGACTTGAAGAAAAAAGTATCTAAGACATTCTCTCTTCTGCAAAAGTGATCACGTTGTTAATTGTGATGATGATGCTAATGAAATAATAATGACGACAGCCCTAGATCACTTATAGAATATTTACTTTGTACAATGCATTCCCCGTTGGGGAAACAGTGGAAACAGTGCTGCTTTATTTTTCTGGGCTCCAAAATCACTGCAGATGGTGACTGCACCCATGAAATTAAAAGACGCTTACTCCTTGGAAGGAAAGTTATGACCAATCTAAACAGTATATTAAAAAGCAGAGACATTACTTTGCCAACAAAGGTCCATCTAGTCAAGGCTATGGTTTTTCCAGTGGTCATGTATGGATGTGAGAGTTGGGCTATAAAGAAAGCTGAGTGCCAAAGAATTGATGCTTTTGAACTGTGGTGTTGGAGAAGACTCTTGAGAGTTCCTTGGACTGCAAGAAGATCCAACCAGTCCATCCTAAAGGAGACCAGTCCTGAGTGTTCAAGGACTGATGTTGAAGCTGAAACTCCAGTACTTTGGCCACCTGATGTGAAGACCTGGTGGCTCATTGGAGAGTCATTTGGAAAGACCCTGATGCTGGGAAAGACTGAAGGCAGGAGGAGAAGGGGATGACAGAGGATGAGATAGTTGGATGGCATCACTGACTCGATGGACATGGGTTTGGTGGACTCCAGGAGTTGGTGATGGACAGGGAGGCCTGGTGTGCTGTGGTTCATGGGGTTGCAAAGAGTTGGACACAACTGAGTGACTGAACTGAACTGAACAATGCATTCTGTATGTATAATATCATTTAGCCTCCCATCACAATCAGCTTGGTTGTAATAAGTTATAAACTTCTGTTACACTCCTTCCCAAGGTGAATAAACTGAGGTTTAATTGAAGTTAATCACCTTCTCAAGGTTATACAGCTAATAAATGGAAGAGCGAGTCCCACTTTTGTCTCAGTCCAAGTCTAGAGACTAGATCTCAAAGATACATGATTTTCACAAAGTCTAGAACTCGATTCCTAAAGTCCTTTATGCAGCTTCTGAGTTTTTACAATTTAATCTTCTTCTTTTTGCCTTTATGCCCTTGGGAGCAAGCCGTCACCTTGATCTTGGCTGTAATTCCCATTAACTCTAATGGTCGTCTAGCATGTCTCCCCAGCACGTTGAGACGGAGATTATTTCCAATCCAATTGTTTTAATGTTGTGGGTGTTGAATGAGTCTACAAACATTTAACCTTTGGTTTCATTATAAGGCTCAGAGCAGACAGGGTGTGGGGAGAAGATAAACCAGCACAAGGATGCTGGGAAAAGATGTATTGAAGATGACTTTATGAGAGCACAGCATATGGAATAATAGAAAAATAATTACAAGTACATTTGAGAAGTGGATGGATCTTTCTATTTCAACTTGGAGCATTGGATAAATATTGCCAGAATGCAGAATGGAAGATGCTAGAAGGAAGAAAAACAGCCCACGTTATATAAAATTGTGATATAATAGCTCTGTTTATTTTTCCATTATTTAAAAAAATAATAATATTCCTGAGTTTTTAGAGTGGATATGGGTTTTGTACAGATGACTTTAAAATTGTTATTTTCTGGTCTTCATGATAATCTTGCATGGTTTGAAGGTCTTTGGATGCCCTTGCTTTGAGTCCCACTAACACCACTTGTAGGTTTGCAACCTAGAGAAAGATAATCCTTCTGATAATAAGGACACATTCATACTTCGTGGAGTTATTGTATGAAATATACATTATGTGAAGGTAGTTATATGTGTGTGTGTATATATATACACACATATATATGTATATATATATTACCCTGTAAAGGGCTTGGACCTGATTAGGTGCTCATTAGATGCTGTTGTAATAAAACTATTATTTTTATTCCACATGCTTCATTAATTCCACGAGTAAGCAAAGGCTCAGAGAGAAGACTTAAGTCTCCATGGTCACACAGCTCATTCGTGGTTAGGAGGGGGCAAGAGGTAGGGTCTCCTGATTCCCTCAATGTCCGTTTTTATTGGTTTTACAGGGCATAAATAGTTGGGAAAATGTGGTTTCCTGATTCCACTGATAAAGTCTTCAGAAAGCCATTCCCAAACCATTCTCAACCAGATCAAGTGGTTTCTGAGACCATTTCCGTCCACAGCCTCACCTGACATCCCTCTCTCCCAGCTCGTGGGGGCAGCCGCCCTCCCAGTCCCTGTGTACCCATAACCTTGTGCCTGTTTTGCTCTCACTGGGAATCATGCCCCTGAGGTACCTTCGGTTACTAAGTCCCAGTGGTGGGTTGGTGTGCCGGAGCTGCCTTAGCACTTCTGATTAACCAGACCCCTTTTCGTAACCCCACCCCTCTCCGCAGGGTCTTAGTGTGGGACCTCGAGTAACTGCACATTGCCACAAGCAGCAGCTTCTCTCAGCCCATGGCCATCCCTGATGTCTTTCTGGAAGTTCTGTTTGGACATTGGACGTCGTGAACTGGTCCTCCAGTTTTCTTCACTTTTCTCCACTATATGCCATTTTTCTTTTTGTTTCTTTCTGAGAGACTTCCTATACTGTATCTTCCAATCCTCCTATTGCTCCTACCCAGCCCCACCCCTCTGCCCCATTTCTGCTATCAAGCTATCCAAGAGTTTTTCTTTTACTGTTTGAATGTTCCCTTTGTAAAGCACTTTTCCTCTGCAGAACTCGCTGTTTTTGCTTCAGGGTTACTATATCCTGTCTTGCTTATCTGGGTATAGAGATGATTTTGACAATGTTTTCATTCTCTGTATGGTCTTAAACTTCTTGAAGTTGCATTTTTCTGTTTTTGTTGGCATTTTTCCTCAGATAATCCAAGTAATCCTTGGTTGAGAAGGTGTGGGTCTGAAAAGCTGATTGGAAACTAAGCGTGTATAAGGTTTGTCTCCTTTCAGTTTTACTGTAGAGTGACCTGAGTGGACTCTGAGTAATCCGAGTGATCTGAGTAAACTCTCGATATTAGTATCTGTATGTTTTTCCTCCTGGGTTGGTCAGGTATCCCTGAGAGGAATCATGATCTGATTAAATGGGTAAAGGTCTGGCTGCTAGTTTTTTGGGAGCCAGAACTCAGTGGAGGAAGGGTTTGGGGAGTGTCTGCTTTTGGCATGCTTCTGTTCATTTACTCCTCTCTTCTCTTAATGAGACCCAGGCAACCTCCTAGTCCAGGTAGACTCATTTACTCTCTGCCAGGAATAAACATTTAGTCTTCTGGGGAAGGAGACACTCTCCACTCAGCGGCATAGAGTGGGGGAGTGGATCTAAGTATCTGATTGCTTCTCTATTATCTCTCACCCAATTCTGCCTCGTTTATCTCCTTACCTCTCCTGGCCTTAGTTCCTGCTGTGACTGGTGGTGTCTGCTACCTAACCTTTTGGCCATTTTGCTGTGTAAGTCAGGATGTTTCTTCACAGGTACCTAGAGTTGATAGTAGTCTCTGATTGTTCAGTTATTATGCATCCATCCATTGTCCAGTTATCAAAATTCTGCTTTTTTTCTTACTCTTCTCCCTGTCTTCGTGAGTTGTCTTTTCTATTTTCCTTTGAAATTCCTTTATTGTGTGTTATTTTTGCTTTTGTTTAACTGTCTTCACCTGCAACTCACTGATTAAAGTTTTCCATTAAAATTTTTTTAAGGATAACCCTCTGAAAGAATTGGAATAGAATGTGTAACTCCAATCAGTGGGGATAAGGGTGTTGAATAATATGTGGTCATTCAACTAGAAGCCAGGAAAGGAGAAAAAAGAAGCAAAGAAATTACTTAGGAGTTAGAAAACAAAATAAGATGATAGAAAGTAGCTTGAATATCTCCATAAACCAATACATTAATTTCAGATTAAGCTTGCTGGTTAAAGGAGAATAAAACCTTAAAAATACTAACTAAATGCTTTTTATTAGTAGATACATTTGAAATTTGGCTTCCCTGGTGGTTTAGCTGTAAAGAATCCATCTGCCAATGCAGGAGGCATGGGTTCAATTCCTGGGTCAGGAATATCCATGCCCTGAGAAGGGAATGGCTACCCACTCCAGTATTCTTGCCTGAGAAATCCTGTGAACAGAGGAGCCTGGCAGGGTACAGTCCATGAGGTCACAAAGAGTCAGACACGACTTAGCAACTAAACTACAACAAAATATGTATTCCTAAAATTCTTCAGAGGTTCACTGCCACCATGAGGCACTACTGAGCTTTTGACGTGTACACAGGGATGAGTAAAGGTCACTTCTCTTGAGCCTGAATTTTTCAAAACTGAGGGTAAAGTAGAAAGAATCTGAGGAAGCTATTAGGAGAGTGAAGGGTCATAAGATCGATTTTCCTTGTATCTGGAATCTAATACAGAGATGAGAACATGTTCAATCGTTCTTATTCACTCTAAGTTTGTCTGCTTTCAGAGCATTTGGTTCTCCTTTCCAGTTTAGGGTGCATGTAACAGGGTCAGCCTCACTATGGGTTTGGGCTGGATATTAGATGCTGTCTGCTGGTCGTTAATCAGGCTTAATTTGGAAACTGGCAGCTCTGGAAGGATCATGGTATTACTTGTAAAACCTGTAGAGCTGGTGTCTGAGCCCATTATAAAGAGGTTTACCTGTCATGTGTTCAGATGGATGTGTGAGTGTTCTTATTAACGATTTTGCTCAGGGAGGGCGAGTTTCTGAGTAGCAGTTTAAATTTATCAGACAGAGATTAAACCCTTACCATTGTGCACCTCATTGTCCCTCTTTTCTCAGCGTAGGTGAAAACCATTATGGTGAAAACCATTATGACCTCTAATATTTGGGACTTCTGTTCCTGAGACAGTAAACTGAGATGAATGTTTCCTGGTTCTGATGAGTTCAGAAAACATTTGCTACAGTGTCCATCTGATCACGCTACTTACTGTCTCAAAGGTTTCAGTGTTGTCACCCTGCCCACGAGATAAAGATCATCATCATTAACAAGGTTAGCAAGTCCTGATCAGACACCCACAGTGCTTAGAATCCCCTCTGTGCATTTCCTCTGGTTCTTCTCCATATTTCCAGGCATCTGTTTTAAGGGAATATGGGATTTGCTTTAATCAGATTTGGTAAGACTTACAGACGTGAAAAGGCCTGCCTTGAGGGGAGAAGTCTGGCAATGCTGGATGAGTAAGAAAGACAGGAAGGTAAATTTAAAGGAAGTCTAGTCTTTTTCTTTTGTAAGTTGATATTCAGAAACCAGGAACTTTCTTTATGCAACATCACCTGAAACTGTGGCGAAGTAACTTCAGCAGTGTAAGAAGAAGTCTGCAGATTCTTTGTATTTCATAAAACCGTGTAGACTTGCACCACAAATTTAATAATACAACTGGGTGTTTATTTACTATTAAACCCGGATATCTTCAAGGACAACACACTTTTCTCTCTTGAGATTGATATTCTCCCAATTCAGATTCGAAGAACATTTCTTGAACGGTTACACTTTCCAATTACACTTTCACATTTCTTTGGTGAGGGTTGTGCTCATTCTTTAAATAAGGAAACAAAAATTCAAAGAGGATAACTGACTTGCTCGAGGTCACACAGCCAGAATCAAATCTAAGTCTGCTATTTCTGCATTCTGATCCTCGTCGCCATTTAGCCAGATATGGCTACATAGTCTGTCTTATTATTGACCTTTCTTTCATTCTGGTTTGGGCAGCAGCGTGACTCTTCCAATCAATAAAAAAAAAAAAATCTTGCAAGTTATTTGGAACCTGTAGTATTTCTTGTGCAGACTAGGACTTGGGTGGAGAGGCACACAACCGTCCCTGTTGGCTAAGCACTTACTGAATCTCCCACGAGAATAAGGCTGCATGGCCTCTTCTTGAGGAGCTAATATTCCATGGGAGGGGGCACATGATAAGGAAGTAAACAAATGAAGAAGCAGGTAACTGTGATCCTGTGCTACGGGCTTTGAATGCAGTAGGACGCTGAGAGACGATTTCTTTGTGGCCGAGAACTCTGTTAAATGGGGTGGACAGAGAGGAGTGACGTTTAAGCCAAGACCTGGAGGATGAATGATTACTAGTTATGGGCCCATGTGGGGAAAAGCATGCCAGCTACAGGGAAGAGCACTGGAAAGGCACACAGGTCAGGGCTTTCATCTTGGGCAGTTTTGTTCCGTTAGCAAGACGTGACGGAGGAGTCCAGGCAGACAGTGTGTGCAGCACACCGCCTGAGAGGCTCTGCTGGGCAGGCAGTCACCCAGTGACCAGCAAGGCTCCTACAAGGGCAGCTAATTGCAGACACAAGACTGGTGCTCCTAGAGGGCTGATGAGACTGGCAAGTGCCAAGAATGTCGCCCGTGTCTGGAAGCCCTGAGAGCCGAGGTCAGCCCTCAGCACCTGTCCCCACCTGCCTGGGGTGGTGGCAGGCAGCACGCGCCCATCGTTTCCCCCGCAGTGCCAGCAGTGAATCGCAGCTGGTTGTTGCTGAATTCTGGGTTTGCTTCTTGGAGAAAAATAATTAACACTGGCAGGAGTTTGATTGTATTAATTCACAGAAGGAAACACCCAAATGATAAATCCATAGTGGGAGAAACTGCCCATATGTTACAGATTGGCTTAACATGGTCGAGGCATTAAATAAAAGAAGTCTGGGAAACAAAAACCTTTATCAGCTTTATTAACGTTGAACTCTGTGGCTTCCACTGGGGCTGACACACTTAATTAAAGATGCTCTGGTCTAATTAGGTTGCACATCAAATATATAAATACAAGCTTTTAAAAAGCCCAGTGACTGGAGTTTGGATCCCCTCTGCTGTGCATATTTACTTCATGACAACACCAGGACCTTCTCTGGTGAGATATGGACACAGTGAGGCAGTTCCGCCCTGTTTGGAAGGAGTAGGTATGTGCTTCTTTGTGCTGAACTTCTTTGCATCCAGACGAAGCTGGAGAAAGCAGACTTTGATTTTCTTCATTTTTCTGAAGAAGAAGGATGCACTTTGGAAAATTCATCCAGAAAGCCCTTTTGGCCACAGTTTTGGTACAGCATTTGTTGGCTTATTCATTTCAATCAGCCGTTGTTATCCTCTTCCTCATCTGTGTCACAATCATTACCTATTTCTGAGGGTTTAATTCATATTGGTTGTTATATTAATCAGTTTACTTACATCATTGTGGCTTTGGGAAAGTTACTTAATGTTAAGTAACTTTTTAAATCTTAGCTATCTATTGCTGCATAACAAATTACCCCCACACTTAGTGACTTAAAGAACAAACATTAATTATCTCACAGTTTCTACACGTCAGGAATCCGAGCTCAGCTCAGCTGGGTTCCCTATGTCAGCTGTTGCCAGACCCGTGATCTCATCTGAAGGCTCGACTAGGGGAAGATTTACTTCCAGGTTCACTTTTGTGGTTATTGGAAGGATTTGCTTCCTCACAGGCTGTGGGCATGAGCGTCTCAGTTCCTCATTGGGGGTAATTATAGTGCTTACCTCATTTATTTCTTGTCCCTCACAAGGTTTAAAGTCTTGTGACAATTGTTTTTCAGTGTCTGAAACCAGCCATTTCATATATCCTGTCTCATTTTCTAGTCGTGCATGGCTGCATGGAAAGTCCAGTGCTGCTTATATCAACATGTTCAAAACTGCAAGTTGAAAAATTAGAGATAGCTATACATTTTGTATAGTAATTTATATTGTTAAAAAGTGAGACTGTTCAAGTAAACCTGGGGCGTATCCAGGAAACCAGAAAAGGTTGACATTTGGGGTTTCTTACCCTTCACTGACTCATCAGTCAAATTTACTTGAGCCAATGGCCACCTGTGTCCTCAAATACTTGCTTTCGTAGTTGTAAAACAGAACATGATGAAACCTAGTTGTGAGGCCTAACCAGCTCTGAAGAAGGGAGACCTGCAGAGGGCTTCTATGTAAGCCTCCCATCTTGGAGTAGAGAACAAAGTTTTTCTAAAATTAATGTTGTTGTTTTTTCCCCCCCTGGGAGACTGTTTCTTAAGGCTTTAATAATCCATGGACTCCAGTAAAAACGCTATTGTTTCAAACAATTTGTAAGTTCTATGAGTCCCTACCTATTTTCAGTTTACCAGTTGCCTCTGATGACATCATCTGTCTGATGTCCTGGAAAAATTTGGCAGCGAATGTATTTACCTAATGCACCCAGGACAAAATGGAAGCCAGGACTGGGTGAGCAGGCCTGTGCTCTACCCTGGAGGGGCTCTTTCCCTTGCCCAAGAATCACCTGAGTGTGATGTGAGGAATGGGTGGTTCAACAGCCACCGCCTCCAGTGTCCCAGGCTCCAGTGCAAATTCCCGGCCAAACTGGAAACCAGGAATGTCTCTGTCTCTTTCCTGATTCATCCTCTTTTCAACAACCTCCTGTAGCAATATTGTCTCATTAAGTCCCATGAAACTCGGCAGCCAAGGAATCCCCCGTGATGCTTAACTCACCTGTCCTTTCAGGCTCGTCTGAAGAATCAGCTGACCTCCCCATCCCCAACCCACATCCAAAATAGAGCTGTCCATTGTTTCCTTCTTGGGGTCTTGAGAGCCGACAGCCATTAATAAGTAATTTTCTATTTGCTTGCTTATGTCTGCATCCTCTATTAGTTTGTAAGCTCCACAAATACGTGGGATGCTGTTTGTCATTGTTGCCCTACTGCCCAGCATAGGAGTTGGTATATAATGGGCAGCCAGGAACCATCTGTACTGTAGTTTGAATAAAGGCATGGAAGGTTATACTCAGCTATACTTCAGTGTTAAGACCTAATTTGGTCTTAGAAGGCCTGAGATCAAATCCCAGCTCATTAGCTTGGAGGTTTTTGAAAGTGCCTTTCCTTCTTAGGAGCCAAAATCGCCACCTCACTAGTTGTTGAGGAGCTCATTGTTGCTATGAGTTTTGAAATGAGAATATTTCTCATGGAGGGCTGGAATTTGGTTCATGTTTGGTAGAACCTGAAGAAATTTTCAGTCTGACATGCCCATGTCATTCCCTTAAAAAAATTAACCATTGATATGGTGTACTCAAAAGTGCCCTACGTCAAAATCTAGGTTTGTATTCTGGCTCAGTCACTTACCATTTTGGTGTCTTTGTTAGTCACTTAACTTCTTTGAGCTTTGCTTTCCTCATCTGTAAAAGGGGGCTAATATTATCTCCCACCTCCTGGAGTTGCGTGGAGGTGAGTTAGTAAAGAGTCCATAGAGAATTCACAGCACTGTGGTGTGTAGTCAGCTCACCATACTAGACAATCTCAGATGCATTGACCCATATAGAGAGCCACATGGTTATTCAGCCTTAGAGGTGGTGATGTTAAAACGGTTTAGAACGCAGGCAGTGCCGTACAGACTTCTTAATGTGGCCAAATTCTTGGAGCACAACAGTAGCTGCCTCTGGATTTGTGTTGAGAGGGATTCTGAAGTTGCCTTCAAACTCAGAGAAAAAGATGCCATGATGGATAAGCAATCCTTGCCCTGGTAATAGCGGCAGTTTATACACTAATCTCATCTCATCACATCTCATACACTGATCATCTCTGAGTCCTCTTAATGAAGCCGTTCTGGTGGTCCAGTGTGGGGTGAAGGATGAGAAGGATGAGAGATTTGGGCATCGAATGGGGAAAGAATAAGAAGGGAGGTTGGGCAGCTCTCCTCAGGGAGACCCTGTGTCCCAGACCTCCTGAGTCTGTCTCCCCCTGATGGCTCACCGGTGTTGCCAAGCTCCTTCACAGTGGGGCGAGGTCGCATCCAGTCTCTGTGTTTAATGAGCCCCTCTTTGTTGCTCTGTTTGCGTCTACTGCGGACTCTGAATTTGTTTGCTCAAAGTTTCAAGGCTCATTAAGCAGGCCAAATTGGGCTTTCCCTAAAGAGCAACTAGTTGCTTTTTGGATGATCATTGGCAACCTTTTCCTCTGATTTCTTTGATACTCCTCACCCTGGCTCCAGGCATCACTCTTCACTGGTTCTTAAACTAATTGGAGGATTTTCATTTTCTTGGAGGGGGTTGACTTTTATGCCAGCCCTGCTGATGACCTGCAATTATTAACCAGTGTAACAGAATGGGGACGGGGAACGTGAACGAGTAACTGGACACATTTTGTGGAAAGAACCCCAAAGCAGAGCACTTTCCAAAGGCTTGTCTCAGTGAGGTGAAATGAAAGAATGCATGCAGAAATGCTTGGGAAATTAAAAATTACTTAAAAACATGCACCATTTTGTTGTTTTTCATACAGGATTTTTTTTAAAAAATGACTTTTCCTCCTGGTGCTTTGCCTCACAAGCTTCTTAACTTTC
The DNA here is from genome assembly GCF_032452875.1 of Bos javanicus. NCBI lineage: Eukaryota > Metazoa > Chordata > Mammalia > Artiodactyla > Bovidae > Bos > Bos javanicus. The sequence goes on along the minus strand of NC_083885.1, from coordinate 7,432,327 downwards.
ATGTCTTATCATAAGCATCACCACTTCAGAGATGCCTTTTCTGACACCCTTCATTGCTTGGGCTTCCTCTGTAGCTCAGCTGGTAAAGAATCTGCCCACAATGCTGAAGACTCGGGTCGATTCCTGGGTCAGGAGGATCTCCTGGAGAAGGAAATGGCAAGCCACCCCTGTATTCTTGCCTGGAGAATCCCATGGACAGAAGAGCCTGGTGGACTACATACAGTCCATGGGGTCGCAAAGAGTCAGTCGTGACAGCGACTAAACCACCACCACGACCTCCACCGCTTACCGTTGCTCTAAGAGATTATCGACTGCTGAAACAACTGGTTACGAGTGTGGTTAGCATTTCTTTGCCTATTTATTTTGTTTTCTCCACTTTAAGATTCATGAAGGGGGTCAGGTCAGTGTAGTTAACCAGTTTATCCCCAATAACTAGTATGTACTTGGCACATAAGAAGTGCTTAATAAATGTCTGTTGAATGAAAATGAAAGAGGAGAGTGAAAAAGTTGGCTTAAAACTCAACATTCAGAAAACTAAGATCATAGCATCTGGTCCCATCACTTCATGGCAAATAGCTGGGGAAACAATGGAAACTGTGAGAGACTATTTTCTTGGACTCCAAAATTACTGCAGATGGTGATTGCAGCCATGAAATTACAAGACACTTGCTACTTGGAAGAAAAGCTATGACCAACCGAGACAGCATATTAAAAAGCAGAGACATCACTTTGCCAACAAAGGTCCGCCTAGTCAAAGCTATGGTTTTTCCAGTGGTCATGTATGGATGTGAGAGTTGGCCCATAAAGAAAGCTGAGAGCCAAAGAATTGATGCTTTTGAACTGTGGTGTTGGAGAAGACTCTTGAGAGTTCCTTGGACAGCAAGGAGATCCAACCAGTCCCTCCTAAAGGAAATCAGTCCTGAATATTCATTGGAAGGACTGATACTGAAGCTGAAACTGCAATACTTTGTCCACCTGATGCGAAGAACTGACTCATTGGAAAAGACCCTGATGCTGGGAAAGACTGAAGGCAGGAGGAGAAGGGGATGACAGAGGATGAGATGGTTGTCACTGACTCGATGGACATGAGTTTGAGTAAGCTCCAGGAGTTGGTGATGGACAGGGAGGCCTGGTTTGGTGCATGCAGTCCATGGGGTCACAAAGAGTCAGACATGACTGAGTGACTGAACTGACTGACTGACTGAATAAATATTTGAGACAAAACATGATATAGGAATGAGCTTAGTGTGGGACTGAAATAAATGGAATGATGGGTCATGTCCTGGTTTCATCTCTCAGCAGTGTGATGTTAGAGAATTTACCTTACTTCTCATTAATAAAGAGAAAAATCAGAAGGAAGTGATGAATATAAGACAGTGTGCACAGTAACAACCTAAGGTAAAGTCCTTTATAAATATTAGCTATTATTATTATTAAAATGATTGAATATTATTTCCTTATTCATTCAACAAAAATTTAGAGTATTTATTTGTTATGTGCTGGACACTGCCAGGACGGTTTCCTTCAGAGAGGACCAAGCAGCTCAGATGTGATAGTCTTCATTCCTTCCCTTGCTACTCTTGTTTCCCCCACGTGACTGGGGACTAACTGTTGACACGTTCCTCTTCCTCTCTCCATACATTCGAATGACCCCCAAGCCCTACAAATTCAGCCTCCTAGATGTCTCTCGAGTTGGTTCACTTCTCTCCATCCTCACCTGCAGTCTCCAAGTTCAGGCCCCATCACCTCCATGACCACATCACCTTCTAAATCCCATCTCCCTTCACTTTCATTGGCCCTCCGCACAACATCAGAGTGACTGCTCTGCAACTTAGTTTGGGAATTAAGTCCAGTCCTGAACCTCTGTTAAGTATTTGAAATGAACTTGCTCCCTCCGTCTGAAAGATGAACGTGCCGTCAGATGAGTCAGACATTCAACTCAGGTTCTCATCTGGCCTTCCTCACTGTTAAAGGACCCTCCTAGCTTGGAATCTGTTTGCCCCTTAGGGATTCTCTTCTCTCTTTCCTCCCTGGCCAGCAAAGATATGAATAATTCATACTGGAGCCCAGCACCTAATAAGCTCTTCCTGAATACTCTCTTGAGAGAGGCAGCTTTCTATCTGGTCTCTGCCTCTCTGATGGGGCAGAAAGAAATTGGAGATCAAGACAGCTTATTATTAATGCCTTTGGGTTGAATCCTAGCTGAGAAGGGTAACAAGAGCCTCTTCCTCGGGGCCTAGTTTCAGACAACCAGGAGAATGTTCTTTAGAAGAAACATACCATTAAAAATATTTATTTTCTAGCAAAAATGCATCGTGAAGATGCCTTTTCCTTTTTCAGGGCCACTGTTCCCTGCCAAAGCACACATCTGAGGGGGACTAACCTCCTGCCTTAGCATAAAGAGAAACAAATAGCTTAGAAACACAGCTCCAATTACATGGCAAATTTCTAGAAGACCACTGATACTCTTCTGGGCAACTGACAAATTCTCAAGCCACCCAGAAGAAATTCTTATCAATTTCATGTTTTCCCTTGTAGATACCACTCCACCCCCCAATCCTTTGAGATTTTTACTATTTACTCCATTTTAAAAGTGATGAACTTGAGGTAAAGAAGATTAAGAAATGTTCAAGCTTATTTCCCTGTGTCAGAGCCAAGATTTAAACCTAGGTCTGTGTCTACAACTCACTGTTTCTTTCTGTTCTGATTCTAAAACAAAGAAAATAAAACATTTAATCATATAAAACAACTTTTAATCATGACCTTTAGATAACTTTCCTAATCTCTTCACTATGGGAATATTTACAAAGAGCATTTTCAGCTTTTCGGGAGGAATTCCGAGACTGGGTAGGAGACATTGACCCCATTCATCCACCAACACAATATGCCGAATCTGTTTCGAGGGTGGGGAAAAAAAGAGAACAAGAGAAGAAGAATCCAGAGGAGGGGCAGCCACTGAAAGAAGCTAATTTTGTAAAGTTATAAAACAATACGTATGCTCATAATACACATTCTAGATAAAACAGAAAAGTACAAGAAACAATGAACACCGTATTTAGTATCATGCTAAGATGTGGTAGGCAGCTGTTACTTGTCTGCTCAGCCCCTCATCCTTGCTTTCCCCATTGCCTTCAGAAGCTTAGTCTTTTTTTGTGTGTGTGGTAATTTCTTTTCCTGCTCCTAGTTTAAGGTTCCCTAGAAACTTCCATTTCTGTCCCATGATTCTTATACTCCTCCCACTGCCCCCTAGTAGCCAAGGATGATTGGTTTGGGAGGAGAACCTGACTCAAAATGGGCTAGTCACAGCCCTTCCCTTGGATTTTAAATCTTGGGCCAGAAATAGCATCTGTTTTTCTCCACTAGTGGAAGGTATGAGATGAAAATATATATATATATTTTTGATATTCATTACTTGTATTTCTACAAGGTGGTGGAAATCGGTTTGTAGTGGTCAGTAATAAATATCCCTGCCTAGTCCAGGTTCAGTTCCTTATTGTACTCTTTACCAGGGGTGTGACACGGGCAAGTCATTTCACCTTTCTGTGCCTCAGTTTCTTCATCCGTAAAAAGGTACTGTGCTGAGGATTGAATCGGTTAATCTATGTAAAGTGCTTGGATCACTGGTGTACACTCAGCAGGAGCCACATAAATGCTCGCTGTTGCTGGTGGCGGCGGCGGCAGTACTAGGAGCAGTCGCAGTAATCGTGGTGGTGGTACGAGAAGAGAGAGGCAGACACCAGGGTGGGTGAGAGAATCCTGGGGCGCTTCTGTTTCTTGGTTCAAGTTTGTTTCTAAAATCTCCTGCAAATTTGTCCTTCCCAGGGCTCAGTCTTTCAAACTGTCCTGGGACTCTGTGAGTCAAAATATTTCATTTTCATCTAATCTGGTTGACTACAGTTTCTTACATTTGCAACAAGAGTGTAACAACTAAATTTATTGGCACTTAGCATGTTTAATATAAATGAGTTAATTATAAAAGTAATATAACAATTACTCCCATCCATTAATTAGAAATAAAATTTAATATTTTGACTTTGTGCTTCATATTTTTATAATTATTTCATAAAATGTGACAGATATTGTTGATGCCTCCTTGCCCCCCACCTTCAGAGAAAACTAGTATCTTGGGGAATATGCTTCACTGCCACAGTTTCATACATTTATTACATGAGTGTGTATCAGCAGATAATACCTGATATTAAAATGCACTGGTGGTACATTACACAGTGCTTATCTTTCTGAAATTTGCTTTTAAAATTCAACATACTTACAAATCATGTTCTTTCATTTTAGGTGTTGAACTTTTCATTCTTTGAATATAACATAATTTGTCTCTTTCTTTCCTCATGAACACGTAGTTGCTTTTCTCTTATCTATTTATATATTTACTAATTTTGCTCTTACAAATCATTAGCATGTTTGCTAATTTCTTCTTATCTATGTGTGTGAGCATTTCTTTGAAGTACATACCTAAGAAAAGTGGGATTAATGGCTGACAAGGTTTGAGTGGTTTTTTTTAACATTACTAGGTGTTGTCAAATTGCCAAAGTATACATTTACCAGTAGCACGTACATGGTCCCTCCAACATTTGACATTATTATTTTAAAAAATATGCCAATCTTTAGGGTGAAAATGAACTCCTGTATCTCTTGTCCTTTTTTCTATAGGATTGTTGGGTTTTCTTTCTCTATTTATAGAAACTTTAAATATACCTGAGATGTTAACTTTATTGTGATATAGATTGCAAATATTTCCCCCTGCTTGTCATTTGCTTTTTACTTTGCTTTTTGTTCTCCACATGTTAAAAACTAGTTTGCTATTTTTTCTTTGAATTGTTCCCCTCATCATTCATTCCCCCCTTCCACCCTTCTGACCTCAACAATCACTGGCAAAGAGATAAATTTAAAATGCTGAGTTCTCAAAAAGGCAGAGACAAGGCCATTCTTCCAGGAAGCTACGATCACCTTCAGGAAAGGGGCTTTTTGTGACCAGGGATTGCAGGTTTAGGAAGAAACCTACTTTCTCATGAGGACTCAGAAAGGAGCTCTGGAGAATCCACACTGCTGGAATTATCTGAGTTGTGGAAAGAAGGGTGATCTGATGCTAGAAGTTGGGGTTTGACTTCAGTTTTGTGACTTACTGACTCTGTGACTTGGGTCAAGCCAACCCACCATCACTGAGACTCATGTCACTCCCTCAGGAGACAATGTTGTCACTGAGTGCTCAAGGGTGTTATGGCGCCTTGCATTCACTTAGCCCTGGCTGTTGGTGAGTTGAGAGTGAAAAGATGCCCCTTTCCCATGATATGGGTGGAAGCATTTTAACTTATTTCTTTCCTGGTTATCATTTTGCTACTCATCAAGGGCAGCTGATTAATTTCTTCTTCCTCTATGTCTGTGGTTCTTTCCAGCAAGCAAGCAAGTTTCCTTTTTTGAAGTCCTTTTCTTCCTGTCAGTTTACAGACCTCCCATGGAATACCTCCTACCAGCTTCCAGGCCTTGATGTTTCACAGCTGAGTTAAAGTACCTTAGGTAGTTCAGGAATGCCTGCATGCCTTCTTCTCAGGCCGTTGCTGGGAGATCTCATGGTTTCATTGCCTATTTACTCCACATCTTAGACATTGTGCCTGAAATTATAGTGTTGCCCATTTTGCCTTCAGTTTGAATATGAAACTAATATGAAAATAATACAAATTGTAAAAGAGAAAGCAAATATTCTTGGGGTTATTTTACAACATGTTTCCTGGTCCACTCGTCTTGTGTGTATTTAGTTGGTCCTGTTGGTTCTGCATCCAAAGTGTCTCTTCCACCCAGCCAGTTCTCCCACTGCCACAGCCACCTCCTCGGCCCAAGCCACCAATGCGTCTTGCTTGTATTACTGCAAAAGTTTCCTAGCTATATTCACCTCTTATTCACTTGCAACCCAGTTCCTTCCAAAGCTGACATGAATGTATCACTACCTGGCTGAAAACAACTCAGTGTCTTTTCAGTATACTTACTGCCTTGTCCCATCTGCAAGGCTTTGTATGCCCTGACCTACGTCTCTGACCCCCACTTTGTTTGGCGTCCCCATCAGTCAAGCCAGCCAAGTTCCTTCCTGCTTTAGAGCCTTGGGCTGCAGCTTGCCCTGCCTGGGATGTTCTTTAGGAGTGGACTTGTTGCCGACTCTGCCTTATTCCTGACTTTGCTCCAATGTCAAGATCTCGAAGAGGACTTTCCTGACCATTGTATCAAAAGCAACTCCCTGACTCCAGTCGCTCTTCCAGATGGCTCGGTTTTAGCTTCTTCGTAGTTTTTACATCTGGCATCTTATTGAAATGTGACAGCTGACTCACAGCCGTATCCCCACTACCTAGAACTCCGCAGAGTATACATGTTAATAGTCCACCCATGACATGGACACACCTGGAAAGCCAGCATCCAAGGAGGCCCAGTAACACGTGACATCTTTGCTGAGTGGAAATCCCACGTGCTGGGCCGTGGTCCATTCAGTTCACCTAGCTTTCATGGAGCTGCTGAGGCCGCTCATGTGGGGTTCCATTTTACAGATGAGGCCGCCTTGCTAGACTGTTTGCTAACTGTTACATTGTGGCTGAGGCAGGCCAGGAGTTGCTGACTTCCAGTGCAGTGTTTCTGTAAGTACCTTTCCTTCTGCTCTGGACTGCAGGCAGAGAAAGTGAAGATGAAATAAAAATGAGTCGTTTCTTCAGGGCATATGACCTGAAAAGTAAGTTTTCCAGAGGCTTAAAATAAAATTAAATGCCCAAATTGAGATTGGAACTGAAAAGTAAGCGAATGTTCATTTCAAAGAAAGAAAAAATATTTATTTATTTTTAATGCCACAGTTAGAAGAAGGAGGGAGATGGGCTGCCAAGATCTGGCATAACAGTGTTTTACACGCTGCCTGCTGGAGCTGTTTCCTTGACTTTAGCAGCTCGTTTTTTATGTGGCAGCTGGGAGATGGGGTTGCAGTGGTGTCGGCTCTTGGTTTTCTTGGTTGGTTAAAGTTAAATTTAGGAAGGGTCAGGGCTTTTAAAGGTCTGTTTATTACTTCTCCCCTTCAGCTCAGGGTGGAATAGAATTGACAAGGCTGCTCGTGGGAAACATTTCTCCGATTTTTAAGGAAGGTGAGCGAGGTGCTGGCGTCTCAGGAGTGTGGACGCCTGTTGACCTTTTCTCAAACCCCTGTTCTCAGGCCCTGTCTCCTCCTGGCTGTTTCTCACTGGCTTCGTCACGGCCGAACCACAGAGAAAACAAAACAGACTTGAAATCTGCATCCTACAGACTCATACACAATAAACACTTAGGAACAAGAGTGGTAGAATTCAGTCAGACCGGCAGATAAGCGTGTACCCTTGACATTGCCAGTCAACTAACGTCTCCTCTAAGAAATCTGCTTTTGCCTCCACAGACTGTCATGCTGCAGAAACCATTTTATGAGCACTTCATCATTTTATGATGTTCTTTTTAAAATGTTTATCTCAATAGGCTTTGGAACTGGAAACAAAATCACTGATTCCTTCTCTCCCCACACCCCCCACCCCAGGAGATAGCTTCAGCTTTCTGATTTATTTTACTTTTAATAAAATATTGAATGCCATTTTCTCTAATTATTTCTTATTGAATGTACTCCTTAAGTCCCCCTTTTTCAAATAAAAAGAATAAAACCGACCATGTAATAGGACAATGGTTCTATCACTACTGATAATTATACATTTTGTTCTCATTGTAATTGCCCTGGTTTGAACTGTGCTTATTTTAGCAGAAAGCGTTCATTATTTTATCAACAACTGGCAGACCCCGCTGGTATTTACTGACTTTTCTTTAACCAAAACAAGGATTATAGCTCCTATCCATGGCTCAGCTGCTAAATCTTTGCTAAGAAATTTGGGAACCCCTTCTGAATGAAACACTGTACAAAGCTTTAAGCACTCTTTGCAACTGAGTTGTATTAAATGATAGACAAAAAAAGCCCTCTGAAGAATTGGTGCTTAATTACAACTTAATTAGCATAATTATGCATGCTAATAGCATCTCAAATGAATAGCAGTTGTCAGGAGGTTGGGACCATCTGTAAGAATGTCGGATTAATACATCATTTTTTATTTCTAACAACGCTGTAACTCTTTCCCTGAAAGTGATTTTCATTAATCAAGTTCATTTTTATTATATAGAAAATTTGGCATTTTTCATTATGGGCCATTATCTGTTTCCCCATGCAGCCCTAATACAATACTAATGAGCCCCCGTGTGGCCAGTCCACACTGACAATGGTGGTACAGGTGTATTATTATAATTGTTACAAACAGCACATTGCACCTCTGGAGTAGCGGAGTTCTAATCTCCCAGCACCCGCGTTTCTACTTGGTACCTCCCTGGGGCCTAGTACAATTTTCAGAGCTTTATGAAAAACATACATGTTTGTGGTTACAAAGAAGCTATTTAAAGAGAAAGAGGCCTGTGATTACCTGCAGCCAGGATGCTGTTTTGCTGAGAATCCCTTTTGTGGAAGCAGAAAGCTTTGGGGGCAAAAGGAGGTCTGTGCCTGGGCCATCCCCACTCTGGGGAGGAGGAAGGCAGCGGCTGGGAGGCCCGGGCATTTGCTGCAGGATGGCTCCGTTCCGTGCAGCATCACTCATTGCTAAACATGGCCATAAAACCGCAGGGGGGACATGTGTCTTCATGGTTCTTAGCCCCAAGAAGCACCCCAAATGGCAATCTCAAAGTTCACATCTGGAGCCACGCACACATGTTACAGCAGGCTCTGTAAATATCTGGAGTCTGTCTCGTCTCGGAGCTGCCTTTTACTCTTAGCCTGGGCTTTTGATTGTTTGGAGGGTTTATCCATGCTCCACCTCTGCCCTAAAAGAAACCTCCCCTGGCCTTCTCCCCGGATGCACATCCACCCAGGCTCTTTCTACTCTGTTCTTTTCAGAGGAGCCTCATCTATTCTTGCACCTACACCCCAGCCTGAAACCCAGGGTTGATGCCCTGCAGAGGGGTGGAAGGGTCCTTCAGTGCTCTTCACCCATTTCCAGGCTCGAGGGAGCATTAGCCTCATCCACTTCGTACAAACGCAGAACAAAATGGCTACAGCTTTATTCTAAACCTCAGTTCCAGGGAATAGAAACAAGCTACTTGCTGTGTAGATAAGCCCATGGTCCAGAGGTGAATAAAGACCCCTTCCTTTGACACCGCAAGCTGCATGGGGGCTGGGAGGGAGCTCTATGTGGGGCCAGTGATGCATGTGTATACCCTGCACCCGCGGGTGGGAAATAGGGTGCTGGAGAGACAGGCTCACGGCCTTGGTGGGGTCAGAGAGCACGGGGAAGGCTGCGGGCACCTCCCCCACTCAGGAGCCAAGTGCAGGTTAGTCTGCCAGACCCTGCTCTGGCCACACGTCCCGGGAAGCACACTGTGTGTGGAACATGCAGTCTGTGGAGCAGGGATACCGCCTGGGACATTCTTATGCTAAAACAGTTACTTGTCATCTATGTGGTTTTATAATTCCCCAAGTCTGGAAACGCTACTCCAGACTGCCTGACCTTGAATCCTGGCCTTGCCCTTACAATCTGTGTGACTCTGAGCCACTTACTGAACCTCTCTGTTCCTTGTCTCCCTTGTAAAATGAAGATGGTGTTAGTGACTTTGAAAGGTTATTGGGAGGATTAAAAGATTTTTAAAAGGTCAAGCATCTAGTGTAATATTTGGCAAAAAGCTCTCACTGCGTGGTAACTATTAATGTTGTCTCCCGAGAACTGTTTTCTTGGGTTCCAAGATCGGGTGTAAGATGCCACTAGCAGTCTTAGTGTAAAACAGGAGGGCAGCTGTTGCAGGTGGGGCCAGTGGGGTCAGAGGTGGTGCAGAACGACAGTTCTGAGCACAGGCTTTGGAGCTCAAGGGGTCTGGGTTCCCAAGGCCTCCAGTTCCTAACAGCAGGCTCTTCCACAGACTCTTTGAGGTGACATCCTGTGTCCTTATTGACAAATGGAGTTATGCATGGCCCCTGCCTCCCAGGGCTGCTGGGGGGACCACCCAAGATATGTGTAGATTGCTCAGAACAGTGCCTGAAGTATAGACAGGACCTCTCCCCTGGAACCCCAGCCTAATGGGGAATAGTGACGGGCCAAGATTCCTGTTCCGCGTCTGCCACATATTGTGTAAGCTCTGTGACTCTAAACAAGTTACTCGACCTCCATGCCTCGTCTTCCTCCTCTGTAAATGTGTACCATAGTACGACTGACGCCCCGGGTGATGATCGGATGAGCCTAGCACTTAATTAGTTGCTAGGATAAGATGTTGGGGTTTCAGCAGCTGTGATTCCTTTTCTCCTGCAGACTCTCCCCATGTTGGCCCCGGTTTCTCGCCAGAGTGGATTCTCAGGCAGGGCGTCTGCCGGGCTTACAGCGAGCTGCCACTGGGAGATGCACTGTGTCCGTGACAGCTCCACTCAGCTCGGAACAAAAGAGCGCCTGGCAGTCCTGCCGACCGCCTTTTCTCAGGGGCGTGGGGTTCTCTCGAAGGTCGTGGGTGCTATGCTTTTGTTTGTTGTTACTTATGGAACGACCGGCTTTGTGCTTAGGTATGCACGTGCACACACAGACACACCCTGTGGTCACTGTCCTGCATGGGCCCAGATCTGCCGTTTGCTCCTCTGCACCCACAGGGTCACCCTGAAGAACACAGGTGTGACCTAAAGGAAGACGTCTCCCTCCACACTCGAGAGGGGAGAGACCTTGTTAGCTTCCTGATAGAAGAACTGGTAGTAAAACCTATTGAAATAACCATCAGACCCTTACTAAGCGCTCGCTATTCACTCCACCACCCATTCAGGATTCATGGATTATTTTAGCAAATCTTTAATGAATCACTTTTCCCTGCAAAGAGAGGAAGGGTCATCCCATGGGACTCTGTGGGGAATGGGGTTTTTTTGTTTTGCACAGAGCTTTTGACCTAGTTGAGGATGGTACATGAGTGCTTTGGGGGCAGGGGAGAGATTCAAGGGGGCTGGAGGGAGCTGGAAAAACAAACCAGGCTTATGGGGGTTTCTACTGATTCTGTTTGGAGGCTGCCTTAAAACCTGTCTCCAGTTCAAAAATGTCCATCATGTACAAGCTAGCGTATCCACTACTAAGGGTTTATCCTCCAGACCTGTGTGTGAGACTGTTCATTCAACATAGATTTGAGGAACAAAAGACTGGAAACAACCAGGATGTTCATTAATAAGAGAATGGTAAATAAATGATTGTCGTTTAAACAATGGGATATTATGAACTTGTGAAAAAAGAATAAAGTGGATCTCTATACGGTGACATGGAAAGAACTCAAAGCTCTTTTGTTGAGTGAAAAATACTGAAGGCGATATAATGAGTTTGGAATGTTCCCCTTGGTGGAAAGAAACTGGAGATATACACAGATGCAGGGAAAAAAAAAATATGGTGAGCAGTACTTGCATCTGAAGGCAGGGCCTGGATCTGGGAGTTTGATGGAGACTTAATTTCTTTGTATGTCATTGTTATGTTTTCATTTTTTGCAGTGTGTGTACATTAATCTTTTAGTTGAAGAAACAGAGCAGAAAAAGAAAACCTCCCCCTGCCATGAGGCACAGAGAAGGCTGTTCAGGAGAGCAGGGTACGGGCAGGGGGCTGGGGTAGGGAACACTTTACAGCCCTCCCGCCTGAAAGAGTCCTTCCAAACCCCTTCTCGAAGATTCTGTGACTTGTCAAATCCTGTCGCTGGTAGAACCACCTTGTTGCTAATTTCCCAATATCATTTTGCCCCACGGGGAATGTCAACAGAACTTCATCTGAATGCAACTTGTACCTGTCTGTCTTGTTCCTGGAGCTGAAGTGGTTTAGGATAGAAGAAAGTGGATTTCCTAGAAGGGGTGGATCAGTTAGAACCAAGAAGCACCTCTTCTGAAGATCATCAGAAAGTGAAAGTGAAGTCGCTCAGTTGTGTCCGACTCTTTGCTACCCCATGGACTGTAGCCCACCAGGCTCCTCTATCCATGGGATTCTACAGGTAAGATACTGGAGTGGGTTGCCATTTCCTTCTCCAGGAGATCTTCCTGACCCAGGGATCGAACCCAGGTCTCCCACATTGCAGGCAGACGCTTTAACCTCTGAGCCACCAGGGAAGCCCAAGGGCAGTGGCGTAAATGGTAACAACCCCTTGTTGTGCTGCTGTTCTTGGGAGACAGGAACATGGGTTCACTCTTCCGAACTGCTGGAAGAAGTTGCTGAACTAAAACCACGAGCCCTGGGCCCAGCTGGGGTGCCGGTTGGGGTACCGTTCCTTCTCGGCCTTAGTCGACTCGACTGTGAATGGGGCAGTCACTGCTCCTCCCTGCTGGGGCCCTTCAGTTCTGGGAGCCCATGGTTTTATCGAGCTTAATGAAACAATGGAAGTCAAGTGGCAGGAGAGAATTTTTCTACCCCGTGAATACCAAGATGGCACTGCTGACACTTGCTGGCTGTATCTGTCTAAACCGTTTTTAGCTTCAATACTAGGATAATGTGGAAACAACAGTAACGCAGAGTTCAGACAGCTGCTTTAGGCTTTCTGCCTCCTCACTGTTTGTTTGAAACTCTCCCCTGCCTCCACCCTCCGGTGTTCATGACCCACGTGGGTATACTTGCTCTAGAGACCCTGCCCCTAGTGCCCTCCCATGTTGGAGCTGATACCGGCCCTGGGTCCCGCAGACCAGCTTTAGCCTCCTTTGGGATCCACGCACTCATTCTGCTTTTCCCACAGTGCTCTCTGCCCCCTTCACCAGGCCTCCCGAGAGTTGCTGCTGCTGCTCAGTCGCTTCAGTCGTGCCCGACTCTGTGCGACCCCATGCACTGCAGCCCTCCAGGCTCCCCCGTCCCCGGGATTCTCCAGGCGAGAGCACTGGAGTGGGGCGCCATCACCTTCTCCGCTCCCGAGGGTTAGAATCCTCCAGTTCCAAAGCCAAAATGTTTTCTAGCTTGTGTTTCCCAACTGTATATAATGTTACTTTAAAAGGGGGAGAAGGCAAGAAAGAAAGGAGGGAAGGAAGGAAGAAAGGAAGAAGCTTAAAATGCTTCATGAAGTCAGGGTGAGAGGGGGAGTGGCATGTACTATTCACCAGAATTCCTGTAGAGTAATCAAGTCTTTTCATTCCAGAGGGTGTTATTGCCTGGTAATTAATATTAGATCTGATTTTGAAATAAGCCTAATGATGATGACTTTGGGGGTATATATTCTTTTGCTGTATTTGCATAAAGCCTCTTTCTCAGCTTTGCATATGGAAGTTAAAAAAAAAATGTGAGTTTTGCCTATAAGATCCTTCTTGGCATACTGTGTGGCAGAAAAGGTGATTGTCGGCAGGGACCACAATTAGGAAAGTGAACTTAATGCTGTTCAGCGTGCTGCTTTCGAAAGTACGCAGCCTTCCTTGGGCTGGTCGGTGCTGGGAGGCTCGGAAGCACTGGGGATCTGGAGCCCCTGGGTCTTTCCTGGGAGCTGACACTGGGCATGGAGGGATGCTCAGCTTGGCATATGTGCCTGTCCCACAGACCTTTGTCTCTTTGTTGTCCTCTGCGCTACGGCAAACTCCTCTGTACCCTCTGCATCCCCATCGTGACTCACAGGGTGAAGTTAGCGGCATGCACACAAGGTGGAGTTTTATCCTGTATTCCTTACTTATTTCTTTGTAACAAATTACCCTAGGATGTAATGACTTAGAATAGCGAGCATCGATTATCTCAGTTTCTGTAGGTCAGGAATCTGGGAGTGACATTCCTAGGTGCTTCTGGCTCGGGAGCTCATTTTCCTCTCTTCTTATCTGCACACAACTTTCTCTCTGCTTACAGTGCTAAGCCTTGGCCTTGCTCTGTCAAGAGGCAAACTCCTTTCTTACAAAACCCTGATTAAATAACCCAGGCTCTTATTTCTTCCTGTGCTCTCCCCAGAAATTGGCTTCTACCTTTCAGCTCCCATGACATTTGGACATATTTCTGTTAAAATGAAAGCATCTGACTTAAAACAATTTTTGTTTTTTGGCCACACTGTGCAGCATGCAGGATCTTAGATCCTCAACCAGACATTGAAACTGTGCCCCCTGCATTGGCAGCAGAGTCTTAACCACTGGGCCACTGGGGAAGTCCCAAGAACCTCGGACTTTTCAATGCATGTGTATGTGATGTCCTTCACTTGTGGCTCAGCTGGTAAAGAATCTACCTGCAATGCGGGAGACCTGGGTTTGATCCCTGGGTTGGGAAGATCCCCTGGAGAAGGGAAAGGCTACCCACTCCAGTAGTCTGGCCTGGAGAACTCCATGGACTTTATAATCCATGGGGTTGCAAAGAGTCGGGCACTTTTTGCAAAGAAAGACTGAGTGACTTTCACTCATTCACACATGTGATGTCCAGAACTGAGGTGTCCAATATGGTAGTCATGTGTGACTCTTTAAATATAAATTTAAGTTAATTAAAATTAAGTAAAATATTAAATTCAGTTTCTCAGTCACACAAGCCACTTTCAAGTGATTGCTAGTCACACATAGATGGTGTCTACTGTTCTGGACAGTGTGGGTAGAGAGCCTCATCACCATCATAGAAAGTTCTACTGGACAGCATTACTCTAGAGTGTTAGCAACTGTGGAGTCCTGTCCTCTTCATCCAAAAAGCAACACTTTCTGGTCTAAAGCAGCAATTATTTGGTCTGTTCACCTCTGTGTTGCCTGGGTCTGACATAATGTCTGGTTGAATAAATAAATTTGCAAAGTGGTTTCTGGGGGGTCTCAGAGACTGATTTGACATATGTTGAGTTCCCATTCTATGTCAGAGACTGAATGTCTGGTCCCTAGGACTGACAGAATGCGAAAGGGGTAGCCTGGCAGTCGGTGTTAATTGACTGGCTCAGTCTCTGTTTACACCTGTCAGCCCGGGGTGGCAGCATGGCACAGTAGGCCACTGGCTGGTGTGGGTATAAGGCTGCTAAGGAGTCCCACAGTGCTCTTTTGCTTTCCACATACTGGTGTTGTCACAGGGATCTTTTTAGATCTAGGAGATGAGCAGTTGGCCTTCTTCATCCGCATTGAAGGGCAGATACGACATGGAGGGGTCGTGGCAGCTGTTCTGTGGCCCTGAGGTGGTGAGTGGGCACACTGAAATGGCAGAGCAAATGATAGAGAAAGCGAGGCATAGTGTTGTGGAGTCTCTACACCAGCTAGGGACCACACTTCTCTACATTTCTTATTGTGTGAGGAAAAGGTAGATATCTGTTTTTGAAGATACAAGTATATTAATTACTTGCAGCCAAATGCAATTCTAACTAACACAAATGGAATGAATAGAATTCCAATTGCTCCTAATTAAGAATTCAAAACTTAGTGTTTAGGACCTTCTGCCGCAGGGGACATAGCAGCTGAAGGTAACGTTTCTGACCAGATTATCAGATGAGGAACTGGAGACTGGGCTCCCTGGAGACCCTAGAACTTAGTCCTCCCCAGGTTTGACTGGCTGGTCCTCCACCTGGTTGCTCTATTCTCAAAGCCTTCCATGACCTTTCAGGCTGGCGTCACTGGGACTGTTACCTAAGGGACACCCCAGAGCACCTGTACCCCCACTGATGACAGGACCTGGGAAACACACCACCAACCGAGGTCCAGGAGCTCTGACGCCAGGCAGTCCTTTCCAGTCCCAACCTGCTTGCAGAGCACGGAAGGGGTAAGAAAAGGTCATGGACTGACTCTGGAGTCCTTCCTTTTGTACATTTCTTCTGTTATGCTTTGATTTAAAGTAGGCCTAAGAAACTACTTGATTCTGGCTAAACTCAGATTCCTGGGGTCGCAAAGAGTCGGACACGACTGAGCGACTGAACTGAATTGAACTGGAAGTCAGAGAAATTTGTCAGTGAATGAGAATTTCAAACATAACGTTGCTTTGATCTCAGTCAGATCTCCCCTGCATCCCATTTTAATGTGTCAATTAAGTATTTTAGTATGTTGACAGAGGGCCGTATGGTGTGCTTATCATCCGGGGGAATAAAAACACTTGCTGATACTGAACGAACAGGGCACACTTTGCCGTAACTGTCGAACCCCATTCTGAGCAATGCACTCTTGCTCGGTCACTGATTTGAAAGACTTCGAACCTTTAATTGGCCCATAACAGCAGAATGACAGCAAGCAAGGTTTCAATCAACATACTCATGATTTGCCAGTATTTTGAGCAATAAATTGCTAGCTAATAAATTTCCCGTAGCTTCCTTTGTAAATGCCAGCTAAAGGCCTAAACATTCCGTGTAGATTTAATTACACATTTAGTGTTCCTGTAATTTTGAATTAATTACATGCCAAACAGATTTATGTTCTATGTACTTAATAAACCTTGGTAAGTGCCCTTTTAGCAATCAATTGGTATTTAGGACCTGGTTTGTTTTTTAAAAATAATGGTTCACATCGCTGGGTCTTGTTGTTCCTTCCATATGTTTGGGTGTTGATAGAATTAGAGGCACCAGATGTTGATACTAAAATGAAAACAGAGTCACTGGTGGATAGCAGGGTTCGGGGGTGTGGGGCGAGGAAGGGGGATGAGCTCATACTTGGACGTCAGGGAGCCGAATCATCAGCTTCATCAGCAGGTTTGGGTTCTGCCGATTGTCTCAGCCCGTTGTGTGGTAGGGAGCCCAGGCTGACCTTGGGAGGAGAGATGAACTGCAGGAGATGGCCAGTCTCCTTGCCATCTCCAGGTGTTTGGGACCTGATGGCCACTAAGATTTTTTATTTATTTATCTATTTTTCTTAAGGTGCTGCTTCTTATTGTATTCTTTGTCAGGACAGACTTGTTTTCCAGCTCATTGGGAATCTCAACTGCATTTATCGAGGGTTTACTCAGTGCTCAAGACTGTGTTAGGTGTGTTTGAGTCCTGTTTCCTGATTTCTGATTACAACCGTCTCGGGGTGGGGGAATAGCAGAGGCAGGGGAACCCATTTGTGCTTCACAGATGAGGAAACTGCGGTCCAGAGAAACGAAGACGCCCGCCAGGTATCAGTGAGCAAATGACGGAGTGGTCCTTCAGCCTGGGGCAGAACACACAGATGTCCATTACTACAACTGCATTTTGATCTCAAGTTGTTTTTTTTTTTTTTTTAATATTCTGTCTTAGTCTGCTCAAGCTGCTCTAACAAGTTACTGTAGACTGGGCGGCTCGGACAACAGGCATTTGTTTCTCATAGTTCTGGAGGCCGGGGTGCAGCACGGCTGAGCTCTGGTTAGAGCTCGCCTCCCTGCTTGAGAATGGCTTGCTTCTGACTGTGTGCTCACATGGTTGCCGGGCAGGGGCAGGGAGAGCAAGCTCTCTAGAGAGTCTTCTTCAGGGCACCAGTCCCATCACGGGGGCCCTACCCGCATGGCCTCCTGTAAATCCAATCACCTCCCAAAGGCTTCACTTCCAAATACCCTCCCGCTGAGGATTACGGCTCCAAGAAACCCATTTTGGGGAAACATAGCTCTGTCCATAGCACCTTTGAAATGTCTAATGATAACTCAGGTTGGGAAGAGAAACCAAGAATCAGTGACCTCTGGGATCTCTCAGGTGTGCATGACATTCCTGCTTCAGAAGCAAGCCGGAGCTGCAGAACCGCCTCTCGTCGTGGAAGCAGCCACCACATCTCAGAAGAGCCTTCAAGAGAAATCCTGGCCAGAGCAGGACTGGAAGAGGCAGGCAATGCCCTCCGTTCGTGAAGATAAAAGTCAATTGGCTGGGGAGTGCAGAGGCAGGTCGGGGTGATGAGGAGAGGGCAGCAGTGAAATGAAAAAGCAGCTCCTGGGGGTGGGATTGGAATTCCACATGAAAGAGTCGCATAAGTTATCCCTCGGCTGGGCCAGCGTCTGATTTCCCTTGTTGTCAGAGGTCGGGGAGGCCGGTTTACAAGCGCTGGCTAAGGGACGCTGCAGGTCACCAAAGATGTTCCTGTCTGCTTCCTGTGAAGGCAGTTCTGGCAGAGTGCGCCCACCTGCCGCCGCGGCAGCAGCAGCTCCTCTCTGTGACCGCCTCCCATCCTTCTGATGGCAGGTTCCAAATTGAGCTCTGTTAGATACAGGGAGAAATGTGCCATTTTTGCCTGCGTCCTCTCTTTATCTGGAAACGTCCCCAGGCCTGTGAAATTAAGCAGTAACGTAGCAGGCGGCCATCATTATTGCTGGATAATTGACTGGGTATCCCGAGTGAAACAAAGGTGGTTCAGAATGGTAAAGTCAATTATCAGTTATTAATGGTGGTTATAGAGCATAGCAGAGCAATTTATAAATTGAATTTCTAAGTTGAACAGCTTTCCATTTATATTTTTAAAGGCAGGAGGCAGATATATGGAACAAAGCATGTGACCTTTGCTGGTGACACCATATGGTTTCAGGAGATTCTTTTTAAATAAATTCTTTATTAGGCCACTTTTATGATGGCCTTGTTGTTTTGGACAAAAACTGGTGAAGGAGCTAATTCTCTCCAATCTGGTTTGGATGCCTGTGTACAGTCACTATTAGTATCTGTGTGTGAGTCATTATGTGTCCACACACATGTGTGTGTCTTTACCCGTCAGAAGAGTCCATGCAGAAATAACACGGAAAAGCCTGGAGCAAGGCCTAAGAAGTGTACACGAACTTCATGATACTTTTTCATCAGGAAGTGTGCCGTTTTAAGCAGCCCTGAAATGGAGAGAGAGCGAGATCCCTGAAAAACCAGGGGAAAGATCACTGCTGTCAGAGCTGGGTTTTATCAGAGGGTGGTTTAGGCTTTACTGCCTCTTAAAGATAATTTTGTCTCTTAAGGTGACTCATTTTTGGCCTCACTGGGCCTTGTTGCTGTGTGCGGGCTCTTCTCCAGTCGCCGTGCTCGGCCTCTCACCATCCTGGCGCCCCCTTGTTGTGAGCACAGGCTGTAGGACACGCAGGCCTCGGTGGTTATTGCTCCGTGGCCTGTGGGGTCTTCCCGGACCAGGGATCGAACCCGTGTCCCCTGCATTGGCAGGCAGATTCTTATCCATTTTGCGATCAGGGAAGTCCCAGGCTTTGCTACCTTGTGAAGGCATTTTTACCTTTAATAAAAGGAAGTTTTTAACTTGACACTGCTGATTAGCTACAATAAAAATTTATGGCAGGCTGAGTGAGTTTCTACAATTTGGAGGGGGTTGAAAAACTCCTTTCTAATGCTTCGAATGAAGAAGTGGACTAGGGAGGTGCCACCTGTGAGTTTAAAACCATTTTGGCTCTTTCCACTCGTGCTGTTGGCACACACCTCAGCAGTGATGGGAGATCTTGTTTCTTCCGTGATTTCATAACTCGCAAGACTCATTAATTTACATTCCAAGCCACACTTTCACCTGCATGTTACCTCACGAACTGAGCCAGAAGTAAAGGTGACCTCCGGGGGCTTTGTCCCTCGTCCTCGCTAACTACCACGTCACTAAGCTAGTTCTCCTTAAACCTGCTGTGCTCGACAGAGCTGCTTGAAAGGCGCAAAGCTGGATGTCAGTGTCTCCTCTCCCCCCTATTTGAGGCGTTATTCACCGCGATTTGTGGGCAGCACAAACCATTTTGCTATCTCACCCCCTTCCCCAAACACCCTCTCTTTACCGTGATGTTTGGGGCCCAGGAATGTTCCGGCTCTCTGCAGATGTTGCCTCATGCGTGATAAACACAATGGGCGATTGCACAGCTGGAGTTCCCCCAGACCCTCCGTTCAGCGCAGATCCCCTCCTGTCAGCCCCTCCTCTCCGCTGTGAAATCAGCCACGAGCCCTGCCCTCTCTGTGTTGCCGTTAGTCTCTCCTTCAGCACATCTGATTCCGATTGCAGGGCCTCTGGGTAGAGCCCTGATTAGCTTTTCTTTTGGAGTTGGTCCTCACATTGCTTAAAAAATGAGTGCAAATCATGAAAATGACTCTAAACAAAATCCACTAGCTGGAAATAGTGTGGGGAAAGAATATTGTGGTGGGGGTGATGCGTATTTCAAAACTCGCTGAGTGGGAAGCCGTTTGCCAGAGATTCTGCATAAACAGTGGTGATTGTTGGGACTTATCTTTCTTGCAGTATTTCTGCTGAGAACTGTTGGGCAGGCCATATCTGGAAAATTCTCTCTCTCTCTCCTAAAAAAGGTGGTGGTGGAGGGGATGGGGCTGAACACTCATCATCTCTCCTAGGCATCCCACTTCTAACTTCCCAGCCCACTCAGCACTGACTTGGAATTTTTGGCCCCAACCAAAGCTTTTGTGCCTTTTTACATAACTGACTGGGCCCCTCTGCAGAGGGATGGGTTGAGTGACAATTTTCTGCATTGTGTCTGTGTTCCGTGACTGGGTCAATAGTCCATCCCTTAGAACAGGAAAAATAGCTTATGGGTGAAAACAAAACCATCATTTAAAATCCCCACACAGTCGCCCCCTCCGCCATAGACCGGGCTGACATTTGGGAGCGCTGGTCTCTGGAAGAAGCACAGTGCTGAAAACGCAGTCTGCCAGCATCTCCGAGTCAAAGGCAAACAGATCCGCCTCCCTCCCCCGCTCTTCTCCATTCCAGCCGAACTTCCTGCACCGGTTATAAATATTTAAAGCTACAGTCAACAAAGTTTAAAGATGGGGAAGTGAGGAAACCCAATCCCGCCTGCGATGCCTTCTGTGTCCCGCGGCCTGCCTCTTCTGGCCTTCGGAGTAAGGTGAAGGGCACGAGGCTCAGAAGGAGCAGGTGCCTCCTCAAGCTCAGGAAAGCCGTCAGCACCAGTGAGTGGCACAGACTTTTCATTTTATGGTCCTGACTCTGCAGAGTGTCCAATGTGACCAGTTTGCTGGAAATAAAGTTCCTGAAGCAGCTCACTATTTTAGACCCCTGCTCTGGATACCTTTAATGCAAGAAGCCTAGAAGGAGCATTCAGGCTTTGCTGGGCATGGTGCTGGATGTGGCGCATGCAGAATCCAAAAGCTGCAAACCCTCCCCTGCAAGAATCCGTAGTACAAGGTGGTACATCATGGGCCATCAGGAGGATTATCAAGAGTTATGCCGAGTGCTGTGGGGGCTCAAAAGACTGATTCATTCATTCAACCAACACCTACCTATATGCCCCTACTATGTGCTAGGCAGTGGGTGAACCTCTGAAGGATCAAAGATGAAGCAGGGAAGAGAGTGGGGTGTAGAAAACTAAAGAGATAATAAGGCTTCATCTATGGGCGTACTGTTGTTGGATCTTGGAGGATGAGTAGGAGGTTTCCAGGTAAAATAGTGAATAAGGACTGGGGAGAAGACATATCTGGAAGAGAGAAGTCAAGGGCAAAGTTGTGCAAGAGGCCAGCATGACTAAAGGGTGGGCAGAAAACCCACGGGAGTTTGCCCGGTATGTGGGTCCTTCACAGGCAGGGACACTGCACACCTAGGAAAACATGGTCTCATCCAAGCTGGAGACTCTGGTCCAGGGCTGTGTCACTCAGAGAGTGAGGTATGTTTCTCAAAACTGCTCCAGCCAGGGGTAATCCCTTCCCAATTCTGACAAGCACTCTGTCTATCATCCCCTGTCTTGTGAAAACAGCTCTGCTCCATCCCTCACCAAGAAAGCAGAACTCCTCGATGGGTGGGAGAGCAGGAATTGCCTCCTGTCCCGCCCTTGCTTAGGAGCTGACTGTGCTCAGCTGACTGTCCAGGCAAGCAGGGCGAGGATCGAGGATCGTTCTGGCAGAGGGGATGCTGCCTGCAGCCTGCAGAGCGGGACCAGGGCTGAGGGCTGCCAGGTCCTGCCCTGGACATAGTTGCAACTTAGTGAGTTGTAGATGTCCTCTTGTTGGATAATACAGGTTGGGGGCAAACTTTATAGTCAGAGTGCACACCCTAGCCCAGAGGCCAGTTTCTAGCTGAGGTGAGGGTCTCACATCTGTGAATGGAGCTGTCCTTGTAATGGGGCAATGACCGCCAGGCTTAATTTTAAAGGAATCTTTTAATCAACTGCAGCAAAACTTTAGTTGAATAACGTGAAACATGTTTTTACAAATGATATGTGAAGTGCATTTGAAAATAAATTTTGTTTTCTTCCCTTGGTGAAAAATCTCTAATTCTTTACTTGGCCTAAGCACATCATGGTTTATAAAGCATTGTCATATATTTACTCTTCCCAAGAACTTCCTGAAAACTGGGGCAGGGACTGGGGAGAAGACAAGATCAGAGACTTGTGGTGGCATGGGCCTGCGTCTGCGTCTGTGTTAGCTCAGGCGCCTCACAGGGTCTGTAAGGGGCTCGTTAGGGCCTGGAACCCTGCTCACACATCCCACTGCCAAGGTTGATCGGATGTCCTGCCCGAGGGTTTTGGGGCCAAAAGGGCTTCATTCTGCTGCTGGGGAGCTGTGGCTTTAAGGGACACATTTGTCTGTGGAGGCAAGTGTGTATCTTGGGGTCCAGGAGGTCTGAGACGGCCCTGTGATTGCTCCTGGATAAGACACGTCTTCTGTCCTGCAGATGATGGCAGCATGGCGCTGGGGGAAGGTTCAGGGCCCTGGCTCCGCAATGGCCCTACGGCACTGAGGGACTCACACAGGCTTGGACTCTCAAAAGTAGCCAGCTGGGGACCCTGCCCTTCTGAGGTCATCGTATAGCACAGCTGAGTTCGCAGTTGTGATTCAGCTGTTTGAAGTCACCTGTAGTGACTCCATACTACTTAAGGGGCCTGAAGAGGCCCCTTAAGACTTTGGAAGTTGGCTTTTCTGATTGCTGGGCAGTGGAGTATTCATCTCAAGCATCAGTACGTTCCTTTGCCCTCACAGGGAGAAGCTGGAAACAGTTCCTCCTCTCCTGAGTCGCACACCCGTGACTCGTCTTGGAGGCTTGCTTATACACTGTCTTCTCTTTTGCCCCGCTCGGTGTTTACTATTCCCCATTTGCTGTTCTACAACGCCATGCCCTGGTGCGTGCTCTGAACTGGGGAGCTCAGCTGTATTTGGAACCCAAGAAGACCAGGCGGCCACAGTTGCAGTTGGTCCTGGGGCTTTGTGACACCCAGGGGTGAGTCAGTACGCTCCTTCATGCCACCTTCCGCAAACCTGCCACTTTCGTGCATGTGTTTGTAGTGTACCTGGGCAGTGCTTCCTTTCTGGGACAGTGCTGAGAGTCACTGTCTAGGAGGCCTCCGTCAGTCCTGAATCAGCCTTTCTCTCTGCCTCCTCTCACCTCTATCCACACAGTTACAGGTGCTTGTATGATGTAAACTTCTGGAAGAGGTTGCAGAGTTAGGTCATCCGTGGATTCTCACGACTAGTTTGACTCTAAGTGGTTATGGTTTTAGTAGATGGTGAGGAGACCTTAACCTACTCAGCGGTACATTTCTGTAGGAAAGTAGCTCCAAAGAAAAATCATTTCTCTTGGTGCAGGAATCACGAATCCCAGCCTTTCCTGGGCCTGTTCCTCCAGG
Source organism: Bos javanicus (assembly GCF_032452875.1). Lineage (NCBI taxonomy): Eukaryota > Metazoa > Chordata > Mammalia > Artiodactyla > Bovidae > Bos > Bos javanicus. The sequence continues at coordinate 7,408,919 of NC_083885.1, read as the reverse complement.
ATGGGAATTGCTCCCTGACCCTCTGCAAGGGAAAGCCTCCTGGGGGTAGGAGGACAAGGTAGGCTGAGGAGTCCATGCCTTTAGAATGGTTTTATGAAAAACAGGATGTGGTTCCTGAGATGAGAGCCCCTCAAAAGTGACCAGCTTATTTATACAGTTAAATGAGCAATTCTGCACCAGAGTGTGTGGACGGAGCTCATGTTCTGTGACTGAGGCCTGTTTATGAGACAACATGCTTCATGGGCAACAGTCACTGCTAAACAGAAAACTCAGTGCCTGGGGGAACACGTGCAGACTGGCTTTAGAGCTGTCTTTTATTTCTTTAAATACAGATCACCCAAGTCATAGGCCAATTAGGAAGATAGTATAGCTCAGTGAACTCTGGTGTGAGAGTGACTGGGTTTAAATCCTGATTTGACCTGTACTAGTTGCATGACCTTGGACATGTGAGTTAATCTGTCTTACCTCAGTGTCCTCTTTCTGCACAATTGGAAGAGAAACACCACCTTCTTATTTTAGGCTGGAAATTGCCTCCCCACCTCATAGATATCCATGCCCAGATTATCCTGGATAATGTGGGTGGGATTTTAATGCTGTTATGAGGGTCCTTATAAGAACCAGGCAGAGGGAAATTTCACAGACACTTTGTAGAGGAGAAGGGAATGTCAAGATAGACATGAAATAGGAGAAACTTGAATATACTGGCCCTGGAGACTGGAGTGATGTAGCCATCACCAGGGAATGCTGGTAGCCACCAAATGCTGAAATAGGCTAAGAATGGATTCTTCCCTGGAGCCTCCAGAAGGAACCAGATCTGCTGACTCCTATATTTTAGTCAGTGAGATGTATTTTGGACTTCCGGCTTCCAGAGCTGTCAGAGAATACATTTCTATTGTTTAAAGAAGTTCGAGATGATTTCTTATAGCAGCCACATGAAATGAATACGCACCTTCATGGTGTTATCAAGAGGGTTAAATATGGTAGTGCACACAAAACATTTGGTGTCGTCCTGCTGTTACACAGTAACTCTAAGCGAGGATGAGCTTTGATTATTGTTTTATCTTGAAGCTGGGAGAAAGATTTGCAGAGGGCAAGGAGAACTGCCTGAGGGGGTCAGCAGGGGTGGGTGTCAGGGCCTGGCTGGGTCACTGTCACTTCCAGGCCAAGCTTCTGTTTTCTCCTTTGGCAAAAGGAGGCCACCAAGTCCTCCCCCGAGTTACGAGGATCAAATGAGTTAATGAACGTGAAACTGCTTTGCACGTCACCCACGTAAATCGTTAAGCCGTGGTTACAAAGAGCGGGACCAAACTGAAGCAGCGTGGCAGAGGGCTGCGGAGAGCTTTGTCCCTCCGGCTCTGTGAGGTGAGGTCATCTCTTTCAGCTTTTGTTCTTGTCTCTCTGAGCTCATTTGCTGGTTTTCCCCCTAATCCGGGCCCCTTTGGCCCCGAATGGAGCTTCAGATGACAAAGCTCCAACAGTCCCAGCCAGCCGTGAGCCACCCCTGGGGCATATTTCTTCTCGTTACCATTTTTAAGAGGCACAAACAAAAATAAAAATAAAAAAAACCCAAATACACTCATCTTAAAAATGATTTGCAATGCCCGCCATGGCGATTAGGTCAATGGATTCCAGTTCCACTTAGCTGAAGTTTGAGATGTTTTCAGTCTATTTTTCAGGCCAGAGACCCATGAGACCCAGCATCGGGTGTCAGCTTAGATGGGAACAAGTCAACCTTTGTCAAATGCTTGAAAGCGGTGAATTCATCTGTAAAGATACCCAGCCTCCCAGGAAATGTGCTGTTTTAGCCTGAGTAGGCAAAGGCCAACACATAGGAGGAAAGCAAGCCATTTCTGCCCGTGATTTGCTTTGTCTTTTACTGGTCCGTCCAGAAAAATCTTCACACTCTGTAAGATGGTCAAAGGTGTGTGTTGTAACGACAGCTCTTTGCTGAAGGACTTGGCAGATTCCTCCAGTTCACTGATTCAAATCTACTCACCTACCGGAAAAGAAAGGACCCCATTCATATGCATTTATCTCTAACAAATAGATCATGAAAACCCACAACGTTCCAGGCACTGAGGGGACGCTACTGACCACGACGCATGTGGGTTATCTGGAGTTTGGAGCTGACTGGGGATGACATTGGCCAAAAAGTGGCATGACATGGACAAACCGCAACAGTGGCATGACAGGAGCTCCTAGTACTAACAGGGGCTCCAGTGGGAGTTTCTCCCGGCAGAGAGGTCCCGGGTTCCAATTCAGGAGGCGTCCAGGGATCAGCTGAACCCAAAGTAAGGGGAACACGCTAAATGTGGAGAGAATGGTGTGTGCAGAGGCCCCAGAGTGGAGAAAAACAACCAAAACCATGACATGTAGGAGGAATCAAGTAGAAGCCGGCGTGGCGGAAAGCAGAGGAAAGAGTTTGGGGTGAGGCTGAAGGAGTATGAGGGACCGAAATGGGGTCCTGTTGGCTCTGTAGGGTGCACACTATTTGAGGAAGAAAGATTCACCTCCTGGGTCCCACTCCCCCAGAGATGCATCTGTGTGGCCCTCACTGTGGGCCCCCCAGGTCTGACCAGTTCTATGGTGAACGTGGCAGAGCCAGGGCCTAAGAGAGAACCCGAGAGGCGGGTTCCCTGTGGCTCTGCCATTTCCTTGCACGTTTAGGTCTCTGCTCTGAACTCAGCAAGACTTGCTCTAGCCTTGAACTCCGCCCCCGCCCCACCCCTTCCCAATTTGTTCATTCACTCAACAAATATTTATTGAGTATTTGTGATGTGCCAGGTCCTGGGCTAGGCCCTGGGAGGCAGAGTTGAGTGAAGGAAGGCCTGCTTCCTGCTTTAGAGAAGCTTCAAGTTCGGTGTGGGGGGAAGGGTAATAGCTTGGACCCCCACAGTCAGACATCAACTTGTCCTCTGTCCATTGTCTGAACTTCCCCCGTCACCACTTATGGATTGCCAGCCAGCCACTTTTCCTTATCACAGGGGCTTAGGCCAGACTCTCAGTCATTCTGAGTGGACTGCACTGATCCTCCCTAATATGGACCAGGGTTCGGCCCCAGTCCAGTCCCGGATCCATCCTCCTGCATCTTGGCTGCGTAGCCCCAGGTCTAGATAACAAAACCATCTTGCTGAGATCCACCTCCCTCTGCTGTGTCTCCAGGTACCTTGTTATTTCCCCGTGGGCACAAATCTTCTGAAGGCAGCATAAGTTCCCTCCAACAGCAGCATATTCCCACTTGCCAGCAGTTAATGAACTGTTGTTGGGGATGGTTAATGCCCTGTGAAATCAGTCATTAATTGTAGAAACAACTGATCTCAGAGAGATCGCGGCAATTATGAGCCGTTTATGATGGCAGAGGCATAACAAAACACACTGCCATGCTGCCCATTCGTCACGAGGGGAAGAGTCTGCAACTTGGTTTTGAAGCTGTCTTCTAACGGGAGTGGTCACACACTGCCCAAGCTCCCTGCAAACCACACTCTCAAAGCCCTGGCTGCAAAAACCCGGAGCTAGTAACCCTGCTTGGGAAACAAAAAGATACACCTGCAGAGGGCCGGCTGAAGGAGGCAGCATCGGATAATAGATAGAGCGGCTCGCGGGCTGTGGCCTTTCCTGGCCTGGTGGCTTCTGAACTGCGGACTGCTGAAAGAGCAGAGAAGGTTTTCCTGGTGGCCTCTGGGCTGGCCTCTGAGGGTGGTGATTCTGAGATGCATTCTTCATCAGTTCTGTTTCAGGGGAGCGTTTAAGATAAGCTGACCCCTTTGGTGGTGGTGTATCTGAAACACGCTCATCGTTCATTCTTTTCGTGATGAATGTTCCCCTCCTGGCAGTCAGAAACCGGTCACATTGACAGGAACGTTTGCAGTCTTTCTCTGAGCTGTCCCGGCTAACCCTGCCAAGATTTTCAGTTTTCTGCCTTCAAGTCTCCCAGCCATTTCTGGAGCCCCAGACAATGTCTTTGTAAACCGCTGAAGGTTTTTAGAGGCCTCTGCCCCTCTAGGGAGCCGGTACCTGGGGGTGCCTGTCCCTTAGTCACTGGCTGTGCATTCACAGGCACTGGGCCTGCATCAGATATTGGCCCCTATAATATCCAGGAGGAATGGCAACCCTAAAAGTTTTCCACAGCAGAATAGCAGGACCATTCGTCTATTTTACAAAGTCCAGCTGGATCAAGTTTGGGTAAGGATGTTGGTGTGTTCTCACAGCCAGGGGGCTTATGATCCTGAAATATTGGGACTGCCCTGAATGATCAACAACATAACCTTAGCAAAATGCATTTTGGTATTCCAATAGGGTAGAATCCTATGCAGCATTTAACATGATTATTAAAATCTATGCTTATTGACATGAGAAAAATGCCCATGGTCTATTACTGAGTAGAAAAAAGCAGGCAACCAAATTCGCTCGATCCTATTTCACAGAAAACGTGCACACATGTGGGAATGTGGGCATGTGACAATGACGGTCTTTCCTGATGCCCCGCAACATGCTGCGGTGCTTATTCTCAGGGGCTGAGGCTGCCTTAGAAATTCCTCCTTGTCCTTTTGGATAGTATCTGAATTTATTGTGACACGTGTGTCTTGAACTTACAAGAAAAGTAATATATATTTTTTACATTTATTGAAACCTGCTCTCTTTTATCTATTGTAATAAAATTATGTCTTATCAGGATTTTCTAAAGCTTTTTACATTACGTGTCCTTATTGGCCAAACTAAGACACAATGCTATTATAAAAATTTGGAAAATGATATCTCCAAAGAATTTGAAAGATTCAGTTGTAAAAGCTGAAAAATAAATGGTTTGCCTAATATCAACTGGACAGCATCAGAGAAATAGACCTGGCTGGGAGTGGGGGAACGGGAGATGGGGGCAATGGGCAGAGATACAGGAGCGTTTGGTGGCAAATAGGCAAACAGAAACCATGGTTTTACAACGACAGGGGGGTGGTCTGGTGGATGTAGGTGACCTGTAGGGGTCTGTTGTGACCGCAGAAGGGATTCTTGGGCAAACAAACTCGTAAATATGTGCCGGGACTGAAATTTTCACTCTGCCTTTAAATTTAGACTTTTCTTGAATTCGTGTATAATTCCATATTCGGTCACGCTTTCTCCTGTAATCTTCTGTCCTGTCTCTAAATGTTGGGCTTCTGCTGGGCCCCTGAGCTAAGAAGTGGCTGTGCCCATAGCCAGGGGAATGGCTGTGACCCCCTTGCCTTTCTAGATGTGGTCTTTTTCTTGTTAAACATCGTAGCATGCAAACTTCATTTTAAAATACTGCAGCACAGTTGGAATTTCAGCCAGTGGTGCTTTTGAATTCCAAAACAAGAAGTGATTTCTTTAATGAAATTTGATGCAAAGCGAAAAACCTGAAATATAAAATCAATATGGTGAATCCAGGTTTTAGCTAGGTGGCTGGAAGGAGGAATTTTTTTCAGACAAATTAAATAAAATTATTTTAAAAATTATCTTTGGGGCTTTATATAAACAACAACAACAAACATGCATTTGAAAGTGGCTTTGTAATCATGGTGAAGAATTTCTTAAAAAATTCCACAGCATCATAAGCATCAATCTCATTTTATTAATGGTGGAACAAAAATAGTATTCATTCCACAGATCCTATTTTTTCCTACTAAAAAAATATCCTGCGACTTGTCCGAAGTTCTCTAGCTTTGGGAAGATAATTCATAAATAAAGCAATAACACGAAATCAATGCAAGACATATTCTGACTGGAAGTGGAGCTAATAAAAATGTAAGATGCAGGTCAAAAATGAAAAAACAGTGAGTTCTCCAAGTTATCTCTTTGCAGGGTAGTCCCAGTGATGAAGAAGACGGTCTGTTCTTTATTATCTACACTAATACAGCTTTAAAATAACTTCATTGTTTCATGGATCTATAATTTGTCTCTCTAGCAAGATTTTGGGCTTGTGAGGGCAAGGGACCATTTCCTCTATTTGTGTGATATTCCCTACTCCTGAGTTTTCAGGAGAGTTGGGAACGTGTGAAGTGCTTCACAATCATTTATGCACTGGGAAAGAAAGAACTGAAATCAGAAAATAATAGGTTTCGTTTTTTCACATGACTTGCCAACTCCAGTTGATTGCTAATAGCTTCTTGGAGTCCCAGGTTAAGAAGAGTCTGAGGATCAGCTGGCACCATGTAAAGAGTATTTTTGTTAACGGAGGTAAAATCTGTCAGGGCTGTAAGAGCAGTATGAGCTCAGCGCTCAGTTGCTAAGTCGTGTCAGACTCTTCTGCAATCCCATGGACTGCAGTCTGCCAGGCTTTCCTGTCCATGAGATTTTCCAGGCGAGAAAGCTGGAGCGGGTCGCCATTTCCTCCTCCAGGGGGTCTTTTGGACCCGAGGATCGAACCCGCATCTCCTGCGTGTCCTGCATTGGCAGACAGGTTCTTTACCACTGTGCCACCTGGGAAACCCCAGCAAGAGCAGTGGTACCTACGATACGTTCAGTCCCTGTCCCTGAATTAACCGACCCCAGACCCACCACGCCTTCAGACTCTGTTGGGTGAGAAAAACACATCTCATTATTTAGGCTACTTTGAATCAATTTCTCTTACACATTGCTGAAAGCATCCCATATGATACCGTCTCCTATTTCCCAAACCCAAAACTTCAGCAGAAACTTTTTTGACTCATGAATTAAGATTTTCCCCCCACTAAGGAATTAATATATTTTATTGAAACCCCACATGAGATACAGGGTTGCAAAAGTTCTCACATATTGATTCTCCTACTTACTAGTCGAGCGACCTCTGCTTAGGTTTTCTTAAAGCTCTTAAGTCTCTGTCTTCTAATCTGGAAAAATGGGACAATGTATATCTCACAGAATTATCATGAGAATTAAATAAGACAACTGAAGTATGCGAGCACAGGAAACGTAGCGGCGTGCCCCTCAGCGGGATTTCTTTCTCTCCTGACCTCCCTGAGGACGCTGAAGCTCAGCTGCTTTGTAACAACTCTGGCTTTACTTCACTGCTGGAGTTCAGTCCCCAGGTCTCCCCACAGTGAGCTCTGGCAGTTCTGGCGGAAGGCAGCGGAGGGCTCTCCCTTTGGGATGGTGGATTTCTTCACGGAACCGTGTGCCGGTTCTGGCCTCACGTCCCCCGGCTCTGGTGCAGCTGAAAGGCAATCTAATCAGGAAAAGAAATTCAGTGCGAACTAATATACAATTTGGAAACCTTCTGAGAGTAGGTGTATTTTTTTTTTTAACACATTGGAAGGTTTTGCTCTCATTTTATTACTGGGCCTCCTGATAAAGAGAGATGAGCTATTCCGCAGCCAAAGAAACCCTTACATTGAAATTAAAGTTTAAACCTTTTCTCTGTTTGCTCTGTCAGACCCATAGGATGGTGTCAGAAGGGACTAGAACTATGTGACACTGTTTTATAGTTTTATTATTATTCTTGGGAGGGGGAAAGGTCCTGTTGACTTTTTCTGTGATTCTGTAGTCTGGCATTAAAATGTTGTTCTCGAATAAAGAGGAAGTGGCTGAAGCTGTAAGGAGAATGATTTCACATTGAAGAATTGATTCAACAACTAGTGCATTTCCTAATAGTTAAGAGAATGGGTTTAAAGTCCAGACAGATTTGGTGTTTGTTCATCCTGCTTAACAGCCATATGACCTTGAACAGTTAGTTGACCTCTTCAAGCCTCTGTTTCCAGATCTGTAAAATGGATATGATGCTTGCACTGTTTAACCACTGCTGTATAAAAGCCTACCGGCCGTGATCGTTTTTTTATTTCTCTGCATCTGTGTGTCACATGAACTCATCTGCTCTTGGTTGGGTGGCTCCGCTCCTCTAGGTTGGACTCACCCACATGCCAGTGGGTGGCAGAGGGTCAGCTGGGGTGACTCTGCTCCACGAGACCCTCACCCTGCTTCGAACAGCAGGGCTGCTGAAGCTCAGTCTTCTCGCGGTCGTGGCGGGGGCTGGAGATGTGAGACCGTCTTTTAAGCCCTCGTCAGACCTTTGGTCATGCCTGCTGCCATTTCATTGGCTGAAGCAGGTTCCACAGCGCCGCACGGAGTTGAGGGGTTGCGCTCCTTCCGCGCCTTCCTTCTCCTTCCCGCCTGCTCTCCTTCCGCCCTCCTCCTTCTTTCTCCTCCTTCCACCTCTCATCTCCTCCTCTCCCTTCTCCCTGCCCCTTCCTCCTGCTGCTCCTCCTTTTTTGCTTCCTCTTCTCTTTCTGGGCAGTTTGAAGCGGGGAACAAGCCATGTTGCATTAACCTCTCCCTACCTGACACTGTGTAGGTACCTGATTCATGTTGACTTAACAGAAACCATAAGGCAGTTTGTACCGAGCTCATGGAGCTGTGTGTGTTCATGCAAACGTATGTGTGCCTGTGTGTGCGCTCATGGGCTTATGCGTGCACACACACACACACACACACACACGGTTGAAGATGTTGGACTATCTTTGGTTATGAATAATAATAAAAAAATGACCTCAGTCTTGTCAAATGCTTCAGGAGAGAGAAAAAATTTTTTCCTCTTTTATGCCATCATTTGCTCAAAGGCAGATCCAGAGTGTTCATTCAAATGTTTCTTCTCCCCTGATTATCTTGTACAAAGCTCTCCATTTGGGAATACTTGCAGGTTTCCTTGTCATTCTCCAGCTCTGGTTTATATAAAAATGGATCATTTGTTGAGGCAAACTTCAAAGCCAGAGAGCGCCCTAAGTTATAAATCGTTCCGTCTTTTAATTCAGGCATAATCCTATTAGAGACACAGCTCTCAGGCCTGGGGAATCCTTTTAGGACTCTTTGATCAAGGGAGCACTTTTGAGTTCTGTGGCTTCAGCCTTCCAAGCCCTAAAAGTAACAGGGAACCCATTTAATATCTGGAAATGTCCGTGTCTCTCATTTGTGGTGAAAGAAGTGTATTCTCGAGTGCAGCAGGACCCGGTTTTGAAATCAGGGGGAAATGTGGGAAGCAGGAATAGTGCTGCGCTGCGTGCCCACGGTGTACAGGACTGACCCTCGCTGATGCGCCAGACAACTTTAGGTGGCATTATATCCGAAGGCGTTTGACACTCTGCTCATTCATTGCCCGCCTTCAAACGATCTTTCTGATTACAAGAGACAGAAGTTTCAGTTTGGGCTTTGTCTTTAGCTTCTTGAGATCTTGTTGGCACTTCTGTTTCAGAGATGGTCAGCGAGTCTTGAGCTGAGACTCCAAGGCTTCACACACGCTCCCCTCTGCTTCCGCGCCCCCATCGCTCCCCTGTCAGCTCTGCGTTTCTCATCGGCCTCACTCACGCTGCTCCCGGCGCGGGGCTGACCTCTTTGCTGTGGGTTAACACACCAAACACGTGCATTCCCACCTCGGAAACCTGGCACCCTTTGTTCCCTGTGTTCTGGCATCTCGTCCCCTGTTAATCCATGTGACTCAGTCCCTCATTTCTGATCTATAATCAAATGCTGCCTGGCAAGTAGAAGATGCTCAGTGAAATATTTGTTGACTGTATGAATGGGAGAACGCAGTTTTGACACTGGTGAGTGATATTGTCTAGTTAGTTCAGTAACATTGCTGCTTGCATTGTAGGTATTTTTACCTGCACTTTCTGTTTAGGGCAAGTGATACCAGCATCTGGGCCCACAATTCCTGGCCCAGAATTCCTTTAAAATTCCACCTTCCAATGCGTCAATCATCCATCAAGGCTCTGAGTTTGTGGCAATATTCAACACACTCCTGGGATCACTTACAGTGCAAATGAAATATGTATTTCATTGGGCTCTGAAATGAATATTTTGAATCCCTGTATCAACTTATGTTTTTGGGTTTTTTTTTTCTGAGTCTCTCATATACAGGCCACATTTTTCAAGATCCTAGAGAATGAAATTTATTGACAAGAAGTCTGCGTGCTTTTTAAAGGGGGGCGGATCTTTCCTCAAATGTAACTGAAGAATTTACCAATGGAATTTAGATTTGAACTGCACCCCAAGTGCCATGTTGGAAGTAGCGCAAGGGGCTTGTCTGAGATCAAGCATGTGAGACACGTCCAGAAACACAGGGGATTTCGTCTAATGAAACATTCTCATCAGAGAAATGACAAATGGTGGAAAAAAATCTTTAGGGAGGCAAAAAATTCAGGGTCTGAGCTAGACAGTGATTTGGGGGCAGAAATCTGTGACTCTGAACCAATTCAGGTGGATCTGAACACTCCATCCTCAACTGGGTGCAGTGACCCAATTAATTCATTATGCAACAAACTTATTGAGTTTCTGCTATGTTCCAAGCACTGTCTAAGAGCTGGCCGCCCAGTGATGAGTAGATGGATAAGACCCTTTGATCCTGGAGCCTAACCTCTAGCAGACGAGAGGACACACAAGCCAACACTCCCAGATGTTGGTCTGGTTACAGCAGTGGGGCGGAGGCCCTGGCTTAGGCTGAGGGTGAGGGCACCGAGGACGCAAGCCGAAGGTCTGATGAGGCCCCCCGTGAGGCCCAACCTCTGCCCTCTCCTTTCTTCACCTGGAAGTCCTTCCTGCCTTTCTCTTCCTCACTTTTTTTAAACCCGAGGACACTGGTCATTAAGCTGGTGATTGCCATCTTTTAAAGGAGATGACAAACGTACGACCCTGGGGCCCTTCACAAACAAAGGGACTCTGAATCTCCAGGGATGGGTCCAGGGAATCTGCGTTTTGAAAATATGCCTGCAGATTCTGTGGCTGGCTCAGGTTTGGGAGCTCTATTTAATCATCCAGGGGAGCTTCTGAGGTCCCCCTACTTCTCCCACCAGATTACTCCCTGAAACAGTTTGGTTTAAATACCAGCCTCTGCCTTCTCTCCCTCATTTTTACCATCATTGTTCTGGAGCCCAACCATAATGGACGATGTGATTGACTCACCTGTCCAGAGGCTGTATAGACTTTTCCTGAAGCTCTAAAGTGACCAGAACCCTCTTCTCTTGCATCTTGTCACAGGTACATAAGATACAGTTGTCATTCACGTAACACTCCTACATGCCAGACCCTGCACAGGTAATATACCTGCCCAGGTAATATACCACTTAGCTCTTAGGGGCACCTCTGTTGAATGCTCAACCCACCTACACTGATAGGCACGCTTTGGTCATGTCAAAGTCACTTGAAGATCCTCGCAAACGTACAGAGGCCCAGCTGCTGCCACGCTTCAAGGACTCTGGCCGTTGTTCTTCAGTGGCTTTCCAGGCGACTCAGATGCAAATGTTTGAGCTCCTCTGCACCATGGCAGTGGTCCTCACACTTTAGAAAGAACACCTCAGAATTGCCTGGGCGAGCTTTCCAGTACCAAGAGAGCTGGTGCTCATGTGATCATGGGGTTCAGGATCGCATCTTGGGCTTCATTCTCATCTGCAGCTGCCTGCAGTCTGGGAAGGCAGAAAGTTGACTGCTTCTCCTGAGTCTTAAGCATTCCAGCTCTCCCTTTGGTGCCGTGCTCTTCAGTCTTTTGTGGGAAGTCTGGGTGCTTGACATCCTGTGAGCAAAACCCTGGGAAGGAGGCCTCTGCCTTTTATTTTGAACACTGCTTTTTCTCGAGGTAACTTTTGGGTTGGGTTGTTTTTTGAATCCCAGGTTTACGTGATTTACTAAAATTTATAAAGCCCAACGCTCGGGTTTTATCCACGTGGGTTAAGTTTAGGGTAGATTCTGTCTCTGGTGAAGCCTGTTACTCTGTTGCATTCTCCTAAACCTGTTCACACCCAGCCTCTCTTTCAATAAGTTCAACAAGATTTGAGGGATTGATTTTACAAAAGGGGAGACTGAAGCACAGGAGAGATGATGTGACCGGCTTAGTGGCTCCCGGTAAATGGATCACGTGGCTGGGGCAATAACCGAGGACCTGTGGCTCCCAAGCGGTGCTTGAATAGGCGGTCCTGGTCCCTTCACGCCGGCTCCCACCACATCAGTGATCCCTGATGCCTGGAGCTGAAGGTGTGGGTTGGGGTAAATCTCCAAAAACGACTCTTAACAAGGCATTCACAAAGCTTCAGCTTTTACCACAAGCCACAGCGACACTAGCTAGACTTAGGGCTCTAGTGATAAATTGGTAGTAATGAAATCTCAATATCTATCCACGAAGAGAAAAACCAAAAATCCATAATGGGCCCTGATGGACCATTAGGTGTTAATGGGAATAATACAAATACCCAACAGAGTACATTACTGAACTGAGCGAGCCTCGCCTAGCCCATCACAATCTGTAATGTCTCAATATTTTAACTATACACATATATATGTTGGATTGAGAATACCAATAGCTGAGATTAGGGAGTCTGGGCAGTAAGAGTTAAGATAGCGCATCGTCACTGTAACTGAAGGACCCCTTTTTGCAATTCTCTAAGCTTCTGCTTCTATCTGTAAAATGGGTACAATCACGCTCTCTTACAGGGTTGTTGGGAGGATGAAAAGAGGTCACAAGTTCTCATTGTTTTAACTTGCCTCTCCCTGATTTCTGGATGAATAGAGCACCTTTTCCTGTGCGGCTTTCAGAAGTTGTTTTGTGAATTGCCTGTTTATCTGCTTAGTTCAGTCTTCTTTTGAGTTGTTGATCTGTATGTCTCGATATTAATCTTTCTGTCAGATGTGTTGCAAGTTGCCTTCCCATCTCTTTTTTTAAACAGCTGTGTTGAGATGTAATTTATACACTACAAATTGAGTCATTACAAGGGTGCAATTCAAGGATTTTTTGTAAATGTATAGAGCTGTGCAGCCATTACCGCAGTCCATTTTAAGACCTTTTCTACCAACCCAGAAGTTCCCCTGTGCCCATTTCAGTTTATCCGTACTCCCACTCTGCAGCCCGAGGTAGCCACCAGTCTGCTTTCTGTGTCAATAAGTTTCCCTTTTCTGGATGTTTCATCGCAATGGACTGATGCAGTGTGAGGCTTTCCACATGAGGTTTCTTTCACTTGGCACCATGGTTTTTAGGTTTGTCTATTCTGTAGCCTGTGACCCCATGGACTGTAGCCCGCCAGGCTCCTCTGTCCATGGGATTTTCCAGGCAAGAGTACTGGAGTGGGGTGCCATTGCCTTCTCCATTCTGTAGCATGTGTCAGGACTTCATTCCTTTTTGTTGTTGAGCAGTATTCCACTGGAGGAATATATCAAGTTTGTGTCCTCTCCAGTCCCTGCCCTGTGTGTGTGTGTGTACACAAACCCAGGAATATAGTGTCTTACACCATGACCAGAGCTCAGACAACTAGAGCCGTTGGCCCTCCCTGCCTCCAGGATCATCATCTCTGCTGATAATACCCCTGGGCTTGTACGTTCCCCTGGCAGGTGTGTGAAGCTGCCGCTCCTCACCGTTACCTATCCTGGTGGAGCCTCTCCTGACCTAGCTGGTGGTGATGGTGATGGTGATGGTGGGAGGGTGATGGTCGTGGTGGTGGTGATCATGCTGGTAATGCTGGAGGTGAGAGCTGGTGGGACTGGGGGCTGCAATCCAAAGACAGAATGCCACAGAGTCCCACTGCTCATACCTTAAAGTCCAGCAGTTTTATAAGCATAAACACTTTTCAGATTGTTGTTTAACTTTGGTGATTTCCAGGGTATTAAAATGGTAATTTCTGTCCATTTTTTCAGGCTTTAGAGTTACTTTTGGAGAACTGATTGGCCGGTCTCCTTAGCTGGCCATAGCTGGAAGGCTCCCCTTGCTTCCCAGTCTCTCCACTGTCTTTTAACTGAGCTGTGAGTTCTATTGTCATATAATGATTTCAGATTTTTTTTAATACTATAGCTGTCCCCCATGTATCCTCCCCTCTATTTCAACATTTATCATTACACTGTCATTTTTGTTTCTACTAGCCCCCTCTCTTTTTTCTTTCTTAATTCATTTATTTTTAATTGAAGGATAATCACAATATCGTGTTGGTTTCTGCCATACATCAACATGGATCGACCACAGGACGACATATGGCCCCCGCCCCGGAGCCTCCCTCCCACCTCCCACCCCACCACACCCCTGAGGTTGTCACTGAGCCCTGGTTCGAGCTCCTGAGTCACACGCACATTCCCACTGACTGTCTATTCCACATGGTAGTGTGCATGCTTCCATGCTACCCTCTCCATCCGCCCTGCCCTTGCCTTCCTGCTCCCCCTGCATGTCCACGAGTGTGTTCTCTATGTCTGCGCCTCCATCGCTGCCCTGCAGATAGGTACATCAGTACCATCGTTCTAAATTCCATGCATATGTGTTAATATACGATACTTGTTTTTCTCTTTCTAAATCACCCTGTATAATAGGCTATAGGTTCACCCATCTCATTAGCACTGGCTCAAACGCGTTCCTTTTTATGGCTGAGCAATATTCCATTGTGTGTATGTAGCACAGCTTCTTTACCCATTCATCTGTCAGTGGACTTCTAGGTTACTTCCACGTCCCAGCTATTGTAATTAGTGCTGCAGTGAACATTGGGAGACATGTCTTTTTCAATTATGGTTTTCTCAGAGTATGTGCCTAGTAGTGGGATTGTTGGGTCATATGGTTGTTTTACTCCTAGTTTTTTCAGGAATCTCCATACTGTCTTCCATACAACTGTATCAATTTACATTCCTGCCAACAGTGCAAGAGAGTTCCCTTTTCCCAGCACCTTCTCCAGCGTTTCCTGTTTGTAGACTTTTTGATGATGGCCCTTTTGACCAGTGTGAGGTGATATCACATTCAATTTTTGTGTAGACATGCGTGTCAGTATTTCTATTTTGGCATCTGTGTTTTTTGGTTTGTTTAGGGAGCCTTTCTCCATCCTGAGATCATTAACAAATTCTCTTATCCTTCCTGTAATATTTTTTGCAGCTCTGTGACTCACATTTAAAGACTCTTGATTCATGTGAATTTGCTTTCTGTAAGAATTGTACCCATGTATATTTATGCCAGAAAAATATCAGAATTTTTAAAAACTATATCTTAGGTAGCATTAAATTTGTGTATATTCTCTCACCATTAAAGTTTATTGTTTCTTAATTAGTTGTTTATCTTGTTTTATGAGTTTATCTTATTTTCCAAATATTTCTAATGAAGTCTTTATATACAGAAGATATTGAGCCCTTGTCTATCATACTGCTGTGAACATTCACCAATATGCTATTTGACTATTACATTAGTTAATTTTTTATAATATCAATGCAAAATCATTTTAGAAAAATGACAAAATAAGCATGGCTTCATTAAGACCTTATCGTATTTACTCTTGTCCTGGTTGGTGTATGTTTAACCACATGTTTATCCAAAAAGGCCACGTGGCATGTAGTACTTTCTCAATTGTTGTATCATAAACCTTTCTCACGGGCACTTTATCCTCAGCATAATTTTAATGTTGAGTTTTTTTTTTATTGAGGGATAACTGCGTTACAGAATTTTGTTGTTTTCTGTCAAACCTAAACATGAATCAGCCATAGGTATACATATATCCCTTCCCTTTTGTATCCTAAGCATAAATTTTTTTTTTTTTTGATATTACTACTTTGGCTTTATTTTTTTTTTTAATTTTATTTTTAAACTTTACATAATTGTAATAGTTTTGCCAAATATCAAGATGATATCTCTCAGCATAATTTTAATGATTGAAAAATATTATATGGGTATATGGAAATTTAATTCATTTCCTTCAGTTAGTCATTCAGATTCTTTGCATTGTTTGTCTCTTACATATAACACTCTGAAGAACAAAAGTAGCTAAATTGTTGTGAGTATGCTAGGCGGCTTTGTCAGAGAACATACCAATTTCTGAAGTTTCTGATACCTATTAACAAATTGGCTTCTAGAAAAGTTATTTCAGTTTACATTCTCACTGGTGATATATGGGTAGCTTTATTCCTAGGAGAGCAGGAATTATCATTTTAAGAAAATCTCTGCAAATTTGGTAAGTAAAATTTTATCCTTCCAATGTATTTAGAATACAGTCATAAATTTATATATTTTGTAATGTGTAAATATGTATTTTTATATATGTATTTATATGGATATATATGTTTTGATTGCAGTTATTTAGTTACAAAAAGGTTAGACATTTTTCAGTTTAACAATCACATTTCTTTTGTGAGTGGCCTCATCATGTCACTTATCCAGTTTTTTAAATGAGTATCGATCTTTTTCTTAATTACTTACGATCTTTACATATAATTTCATTTTACAATATAAGACTACAGTATTTTGTAGGGTGCCATTCTTAGGCTATGTAGTTACTATAATTCCATATCAATAGTATAATTTAAGTAGATTGGTACCATTTTACCTTCTCTCATTATTCTCTCCCCAGCTATGGTAGATTGATTACACAAATCAATCAGAAAGTCCCCAATTCTCTAGCCTTTCTGCTGTCTGTGCCCTTTGCAGTCTGACTTTGCAGCTCCTCCAGAGATGGAGCTTTGAGTCCATGATACCTGGAAGACCTGCTTTGGCCAACAGCATGGGGTGAAGGTGACGAAGCCCCACCGTGCAAGGTTTCGCTTGCTCGTGCTGTCTCTCCTGGAACTCTGCCGCCGTCGCGTGAGCAAGCTAGCCTGCTGGGTTATGGGAGACATGTGGCTGTATCATTCTTTGGCCTTGGCAGACAGCAGACCAACTGCCAGACTGGTAAATGAGGCTCTCCCTGACCACCGGACCCCGCTGTGCTGTGCTGTGCATAGTCGCTCAGTCGTGTCTGCCTCTTTGCGACCCCCTGGACTGTAGCCCACCAGGCTCCTCTGTCCATGGGGAGTCTCCAGGCAAGAATACTGGAGTGGGTTTCCATGCCTTCCTCTAGGGCATCTTTCCGACCCCAGAGATCAAACCGAGGTCTCCTGCACTGCAGGTGGATACTTTACCAGCTGAGCTACCAGGGAAGGCCCCAGACCCTGCTAGCTAATCACAGATGCATGAGAAAGTCAGGCTGAGATCACTTAGGCAGTCCAGATCAGCAGACCATCCAACCATCCCCGAATGTGTCAGTAGTAATACACAGTGGTGGCTTTGAGCCACTAAGCATTGGAGTCATTTGTTGTATAGGAACAGATGTATTTCTTTTTAAGAAAGTGAGATGGTACAAAATATGGAATTTCTTTTATTCTGCAGATGATTGTTATTTCTATGTATTATATCTTTCAATGGTTCAGTTCAGTTCAGTTCAGTCACTCAGTCGTGTCTGACTCTTTGCGACCCCATGAATCGCAGCACACCAGGCCTCCCTGTCCATCACCAACTCCCAGAGTTCACTCAGACTCACGTCCATCGAGTCAGTGATGCCATCCAGCCATCTCATCCTCTGTCGTCCCCTTCTCCTCCTGCCCCCAATCCCTCCCAGCATCAGAGCCTTTTCCAATGAGTCAACTCTTCGCATCAGCTGGCCAAAGTACTGGAGTTTCAGCTTCAGCATCATTCCTTCCAAAGAAATCCCAGGGCTGATCTCCTTCAGAATGGACTGGTTGGATCTCCTTGCAGTCCAAGGGACTCTCACGAGTCTTCTCCAACACCACAGTTCAAAAGCATCAATTCTTCGGTGCTCAGCCTTCTTCACAGTCCAACTCTCACATCCATACATAATTAATTTTATTTTATTTGTACTTTATAAGGATATGGAGGTTCTCAATGTTAACTGCCAATCATTTTATACAACATGCTAACATTTCAGTTCTTCATTTTGATTTATCTCTTGTTCTATTGTTCTGCACACTGATGAGTCAAGATGCAGTACTTGACTTAAAATGTTTCTGTGATAGTCACCATTTATTCTTGAAAGAAAAAGTAACTTTTCATGAAATTTAGTCTTGAAAAAGTCACCATTTATTCTTACTTATTCATAATTTGTACCAGGTAGGAGAAAGATATTTTCTGTTGGTTTGTTTCATAGCTCCACGATGATATGAACTGTTTTTTTGTTGGTTAAAATACTTACAACAACTTCGGTACAGTCATGATTGTTCTGTTTAATGAGTAAACTAAAACAAAAAAACACAAAGAGCAAATAAAAATCCACCATTGTGAAAAATTAACTGTTTAGAATTTTAACATTATATAACAACAAACAACCGAAGTTTAAGAAGAATTGTACATCAGTGCTTCAAATAAAAAATCTCGCTCAGTTTTTTAATGATAAAAACATACTTCTAACAAAAAGGGACTTTTACCATGCAGTGGCTGATATTCATATTCTCGCTATTTTAAGGCATCTGACTTTTCTCCAGCTTTTACCTTCATCTATATTTTAGGGTGTAGTTGTTTGTACAGTACATCATATTCTCACAGATTTGTATCAATAATCAAAATTTATAATCTCTCAAGGTTCTCTGTCATCTGTCTTAAATTTGATTTTAATTAAGGCTGAATGAAAAATATGAAATTTGCAGTTTCACCTTTTCCTAATATTTTAGGAATTCCGCCCCCCCACATCGTAAGTAAATGTTAAAATGTATGTATTATTATTTATCTCATGATATCATTTAATTATCTTCATATGCCCCTGTTTGGCTGGGTATAATGTTCTTGAAACACTGCTAGGATGGACACTTTTCGGGTTTCTTCCCGCATGGAGTGTTGGAAGGCTGTGTGATTTCTCTCCTGAGACTTCTTACTAATCTCCTGTCCTTAAATTTAAAAGATAAAACAAACAAATGCCAAGAAGACAGGCTTTGTCAGGTGTCGCTCCTCCATGCTGATCTTACCTGCCGTTTCACTCACAGAGCAAGTTACGCAGCTCTACCGTGGCTTTGCGTTTGGCTTTTGTTTCCTTTGTTTTGGTTTCCTGCAACCTGGATTATCCATCTGTTGGAACTGGAGCTTTGCCGTTTGTTTTTCTTACCTATTACCTTCCCTCTCAACTTCTATTCGGTCTTTCACTTGCTCTTCCGTGAAAAGTACACCAAGCTTGTTCTCCACATTTTTTTTTCCAATGTAAATTTAGTCTTCATGATTATTAATGCTAGTTCTTTTTAAATTCAGTTGTGGGGTTGTTTTGTTTTTCTTTACACATGTCAGGAACCATTGTATCTCTCTTTATTGTCTTATCTACATGTCTTATTTCAGTTCCCCACCCCAGAAGCAGATCCAATGACTGTTTAGAGAAGCCAGTAAGCAATGAGATGTGAATGGCTGACACAGTGGCTAACTGCAACTAAATCCCAGGTAGAAACACTTGGAAATATTCCAAGTGATCCCATCCGAAGTGTGAGGAATCTGGAGTGTTTCTACTGCATACCTGTCAGGGCCATCTGCAGCAGCTGGTCAGTTTCCTGGAAACTACCATCTCACCACGTCCTTGGCATGTAGGGTTTCTGCAACCTGAAGAGATTACTCCAAAAAACATTCAGGTGTTGGCCCTTCTAAAGGAAGCTAGTATGAAATTGTAGGATGGTTTGAGGGACTAGGGAAAGAGTGTAATTTTTGGCTACATCAGGTGAAAAGTCCACAAAACTAGGTGCTGCCCTGAAAAAGCTTTGATGATCAGAATGTGTTCTCCCCTTGTGGCTCAGCTGGTAAAGAATCCGCCTGCAATGCTGAAGACCTGGGTTCGATCCCTGGGTTGGGAAGATCCCCTGGAGAAGAGAACGGCTACCCACTCCAGTGTTATGGCCTGGAGAATCCCACGGACTGTATAGTTCCTGGGGTCGCAAGGAGTCAGACACGACTGCACAACTTTCCCTCACTCGCTTGCACTTTGAAGCCTGGATTTAAATTCAGT
Organism: Bos javanicus; assembly: GCF_032452875.1. Classification (NCBI taxonomy): domain Eukaryota; kingdom Metazoa; phylum Chordata; class Mammalia; order Artiodactyla; family Bovidae; genus Bos; species Bos javanicus. Next base: position 7,389,258 of record NC_083885.1, on the reverse strand, counting down.
TTACTTCGGCTGCTTCTTGGCTGTTTCGAACACCGCTAAGACTTCCATTTCCCTGTGTGTAAAGTACGTGTTGTCCCAGCGTAGCTCTGAGGATCAAACGCTCTAGTGCCAGGTCTCCAACTAAGCACTTACCGCATATATTTTAATTTTAAAAATTCAGCCTGGACTTTACCTTTGAGTGCAGTTTTGATCTCTCTCTTCGTTTTGTGATGTAATTAGTATTCTTCTGTGTGTGATGTTCTAAATGTGTGTTGTGTGTGTGCAAGCTCCTTATCCTACTTAAGGCCATTTTAAAGAGCTGCCCAGTTGCCAGATTCAAAACATACAAACAAAAAACGGAAACAACCAGTTGTTGGTGTTTAGTCGCTCAGTCATGACCCCATGGACTGTGGCCCACCAGGCTCCTCTGTCCATGGGATTTCCCAGGCAAAGATACTGGAGTGGGTTGCCATTTCCTCCGCCAAGGGATCTTCCTGACTCAGGAACTGAACCCACGTCTCCTACATTGGCAGGCAGATTCTTTACCATTGAGCCACCAAGGAAGCCTGAGACAACCAGGCTTTGCACCTATTTTGTGTTTTGATATTTGAAGTGCTTTCTTCTGAAATGTAAATCTTTTTCTGTCCCAGAGTAGTCCTGTGAGTTTCCATGCATGAAGATTTGTGCTCAAAGAGATTAAGCAATTTATCCAAGGTCACACAGGAGTAAGTGACCAGAATCAGAACCGGCACCCAGCTTCCTCTGACTTCTGTTCCAATGATTTTCCAATAGCCTCACACTCCTTTTGTGTGGTGGACTGATAACGGCCTCCGAAGATGTCCACGTCCTAATCCCGTGAATATCTGATGGTTATTTTGTATGGCAAAAGGGACTTCGCAGATTGTAAAAGGCTCTTGGATGCAGGGATTCTCCTGGATTATGTATGTGTGGAATCCTAAGAGTTGTCATGAGGGGCTGCAGAGTCAGAGGAGGAAGGGTGATGAGGGAGGCAGGTGAGGGGCGCTGGGTGAGAGGTTGGGGCGGGGCTGGGTGGACGGATGGAGAGCAAGAAGGGGACTGAGAAACAGAAGGAAGCCGGGCCTCTGGCTTTGAAATGGTCAGGAGGGTCCTGAGCCAAGGGTGGCAGGCAGCCTCTAGAACCTGGAAGGGAAGGAAAACACTGCTCCTTGGAATCTCCGAGGGAACACAGCTCTGCCGCCACTTGGCTTCAGCCCCATCAGAGCCCTTCTGGACTTTCGACCTCAGAATTGTAAGATAATACATTTATGCTGTTTTACATCATTAAGTTTGTAGTAATTTGTTACAACAGCCACAGGAAACTGATACTTTGTAACAGTAACAGGTTTGCACACCTCTGTCTGTGCTGCAATGGCACCCCACTCCAGTATTCTTGCCTGGAAAGTCCCATGGACGGAGGAGCCTGGTGGGCTGCAGACCATGGGATCTTGAAGACTTGGACACAACTGAGCGACTTCACTTTCACTTTTCACTTACATGCACTGGAGAAGGAAATGGCAACCCACTCCAGTGTTCTTGCCTGGAGAATCCCAGGGACAGAGGAGCCTGGTGGGCCGCCGTCTATGGGGTCGCACAGAGTCGGACACGACTGAAGCGACTTAGCAGCAGCAGCAGCAGCATGTGTGCTGCAGGCATTTATAAATCGTTTATTCATTTTTCATGCAAGGAATAGTACTAGAAAGCCCAGGCAGAGACGAAGGCCGTCTCCTGCTGGCAAAGACCTCAGACCCGGAGCAGCAACGTGGACAGTTGGAAGGCCCTGCTGGTGGGTTACACTAGAGGCAGACTTAGGGCACCACCGGGTGGAGAGCGCAGAGCCAAGGGCCTATGATGAAAGTGAAAGAGGAGAGTGAGAGTTGGCTTAAAGCTCAACCTGCAGAAAACTAAGATCACGGCAGCCGGCCCCATCACTCCACGGCAAATAGATGGGGAAACAATGGAAACAGTGACAGACTTTATTTTCTTGGGCTCCAAAATCACTGCAGATGGTGACTGCAGCCATGAAATTAAAAGATGCTTGCTCCTTGGAAGGAAAGCTATGACCAACCTAGACAGCATATTAAAAAGCAGAGACATTACTTTACCAACAAAGGTCCATCTAGTCAAAGCAATGGTTTTTCCAGTGGTCATGTATGGATGTGAGAGTTGGACCATAAAGAAAGCTAAGCACCAAAGAATTGATGCTTTTGAACTGTGGTGTTGGAGAAGACTCTTGAGAGTCCCTTGGACTGCAAGGTGATCCAACCAGTCCATCCTAAAGGAAATCAGTCCTGAATATTCATTGGAAGGACTGATGCTGAAGCTCCAATAGTTTGTCCACCTGATACGAAGAACTGCCTCATTGGAAAAGACTCAGATGCTAGGAGGGATTGGGGGCAGGAGGAAAAGGGGATGACAGAGGATGAGATGGCTGGATGGCATTACTGACTCGATGGACATGAGTTTGAGTGAACTCAGGGAGTTGGTGATGGACAGGGAGGCCTGGCGTGCTACAGTCCATGGGGTCACAAAGAGTCAGACATGACTGAGCGACTGAACTGAACTGAGAGTGGAGAATGAGGGCTCAGGAGAGTCAGGGTGCAGTTGGAACAGAGTCTGAGGAATGTTCCTATTCTATTTACCCTGGGAAGTAGGGACAGCATGGCAGAGCCACAGAAGTTAGGGGGTGCACGTGGGTCAGACGGAGCACAGGCGGCAGCCGGAGCCCTGTTCCGTCCACGCAGGGGAGGGTAGCACATGCCTGGCTGCCTCCCCTGCCTCCTAAGCCCCCTTGTGCTTCCTGCGATGGGCTGGGATCTGTGCCTTCCAGCAAGGTCCCTGTGGGCTTGCCTCGGGGCTCTGGGTTGGGATCTGGGTCCTCCTCGCTGGAATAGCAGGTCAGCATCCACCAGCAGTCCTTTGGCCACAGAAGCGCGCTCGGACTGCTGATTCATAAACGGAGAGTGTCAATAGAAACAATCAAAGGAAACCAGCAACTCATGAATAATATCGACTCCAAAACAAGTAAGATGCAAGGGGCTGGAGAATATTGGAGCAACACGCGCTTGAGTACTTGGATGAAGTTCCACAGTATAATGTGTTTTCTGTATCAGTAACCCATGCCGATCAAAAGATCGAAACAGCAGTGGGTTGGTTTTCTGTGTGGAGGGGAAGACCACATTCTTGCCCCCTTTCTGTGCGTCTCCTCTTGGAGATGCACCTTCCCAGCAGAGTTGGGCCCTGCACGTTTGTGGGTTTCCCAGGTGAGGCCCCCCGCCCTCCCAGTACCAGGTCTCAGGCTTGGTTGAGCTCACAGACTCCATCCTGCGACTGTTTTATGCCAGAATTCAGATTCCTTTCTATCCTGCCCATGGCCATAAGATTCACATAGCAAACACGTGGATATCCAGCTCACGTAAAAAATCTGGACTAGTGTGTTTTGAAGTGTATCGTGGAGCAGACTGCTTTCAATATTGGGAAAGGGTGGCGAAGATTAGATACTAACTCGGCCTGCTTGGCCTTTCTTTTAGCCCCCCTTGCCTGGTTTAAGTAACCGAGTTAACTAGCAGTGGCTTCCAACTTTCCCCTTGACCTCGTGCTGTGTGGACAGAGGCTGACACCCCAAGGCTGGATGAACCGGGTGATCTATGCTTAATCTCCCCTCCATGTTATTTCACTTCATTATTTATACTTTGTTTATACAGCATGTCCTATGTGCCAGACATTCTGTCAAGCACTTAACAGATAGTAATTCATTTGATCTTTGTAATCATCCTATTCAGCAAGGACTGATGTTATCTTGAGTTTGATGAAAAAACTGAGGCATGGAGAGGGTAGTGAATTTCCTTCCCAGGGTCCCGGGGCTCATAAGTGGCAGGGTAGGGTTCAGCCCAGACCGTTTGGTGGAGTTGTCATGCTGTACCCATGGGAATGAGAGATTTGGTCCCTCTGGTGTCTTTCTGCTTGCCCACCTCTGCTCTGGGTCAAAAACCACATTCTCATCACTTAGGTCTTCTGGCCTCTGCTATAGCAGTCGCATGCGCTTCTGAAGCGGTGGACTCTGTCTGAGTGCCTGGTCTTGGCCTTGGCAGCATCCTGAGGCCAGGAGTGAGGAGTGGGACATGCCCCCCTCTCCCTTCCTTTGCCAGGAGCCACCAGGCCCTGAGCCAGCCACCCCGAGGCAGGAGCTCGAACACCCTGGGCCTGCTGCCACCCACGAACCTGTCCTTTCCCAGAAACATAACCAGGTCCTTTCTTGGAAACTGACAAGGGGATGACAACAGACAAAAACCTTAAAGGTCCTGCTATATCCACCCTGATTGCCACCTATACCCATTACTGTCCCAGAGTTTGGGACAGAAATACCCATGTTCTTTTATCAGCTCCTTTGAAGTCCCATACTTTTTCTGTAGGGCTTAAGGGATGTCGTAATCCCTTGGAGTCATCTCCTAACACTGTAGACGAGGTAGCTGGAACAAAGGTCTGCAGGATAGGCCTTTGTTGTTAAAGGCATAGCCCTTGCATTGACTCTGTGCCCTGTACACAGAGTGATTTTATTTTCTGAGTTCAGGATGGTGCTTGAGCAATTCCCTTCTGCTGCTTGTTCACTCAGTCAATAGATGTAGACAAGCCAGGCCCCGTGCAAAGCACACGGAAACCAGAAAGAAAGCAGCCCCAGTTCTTGCCTCATTGAGCTCACAGTCTCCTGGGGGGAAAACAAATAAACGAGCAATTGCACCTGAATAGAGAGATGCTTTGATAGTAGCAAACAAAGAGGGAGAGACAGGTAGCCTACTCGAGGGGGCCTGTCAGGAGCTGATGCCTGCCCGGGGTCCTGGAGTGGATTACCTGCACAGAGGAGAAACGGAGAAGCTGTGCAGGCATAAGGAATAGCGTATGCAAAGGCACGAACGGGGAGAAAACGCTTCTGAGTGATGCACAATGTGACAGTCGGTCATAGGATTAAAACATATCAATCAAGGAGACGCTCTTAATGTGAGCAGGTGATGTTTGGCACTGCAGCAGCCACCTTGTGATCACGAGGCCTGAGGATTAGAGCCAACTCCTTTGGGATGATTGGAAAGTATTTAATACCCTTTGGATCTAAGCAACTTTTTGTGTTGTTATTACTTTCCCCGTAAAGGATATTAACTGATATGGTAAGGAATTTGGCCTTTACGTTATGACAATGTGAAGACATAAAATGTTAAGCAGTCTGCCTTTATAGATATGTTACATCTGTGATGGATGTGTGTGTGTGTTTCCCAGCATCGCACACTCCAGTTGTGTCCCTGCTTTATCAGTCGAAACAAATGGCAGTTTAAATATAGTGATAGAGGCAGACACATTTCTGTCCCATCCCACTTCCCAGAACAGAAAGCCTTGTGAACAGTCACTCTAACAAGCCACTCTCCTGCAGATGTTCACAAGGAGGACGCCAACTCTTTTCACACCCGCCCCTTGCTTCTGAAAAACTTTTCAAATTCATCATTATTTATAAAGTTAATACTCGTAATGCAAAGGTTTCTCTTTGATGTGGGAGTGTTTTCGAAGCCTCGGTGACCTATATTGCCGACATACTCTGTGCGAGGTGAGGCAGGGACCGGCTGGGGAATTACCCGTGTTTAATGAACACTAAAATTAGAATTTGACTGAAATCCACAGAAATGGCTCGACAGCAAGTTCGAGATGCCCCTGGGGAGCTGTGGGCAGCTCAAATTTACCCACAGGCGTTTTTGAAAATGTTTTTTTTTTTTTTTTTTGAATCAGCATAGTTGGCTCTTTTGAGCCGAGAATGCTGCTTGCCCTCAAAGCCTCTCCCAGCCCCTCCCCCAGCGCCTGACACGATGCTTCGGGGCAGCTGAGCGCCTCCAAGGGCGTTTGTCACGGTGGTCAGGCCCCAGCGAGCACGGTGCACAGAGCGGGGCGGTGGTCTGTCTGTCCTGTCGCCAGTGGTCACACCCCTCGTGGAAAGTTCTAAAAAAAATCGCAGCATCAAAAGCGAGTGTAAAAGAACCCTGGATATCCTCCTGTTCCGTGGACCCTACGAAGGGGGACTTGGGGTCGATTCTGGCGTGCTGCGATTCATGGGGTCGTAGAGTCGGACACGACTGAGCGACTGATCTGATCTGATACCCTAAAAGAGTTAATAGAAATTCAACTTTTGATGAGAACAAAAGCCCTAAGTGAATACACGAGCTTAGTTTGGTGACCATCACTCCAAACCCAGGAGTAATAAAGACTACAAACCACTGAAAAATGAAGCCCTGGTTGGCGATTGGGCGAGAGTTTGAGGTGCAGTTTCAGCGCAGCAGCCTCATCTCCCAGGAGAGGGAACGTCTAGGAGGTCGGGGCAGAACCAGAACTCAGACATCTCGGTTCCGAAGCCAGCGTGCTCCGTCTGGGGTTCCTCAGCCCACGGCGCACTCTGATGCTGTACAAAGTGCGTGAGAATTCTGGGGGAGTGTTTTTACATACTTGTGTAATTCTAAAACTTTATTTTCTAAGTTATAAGAGCATTTATAAAAATGCTTGTTTGGACACTTTTTAAAATAGAAAAAGTTAATAATGACTTCCAATTCTCCTCCAGTGTCTCCTCACTAGGAAACTGATGGTAACATTCAGTCTTTGATAGTTGATAGTTTTTGATAGGTCTCTGATAGTTTTTTATATTCTTAGATAAACGTACAAATATATAAACTATAGACATATATGTCTGCATGTTTTTAATAGGACATTATATTCAGCATTTTGCTTTTTTACTTATAAAGTATCAAAAGAAAGACGACAATTAAAAAAACAACACATTAGAAGTATCTTTCCTCATGTATCATCTAATTCTCCTGACTACTATAAAATGAATTTATCAAAATTTATTCACCAGCCCTTAATGATCCTTTCGTTCACTTTTCCAGAATATAAATTCAGGTACCTTCCTCTCTCTTCTGTCATGAGCACCCTGGGTACTCAACTTGAGAGCAAATAAGAATCACCTGGTGATTTCTGGCGTCACTTCAACAATTCTGAGTCACCAGGGGTAGCTGGGCCCGGGAATTTGCATTTAGAAAGATGGTAACAATAACCCTGTGTACGAGACAGCAAAAGAGACACTGATGTATAGACCAGTCTTATGGACTCTGTGGGAGAGGGAGAGGGTGGGGAGATTTGGGAGAATAGCAGTGAAACATGTATAATATCATGTATGAAACGAGCCGCCAGTCCAGGTTCAATGCACAATACTGGATGCTTGGGGCTGGTGCACTGGGACGACCCAGAGGGAGGGTATGGGGAGGGAGGAGGGAAGAGGGTTCAGGATGGGGAACACAGGTATACCTGTGGCGGATTCATTTCGATATTTGGCAAAACTAATACAATATTGTAAAGTTTAAAAATAAAATAAAATAAAAATAAATAAATAAATAAAGCGGCCAGGTGTGGTTTGATGCTGGTAACTGAAGACTAGGTTTCAAGCAGCTCTGCCCTTCTTCAAAATCCTCAATCAGCTCAGGGGTGTTGGGGAATTTGTCTCTTTACCAAAACAGCTCCTGAAATTTCATCTTCCTTTCAGCCTCAAAAACACCTCCTTCTTAGCAGAGGTCCTAGGGCCAATGTCACACGCTCTGTGGTGCCCTCTTCCTGTACCAAGGGTGGCTCCTGATGGCTGCAGGCCTCACACTGGAATTGAATTATCATCATATCCCACATTACATCAGTCATCCACACTCGAACCTCAGACAGTCTGCTCAAATAATGCTAACCTGGGGCCTGTATCCTATTATTTTAAAAAAGAAAAATGTTATGGCATTACACATCAACCCTAAAGTTTCCAGTTTCTTGCATCATAAGGCTCACCTGTATATGTAACAAGCTATCAGTCAGAGGGTAAAATGTTTCAACCGTCGGTTCTGAACCCCAACCACCAAATGACCTGGATTGTTATCACTCAGCTGCCTGTCTGCACAGGGGCTGTGATACTTCTCATCACCAGCTTCTTCTGACACATGTATCCCTTTTACTGCCCCTCAGGAAAATATATTAAAAAAAAGATAGCTCTTGAAAATATCTACATAGCATTCTGACGTTCTTCTGATTTTTATTTGCAAGGTCACTCAATTCTTTGTTTTTACATTGTTTTAAAATATGTGTTGCACGGTCTATAGGGCATCTAAATATGTTTCCCTGGATATTTGCAGAAGAGTGTGATGTGGAGAAACAGTTGCTTTCTATGAAGTTCAAATATTAAAAACACAGATATTCTGCTGCTAGAAAAATGTTAACAGAGGAGATGTTATCTTTGGGGGGGGGCGGTGCAGGAAAAATGCATTTTCCGCTAATCCCAGCCAATCAATAGCACCACCTGGAGAACTTTCTTCTTCAGATGATTCACAGGCTCCTCCCTGAGAGATTCAGACTCCCTAGGTCTGGGGATCTAGGGATCCGGTCCTGAAATAACTGAAATGAGCAGGTTTAAGGATTGCTGGTTTCCGTTTCAGTCTTTGTCAACTAGATCATGAGTCTTTGGACGGCAGGTACTCCTGTGTGTCTTCTGCCCGAGTGCCTGGAGTGGGTGGTGTAATAACTGAATAGCGCTGATGCTGCGCACACAGCGGGCCTGCCTCACTGCTTTTCTGGAAGCGTTTGTGCGCAGCCAGGCAGGCGTTCTGAAGACTGTCCTTGCGCTGCTGCTGTAGGACCACGAGTGTAAGTAATCATCTGAGAGTCTTTGTTGTGATAGATCTGGGAGAATATTTTGTGCAAAACATTCCCTCCCCCTCCCCTACAGACTCAAGCAGGTTTTGTTGTTCTGCAAAAGTCAGACTTTCCTGAAGCATCTGTGAGCACTGAGTGAAGCCTGATGTCATCTGGTTCTTGTATCCTTCTGTCTACCCTGGGGCCAGGTCAAACTGCCCCCTTTCCTAGCGCTCACCTCCAACCAAACTTCCTGCCCTTGACCTTGGGGTCCATCAGCTTGCCCTTCGCTTTGCCTCTCCAGCAGATTCAGGGTTGCCTCTGGGGCTCTCACCTTTCATTTTATTTCCACGAACTCCTTCTGGGGCTGCTATTTTTATCCTTACGTTTGAGGTGTCGAGATTGTTTAAGATGAGGCCTGTGCCGTGGGCACAGCTCTCTTCCGCAGGCTGGGGGCTGCTGTCCCACACGGCCAGCTTGCAGCGTTTACCTGGACACCCTGGGTGACTCCCATCCTCATTCCTCCTCCCCTTCACTCCACACAGCTGGAACGCAGGCACACACTGCCATTTATTTGTCAAGCCGATAAGAGGGGAAAATGTTGGTTTGCAAATTTCTGAAGTCACCTGCTTTTCCTGCACCGGTCACTTCTCTTATCCATAACTCCTCTGCTTCTGACTAGTATCGGTGATTTGCTTTTTCTCCTGTAATATCCTGTCCCTGCAGTAAGACTCTTAAACTCTTTGAGATTGGGAGTTCATCTCACCCCTCTCTCTGTAACACCCAGGGGGCCCAGGAGAACTAAAAGATGGCTTGTTGAGTGAAATGTTAGGGCCCAGATTTCTGAAGACACAGCCATTGATGCACAGCAAATTAAAGTGATCATAAACGAAATTCTAATGGTTTAGTTTTGAAAATGTGCAAAATGTAAGTTTAGTTTATGAAAGCATTTACGAAAATGTTTGTTTTAATAAGTAAGAAAGAAAACAATTAATTTCTCCCCACCTTTCTCCAGTCTCTACAGGTTAGGATGCTGATGTGAATGTTTTGATGTGTGGCATTCTATATAGCTTTTCCTACTCTTATGTAAACAGTCAAGTATGTAACTATATAGGCATGTGTTATGTTTTTAATGGGATTTTTCACGTGTTACTTGTTTACAATTAGACATAAACACCCCAAAGCAGCACCCTGTGACAGCTGGCTAATTGTCTACCTCAGTGATTGCCAAGAAGATTCTCAGTCACTGTTGACTCCTACTGATATTACATAGCAGAGAGCAAATATGTGTTGGTGTATTTATTGGATGGACAGGTGAATGAATGAATGAGTGTATTTGGATGACTCCAAAGGAGGCTCAGACGCTAGTTTCCCCTGAACGCTAGATGCCCCTCTCTGCCCATCACGCTGGAAGCTGGACCCGACAGGCTCGTCTCCCGGTGGAGAACCATGCGATCATTGTGTCCCTTCCCCTTTGTTCTCCACCCTTGTCTGTCCCTGGGAAGGCTGGGCCGGGGCGCTGAGCAGCCAACACCAGACAACCCCTTTTATTCCTTTTGACGGCCTCAGGGAAGTTTGATGGGGATATTTCCATAATCGATGAGGGAGCCCTGTCACCCCAAACATGGAGTCTTTAAAGAGAATAGGTTTATGCAAATTAGATATTGATGGAGTAATGATTAATTGGCTCTGAGCCTTTGTTAATATGCAATTGTAGTAACAGAGATACATTTATAATTATTTCAGTTAATTGTTCAAACAAGCACTCAGGACTTAATTGCACAGAGTAATTGAAGAGCCTTGGTATCAGAATTATTTCTTTCCAGAGAAAAATCAGAGTTCTTTAACTAGTTGGATTCCTGTGCCGAGGGGCTTAGGTGCGTCTTTGAGGTCCTGGTATCGGCAGAGGGGAAGGGATAGCCACATATTCGTAGGTCTTCCTGTGTCTGCAGATGGTTGGGGATGTGGGCTTTGAATTCAGTCAGATAAAGGTTCAGAGTTCCAACTCCACCTGTTCAGTAGCTCTGTGGCTTTGGGCAAGTTATTTAGTTGCTCTGAGCTACAGTTGCCCTTCAAATCTGTGAAGTGAGAGGGATAACCCTTCTCTTACGCAGTGGTGGGAAAAATACATGAGGCGGTCCGTGTGAAACCCTCTGCTCCTTGGTGCCTCGTCCCCGGTAAGCAGCCCCAGTGGGAACCAGCGCAGCCGTATTTACCGGCAGAGCTGCTGGCAGAGGCGCGAGAACGGCAGTGAGTACAGGCTGCCCAACACCTGTGAGCCCACGAAGGCATTCAAGCGCCGGGGGCAGGAGGGGCACCAAAGGCCTGACTTGGAGCATTTTTAAAAGCACAGAGGTGGGAACAGATGGGAGGAACATGTGTCCACTCCGGACTGGTCTGTGAAAATGATGACGGTGCTCTGCCAAGGAGCTGGCTTGGCTGCCCACCTCCTGAACAGTGCTGTTGGCATATTCCAGCTTTTCTCGCAGTTACCTTTGTTCAAAGTCTCTCTCTCTCTCTCTCTCACACACACACACACACACACACTACGAATCTTGTGGTGGGGAGAAAGAACTTGATGCTGCTTGAAAAGGGGCAGGCCTTCCCACAGTCCTTGTGTTTCTCCCTCCCTTCTCTTGAAAGTGGCCACTCCCAGCCATGCAGGACCAGAGGCTGCAGGATGAGCCAGCTGGAATGGAGGGAGTATGCAGTGGTGTTTGGAGCACCGGCTCTAGAGCTCAACCAGTGTCTTTGCCAGCCCAGGCTTTGCACTTCAAGGCTGCGACCTTGGACAGGCTTTGGAAGCTCTCTCTGGCTCATTTTCCCATCCACAGTTTGGACCTCATCGGACTGAAGGGAGGCATAAATGGGATGGTACATGTAGGGTATTTATTTAGCACAGAGCCTGGCCACTGTAAGCGTCTGACAGCTGTGTGGTGATGAGGATGGAGATCAAGATCCTGGGGAGCTCAGGCAGCACTTCAGGTACCACCTGAAGGGGGTCACACTCTCCCACATCACCCCATCAACTGCAGCCCCCATAGAGGCACCCAGAAAGGCTGTCCCCCGGTCTTCCTCATCTCTGGGAATTTAGGAGCCTTTTTAGTCTATGGCTCAAGTCATCCCTGTTTATTTAACTCTTTTCCCACCTGAGGTTGAAACCAGGAAGCAAAGAGCTGCTTTCTGTGGTGGGCACCATCCAAGAGTTTCAATCACAGCAGCAGCTCTTCTCCCACCCAGACTGTGCTCCTCTCACTGTCTCTGGAAAGATTCTTTGTTTCCAGGTCGACTTTGCACACTGTATCTGCGAGACCTCTCTGTCATGCTTTTTGCATCTGTTTACTTTCAGCCTTTGTCTGTTTTCATGTTTGAGACACATCTCTCGTAGGCAGTAAGACTTGGGTTTTGATTTTTTTTTTTTTTACCCATTCTGACAATTTCTCTCTTTTAAATTGAGTGTTTATTCTATTAGTATTGAATGTCATTATTGATGTGACTGAATTTAGGCCTGGGTTACTATTTGCTTTCTATTTGTCCCTCCTTTTATTTTATTTTTGTTCTGTTCCTGCTTTTCCTACTTTCTTTTTGGTGTTTGAAAATATATATATATAATTATAAAACATATTAGAGTTCCATATTAATCTATCTATTGGCTTTTTATACTTGAATATTATCCTGAGCCAGGCGCAGTTTCCTGCCGGCCAGTGTTGCCTCACTTCTAGTAGCGTGCGGAAAACCTCCAGCCATATGGGTCCATTCACTCCCCCTGACCCTCTGTGTTACAGTTATATGGAAGTATTATATCTGTAGATTATAAGCCTCACCTCACAATACAACTTTATAATATTTGTCTTAAATGAAAAATTATAGAGATTGGCAAACTCTGACTTGCAGGTCAAAAATTGACCCATCACCTGCTTTTGTAACTAAAGTTATATTAGAACACAGCTGTGCTTACAGGTTTATATCATGTTTGTGGTTATGAGTAGTTGTGACAGAGACCGTATACCTGCAAAACCTAAAATATTTACTATCTTCTGGCTTTTTTCAGAAAATATCTGCTGACCCCTGCTTTGACGATTAATGTGTATTATAAAGAAACTAAAGGAGGGGGGGTGGTTTAATGCCTTTTACAGTTTTCCAGGTATTCACCACATAGGAAGCTCTTCTTCTTTATCTTAGTTGAAATATAGCCCCCCTGTGCTTCCCTGGGAGCTCAGTGGTCAAGAATCCATGTGCCAATACAGAAGACGTGGGTTTGATCCCTGAGCTGGGAAGCTCCCTTGGAGAAGGAAGTGGCAATCCACTCCAGTATTCTTGTCTGGAGAATCCCATGGACAGAGAGGCCTGGCAGGATACAGTCCATGGAGTTGTTAAGAGTCAAACACAACTTAGCAACTAAACAACAACAATCTCCAGCTGTAACAAGGAGTGATACCAAGGAATTTTGAATATCAGATTGCAGAGCTGACTGTAGAAGGGGAGAGCTGCACTCAGTGCTATGGGTTTTCTGATATTGTATGAATATTTGAACGTGGCTTAGGCAAGGAGTCTCATAAATGTAGCTAGCATTGTTTTTATGGGATGACTGGGTGCCAGTCACTGGGGTAGATGCTTGCAGTGGACTGTCTCATTGCATGTTTACGGAAAGCCTCTGACATGGTTGTGGTTAATGTCCTAGTTCACCTGAAGGTCCAAGGGATGAGCGTTACAGTCAAGGTCAGGCACCCTCGTGGAGCCAACAATCACACCACGGCGTGTGATGGCCTTATGCCCTTGCCCAGCGCTCTGCTCGGCCTTGTTGCCCTTTGTGGTGTGTCTCTGTCTGGGCGGACTGTCAGGTCCCAGCGGGCATAAACTAGGGCTTTCTCGCCTGGAGCCATATCCACAGGCCCACAGCATTGCCCGGCCCCTGGTGTGTGCTCATGGGTGTTGAAAGGCAGGGCTAATGTGGACTGTCTCGTGTAGGGCAGATACCAGAAATGGAAAATGAGTGGAGCGTTAGAGAATCGGCAGACTTTGAGGGGGTGGGGGAGGGTGGGGCTAATGCCAAACCTTAAAGCAGGAACTGGGGAGGAGGCGTGGGCAGGGTTCCCGGCAGGGCAATACCAGAGACTTAATAAGGAAAAACAAATTCATCTGAAAGAGGCACAACTGATGGAAGACACATATCCATGCCCCAAAGAGGGAAGGGATACATTTCAGGACCAGGTGGAGATTCAGGCTACCTAGAGAAATCCCTGGATGATGCTCACTTGCTTTTGGAGGGTTCAGAATCTGCCAGCCCTTCCCAGCCGAATGTAAGAGAATATACCTCTTTCTCTTTCTCTCTAGTTTCAGCTCTTGGAGTCTGGCTCCTAATATCAGGTGCACAATAAATCCTTGCTGAATTAAATTAAAATGTTTAAGGAGCCATTTTCTGAGCCAGGCCTTTCTCTGCTGTCAAGGAAGAATTTATTTAACAAGTTCTACACTTTGGCACACGGATTCTACTTCTCTTGGCTGGTCTGTGGCCATGATTTAAGATGCTGAGGTTGCTGCCGATTGTTGGGAAATAGATTCTTGGTTGGGGAAGGGGTGTGGCTTAAAGGTTTGAGAAGAAGATAATTTAAAGGAGTTCTGAAAAAGACCATTAGTTTATACACTGGTCCCCCTAGAGGTCTCTGGCTCCTTGAACTGTATACTTGGTCTTCAGAAGTCATAATTCTCTGAGGGCAGTTGGGTTTTGCATCAGCATGAACAACTCCAGGTCATCTGTCTGCAAGAGGCAGGGAATATGGTCTGGTGTAAGTTTTCCCCGACCCCCTCCTCCTGCCATGGATGTTGTCCATTGTGAGCATCACTGTAAATATGATGAGTATCTGCGGTGCCTGGGAGCAGTGATCAGCACTTAGAAGACATGGCCCCTGGTTATAACTCTGTGGTGTGTCTTTCCTCCTATTTCATGACCAGCAGCAAAATCTTTCCTCCCCTGAACTTCCCTGAGCGTGAAAAGGCAATATCCTTTTCGAGACACCCAGAGCTAAGATGGAGTGTCTGTGCCAGGACTTAATGATCACCTGTTTCTCAAGAAGACAGCTCCAGCAGCTCGAATGAGCCTCGTGATTCAGTGAGTTAAGAAGGAAAGGAGATGTTTTAATTTTAGTGGACGAGTGCCGTGTGGCTTCTGGGAATCCAAGCACTCAATCTCCACTCCTGCGAATGCCAGCTCTTGTCCCCACTTCCAGGGGATATGAGAGCCAGACCCTCCTTGCCAGGGAGGCATCTGCAAACCAGCTCTTGCTTCTTCAGCAAGCACCAGGGAGGCAGAGCAACAGAGAAACCCCTTAGGTACTGGTCTGGGCCCATGTATCTCTTGGCAGAATGCTCAGGATGCCATTAAATTCTTCCAGATCTAGTACTTGGGCTCAACACACAAGTTGTAACCTTCTTTATTGGTCTCTTGAGTTGGACCTTCAGATCCTTCCAGGTATAATTATCTGAGAAGTAGACTCTGTCTGCTTAATTATGTAGGATTCTCTACTAAGCCTAAACAGTTCCTTTTGCAGAGGTGATGTGAAAGATGGAACAGTATTTCACAGACACCAAACACTTAGGCAAAAGGGAGAGTTGGTTTTACCTTCTATTAGTGAATGCTGAAGTTATCCATGAAGTTAGATGGTTCCGTTTAATTTATCTTGACTGGTTCAGCGTGGAGTGAAGACAGTCTTATTCTGAGCAGAGTTGTCTGCTTCTGTTTAGTTTTTCTTTGAAGCCCCTTTCAGCAGGTGTTTTTCTTCTTTGGATGCTTCTCCCAAATACGACTCCTGAATATTTTACACGAATGAGCAACACAAAAATATTAGTGACTTTAAAGATGGGAAATCTGTGACCCCACCCTAACTCCTCATGACTTCATTTTTATCTCCATATTCCTATATAATTTACACAGATAAGGTAATACTTAACCTACTCTTGTGTGTTTTATTTGTACCTCATCACTTTCCTCTGTGGTGCTGCAAAGTCAATTTAATGATTCCTTAGTATTCCATCCTATTGTTTAACAAATACTAAAATTGTCCCCAAATATTGAACATGTACATTGTTTTAAGGACTAGCTTTTAGAGAAAATCTGCATTAGATATCCGTGTGCATATTATTTTATTTTCTTATGTTTCTCTTGAATCGTATCATTGGGTAAAATTCACAGAAGCAGGACAGTTACGTTTAGGTCTGTTTTCATGAATCTTGTTCCTTCTTATAACAGGTTCCAACATGGCTGTGCCAGTTTACATGGAATGAGTGAATGAATGTAGGGCTCACTGAAAACTCACCAGGACTGGATGTTACGATTTGTAAAATTTAGGTTTGAGAGATTATGTCACTTTTGCTTAATTTTCATGTATTTGATTTCTCTCCAAGCTTTTGATCTTCTTTCTAGCAAGAGAGACCTGGCTGTTCCCAAACTAATCAAAGGCAGTGTTTACTTGGCTTTAAAGCATACGCAGTCATTTTTTTAAGTGCTGAGAACTCCTGTAGCTGCTTCTTCTAAAAGCCAAACACAAAAGAGAGGGGAATGAGTTATTTAGCAACATGATAACCTGGAGTTACCTTTCCCCAAACAGGAAAAAAAAAATGTTCTGCTTAATTATTTGTTTCTCACATTGAAGACCTCAGTTCTGTTATTTGTCATTAATCCAGCGGAAAATTTTCAGCCTTCATCCTGCTTGAACCTCCATGGTGCTTGTCCTGGGCCATTCTCTCCTTGAAATGATTTCTTTGTTTGACCTTGTTTCCCCTGTTTCCTTTCACTTCAGCTGCTCTTTGGGATCCTGTTTGGCCTGTCTCCTCCCACCTGGCCTTTGAGTGTGGCATGTTCTGGGACTTAGTCTTAGACCTTCTCCTCTTCTGTGCTCCCTGGACAATCTCATCCCCACAGAGTCTTCCATTACCACTTCTCTGCCATCTTCACCTCCCACTGGAGTTCTAGATTTGGAGATGTGAGCGTCGCCTTAGTACCCCAGTGGCTGCTCTGAGTACAGCGTGGTCTGCTCTAGCTCCTTTGGAGTCCTCCACCCTGGTCTAGGCACGTCTACTCACTGGCAGACCAGAAAACAGAGCAGCGTCCCTGATGCCTTTTACCCCTCGCACCCCTCATCTCTGCCCGCGTCAGACCTCATTAACTTCACCCCTAAAACCTCTCTTGACTCCATTCAATTCTCACCGTCTCCCGGCCCGCCTGCCACCTGCATGCAACACGTGGACTGGTCTTCCCACCTCAGCTCAACCTTGCCTCTATGCACTTTACTCAATTCTGTTCTTTTCGCTGAAGCAAATTGCTTCTTTTGCTTGAAAAATCTCTGTGGCTTCACATTACCCCTAGAATGAGGACCAAAACCCTGCCGTGGTCCACCTGGCCCCATGTGACCTCATCCTGCCTGCTCTCCAGCTTCGTCTCATTGTACACTCATGCTTGCTCTCCACACCCCAGCCCTCCGTGGGCCTTCTCTCCATTGCCCACATGCTCCAGGATCTCTGCTGCCACAGGGCCTTTGCACATACTGTCCCCACTGTTGGGTGTATCTCCTTCCTCCTTTGTCTCTGGTTCCTTTTAGGGATGCTGGGGTTTGTGTGGGGGGCACTGCTCACTGTTTCCACTCAGCTCACAGGTCTATTGTCAGCTGATAGTTGAGTCTTTTCCCAGGGTTTGTCCTCAACTGAAAGGAGCTGCCTTGCCCAGAGAGTTATGACTGGTTGACGGGGGTACAAAGTCTAAGACTCTGATAAGACTTCAGGCCCTTGGCCAGGTCCTCTGTTGCTGCTTTTCCCTCTGCCCCATGCAGCCTCCCTCACTCCCTTGCAGGTGATGTTTCTGAGAGCACCCCACCATAGACCCTTTGTACTCAGATCTGCATGTCAGAGTCTCTTTTCTGGGGAGCTGAACTATGGCCCTCCTCTTTATCCTTTAGATCCTGGTTCACACATCACATCCTCAGGACATCTTCCCCAACTCACCTCGGTCTCTGTATTCATTAGTGTTATTCATTAATGCATGAATAGATTTTAAGCTTCCAGAAAGCAGGGAGTTCACCAAATCCCCCACTCCAGGCTATCCCCGTGCTATCTCCCCAGGTGACGTTGAGTTAGCTGCCAGACACGGAAATGAGACCACCGTATCCAGCCCAGATGAGTTGGCCCAGATCAGAAGACCTGCTGGTCAACCCACAGAACCATGAGACATTAAAAAAAGAAAACGTGTGGGAACAAATTGCTGTAACCTATTGAGTTTGGGATGCTTGTTCTTTGTGTCTTCTTGCCAATTAAAAATGCGAACACCTGAGACAACTGTAAGGGTTAAAGTGTCTTGAGTGAGTAGGTTGGGTTTTGTCAATAGTTGAATGTTCTAAGCTCATCCAACTTTATGGCTCAGCTGGTAAGGAATCTACCTGCTGCGCGGGAGACCTGGGTTCGATCCCTGAGTTGGGAAGATCCCCTGGAGAAGAGAAAGGCTACCCACTCCAGTATTCTGGCCTGGAGAGTTCCATGGACTGTAGAGTCCATGGGGTCGCAAAGAGTTGGACACGACTGAGCTACTTTCATTCACTCATATCCAACCAAGGATTTTTAACTGGGTAATTGCTGTCCTGACCAACTCTACTTCTGACTAAAGATAAGAGTAAAGCCAGGTGGATGTGGAGGGAGGGGATGTGCTATCCTGGGGGAGCATAAAAGTACCCAGCTACAGAGTTGTTGTTTTTTTTTTTTTTGGCTGAAAGGTCTTAAGCCAACTCAACAGTCTCTGTGGAGTACTGAGCCCAGCTTGGCAGTGAGCCATAGAATGACGCTTCTTCCGTGTTTCACAGCATTTAGCTCATCTGTAGACGGACAGGTGTCTTTCCAAGGCAGGCTCCTGCAGACACGTTCACTTTTTAACATGTACAGCCTTCATGTTTAGATTCCTTAATACCATGTTTCAACATACTTTCAAAATCCCCCCAAATCACTTATCTCAGACAGCGGTACATCTTCAGGAAAAAGAAATATTTGCATCAAAAACCAGAATACCAGTATTTCTCAATAAAACTGGGGAAAAAAATCAGAGTAGCAATTAAAAGGCATAGAGGTCTCTGCAGGTGAGTGTAAATTGAATTGGGAATAGGATGTACAACAAACTTTTCAAAAAAAAAAAAAAGCCAAGAACTAATCATTCAGTAAGCCAACAAAGTTATTTTTTAAAGCTTATCCTTTCAACAGCTTCCACTTTATTTTTTTTTAATGCTTCAGTGACTAAAAATGGCAAAAACATTTTATTTATGTAAAAAGAAATCACTTGTATGCAAAGTTGCAGCTGCTTCTTATAGGTATACAAATGGATAAAAGCCTGGGAACATGCAGTTTTTCTTTTTTTAATGGAAATCTTGATTTGCTCTTTAGTGTTGAGTTGAGAATCCTTCATTCAGTGGTATCTTGGAGTTTGAACTGGATTGACAGCAAAAAATGAAATACTAGAAAGACATTTGTATCCTGGTTATATCTCATTAGATGCAGTTGTGCTTTTGAGAACTGTAACTTTCTGGGTTAGAACAGAAAATAAAAATAGTGATGATGTGATGACTGTAATAATTTGTAAAATGTCTGAAATTTCTAATTGTTTAATATTACTTGGTCTGCTTTCCCCATCCTCCACACCCCTGTTTTAAAAATAAAGAATGTTTAAAATAGAATAATAACATGAAAATCATTCAGAGAAAGTACCCCCAAAATGTTGTGTACTCAATTAGCTTGTTTTTGGTGACTTGGAAGAAAAAAGACATTCACTGTATATACTGCAGTAGGAATGATGCTTTTGTAAAGAAAAGCAAATAATCCTTTATCTTTTGGAGCACAATTCAGGCTTGTTTATTTATTTTATCTTATTTTTTTTTTAAGCCAGTTAGGTCAACTTCTGAAGGCAAAGGGGGTAGGGTGGGGTTTGAAGGACGCGACCTGGGCGGGACTGAGATGGAGTCATGGTCAGACCTTATCTCTGGGCTCCTGTCCTGCGGAGGAATGGCTGGACAGAGTGGGTTCAGGAGAAGCTGACCTTGAACTTGCTCGGAAAAGCTGTTGATCCTCTGCTCAGACCCATGATCTAGCAGCAACTCTTAACCAGGGGCCACTCCATCCCCCAGGTAACAATGACAAAGTCTGGAGATGTTGTTGGTCGTCACATTTAGAGAGAAGATTGCTCCTGGCGTCTAGTGGGTGGAGGCCAGGGTGCTGTTGACCACCCTGTGATGCACAGGATAGCTTCCGCCACAGAGAATTGGGGCCCAGATGTTATTGTGCCCAGGTGGGAAACCCTAGTGCAGTGGGACTGTTTGGAATTGCTTCAGAGGCTCTCACTCAGAAACCACTTGGATGCTTTGGGGGTTTTTTTGTGAAGAGGAGTGTGGGTGATTGGTACTCTCCCAGGGTGTGTTGTCAATGAGAAAGCAGAGTCACAGAGATAGTCATCAGAACCCAAGCAAGAACTCAGGTCCTCAAGCATGAGCAGGTCTAAATTTGCATTTCCTGCATGTGGCTCCCACCGTGACGGACTCTGCTGCACACCTGGCAACAGCAAGGTCTTTGCTTCCACTTCTGACCTTTCTCATCACCAGCCATCCCCAGCCCCCGGACCTTCAGCCATCAGTAAATGCCCTCTTGTTCCAGCATTTTAAACCTCTCTCACCAAATCTGTACCTCCGTACTCAGCCATATGTGAGTCAGTTCCATCCCCCAAAGAAAGAAATGAGAAACAAGCCGTCAGGAGAGCTTCTCTTGCTCTGCCTCACTGTCTCCCACATCCCCGTCTAAGCACGACTTCCTCTGTGCCCACTGACTTCTCTGCTTCACTCCGCAGCCACTTCAGGCCTCTTCTCTACTTTCCCCTTATTTCCTTACTTAGCGCTGGTCTCCCCATACTAGAACATGAGCTCCTGTGTTAGGGTGCTTTTCCCCTGCTGCCCTGTCTGCCCTGCATAGAACAGGGCAGGCAGCAGAGGTTCTTACCAACTGTGTTTGGAATGAACACATGATGAGTGATGTTCAGTTAATATCTGACATCGTGGTCTTCCCTGGGATGAGGAAAGTGGTATTTCTAGAACCATGGGAAGTTGTATTTTTCAGCTCCTAGAACAGCCCCACATTCTGTCTTTCCCCTTTTAAAAACCACTTATGCGTGGTTGGTGACATAACACCGATGACATGGGATACCTGCGTGCGTATGTCATGCTTGGTGTTGTCCACGCTCTTAGGCCAGTCAGTGCTACTCGAAAACTGTCAGGAAACAGCATATTTTTCTTCTTCTGGCCTCAGCTTTGGTTCCACTTAGTCTCACTCTGGTGGAGGTCAGTTGTGAATGATGAACTCACAGTGCTGCAGGTTGGATTCTGTCCCTTCCAAAGATGTGTGCAAGTCCTAGGCCGCAGCCCCTGTGGACGCGGCCATATCTACAAAGACTGTCTTTGTAGATGTAATCAGGTTGAGGCCCTAAGTCCAGTGATTGGTGTCCTTATGAGAAGAGGCCTTTGGGACATACAAACATGAAGACATCCGGGGGAAGACCATGTGATAACAGAGGCAAAGACTGGAGTGATGTGTCTGCAGGCCAAGGGGTGTCAGGGATGGCTGGCAGCCCCCAGAAGCTGGGAGAATGGCCTGGGGCAGATTCTCCCCAAGACGCTTTGCCGGGAACACGGCCCTGCTGACAGCTTGATCTCAGACTTCCAGCACCCGGGCTCAGGAAACACTTTTATAGTTTTAAGCCCTCAGTTTGTGGGAATTTGTTGTAGCAGCCCCTGGAAACCCACATGCAAGGCTAACAGTCTCCAAATGTGCAGGTCCCTTCAGCCAGCCCTTGCAGCTGAGGAAAGTTGTGTTGGAAATAAGCCCTGGGCTCTAACTGGCCGGCTCAGCACTGTCGGACAAAGGGCGTCCGTGTGGTGAGGCAGCGAATTCCTCTCTCCACAGATGAGGGAGGCGACAGGAGGTGGCTCTGGGAGCCCTGGGCCTGAGCCCTGTGGGTCTTGCATGGGCTCTCATGATCTGGGGCTGCTGGGGATCCCTGGGTCCCAGAAAAGTAGAAGTGGGGACCCGAGCAGGCTCCAGTTTAGAGGAAGTCATCTGAGATCATGGACCAACTCGGGAGATGACTCGAGGGAACCAGAACATCGAGGCCCTTTGCTTCGGAGACATCTATGACGTCAGAGCCGTCATTCTGACCCCTTGGGTAGATTCTTGCAGCTTCTGCGTGTGCCCTTTGAAAGGGGCACTTACTCGTGTTTACTTACCAGATACTCATCTCGAATGGGAAGCTCTCAAGCTTTACGAGGGAAAGGACCATTTCTGTCTGTTTACTACTCTTTCCCCAGCACATCGCCCGGTACCTGATACACTGTAAGCCTCACAGTGTATATGTGATGGGATTGAATTGATCGTATATCCTTAGGTAATTAAAAAATTAGTTCAATTATTGTTTGTAAACGTGGTTGCTTTGGTACTTTAAAGAAAATTTTAAAGAATCCGTAGGTGCTAAAAGATGTAGGGAAAAAACAACCTAAATCAAAGCATCTCACAACCCAGAGACCTGCACAACACAAAATGTGAACCTAATATAGACTGTGGACTTGAGTTACTGATGTGTGTCGTATCTGCTTATCAGTTGTGACAAATACACCACACTAATGCAAGATACTAATAATAGGGCAAACTGGGTGGAGGAGAGAAAGAACAGAAGGTACATGGGGACTCATTGTATTTTCTGCTCAGTCTTTCTACAGACCTGAAAGCGGCTAAAAAATAAAGTCTATTAATTAAAAACTCTAAACACACACACAATCTAACCTCCTTATATTTTGAAGACTTGCACTTACTTTGCAGGATTACTATCAAGACTGCACACACACACACACACACACACACACAGTTAAATAGTTGATATGAAGTTGGCTGTAGAGAGGAGACATGAGGAACGGCTTTGCTCTCTTCACTCCATACACTATTATTGGGAGCCCCTGTGGCAAGAGTTTTTACACAGATTAACTCCATAGATTAATTTTTATGTGCAGAAGCTCAGAAAAGGATCAAACTGAAATTGATAACAAATTAGAGAGTTAATGCTCCGAATCTTGTATCATCATTTCTGCCACATATACTCTCTGATGCTGGGAACGCCACCTCTTATATGATTCCAAGATCTCCTTGACGCAGCCTCTCATGCAATTTTTATCCAGCTACTCTAAACTTTATTTCAGCTGGAAGGCAGTGTTCTGGCCAGCACCATGATGTGTATTTTGATCTTTATTTCCTTCTGACTTTTGGAGAAAATCCAGAAACTTCATCTGACAAGCATGATGTGACAGGTATGATGTTAGTGACGTGAGAGTGTTCAGAGGCCCCCTCCTCCTCCAAAGTCCATCAAACAGGAAGTGGTCAGAAGTGGTCAGTAAGTTGGTCTCAGCTAGAGCCTCTGCCAGGGCTGTTTCTAGAATTTCAAGAAGCAGAACCAGGTAGTGAGTGGAACACTGTCAGTAATGCCTAACGCGGCTCGGGAGCTGCGTTAGGCATTACTGACAGAACGCAGAAGGCCAGAGAATCTAGTTGTGATGAACCTAGTGAGAAAATCAAACAGCTACTCAAAAGCATAATGAATGGGTTGGAGGAAAGAAAGTAAGGACTGAGCAGGGTAGGGAGGTGGAGGCAGGTTGAGGGCAAGTTTATTATGTGAAAAGTGCTAAAGAACCTGGGAAGTGAGCTCTAGGAGGAGAAAGAAGGGACTCAGGACAAGTTTCTGGTCTGACCAAGAAGTTCTCTGGGGGTAACCAGTAAAGGGGAGGATTCATCCAAGTCACTTATTGGCTCTTTAATTGTCGATGTTGTTTGTTTTTCAACGTGATACTTCTCTCTCTGATATGGAAATGCATATCGTGTCTTCAGGACCCCTTGGGAACAATTCTTTGTGGGGCCCTTGTCTATAAGTAATTTCATTATAAAATTTATTCACCATATGAGCTATGGTGATTTACTGATGAAACTGTCGGACAGAGGGCAGAGAACATGAGTTTTTTATTGTCCAGTCTGCACATACAAGGGCACCATTACTTCAGGTCCAGAGACCACTTCTTTGTGCTTTTTATGGTCAGTAAGTCATTCCTGGCTGATTTAACATCTTCCATCATAAGCAAAGAGTAGCAACCCCATTATTATTCATAATGCCATGGCTTTTCATAACCAGTTTATACTGAAAACAACACAGATGTTCTTGCCTCGCAGCTCCCAATACCATTGATTTAGCTCTGGTTCCAATATTACTCATGATGCAGCGTCATCCTTCACTCTACCCGTGAATGCCAGCTCCCACTGATTCAGAGATTGTGCTTTGTTGATGTTGATGTTGACCAGAATACAACCTTACCAAGCGCATGCAGGAAAATAGGCGTGATGATTCACTTTCGGGGCACGTTAAACCTACCATTTGGGATTTTTTCTGTATTGACATAAAATGTAGAACACCCCCTCCTCCGGCGGTGTCTTCTTTGGAGCTGTCGAGGACCTCACCACTGTGTGCCTCGCACGCGATCTCTTTCACTGCTGATGACACCCTGCCACCCACAGAGTGGGGTGCACAGGAGAGGCCAGGCAAGAGGCCTGTGGGCGGAGAAGGGAGAACAGTCCACTTGGCAGGAAGCGTCTCTTTCTCACCCAGCCTGACCTGCCAGGCCATGTTCCTGGAGCCAGGGTCTGGCCATGGGGCCTCAGGATGACCTCATAGTATGAATCCTGGAGCTTTGGGGGCATTGACTCCACGTCCGGGGTAAAGGACCTACGAGTGCTCCAAAAGGGAGGAGTGAAGACTGCGGTCTGTTTCAAGGGAGGGACTCTCAAGTATGGGGTCAGTGAAGTTTGGGCCTGGAGGGCACGCTGCCTGTGTACAGTGAGATTACAAATTGCATGTCTTCACATGGTATCACTGCTCCCTGATTTCCTGATGCACTTCCCTTTGACCCCCATTCAGGTCCTGTGTTCCACCAGCTCTTTGTTCCTTCAATGCAGTTTCCTGCGCCAGGCCTCTGATAATCAGGTATTACAAGTGAATTTCTGTCTCCAGGACCACGTTTTTCCTTCTTCTTCTTCTTCTTCTGAGTACTTTTTATTCTTCAGATCCAGCTTACTTATTCTCTCCTTCATCAAACCTTCCAGAAGCTTCCCAACTGCCTCATCAGAACATCCATTCTTTCCTCCATCCAGCCAATGAGAACTTTTTGGTGAGCAGCTACTACTCTCTGCCAAGCCCGGTGTCAGGCGCTGTAGCAACAACAGTAACTAAATAGGCCAACCATCATATGGGCTCCCTCTGGACTCTGTGTATCTGTTTCCACTTAACTTGTGTTGAAATTGTCCCTGGTGGTGGTTTAGTCACCAAGTCAAGTGCAACTCTTTTGACCTCATGGACTGTAGCCCACCAGGCTCCTCTGTCCATGGAAGTTCCCAGGCAAGAATACTGGAGTGGGTTGCCATTCCCTTCTCCAGGGAAATTATCTGTATTTGTCAGCAAATGTTTTCTGTAAAGGGTCAGATAGTAAGTGGACCTTGTGGGATGTATGGGCTCTGTTAAAATTGCTTAGTCCCACCACTGTTGTAGCACAGAAGCAGCCAGAGATAGGAGGCAAATAAGTGGGTGTGGCTGAGTGCCAGTTAAACTTTATTTACGAAACAGGTCAGGGGCCTTGTTCTGCCTACCATGCATAGTTTGCTGCAATAGAAGATAAGCTCCATTAGAATAGATCCTGTTTTCTTTACTCTTTCTATTTTATTGTTTTTTACTGTTATCTTAGTGCTGAGAACTTCATGCTGAGCACTTTGCACACACAAGGTATTTGACATAAATTAAGCAAGAGAAGTAAAGGAATGTCATCCATTAAATTGGGAAGTTTTTGAAAGACAGGGTCCATCTACACAGTGATCAACATGAATAGGTGTTGAATAGATGAGTGAGCTACAGGAACACCTTCCTCCTGAGACTTCCTCCTGGTTGGTGCCTCTGGTGGGTGGGCAGGAACCAGGCAGGTCCAGGCCAGCCTTGTTATCCTGTCGTATTGCAGCTGCCTCCTCGGCAGGCTGAGTCGAGCATGAGGAACCAATAAGGGAATTACAGGCAGGCCCCACAGCCAGCTCGGTGACAGCCTGCTGCAATCTTGCAAAGCAGCAGTCCAGTCCAGGGAACTCGGCAGCGGAAATGGCCATTAAAGTGAAACACGCCTGCCTGTCAGAGAGAAGCAGTGACCACAGGAGCCTGATCGCCACCGTCAAAGCGCCTGTCAGCACCAGCCCGCTTGTTAAGTTTCTGGGGCCCACCTTCCTGAGCAAGGGTCAGCCGATTGGCTCTGACAAGCAGGGCCCTGGCGTTTGGCTGGGCCTGTCAGCTGAGACCCAGAGGTGAAGCGGGTGCTCCTTTGGAAACGGGGGCCTGACAAGTGCCGCCAGATCAGGATGAGCCGGAGAAAGGGTGGGGGTGCTGAGCTGGGGGCTCCGGGCAGCGGGGCCTCCCCCGGGACGGAAGTGGCTTTGCTTCTGTGTCGTGTCCACTTTGCTGTCGCTGGACAGTTGGCGAGATTTCAGACAGATCACCGCCCCTTTGGGAAGCCCGAATGCCTTGGCAGACAATTTCAGGCCTTGATTTGATTGATAAATCCTTTGTGACGGGAGGGGATGAAACAGGCCCCCAGTTTGGTACATACAAATAGGAAATTAGCTGGCAAAGTTGTCAAAGATAATTAACTTTCCGATTCTGCGGGTCTATTCAGGTTGACATCCTGAAATTATTTAGAAATGCACATGTCAACGCTCTGACAGAATCTGTGGCTGATCAGATAAACAGATTTGGAGATGTTTGATTGTAAAATGATGTAAGCGCTTAGCCGGTGTTTTATCACTGTGAGTTTCCGTTTGCCGCTGTGGCTGATGGTCAGGGAGAGGGTTTGGTGGCTAGGGGCGGGTGGGGGCGAGGGGTGTAGGGGTGGAGAGATTGAACAGGACGCACCAAGTTCAACAGACTTGCCATCTCAGTTTACTCTCGATGCGTCGAGAAACTCCTAACCTTCAATTCAAACACAGTTAACCTTGGACTCAACCCAAGGACTCCTCTCCAGCCCTCAACCCCCAGTACAAAGGAGAGTTTTCCAAAGGATTTGACAGCAGGCACGTGGTTCCTCTGTCAAACCCAGTCTTGGCCCAACAAGTACAGGGTGCAAAATCACCTAGAATCACTGCCGTTTCATATTCATCACGAGTCTGGGTAGATCACTGGCTTGTCATTGTTGCTGTTAGTTGCTCAGTTGCGTCCAGCTCTTTGTGACACCGTGCACTGCAGCCCGCCAGGCTCCTCTGTCCATGAGGTTCTCCAGACAAGAATACTGGAGCAGGTTGCCATTTCCTTCTCCAGGAGATCTTCCCAACCCAGGGACTGAACTCACATCTGCTGCATTGCAGGCAGATTCTTTAGCACTGAGTCACCAGGGAAGCCCAGATCATGGGGTCTCACAGGCTATTAAGAGCAGAGAGCACCTTTTCAGCATTTCCATCTTGTTACTGCAAATTGCTTCTTTAGAAGACCAGTTCAGAGCCAAATTCTTTCAGTGAAGAAATTCCTTCCTCCAAGTGAGTGAAGATGAACGAGAACTAACATTGACTGAGCACCTACTCTGTGACAGAGGTCAAGGTGGACACTGTATTGTGTCGTTTGCTTATTGCAACATTTGTAATTTCCATAGTAGATAAGTCTTTATCATTTGCCTGGTGAGAAAATAGATACTCAGAGAAGTTAGCTCAGCTACTGAGGTAAGCCAGCTATCTAAGAAGTGAAATTTGGACTTGAGCATGGTTTAGCTACTTCTGCTCTTCCCCCACCATGCTTTTCTGGTTAGTAGAATTGTAGACTCTCAGATGGATGCCTGCCAGTGCAGGAGATGCAGGAAATGTGCGCTCTATCCCTGGGTTGGGAGGATCCCCTAGAGTAGGAAATGGCAACCCACTCCAGTATTCTTATCTGGAAAATTGCCTGGACAGAGGAGTCTGGCAGACTATAGTCTGTGAGGTCGCAAAGAGTAGGACATGACTGAGCAACTGAGAACGCACACATGCAGACTCTCAAATAGAAAGGATTCTGAAGGTCATAGAGATCAGGGTTCAGCAACCCAGAATCCATGGGCCAAATCCAGCACTTGTTTTTGAAAGGCCTACAAGCTAAGAATGTTTGGGGTTTTGGTTTTTTGGTTGTTTTTTTTCGCATTTTTAAATGGTTGGGGAAGAAATAAAAATAATGTTTCATGATATGAAAACTACATGAAGTTAAAATTTGAATGTCCATAAATAAACTTTTTTGAACATAGCCTCAGTCATTCATTTATATATGTCTATGACGGCTTTTGTGCTATATTTGCAGAACTCCATAGTTGTAACAGAGACCATATAGCCTTCAAAGCTGAGAATATTTACTGCTTGACCCTTGACAGAATACATTTGCTGACCCCTGGTTCACTGGTGTCTCAGTGAGAGCTTATTGAGCTGGCAAAATTATTTGCACTGACAAAACTCTCAGCAGGTGTTATCTAATTTATCGTAACTATTCAAGGGGGGTGCTCATAGGTGAAGAGATGATAGGTCCAGAGAGGTTCAAAAGCTGGTCAGGCTAACTCAGTAGAGCCAGGATTCATGGCCTGAGTTCACACTCAAAGCAATGCACTCGGTTCCCTTATTTTATTGCCATTTTGCTGTAATTCACATTACCTGGATGTAGCTTGAGACACGATGGTGATTACCACTGAGGTGGGCAGAGTAATGGCCCCCAAAGATGTCCTCATCCTAATTCCCAAAACTGTGAATACCTTCTATGGCACAAGTGACTTTGCAGGTATTATTAGGGATCTTGAAATGAGAAGGTGGTTCTGGATTATCCAGATGGGTTTAAGGACAAGAAGGAGGCAAGGAGGTCGAAGAAAATGAAGGAGACAGGATGATGGAAGCAGAGGTTGGAGTACTGTGGGGCCACGAGCCAAGGGATTCAGGCGATCCTAGAAGCTAAGAACAGAGGAGGTGTATTCCCCTCTGACCTGAACGGCACGAGGATACGTTTGTGTTGCTCCAAGATGCTAAGGCTGTGGTTATTTGTTAGAGCAGCCACAGGAAGCTAATATACACTTCCCGCATCTTTGGCTTCAAGCTGCTCAATGTGGTAAAGGACCCCACCCATCAACAGAAGTAGATTTCAAAGAAAAATCTGTACTGCAAGTGTTAAAAATAAATAACTTCTTGGGGGTGGGATCAGTCTAGAGGCCTTCCTAAGAAGGGGTTAGAGGGCTTGCAGTGCTGCCGAGCTGTGTCTTCAAGGAGGTCCTTTCTTCATTCCAGTTTCTGCGGCTTGATGCTGGTGTCTCCCAGGATCAGCCACATGATGTAAAGAAACAGAAGAGAAGAATCAGAGGCAGAAGGACAGATATCTGTCGTGTGTTCATCTCAGCAACTCACACCTCACTTCTGAGGCTAAACTCGGGCTTTCTGGCACGTGACCTAACCTGATACCATGCTCCTTGGTGAGTTTTCTCCTGTTTACGGAGGAGCTGAGCTTCTGCAGAAGGGAAATCAGAATCTCGCCTGCATTTTATTAGTATTGTGACCATTTGCAAATTAATTTGGAAGGCAATATAATTTACCTCTTGTATAGAATTCAGTTTTGATTACCACCATGTCACTGAATTTCCTGCTTTCACGAAAGCTCTTATTATGAGAAATTAAGATACCTTCCTCCTTCATCCAAATAAAATAAACATATGGCTGTGGGATGCTATTGAATTAAAAAATATCATTTAATCCAGGGAAGATAATTATTTGAAAGAAACTGGAGAGGAGAGACTCAATCTAGGGTTTGAATGTTGACATGAAATTGTGAAGGCTATTTTCACTCATCACTGACTTTTAATAGCACTTTGTACAGAGTAATTTCCAGCATAAAGCTTGTTAATGTGATATTGGTTATTTCAGAATCATGTCAGGGAGTCGGAGCCATTCCCTAGACCACTGTTGGGGTGTCCCGGTATGTGGGCCTAGGTATTCAAGAAGTGGTACTTAATGACACATTGCCTTGCCTCTCAGTTGACTTTATTTTCTGTAGTCATGCTTTGTTCAAAATGGCATTTGGGAAGACAGCAGAAAAATTAGCTTCTGTAGACATATTGTGTATATGCCAGTCTGTATCATATGAAGGCTGTGTGTGTATGGGGCACGGATTATAGCTTTGAGAGAGTGGTCTTGGCTTTCCATGCTGGCCCGTGTGCCCTGAGTTTTGTTTCCACTGTTATGGTCCCTGTCACACGTATCTGTGGAACTTAGCACTTGGAGGCATACCCTGCCTGCTTTCCAGCCTCCAGTTGAGTGCTCTGTCTGGCCCCAGGAGCCCACTCTGTCCATTTTGAAGCAAGCTGGAAATGTTTAGGAGCACTAGTCCTCAGTCAACAGCTCACGTGAACTGGTGGGGAGAGAGAGAGAATGCCTCTCCTGGGACGAGGGTGGGAAGTGTGGACATCTCATGGCTCTTCTGCTGCCCTCCCAGTGTTACCCAGAGAGAGCGCGGTTGCCCTCAGTGGCAATGTGCGTGAACTTCCATGCTTTGCAGCTTCTGTCCCTTTCTCGTCCCTCTTACTTCTTGGCTGGTTTTTTCCTGTAATTGCCTCCGAAACAAACCACTTGCACCCAAATCCTTGTCTTGTTGTCCTTTGGTGGGGAAACCAGTTCAAAACAATCATTATTCCAATGAGTTCATTCGCTTATTTATTAAAACCTGGTTGGGAGCCTGTTCAGAGCAGGCAGCTGAGGACCACGTAAGACCCCTGCCTGGAGGAACACAAACCCTATCGAGCAGACAGATGTTAAACAAGCAAACAGACACAGAAAGGCTAGTTTTTTCAGGTTGTACCTCCGTGTCCTGCTGGAAATAAACAGGGCTGAGGGAGAGAGTGATTGATGGGAGAAGATTTTCATAGAGTGGTCAGGACAGTGACTAAGGCCTGGAGGATGGGAGGGAGCCAGACGTGCCGCAATGAGGGCAGCGCTGGAGATCAAGGAGCGCAAAGGAGGAGGGTGGGCCTGGAGTGCTGAGGACAGGGAGAGATGGGGTCTGACCACAGGGATGGCCCTGATAGACTCTCTAGGCCCCCGTGGGCTGTGTTAAGATCTTACACTTCAAGGAAAACCACGACTCAAGTTGCTGAAAAAATCGTTAGGCCAGATGATCACTGTTGCTGATAAAGAGTAACAGGGCTTAACAGTAATGATGAGGGTGAGCGGCAAGCATGTAATACTTGCTGTGAACTTAAGGCCACCCATTGGACACAGAGCTCCATACCTTGTAAGACCTCACTTTAATACTTCGAGCAAAGCATTAAGTTGGGGGTGTTTGTCATCCCTGTTTTCTTGATGAGAAAATGTCAGACGAGGGAGTTTGGCTAGCTTACCTACAGCTGAGTAGGTTACGTGGGCTTGAGATTTGAACCTAGATCTCTCTGGCTCCTGAACTAATGCTGTTCCCATTGTTAAACCACACTGCCATCTTTGCTTTATTAAAAACACTGCTTAAAAATCATTAATAAGCAGTAAGTTACCAATAAGACTCTTTGTGACCCCATGGACTGTAGCCCACCAGGCTCTTCTGTCCATGGGATTCTCTAGGCAAGAATACTGGGGTGCATTGCCATTTCCTTCTTCAGGAGATCTTAAAGAGTTGAACATAACTGAAGGGACTTTGCACACATGTGCACACCAATAAAAAAATTAGCCTGAGATCTTTTGATTCAGTGAAGAGAATCAGGTTATGAACTTAACTGCTCTATAATTTACATGTTTCCTGTTCAATCAAAGTATTAACATATTTTGATCATTCTACATCAAGCTTTGTGTCAAGCTTCTTCTCTGCTCTCCGTTCTATTTGTTGTGCTTAAAAGCCTCAATCCCTGGGGGGAAGGGGGGGCGGTGTGGGTAGAATACCCTGCAGATACAGTGGCTGACTGCCATTGGCACGTTCATACACAGAAATAAAAGAAAAAAGGAAAAAAAAAAAGGAGGAAAATGCTTATCTCTGTTCTGGGTGCCTATCATTAGAAATGAACCTCTCCCCTCCTCTGACTTGTATTTGTAGGATTTGCTTAATTAGAGAAAAGCTTTGCCCATCAACTGTAGGTGGTTAAAGTGGTTCAATAATTTCCTAACAACCCTTATCATTTGCCAATAGAAAGAGAAGGAAGAGGTGTGAATATAAACAGAGGAATATGTTTATTACTCTCTAAACTCCTCCACCTACTATTGATAAGCAATTTAGTTTCTTCTTAGCTTGTTTAGCTAGAGAAATGTCACTGGCTCCCAGGGAAAGCCTTCGACTGGGACGATGGGATGTAGTGTGGAATCCTGGGGATGTCAGGGAGTCTATTAAAGTCTGGAATACTTGCCGGATTAATATTAGCAATTCTGTTTGGATACACTTTGAATTTTATCTTAACAATATTGACTTCAGTAGCTAAGTCAACTCAATCAAGTTGATTTTATTATTTCAATTGACAGGACCTCTTAACTCATTTAAAAAATAATTGTTGAGGACCTACTATATGCTGAACACAGATGATATAACCATGAACACAACACAGAATGTACCTACTGCTGTGGAGCTTTGATGCAACAGGGGTTTCACACAAATAAATCAATCCCCAAACATCAGGTATACACATGAGTTACGATGCTAAAACATAGTGGAGTAAAGAGACTGGGGACAGGGAGGGGGGCGTCCTCAGAGAGTGGTCAGGAAAGGTATCCTGAAGAGGTCACAGTCAGCTGAAATCTGAGTGTCTGGCATGTCACCATGTAAAGATGTGGGAGAAGAGCTTTTCAGAGACAGGAATGTGTAGATAGTACCAGGATGGGAATGATCTTAGTGTTTTTAAAGGTCAGAAATAAAGTCACGTGACATGAGCTGAGGAACCAAGGGGGAGGGAGGCAGGAGATGTTGCCAATAGACAGGGTGAGGATTGTATACCAAACTGTATACGGTTTTGGAAATCATTAGATGGTTTTTGTCAGACTCATAACATGACCGGATATTCTTCTTTAAAAAGATCATTCCAGTTACTTTAAGAGAGCAAGACCAGAACCAAGAGGACCAGCCAAGGAACTATGGTGGCCGTTGGAGAAGAAACACTGGTGTCTGGCATCAGACAGCAGACGATATGGAGGGACCAGTGAGTGGGTTTGGAAAAGGTTTTGGTGTCATACAATAGAAAATCTCTCTATAGTGGTTTAAACACAAAAGGCTTATTCTCACAAGTAAAAGAATTGGAGCTCGACAATCCAAGGCTGGTATGGCAGCATTATGAAATCACCAAGGGACACCGGCTCCTTCTGCCTTGAAGCTCTGCTCTTTTTAGCCTGCTGCCCCATGTCCAAAATAGCTATAGAAGCTTCAGCCATGATACATATATTCGAGGCCACAAAAAAGTAGAAGGCCAGACCCCTTCTTCTTAAAGGTCATTTTTGGAAGTAGGCACCCACACATCTGGTTATAATTCATTGTCATATGTCTATACCTTGCTTCAGGGGAGGCTGGGAAAGTAGTCTATTTGTAGAATGACATTTGCTGAGAAACAGACAGTGGATATTAGCAATGATCTAGCATGCATGCGTGCTAAGTCACTTCAGTCGTGTCCAACTCTTTGTGACCCCATGGACTGTAGCCCACCAGGCTCCTCTGTCCATGGGGTTCTCCAGGCAAGAATACTGGAGTGGGTTGCCATGCCCTTCTCCAGGGGACCTTCCTGACCCAGGGATCGAACCTGTGTCTCCTGTAGCTCCTGCATTGCAGGCAGATTCTTTACCGCTGAGCCACAGGGGAAGCCCTAAGGATCTAGCACTAACCTAGTTTACTTGCCCCGGACCACGTAACTTAAAACAGGTGGGAGGGACTGAGACCTAAATCTTACTATTATTTGTTCTCTTATTTTCTGCCTTTCCTATACTCAGCTTTTCTATTATCTTCACAGTTGAGAAAATGACTAGTTTTTTTCTCAAACACCCTTTCAGAGCTATTTATTTTCCCATTTTTAGCACCAGGACCATTCTCTGAGTTCTGCAAAGTGTTATGGGGAACAGAAGAAAGGGAGAGTACTGATTTCAACCTTGCAATGCAATCACTCCCTGCTTCCATAAATCAGCAGGTTTTTAGGAGGCGGCAAGGAGAGTGCCATCTGATTTTTACACACCTGATTCACAATAAAATCTGCACAGGGGCTTCTGGGGGTGCCTGTTTTCCCAAAAGGCTGAAGTAGCAGAAATCCATCTATTATATTAGGGGAGAAGGATTCACCCATTTAGAAGTAACTGCTAAATGCTGGTATAGAGCATTTTAACTTCCAATATCCATTTTTAATACAATTCGGTGGAGTGTACCTCTGCACGTGTCCTAAAACTCCCAGAGAAGATCCTTAATGACTTTTCTGCTATAAACCAAAGCTTCGTTTAAAAAATAAGAACAACAGTGAACACTGGATCTCAGATCTCTTTCACTGACATGAATGTGTGGCTTCATGAAGTCCAGCAGTGGTAACTCCTCTTGCTCTTAGAAGAACCATCCTCTCTCCTCCGTGGGTAAATTCACACCCGCTGGATGGCATGACGTGGCATTAGCGTGTGCGTGACTCTGCGGCCATACATGAGCACAAAGGCAAAGCATGGCTCACCGGGAACAGAGGCTGCGGTTGGCCCTGCCAAGTTTTGGGTCTCAGGTTTCCTCACCCCTCAAAGGAGGTTGGTTTAGACCATTTGGGATTTCCATGCTCCTGGACAGGGCGAGGAGGTGGTGAGAACAGGGATCAGTAATCCTAAGCATGCAGTCCCATGACTGGGGTTCTCAGCGGGCATCCGCTAAGTGCGCTCCTTTGATGAAACATCCCTGCATGTGCCCTGCAGAGCAGGGGCTGCCTGGCCTGCATGTTCTCACGAAGTGCTCTTGGTGGTTTGATGACATGGCGCCATCATCCACACTTTACAGTAGAGGAAACTGAGACTGAAGAGAGATCAGTAGCTCATTCTCACTCTTTATTCTCTAGTGGGACCCAGATCGGAACTCAGGCATATGACGCCAATATATGGGCTTTCTTTCAGGAAAGCCAATTCATTACATGTATATTCAAAATAAATTAAGTTTTAAAACTTAGCAGCACTGAACATAAATAGATTGAGCCATTTGGAATTGCCAATACTTGATAGTATTTGTGCTAAAAAAAATGTCAATCCCATGTGGTTCAATGGGTAGATAAAGTAACCCATTGCAAAGTCATTGTACTCAATTTGGAGTTTGGCAAATACAATTACTGAAGGACTTCTGGTGTATGTAATTCTAATCCAGATGGGTATAGTACCCTCATCTAAAACCAGCAAGCAATGGCATTATCAAAAGACTTGGTCATTACTCCTTGCTAAATATCTATCATCTGCTTTCCTCTGTAAGGAACGGGCTTAGAGAAGCAAGCCCTGTACCAGCTCCTACTCCGGGATCCAGTAATACTATCTCATCAGAGATCAGAGTAGTACTTCCTAAGTGATGGGTCTCTTTATGTAATTTCTGTGGTTGCATTTCAGAAAAAAAAATTTTTTTGTTGCTACAATGATTAAATTACAAAAGATAAAAAGATTTACACCAAAGAAGTTTATTGCAAGAAGAGTCACAATATGTCTGTGATATCAACCTATATGGGAAAATAGGACTGGAGAACATACGAGGGTTGCATTAGTGTCT
Organism: Bos javanicus; assembly: GCF_032452875.1. Taxonomy (NCBI): domain Eukaryota; kingdom Metazoa; phylum Chordata; class Mammalia; order Artiodactyla; family Bovidae; genus Bos; species Bos javanicus. The sequence goes on along the minus strand of NC_083885.1, from coordinate 7,353,746 downwards.
GTGGAGTGGAGCTGAGTTGTGTTATATTTCCTCCCTGCTTCTTTGCATTTTCACATACTTTCTAATTTTCCTGTCTTATATTACTCCATATGAGAGGAAAATCAAGTCAAATCCTCAAAAATGAAAGAAAACTCTTCAAAAATAGAATTTAAATATGGCAGGACAAAAAGATTAATGTGTAAAGAAAGTCTAATTCTGCCTTTTGAAGGAGAAAAATGTTGATTTGCTGAGAGAGGAGCTGAGCATGTCTACACAGGGAATGTGGAGAGTCAGGGAAAAGAAAGAAAATGGAAAGGATGGAACAGTGTGACGGTGAGCTGGGAGAACATGAGAAGAAAAGGAAAGCCAGGGTGGCCCAATGCAGATCTTCCCTGCAATGCCACAGCCTCTGGGAGGGCTCCCTGAGCCCCCTGCCTCCCCACCCCTCACATATAGGGTGACCCTTTAAACTCATCCTGTTTAACCAGGGCCTCCTGGTTTTAACACTGGAAGCCCCAGTTCCTGGGAACCCGCTGCGGGAGGTTGGTGAGCACCTCTCCTCTTGCCTACTCTGCACAGTTGTAGCACAATGTTACAGGTGTAACAAGTTAGCACAGTTGGTACAAGATGCGCCACTTCCTTATCTCCAGTTTCCTTGTGTCTATCTTCTCCCATCTGGCAGTAAATTTCAGGAAGACAAAAACCATCCCAGTGACTTGTATTTGTGGGTGTTGGTGGATTTATTGAATGAGGAGATGCGCTGGCCAGGCACGAGCGGTCCAGGCCGAGCATGTGTAAAGATGGAGCGGGGGCAGAGAGCCTGGTGTGTCAGGAGCTGAGAGTCTTCCCGCTCAGCCAGTGAGAGGTATGCAGGCTGGAGCGAGGCCATGCTAGAGCGTTAGCATTCGGGGACCGTCACACGCTTTCACTGTCTGCTGAAAGCAACGGACCTGCTGCCCACGGAAATGCTCAACAGTTGCACATCATTTCGCATATAGATTCAGAATTTTGGGCAAGAGTGGCATGACTACAGCCAGTGGTATGTATCTTGTAAACGAAGTTTTGTTGGCACATAGCCACAGCCATTCATCTACATATTGCCTATGGCTGCTTTCTTATTCAAGCACAGGATTGAGTGGTTGTAACACACAATGTGATGAACTTGTGAAGTCTCAAATACACCTTTCAGCCCCTTACAGAAAAAGTTTGCCAGCTCCTAATCTGGGGAGCAGTTGAGAGCCTGGGGGTGGGTGGTGCCTAGACCCAGGTTAAACCCTTGCTGTAGAAGTGAAAGAGCTACTGAAGGAAGTTAAAGATGACAGCAAAGTGGTTAGTCCCGCTTTGGTTGGTATGGATGGTGTGGAAGGCAGGAGGCTGGGAGCAGGGACACCTTTGTGGTGATAGCCCAGAGGAGAGGCGGTAAAGTCTGAACAAGGCCAGGGGGGTGGAGTAGCCAGCAGAGATTTTCAGATGCCTACCTCACCAGCTCTGCTTTGCTTCCCTACACCCTCAACTCGGCCCCGGACGCCTACGCCCTGGGCAGTTCTAGTCTGCTCTTGACCATGAGCTGCTGCTGGGTTCCATACAGATACTATCAAATCAGCCCTCTAAGGCTCATTACTGGCAACGTGCAGAGCTCTAAGCAGGAAATGCACTCATCCACTTCTGCTTTGTGCAGTGTTGGCTTTAAAAAGATCTAAACCCAAAACTTGGTGAAAAAAGGATCTAAAATCCCCTGGGGTTCATCCAGCAAGTCAAAGAGCAAGCGCTTACTGTTGGCATTCAAAACAGCCGCTGCCTCTGAAGTGAGAGGTCTTGAAGGGTCTGCGTTGGCACAAAATGAGGGTGTGATGAGCTCTCCCTGGTCACCACCTCATCGTCCACAATGCTGGGAGGTGTACCCTCAAAACTGCTCCCCACCCACCCCCCCCAGGGACCACCCGCTCTTCCTGCTCACAATGTCAGGGTTCAGGGGCCACATTTGGAGGTGGGATCCTGGGTGTGAGTGCTCATTGCTCCACTGGCCCTCACTTTTCTCCCCCTCCACCTGGAAGAACTTGTGCTGTTACTACCATAAGCAGTGTGCTCAAGGAACCTCTCAGCTAGTGCCAGGCAGCTGTGGGACCCAGGAGTGTTCTCAAGGATGACAAGGTGAGCAAAGAGCTGCGAGGGGGAACTGCACTGAGCCGTGCCTCAGTGTCGATGCACCTCCAAGACATTCTGCCAAGTGGAAAAAAACCAGTCACCAAAGACCACAGATTGTGTGATCGCATTTATGTGAAATGTCAGAATAGGCAAATCTGTAGAGACAGAAAGCAGATGAATGCTTGCCAGCAGCTGGAAGGAGCGAGCGGTGAGCGGGGAGTGAGCGCTTAATTGGTCTGGGGTTTTCCTTTGGAGTTGATGGAGACATTTAGAAACTGGACGGAGGAGATGAACAGCATTGTGACTATACCTGATGCCACAAAACCGTTCCCTTTAAAGTGGCTGATGTTATATTGTGTGAATTTCCCTTCAGTAAGTCATTTCAGGAAGGAAGAGGAGCAGGGGGAGGAGGAGGCAGTGGCAGGATGTGGCACCTGGGGGACTCCGTCCTGCAGCCGAGCAGCGGTCTCCGTGTTGATGGCCGTGCTACCCGTCCTCCCATCGCTGTTTTCTCTCTGTGCCCTGCCACCACGTGCCACTGGCTGGCCTCCAGAGTTCTCAGATCTCCCTGCTCTTTTCCTGTCTCACTGTCATCCCCTTCCTTCATCCCCCAGCCCAGGAAATGCCCTCTCCCCCTGCCTCCAGGCTCCTCGCCTCCACCCTGCACCCCTCCACCCACCCCTGGCCATAGCGTTCCTCCTACATCACGTCTTGCTGCTGGGCCCCATGTCTTCTCTGGCTCCCTTCCTTTGGTAGGAAGGAGCCTGGCGTGGCAAACTGAAGAAGACCCTGGACTTGGCTTCGGATGCTCCAGAGCACCCTGGTTCCCACCCTGACTAGTGACCCATGAGGGTGTCTAAACACAGGTTCTATCTTCTTTCTCCCTTTGGTTGCACAGTGGCAATGACAGTCCATCGTGGGGTTTGGTGAGAAAAATGAGATTGCATGTGGCCCAGAGTTACTGAGCATTGGCCCAGGCCAACCCTGGACTAAGGACATCGTTTGAGTCTTCTCAAATAATAGAAGACTGCGTTCAACCCGCGACCGTGTGTATATTTGATCCATCCAAGGAGCCTGGTAGGCTGCAGTCCATGGGGTCGCTAAGAGTCAGACACGACTGAGCAACTTCACTTTCAGTTTTCACTTTCATGCATTGGAGAAGGAAATGGCAACCCACTCCAGTGTTCTTGCCTGGAGAATCCCAGGGATGGGCTGCCGTCTATGGGGTCGCACAGAGTCGGACACGACTGAAGTGACTTAGCAGCAGCAGCAGCATTGTCATCATCACTTTTAAAGTCGCCTTCAGTGTGCTCCAGTGCTTTGCCTTTTTGCTTTTATTCTGTGCACGATGGATCAGTTTACCACCCGTACCTGTGTGCGCATGATGGCTTCACACCATTGTCTGGATGGTCCCCTCTACGGGGAGCTCCCACTCTTCCCTCAGAGTCAGGCCACTTGCACTATCTCTAAATAGCATAGTTTTCCTCCAGGAAGGTCTGAGAGGACTGAGGCTGTTTTCCCAAAGATTCCTCAGACTCAAGCTGAATCTTCAAAAGTTGAGTAGCCACAGAGAGTTGAGAGAGACAGAGATGCCCAGATCTTTTAGTCCTCGATGCTGAGCCTCCAGCAGAAATTTACCCCACACTTGCAGCCACGTGGTCCAGAGTTGTCCCATGAGAAGGCTTGTCCTGGTTGGCCAAATTTTAATCATGCAAACCTTGTGCATTCACATATTTTACAAAGGCCTTAATCTTTGGTTAAAGTGCCAGTCGTGGGTGGGGCGTTTCTTGTAAACGCCCATGACTCTTCTGAGGGTGTCCGTATGCACATCTTTAGTGTGGCTGATCCTGGATCTTGACTCCCTGCGCTGGAACGGACCCGCTTCTTTCATTGATCCAGAAACTTGGCTGCTGCTGGACAGCATCTCCTTTTCCTCTGATAACTCAGGTTGTGTCCAGGAGGCCTCATGGCGTGGGAGGTCTGTAAGGAGGCAGGAAACTGACAATTGTTTTCTGATCGCTTGACAAAGAATATGACTTTCCAAATACTCAAAGAAGAACAGATTTCTTCCCTCCCTTCATCCATCTCTTTATTCTAATCCCAGTCATGGAACTGGCTGACAGGGAGCATAGAGGCCCCAGGTCTTGGCTGAGATGTTATGAACAGTGCTCGGTTTACTGATTCCTTGAATAAATGTTTATTCAGCACATACTCTGTGTCAGGGATTTTGCTAGGTGTTGGAATGTGAGGTGAAACACATGGACGTGGTCACAGCCCTCTCAAGGTTTATCATGTAACAGGAATGACAAATATGGGATTACCAGCCGACAGTGTTGATCCCAGGGTAGAAACAGGAGTGTGAAACAGAGGCATCTCCCTGGTGAGGCGCGGTCTGGAAGGCCCCCGCTGGTAGTTCTGGTGGAAGCTGAGACCTGAAGAATGGAGACGCATGAATATGGGGGAGTGTTACCAGCCACCAGACAAGACACCGAGAGGCTCAGAGAAAGAGGCCACTCGGCACATCCCAGGAAGCAACAAGGCGTCATCGCGGTTGGAGTGGATGGAGAGCTCTACTGGGTTTCTGAGGACGGCGGGGAGGAGAAAAATAAGAAATGAGGCTAGAGAATGTTGCTGGGCCTGACATCCACATGCCTCCCGGGCCCCAGGGCACCCAGAGAGTCTCTTCTGCACAGGGTTATGGTAGGGCTGGAATCACAGGGCCCCCCTGAATTCTATCTCCCCAGCATTTAAGAGCAAGTTATTGCTACTCAGAACCCTAGTGTCTGCATCTACAAGGGGGCACAGTTGACCTGGTCATACATGGAGATAGGATTGGACGTGGACACGTTTAGTTACCATGATTTCAAGGCTTTCCTGGAGATGCTGATGCTGTGGCTGCGGCTCAGACCTGGCCGCCACGCCCCATCTGGCTTCAACCAGCAGGCATAGAACCTGAAAGGCTGACCAGCAGGCAGGCAGCTCATCCACAGGCAGAATGCCTGTCATTTTTTTCTAACTTGGAGGAGAGGACTTGGGCACCAAACAGATGCAGACTAGGCTCTTGATGGTGTCATCTGTTCATTTTGTTCATCTAGTCACTCTCTCCAACATAACTTCTCAGCACCAGGGAAGCACTTGTCATGGTGAGCCAGACAGGCATTGACCCTTGCCACCCTCAGAGTTTACCATCTGATCAGGAAGAGAGAAATTAAACATTAAAGAGGTTCCTAGGTGACTGCAATGTGCAGTCAAGTTTGGGAACCAGCACTCTAGCCCAGCCCTTCTCACATGTCTACATGCCTATGAATCAACTAGAGTCTTGGAAAAGACTTCTGATTTATTAGCTCTGGGATGGGACTGGAGTGTTTACATTTCCAGAAGGGCCTGGCGTGTCCTCTGCTGGGGTGATTTTTACCTCCAGAGGACCTCAGTCAATGTCTGGAGATGCTTTCAGTTGCCAGAACTTGTGGTGAAGGAAGGTGGTGTTAGCAGCCAGTGAGTGCAGGTCAAGGATACTGCTACACATCCCGCAGTGCACAGGACAGCTCCCACAATAGAAAGATTTCTGGCCCCAAACATCACCAGTGCCAAGGGCTGAGAATCCCTTTGCCAGGGTGAAGCTGATGCTGCTGTTAACACTGACCACACTCTGAGGAGCAGCAGAGTCCCCTCCTCCAGCTCAGCCACCACTCTGGGCTAAGCTGTCCAAGAGTGACCAAGAATTCCTCACAAAGCAAGCCGATGCGGTGAGCAAAGATGAATTTTGTCTTTGGTTGGGGTTTTGGTGAAAGGCAGAGAGGATGTCACCAGCTCCAAATAATTGGTGTTAGAGAAGCGGCCATTTGAATGTGTGTAAGGATGTGGCACTGAGAAATCAAAAGGAAGCTCCCACGTTTCCACTGGGTTTAAGCAGCAAAGACAAAAGAACTAAAGAAGGCAAGCGCATGAATTATTAACAGGCCTGGGTGTGAAAGTGTGGTGCAAGCCTTTTTAACACTGTTTGAGATCAGGATGAGGAAAAATGGGCAGAGGCTTAATTGTTTCATTGACTTTTGCAGAGGAAACCCAGAGTCATCAAATACACACAGGGAGGGCAGAGGAAGAATTCATGCACAACACTTTCCTCCCTCACTTTTCTGTTGAGATTAATTTGTAATTTATGGCTCTAATGACCTGCCTGGTGATGGGGTTCAGATCTGGATGCAGGATTCATGGCACGGCCGCCCTCGCCCAGCTCTCCGAAGCCTTCCCTCCACCCCACTCCCCCCTCCCTCTTCAAGACCCCCAACATTTCTCATCCAGATGAGCGCCGTGGGCTCCCACATGGCTTTCCTGCATTTGCTCTGTCAGCCTTCCCTTCGAAGTGTCTCCACATGGTGGCTGACGGGAGGTGTCTCAAAAGAACAGCTGCCCACTGCTGCCCAGGGGAAGCTGTTTAATGGCACCTCAGGCTGTGGTCAGTTAAGTTTCCTAGGGTTCCCCTATTCTCTAGATCTGTGTTCCCCTAAGCATGATCCGTGGACCCTATTGGGTCCCCAAGAGTCTTTCAGGGGGTCTGCAAGGTCTAAACTGTTTTCATAATAATTAAGACATTACTTGCCTTTATCGCCATGTTGACAGTTTCCCTGATGGCACAAAAGCCACAGTGGATGAGAGCGCTGGTGCCTTAGCAGGAATCTAAGCAACAGCGTCCAACTGTACAAGCTGTCACTGTGCCCTGCATGACCGTGCTCTCTTGATGACACAGAAGACAAGCAAATAAGTACACAAAGCATTTTTCCCTTAAGAATGTCCTAGATAAAGCAATACTAATGATTAATGTAATTAAATCTCAACTCTTGAATGCACATCTTTTCATATTTTGTGTGATGCATGAGGAAGCATGCAGAAAGCACTTCCACTTCTGCTGCCTGGCAAAGCACAATGGTGGCCTCCCGGCAAAGCACTTGTGTGTTTGAGTTGTGAGCTCAACTAGCCACTTTCTTCATGCAACACCATTTCACTTGGAAGAGCAACTGACAGACAAATTATAATTATTCAGACTGAGGTATTTGGCAGACATTTTTTCGAAAACAAAAAAGATAGGCCTGTCACTTCAAGGAGAACAAATGAGAGTATTTTTTGCCACTGTTAAAATGCAACCTTTCAAGTGAAAATTAGAATTTTGTACAACTTGTATCTGCAACTGCAAGCTTGACAGCATCCCAACACTTGAATATTTCTGTGATGAGATTGATGGTATTAATATTGTGTGTGTGCTCAGTCATGTCCAACTCTGTGTGACCTCACCAGGTTCCTCTGTCTGTGGGTTTTTCCAGGAAAGAATACTAGAGTGGGTTGCCATTTTCTTCTCCAGGGGATCTTCCAGAGCCAGGGATCAAACCTGCATCTCTTTTGTCTCCTGCATTGGCAGGTGGATTCTTTTATCATGAGTGCCAGTAAATGTGAGTTTTTAAAAAAATGTGGTACAAGCAAAATATGAAAATATTTTAAAATCTGCGTAACTCAGAGAATCTATATTTTCCAAATGAATTATTATGAATGGGTTCAAGAACCATTCAAAGTACGAGATGGAACCCTGAGTTTTAACTGGGTATAGTACAAAATAAATTATTGATAAGGTTTCAGATTCTACTATGCAACTAACCTTTAAGAAATACCTCTTGTTGAGTTTTGGTGTAGTATCAAACAAGACTACCCACAGTTACTTGGAAAAAACTATTATAGTATTCTTCTCTATTTCCATTACATGTCTATGTGAGTCTGGCTTCGCTTCATATTCTTTAACCAAAAATTAAATTATAATGGATTGAATGCAGAAGTCTATGTGAGAACCTAGCTGTCTTCTAAGCCAGACATTAAAGGGACTTGCAAACACTGTTCAACAATGCCACTCTTCTCAGTAAATTGTTTTCTTAAATTGAAAACTATATTGTTAAACAAAGCTGTGTTCCTTACATTGACATGTAATGGATTTAGTATTATTATTGCAAATAAGTAGATAAATATTAAAATTTCATCAGTTTGAATTTGTAAAGGGTAAATATTGATAGATATAACTTGCATAAACAAAAGCTGTTTGGGAACCTCAATAGATTGTAAGTGTGTAAATGGGTCCTCAAGACCAAAAGTTTGAGATCTGCCATCCTGGAGCTTCACCCATGTTGCCTCCGATCTTCTCTGTGCTCAGAACAATGTGCGACTCTTGTTTTTAACCTGTAATTTGGACCACCCTAGAGAGCCTTGCATTTCAGAGAGTGATCACATTACATTATCAGCTGAAGTTTCGCAGGGCTAAGGAATTTGGGAGTTTGGGAGACTTAATGAATTGCAGCACGGGAAGCCATGCTGTGAAAAATAATACCAAACAGCTGGTGGGAACGGAATGCCCACCGAGAGCTGCCCTTGGGTGCGTCGGTCTTTCACCCTGAACTCACAGAACCTGTAACTATCAACCTTCCCGTGCAGCAGGAGCTGGGCTGGGCCACATGTGGATTGCTTCTCAGTCTTCCTCCTACAAAGGGCCCTTGCAAAGGATGGGTTGGATTCACTGTGTTGCCTCCTCAGAGCAACATCTTTTTTCTCCTTTCTCAGAGCTGACCTGAAAGTCACCATCAAGAGCCGAATAGGCTGGTTTCCCATGAGAATGCTGCCCCTTCCACAAGCCCACCTCCTCAGAGCTGCAGGCATTTTCAGGCCTCATTAAGCCTCCTCATGGAGTAAGTTGTCTTGGCCTGGACCAGATGGACTCCCTGAGGAGATTTGGCTAAAACATCTTCTCCTGAATGTCTGAAGCTCCCATGCTCACAGGCACCCATCTGTTCCTCTTGTAAATGCATCTTTGCCATTGCGTTTGGAATGATCTGGAATTTTCACTGCAAATGAAATATCCCTGCCCCATTTCCTCTGACACCCAATTCCCACTTTCACGAGTGTTTGGTTTGCTGGGCAGGCAGACTTCAGAGTGACAGCACTTTGGATTTTTGTGTCAGATTGTAGCACCTGAATCCTGCCATTCACCCTCCTGTTCTCCAGTCTCCTGAGTCAAGGTTGCTGTATGAATAAGACAAAGACTAAATGGAAAATGCAGAAAGGCTTAGATGGAAATCCATTTCTCTTGGAATGCTATATAGTCCCCCTCTAGGGTTTTTTCTCTTTTGGATAATTTTGAACCAGTGGATTCATGATATATGACTTTTTTGTGACTGGCTTATTTCACTTAGTATAAAGTTTTCAGGATTGATCGTGTTGTAGCAAATGTCAGTTCCTCATTTGTTTTCATTGTCAAATAATATTCCTAGGTTATATAACACATTTTATTTATTCACCCATGAGTCGATAGACATTTGGCTGTCTGCGTTTGTGGCTCTAATGATACTATGTTCATTCATGTAGAGGTTTTTGTGTGAACCTCGATTCTCAGCCCTCTTGGATGTACGTCTAGGAGTGGAATTGGTAGGTCTTATGGTGACTGTCACTTCATGGGAAATAGGTGGGGAAACAGTGGAAACAGTGTCAGACTTTATTTTTGGGGCTCCAAAATCACTGCAGATGGTGACTGCAGCCATGAAACTAAAAGACGCTTACTCTTTGGAAGGAAAGTTATGACCAACCTAGATAGCATATTCAAAAGCAGAGACATTACTTTGCCAACAAAGGTTCGTCTAGTCAAGGCTATGGTTTTTCCTGTGGTCATGTATGGATGTGAGAGTTGGACTGTGAAGAAGGCTGAGCGCTGAAGAATTGATGCTTTTGAACTGTGGTGTTGGAGAAGACTCTTGAGAGTCCCTTGGACTGCAAGGAGATCCAATCAGTCCATTCTGAAGGAGATCAGCCCTGGGATTTCTTTGGAAGGAATGATGCTCAAGCTGAAACTCCAGTACTTTGGCCACCTGATGTGAAGAGTTGACTCATTGGAAAAGAGTCTGATGCTGGGAGGGATTGGGGGAAGGAGGAGAAGGGGACGATAGAGGATGAGATGGCTGAATGGCATCACCGACTCGATGGACGTGAGTCTGAGTGAACTCGGGGAGTTGGTGATGGACAGGGGGGCCTGGCATGCTGCGATTCATGGGGTCGCAAAGAGTCGGACACGTCTGAACGACTGAACTGAACTGAACTGATGGTGACTGTATGTTTAGCATTTCAGAGAGCTGCCAAGTTGTTTTTCACAGTAGCTGCGCCATTTTATAACTCCACCAACAATGTATGAGGGTTCTAGTTTTTTATATCCTCACCAAGACTTATCATTGTTGGTCTTTTTGATTCATTCATTCATTTATTTATTTATTGAACAATTAGGGAATTTCCTGGTGGTCCAGTGGCTAAGACTTCATGCTTCCAATTCAGGGGTTCCAGGTTCCATTCCTGGTCAGGGAACTAAGCCCAACGTGTCACATCTAAGAGTTTGCATGCTGCAAGGAAAGGATCTCACATGTGGCAACGAAGATCGAAGATTCCACACGCTGCAACCAAGACCTGGTGCAGCCAAATAAACAAATGTTAATATTAAAACCCAACTAGTCACTGAGTGCCTGTGTGTGCTGGAGCCCAGAGAATAAGAGTTGGAAGTCACGTAAGGAGCTTATGGTATTTTGGCAGAGACCGACAGACCAAATGAAAATGCAAATAAAAGTGAAAATGCAAATAAAAGTAAAAATGCAATTATGAGGGAAATTACAGAGGGGTGGTTGTACATGATGTTATGTGACTATATACCAGGGAGGTTTGACTTTGTCCAGGGGCTCGGAGAAGGTTTCCCTCAGGAGGCAATGATTGAGTGGAGATGTACAAGCTGAATAAGAGCTTAGTAGATATTTGATTATAAACAAGAGTGTTAACGGATCTCTGCCTCAGTTCTGCCTTTGTCATGGAGAGTTTGCCAGATCCACATAACAGAGTGGTTTGGGGAACTCAGTGAAAGTTATTGTTAGAGAAGGATTAGACCCCTCAATTAGTGATTCTCTGGTTTCCTTTTGTAATCTCCTGCCCTCCCTCACTCTCTAGAAGGAAGAGTCTCTAGACAGATGATAGTATTGATGGTGATGGTGGCGGTGATGATGTTGGGGTAGGCTCTGATCTGATAGGTGCCTTCTATGTGTCGAGCACTGTGCTAAGTAATTTAAAACATCTTTTTCATTTCTTGTAATGACATTGCAATAGAAGGAGGTCAGCATGAGATCAGAATGAAGAAGAAAAGGAAAAAGGCAATGCGGAAGACAGGCACTGAGTTTAGGTATGAAGGAATTGGACTTGTAGTTGAAGAAGTGACTCTTTGAGATAAATGTTTCTAAGTCCATATTCACAGAGCACCTGAAATAGACATTTGGTTTCAGAAAATATACTTCCATGCAATTTAATTCTGTTTATACTAGAAGGGTATTTTACTTCTTGAATATGGAATGCAGTTTCTTTTATTTTAAATTACTTCTCTGGTATTAAACTAAATAGTGTAGCTTAATCACATATAACAAACCTCCCAGTATAAGGGCCTGGATCCCAAATCTTGCTACAAATTAGTTTCCAGCCCAGGCAATAAATGCATACCTGGAGCAAATTCAAGAAGGGAAACCACTTTAATTAGGTTTGAAAGTGTCTCCAGTCAGTTCCAGAATAGCTGTCACTAGATTTATGATGTACCTTCCAAATTGTAACTCTTTTCATATTCAACTGAAGTGAGAAGGCCACAGAGAAACTGAACTTGATTTCTTGAAACCTAAACATTTATCTCCCCAAACAAGAGCCTCTGGAAAAGATGGGCAAGACTGATGGAAGGCAGGCCGGCTCACCTGTTGGTTAGCCTCTATGGTAGTTTCCACTTAATTGCAAGGGTTCTAGAAGGATTAATCCAATCAAACCTTCCTTGGAACATTTCCATAAGTATAGTCTGACCCCACTAATCTGTCACGCAACAATTGCATTCACTTTTACATTTGTGCCCAAATGACAGCAATGCACAGCTTTCCTGGAGGAGGAGCCGGCGCTGAGACTCAGAGGTTAGATGACTTGCAGAATATCGCTGACTTCTAAGTGTCAGAACCAGGATTCAAGCCCAGATTACTCCAATTCCAGTATTTTGAGCCCGAGGAACATATTCAGAATAAAATATCAGCAATAAAAACAATGATCAGTCATCTCATCTATGTGATTACCAGCTGTTTTGAAACTGAGTTGCCTGTTAATTTTTGTTGGATTCTTTTAGCCTTGTTTTCACAGCCATAGTACATAAATGTGGCACAACTCAAGAAAGTGGACAGCAGGGCATGGCAGAAAGGCGTGATGCCAGAGTAGGAAAAGTGGGAGCAGAGCCTGGCTTTCCACTTCGCACCACTGCGACTTAGGGCTTAACCACTCTGACATGAGTCCGAGCAAGCTCTGGGAGTTGGTGATGGACAGGGAGGCCTGGAGTGCTGCAGTCCATGGGGTCGCAAAGAGTCAGACTCGACTGAGCGACTGAACTGAACTGACCTGACTCTGACGCTTTGTCTCCTCCTCTGGGTAGAGGGAATTAACATAACACCTCTGGGTAGAGAGCTGTGATGAAGTTGAAGGGAGAAAATGCCTTGTGAACTCTAAATTGCCCTCACATTGCTTATTACTTTTATCTAAAAGAATACCATGAAGTCTGACAGGAGTGGTACGCAAGGTCTGCTCTGAGAGGTAACTGGAGATGTCGTACTTTGTCAGAAAGTCACCATGACTCTGAGCCTTGATCACTCAGCAATCAGCTCTTTAATTCTTCTGTAAATGGCATAGTAATTGTGAAGAAGATAGGGTATCTGGGTTAGAATTCCTAGTGTCTCCACAGTGTGCTGGCCACTGTAGAAATACTTTATGAATATTATCTCATTAAATAAATCTATGTGACTGGCAGTAGCATTATAATCCTCACTTCACAGACGGAAACTGAGCACGCGTTGGCTCAATTCACTTTAGTCCAGCTAAAAGGTAATTCCCTTTGATTCCCAACCTTTTGTCCCTTCCATTTTACTTGTTATTATCAAAGTAGTTTGCCAATGGAGATTATTTAACTCTTTCTCCTAGACGACTGTCATTTAACTTTGACTGTAAGATGATGTGGTAGGCAGGGCACTTCCCTGGTGGGCCAGTATGTGAGACTGCACTCCCAGTGCAGGGGGCCTGGGTTCAACTCCCGGTCAGGGAACTAGATTCCCACATGCGGCACTAAGAGTTTGCATGCCACAGTGAAGATCGAAGACCTTCTGCAACCAAGACCTGGTGCAGCCAAATTAAATCAATGAGGGGATAAATAAATAAACATCTTTTAAAAAAGATGATGTAGTGGGGAGAATAAGCCTCCCCCATTGGCTGCCCACCGCCCCCCCCCCCAAGAAAAAAGATGTCCACGTTGTAATTTCAGGACCTGTGAATGTGTTACCTTACATGGCAGAAGGGACTTTGCAGATACAATTAAAGTAAGGCTTTCAAGATTGGGAGATTACATTAGATTATGTGGATAGGCCCCATATCATCAGAAGTTTCCAGGATAATTAATACAAATGCCAGAGACAGAGATATGAGGACAAAGCAAAGGCTGGAGTGATGAATTTTGAAGATGGAACAAGAGGTAGGAGTCAAGGAATGCATGCAGTCTATAGAAGTTGTTGGGGAAGGAAATGGCAACCCACTTCAGTATTCTTGCCTGGAGAATCCCAAGGATAGAGGAGCCTGGTAGGCTACAGTCCAGGGGGCTTGCAAGGGTCAGACACGACTTAGCCACTGAACCACCATAGAAGCTGTAAGGGATGAGGAAATGGCTTCTCCGTTAGAGTCTCTGGGAGGAACCCAGTCCTGCTGACACTGCAGTTTTAGTCCAGTAAGACAGACCTACTCTGGGCTTCAGACCTCGAGAATGCTGGGTTTTAAGCTACTAAGCTTGTGTTAAGTTTGTGGTAATTTGTTGTAGCAGCAATGGGAAACTAATACAGAGGTCAGACCAAACGCATGTTCTTGGCAAGCCTGCCAGGCAAGACACGATCATAAACATTAAAGTGCGTGCAGCTGTGCTGTGGGCTGTAACATTCTCAGCAGCAGTGGATTGTGAAGCCAGCCAGTGAGGCCAAGCCCACGCAGCTGGGGAGCGCAGCTCCTGGAATCCAAGTTCAAGTCTTTCCAACCGTGCCACCCTCCTCGTTCATACATGTGGTCTGCGTGGTGACTCACTCCAGGGCCCACAGCCGGTTGCCAGCAGAGCTGGACTGAAATGTGGTCCTCACGCTCCAAATACATTTCTTCAATAGCAGTGATGCGGACCACAGACTCCTCACAGAACGGGCATGCCTGGCCTGGTCCTTCTGCCTCTCCCACTTGACTACCTCCAAAAGCACCTGAGTGTGGTGCTCCTCCTTCACTTGTGACTAGCCTGTCCTCACTCGTGGTTCCGTGAGATAACTGACTGGCAGACAATAGAGCCCATGGTGAAGTAATCACCACTGAAGTGGTTAATGTTTGCTGAATGTCCCAAGACTGCACTTTGATTCCTTGTCACCACCACCCATTATTGAGGGAGAGTCCTGATAGGGAACTCTCTCAGCATAAACAAGGGCTGGGGCTGCTCATGGTTCAGGGCGTACCCTATAGAATACTGTGTCCTCCCCAGCGCTGAGCTTAGGATGCAGCTAGATGACAAAGTGTTAGTCGCTCCATTGTGTCAGACTCTTTTATGACCCTAAGGACTGTAGCCCACCAGGCTCCTCTGTTCATGGAATTCTCCAGGCAAGAATACTGGAGTGGGTAGCCATTCCCTTCTCCAGGGGATTTTCCCAACTCAGGGATCAAACCTGGTCTTCTGCATTGCAGGCAGATTCTTTACCTTCTGAGCCACCAGGGAAGCCCAAAGTTGTGTTTCTGGGGGAAGGAAGGAAAGCGAAAGTGGATGGGCACCCCTTTTGTACACAGAATCACACCCAGTGAATTCAGATGGCTTTGTCTCACAGTGGCATTATGAAGGATTATGGTTCCTCTTTCTAAATGTGGAAACTGAGGCACACATCCAGTGGGTAACAGGACTAGAAATGGTGCTGGAGAGTTTAGAAGTGTGGGCTTAGTGAGGAAAAAACCCGAGTTATAGTTCATACCTTTGGGTAACAAAAGGCATTTAATGTCCTCTGCTTCCACCTGTGAACAGAGTTCGACTTGCATCATTGACCCCACACATGTAGTTTGTTTTGACCTACTAATGTCCTGAATAGAGCTGATCTAAATCCACTTGTGTGGGGTGCTGGGTTGATGCAAACTACACCAGGGTAGGTTTCCAAGACTTGACTTGTAGTTTGGATATTATTATTATTTTATCTTGGACAGATTAAACATTTTGAAAGAGGCTTTCCCCTGGACTTTCTTACCTATTGAGGAAGCATAATATAGAGAATATCTTAGGTTTTGAAAACAGGAAAACTAGGTTAAAATTCTGGTTCTGTTGTATATGAACTGCGGCCTTATGCTCCTTAACCTCTCTTGCCCTCAAGTTCATCATTAGGAAAATAACGGTAATTATATGGAGCTGGTCGGGCTGTTTCATTACTGCAAGTGATAAATGAAAAGGACCCAGAAGGCCCACCGGTGCCTGGTTTCCCATAAGTGGTGGCTCTCCAGTGAGGGACGCGTGTCTAAGTCACCTCCGGATCTCCTGCACATCTCTCGTTTTCGTTTCTTAAAGCCTTTGACTACTGTTTATGGGAAACTTATTACACAGTAGGTTAAATGCCAAGGATTATACTTGCATTATCTCAATAAAGCTTCATCACAATTTTAGGAGGTATCAGAATCCTTGTAGATATGGAGAAGATAAATAAGTTGTCCCTGTAACTAAAAGTACTGATAGAGTCAAGATCTGAATCTAAATATGACCATTTCCAGAACTCCCACTCTTAAAATTAAGCTCATTCATAACATGTATGTCTACACATATTATCACTCTTGTAGGAAAAACTGGACACCAATTCTCCCCCTCCCCCCAATGCAAGTTGACAACCCTGTGAATTACTGAGTCCTTGCGAGTCCCTAGGTGGCATTGCTGCTGCTAAGTCGCTTCAGTCGTGTCCAACTCTGTGCGACCCCATAGACGGCAGCCCACCAGACTCCCCCGTCCCTGGGATTCCCCAGGCAAGAACACTGGAGTGGGTTGCCATTTCCTTCTCCAATGCATGAAAGTGAAAAGTGAAAGTGAAGTCGCTCAGTCGTGTCCGACTCTTAGCGACCCCATGGCATTGGGATGAGAAAAACCCAGTACTAACCACACCAATGCTTTCTACCAAAAGTTGTAACTGAGACTAATTGTCAAAGGTGTGAGGAAAGTGAGATTCAGATATCTGACTGCCCATGTTCTCAATGAGTGGAAGAGTTGCTGCTCAAAGCTGATGGGAACTTGCCTCTCTGAGAACCAATCAGAAGTTAGGGTTCTTACCCTAGTTTTTTCTCTCTTCCTTCATGCTGATTCTCAACCATTCTATAGGTTAAGCCATAGGTTGGGAAAGCAGATAACTGAATTCTGTAACTTCATCCAGCCCACTTCCCCCAAAATTCACATTTAGTGAGCTTCTGTAATCTGCCAGGTAAGCTCGAGCAATATGGGACTTCCCTGGTGATCCAGTGGCTAAGACTCTATGTTCTGAAGGCAGGGGGCTGAGTCCAACCGCTGGTCAGGGAACTAGATCCCACATGCTGCAACTGAGGGACACACATGCCACCCCAAAGACTGAAGACTCCATGTGCTGCAACTAAGACCCAGGACAGCCAAATAAATAAATACTTTTTATAAAAAGAGTGCCAGAAAGATAAGGTCCTTATCCTCAAATAAAACTTTAAAAAGCCTTGATTTGCAGCATCGGCCAGCATCTGCCAGTGGTGTAAACACTCCCCCCAATGCCCATTTTAAGCTTCGTATGTGATGTTACTGAATGTGGAGTTGGGAAGAGCTACCTACTGGCTCTGGTAAACCTGTACTCTCTGGCTCCAGCCTTCCCCCTGTCTTCTTAAATTTCCTCTTTGCTGGAAAACATGCCCCTCCTTTGCCTGGTTAGCACCCTCTTGTCCTTCAGATCCTCAGAGTTGTCACTTCTGCAGAAGTTTCAACTGGACCCTCGTCCCAGATGGAAAGCCTTCTGAGAGCTTGCGCGGTCTTCCTAGTCATGGCCCTCTTTCATGAAATACAAGCAAGCACTTCCAGAGAGGTTTTGACTGTGACTACACATGAGAAGGGCTTCCCCAGTGACCAGCAGTAAAAGAATCTCTCCGTAATGCAGGAGATGCACAGAAGATCGGAGTTTGATCCCTGGGTTGGGAAGATCTCCTGGAGAAGGAAATGGCAGCCCACTCCAGCATGCTTGCCTGGGAAATCCCGTGGACAGAGGAGCCTGGTGGGTTACAGTCCATGGGGTCATAAAAGTGCTGGACACAACTTAGCGGCTAAACAACGACAAGAACACATGAGAACCTCTGATCAGGGCCTAGAGATGAATGTGATGTGAACACAGCCTTGAAGCAGTCTTGTGAGAGGAAACTTTTCTGTCAAAATGGCTCTTGGACTGAGTCCTGGGTCCCAAGGAAACTTCTACAAAGCAAGCCCAATTTTCCCACAAAACAACTGAAAAGGGTTAGGCCAGCTGACATAGGCATCCCACGATACTGAAATCCCCTACTCCGCGTGTTCATTATTGAGCCCCGGGTAACGCTCTTATTTTAAGCCGTGTGAGGCTCTACTTCCAGTGGCATGTTAGGTGCCTCAGGGCAGCGTCAAGACATTTAGCCGAGGGCTTTGGGAATACTGCAGCAGTGCCATGGCCTTGTCTCTCAAGGCTGCTGCGCTGATTTGGATAAAATAAGAAATGGCTTCGCCCCTTAGCCTCAGACAAAATCAGGACAAAATCAAATGTTTGAACTTTCCCGGCGTTCAGCCCACTCCTGCCCTATCGGTCTCACTTGCCTCTGCCTTCCCTTCCCAGTGGCCACTCACAGCCAGCTGTGAGGATGTCCTGCCTGCAGTCAGCTCTGCCCGGGGTATTTCTGGCCTCACCCAAGAGAGAAAGAACCCGAGGTCTCCAGGGGTCACCCATCTGAGTTTGCAGTCAGGCGAGAGAGGAGCAGCTGCAAGACAGGGTCAGTGGCCGAACTCGCACCTGCTGATCAAACTAAAGCGGCCGACTCTGCAGAGGGTCACCTTGACCATTCGTCACCGTTGCCTGCAAAGTCGATTCTTTTCCCCTCATGACCTGCTCTGACACCAAAGAGCTTTCTGGTGCCTCCTCCTGGGTCCAGGCGGCCTTTGTCCGAAAAGGCCAGACCAGGGACACTGCTACTGAACTTCTCCTGTCAGGTGAAGCGCGGCCATCCCCGTCTTCACTTTTACCGCTGTCACCGCCGGCGTCCCAGAGCTCCAGTGGGTCCTCTGTCCGTGGGCCTTCCCAGGCAAGAACCCCGAGGTGGGTTGCCGTTTCCTGCTCCAGGGGATCCTCCGGAACCAGGGACTGAACCTGTGTCGCCCACATCTCCTGCGTGAGCAGGTGGGTGCTTTACCACTAGTGCCACATGGGAGGCCCGCCTCTGATGGTAACTTCGGCCTAACGGCTCTCTGATGACTGTGCCGAGCTTTTCTCACGTTGAAAAGTGGTCTAGGATCCTTGCTCTGCACATGCTGTGCCTGTTGTTCCTCTAGTGTATTCCCACTAAACTCCTGCATATCTGTTTATTAGTTTCCTGTTGTTGCTCTAAGAAATTGTCACAGATTTAGTGGCTTAAAAATACACAAATGTATCCTCTTACACTTCTGGAGGTCAGGAGCCCAAAATGGGTCTCACTGGACTAAAATCAAAGAATCGCTGGGCTGCCTTCCTTATGGAGGCTCCGGTGAAGAATCTACTTCCTTGTCTTTTTGCAGTTGCTGGAAGCCACCTGCATTTCTTAGCCCATGGCCCTTCTTCCATCTTCAAAGCTGGCAGTGTAGCATCTTCAAATCTCTCTGCCTCTGCCCTTTCTTCCTCCCTCTTACAAGGACCCGTTTATTATGTTGGGCCCATCTGGATAATGTCACGTACTCTTTCCATCTCAGAATCCTTAATCACATCTGCAAAGCAGGGTAAACATATTCACAGGTTCTGGGCATTAGGAGATGAGTGTCTTTGGGGACCATTATTCTGTCTACCATAATCTCCTGATGCCTAATTCAGGAATCGGCTCTTCTAGGAAACCTTCTCTTACTCCCAAATCAAAAGCAACTACTCATCCCTATGAAACACATAATTTTAATTTTATCATATATTATAATATTGTATTATTTAATAAGTCACTCAACACTGCCCTTATTTTCTTATTTATGTCCCTTAAACTAGATGGTGAGAACCACGGGGTGTAGGGTCATGTCTTACTCAACTCTGTAGCCCCTAAGCTGAGCAGTCTGCCTCAGTTTAGGTTTCAGTAAATGCTCACCTGAACTGAAGCATGCCCTTTGTGACATGTAGATTGCATTTTGACGGGGACAATCCAGAACATCATTTGTAGAGTGTCCAATATGTAAGACCAACTAGACAGAGGGTCCATAAAACAGATAGAAATTTGGGGTGCTATCACAGTCCAGCCTAATTTAGAAGGCTGAGTGGAAGCACCAAGGCGGGGAGTGTGATCCAACATAGTGTCTTGGGAAAGTAACGATCTCTTGGAGTTGCTGAAACGTAAAATTCAAGTAGGAGCAGAGCCTGAAGATGAGGCTAGAGGGAAGAAATGGCAATTCAGGCCAGACTCTTGTACATTTTACTAAGGAGTTGGGACTTTGTTCTGCAGACAATTGGGCTTCCCTGATAGCTCAATTAGTAAAGAATGCAGGAGACCCCAGTTCTATTCTTGGGTCGGCAAGATCCGCTGGAGAAGGGATAGATTACCCACTCCAGTATTCTGGCCTGGAGAATTGCATGGACTGTATAGGCCATGGGGTCACAAAGAGTCGGACACGACTGAGTGACTTTCACTTTCTGTAGGTGATAGAGAGCCAGCATGTATTTCTTAGTTGAGTAATATGATGGAATTGGTATCTCCTGAGTGTGGAGGGTGAGGGAGGAGACGGCAGACTAAAGGCGGGGAGATTGGGATGGTTCATAGGAGGAAGACGTAGGCTCTGGGTCAAGTCTGTGAGAAACGGGACAGAGGAGCAGACCTCCTGGTTAAACACTGAGTTCAGTGAGGCAGTGACTGCCCGTTTCGAGTCATCATTTGTCCCAGGCCCCACAGAGTTTCAGTGGACACTCCATGCACAGGTATTTGCCAAGTCAGTGACAAGAGTGATTTGAATGATGTTTTAAAAAAAAAGGATTGATGCAACTGGGTGATTTGGGAACTACAAATAAATATGTTAGGCTTAGTTGGCGGCATCGCGCAGGAGTGTGCTAGGAGGGTAGTTTTAACTGGCTCTCCTTTGGCTATCAGATGACTGACTCGGAGTTTGACTGCTGTCCTATTGAATATGTGCTGGAGGTGGGCTTGGGGAGGGTAGCGGCGCCTCCCTCTTGGTTTCCATACACTAGATCTTCCGAGCCTCCTGCTCCTTGACCTTCGAGGCACCTCTCCCCGGCCCCTCCCTGCCTGGGCACACCCCTCGGGGCTAATTCTCAGCTACTCAGGTTTCTAGTCTAGCTTGCCCCAGAGGGCATCCTGCATAGCATTCCTTCTCCAGCCCACTCGGGGATTCTTAAGTTTAGCCTCATTTACATACTCCCAGCATTTGCCAGCAAGCAAATTCATTTGGACTCATTTTGAATAAGCTCCTGGGTGCTTGGCTCAGACCTTAAGTATTTCACTTGATTTGTGTTTGAGAGGGGAGGGGAACCCACAAACAAACAAAAAATGATGGCTCTATATAAAATGACAAATATTTATTGGACTTCAAAATGCATGTAATACTTTTAAAGGCCTCTGGGAAAATATTAAATTAAAAACTGTGCATTAAACAACCTGTGAAATCAACTGTTCTTGGTACATAAAGGTCTGTTTCTCCCATTGGTGTGTATGGGCTTAGACCATTTGGCCAGCACTGTCTTTACAAACAGAAAGTGGTGATGAAACATTGCATTTCAGTGATTCGTAGGCTAATAAAAAAAAATACACCCTCACCAACAAAATTCTTTCTTCCCTCTTGCTTCAGTATGTGATTTCAGTTCAGTTCAGTCACTCAGTCGTGTCCTAGTCTTTGCGACCCCATGAACTGCAGCACGCCAGGCACCCCTGTCCATCACCAACTCCCGGAGTTTACCCAAACCCATGTTCATCGAGTTGGTGATGCCATCCAACCATCTCATCCTCTGTCGTCCCCTTCTCCTCCTGCCCTCAATCTTTCCCAGCATCAGGATCTTTTCAAATGAGTCAGCTCTTTGCATCAGGTGGCCAAAGTTTTGGAGTTTCAGCCTCAAAATCAGTCCTACCAATGAACACCCAGGACTGATCTCCTTTAGGATGGACTGGTTGGATCTCCTTGCAGTCCAAAGGACTCTCAAGAGTCTTCTCCAACAACACAGTTCAAAAGCATCAATTCTTTGGCACTCAGCTTTCTTTATAGTCCAACTCTCACATCCATACATGAGCACTGGAAAAACCATAGCCTTGACTAGACGGACCTTTGTTGAAGGTAATGTCTCTGCTTTTTAATATTCTGTCTAGGTTGGTCATCACTTTCCTTCCAAGGAGTAAGCATCTTTTAATTTCATGGCTGCAATGACTATCTGCAGTGATTTTGGAGCCCAGAAAAATAAAGTCTAACACTGTTTCCACTGTTTCCCCATCTATTTTGCATGAAGTGATGGGACTGGATGCCATGATCTTCGTTTTCTGAATGTTGAGCTTTAAGCCAACTTTTCCACTCTTCTCTTTCACTTTCATCAAGAGGCTTTTTAGTTCCTCTTCACTTTCTGCCATAAGGGTGGTGTCATCTGCATATCTGAGGTGTTTGATATTTCTCCCGGCAATCTTGAGTCATGCTTGTGCTTCTTCCAGCCCAGCGTTTCTCATGATGTACTCTGCATAGAAGTTAAATAAGCAGGGTGACAATATATAGCCTTGACATATTCCTTTTCCTATCTGGAACCAGTCTGTTGTTCCATATCCAGTTCTAATTGTTGCTTCCTGACCTGCATACAGGTTTCTCAAGAGGCAGGCCAGGTGGTCTGGTATTCCCATCTCTTTGAGAATTTTCCAGTTTATTGTGATCCACACAGTCAAAGGCTTTGGCATAGTCAATAAAGCAGAAATAGATGTTTTTCTGAACTCTCTTGCTTTTTCAATGATCGTTTTTTTCAGGTCGTGAATATCTTTTTTGCACAGTTCTTCTGTGTATTCTTGCCACCTCTTCTTAATATCTTCTGCTTCTCTTAGGTCCCTACCATTTCTGTCCTTTATTGAGCCCATCTTTGCATGAAATGTTCCCTTGGTATCTCTAATTATCTTGAAGAGATCTCTAGTCTTTCTCATTCTATTGTTTTCCTCTATGTCTTTTCATTGATCACTGAGGAAGGCTTTCTTATCTCTTCTTGTTATTCTTTGGAACTCTGCGTTCAGATGGGTACATCCTTCCTTTTCTCCTTTGCTTTTCCCTTCCCTTCTTTTCACAGCTATCTGTAAGGCCTCCACAGACAGCCATTTTGCTTTTTTGCATTTCTTTTTCTTAGGGATGGTCTTGATTCCTGTCTCCTGTACAATGTCACAAACCTCCATCCATAGTTCATCAGGCACTCTGTCTATCAGATCTAGTCCTTTAAATCTATTTCTCACTTCCACTGTATAGTCATAAGGGATTTGATTTACGTTATACCTGAATGGTCTAGTGGTTTTCTCCACTTTCTTCAATTTCAGTCTGAATTTGGCAATAAGAAGTTCATGATCTGAGCCACAGTCAGCTCCTGGTCTTGTTTTTGCTGACTGTATAGAGCTTCTCCATATGTGGCTGCAAAGAATATAATCAATCATCAAATCACTGATTTCGGTGTTGACCGTCTGGTGATGTCCATGTGTAGAGTCTTCTTTTGTGTTGTTGGAAGAAGGTGTTTGCTATGACCAGTGTGTTCTCTTGGCAGAACTCTATTAGACTTTGCCCTGCTTCATTCTGTACTCCAAGGCCAAATTTGCCTGTTACCCCAGGTGTTTTTTGACTTCCTACCTTTGCATTCCAGTCCCCTATAATGAAAAGGACATCTTTTTTGGGTGTTAGTTCTAGAAGGTCTTGTAGGTCTTCATAGAACTGTTCAACTTCAGCTTCTTCAGCATTACTGGTCGGGGCATAGACTTGGATTACTGTGATATTGAATGGTTTGCCTTGGAAACAAACAGAGATCATTCTGTCGTTTTTGAGATTGCATCCAAGTACTGCATTTCAGACTCTTTTGTTGACCACGATGGCTACTCCATTTCTTCTAAGGGATTCCTGCCCACAGTAGTAGATATAATGGTCATCTGAGTTAAATTCACCCATTCCAGTCCATTTTAGTTCGCTGATTCCTAGAATGTCGACATTCACTCTTGGCCATCTCCTGTTTGACCACTTCCAATTTGCCTTGATTCATGGACCTAACATTCCAGGTATGTGATTTACCTGTCTGTAATTCAATTGACTTAGAGAAATTGATCCATGAGGAGATTTTTAAATCTATAGTTTTACCATAATTGGGAGACTATGAATAGCATAATTGACCAAATATAATTCTCATCTCAAAGGCTCACCCCTGATATGTCAATATTTCAGAAAGGAAAGAAACCGACAATTATTGAGTACCTACTATGTGCCAGGTTTTGAGCTAAGTGTCTTTTTGATCCATTCTTATTTTAGCTTCATCTTTGCTGTAGCAAAATATATATGTATATGATCTCTATCTTATAGATTAGAGAAGGACAGCTCAGGAAAGCTAAGTGCCTTGTGCGGAATGACCCAAGAAGTGGGCAAAGCAGGATTCAAGCAGATGTCTTTAACCTGCAGAAGGAATGGTCATAGGAATGAATGCAGGGACAGTTGTCAGACACCTCACTGGTGATTTTCCTCCTCTGTCCTGGTTTGCAAAGCATCAGCTCAGGCACTGTACATGCCAGTTAAATGGATTCAGAGGTAGCTGTGTGCAAGAGAGGAGCCTCCTCCAGCAGGCCACACTGTCAACTATAGTGATTCCTTGGGAGGTACTTACTGTCTTGTTGCTGAAAGTAGTGGGGATGCCCTTGCTGTAAGGGGTGATGTTGGCTTTGGGTTAAGATGGTGTATTTGTTTCCTAGGACAGTCTTAGGCTTCCCTGGTGGCTCAGATGGTAAAGAATCTGCCTGCGATGTGGGAGACCTGGGTTCCATCCCTGGGTTGGGAAAATCCCCTGGAGGAAGAAATGACAACCCACTCTAGTATTCTTGCCTGGAGAATCCCCATGGACAGAGGAGCCTGGTGGGCTACAGTTCATGGGGTCGCAAAGAGTCAGACATGACTGAGCGACTGAGCCCACAGTGCCCAGGGCTATCCTAACAAAGTACCACATCTTGGGTGGCTTCAAACAATAGGAATTGATTCCGTCATAGTTCCGGAGGCCAGAGTTCCAAATCAAGGTGTTGGCAGGGTTGATTCCTCCTGGAGATTCTGAGAGTGAAACTGCCCCTTGCCTCTCTCCAGTTTCTGCTGGTTGCAAGGACTCCTTGGGGTTCCTTGTCCTGTAGATGCATCACTGTGGTCCCTGCCTCCGTCTTCACATTGCCTTCTTGTCTGTCAAAGGACCCCCTCATTGGATTTATCGCCCGCCTTAATCCAGTATGATCTCATCTCCATCCTTACCTTAGTCACACCTGCAAATACCATTTCTCCAAATAAGGTCACATTCTGATGTTCTCAGTGGACATGAACTTTTTTGGAGAGCACTATTCAAACCATTACAGATGGATGTTATTTATGGCATTTAGAAAGTATTTAGATAAAATGCTAGCAGCATTTAGTGCTTAATTTTATTAAATATCTTTTTGACTTTCTCTGAGATTAAAAAATATACATCTTCTTTGGCAAATTGAAGAGGGTCAATCTGTTAAAAGACTCTCTATTATTAAATGGTAATTTTATGATGGTATCGAGTTTTTCTTAGTATGTGCTATTATTGAAATACATTACTGGGTTCAGTAATCTCTTATTTAGAATTTTTATATTTATATTCCAATATAAAGGAGAACTGCAGTTTGTGGTTTGAAGTATTTCAACTCAGTTACAGAATCATTCCTGATTCAAAGCAGATTAGGAATTGCCTATCTTTTAAACATTCTGGATAACATTACATGTTATGAAAATCAGTTAATCTTTGAAATTACTTGCCTATTAAATCTTCCAGACCCAATGCCATTTTACTTAAGTGACAGTATGAAACTTAAAAAAAAAGTTCTATTCAAATAAATAGTTATTGATCTAGGCAAATGGATCAATTTTGATAGCCTCTTGGAAACTGTTTAAACATTTCACTATGATTTTTCAAACTAATTGGGTGAATGTCATATCAGTTCAGTTCAGTTCAGTGGCTCAGTCGTGTCCGACCCTTTGCGACCCCATGAATCGCAGCATGCCAGGCCTCCCTGTCCATCATTCTTTAAAGGCTCTGCCCTGCTTCTTGTACGTACATTGTGCTTTCATGCTTCCTCCTTTTTTCCTCATTACTTGACTTCTTAGAGGTCATTTTATTTTTTGCCCTGCCACACTAAAGTATCAACTTGTAGACATTTTGTTTAGTTTTCTTCTTTTCTTGATTCTTAATTTACTAAGGAAACATTACTTATATTTTCCCTCTTATTTTTCAATTTAAATGAAAAGCAGTAACTGTATATATGTATCTATATATATATGACACACAATGAAATATACATATATTTAAACATTTAAAAGTTAAAAGTTAGAGTCCCTTGGACTTCAAGGAGATCCAACCAGTCCATCTTAAAGGAAATCAGTCCTGAATATTCATTGTAAGGACTGATGCTGAAGATGAAACTAATACTTTGGCCACCTGATGCAAAGAACTGACTCAATGGAAAAGATTCTGATGCTGGGAAAGATTGAAGGCAGGAGGAGAAGGGGATGACATAGGAAGAGATGGTTGGATGGCATCACTGACTCGATGGACATGACTTTGAGTAAGCTAAGGGAGTTGGTGATGGACAGGGAGGCCTGGTGTGCTATAGTCCATGGGGTTGCAAAGAGTTGGACATGACTGAGTGACTGAATTGAACTGATATATACACACATATATGACACACATTGAAATATAATATACATATATTTAAACATTTAAAGTTAAGCATTTTTTCACTTACCTAATATTTAAGCATATCTCATATATGTACAAATGTATAAAGCATTTAATTTATGAATCTGCTTCTGACTATAGCATTTAACACATCTCATGTGGATTTATTTGTCACATATTGGCTTTTTTTTTTGAGTCGTCTTTTTTTTTTAATTTATTTTCTTATTGAAGGATAATTTACAGAATTGTGTTGTTTTCTGTCAAACCTCAACATGAATCAGCCATAGGTATACATATATCCCCACCCTTCTGACCCTCCCTCCCATCTCCCTCCCCGTCCCACCCCTCTAGGTTGATACAGAGCCCCTGTTTGAGTTTCCTGAGCCATAGAGCAAAGTCCCGTTGGCTATTTTGCGTATGGTAAGGTAAGTCTCCATGTTGCTCTTTCCATACATCTCATCCTCTCCTCCCCTCTCCCCATGTCCATAAGTCTATTCTCTATGTCTGTTTCTCCATTGCTGCCCTGTAAATAAAATCTTCAGTGTCATTTTTCTAGATTCCATATATATATGTTAGAATATGATATTTATTTTTCTCTTTCTGACTCCACTCTGTATAATAGATTCTAGGTTCCTCTACCTCATCAGAACTGACTCAAATGCATTCCTTTTTATGGCTGAGTAATATTCCATTTGGGCTGGGGTCCTCCCGGCTTCTGCCCCTGACCTCGGACGTGGGGTAGCTCCTCTCGGCCGCGCTTAGTGCACCAGTCGCAGCCGCCTGCGCTTAGAAAAGGCAGAGGAACCAGAGATCAAATTGCCAACATCAGCTGGATCATGGAAAAAGCAAGAGAGTTCCAGAAAAACATCTATTTCTGCTTTATTGACTATGCCAAAGCCTTTGACTGTGTGGATCACAATAAACTGTGGAAAATTCTGAAAGAGATGGGAATACCAGACCACCTGACCTGCCTCTTGAGAAACCTGTATACAGGTCAGGAAGCAACAGTTAGAACTGGACATGGAACAACAGTCTGGTTCCAAATAGGAAAAGGAATATGTCAAGGCTGTATATTGTCACCCTGCTTATTTAACTTCTATGTAGAGTACATCATGAGAAACGCTGGGCTGGAAGAAGCACAAGCTGGACTCAAGATTGCCGGGAGAAATATCAAACACCTCAGATATGCAGATGGCACCACCCTTATGGCAGAAAGTGAAGACGAACTAAAGAGAACCTCTTGATGAAAGTGAAAGTGAAGAGTGAAAAAGTTGGCTTAAAGCTCAACAACAAGAAAACGAAGATCATGGCATCCAGTCCCATCACTTCATGGGAAATAGATGGGGAAACAGTGTCAGACTTTATTTTTTGGGCTCCAAAATCACTGTAGATGGTGACTGCAGCCATGAAATTAAAAGATGCTTACTCCTTGGAAGGAAAGTTATGACCAACCTAGATAGCATATTCAAAAGCAGAGACATTACTTTGCCAACAAATGTTCGTCTAGTCAAGGCTATGGTTTTTCCTGTGGTCATGTATGGATGTGAGAGTTGGACTGTGAAGAAAGCTGAGCACCGAAGAATTGATGCTTTTGAACTGTGGTGTTGGAGAAGACTCTTGAGAGTCCCTTGGACTGCAAGGAGATCCAACCAGTCCATTCTGAAGATCAGCCCTGGGATTTCTTTGGAAGGAATGATGCTCAAGCTGAAACTCCAGTTACTTTGGCCACCTCGTCCAAAGAGTTGACTCATTGGGAAAGACTCTGATGCTGGGAGGGATTGAGGGCAGGAGGAGAAGGGGACGACAGAGGATGAGATGGCTGGATGGCATCACTGACTCGATGGACGTGAGTCTGGGTGAACTCCGGGAGTTGGTGATGGACATGGAGGCCTGGCGTGCTGCGATTCATGGGGTTGCAAAGAGTCGGACACGACTGAGTGACTGAACTGAACTGAAATGAACTGAATATTCCATTGTGTATATGTACCACAACTTCTTTATCCATTTATCTGTTGATGGACATCTAGGTTACTTCCATGTTTTAGCTATTGTAAATAGTGCTGCAGTGAACAATGGGATACATTTGTCTTTTTCAATTTTGATTTCCTCAGGGTATATGCCTAGGAGTGGGATTGCTGGGTCATATGGTGGTTTTATTCCTAGTTTTTTAAGGAATCTCCATACCATCTTCCATAGTGGCTTTATCAATTTACATTCCCACCAGCAGTGCAAGAGCATTCCCTTTTCTCCGCACCCTCTCCAGCATTTATTGTTTGCAGACTTTTGATGACCATTCTGACTGGTGTGAGGTGATATCTCATTGTAGTTTTGATTTGCATTTCTCTAATAATGAGCGACGTTGAGCATCTTTTCATGTGTTTGTTAGCCATCTGTATGTCTTCTTTGGAGAAATGTCTAAGTCTTTTCCCCGCTTTTTGATTGGGTGTTTGTTTTTCTGGCATTGAGTTGTATGAGCTGCTTGTATATTTTGGAAATTAATCCTTTGTCAGTTGTTTCATTTGCTATTATTTTCTCCCATTCTGAGGGTTGTCTTTTCACCTGGCTTATGGTTTCCTTTGCTGTGAAAAAGCTTTTAAGTTTAATCAGGTCCCACTTGTTTACTTTTGTTTTTATTTCCATTACACTAGGAGGTGGGTCATAGAGGATCTTGCTTTGATTTATGTCATCGAGTGTTCTGCCTGTTTTCCTCTAAGAGTTTTATAGTTCTTGGTCTTACATTTAGGTTTTTAATACATTTTGAGTGTATCTTTGTGTAGGTGTTAAGAAGTGTTCTAATTTCATTCTTTTACATGTAGCTGTCCAGTTTTCCCAGCACCATTTATTGAAGAGACTGTCTTTGCCCCATTGTACATTCTTGCCTCCTTTGTCAAAAATAAGGTGCCCATAGGTACATGGGTTTATTTCTGGGTTTCTACCTTGTTCCATTGGTCTATAATTCTGTTCTTGTGCCAGTACCATACTGTCTTGATGACTGTAGCTTTGTAGTATAATCTGAAGTCAGGGAGGTTGATTGTTCCAGATCCATTCTTCTTTCTCAAGACTGCTTTTGCTATTTGGGGTCTTTTGCATTTCCATATGTATTGTGAATTTTTTTTGTTCTAGGTCTGTGAAAAATGTCATTGGTAATTTGATAGGGATCACATTGAATCTGTAGATTGCATTTGGTAATATAGTCATTTTCACAATACTGATTGACATTTTATATGTTACCAATCCCTATTTACTTACAAGTATAGGTGCAAACTTTAATTTTGATCTTCTCTGACCTAAGAGGTATTTAAAGGTGTGCTTCCTCAAAATAATTGCAATTTTTGTTTTAATCTCTGCTCTACATTTCTAATCTTATTACCCTTTGATTCAATCACAGTCTTTTGGGGACTTATGTATTTGGAACTGTATTTAGCTGATCAATTTGCATGGATACTTTAAAGACATTTAAAATGTCTTTTCTATAAGATAAAAGTATAATATACCTTTAACATTAATCTTACATGTTAATTAAAATACTCTTTATCCTACTTAAATTTTCATCTTCCTGATCTTTCTAAGAGTGTTGGTTTATGTTGTCTCAGTTAACTGGCCATTTGGTGAGGGAATAGTTGGATATGAAGTTAGTGTTGTTCATCTGTTTCCATGTGGGATTTATGGCTACAGACAACGCCATTGGTGGTGGGTTAATATCCCCCATGTTTTTGTCAATATGTACTTCCATTTCTAATTATTTTGATTCCATATTTTGTGTTTTTGTTTTTCCTGTAAAGCTGCATGCCTATTATATTATGGGCTTCCCTGGTAGCTCAGATGGTAAAGTGTCTGTCTACAATGCAGGAGACCTGGGTTCGATCCCTGGGTTGCGAAGATCCCCTGGAGAAGGAAATGCCTATTATATTAAATTAAGATAATTCCTTTGTTAATATAAAATGAGACTGTGGCTGTTACTCTTTATTGCATTTTATTCTTAATTCTACCTTAGTTATTCAATTGTGTCCAGCTCTCACAACCCCATGGACTGTAGCCCACCAGGTGCCTCTGTCCATGGGATTTTGGGGGCAAGAATACTGGAGTGGGTAGCCATTTCCTTCTCCAAGGGATCTTCCCAACCCAGGAATTGAACCCACGTCTCCTGCATTGCAGGCAGGTTCTTTACTGACTGAGCTATGAGGTCTACCTGAATTGATTTTCACTCATGTGTGATTGTTTACTGTGCACTTCCACCCCATCCTGGAGGTGGATGAGAGGTGTCTTCCACTGATACTTCCCTGAAGCCTCTGTGTGTGTGTGTGTGTGTGTGTGTGTGTGTTACACAGGTGTATAGCAGGCATCACAAATGAGTGGAAGATGGTGAAAATTAATGTCAGGGAGATGAGATAGAATAACCTGCATTAAAGAGTAATAGCCACAGTCTCATTTTGAACAGACAAAGGAATTGTCTGAATTTCATTTAATAGATGTGCAACTCAATGGGGGAAAAAACAGTAGATTCAATATATATCAACTCAAAATAATCAGAAACAAAAGTAGAAGTTGACAAACAGTGTGGGAGACCTGAACCCTCATGCCCAGTGTCTGAAGCTTTCTAATGGAGGAAAGAAACGGGGACAAGACAAAACTCTGGTGGTTTCTCTGTTTTACAGGATGGACTGTTCATTTCCTGCTGGAGACTTTATGATGCAGCTGTTAGTGAGACAAGGCGATCCCAACAATTGCTCTTCCGAAAGCTGGGTTCTTGGGTCCTGGGTTCTGTGGACCTGCATTCTGGTGCTTGGGGTGTGTACAAGCTAAACAAAAAGTATTACCAAGACAAGCACACAGTGCGTTGGTAACATCTATGTGAAAGGTGAGTCTGGGGGCCGTTGATAATTTCCTTGGAACCCATGGTGCTTTGGAAAACATTTTGGGAAGAAATAAATAATAAGTTCTGCCACCTCACCCCTTATTATGCATCCATTAAGGTTTTGTTGAGCAGCTAATGTGGCTGCATGAGGAGTCCAGCCTGAAAATAGCGAGGTCAGTGAAACAGACGTGAGTCATACACTGTCCCATGGGATGGAAACCCTGTCCCTCTGGAGGATAAAACCAATAAAGCTATGGTCGCAGGTCACCCATTTCCAAGAACCACAGCCTCAGAGGGGAGACAGATCCGAGGTGGGTTCCCACAGCCCTCTCACATCTTGGAGAAGACAGTGGGAGAAATGATTTTTGTGATGAGGAATTGCTGGTGAGAAAAGTGATGTGACAGAAAGTGTCATAGCCTTGGGCTAAGAGAAAATCAGCAATTAGCCAGAGAGAGACATGTGCCCCCCACCAAAAAAAAAATCCTTAGTGTTTATATATGTGCTAAGGAAAGGGGTTGCTGTGGGGAGCGGCCTCCTTTGCCCTGGGTACAGATAAGTCGGCAATCCATCGACAGGCCTTGGCAGACCGAATCGAGAGCGCTGGGAAAGTCCTGAGGTTACATTTCTCTTTTTGAAGAGCACTGCCAAATTGCTAATTTGGACTCACGTTCTTTTTCTGCAACATAGCTTTCTCTGACCTCGAAGGAGCTAGGGTGTAGGCTGCTGAGCATCTTAATGTTTGAGAATTGCCAACTCTGCTTCTCCTCCCGTAACTCTCGGGTGGATTGGTCCATAGAGTTAAATGGCTCATTGCAATTCAGCAAAGTGGCTTTTATGTGCAATTAATGTTTGTTAATTTGGTTAAATGTCAAAGTATACATTTTTTGGGGGGGCAGCTGGAAAGTTCCTGCAATACAACCTCCACCCCCCAAACCTTTTAAGTATCAAGGGGTGAGATGTTATTCTCAAACAAATGGGAAAGTGATCATATTCAGCATCTGTTTTAAATTGAATGGACAATACCTTAGTTAAATGTCCCTCTTGGGAGACAAGACAGTAAGATGTCAGCACAACTGAGTTTAGAAGCAAAATTAAGGGGATAGTTGAGAAAACCCAGTGAAAAAATATTGCCTTTGCCACCTGGCCCCCAAAGAAAGAAGAAGGGCTTTGAGTTAGTTGTTTGGCCCACTTGTTCGAATTCCTCATCTTTTTGTTTCCCCGAAATTTTAATATTCTTCCACTTCTGTTTGTATATTTATGCTCTGGGTAATTTTTTGTTATCCTTGGATGTGTTCATATCTATGTTCTGCGTTCTGGTTCTGTTGCTTTGAGTGCTAAAACCTCAGCCACAGTCACAGGGTTCTCATTACAGTGACCATTTTTATTAAAGTCTACTGTGCATTTATTAAAGATACACACAGTAAAAATATAGACTAATGTACTTCATTCTTTAACCCTGGCATGTATCTATCACTAAAGTAGAAAAACGGTTGTCTTTTTCTAAGTTTACAGGGAAAAGATAGGCTTAAGGGTCTCAGTCTTAGAATTTCTCTCGTACTTCTTTTCCCCTAAGAATTGGATCCTTGCTATCACTCCGTGCTGGTTAAATTGTGCTGCAGACATGCGTGGGTAGAATTTAGGTGTGACTTGTGGATGTCCTAGATATTTTTAATTCCTTGTCTTGTCCTCTTTTTAAGAATCCCTCTTTTGCTCTGCTCATCTCTCTGTATCTCCATGGTGCAGTGCAGTGATGAAGTTCTGTCTGCTCCACTCACTGGCTGCTCACCCTGCTGGATGTGAGAGTTTAGGCCAATTCCTTCTAAGCCTCAGTGTTACAGTCTGTCTTCCTTTTGTTGTATGAACTGCCTTATAGTCATCACTCCTTTCTTCCTCATAACGTCAGAAAGGAAAACCTCTGGGACCAAGATGTGGGATCTATGGAGACCTGTAGTTTGCTCCTTAGGTGAGGACAAGAGTCATCCCAGTGGCTCTTCCACATTAGGCAGGGTCACCAAAGCCAGCAGAGCATAAAGAACCTACATGTTCTTGGTCTGTTCATTGTTTGGATCATTTTCAGAAATCCATGGCCATGGCTCATTGATGATTCTTGGCAGGGCCAGCTGCATGGGCACTTGACCTGGGGCCAGCTGTGCAGGTCCTGGTGCTCAGAAGGTGCCCGCACCTGGTTTAATGCCTTACTGTTGCCGTCTTAAAAGTTTTTAACCATCTTTGAACAAGAGGTCCTCCACTTTGACTTGCACTGGGCCCCACGAACGGGAGTTCCTGTCTTCCTCACAGAGTCAGGGACACCTGTGTGTGTGCTTCTCTGGGCCAGGAGAACATGTTAGTGTCCCCAGGGTTCAAAGGAGAGCTGAGCTCAGTGAGGCCTCAGCTTAACACGCCAAAGTGTCTACAGTTACACTGGGTGGCCGGCACATTCGCTGACAGCCACGTTTTTATGAACGGAAGGGAGCAATGTCCAAGGTACTTTTCGATTCTATGGAAATCAGTCCTTATCTGGGAAGCTCTCTGAAATGTGTGGCCCCCTAATCCTTGAAGGTTTCATCACTTTAGAGTTGATACAGAGTCCTATGTCCTACCACAGTTACCCTTTGGTTGTTCTTTCTCTGAGAGTCCTCCATAATTTTGCAGACATGGCCTGTGAATTTCACCCAAAGGATATACCATTGCTTCGTGGGACAGGCTACGTCCGGGAACTAGACTATGGTATGCCAACAGAAACATGTTTGACTTTCTCCCAGACCTTGGCTGGATCTCCACTGCCTACTAGAAACAAAGCAGGGGGCGGGGGAACCCTCCTCAGCCAAGCATTCAACACACATTTTGATATATTTATCAATATGTTTTTTCAGAGAAGTCCCTAACTTCAGGGGCTGGGAAGGACATTTCGGTGGGATCAGAGAAGATAAATGACATATTCTCAGAGAAATATGCCCGCCTTGGTGATGGGGTGATGTCCCAGGACTTACGCTTAAGAACGGGCAGACAGGTTGGTGGAGAAAACCAACTGGAGACACGCTGCATGGTCTCTTTCTCTGACTCTACCTTTTATTTCCTTTTGTGTGTGAGATGAGATTTTAGTTGGTTCATGAAGGAAAGACAGGACATGATCCCACTCTGACAGAATGCTCCATCGTAGAATTCCTACTCAGTGGGTAGGATTCTGGGCAGGATTCTGTTGATTTCTTTGGTTTTCACCCAGTTCTTGACTTGGTGGAAAAGCGAATCCCTGGTCTAGATTCACTGTCTACCCCACCCAGGGCCTCTCTTCCCAGGAAATGGAACTGTGGTAGGGAAAGAGTCTTGGAAATGGAATAGGGAAGTCTGTTTGCAAGTCCCGGTTGTGTGAGTAGCCATCAAACTTTTGGAGTCTCATATTTCTCATACTTGGGAAGGGATGGGGTGAAGTTTGTGCATTGCAGAGTGACTGTGATGGGCACAGGCTACAGTCTGTGAAAGCACCCTAACCTAGCATGTAGTACATAAGAGCTATTCACATTTTATTTAGTTGAACCAGAGCAGAGGAGTAACTCTTTGTGTGTTGAATTTATTGTTATTAAATGTAGTTTTGTCAGGAAACCAGAGTTGACTGTATTTTGCTTTGTTTGCCTACATAGACTCCCTCTGTATTTTCTACATTATATATATGTATAATGATTATGACGAAGAAACCCCAAATCACAATAACTGGTATTTCTGCCCTGACTTCTGTGCTAGGAAATGTGAGGGGAGCAGGCAGAAATCCATTTTACTAACATTGTTAGACTTTACTATATTTTGGGCCAATGTAACACATCTGCTAGTCCTGAAAGAATGTCAGCCGAGCAAGAAAGAAATCCACTTGCTCCAGCCTGCAGCTGAGCAGAGATCCTGGGTCTGGTTGACAAGAGAGCAAGAAAGGGCAAGCTGGGCAGCAGTCAGCCTCCAGACGGGAGTTCGCCTGTCCCAACAAGGGCAGAAGGAGAGAGAAAAGGACAACCCGAGTAAGGACAAGAGAGGTGCATGCATGCGACGGGCACCAGGCACACAGACCCTGACCACAGACAAGCAGAGCTGCACACTGTCTCAGGCGCTGGCAAATGCCTAGCAGGCCTTCCTCCTGGGGCAAAAACTTTCCCAAGAGGAGAATTAGAAGGGCTTCACCCCCATCCTAATGGCCCTTCAGAGGCCACTCCTTGCAGATTTGATTTCATATCTCCCAAGGGAAACATTTTTATCTTCATGGGAGAAGTCTACAACAGATTATCCTCACTGGGGTCTTACTTTTCCTACCAGGATAGAAGAGGGGCACACTTTAGGCCTTCATGGAATTCCAAACTCACATTCCAAAGAACAAAATTGCATTTGTTCATGTTATAAATAATAATGCATTTGGACCTGGCAACCACTAGGCATGGCTGCAGAAGATGTATAATACAATTAGCCATTGCTGGGAGTTGCCAGCTAACAATGCTGGCAAGATTTATGTGTTTGCTTTTTCTATAAGTAGAGTTTTATTTGATAAGTGCAGTCCAAAGATATAAAGAATTAATCCAGGGTCTGCATTGTGGCATATTTCCTCTGTAATATTAAATATTACACCTCTATCTAATTACATAAAATTATGTTAATATTATCTTCTTTGTTGTTGTTGTCTGCCTGTTTCATCTTTGTAGCCAAAGAATTTATTAAAAGTAGTGACTGACTTCCTTTCAGTAAAAGGTAGATTTTTTTTTTTTTAATCATCTTAGAAGACTACAAGTATTTCCTCCTGAAAGAAACACTCCCGACTGGGGTGGAGGGTCTGCTTTTCATGACCTTTGCTCTGGACTCCTCCAACTTATAGCTCTTTCCTTATGGCCAACCTGAACTTCTAGGAATACCAAAGTCACACATGTTGAATGCATTAGCCAGTGGGTAGTGTAGAGCATTGGGAGTGGGCATTTGATCATTTCAAAGGATTTGATACCTATCAAATATAGAGATGGGCTTCCCAGGTGGCTCAGTGGTAAAGAATCCCCGCTTGCCAATGCAGGAGATGCAAGAGCCTCGGGCTCAACCCCTGGGTCGGGAAGATCCCCTGGAGTAGGAAACGGCACTCGTCTCCAGTATCCTTGCCTGGAGAACCCATGGACAGGGGAGCCTGGCGGGGTACAGCCCATGGGGTCAGGGTTGCAGAGTCAGACACAACTGAGCACATAGCCCTGGGTGTTGTGCAGATCCTTGTGGCAGGGGAAACAGAGATAAAGACCCAGTAGGAGGGTGATGGGGGGCAAGATCTGGGGATGAGTCATTGTTTCTAATGCCCACGTGACACCCAGATGTTCAGTGTGTTTACTGGTGGCCACTTAATAAAAAATTTATCTCAGCCTGGTGATGGTGTGTACAGTCTCTGCCAAGGGTCTTAGAACCTGGGAGAGAAAGCAAGAGGTGACATAAAAATTAAAGTGTGTCACATTCTCAGGTGAAAGAAGGAAGATCCACTCTTTCACACAGATGTACCTCTTAGAAGAACAAAGATACACACAGAACACAGATAAACACTTGCCAACTGCTGCTTTTCATCACACTTTACCAGAAGTGTGGTCTGTGGCCCAGTGCTGATTAGAGTTACTGTCTGTGGTGAGAAAAAAAACAGAAATTGAGAGTTTGCCTTTATAAAGCTTTATAGCAATTTAACACTCTCATCTGATTTTTGAGGAATCCAAGAGTTTTAAAAAAAACAAAAACTTGACTTATAGTTTGTGTTACATTGTTTTAATTCTGTTTGCTGGCAATGGATTTTTATTAATTAGAAATAAATGCATTAGAAAAAAGAAAATTGGGTTTTTCACTGGATGATTTGACAAAGTGTAGGTCTTAACAGATAGTACTTTTTCCATCCACAGAGCCCATTACAAAAAT
This sequence comes from Bos javanicus, assembly GCF_032452875.1. Classification (NCBI taxonomy): domain Eukaryota; kingdom Metazoa; phylum Chordata; class Mammalia; order Artiodactyla; family Bovidae; genus Bos; species Bos javanicus. Next base: position 7,316,626 of record NC_083885.1, on the reverse strand, counting down.
TAAAAGACAGCAGAGCCTTAATAAATGTTAACCTGACTTGAGCTTTGAACGTGACTCAAATAGCTGCGCTAACCCACGACTTCTGCTGTCAGGAAGGGGAATTATGAGGAGAAACTAGGATTTAAGGCAGTATCCTGTGTCCCAAACACGTGTATATTGAGGCTTCACAAAAATTCCCAGGAGAAGCATAGTTAGAACCACTGTACAGGGAGGAAGACCAAGAACACACAGTTACACAGCTTAGAAGGGGTAGAGTCAGGTTTCAACCCCAAAGAGCAGATTGTTTCTTTTTCTCGACTTGCCTTGGCTTAGGGGAGACTTCCAGGGAGTGGGCATTGCATCCCCTCTGTGTCCAGGCCCAGTGGGAAGCCCCTGGCTGCGTTCTCTCAGTAATTCCCTGAGAAGCCCTCTGAATGTATCTAGCTCTTTACAGATGAGGGATCTGAGTCATGAGAGGCCAGTGGAAGAAAGACCAGAGCAGGCAGTGTGTGACATCAGTTCTGTTCAGCAAGAGGCGGACATGGTCCAGCAGTTTAGTCAGACTGTTTTCATATCTGAGACGGGGGTGCTCGGTACCGCTGTGTAGGCTGTGCACTGCACAACAGCGAGGGTTCTCAATCACACCATCATCCGTGTAATGCAGCCCCTTGCAGCTGTGCAGTGCACAACCCCCGTGGCTCAATCAATGGGCCTGGCTGAGAAAGGCAGCAGAGTCTGAAACCTGCTGTTGAAAATAGTCCCAGATGCACTTTTCAGAAAACACGCCAAGCTCCGCCCTACACTCCTCAGAGAGAATGCCTCTCCACACGACCTGATGCCCCTATTGTCCTGCCCCGGCGCAGGTCACCGGTCAGAAACAAAGCAAGATGAGCTTGCGATACACCCTTTGTTGCTCCTTTAATCTCTGGCTCTCTGTGCTTTTATGAAATGTAAAGTAGATTATGGGCTGTGAAGCACTATAGAACCGCGTTAGGTAATGACTGGGACGTAGCAAATGCTGCCAATGATGATAAAGGAAGAATGAGGTCATAGGAAAACCCACTCACGTTTCAGCTACTCGTTGTTTCGGAAGATCCAGATTCCCCAAGAAGAGCAAAACAAGCATTTGTTCTTACTGATATCTCTGTTGCCCTCTCTTAGTAAGACTTGGCATGGAGTAGGCATTCAATAAATGCTGACACATGAAGACGGGGACAAAGAAATGAAGCGAAAGTTAGGTGATTGAATAAACAAAGTTGCAGGAGTGGCCGAAAGTGGGAGCTTGCTGCCTGGCGGTGATCTTTTTTGGAGAGGTAAATTGGCGTAGACTGTATGGTGGTGCCTCTTTAGGTGTAAATTACCAGTCATGGGAACCAGTGTTTACTGGATCCCACCTCGTGCATCAGTCACTGTGTGGGGGACTTCTCCACATGCTAGTTCATTCAATCCCTCATCAGCCCCAGAAGGGAATCACTGTGGTCTCCATCTCACAGGTTAAGTAGCTGGTCTAGGTCCACATTTGTAAGTGACAAATGTAGGATTTAAACGATGTCCCTCATCACTCTGGAACATGCACTTTTCTGTCCTATTTGTTGAGCCAAGCAAAACTGCCCCAATTTCCTGTTTGAAATCATGGGCTTTTCAAAGTGTTGGGTTTGTTTTGCCCTTGTGTCTGCTGTTAGGTTCTTGACTTTCCTGGGAGAGCCTTTCTTCTCCCAGTACCTGGAGAGAGCCTGGACTCCAAGAGGAGGACGCAGGGCAGAACCATAGATTCTGTCCCAGCAGCCAGAATCTACTGCTGCCTGGAAGGGCCAGACTCTTAGGTACTGAGACGGGCTCTTGATAAATCAACTTTCACAGGTCACAAGATCCTGAGACCTTTCAAAGGAAGGAAGGGGAATGAAACAGAGAAAGAATAAGAGGGTAAGAGGAAACCACCCTGGGTGGATCATTGCCTTACTGGATTCATCTTTTCCACTGGTGCTTAGTGGTAAATACGCTGGGGACCATTAGGATTCAGGGTGATGAAAAAGAGAACCACTTCCTTCTGTCGTTTGATGGCATTGGATCCGGAGGTGGGGCTGCAAACTGCTGTCTGTGTCTTGCGGATGTTGTTAGTTTTACTTCAAAGCCCTGGAATTCTGAGGAACGGGTCTGGAGAGGGATGTGTTTACAAGGAGGAGGGGGGTAGGGCCCGTAGGTCAAGGGGGAAGAGGAGACTCGCCAAGTGTCAACATCGTTCAGTCTTTCAACCTGTCAGCTTGGTGCCACTGCTTCTGCCAAGACCCGGAGGTTTCCCCGTGGCCCACATGTCACCTCGAATCTGACTTTATGTTTCCAGGGCATGGCTTATGAGCGCCCTCCTCCCTCCTGCTTATGTGCTGACCCAGCATCCCTTCCTTTTGCTGCCAGGGTGGTGGGTGAGGGCAGACCCCTGGGCTCTAGGCCTCCAGCATCGAGGGCCCTGTGCCAAGTCCACACCCGGGGCCGCTCGATGCTCCCAGGCTGCTCTGCCCTCCTGTGCTGCTCAGAAGAGGCAAAGCCCTGGGTCTGGGGTTTTCAGTGGTGTGTGTTTATGCTGTTAGGATTTGAGGACAGTCAACCCAAACTTCCCAACCATGGTGAGCTGGTCCTCTTAGCCGCCGACGCCGCAGGGGCCTAAGACCCCAGGTGTCTTTTTTTGCGAGGCTCAGCGCTGGTAGGGGGTTTGAACATGTCCTTATTCCCTCAGGCTGCATCTGTAATGATTTGTAATGCTGAGCCACACGGAACATCTTCTGGTGTTTTCCTGTGCCTTCTCAGTCCTAAGTCCTTCTTAAGGATTCCAGAGCAGGCTGTCAGTGTGCTCTGTATTCATGGTCCATATTATTGTCAGAATCTTCTAGTTTAGCTGCCTGCTAATGGCTCCTGCAAACCCATCTCTGTCCCCTGCTGGCTGGGTGGATGCTGGGCAGGTTGACATCAGAATCATCCCTTTTCCCTCCATCCAGAGATTTGGGGCAAAAGAGAGAAAACACTGTGGCTGTTTGGGGGTGAAGTTCTGCCTCCAAATAACCAGGATGTCTGGGCTTTCTTATCTGTGGGGTTTAATTCCCCAGAAACTTTCTAAATAAACCTTCCAGCTGTTTTTTGTGTCATTGCTAAAGTAGCTAAGTGTTTATCTGCAGATTAGAAGCTTTGAAACTCACGTAGAGTCTGGTTCATAGGATTTAGGGTCATGTTCTTTGCGCCTTTGATTTGGTGAGCCTTTTCCTAAGCACTCTTTGGTGTCTTTGGTGAGGTCAGGTAAAGAAGACTGTAATCTTTGCTCTCCCTCCCATGTAGAGGCAGGCTCTTATTCCCTCCCTTTGAATCTGAGCGGCCTTGGTGACCTGCTTAACTGGTAGAAGGTGACAGAGGTGATGGTCAGAGACATCCACGGCCGGGTCACACAGCCTTGCAGCTTCATCCTAAACCTCTTAGAATGCTTGTCCTAGGGATGCTCCCTCTGGGAACCCAGGTGTAAGGCCTAAGGAGAGACCACACATAGGTGGTGTGTGGACCAGCCCCAGATGAACTCCACGGTCAGCTTTCCCAGCCCAGGCTCCTGGCTTGTGAGTGAAAATACCACCTTGGAAGTGACCCTGCAGCTCTGCTTGCATGACAGGTTAATCATTCCAGATAATAGATGAACCAGCCAGCTGAACCCATCCTGAATTTCTGATCTGAAAAAATAAGATGTGTTTTTATTGTGGAGGGAGTGAGATAGCATGAAATTGCTGTGCATACAAGAGGTGCCTCATATGTCTTGGCTGTGGATAACTAATACTCATTTCAACATCTTAATAACAGCTCCCTTGGGGTCAGTGACATTAATAACCAAAATTTAGAGAATTATTTGGGGCTTTCCTGGTAGCTCAGCTGGCAAAGAATCCACCCGCAATGAAGGAGACCCCAGTTCAATTCCTAGGTTGGGAAGGTGGCGGGCATGACAACCTACTCCAGTATTCTTGCCTGGAGAATCTCCATGGACAGTGGAGCCTGGCAGACTACAGTCCATAGGGTCACAAAGAGTCAGACATGACTGAGCAACTAAGCACAACACGACTCATAGAATTATTTGGAAATGTAAAGTTATCTTACAGATCACTTCACAGTTTCAAAAATTATATGATTATTTTCATTAATACAATTGTTGTTAGTATCATCATTACACTATTTGGACAAGTAGGAAAATATGTTTTTCTCTCCCATTTTAGAAATGCAAACAGACCCAAGGAGGCCGAATGTCTCATCACTGGTAATAGTTTTCATGACTTCAGGCCCTGGTACAAGATCATCTCACAGTTCAACCTCAGCAGTAACACAAGGGGTTATAATCAAGGACATGACAGAGACAGATTGTTAGCCAGGACTCGTCATTGAAGGTGAGGGTCTATGGGGTTTGGCATGTTCTTTCCATCTTGCTTTCCTATTGTAAAATGACATGTGCAGAAAACCCAAGTGTCTTCAGATGTACTCTGTCTCTGCTCTAATTTCAGGATTTGATGGCAATGGCTTCTCATTTGTACCAATTGTAGAACTACCCCTGGCTGACTGTGAAGAAATGCCTATCAAAGTTCAAAACTGTTATCTTGAAGAGGTCAGTGAGAAGGAAAATAATCTTATCAGCTGGGATCCAAGTTAATGTTTCTCCATTTACTTTAACCCTTAGATGGGGGTGTCAGAGGGATTAAGGGGTGCCTGAGTCATAAGACCTTAGTATACAGCACATGACACATCCCAGAGGAGCTTGGACTCTGGGAGCTAAAGGGGCCTCTACTTGGGAATAATTTCAAGGGAAGCATCAGTTATGGGGCTCTGTACAGGGTATGTGAAGAGTCTGAACATGTCACAATCATCACCCATGAAATGTGGACTCCTATATGAGCCTGCTGTGGGCTGGGCATGGGTCAGGTGCTTTGCGTACACAGCATGACTTAATCCTTCCACAAAGCTATGAGGGCAGGAAAGGAAACCAACTGTAAACCAACATATAGAGATATATACATAGACACATAGATACATATAGGTATATCTATTTATATATATATATATATATTCTTAATATCGGAGAAGGCAATGGCACCCCACTCCAGTACTCTTGCCTGGAAAATCCCATGGATGGAGGAGCCTGGTAGGCTGCAGTCCTTGGTGTCCCTAAGAGTTGGGGATGACTGAGAGACTTCATTTTCACTTTTCACTTTCATGCATTGGAGAAGGAAATGGCAACCCACTCCAGTATTTTTGCCTGGAGAATCCCAGGGACAGAGGAGCCTAGTGGGCTGCCGTCTATGGGGTCGCACAGAGTCGGACACGACTGAAGTGACTTAGCAGCAGCAGTAGCAGCATTCTTAATATGGGCTCTGTAGTCAGCCTGATTTAGGATTAAATCTTGACTCCATGATCAGTATGTAATTGAGGCCAAGCAAACTGTCTCTAAGCCTCAGTTTCCTTGCCTGAAATTGAGCACGATACACGTGGAGTGAGTGCTTGGCCTAAAGCCTGCTGTTGTTCCGAGCCCATGCTTGGTCTTCACCACCATCCCCACCATCGCTGGCATCATCATGATCACCGCAGGCCTTGGTTATCCCCATTTTATAGAAGGCTCAGTGATCCGAGGCTCAATGCCCTTTGGTTGGGGAAGTGTTTCTAACTTGTGCTAACAGCCTGCTTTATAGAACTGTTTCTCCTAAAGAGGAAGGTACTCCTTTTTCAACTGCATTTCAGTCCTAATTATCTGAAGGAGAATGTCACCGTTTAATGCTAATAGGAAATTAAAAGCAGGCCTTAGGATCAGAACTCTAGATAGGAAATGCTATATGAGCAGAATTTAAGAGTCTGGCTTTTATTATGATTTCTTCACATTTCCATTCTATTTATGTTGTTTATTTATTTACTTACGCTGTTGTTCGGTCGTCAGGTTGGGTCCTACTCTTCACGACCCCCTGGACTGAAGCACACAGGCCTCCCTTTTTTATTTATTTATTTATGGGAAATAGTAATTAATAGTTGTACGCTTGAAGTGGCGATTAAAGTTTCTTATGCCATATGATTAAGGGAAAGGGTAAAATAGTAGATAAGTAGCAAATAGCAAAGAATGTACACAGATATGACATAAACGGTGATCGTGGTAGGTGAGTGAGTGTACACTGCAGTGTTGCCTCCACAGAAATTAATCTTGGCTCTAGGCTCAGAATTGTAGTGCTTCTCTATTTATGTTCTTCCTAGAAAGCCTACTATGGTGTCCGAACCACCCAGGAGACCCTAGGAAACATGCAGATTCCTGGCCCTGACCCAGTGGGCTCTTGGAACCAGTTCTCACCAGCTCACAAGAGCTGACACATCTCTTCCCAACTCTGTGTTAACTGGTATCACACTGGCAACTGAAATTGGCCGTGGTGAGAACACTTACACCAGAAAATCAGCCAACGCCACAAATCAGGGCTTTCTTCTTTTTCTTCAAGAGAGAGCTGGTTGCAAACTTGCCTCTGCCCCAAACCTACTGAATCAGGAGCTCCGTGGAGAAGGGCCCCAAGCACCCGTGCTTATTAAGTTGCCGCCCAGGTGATTCTGCTGCTCTGCGTACGTTTTGTAACCACCACCGCCTCAGAAACTCTCTGGACCCCCAAGCAAGCCTTGCTTCCTCTAAGCCACTCTCCCTGTTCCACCCACAATCCCCCCAGCCTTCCTGCCCACTGACAGTTTTGCTACCAGAAGGGAAAATGCTGCGGCGGCTTCCCTACCTGATGAAGCAGAAACCCCGGGTAGGGCTGGAGCGAGCGCTCATTTAAGCACAGATAGCTGAAATAATTGCTGAGTGAATCTGCAAAGTGACTGGCCGAGTAAATTGCTTTTTTGTGTGTCAGGTTTCTTCGAGTCTGCCCCCAGCGCTGGGGGTGGAGAGTGGTGGGGAAGGGGCTCCCAGAGAAGCTCAGGCCGGCAGGGTGAGCCCCTGGCTGCACCTCCACTTCCTACTGCAGTGCCTGCCCAGCCAAGCTCCCCCAGAGGCTCTGAAGGCTGGGGGTGATCCCCAGACCCTGAGGTGTCAGTCTGGAGCTGCAGCCCTGTCAGCTTCCCCCAGCCCTGGAATTCAGATCAACACGCACGCAGCCCGTGAAATGGTGGGCTGATTTCCCTGTAAATAAAAGGTTACCTACCCATTCCCAGGCATCTAATATGTGGCATTTCATGCACTACGCTGGTTTTATTTAGAGCAAAGTCATAGTGACCGCACAGGAAGAGCATATGAGGCACTGTTTTAAGCCCCCTTTTGTCCATTAACTCATGAAAGATGTATAGCAACGCTATGCAGTGGGTTTTCTTCTTCTCCACTGAGGAGCAGAGTGAAGGCACCTGCCCAAAGCCACAGAGCGGGGATCCCCGTGGGGCCCACCTGTTCAGCGAGAGCTGAACTCTCGCCCACACACGCTGAGCTGCCTCTCACCCTGGGCATCCCTCACCCCCTCTGGAAAACCCTGCGCAGCGGGTGACGATGATGATCGTGCTGCCGAGGACAGGACAGCTCCAAGGAGTGAAGAGACTAGTCCCAGATCCCACAGGGAGCGAAGGAAAGAGCCCCCAGGAAATAAAGGGCTGCAACAGATAAGCCTGGGACCATTCTGCACGTGGAGCCGCTGTGCTCATACCTTCACAGGGTGGCAATACCTGCTTCAGGACCACAAAGCTTGAGACCAGGAGCGAGAGCTTGGCGTCGCAGCTGAAGCAGCTTCCCTGGGGGTCAAGTTCTACCTCCGCAGCCCAGGGGAGTCCCTCAGCTAGGAGTTTCTCTCCCCTTTTGCAGAGTGGTCGCACTGTGCCCTACACCTGAAACTATCGACATCATAAATCAGCTACACTGTAACAAGTGAAAAGAGAGTAACTCAGAAAATATTAGCTCAAGATAGCATCGTGAACATTTAATAAACTAGCATGGAAAACCCTCTTAGCAAAATTCCTGACAAAGCAGGGGGGAGAAAAAAGTGGTGTTATTGTTAACTGTTTCCACTCAAAACTGGATGCTGCTGTGAGCTTGCCATCACGGTTGACCTACAGGAACATACCTCGAAGCCTGGAGCCCGCTGTCCCTAAGGTTAGTCCTGCAATTAAGCCCTAAACGCAGTCAGGGCTTTCTTCCTGGCTGGCTTCCCACAAGCATTAACCTGAGAGGGGGCGGGGGTGATTGACACAAGGTCCAGATGCCCAGCCCTCCTGAGACGCTGGGCTGGGGGAATGGACACGTTGCACTGGTTTTCTCTCCCAGAGGAACTCACTCATTTGTCACCACCTGGTCTGACCTTGGGGTTGACCCCCTTGCCCCCACACAGTGGCAGTCTCAACATGAAGCCAGCTGGGGATCCATTTGATCTCAGATTGGTCCTCTCAGACCAAGAGTAAACTCCCCTTTCCTGTCTGTCGGTCACAATGAAGGCTGCCTTGTCTCCCGCCGGACAAAGTAGACATATTGGTTTCAATGTTTGATCCTAGAATGTCAGCAGTGGCCCAGATGTAATGCAAGAAGCTGCCCAGGGCTTCTTTTCATTCTTATTTATGTTTTAAATACTTCAGACTATTCTAAGTGCAGTACTTGGTGATTGAAGACAGTTTAGAAAATATAAGTGAAAATAAGAAAAAAAAAATTTAAACCACGAATCCTGCCTCTCATAAGCATAAGATATAGCTCGATAGTCTTTATCCAACTCCAGTTCTCTTATAAACTAATGGAATCACTGCTTATAAAGTAAGGGAATAAATAATAAATATGAAGTGCTAAGTGGTTTAAACAGTCTCAATTTGTTGCTTAAAAAATTCACGTGGATAAACATTTTGGACCTTTGCCTTCAATTTTGAAAAGGAAAGGGCTGTTCCAACAGCCAAGGTCTCAGGAAGACATAGGATATGTATGGTCTTTGGCTCACTCTGGTACCCACTGTTGCTACTGCTGCTAAGTTGCTTCAGTTGTGTCTGACCCTGTGCGGCCCCATAGACGGCAGCCCACCGGGCTCCCCCATCCCTGGGATTCTCCAGGCAAGAACACTCGAGCGGGTTGCCATTTCCTTCTCCAATGCATGAAAGTGAAAAGTGAAAGTGAAGTCGCTCAGTCGTGTCCGACTCTTCACGACCCCCTGGACTGCAGCCCACCAGGCTCCTCTGTCCATGGGATTTTCCAGGCAAGAGTACTGGAGTGGGGTGCCATCGCCTTCTCCATCTGGTACCCACGGGGATGTCATATTCTAGAGCCTGAGAGAAAAGGATTAGGTGTGTTTAGAAGCCTGTTTCAGATGGAGTGCCTTCCTGGAAATTAACAATGGGGACAAAGGTAGATTCGGGTTCGCAGGGCACAGAAAAAGCCTCTTTCCTACTCACAAAGCCATTCCTCCAGCTTCCTGGTGTGCACAGGGAGAGGATGAGGAGATGGAACAGGAGAGCCAGAGCTCCTTCGTGTTGGCAAGGCTGGCGAGGGGGAGGAGAACCTGGCCCATCAGCCCCCGTTGGCTGCACCTTTGTAGCGTCATCATGATTCAAGGCCTAGTCCTCCTCTTTGCAAGCCCAGAGTGACCCTGCCTTGCAGATGGAAAGCATGTGTTGTTGGTTCAGCTGGCCCAGTTTCTAGCCCCCGAATGGTTGCAGGGGAAGCCAAACTGCAATCAGAAGATTGCTTGGTGAAAATGCGCCATAAGAACAGAGTGAACAGGTGATGGAAGCGGTCTATGCCTTCAAACTTGACCTCCCGTCTCCAACCAGGAGGAGAGGGTGGCCAGGGAGTCTGGACCTAGAGGCAGCCTGGGGTTGGACATTCTCTATCCTGTCTTCTCTGTTTAGAGTGGTGCAGGGTTTGGAGTCAGTGGACCTGGCAAGTCACTTAGGTCTCCCTTGCCTCAGTTCTATAACCTGTAGGTTGGGAATGACGTAGTGTCTACCTATGTGATCTGTGCAAACCACCCAGCACGCTGCATTGCTGTTACCAAGAACCGTGCTCTTTATTTCCTTCATGTTTTGGTTTGTTTTATATAGTAATGTAGCTGCTAAAAGTAAATGTGTTAGTTGCTCAGTTGTGTCTGACTCTTTGGGACCGCATGGACTGTAGCCAGCCAGGCTCCTCTGTCCATGGAGTTCTCTAGGCAAGAATACCGAGGTGGGTAGCTATTCCACACTTCTTGCTTAGATCAGGAGCCATTCTGTCCCATTAAATGACCCTTGGCCCTCAACTAAAAGTAGTTGCTGATAACCTGTGTCCATGACTCCTCTTTTGATTTCTGCTCTTAAGACCTTCCTCAGGCTTCCCAGATCTAGCAGGTGAGGCTGAATGACGGGATAATCCAGGAGAGGAGATGCTGTTGTTCAGTCACTCAGTCGTGTCTGACTCTTTGCGACCCCATGGACTGCAGCACATCAGGCTTCCATGTCCTTCACTATCTCTCAGAGTTCGCTCAAACCCATATCCAGTGATGCCATCCAACCATCTCATCCTCTGTCGTCCCTTTCTCCTCCTGGCATCAAAATTTCCCAGCATCAGGGTCTTATTTCTAATGAGTCAGTTCTTCACATCAGATGGCCAAAGTATTGGAGCTCAGCTTCAATATCAGTCCTTCCAGTGAATATTGAGGGTTGAGTTCCTTTAGGATGGAGTGGTTGGCTCTCCTTGCAGTCCAAGGGACTCTCAAGAGTCTTCTCTAGCACCACAGGAGAGGAGAGAAAGAGTTTCAAACTCGGATCATGGTCTCTAGGAAGAGTCGACCAACATTCTTAGTACCCAGAGGTTCGATACACCTTGTAATCTTCACTCCTGCCATCCAGTCTAGTAGACACTGTGCTTTCCTCCAGTCCCATTTTTGGGGGTAAACACATACACACGAAGAGAAAATCTTAAGTGCCTGATTGGGGAAGGACCCCCACTCAGACCTAACAATATATGATACAGAACAGAACCTAATCCAGATCTCATTTCATTTATAAGAAAGTGTTTATTAGAAAGCATTAAGATTATAAGGAATTAATTTTAACTCAGAAAGGAGTACATTTTTCAGGCAAGCAGAAAAACTTTAGAATTTTTTATTAACCTCAATTGACATCTAGGGATTTGATAGTTTCCTTAAAAAAAGCTGGTTTGAAAGCCCAGCCATTTGTACATAAACTTTCTCCATTAGTTGGGCTAATTGCTTGAGGACTTGCCTACTAATCTGGCATTTTCTTCTTGCCTGAAGTCCCCTATGTGGTCCCCACTGGGATTTAGACTCTCTTCTGGTATGCGAAAGTTAGATCAATTGATAACTTCAAGAGCGCAGATGCCAGTCTTGACTACAGAGAGTACAAGATGGCCTGAGAAACCTCTTCTCATTCTGCTTTTCCATCCAAGTTTTAAGGCAGCATTTTACAAAATGAGGGACCTTTAGGCCTAGAGAGACTCTTTCCATTTTGGTACTTTGGGTAACCTAATGCTTTCGATAATACCAGAATGTATCATAAGACAGTTGTTTGCTTTTCATTTCTCTTTCAATATTTCTGAAGGTGTCTAGGAGGAAAGGTCAGTGTGATGCTGGTATAAATTGTCAGTCTCTTTCTGGGGTTGCCAAATTTAGCACAGAGAAGCATAGTACATCCAATTAACTTTGAGTTTCTGATAAGCAAATTACATTTTCAGAGTAAGTACACCTCCAGTAGTGCATGGGGTCATACTTATACTAAAAAAGTACTTATTTATCTGAAATTCAGATTTACTGAGATTCCTGTATTTTATCAGATACTTTCACCCCTTTCTGATTTCTACTAATCCCCTCTTTTAACGAAGATTAAGCAGACTTCAGGCTCAGACCCTATAGTTGGCAATGCTATCTAGTTAAAATTTAATAGCAGGATTACATTTTCACATCTTATTTTTATATGTCACTTTTAACTTAGGGCAAATAATACCAGTTATGCATTTACAGTAGTTCTTTTAGAAATAAACTTAATTTTAAATAAATTTAAGTAAAAACTAAGAAATGGATGGATTAAAACAAAAGGTTAGCATAGAGTGAAACTGCATGTGGGCCAGAGTTACTGAGGATGGGGCACGCTACCTTCCATGTGCTTTGATTAGATGTATCTTGCATATCGACCTGGATCAGATGTAATACTTGAAGGTTAGTTACAGAAATCCACAGTTCTCTCTGTGAATTTGTATAACTTAAGAGGGAGGAAAATCCTGAGTGCCTTTTTTGAGGGGTGGGGGGAGAGTGATGGATTATTTTAGGATCCAGTGAGGCTAACTTCTGAGTGGGGAAGACTTTTCATTTGGAATTTCTTTTCTACTCTCTATACTTTCTTCCCAAGTTTTCTTAGTTCCTGGGTTCTCAACGTGTGGGCCAGAAGCATGTAATGAGCTGGGAGCCTGTTAGAAAGGCGGACACCCGGGTCCCACCTCAGACCAGCAGTGTCTATTTCGACAAACCCTTCAAGTGATTCTGATGAAACAAAGTTTGAGATTTACGGTCGTAACTCATACATTAAGGAATAGCCACAAAGCAACATCCCCTGTGTGGTTTTCCCTGCTTCTCTTAGCTGGACATGTTCTCTTCCTTATCTGAACAGCCATAACGCTTCATTTGAACTCCTGTGGAGTACTTGACTGTGCTTCCTGGGCAGTGCAGGTATTTGCAAGCAGTATCTGCTGTCCCATTTGCCATGAGCTCTCTGACAAGAGGGACATTAATTATGGATATAGAAAACTTAGCAAAGAAATATCAGAACTCCTTATCTGACTAAGAATTTTTAAAAATTAATTCATGAGGTGTTGTACATAGGAATGATTAAGGGAAAATACCCCCACTAAACTCTGAAAAGCAGTATCTTGGGCTAAAGATACCAACCAGACAAGACACAGAGGAAGAAATACAAATTCCTAAATATGCAAAAATATTCAGTTTCCTTGGAAAGTAAGTTAAAGCAAATTAGGATATGAATAAAGAAGCGTTTTAGCTATAAAATTAACAGAGATTAAAAAATGGTAATATTCAAGTTTGGCTAGAATACAGAAAAATAAGCATTCATATAAAGTGCCTGAGGGAGTTTAAGTTATACAATTGATATGGAAAGTAATTTGGCAGAATATATGGACTGCCTAAGAAAGTTCATGCCCTTTGACACCGTCATTTTTCTTCTTGGGGCAAAGTCAAAAATGCATATGAATATTTATGCACAAATATGTTCATTGCAACATTATTTATAAATAGCAGAAATGTGGGAATGAAATGCATGCCAAAATGGTTAAATAAATTATGTTAAATAGAAATGAGAGAACATATGCAGCCATAAAAAAATGTTTTCAAAAGATATTTAATGACATGGAAAATGTGCCTTTTCTAATGTTAAGTTAAAAAAAGAGAGCAAGATAAACATTTATATATACAGTATCATAAGAATTATGTTAAAAAATGTGTGTGTGTGTGTGTCCAAAGGAAAATAGCCTAAAACATTGCAGTATTAGCTCTGAAAAGCAGAAATTTCTACTCCTATGAGATGCTACATCTCTTTATTTTCTTCTAGACTTTAGACAGCTGGATCCATGAATAAAATGATGTGCAGAAATAGATTCACATACACTGTATTCAATCAGTTTGTTTTTGGCATCTGGATAAACACAGAGGGGAAAAAAAGTCTTGACCTCTACCTCACTCCATAGACAAAAATTAATCTGAGATGAATCTTATAGGGAAACGTAAAATCTCTTAACTTTCTATAATAAAACATAGCCATCTATCTTCAGGACTTTGAGGTAGGCAAAAACTCTTTTGGGGGCAGAGGTGGAGAGTTAGGAGGTGTACCATGAAGATAAATATATATGTTTCAAGTTATTTCAGAAGTTCACAAGACTGTCTTGATAATTAAGCAAAATAATGTCTATGCAGTGGCCAAGACATAGTATAGTGTCTGGTATGTAATATGTGCTCGAGTTTCACTCCCTTTCCTCATCTCCTTTATCCAGGCACGGATGTTACCATCTCCACACTGGGGTCAAACAACGGGAAGCAGTGGGTCACGCATAAGTTCTGGAATTAGACCATTTGGATTGAAGTCACATACACACCCCCTGAATAACTTGGAACACATTCCAAGTTATTCTCTGTGCTTCAGTTTCTTCATATGTAAAATACTGAATTACCCCATACAGTCTTTGGGATTCACTAGATGATACATATAAAGTGCCAGCCCAGAGTGGAGGGTATAATAAGTGCTCGAGAGACCTTAGCTAGCTACAGTTACCATGGAGTGACCTTCTTCTGATGTTAAGTAGCACCCACTCCAATTGTGGGGTAGAGGAAGTAAGTGCTTGGGACCTTGGAGACCTGTCTGAGTCAAGGAATTGCCTTGCCTTCTGTGTTTCCAGTGTCAGTTAGACGCTGAAATACATACTGCATGGAACCCAGAACAACACAGAGATCATTCTACTTAGACCAATGACTGCCAAATTAGGAACATGGCCTCAGCTCTGGGTTAGGATAAATTATACCCTATCTTCCCTTATTGTCTTCATGGGGTCTGTGACATGGTCTCCTTGAAATTAGGTGTTGAAACACTAAGACAGGTAGTGTCACAACATCTGTGATGAAGGCCCAATTATCAAACGAGAAGCCGAGGGTTCTCAGACTGCTTTCTTGGCTGTGTTTGGGGGAAGAACCATTTGTAGAGTATCCCTCGTTTGTAACTAAGTATGATGATTTTGCTGGCTGACTCAATAGCTAGCCAAAAATCAAAGAAAAATTTAGTTACACCTCCCACCATGCAGAGGGATATAAAGGAGAGGGTTCCTAGTTCATCAGTTAATAAGAGTTACCGCCGCAGCACTACAGGCAGAGGAATGAAGGTACTGGTGATGGTGGGGTGTGTTGCATCTTGGGAGCCTCAGGGTCTCCAAGAATTGCTGGTTTCTGCTTGTCTGGTCTAGGGAGAGTCATCAGGTCAGCCAGCAGTGTCCAGCAGGCACAGCTAAAACAGCACGGGCAGGGACACGGCGGAGGCTGGGGGGGCGGTGCGTTCTTTGCCGGTCTGAACTTCTGTAGTCATAACTTTTACTGAGAGGTACTGAGCGTTCACAAGTTAGTCCACAAAGCACAAATAACCCGCTTATGCTTTCCAATTATCCCTCGTAAAAATGGTCAAACATATGACTGAGACCCCTTATTTAGTGCCATACCTGCATATAGTAGTTTCTCAATAACTGAGCTGGCCCTTTAACTTTGCCCGCGAAACAAAATACTGCCCGAGGACATACTTTCTACTGTTTCTCCCATTTCACTGAAGGTTAGTTGGTGAGGCCCCAGGGAAGGAACTGGGATAAAGAAGATCCCGTAGATCTCAGGGGCCCTGTAGAAAAAGTTAGACTCTGGGATCTTCTTAATTAGGAGTCTTTTGGTTCGAAGCAACTCAAATCAGCTCTAACTAGAAGAATTGGGGAAAGGGAAGTTTGTATAAGTCTGTGGGTTATATCACCATTTTCACGGGCAGGGAAGGATCCAACATTGGGCTTGAATTTAAATCTAAACATTTCTTTGTGCCTCTCCATCTAGTCCATCCCTCTTTGTTGCTGAAATCTTCCCCGCCCCACCCCCCACCCCCACCCCCACCCCCGCAGTTCACATGACTAAAAATGTTCCCCTACATGTCTTCTCTGGAAACCAGGCAGACTGAAGCTGGGTCTTATTAGTTATTCTATATTCCTAGAGAAGAGACTTTAGCCTTCTTTGGGTCTGATACCATCTATGATTTAGTTTTTCTCAGTCAGGAGCCCATGCTGTTGCCAGATAGACAGAGCATATGGGTCAGGACAGCTCCCAGCAGAGATACTAAGCATGTGGCCCAATCGGTGTCTATTCTATCAGTGATACTGGTACTTTAAGATGGTCCTCCTCTTTCCTGGGAATATGAGAAAGGATTGACAAAGAACCCACATATTCCAACCAAGCATTCAGGGTGCATTTCCTTAATAGGCTAATGAAAGATGTTACTAAGATAGTGGACCTAGAGCTTAGCCTTGCGCCTAGGATACTTCATGCGTGGTGTCAGAACAGCCCATTGCCTAGTCCCTTGGGCTGTGCCTCCCTGACCATCTTCATGACTGTCGCCTTCTTTCACTAGTGCCTGCTGCTCAACGGCCCACTGTTTGGCCTGCCTCACGGACTCTGTGCTCTCACCCTGTCCATGTCCTGCAGTGCTGTCAGAGATTGGGATTCCTAAAATTCAAACCCGGCCACGTCACCTTCACTCTTCAGAATGAATGTTGCTGGTGTCCGTGTGCTTTGCTCTGCTCTGCAAGATGCCAACCAGTGGCTTTGTCCTCACGTCCTCATCATGCATGCCAATCAGAAGGTATATCATAGGTTTGTCCAGCTCAGCTCACAGGAAAGGCGATGGCGTCAGGCCCTAGATTCAAGTCTCCTCTCACTGCTAATTGGCTCTGTGACAATGGGCTACTCATCCTCCCAGGCTTTTAGTTTCCTCCCTCGTAAAATAAAAACGAAAACAGGACCCACACACACATCTACGGGAGGAACTAAATAAGCCCATGTAAAGTGCTTTGGTGATGCCTGTGTGTGTGCGTGTGTGTGCTTAGTTGCTCGGTTGTGTCTGACTCTGTGCAACTCCATGGACTGTAGCCCACCAGGCTCCTTTGTCCATGGGGACTCTCCAGGCAAGAACTGGGGTGGGTTGCCATGCGCTCCTCCAGGGACCTTCCCAACCCAGGGACTGAACTCAGGTCTCCCGCACTGCAGGTGCATTCTTTACCGTCTCAGCCACCAGGTGGTAAGCGTGCAGTAAGCAGTGCCTACCATCAGCAGCAGCAGTTTCATCAATAAAATGAACACCGTGGTCAAACAAACGAGCCACCGTTTTGATTCCTCAGCCTCCAACTCTGGTAAATTGCAAACTGTGCTAACTACCCATTTCTCTGAAGCCAAGTTGAATATGTTCCTTTAGTAAATGGCCAAAAGGAGGATGAGAACTCTGGAAATAATGAATAAAATGCTGCCTCATTAATGAGCCCTTAACCATACCTCCCTCAGAGGCACCTAAAAGATAGGAATAAATATTTCTTAGAAATAATGTCTTTTTCTCCCAAGCAGAATACCAATCCTTGACCTTGGACTGCCCACAGGAGTCTAAGGGCAGATGCCACCTGGCCTTTGGGACATAGGGTCTGAGCTGTGGCACATAGCTGGGCTCCCCTGTCACAGGGATGTGGCAACCCCGTAATTCATTACCAGTGGAAATAGAACATCATTGAAGAGATAAGGGCAACAATGGCTTTCTATCCAGTGATAAATGACTAACAGTTGCATTATTTTCCCGTATTTATATATGGCTCTCTTTATTGAATTTAGGGAGAGATAAATAAACGATCTGCCAAGCGTCTGGTTAATATTACTTCTCGGGAACTTGTTTTAGGCCCAACTAGACTCCTACTGATACTATCTGTAAGCTTTTCAGGATGGGAGAGACATAACATTTGTTTCTGACAAGAACCCTCTGTTCGCCTTATCTATTTCATTTGAGAGGCCATCGACCCCTAGCTTCTTTGGTTAAAATGAACTCTTTCCAGCCACGGGGGAGTTCTTGAACTTGCCTCTCAGCACACGGTGTGACTGGGCGTCTCCGCTGCAAATCTGAGGACCCCTGTCACAGAGAGTCAGACTCAGTGCTTCCTGCTGGCCTCCAGGAGACAGTGAGGGGCATGGTGCTGGGTGAGCCTCTCCCTGCACACAGTAAGATAAACTCACTTTTCAAATTTGAATAATTCCTTCCTGGTCTGAATAGAGAGAGGTGCCTTTTCTTTTAATCACACTGTTTTTAAAATTTAAGCATTTATTGATGCACACTGGTTTAGGAACATAGAGCTGGTGTGTGGCAATGGAAATCAACCCTAAGCCAATAAATAAACCCTAAGCTAATAAATAAATAGCCCTGAGCCTCTACCAACATGGTGCCATGTATGCTCGGAGACTTTCTTTATTTTTGCGATAAAGAGATAAAGCCGTCCTTCTAACGCCTTTTCTCTATGTACTGTATTGGAGGCATAGTTCTACATGGGCTCCAGGAATTCATACTCCTTCTTTGCAAGTGATTTCACGTACAGCCTCTGAAAACCTTGCTCTGATCCTAGATCTGCATGTCCAAACAGCTAACTGCTCTGCCGGGGTCTCACACTGTTGGCCCCCTCATGCTACATGGCTGTGTTTACAAGGCTCCTTCTTGCTCTAGACAGCAAGTTCTTGGAGGACAGGCACTGCAATCTCTCTGTATCTTCAGGGTTTAGTAGAGGGTGTGGCACAGAGTAGGTGTTTAGTAAATATCTCTAGATCTAATGGGTCAGTTCCTTTCCCTTGAGTGCTGGTCTTGTTCTTTCTTGATATTATTTGTTATTTGAGACATCTCTCTCTCACCAGACTGTAACTTCCTTGAGAGCAGAAGTTGTATCTATATGTATACAATGTTCCCCTCAGTGTCTAGCACAGTGCCTGAGAGTCGGCATTCAGTGTATGATTACCAAGGGGATAAACAAGAGATTGCAAGACATGAGGTCTTGGGATTCAAGGCCTGTGCATGTGGGCAGATGTCACAGTGCTGCACATGACCATGCACCTGAGTCAAGGCTGGCTCAGATTCCAGCGAGATGCTTGTTTTATCATCTGTAAAATGCTACCAAAATCTCAGAGATATTAATAAGGATAAAGAACCAATGACCGTGGAACCTCCTACTTCACTTTGAGGTGCCATTTGGATGTTAACAACTGTCTTTGACTGGCATCCTAGCCCTGACCACCTCCTTGAACCATAGTCAATATGCAGGGAAATGGATCCACGAGGTGGGTCTCAGGATGAAGATCTGGACCTGGGTGATTCTCAGGTTGCATGAGCCACGGTACCTCAATGAGAGAGTCAACAGGAAAAAAGAGGCTGTGCTGCTGCTGTAATAAGGTCTTGGTCCCTTCAGCTCTGTGAGTTCCTTGAAGGTGGTCTTGAATGGGATTCCCTTGTTTTGACCGTCAGTGGTTCTTCTTCCCTGAACCCTCCTTACCTCATCCCACATCAGCAGTTTATTCTCTCGCTTTCCCTCTGACCTTTTCTGCCCCTTCTTTACCCTCTAATTGAGCTAGGCACCAGGTGGGGTTGAGCAGCACAAGGAAACCTTTTACATCAAAGGAACACGAGGAAGAGTTTGGGCATCTGGCAACTAGCTATGCAGCAGCAGGCTCTGCATCATTTCATCCAATCAGTGTGCTGAGTTTTGTCTAAACCTTCCTCTGTGTCCTGCATGCAGTGCACCCTCCCTGAACCACTGCCACCCCGCTTCACGCAAGCTTACTGCCTTGCTTTGAAATCACTGAAGGCACTCTGGCTAATGAGCTAACTTCTGGCTAAAATCAAGTTTAAACCCTGAAATCCTTCACATTGCTAACAACATTATTCTTTTAAAACCAAACTGGAAGCATTATATTCCCTTTATCCCATCCCTTGAATGAGTTTCTAATTCTCCAAGTTAAATTTCACATGCCTCACCCTGAGACTGAATGCTCTGGATGCAATGTGCCTTTAACTCAGCTTTCTAGCCTCATTTCCCTCTGAATCTTAGAAATAACTAGCCCCCAGATAGCTCCAGACCCCTTTATGGGAGGCGGGGAACATGGAACGCTCCCTGTAGCGCCATCCTTGTATCTGTACTATTTTGTGTACACCTTCCTTGGAATTTTAAATCCATGATCATCATTTAATATCCACTCAATTATTCCCTTCTCGAGGAAATTTTCCCCGAGTCCATCTGTTGAAATCAGTTGCAGGAGCTCTGCTCCTAGAGTGCTTTCACTGTTGCTCTGTTCAGCCCATCACAGCTCATGTGGTCTCCAGAACTATGGACACAGCAGTGCCTCAGTTCAGGCTGCTCTAACAGAATACCATAGACAGAGTGGCTTACACAACAGACACTTAGTTGGCACAGTTCTGGAGGCTGGGAAATCCACGACCAAGGTGCCAGCACATCTGATGTCTGATGACAGCTCTCTTCCTGGTTTGCAGATGAGGGGAGAGAGAAACCATCTTTCTTGAGTCTTTTCTTGTAAGGACACTGGTCCCATTCGTGAAGGCTTCACCCTCATGACCCAGTTACCTCCCAGAGACTCCACTTCCAAATACTATCACATCGGGAGTTTAGATTTCAACACAAAAACTTTCGGGGATGGGGTGGGGAGTGGTGGCAAACCTCCAGTCCTTAGGAAACATCTGTCACTTCAACCGAAGGGTGAGTTTCTTGGAGAACAGGGTCTTGTTTCCACTCTGTGCTCCTTAGCTCAGTCTAGGACACAGTGAGTGCTGATGTATCTATGGGAATTAATTTTAGCAGTTTTTCCATGAGTATCCTTTCCCCCTGTGTTGCCAGTTCCTTTTAAAGGACTAGTTATTAAGGAAAATTTCAAAGTACACACAAAAAAGTTGAGAGAATAGTTTGGGAAACCATGTATTCATCATCCAGTTTAAAAAAAAAAACAAAAACAAACCTTGCCCATGCTTTTAAAAGCAAAACTCCTCTGCAGACAAAGCCTTTGGTGTTGAGGGGTATAGTTCTGTAGTGTCCAATTAATTCAAATCAAGTTTGAGCTGAGTTTCTTCCCCCAGAATAACATCAATAGGACTCCCAGTGAAAGGATGTCTTCCTAAGGCAATTCTGAAGACAAAAATGCAATATAAGAACACACTTCCCAATAATGTGAAGATCTATGGCTCTACTAAATAAAAATGTTCCCTTAATGTACTGTAAAAAAAAAAAATAAAGATGTTTGGCTAGATTTATCAACCTGCTTCAGGAGCAGAATTAAGTTTCCATGCTACATTTTTTCTACTTATGTAAAAACACCTGAGTTGTTACATAGCTAGTCAGACAACTGCTTCATTATATAAATACAATACATGTCTGCTCTGAAGATGTGTGGCTTAAGAAAAGACTTCTGTGTCCTCAGACCTGTTGCGTAACTTGCAACCAATGATTCCTAAGGACACAGATGTGGGTGCAGTTAGCTACATGTTACAGTTTTAATAGATTAATAAGACTATGCTTCCTTGGTGGCTCAGCTGGTAAAGAATCCACCTGCAAGGCAGGAGACCTGGGTTTGGTCTCTGGGTTGGGAAGATCCCTTGGAGAAGGGAGCCGCTACCCACTCCAGTATTCTGGCCTGGAGAATTCCATGGACTGTATAGCCCATGGGGTCGCAAAGAGTTGGACACAACTGAGCGACTTTCACTTTCTTTCAAAGATACTTAATGGACTAGAGGTATGTTCCCACAAAATGAAATTAAAGCCGGCTCTTACAATTTTGAAGTGATGCTGCCTGGAAATTGAATAGCAAGCCAAGCAGGAGGCAGAACTCTTCATTCTGAGCGGAATGGATCACCCCAGAAGATCTACAGTGATAACAAGCATGTGTGCATATTGACATGTCACTGCATCATATGCCCATTTTAGAATCACACAAAGTTCATGGCCTAGAGTTCGACAAACAGCACATGAAGAAAGGTTTTTGCCATGTCTTTGCTCTTTACATAAGCTATTCACCAGTGTTGCCCGCAACTTCTAACCCAGGCAACTCACAGGCCATGAGACGATGGAAAACAGTCAAACGTGGAGTGTTAAAACAGTGACCCAGTGGCTGCCGATCTCCCCCGGGGAGGAAGGGAGGAGGAGCGGGGAAGGCTGGAGGAGCCCAGTGAGAAGATACAATAATGTGAGGGTGAAAATCAGAATGGATGGGGTCTCATCACTTCTTAGAACCAACCGTAAATTCCATCTATGATGGAGCCAGGAGACTTGGAATGAACCAAGCAATGAAGATACTTGCTTCTTCCTCCCACAGCTCCCACAAACCTGGATTGATGGAGTATAAAGAAGTTGGCTTTTTAATTTCATCTTTCCTCTCAATGGGAGCCCGAGAGAGATTTGGAATACCACATTTCACTGGGACAGACACTCCACACTCGCCTTAGCGGCCCCACCTCAACCAATGCTCCTGTGTGAGCCTGGCATGGTGTGGATTCCTCAGGAGCCTTCATCAGCAACTAATTGATTGACTCAAGCCTAAGTAATGGGTGCTCAGTCTCTGCTGGCCCTCTCTCTGGCTCTCAATCTCACCAGATCAGGAACGACACATCAATGTAATGAACTGCATCCATTATTTTGTCTCCCAGCCATAGAAAACACCATTGCTTCCAATTAAATTCTGTGTGGTTTATGGAAACCAGCCAGCTCACCTGCATTAATTCTTCCCTCTCCTGGCCAAGACATCCTATTCAATTTCATCCTTAAAATCTAGTGCTCCATACTCTGAAATGCCATGGGTTGTTCTACAGTAAGAAAGTTGAAAAGAGAGTGAGCTATAGGGAATCTGAAAAACAGGAACAGCTACCTTCCACTTTCTGGGCAGGACCATGTTCCAAAAAATGCACCAGGCCCTTAAGTAAGAAGCTTCCTCATTATCCCACTGCATCCTCTGGGTCCATATAATCCACCCTTGACAGAGGGGAAACTGAGACCTGGAGAGAGCCCGTGACCTTCCTAAGGTCACACAGCAACTGGCAGAGTTGAGACAGGAAAAGTGCCTGACACATAGAGGACAGTTTCTCAGGATTTCTAGTCTTGTTCCCGGCTGTGGTTGCATCTCCACCATCTACATCCTTCTAGAGGCCTGTAAAAGGACTCCTGGAGTTTGTAAAGCCTGTTCTGGTATTTCAAAAACAGAAATAATTCCTACATTTACTAATGAAATACTTTCATGGTGAAAAAAAGTGTTAATTTTGTTTGGGCTGGGATTTTACTAACCCAGCATAGTAATCCCAGTTATCCATGTTTGAGCTCTTTCCTAAGGGGGTGACTGACTAACTGGGGCTTGGCCAGGTGGAAAAGGAAAAAATAAAAAGTGGGAAACCTGTCGTCCTGAGATACCACAGTGGATATAGAGGGTAAGGGGATTCAACTCTGTTTTCAAGTCATTTAATGATGAAACCTATTCTCCATTGAGTAGATGGAGGGTATGGAGGGCGTATCTTGGGACTGAATAAACTAAACTTCTTGAAGTCAGGAACTTTGTCTGCATACCTTTGCTTCTCCAGAAGAGTGACTAGTATATACTAGCTGCTCGGTAAGTTACTAAAAAAAAAGTCTTGAGGTGTCCCTGGTGGCTCAGTGGTTAAGAATTCGCCTGCCAGTGCAGAAGACACGGATTTGACCTCCAGTTTGGGAGGATCCCACATACCTCAGAGCAACTAAGCCGGTGCACCACAACTATTGAGCTTGTGCTCTAGAGCCCGCAGGCCACGACTCCTGAAGCCCACATGCCCTAGAGCCGCGCCCCGCCTCCACAGCATGAGAAGCCGCTGCGATGAGAAGCCCACTCACCACTCGAGAGCAGCCCCCACTCACCACAACCAGAGGAAAGCCCACGCAGCAGCAAAAACCCAGCACAGTCCTAGATAAACAAATGAACTAAAGGAAGTCTCGGATGGGCCCTTACGTCCAGACATGTGGTATAGAGAATGCTATTTGGGTTTTTTGAAGAGATGAGATCAGATCAGATCAGTCCCTCAGTCGTGTCCGACTCTTTGCGACCCCATGAATCGCAGCACGCCAAGCCTCCCTGTCCATCACCAACTCCCGGAGTTCACCCAGACTCACGTCCATCGAGTCAGTGATGCCATCCAGCCATCTCATCCTCTGTCGTCCCCTTCTCCTCCTGCCCCCAATCCCTCCCGGCATCAGACTCTTTTCCAGTGAGTCAACTCTTCACATGAGGTGGCCAAAGTACGGAGTTTCAGCTTGAGCATCATTCCTTCCAAAGAAATCCCAGGGCTGATCTCCTTCAGAATGGACTGGTTAGATCTCCTTGCAGGCCAAGGGACTCTCAAGAGTCTTCTCCAACACCCCAGTTCAAAAGCATCAATTCTTCGGCACAAAGCCTTCTTCACGGTCCAACTCTCACATCCATACATGACCACAGGAAAGACCATAGCCTTGACTAGACGAACCTTTGTTGGCAAAGTAATGTCTCTGCTTTTGAATATGCTATCTAGGTTGGTCATAACTTTCCTTCCAAGGAGTAAGCGTCTTTTAATTTCATGGCTGCAGTCACCATCTGCAGTGATTTTGGAGCCCAGAAAAATAAAGTCTGACACTGTTTCCACTGTTTCCCCATCTGTTTCCCATGAAGTGATGGGACTGGATGCCATGATCTTCATTTTCTGAATGTTGAACTTTAAGCCAACTTTTTCACTCTCCTCTTTCACTTTCATCAAGAGGCTTTTGAGTTCCTCTTCACTTTCTGCCATAAGCGTGGTGTCATCTGCATATCTGAGGTTATTGATATTTCTCCCAGCAATCTTGATTCCAGCTTGTGTTTCTTCCAGTCCAGCATTCCTCATGATGTACTCTGCATATAAGTTAAATAAACAGGGTGACAATATACAGCCTTGACAAACTCCTTTTCCTATTTGGAACCAGTCTGTTGTTCCATGTCCAGTTCTAACTGCTGCTTCCTGACCTGCATACAAATTTCTCAAGAGGCAGGTCAAGTGGTCTGGTATTCCCATCTCTTTGAGAATTTTCCACAGTTTCTTGTGATCCACACAGTCAAAGGCTTTGGCATAGTCAATAAAGCAGAAATAGATGTTTTTCTGGAACTCTCTTGCTTTTTCTATGATCCAGCGGATGTTGGCAATTTGATCTCTGGTTCCTCTGCCTTTTCTAAAACCAGCTTGAACATCAGGAAGTTCATGGTTCACATATTGCTGAAGCCTGGCTTGGAGAATTTTGAGCATTACTTTACTAGCATGTGAGATGAGTGCAATTGTGCAGTAGTTGAGCATTCTTTGGCATTGCCTTTCTTTGGGATTGGAATGAAAACTGACCATTTCCAGTCCTGTGGCCACTGCTAAGTTTTCCAAATTTGCTGGCATATTGAGTGCAGCACTTTCACAGCATCAGCTTTCAGGATTTGGAATATCTCAACTGGAATTCCATCACCTCCACTAGCTTTGTTTGTAGTGATGCTTTCTAGGGCCCACTTGACTTCACATTCCAGGATGTCTGGCTCTAGGTCAATGATCACACCATCGTGATTATCTGGGTCGTGAAGATCTTTTTTGTACAGTTCTTCTGTGTATTCTTGCCATTTCTTCTTAATATCTTCTGCTTCTGTTAGGTCCATACCATTTCTGTCCTTTATCGAGCCCATCTTTGCATGAAATATTCCTTTGGTATCTCTGATTTTCTTGAAGAGATCCCTAGTCTTTCCCATTCTGTTGTTTTCCTCTATTTCTTTGCATTGATCACTGAAGAAGGCTTTCTTATCTCTTCTTGCTATTCTTTGGAACTCTGCATTCAGATGTTTATATCTTTCCTTTTCTCCTTTGCTTTTCACTTCTCTTCTTTTCACAGCTATTTGTAAGGCCTCCCCAGACAGCCATTTTGCTTTTTTGCATTTCTTTTCTATGGGGATGGTCTTGATCCCTGTCTCCTGTACAGTGTCACGAACCTCATTCCATAGTTCATCAGGCACTCTGTCTATCAGATCTAGTCCCTTAAATCTATTTCTCACTTCCACTGTATAATCATAAGGGATTTGATATAGGTCATACCTGAATGGTCTAGTGGTTTTCCCTACTTTCTTCAATTTAAGTCTGAATTTGGCAATAAGGAGTTCATGGTATGAGCCACAGTCAGCTCCTGGTCTTGTTTTTGCTGACTATATAGAGCTTCTCCATCTTTGGCTGCAAAGAATATAATCAGTCTGATTTCAGTGTTGACCATCTGGTGATGTCCATGTATAGAGTCTTCTCTTGTGTTGTTGGAAGAGGGTGTTTGTTATGACCAGTGCATTTTCTTGGCAAAACTCTATTAGTCTTTGCCCTGCTTCATTCCGTATTCTAAGGCCAAATTTGCCTGTCACTCCAGGTGTTTCTTGACTTCCTACTTTTGCATTCCAGTCCCCTATAATGAAAAGGACATCTTTTCTGGGTGTTAGTTCTAAAAGGTCTTGTAAGTCTTCATAGAACTGTTCAACTTCAGCTTCTTCAGCGTTACTGGTTGGGGCATAGACTTGAATTACTGTGATATTGAATGGTTTGCCTTGGAAACAAACAGAGATCATTCTGTCGGTTTTGAGATTGCATCCAAGTACTGCATTTCAGACTCTTTTGTTGACCATGATGGCTACTCCATTTCTTCTGAGACATTCCTGCCTGCAGTAGTAGATATAATGGTCATCTGAGTTAAATTCACCCATTCCAGTCCATTTCAGTTTGCTCATTCCTAGAATGTCAACATTCATTCTTGCCATCTCTTGTTTGAGCACTTCCAATTTGGTTTTTTGAAATGAACTGAGAATTCAAGACCTAGAGGACAGTGACATCACAGAACTGATTGCATTTATGGAAAATAGGGGCAGGGCAGGGCAGGGTGGTGATAAGTGTTGTCATGGTCACAAGAATGCATTTTGGGGCCACAGTTTGGTTGGTTTCAAAGAGCAAGGCACAAGAGTGAGTTACAGGTTAAGGTCCTGTTAAAAGAAACTCAAGAACAAGAGAATAAGACCTAGATTTAGCTGGCATGGTCCGGGCAAAGACCCCAGAGGGTAAAACAGCAGGTAACTATTCTTGTTTTGACCTGGCAGCCATTCTGCAAAAACCAATTGTGACTTAATGATATTTTACTGCCTCTTTCCCATATAAATTGGTCTCTTCATCTTATCTTCCCAGAGAAGTTTCTCACGAAGCATCACATTCAGTAAAACACAAACCACAGGAGCTCTTGGTAGCTTCTCCTTTCCTACATGCATTCTTCTTGAAGTTATGCAAAGCTACGAAAGGAGGAGACACAGGAGACATGGGTTTGATCCCTGGGTTGGGAAGATCCCCTGGAGGAGGAAATTGCAACCCATGCCAGTATTCTTGCCTGGAATATTTCATGGACAGAGGAGTTGCAAAGACTTGGTCACAGCTGAGCGCATGGCACACTTACTGTGTTCTGTGCAACGTCTAGAACAAAAAATAGAACAAACATATTTTCTGAGCAATTTCCACGTGAACTCTGTCATGAAATCACAAGCATAGTTTTTCTAAATACAGACAGGTCTTTGGGGAAGTTAGGAAACACTGAAATGATTAGTAACCAGGGGGCAGCTTTTCCTTTCCCTAGTGTTGGCTGGAGCATCACTTTGAGATGATGACAGGGAGCATCCTTAGGTTTTGATTCATTAAAATGACTGATGTTCAAGTGAAGGTGCAAAGGTTAATTGCACCATCTCAGAGAACCACCAAATACATCAACAATCAAGGGAGTATCAACCACCAGCAAAACACCACTTGGATGTCTGAGGAGTCATAAATTTCTGGTTTCAAATCTTAGGCCTTCCTTGAATTTTCCAGAGCCCATTCTGTTAGCAACTTGAAGACTAAAACTTGAATATTGACAAGTTTCATAGTTAAGTTTTCTTAATCACCTGAAGACCATCTCAACTTGGGATCTTCTCCCATGATATTTTCCCAGCAGAGACATTACTTTGCCAACAAAGGTCCATGTAGTCAGGCTATGGTTTTTCCTATGGTCATGTATGGATGTGAGAGTTGGACTGTGAAGAAAGCTGAGTGCCAAAGAATTGATGCTTTTGAACTGTGGTGTTGGAGAAGACTCTTGAGAGTCCCTTGGGCTGCAAGGAGATCCAACTAGTCCATTCTGAAGGAGATCAGCCCTGGGATTTCTTTGGAAGGAATGATGCTCAAGCTGAAACTCCAGTACTTTGGCCACCTGATGCGAAGAGTTGACTCATTGGAAAAGAGTCTGATGCCAGGAGGGATTGGGGGCAAGAGGAGAAGGGGACAACAGAGGATGAGATGGCTGGATGGCATCACCGACTCAATGGACGTGAGTCTGGGTGAACTCCGGGAGTTGGTGATGGATAGGGAGGCCTGGCGTGCTGCAATTCATGGTGTCGCAAAGAGTTGGACACGACTGAGCGACTGAACTGAACTGAACTGAACTGAATCATCTAGCACCTCAAATCCTAGGGATTTCATAAGTCTCACTTCCACATGGAAGCCTTCCATCATGCATCCTCTGACTTCCTTTAGCACGCAGAAGCCAGATGCGAATGGCAACTGTCCTCTCCCTCGTTCCTTCATGTCTGTGAAACCTGTGCCCTCAGTTAGACTCCAAGCCCCCCATCGTCAAAGACACATCTTTTCCATCATCCACCATCCCAGAGCTGAACATGGAATAGGCCCTCAACAGGGACCCATGTGATCCTGTCCCACGTATGACAGAAAATGTCACTGGGAATCAAGCATATATCAAACCCTTACTAAGCTCAGCCTTGAGTCAGGTTTTTTTACATGCATGTTAATTTTGATTTATTCAGCAACCCTGAAATATAGTACTCACATTTTAGAGATAGAGAAAACAGAGTCAGAGACTGTTACTATATGGAAAAAACAGTAACAAAGGCAGCTTAGCCTGACACCAAAGCTTCACCTCCTTCCTCTGTCCTGTGCCATTTCCTCCCGATTCTGGCTAATACACCTCAAAGAGAGTGACTTGAAGGGATAAAGTATTAAACAAGTCTGTGCTCCCTGCTTGACACTTGTTCCCCTCCTAGCACCGCACATGAGTGGTATTGATACGAGGCCCAGGAAGTGAAGCTGGTAGCGATAAATTATAAGGCTTATTATAGAAGGGACAGCCAATAATTATTATGGGGCCCATTTTAAGTGAGATCCACACTCTCACGGCTGCTTTACCCATGGCCACTTCTTCCAATTAAATACGATCAATGAAGAGAAGGAACCAGAGGAGAGGAGATATGGCCTCAGAAGGATTTGGTTTTTTTATGCTCAATGATGGACTCCTGGGGTTTTAATTGGCTTTTTGTTGCCAGAACATTCTAAAGAAATTTTTTTTTTTTTTTTTTTATGACTCCTGAGAGGTCTGGCAGTCATCGCTGTTTTACACGTGGATTTGAATATTCAAACACTCAGTCAAACGTGAGCTGGGAGAGACTGGCCTTTGCCTGCGATCCTGACACACACACTGGGTCCTGCTTCCCCACCGCCTCCCAAGCCGGGCCTCCTGCCTGTGACGCTCGCCCTTCCAGCCTTTCTTGCCAAGTGGCGACATCCTTCAAAACGTTGCTAAAATGTCACCTTCTTTGTGGAAACTTCCCCGAGCCCTCCCATGCCCCTCTCCAGCAAATACAAATCTTCCCACCTCTGAGATCCCGACTTTGAGAAGATCTCAGCGTCTGTCTGCTGCACTGTAATCTTTACTGAAGCATGGACCTCTGCGCAGGATGTCTAATTACTGGAGGAGGCAGTACCGCCTGGTGGTTAAGGTTCTCCCACTTCTTGTCCAGACCCAGCTTCCTCATCGATGCTCTTGTTCAGTCACTCAGTCATGTCCGACTCTTTGTGACCCCATGGACTGCAGCACGCCAGGCATCTCTGTCCCTCACTATCTTCCAGAGCTTGCTCAAATTCATGTCCTTTTGAGTCGGTGATGCCATCCAACCTCTCATCCTCTGTCACCCCCTTCTCCTCCTGCCTTCAATCTTTCCCAGCATCAGGGTCTTTTCCAATGAGGCAGCTCTTTGCATCAGGTGGCCGAAGTATTGGAACTTCCACTTCAGCATCAGTCCTTCCAATGAATATTGAGGGTTGACTTCCTTTAGGATTGAGTGATTTGATCTCCTTGCTGTCCAAGGGACTCTCAAGAATCTTTTTCAGGACCACAATTTAAAAGCATCAATTCTTCAGCACTCAGCCTTCTTTATGCTCCAAAATGCACATCCCCAGATGACTACTGGAAAAACCATAGCTTTAACTATATGGACCTTTGTCAGCAGAGCGATGTCTCTGCTTTTTGATATGCTGCCTAGGTTTGTCATAGCTTTTCTTTCTCATCAATAGAAGTGCCTTAATATCTACCCCTTAGGTTTAGGGAGAGTTAAATGAGATAGGCGATCCTGGCAAAATGCTTAGTGCCTGCTCTCAATTAGCATTAACTCTTTGTACTGCTGTCCTTTCGGTCATCCCTTTTGACCACCTACTCTGTGCACACAGCTGAGCACAGTGGGTTGAGGCGTGGAGCTTGCAGTCCACCGCCCAAGGAGATTGGCCGCTGTCCTCTTGCATGTCCTACTCTGTGCTGGGCAAACACCATTTGTTGTGCTTGATGTGCCTTCCCCAGCCTCTCAGTGGCATTCTGACCCTCACTGCCAAGGATGACCCAAGTTGTACCTCTTCCAAAGACCCTCCCTGACCCACTCAACCCCAGGTGATCCCAGGGACTAGGTTCCCATAGCATTTATCTGGGATCACTAATTGTCAAATTCTATCCTTTCTCACCAGTTTGCTTCTCAAGCATGTATAGTTAATCTTGGATTCATAGCGAGAAACTTGAAGGCAGAGGCTATGTCGGATTCTCCTTTGTACTCTCAAGAGCCTGGATCAGGGTCATTCCACAGAATCCTAGGGACTCAGTCATCACCGGTTGCAGCTCAGTCTTTCAGTGAATGCTGTTTGTTGGCATCTTCCACTGTGTAGGCCCTGAAGTCCATCTGGGAACAGGACAGCCAGGACCCCTCCACTCCCATGGATTCGCCCTAGCCTAAGGTATGGTCACATAAGCAAGTCAACACATAAAGGCAGGCAATAGCTGGAGACACTGTCAAATTCTAGAGAAAATACAGCCGGGTGAAGTGTTAGAGAAGGACTGGGGGTGGCAGCCTACACTCAGCCTCCTCTTTCCATTACTCAGCAATCGAGCACACTACTTCCTAAGGAGTGCTCTGCTGAGCAGCCACTGGGCCAGATGCTCAACTAAGGCAAGATGAGGGGCTCTATTGTCAAAAACAGTTGGAAAATACATCCTGCGTGTTTATCCCCCATTGGAGCTGCACAATTTATATTAGTACATTAAAGGCATTGATACTGCAGTAAAGGCATTTTTATTTTGCTTCTGCAAGCATTTCCCCAATTTTTTTTTCTTCGTAGAACTTTTTATCTGTCTATCTTTTAATATTTGGCACTCATTAACAGTCCATGAAACTCAGGTCTGCAGAATAAACTTTGAGATATATTGATTGTATTGAATGATATTTATTCTCAGCAAAATTCTTATCTACATAACCCCCCCAGGGAAGCTGGCCTACATGTCATTGCTAAGCCATAAAATTGAGACAAAGCAGAAATAGCTTCACCGAGTGAGCCAGTCATGAGCATATTTTCTTAATTCAACCCCCCTACA
Source organism: Bos javanicus (assembly GCF_032452875.1). Lineage (NCBI taxonomy): Eukaryota > Metazoa > Chordata > Mammalia > Artiodactyla > Bovidae > Bos > Bos javanicus. The sequence continues at coordinate 7,285,323 of NC_083885.1, read as the reverse complement.
AATTATTAAATATCTCCTGTGTTCTAGTCAATGTTCTAGGAGCCGGGCCTAGAGGAGAGAGCAAAATACAGTCCTTTCCGCCATGGGGCCATCTGTCAGGCCTGCAGGGTGGTACTGGTGGCTTCCTCCCAGGTCTTCCCCACAGAGCAGAGGGCCACAGTGAGCCCGTAAAAGCCCAGGCATATCGTCCCCCTGCCTCGTTCAGTGTCCCCGATGGCTCTTCATCTCATGCGGAGCAAAAGCCAGAATCACTTACGGTGGCCTGTCACTGAGCTGTTGCCAACACCAGCTGCTTGCCTCATGTGGGCTTTTTAAATTAAAATTATTTGCTATTAAATAAAATTGAAACTTGAGAGTACAGATCCCTCAGTTAGACTGGCCACGCTTCTAGCCCATAGGCATGCGTGGTCAGAGGCTACCATTGTCAGCAGCATTGACGTAGAACCTTCCCACCCTTGCAGGAAGTTCTGCTGGTGGGATGATGTCCTGTGACATTTGATCACTATTGCCCTTCCTATCTCCTGCTGGCCTTGCCCTCCTCCCTCCTCCACTCCCAGCCCACTGCCCCCGTGTGGTTCTCACACCCTCAAGGCACAGTCCTGCCTGTTTGTCCTTCTTCCTCCCGCCTGGCATGCTCTTCTCCGTGTGGCCACCTGGTTCGTCTCCTTGCCTCTTGCAGTTCTTTTGCCATATGTCACCCTCTCAGTGATGCTCTTGTGGTACCCCAGTTACAACTGCAGTGACTGCTTCTTATCTTACCATGCCCTCTTCCCTCTTTACTCTGTTTTCCCCTTTAGTGCTTAGCACCATCTGGGGTATACACCCTTTACGCATTTGCTTACTTTTTGTATATTCCACGAGAGTAGAGATTTTTGACGACTTTGCTCACTGCTGCATCCCAGTACCTGGAACATAGTGGTGCTTGAGAAACGTTTTTGGATGAACAAAGGCGCTTTATGGAGAAAGACATCATGGCAATAGCACGATGACAGCAACATACGCAGATGCAGATTTATTGTAATGTCAGGTAGTGACAAGTACCTTAGAGCAAAAAAAATCAAGCCACGTTAAATGGAAAGTATTTCATCTCCATTTTTAATAGGGAAACTATTGAGGAAAGTTAAATAAATTTCCCATGATCGTCATCACGATGGGCCAGCCAGGATCTGAACCTCCATCCTGTGTGGTGCTGGTTAATGTTTAACAACTGGCCCTCCGAATAAAAGATAAAGCACCAATTTGCAGTTTGCCTGCCTCCATGATACAAATACTTCCACCATGGCTGATTTCAAGCTACCAACCTGATGCCATTGACCATGGAGTTGGGAAGAGACAGGCACAGTCTGCTCCCCTGAGCTGTGTGAGTTCCCATGCACCACTGCTGACCTTGACGTCCAAGCTCATCCTGCTGTTCCAGGCAGGCCACCCTGTAGAGAAGCAACCAGACCCCTCTAAGGAATCCCCTTTCCTAGACACCATGTGACCACTATCCTCTAGCATCCTTGGCTTATGTTGCAGCCTCCCTCTGCCCAAACCATTTGGGTTTGCATTTGACCTGTTTGCATCGTGGCATTTTTCTCCTAAGAGGGTCATACTTATTTGACTTGACAGAAGAGGTTGCTCTCAGAGGGGTCTTCTCACCACGTTAGCCTTTGGAATGACTGCCTGGACAGCACAGGTAATCCTACTGGACCTTTGGGGCCTGGGTATACTATTTTTTTAATTGATAATTCCACATTTCTATAACAAGTGGCCTCCTTAATAATAGCCTGCCACATCACTTGCGATGATTGCTAATTCAGGTTTTCAGGCTTCCTGGATGTAATGAGCTCTAATAAGCCCAAGACTTGTCACAGGCTCAGAAAAGCCCATTTCCCCCCTTGAAGCAACGATTTCCCTTCCATCCCTGGACACAATCGGGCACACTCTTAAAAATATTAATAAGTGTGACTGGGATGTTCACCCCTTTCCAAATAAAACATAAAGTCCTGGTTTCATTAAGCCAAGCTATTAAATTAAGAAAGCGTTTTTAATTATCTGAGCATTTCAGGGAGCTCATAAAACATTTAAGGACCTCACGGGCTGGTGCTGAAGCCCTTTCAGAGTGAATTAAAGCCTTGACTCCTGGAGTTGGATCGGAAGGGCTGGGGCCTGGAGCTGCAGGTTCCCCAGGGCCCAGGGCATCGCCCTGCTGGA